>NC_092508.1:12142740-13511490 GCF_047511675.1 Marmota flaviventris | reverse complement strand
GAAGCAATCCAATCAAAGCAAGAGAACTCCAGAGAGGCACAGAACCCCCAAACGAATAGTTTTTAATATCTTTATTCATTCCTTCGAAATTTTAATTTCTTCATATGGCACCCAAGTTTTGTACTTGGCCTTGACACCTGTCTGGTGCTGCACCTGTATCCACATTAGCTATTTGGAACAAGAACAGAACTGGTTCAGACTGACTCAGGTTAAGAATAAATTTATCAGAAAAAAAAAAAAGCTGAGAACTGGGCTCAGAAGATACACAAGAACAAACCGGGATGGACCCAGCACCATCACAACCAAAATCAGCCCACAGAACCAACCAGGTCTAAGGGCTCCATTTCCACCACAGCCAAAAACGGCATCGTGTCTTCCTGGGTCGCAGCAAGGCTGCCTGCCTTGCCCACCCTAACCAAGGCTTCCCATTCCTGCGGGGAGCATCAGAGTTCCATGGGACAAAACCTGACTGGCCAAGTCCAGGTCAGCCCACGTCAGCTAAGGACAGGACATCTGTCTTTCAGGTGGGCATTTCCTCCAACCAAGACCCTTGTGGGGAAACTTCCTAATCATGAATACGTTTTTAATATCTACTATGCCTTCTTTCGGAAGGAAGCTGAAAACAAAAATAATAAAATTCGGTGATTGTCCGTCAGTAATTTAGATTATTATGCAACAGTGCCCCCTAGTGACATATTTTGGTAGGTTAAAGAAAAACAGGTAACTACAAGCCCCATTTAAAAAATAATAATAATAATATTCCTGGTAAAATTCAATCCTACTTAATTTGGGTGGTTAATTAGACCACGTACAAAGCAAGAGAAGATTCCAAAATGAAACTGTAGGGGAGACAGAGAGAGAGAGAGAGAGAGAGAAAACCGTGACTTATGATGGATACAACGGCCCTGTGATTAGAGTGTCAGCAGCATCATTTCTGCCGTGACCCCTGAGTGTATCTCTTGACTGATGAGAAGACCTGATCCTTTGAAGCCCTCACAACCCTGCACGCCCTCAGCTGAGCTGTGCCGAGGTTTCGCAGTGAGCCTTGCAGTTCAGGGCAGTGGAGCCTGAGCCACCTTGGCGTCTGGCAACAGGCTTGTGGAATAGATGGAGAGGCCTGAGCCTGGAGAGCGCGTTTCAGTAGAGCGCAGCAGCCCGAGCAATGGAGGAAAACACCAGCCAGGTGAGGTGGGGCATGTTTGTAACTCCCAGTTTCAGTAAATAGCTTTTTTAAAAAAAAATTAAGTGAATAAAATATTTATTAATTTTCTTTACTTCCCTTAAAGTCAGTTATATGTCTCAACTGTTTGTTAAAAATATTTCTTTATTTTATGATCTAAAAATGAATGTAATTGCCAGTTGTGGTGGCACATGCCTTTAATCCCAGCAGCTCTGAAGGCTGAGGCAGGAAGATTGCAAATTCAAAACCAGGCTTAGCAACTTATGGAGGCCCTGTCCCCAAATCACAAATAAAAAGGCCTCAGGATGTGGCTTGGGGGTTCAGCACCCCTGGGTTCAATCCCAGTATGAAGGAGAAGCGGAATGCTACATTTCCACCCCTTGCTGTGTATTCTTTGAACAGAATTTTCATAGAAGCACCTCTCTGGCCCCAGCACTGGGAGGGGTTGGTGCTGGGCGCAGACATCTGCCGGACAAGCCCCTGTGGAGGGATTTTAACCTGGAGCTAAACAACAAGAAGGAGCCCTATGCTTGAAGCAGCAGAGTAGTGCGCCAGTTGTTCAGGCAGGGGGTGGAAGCAGTGTGGACACCCTGCTGAGCTGAGACGCCTCTTCTGACACCCTTCCTAAGGAGAGTGGCTGGAGGCACAGGCTGCAGCCTGACAGCTGACAGCCTCTTCTCATCTCTTGCCGCAGTCCGGCTGCAGCAAAATAAGGGAGGGGGGCGCATGATGAGCAACTTGTGTAGATTGATACAATTGATACAGCAGGAGTGGGAGCCGTTTATTGTAGGACAACAGAGGTATTCATACATTCCACACAGTTTATCTTAATTAACATAAACTCGATACAGCAGTCAACCAATAAGAATCGCCACACTTAATGGCTCGCTGGTGTTACTTCTGAAACCACTCCCTCTGGCAAAATGCCAGGTGCCATCCTGACTTGTTTACAGACTCTAACAATCTCTTCTGTGTTGCTTGCTCCTGTGCAGCTCTGAATGGGGCTCTCTACCTCTCTGCACTTCCATTTCTTCATATATATGATGGGGACAACCACAGCCTTCCTCACAGGACTGTCATGAACATCAACATGTTCAGGAGACTCCCTTGCAAAGGGACATGTCCCACGGGCCAGCCTCACTGTCAGCTCGGATTTAGTATTATCCCTGTTTAGAATTATTGTTCTTAAAAGAAATACCCCAGAAACGTCTGTGTCAGAGGTGGGGATTTGGAAACAGAACTTTCCTCCTCTGCTAAGCAGAGACCTTGTTGTGTCTTCAACAGCCAAGGCAGATTCTCTGGAATAATAATACTTTTTAGATGGTATATTTAGAAATAAAATTTAAATCGACTTTTTAATAACAAAAACCCTAATAATGTGCCCTGAGAGCCATGTGCAGCTATTCTTATCTCCAATTGTGAGAAGAAACATCTCAAGCCTCAGAGAAAGTTTTGGTGGGGGTGAAAGGAGAGCACCGTGAGAGGGGAGGTTGGTTTGCTTCCACCAGATGTGGGTGTAGTCAGCACTGAGCAGAATTCGGGGGATGAACTGGAACAGGGAGTTTCCTCAAAGCATGCCTTCTCTTCCTGTTCCCTCTGAGCTCAGTCAAGGAGGCCTTTAGAAGTTGCAACCACATGTCATCCGTTTGAAGGAATCCAGGAGACCCAGCAAAGAGAGTGTGTTTTAAAACAAGAGTGAAGAATGGAACACCAAATTCACACACAAAAAGAAAGAGGAGGAGAGGGAGGGTGGGAAGGAAAGAAAGGAAGGAAAGTGGGGGGAGGAGCCCAATGCATGAGGACGTGGAGAAGACTGTGGAAAGTCAGACCGTATTTCTGAAGATGTTGGATCACATGATATAAACTGTACGTGTTTTTAATCCACAGAAAGTGGGGTGTGTGCTTGGGGCTCCATTCTCTTGCATCTCCCTTCCCCATTCTCTGGGAGGGAAGAGAGGGGCCTCCCACCAGCTCCTCCTTCAGGCACAGGTGCACAGCCCAGAGGGTCCTTGAGGTGTGGTAGAAAGACCAGACCTTTACAGAGCTGCCTGGGAGACAGCAGATGGCCACTGCTGCTGACACACAGCCCCATCTCCTTGCATGAATCAAGGTGTGACCATCCTTTGAGTCTTATCTCCTCCCACCTACTTCTCCCAACCTACCAATATGTTTGCAAATTTCCAAATGTTATTATTTCTGTTCATGTCTAGTAATGTCCGGAAGATACTTGCAAAAAAACTGTGAAATACTTTTAATAAGGTTAAAAGTAGCAAGAAAACTGCTGCCACTGTTTGTTAATTTACCTGAAAAGAAAAATAGAATATTCGGATTAGGTAACTCTCTCATTTTAAAAATGATATATTTTACATTTTAGGGAAGAAGCATAATTACAGGCAGGTCTGACTAATTTGTTGAATTGAATTAAGTTAGTCCATGGCCTAGTCTTATTGCATACCATCTCTACTGAACTCTAGGATGTAGTTGATTATTTGCTATACATAATCCTCCTATAGGAGACGGATTAAAAAATAAATCACGCATGTAGTAAAAACCTTAGAAAGGTAAATTTCCTTTTTATTGACTCACTGATTTTACTAAAAACTGCCTGATGTTTTTTTTTAAAAAATTGTTCTTATGAGATTTTTAAACTGTGGGTATAAAGGACCAATCAATTGTATTAATAATATCATACACAATATAATATAAAATAAAATATAATAACAAAAAAACACATTTATAGGGGCTACTGACATCTTAATGCTCTCATATACATCATCTCAATTCTCCAAACAGCTTTTGTTACAATAGATAAAGCACTAAAGGATCAATGAACCTGACATGTTCAAGGTCTCATAAATAGAAAGTTTAAAATCTGCCCATCTGCAACCTGATCTACTGGTATTTCCACCCCCATCATTCCATAAATTAGATCCTACACTGAGCAGAATAGAGTAGATGTTATCTTAAGAATTTATTATTTTACAAGCCAATTTTGTTAGGTACCCATTCAAATTTCTAAATATTCTTTATCATTTCCATGTACTTATATTCTTACCCGTGTATTATATTAAAGAAATTTAAATAATTTCAGGGGGGAAAAAAGTGGGAAGGAAGTTTTAAAACTTCTCCCTGTTATGTTTCTCATGGTAGCTCAATAGCTCAACTAGTATAAGACTTTCAAAAGGAAAAAAAAACTCATATCAATACCAAAATGAAGTTCTTCATTCTATTTTCTAAGATAAAATTTTAATCTGGAGAAGAGAGATCATTGAGGCAGTACACTGACACCTTAAAGACAGAAAAAGTCCACTTAAAAGTCTTGGTTTTGACCATTTTCAACTGTCCAGGCTTCTACTGTTTTGGGGGGTTAGGCCTGAGCTCATCTTTCTCTCAAGTTGGGTGTACTGAGTTTCCAGGACTTTAAAAGATCCAGCTCACACCTGGGGATGTAGCTGGTGATAGAGTGCTTGCCTTGCATGGGCAAGGACCTGGGTTTGATATCCTGCACTGAAAAAAATCAATATTTATATTCTTATGTAATATCCATCCTGGAAAATGAAGTTCATAGAGCCAAATAACCCTATAAATTAACTAAAATACAAAATCCCAGATTTTTTTTAGACATGTGCACAAACCTTAACACAAATAACCCAGCACATAAGCAATGGAGAGCTTTTCCTTTGGAATTATAATTGCAATTCACAATATTCCCAGTCTCCATCCGCAAGTTGTGAATACTTACTACAAATTTGTGTGGCAAGTGTGTGCCTCGATTGTGAGAGAAGCTCTTGGAGGAGCAGGTTTGGATATCAACATCTTTCTAAGAGCTGGTAGAATGGGTTTATAACCACTTTGGGGGCTTGATGGTCACAGAATGTGTATGTACCAGATATATGATGTCTTATTCAAACACAGTGTTCAATAAATATTTGTGGAGTGAATATATAAATGAATGATGTGTATCATAAAGGACTTTGAGGATTAAAAAATGGCCAGAAACAACAAAGTTCTGCTCCAGTGACCCAGCCAATCCAATCTTCCCACCTTGCTCCATGGAGATCTCAAATTATCCAATAATCCTATGTCTTCCTTGGTTTGTTTAAAAAAAAAAAAAAAAAGCCAAGCAGCTGACCTCTTCAGAGTAGGGCAAAAACAAATGATACTCCAAAGACCAGGAAAACCTTAGCATCTAGCATTGATTTTTAACCTGATTTTTCTAACTTCCAGGGTTTCTGCTCATTAAAGAGAGGGGAAATGTTGCTTGTAATTTTCAAAATACTTTGCATATTCACTCATTCCGGATGCAAATAACTTTAAAGGCAAAATCACAAGAGGGTATGTGGTGAACAAGGGCCTAGTTACCAAAGGAGGTCACATAAAAATTAAAAAGCACTAAAGAATAAATAGTCCATGCTATCCAGGGAGATGAGCTATGTAACTCAAGAAAAAATTAAAACCAAATTACATACACTAATCAGCTTTGCATAACATTTCCGATTCATTTGCATACAATGCAGTTATCCTGATAATTGCTGAACTCAACACAGGCAGCTGGGTCAGTGAGCCTCCAGGGATCATGAGCATCCAGCTTTCTCCCTGTACTTGTCTGTGTTCCTTTATGACTGGGACAGCAAACCAACAATCACTCCTGAAACCTGCAGAAGCTGAACATTTGAAATGAAAGCAATACAGATCTGTATGTGGATAGCATGCAGGTGCCCTCAGATGAACAAGAAACAAGACGATTCTGGGTCAGAGATCCATTTCTAGAACGTTCTATCTGATTTTGTATTTTTAAACAACACATTTGTTTTATGCTATATAAAGAATTCTTCTTCTTTTTCTCCTCCTTGGACTGGCAGATGAAGGGAACATCTTGAGATTATCTTCCTTGTACCAAAGTCCCCTTGGCTAGCAAGTGACAAGGGATGGATTCTTTCCCTAAGAATGCCCTTGTTTTTAGAGGTAGCCCCCTCTAAAGAAGAGTCTGGCAAGCAGGATGATGGCTGGGTAATCCACAAATCCCTTGGAAATCTGCTCAGAAAAGATTGCCTCGGCTCAGAATTGATGATGGTGAAGCCCGTGTCAACATTGGTCTCTGCCTCCAGCTTCTGAAGGCTGTTTTCCTGGAGGACCTTCATTCTGACCCTGGGCTCAAGTGGAGGATGCAGCTGGGTGCTTGTGACAGAGCTGCTGGCGGGGGATGACCAACCAGGGCTTTTCCATGAAGTGGCGCTAGAGCTGTCTGATGCCCCACTGGGCTCAGGGAACTCCAGAGAACGCACCTTGAACCTCCTGCCCCGGATCCTCCGGCTCCTTGGTTCCAGGGTTCTCTGTGCAGGGACAGGGGTCAGCCTGGAGCTCTGATGGAGCAAGCCAGAATCCAAGGTGGCATTCAGAAAAGAAAGTTCGCGGTTCCTAACACCAGGTTCTGGATTCAACTGGACCTGTGGGACAAGGCAAGAAGGAACAAATGAAACAAGTTTTCCACTACCTAAGTGCCAAGAGCACCCCGCCTTATTTACCCATTGCCACGCCATGACTACAGCAGACTTTCGGTAAAGGTGATCGAGCAGAAGTCATAGGTAAACATGATCATGAGGTACAGGATCAGCATCAGCTAGAAACATGACTTTTCTCTTGCTCTTCTTTCTCTTTCTCCCCAGCCCCCACGCTAACTTTTTGACAAGGACAACATTATGAAACAAAAGGCCACTTGATGAAAACATACACTTCTGGTAGATTCAGTTGTTTAAACTACATTAAAATATTCAAAGATGTTGTTCAGCTGGATGACACAAATGATGTATTTCCAACCATTCAAAAAAGAAAAAAGCCACCAAAACATGAAGTGACAGCCCAGATAGGGACTGGGAAAAGAACACACATATGAAGACATGAATTGGTGTGAACATAATTTATAGGCAAACAGAGATATGAAAAATTGTGGTCTATATGTGTAACAAGAATTGTAATGCAATCCACTGTCGTGTATTTAAAAATAAAAATTAATTAAATATTTTTTAAAAATTCCATTTTCCAAGGTCGTGGTCCTTGTTTTAAACAGTGCTAATAATTATGTATCTCTTGGGCTATTTCAAGACATGTGGATACTCCAGGGAGGGTAATAATAATTTGGCACCTTTTATAAACAAATACTCCTTACATTCTTCAGGTACTAGAGCAATGGCTACTATTATGTGGGAAAACAAAAAGGGGGAGCTGCTATGTAGACACTGTGCTTTCTTCCCTGGCAATTCCACTCTAGTTCCAATTCTACTGACAGAACCCCCACCCTGCAGGGAGCTGCATGCTCCAAGTGGAGTTCATGAGCATCTTCTATCCTTGGACTCTCGGGGGCCTCACATCCTACCCCTTACACAGTACTCTCCCCAAGAGGATTTATGGACAAGACCATTTTCTCCATCTTGTTAGCAGCCCTTAGAAATTGATATTCAGGACCTATCCCTGCATGGCCCAGTCCTTAATCATATGCCAAAAAGGATGATAGGGAAGAACTCTAAATGCCTACTGCCAATTGAAAGAAGCCAATCTTTAAAGGCTACATACTGTAACTATATAGAATTTTTGAAAGAGGTAAAATTATGGAGAGAGTAAAAAGATCAAGAAATGACAGGTATTAGAGGAAAGTAGGCTAAATAGGCAGACACAGAAGATGTTGGGGGCAGGGAATCTCTTCTGGATGATATCATAATGGAATGCACATCATTGTGTATTGGCCCAAACCTATGGAATGCACAACTTAATGCAAATGCTGGACTTTGGGTGATGACGACTTGCCAATGAAGGCTCCTTCATGTAACACATGTGCCATCTGGTGGGAGGTGTTGATAGTGGGGAACACTGTGTGTCCGTGGGATCAGGGGAGATGTGGAATCTCTGTACTTTCTGCTTAATTTTGCTGAGAACTAATGCTGCTCTAAAAAATAGTCTATTTAAAGGGGGGAAAGAGAATGGTACACATTCACCTCCCAAGGCAATAAGGAGAAAGTCAGGATAGTGAAAAAGCAGGTCTAAAATGAGTACACACACACACACACACACACGGGAACTTCCATTGCTTCTTTTAAAAGTGGAAAACATTTTCCATGAAGGGCCATGTAGTAAATATCTAAGGTTCTGCTGGCCGTATAGACCTTAACCCAGCTGCTCAGCTCAGCTGCAAAGCAGCCATAGACAAGACGTAAATAATGGTGTGGCTGTGCTTCAATAAAACTCTATTTATGGATGCTGAAATTTGAATCTCATATAATTTTCATGTCATAATTTTTTTCCCAATCATTTAAAAGTAAAAAAAAAAAAAATTATTCTAAGTGCCAGGGCCATAATTGGCCAATCCCTGCTCTCTCCACATCAATGATTCTCATTCCCTCAGTATTTGCCTCGATCTCTATCCCCACACACATACCACTCTTGCCTTACTTGAAGCCCAATATATGAAGCAGTGTAACTAGAGCAGTTTGGGACAGGGTAGACCCAGCTTATTGGGACTTCCTTAGTTCTGCCCACGTCCCCTCCATTTGTGACTGCTGACCCCCTCACAAGGTCAATTGGCTTCTCAGGACCAAGTTTGAAAACCACTATTCTAGAATCATTAAATTCTACCCCTTGACCAAACCAGTTCCCCCAGAGAGCTGTTTGCCTGAATCCCGCCTCACCCATCTGATTCCCAGAGCCCATGCGATTTAGCCCAGAATCCAAATTGCACTGAAGAGAGCTCCTGCCAGCATCAGAAACACTCTCCAGAGGAATAAGGCAATAAGGAGAAAGTCAGGATAGTGAAAAAGCAAGTCTAAAATGAGTACACACACACACACACACACACCCCGGGGAACTTTGCTTGTTAAAGAGATGCCCCTGTACCTCCATATGTGCCCTTTGATAAACCCACAAGAGAAATTTCTGTCCCCAGAAATTGTGTGTGTGTGTGTGTACTCATTTTAGACCTGCTTTTTCACAATGGACCCACCTAGGGATCACCAAACACCACTGCTGCTTGCTCCTGCCCCAAGCACTCTGATTTCACCAGACCAGGGTGCAATCCAGGCATCAGGAAGTGTCCCATCTCCCTAGGTGCTTCTAATGCACAGCCAAGGTTGGGAAACACTGCATATATCCAGAACCTGTGCCTGGGGTCATTCTCCTGGGGCCATCTGGTCTTCCTAACTGCCTGCGGCTCACCTCCTGCTCTCACTCCTCCACCTCATTTCCTGTTGCTATCTCGCCCGGCACTTCCCTTTGCTCTGGTTTTCCCCGCCTTTCCTTCTCCCCGCCCCCACCCCACCCTGCCCTCCCTTCCTGTCTTTTCTTTTCATCTATTAGTTTTTAATAAAAATATCTTATTACAGGTCAAGAATCTCTTATCCAAATTGCTTGGGACAAGAAGGGTTTCAGATTTTTTTATTTTTTTCATGTTCCAGAATATCTGCACATACGTAAAGAGATATCATGAAGGATGGAGCCAAAGTCTAAACACAAATTTTATTTGTTTCACATACACCTTATACATATAGCCCCAAAATCATTTTATACAATATTTTTAAAGCACCTGAATTTTAACTGTGACCTGTTACTCGACTAGTATAAAAGTGGTAATTGTTAACTATAAAAATAATTTAATTGAGTCTGGGGCTGTGGCTCAGTGGTAGAGTGCTTGCCCAGCAAGTGTGAGGCAGAGGGTTCGATTCTCAGCACCACATATAAGTAAATAAATAAAATAAATGTCCATTGACAACTAAAAGATAAATAAATAAATGATTTTATTGTACAAATGTACAAAGTAAAAAGTAAAGCCTTGCCCACCCCCCAACTTCAAAGAACTCCAAGTTCTCACTCTTTAAAAAATATCTTGCTTATTAACCCTGGCCTAATTAGAGTGAAAAAAAAATACTATCTTCCATCTATAAACAGGGATCTCCCTTTCACTGGAAAACAAACTCCCTCCATCTTTCAAAGGGCTCAGCTGCCATCTTTGCCTCCTGTGAAATCACTGGACATTGTGTTGTATCTTCTTATTTGACCCAGTGAAGTTTTTTTCCTTCTAAGAATGGAAACTGGCGTGGGTTTGTTTGTTGTTGTTGTTTTTCATATTCAGAAATCATTCAAGGTTGATATTAGACTACCCAGAATAGAGAAAGAAAGCCTTAAGCTTGACTCTGGGGCTCCTTTTTCATTTTCTAACAACTGTAATCAGAAGAGAAGCCCGAGGAAGTTCTCTTACTCCCAAGTCAATCTCAGATCAGAATGAAGGTTTTCCTGAAGCCACGTCCAGGCCAAGACATCTCAGTGCAGCCAGGAAGAACTCTCCTGGACCTCAAAGTCCGTGGACCCCTCTGAGCCAGCCTAGTGCACCCTCCCCTCAGCTCCGGTCCCCTGGTCCCGAGGCACCTCACTGGATCTGATCTCCCTTAAGGTGCTCCATCTCTGAAAGCCAGCAGGCCACCAGCTCCAAAACTCAGTTCTCCCATTACATCTGCTGTTCAAACCAGCACCGTCTCCTACTTGCTCCTTCTCAGTCGTCCCCGTCCCCGTCCCCCACTGTCTTTACTTCTTTCCATGGCTTACTGGAGTTCCAAGACTATCACTTCACCCGTTTCCTTGCCAAGACCTCCAACTCTCCTGCACTGGTCCTTTTCTGCCACAACATCCTTCAAAATCTCCCCTCCCTGGATGGGAGTGAGGACTGGAGTTGCTCACCCACGTTCTCTGAGCTTGCACCCAGGATCCTGTGGGAACACACACACACAGCTGTAAAGGTTGGCATCACAAGGAAGATGTGGTGTCCAACTTCACTCAGGCTGCCCTCCAGCCCTCCTGTTCCCACAGTTGCTCTCTCGACTCATCACAGCAGTGGTTTCAAATCCTCTGAACTGTCTGAATCCTTCAGTGACACACTCTCCCTCACTCTCCCACCAGCTGGATCACCATTTACATAACAGAGAAGGCAAAAGCCATCATTACTTAGCAACCTTCTCCTCTCCTAACACCAGGCTCACCTGTGACTTCACTCCTCCTCTGCACAAGGAAAGGGAACATTTAAACTGTGTTGTGAATTCCATCACCTCCTGCCCTTCCCATGATTGCAACCTAATAATTACTCATTTCTCCCACTTTAGTATCTTGTATGTTCAATCTCAATTTCTCAATCTTTCTCTTTCCCCTTTCCAACAGCAATTAAACTTTCTCAAGTAGACTTCTTACCCTCTTTCCCCCTAAAGTTTTCTCCCTCTTCCCATTCACATTCAAAATTTTTTATAGAATTTGTCTACATTTTTTCCTACTAACCTCCCCCCATGTCCTTTGCCCACAACATTGGATTGCCCTCCTACCCCTTATGAAATTGCTCTTACCAAGATCATCTACATTGATCTACTTTTACAATCAATCTCCTGGTCATGAATTTTCTTGAGCACTTAGTGGAATTCTACTTTGAAGTCTTTATCTTTACCTTTGTAGTTGTCTTCTCCTTAGCTTTTATGCCCACCCATTGTTTTGGATTCTCCCCTTCCTTTCTCTTACCTCTTTTCAGTTTTGATTAAAGGTGACTCTTTTCATATTGGTTCATCTAATGTAGTAGTTACCTAGAGCTGACCTGGGTCCTCTTCTCCACACATACTTCCTTAAGCATTCTGAGACACCAATACCTTCAATTACCATCAAAATGATAAAGGCTCCCCAAACTATAACTACAGCTCAGATCTGTCTTCTAAACTTCACCTTTACCTGTCCAGCTGCCTTCTGTGCACCAGCATCTCAACATGCCCAGAATCATCTGGATTGAATTCACCTCCCTCTTCACAACAGATCCGTTCTGCTTCCTCATTTCTGTCTCAGAAGATAGCACATTGTTAGTCCCCATGTTACTCAAAAAAGAGTCCTTCTGCATATCCAATGTGTACCCAGGCACCCATTCCTAAAGACTCTGCCTCCTAAAGAGCACGCAGATCCTCCTCTTTCTCCAGTCTTACCACCTTTAACCCCAGAGTGACTGCACCAGCCATTTACCTCCCTGTGGACCCTTACTTCCCACTGTTCCAGTCTCCACTCCAAGAGGAAGTTTGAAAGCAGATGTGATGGTGTCAGCGTCCTGCTTCCCGGGCTTCCTACTCTTCTTAAAATGAAATCCAAGCAACCCTCTCCTTTCCTACCACCAAACTCACCTGTGACCTACTTTACCCCTCACAGTCTGCCCCCATTACTCCAATCTGATAATTCTCTCTCGATCCCCACATGCTGAAATTTAACTTCTTTCAGTTCCTTAAAGATGATTTGTTCTCTCTTAATGCCAGTGTATGTATAGATTATTTCTTCTATCTGGGATGGACCTCCTCTAATCCTTCTGCCTGAAAACTCTACTCATGTCAATTCCAAGTTTATGATCATTTCACTTTGTAAGCCAACTCAATATCACCAAATTTGGGTTAGAAGCTGCTGAATATTGACTCGCATGTACCAGCCATGGGACTTTGAACTGTTACTTAGTATTTCTATGCCTCTGTTTCCTTATCTGTAAAAGAAGATAATAACAAGTGCCAACATCACAGGATTGTGGTGGAAGGTAAATAATAACAGTGCCTGGGACACAGCAAAGCTCTACATGGATTGGTTCAATCATCATCATTAATGTTATCAGCAGCTCTCACAGCACCTAACTCCCATGTCTCAGTACTTACCAAACTGTTTTGTCCTTGGCTATTTATCCCTCTGTATTTTCCCCCTAGATTTTGCCATCCAGAACAGCAGGGATTGTGTACAATCTCTTCATCATTATATCTCTAGTACCTAGCACAGTGCCTAATAAATAATAAATAATAACTGAATATCTGTAAAGTAAGGCTTAACATTTTAAAGAGATGAAAAAGTATAAATTTTTGCACAAAGAAATGAATGAAAAGGGACCATCTATAAATTTGACCCCTGGTTATTATTAAGTAGCTATAAAGTCTTCTTAAGAAAATTGAGGGATATAACTCAGTGTGGAACATGTGCTGGACATGTGCAAGGGCCTGGTTTAATCCTCAGCTAAAAAAAGGAAATAAGAAAAAATTCAAAGTGACTTGATATTATAGATGGACGTTGCTGCAATCTTTTTAAGAGAGGAAAATGTCAACTTTAAAAAAAAAAGAAGTCTAAGATTCATAGACCATATGGCAAAAGTGAGTGCAACATTATTAACATAGAAATGCAGTTGCGTGCAGTTGGAATGGATTTCCAGGAGAAACATAATGCTAAGTGATTGAGACAAATCTCTTGAGGAGAAATAAAGCTCCTCTTGCCAAAAAAACAAATTGAAGTGCATTTGTAGGAATTCTAGCTATTTAGAGCTCTTCTTTCTAAGAAATGTTTGTAAAATGTTATAAATTGAGGGTAGGATTTTCCAAGTTCAGGGAACATTATCAACTATCATGAGGAACAGGGAAATCATTTCCACCCATTTATGACTCTCGCCTCCTCAAAAAACAAGATAAAATGCATCAGAAAAAATGATTAAACATGAAGGGAAAGCAATATTGTTTCTTACTGAAAATGATTTCAAGAGAACAAAGATGATTCCTCCAACACTGGGGGAAATGATTGCATGGAAAAGAATTATGTAGATAATAAGAAACCCCCAAATAGTGCCAGATTTATTTCAGAGTTGAAATGAGTCTTTTCCAATTAACTGATGTTTTAGAAAGTACTAGATCAACTAGCCAAAACCACTGATATCAACCTGCTGTTGTAGCAGCTGTTATGATTTAGATATGAGGTGTCCCCACAAGCTCAATTTTGAAACAATGAAATGTTCAGAGATGAAATGATTGGATTATGAGAGCTGTGACATGATTAGTGAATGAATCCACTTGAATGGATTAACTGAGTGGTAAAGGTAGGCAGGAAGAAGTAGGTCAGTGGGAACATGATTTTAGGGTTTATATTTTGTCCGTGGTTCTAGCTCATTTCTCTCTCCCTCTTGTGAGTGCTCCCTCTCTTTTTCTCCTTCTCTCTCCTTCTCTCACCCCTTCTTGGTTGCCATGTCCTGAGCTGCTTCCCTTGGCCACACCCTTCCATCATGACGTTCTGTCTCACCTTTGACCCAGAAATATGGAGTCAGCTGACCATGGACTGAACCTCTGAAATTATGAGCCAAAATAAACTTTTCCTCCTCTAAGTTGTTCTTATCAGGTTTTTGGTCACAGAGAGGAAAAGGTGACAAAAACAGAATTATGTAGATGATAAGAAATCCCTGTGACCTACTTTACCCCTCACTGTCTGCCCCCATTACTCCAAGAACTGGGATTACTGATATGCCTAACATGACCATGCGGTTTGGAAGCATTTGGAACTGGTTTGTAGGAGTTGTTTGAAAAGTTAGGAGATGAAATTTGGAGAAGACTTACAATGTAAGCAAAGCTTAATGAGTGATTCTGGTGGGAGACCAGAAGACCAAAATGCTGACAGAATTGTGGACAGTAAAAACTGGGCTCATCAACAATTTATGTAGGCTTTGTAAAATGATGTTTGAAAAGCAAAGATCAGTTTCAGAACTACAGTACTTAAGATTTATGAAGAGCCCTGCCTTACTTGAGATAAGGCTCTGTCCCATCTCACTACATGTGAAAGTGACTATGGAAGAAGTAGGCCAGATTTCAGTACATTTAAAGTTGTGTCCAAAAGTTGGTTTTTGTCACGATTTACCAGGATCTCAAACAAGGGATTATAATGTATAACTCTGCCAAAATTCAAGGTAGCTATTACATGAACTAAATATGTTTTTACTCTTGATAATTTTATTTTGTAGTTTTCTTATAAATGATTTAAGATTGCCTGTTAATGTTTTGCAGACATACTGCTTTAAGAACACACAACCTGGGTTAATTTAAGATAAGGAGTTATCACCTACAGGAGAGAGAGATAGACATTAAAGCCCAGTACTCTTAGTATAAGGCTGTTGAAACTTATTTGCTGGATGTTTAAGATTAAGTTTTAAAATTAAAGTTAAATTAAAAGGGCCAAGAAAACCAATATTTGGCTCTTGCCCTCTAAGTCAGTCTGAATCAGGGAATAGGGGACTTCTCCAAAGAGCTTTGCAACTCTAGGCCACATAACCTCCCGATCAGGGAGATTAATGAGACCAGTGGAGGACAGAAAGCCAATCAGTGCATTTGCTGTGAAGAGGAGGGTCATCAGAAAAGGGAGACATCCCTGATGCTTCCAAGGGAAGCCACATGGTCAAGCAAGGCCTGGACCCATCCTAGCGCAATGGCACTAGCAGAACTGAGAAGCTGCTGTAAGTTCCCCGAGGACTCCCAGGGAAGCTCAGCTGACTGTTAACAATAGATGAAAACAAAAGTCAGTTTGACTTGCTTCATCTTAAACACTTAGCAAAGACAGACAAAGCCAAAGCAGAGCTGTTCCTGGGCATTTTAAATAATAATAATAGTTAAATGTAATTTCCAAAAATAAGTAAACTGGAGGCTACAAAAGAGATTCTCAGACAGGAATGCTTGATAACTATCAAAAGGAACTGCCAGAGTAGTTTTTAGTTTAAGGCCTTTATTTCTAACCTACACAGGTAGGCTTAGTGTTTGCAAGTATGGTTATCCAGCCCTAAGTAACAGAATTAAAGATTTCTCTATTAGACACTGAGGTCATACTAGTAAAAGGATTTTGCAAGATCAGATGACATTAAATTATTAAACTATATCTTAAGGGAAAGAACCGTCTGTAACCCTAAAAGTTAAATGTTGTGTTTACATCCCTGACATTTCTCGCAATGTGACAAATGTCCTTAAAAATTTACATGCTCAGATAGAAGCCATGTCCTCAGCAACTTTGTCATGGAAACAATATCTTAGCTCCTAGTTCTTGGTACTTCCTGGTGGAAAACATTGTTAGTCTTTGTCTTTGCCATCATACTCATTGGTATATTCCTGTGCTATGGCATTTATTGCTGCATCAATATGGTTCCAGTACTAATGAATTCTTGTTTCTCTCATAGACCATCCATCACTCAAATGGCCCTCCAGCCTATTACTTCTCAATCAGACTTCTATCATGGACCACTCGATAGACCCGATATTTTTAAAGGGGGACTCCAAACTGCTTGCCCCACATCGTCCCTTTTCAGCCTGAAGAAGCCAGAAAGATCTTCGCCCCCCCCCTTCCTTACAGCAGTAAGGAGTTCCCAAATTAGAGGGGGGAATGAAGCCAGATTTAAAGTTAGGTAGTCAGTGTAGTTAGATAAATCGGGTCTAATGCCGAGTGAAATCTAAAATGGAGGCCATGCTGGCAATGATTCCGGGAAAAGCAGGACAACTCATGGAATGTTAATGAAGTCCCGAAAAGGCCCTAGGCCAAAGTCCACCTCAAAGAAATGTTAATGAACAGCCCCCAGCAAAAAGGTGCTGACTCAGAAGTCCTTCCTGACCAGATTACTTCTTTGGCCCACCTGTGTCCCACCCCTCGGGTCTTCCCACCTACATTCCATCACTGAAAGAATTATAAAACGGGGAGACAACATCCCTTCCACGGATTCCACCTCTTGGGTCCCCTTCTTCCTCCGGGAGAAGTCTTTTCTGCTGTCCTTTAATAAACTTCTAATTTCTACTCTGAAAAAAAACTGGGCTCATGAGGATTCAGAGAAGGAGGACTCTATTGGAAATTGGATTAGAGGCAACTCATGTTACATTCTAGAAAAGAAGTTGTCAACATTTTACCCACATCCTTAGACTTTCTATGAGGCTAAATTGAAAGATGATGGACTAATTTCTGGTGGAGGAAATTTCAAGGCAACACAGTATTCAGGTGATAGAATGATGGCGGTGGCTTTTAACCACAATTACTGTAATAATCAGAAGCAGAATACAGAACAGAAAGATTTGAAAAACTTGCAATTTGGCCAGAAAAATGTGTCTAAAACTGGGGCCAAGGAAGTAATGGCTGTTGAAGAGATTGCAGCCACTAAAGAGATTCTAAGTATTTTACACAGAGGCAATAGGAAAGATGGCTCAAGAGCATTTCAGGCATTAACAAGGCCACATCTATCGCAGGCTCAAAGTTGTAAAAGTTAAAATTCCTTTGAGTAGAGACTTTGGGGCATCCTGCTTGCACAGGTGGGAGGGCGGAGGATAGAAAGTTGTTTCACCATGCTCCTGCACTGAGAGGTCACTGCAGCCATGTTTCCAAGAAGCCTGGCTACTGCTTGAGAATGCAGCAGACCTTGGCATTGTTCACCTGGCACTTGTTCTGCAGGAATTCAGATGGTAAAGGTAAGGGGTCATGGAGGCTTACATCAAGATTTCAAAGGAAGGCCTAGGGGACCAGGCAGTGTCCTGCAGAGTGAGACTCCCTAAAGGCAGCAGCAGGGAGGAGAATGCATGAGAAGTGAGAAGGGAGCTGAAACCACAGTGGAGATTCCCAAGATTAAGAGGTGTCAGCAATGTGGAAATTTTGCCAAAGAAAGCTGCAGGATTCAAGTTGAGACAAGCCAAGAGAGAGTTATTTATGCTGCAACCAACAAGGACATATGGGCATAACTACACAGCCCTTTAGAGAGAACATCACAATGCCATGTTCCCCAGATGCTGGACATGGCACTCCAGGACTTGTTTGTCCAGCTGGATTTCAGTCTTGCTTTGGTTCCATCCCTTCCTTTTATGTCCCTATTTCTCCTTTAGGAATGGAATTTTTGCTCTGTGCATAAGCATGCATGCACTTCACATCATCTCATCAACAGATGCTTAGCTATGTTCACCTTTATGTTCTTGATTAGTCGTTTGAAATAAAAGAATATAAACATTTCATAAAATACTGAAAAAAGAGAGTCATAAAGTTCTACATTATATGATGTAAAAATGGGAAAATACATAATCAGTTATGTACTACAAAGATTTAGTGTGAAACATTCTAGTTAGGAACAGGAATTAATAGCCCTTGAGCTTCACAGAAGGTTTCAGTGAGGAGCATAATTTGGTCAGAGCCTTAATGGTAGATAATTGAAGAAGAAATGCAAGACTTCCTTGGATACCAGATAGATCAGGCAATACACAGATACAGGTATACACACAATGGGATGTTAGTCATAAAAAATTAGTCATAAAAAATTCTGGAAATGGATAATGGTGATGGTGTTATAATATTGCAAATGTACTTAACAATATTGAATTATACATTTTAAAAATTATTGTTTGTTTTTTGTTTTGTTGTGTTTGTTTTGGGTATTGGGGATTGACACAGGGGTACTTTACCACTGAGCTACATGTCCAGTCCTTTTTATTTCTTGAAACAAGATCTCATCAAGTTACTTAGGGCCTTGCTAAAGGTTGCTGAGGCTAGCCTCGAACTCATGATCCTCCTGCCTCAGCTTCCTGAATTGCTTGGATTACAAGCATGTGTTACCTTGCCCAGTTAAGTTTTGTTTTTGTTCCTGTTTTGCAGTAATGGAGATTGAACCCAGGGGCACTTTACCACTGAGCTACATCTCCAGCCCTTTTCTATTTTATTTTTCTGTGTATTTTGAGACAGAGTCTAAGTTGCCATGGCTGACCTCAAACTTACAGTTCTGCTTCAGCCTTTCCCGTGGCCAGCTGCTGAGATTCCAGGTGTGTGCTGCTGCACCCCACTTCTAACAAGGTAAATTTAATGTTACATGTATTTCACCAAAATATTTTATAAGAATTTTTTAAAAGAAAAAGAGGTTTTGTAAAAATTTTTAAAGATCAAAAATAGTAAAGTTTTCTTATATACATTTTGCCACAATTAAAAAATAATAATTAAAAACAAGCACATGTGTGGAGTGAGTCTAGAATTCTGGAAAGAGGGAAAGAAAGACAGTGTGGACCAAGAAAGAGGCTGCAAAGGGAGACGTTAGGTGGCCCTGAATATGAAGGCTCTTGGAAGCTGAGCCAGGGTCTTTGATATTATTTGTTTACCTTCTTTTTACTGAACTGAGAAGGAGCTTAACTCAGACAGTCATTTACAAAGGTTTTTTGACAATAGCGTACAGGATAAGCAGCAGCCTAGAGCCACAGCAGAGAGTTAAGATGCCATAATCATAGTGCACATTTGAAGCCATGGGGGCCTAAAGCAGGAAGATGGGAAGAAGAAAGGACTTCAAAAGAAAATCAGAATGGTGGGTGACTGACTAGATGTGGGGTTTCTGCAAAAAAAAAAAAAAAGAAAGAAAGAAAGGAGGGTTTATAAATAACTAGTGTTTCAAAACCTAGAAAATCTGACTTTCAGAGTTAGAATAAAACAGCCACCCTCGGCATTAGAGAGGTACATATCTTGTGCTCTTAAAAAAATAATACTACATATTGCTTGATCCACCTACCATTTTCAGTAAAATTGATATTAAATCTCTTGATTATTTTTCAAAAATGGAATTTCACACTCAAGAGATGAAGCTATATCCTTGCAGAAGCTTCGGTTTCAAGAGACCTTACAAATCACCCAGAACAGTGCTGTCTAACTCAATAGTCACAGACCACCTGAGGCTCTTTAAATTTAAAGTGTTAAAATTAAGTAAAATTAATAATTCTGCTCTTTAGCCTGACTGATCACATTTCTAGGACCTAGGAGCCGCATGGGGCCAGCAGCCAGCATATTGAACAGTGCAAAAATAGAATATTTTCATCATCACAGAAAATTTTACAAGGCAGCCTAAGCCTAGGAACGAGTCTCAGTTGGAGAGGGAAAAGAGGAATGCATGTGTGAAATGGAATCTTCTTCAAAGACACGTGACATCTCTGCTCCCTGACTGTGTCTTGGAAGTTCCTGTGGACTCTGACTCAGGCTGACTGCAGGGGACCCAGAGGTGAGGTGAAGGGCTGCTAAAGGATGCAGAGGCTTGAGCTCATCTGGAAGAATGAGTTTGGCAAATCCACTGGAATGAACGGCTGACAACCACCATCAGTTGTTGAGACTGGAAACCCCAGACTGTAATGATGCAGGGCTCACCTGCTGAGGGAATTGATCTCTCCCACCCAGGTCCCAGGCACAAGAAACCAACCCTGGGCATGGGAGGTGAGGGAGATGCGAACTTTCCCATTTCAACCAACTTAGGAAGGAGATACCCTAGCCAAAAAAAAAAAAAAGGCCTGGAAGGTGAATATCAAGGGGTGGGAGTGGGAGGGAGGCATCTTCCTTCCTACTCTATGAGTTTGGCCTGAACCCCCTTTTGTGGAGAAAACATGGGGGACATCTATAAAGGACCTAACGGTCACATCTTGGCCTGGGAGGAGACTCTGAGAATGTTGACATCTACTGGTCTTTGCCAGTTATTCTTCTTGTACAGAATTTGTCTTTTTCTGCTTTATCCTCAAATCTTCAGAAAGATCTTATTAAAATTATACCCCAGGCCCAGGAGGATGGTAGAAACCTTCCCATAGTCCCAGGGGGTGGGGGTGGCAGTTACCAGTGCAGACAGGGCCTGCCATAGGTGGTGATCTCTCGGGGGTGAGGTCAACACAACAAGAGACCGGTGGCCTGGTGAGCCATCCAGATGGAAGAACCTGAGAGACTTGGCTCAGCATACCTAAGAGGCCACATCTTTGGACTACAGGACACCTACAGACGTGCCGGCTTCTGCGGCATCATGATTTTATACTCCTGATCGCTCCTTCCCAGTTTCTCTCACTGGTTCTTTCTCCTCGCCCCATCTTGAAGTATAAGGCATTTTTCTAAGTCCTGTTTCATCTCTTTTCACTTCATAATCTCTTGATTGATAATGTCACTCCTTCCTAGCACTTCGGTCATCATTTGCAACCCTCAGTGGCCACTGACTGTGGAATGTCCTCACCTGAATCACCTGCAAACACCTCAGACCCAATGTGGCAGGACTCATCATCACTTCTCTCTTCTTCACCCTCTTTGTCTAATTCATTTTAACTCCTATCAACGCAGCTGCTATTTAGCCCCACTATGAATTTCCTATTTCAAAACTTTGCTGACTCTTAAATGTTCAATTAAAGTTACCTCAAATGTTCAGTCTGTTCTCCACCCAATCTTATTTGATGGTACTGGAGTTATTGTCCTAAGTTACACATTACAGACATGATCGTGTCTGCCTCCTCTCTAGAATCCTGAACAAATGACTTTCTTCAAATTCTACTTGATATCCTTCTGCACCCATTCTCAGTGGACCAAAAATCGTTCTCCTAAATTCATTTGAACTCTCCACCCCACACTCAGCTATAATCTTTTTTTTTTTTTTGAAAGAATGAGAGAGAATAAGAGAGAGAGAGAGAGAGAGAGAGAGAGAGAGAGAGAGAAGTTTTTAATATTTACTTTTTAGTTTTTGGCGTACACAACATCTTTGTTTGTATGTGGTGCTGAGGATCGAACCCGGGCCGACCGCATGCCAGGCGAGCGCACTACCACTTGAGCCACATCCCCAGCCCACTCAGCTATAATCAGTTCAATCATCCTCCAAGTCACATGTCTTCCATTTCCCATATGCCCCTCGTCATTTTAAGCTTGCCTTTCCCTACTCAGATTTATCACAGGTCACCTGGTACTACAGGCACAAATGGGGAGATGGATCCACACCTCACTAGACTAGAAGGGCAGTGTGACATCACACAGAACATTGAACCAAAGGGTAACAAAATGTTTAGTCAGCTTTCCCTACTATAACAAATACCTGAGATATCAACTTATAACAAGTAAGGTTTACTTTGGCTCACAGTTTTGAAAGTTTCAGTCCATGATCAGTTAGCTAACTCTGATGCATTTGGACCTGTGACAAGGCAGCACTTCCTGTCAGGGAACTATGGTAGTGGAGCATAGCTCCACCTCATGGCTTAGAAGTGACAGAGAGGAAAGTGCTGGAGACCCACTCTCTCCCTCAAGGTCATTGCCTCCAATGATCTGAAGACCTCCCAGTAGGCTCTATTTCCTAACGTTTCTGCCACCGCCCAACAGCACCAAGCCAGAGACCAAGGCTTTAAGACATGTGCCTTTATGGAACATTTAAGATCCAAACCATAGAACAACAGCATGGCAGTCTCATCTCCCACATGGTCACAACCGATAGACTTTGCTGGAACTTTTCAAGTAGCTTCCAGGAAGGTTTTATCCTTCTCATTTATGAAGTTTCCCCAGTAAATATCAAACAGAATAAGTCATCTATCCTAACTCAGCAACCTGGAAACCTGAGTCTGCATGGAGTCCACACTGGGATTGCCCAAGGAAGAAGTGGGTGACAGCAGGTAAACAGGGCAGAGGGACCATACATATGTAAATTTGGGGAGGGAATCTACAAGAAGTACCATGAATGCAACTTTGGAGCATGGGGCTCAGGTGTGGAAAGCTGAGAACCAGCAACGCTGACCTACAGATTCTGTGTGTGGTTCATTCTTAAACAGCTTATTTGATTGAGGGCAGGGTTTAACTTGTAGGAAGTTTGAAAATGTGGGGGGCATCATTGCCCATTCTTCTTTCCCTTAACACACACAGGCATCATTGCTTCCACCAGTGACAAAAACACAGGGAAATGTGGCTGTGTCACTATAGTATGCTGTTTTTAAGTCCTTTGGGGATTCCTGGGTCAAATGGTGGTTCTGTTCCAAGTTTTCCAAGGAATCTCCATACTGCTTTCCTTATTGACTGCACCAATTTGCAGTCCCATCAGCAATGTATGAGTGTGCCTTTTCCCCACATCCTCACCAACACTTATTGTTCTTTGTATTCTTAATAGCTGCCATTCTGACTGGAGTGAGATGAAATCTTAAAAATAGTTTTGATTTACATTTCTCTAATTGCTAAAGATGTTGAACATTTTTTCATACATTTGTTGATTGATTGTATATCATCTTCTAAGAAGTGTCTGTTCAGTTCCTTGGCCCATTTACTGATTGGGTTATTTGTTTTTGTTTGTTTGTTTGTTTGTTTTTGGTGTTAAGTCTTTTGACTTCTTTATATATCCCATGAAGCCACATCAATGTTTATAGCAGCACAATTCACAAAAGTAAATTGTGGAACCAATCTAGATGCCCTTCAGTAGACGAATGGATAAAGAAACAGTGGTATACATACACAATGGAATATTACTCAGCATTAAAAGAGAATAAAATCATGGCATTTGCAGGTAAATGGATGGAGTTGGAGAATATTATGCTAAGTGAAGTAACCAATTCCAAAACATCAAAGGCCGAAGGTTTTCTCTGCTATGTGGATGCTGATCCATAATGGAGATGGGGGACGAGCATGGGAGAAATGGAGAAACTTTAGATAGAGCAGAGGGGAGGGAGGGGAAGGACGTGGGCATGGGGGTAGGAAAGATGGTGGAATGAGATGGACATCATTACCCTAAGTACATGTATGAAGACACGAATGGTATGACTCTACTTTGTGAGCAACCAGAGATATGAAAAATTGTGCTGTATATGAGTACTATGAATTAAAATGTGTTCTGCTGTTATGTATAACCAATTAGAATAAATAAATAAATTTTTTAAAAATACACAGGGAGAAAGTAAAGGGACTGCAAAATGGGGAGAGAGAAGAGGAAAACCACTCTATATGTACATCCACTAAGAATTGAAGATGCAGGATTAAAACAGCCCAAATGAGAACAGGGTTCAGAACAGGGTCTGGCCCAGGTTAGGCACTCAGTAAATATTTCTGGAATAAATAAGCATGATTCTGAGAAACATCGGACAATCTGCAGTGAGGAGGAACATAGACACTAGTATTGCTGTATATATATACGTGATTGTATAACCAATGTGATTCTGCAACCTATACACTCAGAAAAATGAGAAATTATACCCCATTTGATTCAAATGTATGATATGTCAAGATCATTGTACTGTCATGTGTAACTAATTAAAACAAATTTAAAAAAGAAGAAAAAAAAAGATCATGTGGAATGGATGCATACTGCAAGGTAGCTTGTGGCCTTCTGACAAGCACAAGTCACACCTCCATTGCTTTTGCACGGTCTCTGGAAATTTCTACGTTACCAAACACCTCCACATATGTTCTCTCATAACAGACTATACATGTCAGTACCATTCGTAAGGATCCATCAGTGACCACTCATTACACTAAGGTTATAATTGAACTAACTTATCAAGGAACCCATGCATTCATACAAGAATGTATTTGCCCGTCACATGGCACACACTGGTCTAGGTCTCAGCTTCACAGAAGAAAACTAGAAAAGATTCTTATATCCCATGGCAGACCATGCTCCTAATGATTTGGCCTCTGGCCACCTGCTTATCATCCCCCCAGCCCCCGACTCCTGCCTTCACTGTAGCCACACAGCTCTCCAGGCACTTTGCTGGATGTGCCCTGCTATGGAAGTGCCCTGCTGGCCCTCTGTTTGGAATGCCCTTCCTCCTTTCTGCAGCTGGCTACTTCCTTTTGTCCATCCAGCTCATCATGCAGGTCAGCCATTGCTCCTTAGGAGAGCTTCTCCATGGCCCCTGGGTCTAGCACACACTCAGGCCCCTGGGCACAGCTGCCTCCATCCTGGCCCCAAGGAGGAATTATCTGTGGAGGGTTAACCTGAGGTTGTGGTTTTCCCTTGAGTAGGTTTTATTTTCTTGTATTTACTGGACATGAATCATTTGGAGGCACTAAGTATTTGTCTCTTCTGCTCTGATCTTCACTGGAGAAACTGTCTCTTCCCTGAGAGTCCCGGAGGCCAGTTTGACTCCGCAGTTTAGGGTAGAAAGTAGGGCCTTCACCTCAGGACTAAAGGAATCCACACCGTCCCATTCTCCTGAGTGTAATTACTGGTTTAGAGAAGAGAATCAGGTCCAACTGGGTCCGATTAGAGTGGACCCAGGAATTTGGTTGGACTATTGTGGGCACTCAGAGCCTGCTTTTGTCAGCTTTTCCACCACTGTAACCAAGAGCTCCAACAAGAACAATTAGAGAAGGAAAAGTTTATTTTGGATCACAGTTTTAGAGGTTACCAGTCCCTAGATGGCCAACTCGGTAGCTCTGGACCCAAGGAGAGGCGGCACATCATTGCTGAAGGGTGTGGAGGAGGAAAGAAGCTCAGTAAATGAAAACCAGGAAACAGAGAGAGAAGGTGCCCCTCACCAGGGACAAAACATAGCCTTCCAAAGGCACACCCCAGTGACCTAACTCCTCCAGCCACACCCTGCCTGCCTACAGTTACCACTCAATTAACCCATATCATGGATCAATGTACCAATTAGGTGAAGGCTCTCACTACCCAGTCATTTCAACTCTGAAAATTCATGCATTATCTCACATATAAGCTTTTGGGGGACACTTCATATCCACACCAAAACAGAGCCCATGTGAAGAATGTAGTCCCTGGGGCTGTTGGCAGCCAGCTGGCTGAGGGCAAAACCAAGAGGAAGGTGGCAGAGCTGAGAGTCGGATCCTGAGCATTTAATGTAGAATCAGTATGATTCATGTTTTATTAACTAAGAAGTTAAAGCAATGTCAAAAAAATTTTACAAAGCCAAATTTTTCACCCCCTCCCCATTCCTTTTCCTCCATTCCCAGAAAGCTTGGCCTGGACTTTGAATTCTGAAAAATTCACTCTACTGTAAGAGTCAAGCGGAAACTACAGTCTGCTGTCTTTTGTGGTGTACTACAACCAAGCCTTTGTGCACTTTCCTCCAGCACTTTTATGACAAGAAGCCAGGGCAGAATTTTCCAGAAGACACTCCCTCATTTTGTTTGCATGTCATGGAGGTGGTGGGACCAAGCAAGGCTAGTGTTTTGGAGTGGAAAAGCAGAAATACAGGAAACTGGGAGAACTCTGGATAAGACCAGGAAGGAGCTAGTGTCTCCAGGTGGGCTTTGAGAATAAAGGACAAATGCAGACTCCTAAACAATCCCCAGAGGACAGGGGGCTAGTTCCATATTCTTCATGGTTTTTCGCTTTTCAAAAAAAAAAGCCCTTCTACTCTCTCCAAATCTGATTCAACTTTCCACAGTAACTAATTGTATAAGCTGTGGTTTCAAAGAAAACACCAGTTAGCCTTTAAAACAGGCATGAGTAAGAAGGCGTCTCCTACCCCACTCAAGCATGTTCAGTTTTTGTTTGCCAGTGAGGCTGACTTTAAGTTCTGGAGATTAAATCTGAAAGAGAAACTTCAGATGCCTTAGAAATTAGACAGTTGTATAATAAACAAAAGAAAGTGCCTAGCCATAGTTTGTAAACAAGAAGGTAAATAATTCAGAAAACATTTAATGTAGAATCAGTATGATTCATGTTTTATTAACTAAGAAGTTAAAGCAATGTCAAAAAAATTAACTAAAAGGAAAAACATGTCCTACTGTAGTCTGTCATTACTTTATCCAATAGGACTTACAGGGATTTCTGATCATTTCTCAAAGGCAGATGCCATGGAATATTTTGTTCTAACCATCGCATATGTCCCTATGCCTGCACACTTACACACCCATACACAGACTCAGAGCCCTGGGATGCAGCAGTTAACCACATGGACTTTGAAGTCTGATAGACACTTCCTAAGCTTTATCTTGGGCAAGTAACTGAACTCAGTTTTTCGATCTGCAAAATGGGAAAAAAAGCAACTTCCTAGATGGTCATGAGTATTAAAAATTATCAATTTAAAGACTTTAGGGCAACATAGAAACAACAATAGATAAAATAAAGTTTTGAGCACTATCTTAAGGATGTGGTTGGTAAGTATTAGGGCATTCTGTGCAGATGAGAACCTTTGTTGCAGGCGGATGTCAATATACTTCACTGAGGCAATTAAGAAACTGAGACCCAAGGTCACATAACTACTAAGTGGCAAAGCTCAGCTGCCACATTGAACACGTAAGAGACAACAGTGATATACACTAGCTGTGTTTGGTTTCAATAGGATGGTTAGGAAAGGAGGTTTTAATTTTAAGATTTGAAGAGGTCCTGACCATCTAACTTGATTTGTAGTAAAATTTGACAGTGATTTAAGATACTTAAAAATTAAGTCAATAGTATTGCAAATTTCTCATCAAGTCTGACTTTCTTACCTGTCACATGAGCATACTTAATTAGATCAGTGGCTCTTCCACTGCATATTAGAATTGTCCAAAGAGCTTTGTTTAAAAAAAAAAAAAAATGTCCCTGAGCACCCAGAGATTCTGGTCTAACTGGTCTAGAGTGTATGGGAATTTTTTGAAAACTCCCAAGGGCTTCTAATATGCAACCAAGGTTGAGAACCATCAGACTAAATCAACACTCATACCTGCTGAGAAGTAAAACTACTCAGTTCCATGTCATGTACAAGACCACAAAGGAAGAGGAGAAATACCTGCAGCAGAATCTTGTTACCATCATAGTCCTGCGTCTGCCACCTGGTGCTGCTGATGGGAACACACGGGTTGGGTAGAAGAGGCACCAGCTGGCCGATCTCTTGAACCTTGAACTGCAGCACGCAAGACTCTTTGGGGTCCACCGAAGTTCCCAGGGGCAGCTGCTTCAGGGAGAGCTGCAGAGCCAAGTTCTCAGTGGTGTAGAGCCCAAAGAAGCAGAAGTTGCTCTTTTGCAAAGTGGCCTCTCTCTGCAGGATCATCTCATAGAGTCTGATGGCATCTTCGTAGTTGTCAAAACTGCAGTACAGCGTCACCCTCAGGATCTCGGTGCCACAGTGCACCTGCCTGACACCCCAGACAGGCATCTGGTTGTCCAAGCTGTAGAACTCCTGATTTGCAAGGAGGTAGGGACGAAGTCTCCCCTGCACATCCTGCGTAGGGTAGCACTGCCAGGGTGGACGCTGCAGGGAGTCCAGGACGCGAAGCAGGCGCTCCTCTCCACGGCTTTCATGCAGGAAGAGCAGCACAGACATCCCCGGGAACCGGGACCGCCTCGGGTGGTGCCTCTCGTAGTATTTCACTGGTCGGACGCGCTCTGACACCAGGAAGAGGCGCATCCCTGGGCAGATGCAATCCAGGAGCTGGTCCAGAGCCTGCTGCAGAAGCAAGCCATGCCCAGAGTCAGCAAGGAGGTGTACGGTCATGGCCAGTGGCTCCTGTGTCTCATCCATGGTGGAGCAAAGCAAAGCAAGCGTGCAGGCCACTGCTCAGACTTCTGAGGTCAATGAAGGAGCCAGTGAGGCCACCCTGGGGTCTCACACAGAGCCTTTGCCCACCACAAAACCTTCAGCTCCAACAGTTCCTTCAGAACTCGGCCCCCAGGCAGAGAGCACACGCTCGGCTGCCCGTGGATGCACAGGGAGGGAATGTCACATGGTTATGGACTCAGGAGCCTCCGCTACACACTACATCAGTGGCTCCACGTCACCCGGCCTGCGCAGCACGCAACTGCTCATTTGGCTCTTTCAGGCATTCCCCGGGGTTTCTGTTTGACCTAAAAACCTATAATCCTGAGAACCACCCGAAAATGGGTGGTTCTTGCAGATACTCGGCAAAGGAAATGACCAGGCAGAAAGGAACGGAGTCAGCCCTGGTAGCCTGATAGCCATCTGTTTAGTTGAAAAGACATTCACTTGATTGAGCCACAATGGCTCTGACTTCCTACTCACATCTCCTGGTGTTTACAGTAGCCTGCCAGGCCACCTGAATACAATGACTTCTTTAAAACAATTCTCAAAACTTGAACCCTTGCCAGTTCCCCCCCACCCCTTTGTCTTTTTTATTTTGTTTTTGAACTTTTTATGCTAGGACTCGGAGAGAAAAATATTTTATCTAAATAAAAAAATAAGTGTTTGCTCTACAGAAGAGTCTGAATGTACTAAGAAGATATCAAACAACAAAATAACCCTTGATTCATACAAATTCCTTGGAAAGAGATTTACAAATCAACAATAGTAATTGCTTCTATCTCTTGAGGATCTACGAAGTGCAATCATAAACACTTCGTATCAATTGATTTAATCACCCTACAAACTTAAAAAGAAGGGAACATTAGTCCCCAGTTGCTGATGAAGAAATTGGGACATAGAAAAACCGAGTAACTGGCTTACAATCTCTCAGCTAAGAAGTGGCCATAGGAAGATTTGAACCCAGGAACCTAGAGGTCCACATCCTGTACTGCCCTTCTGGGGCCCAGAAGGTCCAGCCCAGATTTTCTTCCTACTGGCAGGGAAAGGGTGTCTCAGCAATTTCTAGTTGACACATTTGTGGGAGACTGTGAGTTGCGAATCTAAAATTGAATGGTCCTCCATCAGAGTGTTGTCAAGCTTTGAACACAATCTGCTAATGTGTCCTAAATAGTAATTCAAAAATCATTTGCTATTCTAATAGCTGTGCTTCTTAAAAGGTGTGGACAGGCACATTTTTCTAAGTGTAATTCTTTTTAAAAAGCAATTTATTAACACCATAATGGAACACAGTGTGACTTTGCTTTTTAAAAATTAAGAAACTTTTCAGATTAAAACTGTAACTTGTTCCAACTTTGATTTTATATAGGTGGATTCCTTTAGTAGTACAATAACCAACTTTAAAGTGAAAAATTGTCATCCAAGGACAGAAATAATTTCTATTCAGATTTGCTTTTAAATCTATATATGATGTTAATCATTTGAATTTCATAATTCTCATGCTTTCTTCATTGGAAAAATACATAAATATAGCTTACAACAGATAAATTGCTTCTTAATTACCATGAACAACTCAGTAAATAACTTCACTTTGCTTCAAATTTCAAAAAAAAAATCATTAGAGTATTTTTTAAGGTGTTATAGCTCTTGAGATTTTTTTCAACTCTTAATAAATGTCACATGCTGGCATTTAAATATAATAACCTTCTCATCCCTGGATATAAACCCCTCTTCTTTCTCCTGTCCTTCTGTTTACAGAGCTAACTATGTTGGGTCACTTTAGATAAAACCATGATTTTTTAAAACAGGTCTTGAAATTTTGGAAATAATAGAAATAATTCTAGAGATTAGAGGAGAAACTTTATACCCCTGAGACAAAACATGTCGTATAAGGCAAATATTTGAGCTCTTACGTAGGAAAGTTTTATCCAATGCCAAAAAACATTTTTATCCCTCTTGGGATTATCATTTTGGTCAGGATTTAAATTTTCATTAATTTGTTGGCATCAAAAATGTTAAGAACTTGCAGGGGTGGGGGGCAGGCTGTCTCTGCAGTGAATTCTCCAGGAACAGAACATGAAATACGGACTCTCACGTCATTGTCACCCCCACTGCCCACTGCAAATGCCAGATTCTCAGCTGTGCTCCACCAAGATCTTAAATTTTGCACGAGGCTTCTGTGGAAGGCCCAGACAAAAAGTCTCAGGGGAACCATCCACTTTGGTCCTTAGCATTTGGGAAGCTGACATGTGGTTCTCCACCTTTTTTTCCCCTAAATTTGGTAACGACGCCCAGGTTTCACCAGGCGTCAGTTCCAGGTGGCCCACTCTTCAGCAAAGTGGGGATGCTGGTGACAAGTAGTCAAAGGAAATCGAAGAAACCAACTAGTTATGAGGATTTGTGGAGACCCATGGAATTCATTGAAAATTGGTCCCTTCTGCAAGTCTCATAAACACAGTGGAATATGTTAAAACCCTGATAGTCCCAACCCTAGCCCCCAAGAAAACTTTGAGAAACTTTCTTTTCATTTTTAATGTGTAGCTTATGTCTATTCATCCCACATCTTGAAAGCCAGGCACTGTGCAGACAGTGCACTTTGGAGAAGCACCTAAAACAATGTCATCAGTGCAGTGATCGAGGGCACTGCAGCGTGCCATGGAGCCACCTAGATGAGAGCCACTAGGCAGCCTGGAGGAAAAGAGATGCTGCTTAAGTCCTGACAAGTGTATGGCATCAGACAGGGAAGGAGCTCAGGTTGGCACCAGGGAGAGAGGAGGCTGATGGGAACAGGACCCTCAGGACCACAAGCCTGTGAAGGAGCTGCAAGCAGCTCAAGATGGCTGGAGGGGGGCACAGAGGGGGGCAGGCGGGAGAGGCTGGAAAGCAGCCAGTGGGCTGGTCAGGAAGAGCCTCCCATGCCACCAGGAAGGGCTGGGGCTTTATTGTAACATGAACAGAACCACAGGGGACTCGGCTTGGAAAAAGAGGCAGTGCTTTGAGGAACCATGGACAGGAGGGACAAGAGAAGCCAAGGGCGGGCTTGTTCCCTGGGGGGAACGTGGGCAGAATGTGTCCAGGAGGCCTCCCAGAGTGGTACCGTATCTATGAGACTCTGGGTGAGGATGAGGGCTGCAGTATAGACCTGGTCAGTGGACGTCAGGGACACCCGGGTGAAGACACCCAGCAGCCCTTTCCCACACAATGTCTGGGGGAGCAGCAGATCAGAGATATGAGCTGGAGAAGCTCTGGCCTCGAAGTGGCCATGGGAATCAACTAGTTACCCAGGAAGAAAATACACAGTGGGAGTAGGAGGGAAGAGGATGGGACACCAGGAGGACTCTGGGGACAAGTGACATTGAAGAGGTACCTAGGGTATTAACCCTGTGTGGGAGCTTATGTCTTAGGCTCAAGGATTTGAGGCCATGGCTGTGGCTGGGCAGACTTTGTCACTTAGTGTTTCAGGATAACATCTGGGACTTACTATACTTTCTGAATTAGGCTAACTCAAAAGAAGCGGCTGTCACTAAGCAGACCTCAGAGCCACACAAGCCTCAGTTTTTCTTGTTCCCAAGAGGACTTTAACTCTGATTCTCCATCTGCTTCTCCATTTCTGTGCAGGAGAGATCAGGCACCATAGAGCTGAGGTAGAACTGGAGTAAGACTGGGAGGGGCTCATTTTTCAGTCCCTGACACCCGACAGCAGCCTGTAACCCGCATTGCAGAGTAGGCCCCAAATGGCTCTGTCGTGGATGGGGACCCTGGGCATCTCCTCAGCAGTAAGAATCCCAGGGAGGTTGCGGGACTTTCCCAACACCACGTGGCTGGCTGCTGGCACAGCTTGTATTTCTGAGTTGGGGACCGTGTTCCCCACCACTCCTAAGGAAAGCAAGACCTAGCATCTGTAGCTATTGAGGCAAGAGCTTTCGAGGTTCATGACACAGAAAAGGAAAAAGGAAGACAAGGACATGAGAGTTATTCCCAAGGCCTAGACGCATGCCTCATGGGCTAGGCCCCTCTGGTTAACCTGTGTTTCACCATCCCAGCTACTCCACCATCCCAACCCTCCTTCCCCCAGCGTACACACACACACACACACACACACATACCCCAAAGGTGCTTGGGCACAGCCCCTGGGGAGTTTGGGCAGGACTGGCAGCAGGCTGACAGTGGAGGCCTGTGCACATTCTTCTCCAGCTCCAAGCTCCTAGGGCCGAGGTGGGGAGGGAGGAAGTAGCACAGAAAGCACCTTCTTTAAGCTGCTGTGATTCTTAGCTGAAACTTCTCTCCCCGTCCCCAGAGGACACTCCCTGCTCAGTCCCAAACAATGCTATCAGGTTCCTATTAAGTTGCCATCTGTTTCCCCTTTTCCAGGACAATGCAGCCCAGGAGCTGATACTGGGGTTTTTACAGGTGCAGACAAAAGGGAGCATGTTTCCTTCGGCCTCTCTGTTGTGGCCTACCGCTGTGACTCAGTTCCCAGGCTTAGGCCGGTTATGTGAGCTGGGGGCCTGAGCCCTTTGCCTGCCTCTGCTGAGCATCCACTGAGGACTAGAGGTTCCTAATCCCTTGTTCCACCATCCATTGAGAATAAACTTTCCTGAAGCTCCATGGGAAGGGTCCACTGAGTCCCAGTACTGCAGAGGGCCTCCCAGCCCTCCCATGCCCTACCGCTGTGGTCATCCGACTAGAGAGAGGTGACATTTCATGTTGTTTAAGCCCCCCAGATAAATCCAGTATATGCAGGAGGGAACAGATAAATAAATCAGTGTACATCATCTTTATGAAATACATGAATGTATGGTATTTTTATGAGATACCATGTAGGCAAAAAATAAAAAAAGAACTTCAGGAACTAGAGTTGGCCATGTCTAAGGACATGGGCGTTTCCTGCCCTTCAGCCCTTGCCCTCCCAAGTGGGAGAAATCTTCTCCCCCATGTGCAGAAGGCAGATGCAAGAGTGTTTATAGCTGCATTGATTGAAATAGCCAAAAAAGGAGAAGGAGGAATGGCTACCCAAATGCATAACAATAGACTGTATTGTTAATTATAGCATGAGGGAAATGAACTTGCCCAGGCTACTGGTTTCAGTTTGAATGAATCTGACAAAATGTTGAGTACAAATATCAGGAGGCAGAAAATACATGCAGACCACTGATATAAAATTTAGAAATATGCAAAGACTATTCAGTGGTTATAGATTTAAACCTTCAGTGGTCATAAAAAAAAAAACACCATATTCAAGGTAGTGGTTACCTCAGGTGGAGGGGAATTTGCTATCTTTTTTAAGTTGAGTGGTAAGTTCAAGAGTGCTCACTTTATTTTCCTTAGACCTTTCTGAAGTATTTCATCATCACTTGAATAAGCATGTGCACATGTGTGATGTGCACAGACCTACAAAGACAGTTCCACTAAAATGGTAAATAAAACATACAAACAAAAATGCACATATGATCCTGTTTTCCTGTAGGAACTATATAAGTGGATATGATTACTAAATATAGAGGGAGAAAAAACTTTGGAAGAATGTAAGCCAAGCTTGTGTTAATAGTGTGTCAATAGTGGATACTCTGGGAGAGGAGATTATGGGGTACAGGAGCAGTTTTATTTCTTACTACATATATTTCTACATTATTACCATCTATTACAAACACTTTGTGTCACTTTTGTAATTAAACTATAAACAATTGGTGAACCACTCCACACAACACATGGGCTACAACCTTCTAATCCGTTCTTTCAACTAATGTTTATTCAGGAACACACTATGTTCTAGGGATAACATGATGTTTAAAAAAAAAAAAAAAACGAATAAAACTTCAGTTCTCAGGAGCTTATACCCTGATGGAAGAGGTAGACATTAATCAAAAAAATGATCACATGATTAAATGTAAAATGGCACAATGTGCTAAGTGCTAGACAGGCGGTGCATAGGATTTGCCTGTTCAGGGGGTCCAACAGGCCATCTCTGCAGAAGGAGGCTTAAGCTGTGTGGTCCTTGATAAAGAGCAGGAGTTAACTGGGAGAAGCATGAAGGACATTCTAGCAAAAGGAACAGTGTATGCAAAGACCCTGTGGCAGGTGGGAGGCCAGTGGAGTAAGCTAGTGTACGTTACTGGTGGTACCCTGTACCAAGATAGGAAATTCTGAAAGAAGAGCAAGTTTGCCTGGAGTGGTGACAGGAAGGTTTTTGATGCATGAACCTCTGAAAAAATGCCACATGATTCAAAATGCTCCTAACTACCCAGAGAATCAGCAAAGCAAGACAATTACTAGACAATTAAGAATAGTTGCTAGTACTTACGGAGCACTTAGACTGAGCCACGCACTGTTCTAAACACTGGCACATATGGAAAACATGGGAGGGTAGAAGTCTGAGTCATGTGCTCTCTGGATATTTAAAGCCAAAGCAACCTTTAATTATTGTAATAGAAAAAATATATATAAGTGTATTTTTTTTTCCTACAAAATATTTGGAGTTCGCTGAACAGGCAAAAGAGCTGTGCATTCCTGCAGAAGCTGAGGTCACATCTGCATCCAACCGTTGTTATGCCAGGGTGGCTGTCAGTGCGTGGACACTTCCTCAGTGCTTGCTGTAGTGAGCAGAGAGCAAAATAAGGGGAGAGTTTTCTACTTGGTGCACGCATATGACTTCTAGTTCCCTGACAGAAAAACGTTAGAGTGAATAATTTGAGTTGTAAGCCAACTATTACTAAGGATCAATCGTAATCTTCCCTCCTGAGAAGTTTAAGAAACAACCCCTCCAAAAACAAAGGAAGAGAATAGAAACAAAACTTGGCCAAGATTGGCAAAAGGAATCACAAATGTCATCATAAATGCTCACCTTGCTTTTAGACTAGCACCTTTCCAAGGTGAGGACATATAGTCACGAACTGACCCATCTACAAATTGGCAAGGATGATGCCCATCAACCGACATAGAACCATAAATGATTTTTTAAAAAACATTTTACTAACACGTAACGTGCACCTTTAAAAATAAGCTGGAAGTGGGCACATCACGTAATTGTACATTTCAGAATGCTGTCGAAGCCGATGCTCCAACAAAAAGTCTGGTTTTAATTACCACGTAGATTACAAATAGAGATGGATCGTCTCATGGCAAGAAACCCTGCTTCCTATGCCAACCCTTAAATCATTAAAGCCGGCTCAGCATAAAGCCGACAAGTCAATCAGACCGAAACCAACGTGCCCGGGCTGGTCGGGCCGCCCTGCAGAGCGGAGCTGTGCTTCGTCAGCTGTTCCCTTCGCTAATGGGCCTCCATTCCCACTTTATATTTATATCCCAGCTGCTTCCAAAGGCCACGGCTGTGCCGACCAGACAGCAAAAATAGAAAGAAGACAGGCGAAAACCAACCATCGGCATTCATAACCAATCTTTTTAAAATACAAAGCAGGAATTTTGGTCTCTTCAGCTTTATAAAAGAACTTTCATAAGACACAAATGGAGGCTGTGCATTCTCTGACTGCCTGGTACGAATGTCTTGTGGCAGAATCTTTCTCCAAATGCGAATCATTCTGAAAGGCTTTCTAAATGTGTCGGTGGTATCTATTCTGCAGGATCACACATGAGAAAAATGGGGACAGCTCTTGGATTACACATAGCATAAATATAAACAATGCTATTGCTCAAATATACAGCTTGGAAAGCTGAGTTGGAGCACTGGAAAGAGAATTGGCCTAAGAGGGAAGACCTGAGTTGGAATCCTAGCTGGAATGTGCAAGGTCCACCTCCCCTACTTGTTCTTGAATGGGCAGATCAGCTTCTTCCTTTGGTCACTGTGTCATTAGTGAAATGAGCCTGTGCTGTGCATGCCTGCCCCAGGGTGTAGACACAAGGATGCATTTCTTTTTTAGGGTAGGCAACTGTGTGCTGAATTTCAACTATTCCATTCAGTGCTTCCATATTTGTTTGTTCTCATTTTTTTTAATCCAACCAATTCTAAGCAACCTCAGAACACATTGTTTCAAGCACATTTTAACATAAATGTATTTGGAATCTTAAGCAGGAAGGTGGGTCATTTCTATATGGGGGGAAGCCTACGCCATGTAGACCATGACTGGAAATCCCCTGTTCAGCAAAGTGAGACTCAAAGATTAAGAACAAGGGCCTCTTGACTCATGGCTCCCTGACCATTACAGAGCCTCCCCATTCACAGGAAGACAAGAGCCTGCTTGGGAGGTCCCTAATGGGAGGAGGGGAACAACAAAATGGGAAAGTTGGAACTGCCATTAACTTGATGAAGTCATCCAACTCAGCAGCTGGGTGGGGCCTTATAACTGGAGCCTGACTGTTTAGATATGAGACTGAGGAAGGTGGATGGGTTCCCTCAGGTCACCGGTTAATGATTCAATGGGAACTCGAATGCAATCATATCGGACTTTGTCCACAGATGCAGTCCAGAGCAGTTAATTGGTGGGTACCGTTTGCTAAATATCTCAGGTAAGAGTCATGATTTTTAAATGGTAATTTCCTTTGCTGTGAATTAAGACCTATCACCACATCCCCGTGCACGTGTACTGTAAGATTCAAGATTACTAGAGAAAAGGCTGGTACCAACTGCTATTCTGTTGTGGGATCATTCATTTCATCTGAGAACAGAATAGAGAAAAAGATCAGAGAGAACCAAATGGAAGTAAAATTTCATTACCATCTTTCCACCTAGGGTAGTCTCCTTACCAGGGAGGCACTTCACAGAGCTCGTGCTGGTGGCATACCTTATAAAGGCAACCCACGTGGAAAGATGGTCGGTTGTCTACAAACTGGATAGAGAGCCACAAAGACCCAGAAGGACATCACACTGGGCATCTGCTCTGGAAAACAGTATGGAGATTCCTCAGAAAACTCGGAATGAAACCACCATTTGACCAGCTATCCCAGTTGCATATTACAGCAACACAGTAACATCAGTGTTTATAGTAGCTCAATTCACAATAGCCAAACTATGGAAACAACCTAGATGCCCTTCAACAGATAAATGGATAAGAAAGTGTGGTATATACACACAATGGAATATTACTCAGCCTTAAAGAAGACTGAAAATATGGCATTTGCCTGTAAATAGATGGAGCTGGAGAATATCATGCTAAGTGAAATAAGTCAATCCCCCCCAAAAAACCAAAGGCTGAATGATTTCTCTGATATGCAGATGTTAATTCATAATAAGGGGAGGGTGACTAGGGAAGAATAGAGGTACTTTGGATTGGCTGGAAGGAGTATAGAGTGGGAAGGGGGTAGCGGGAGGAAAAATAGCAGAATGAGTTGGACATTATTACCCTATGTGCATATATGATTACATGAGCATTGTGATTCCACATCATGAACCACCAAAAGAATAAGTTATGCTGCATGTCTCTAGGATGGGTTAAAATGCATTTAACTGTCATGTATAAGTAATTAGGACAAATAAAAATAAAGAAAACTAAAGAAAAAGAAGCTATAGTTTTCGAGTGTTAATCACATGATCAGCAAAGGCCCTGCTAGTCTCCTCCTCTCCACTCATGGGTTAGGCCAGCTATGTGGTTTGGAAAGTGCATCTTTATGCCAGGTCTCGCCAAGGGACCTTTACTGAGAGCTTGTGGTACGGTGTGAGCCGGGCCTAGAGCAAACTACTGACTGCTGGACAGAAGGCATGTTTGCAACCGGCACCACCAAGGGCTTCCTGCAGGCACTCAGAACACCCTGCCCCTCCTGCTTCCTGTGAGCCACACATGCCCCCTCTGTCCCCACCGGAAGGATCCGCTTTAGCAGTCCACACCTGGCATTGTAAGTCAAGCCATGGCTGGCTCACGAAGCATAATTGGAGTTCTCTGCTAAGAAGAAAGTCATCATGCTGCAGGACGGTAATCATAAGTCATCTCCACGAGAGTCCCCACAGGAGCAGGTGAGTTTGGGCTGAACCATTTTCTCCCATTAACCTGGATTCTCTCATGACAGGCAGCCTCCAGCTTGAGATTGCTGGTGAAGATGAGTTGGATGATCTGTTCAGCAACAGTTGTTTTTCTGGTCTTCCTGGGGCATGCCCACCCTCTTAGGACCTTGTTCTCACCTAAAGAGCTTCCCCTGGCTGCTGTTCCCCTCTGCCATCCCTACTCATTTTATCTCTGCTTTTACAGAAAGATACTCAGAAAAGTGCTTTAAAGATTCCTATAAATAGCTTAATCATACTATCAACAAACATGCTGTTAAAAAAAAAAAAAAAAAAAAAAACCTCTTAGAAGTAATAGTCCATTTGCCTAGTAATTAGTTAACACCCAAGCCGCCTTCAAAGGCCAGCCCAGATTGGGATCTCTGTTAGCTGTGCAAGCCCTGGAACAACAGGAAACACAGGGAGCTGCTGCTCTGCAGATAGGCGTGTTAATGCAGAGTCTAGCTGCCCTGGGGTGACCAGGACTCCTCACCAGTGACCACGCAGGCTCTGAGGAGGCCCAAGAGGGAACTTGCAACCTAGGTGTACTGATTGGATTCCCTGTCCACAGAATAAATAATTCTGCACCAACATTCCCTACACACACACACACACACACAGACACACACGCAAGACATTGTTTCCTTGTTAATTCACTGTCTGGCTCCACAATCAAACCTGTGAACAATTCCTCACTGTGTTCAGTCAAGAGGATTTTGGAATTAAATACTCAAAACACAGATGGACAAGCCAAAAATATCCACTGGGCTCAGAGGAGTCATCTCCTACCCCATTAAGAACAAAAATGACGGTTTTTCCAGAAAACTTGTCAGACTGTTGGAATTCCAATTTTTCTCTTGTTGTCACATTAAAAAAAAAAATCTTCCTTAAATGTCAGTGCTGGCTTCCACATGTAGTTTCCCAGTGGCCCGAATATGACAGGGAGTACAGCTGCAACTAGGCCGGTCACAAAGCTTGAAATCCGTTTTCAGGCTCACCACACTAGATTTTCTAGGTCTTTTGACACTGTTTCCTTTCATCTCTTTTAATCATGCCCTAAATTCTTCAAGCACCATGGGGCCAGCCAAAATATGGGTATCTATTCAAAAATTGTAATTTTCCACTGATATGAAGAAATGCTCTGCAAATTTAAACTCACCAGCCCCCTCTACTTTTCTCTCCCACTCATAGCTCAAGAAAACAGACCTGAATACTAACACCTCTCCCTAAAATAAAGAAGAAATAGATGTGCAGGAGACTTAAGATCAAACTGTCTTTGGGTAGCCATTCTTCAGGGTCATTTTTGATGCAAGACCACCCCAGAGAGAGGCCATTCCTGTACTTTAGTAAGATATTTCTTGGAACAAATCCAAGATGGGCCTGATTCACACAGATTTCAGTCTAAAGGAAGGCAGAATGCCAAAGAAGCTCTGTAATATAGAGGCAGAGAGGGAGATGCATTCGTTTTTCTGGAAAACAATCGGACCATATGTTATCAAGAGCTGTAATAATGTTAATATCGTTTGATTCTGTAATTCCCCTTCTAGGAAGCTATTCTAAGCAAATAAGAGAAGCACTTGTAGACAGAGATATTTGTTAGTTGCAAATTTGTAAAAGCTAGAAAAAAGTAGCATACATTTCAGGGAAAATAATAATAAATTGGAATGTATCCACACTCTGGGAGAATGGTAAAATAAATTCTGGCACCTATTCCTTCAAAACGGGTTTCAAATAACACCTACTAATGTAAAATTGCTTGTTTATGCTCAATTTTAAAGTGAGGATATAATATTTCATATATAGTATGTTTCTAAATTTAATAAGGAAATATTTGTAGAAAATGTCCTTTATATGATAATACAAATGTGAATAATGAGATAACTAGGTTGTTTCTTTTTGTTTTTATTTTTATGTATTTTTCAAATTTTTTAAAATTGAGAATTTACATATTTAATAAGAATAAAACATTGAGTATTTTAGATAAACTAGCATAAATGCAGCACCTCATCTCCCTCCTTTATTCTACATGAAAATATCAAAATTAGTCCAAATAATTTCAAAGGTTATTGGTGGGAACTTAAAAAGACTTAGACATGCTGTAGCTTCTGCAATTGGTTTTATAACAGATGGCAGAATTTCAAAGTAGACAAAACATGAAATAAAATTGTACATATCCATGAGATATATTTCTATTTTGAAGACAGAATCCTAATTGTGCAAACATATAGACATGCACGCACACCCCAACATTTTACCAATACCTTTTGTTAATTCAAGTTTTAACAGGCCTTCAAATGAAATATTCTTAAAGCTATTTTGACAATGATGTCCCCATTTTCTGGGACCCCAAAGCATATTCACTTGTTTGCACTATATATTTTTTTTTATTTTTTAGTTATACATGGACATAATATCTTTATTTTGTTTAGTCATTTTTATGTGGTGCTGAGGATTGAACCCAGTGCCTCACATGTGCCAGGCAAGCGCTCTGCCACTGAGCCACAACCCCAGCCCTGTGCTGTATTTGTGAACAAGAATACATTCGTAAATAAAATAGACACAATTTGTTCATTTTCTCTTGCTCTCATTAGAATATAAGTACCAATGAATACTAAAACACCTCTTACAGACCACAAGCAGTTCTATTAAAGAGCCCAGTGGGGTCCCAGAATGTATCAGTTGTCAGGAGACTTCTGTAAAGAATGAGGAAGACCTATCCCTGGGAATCGTCCTCCAGACAGATGGGACAGCATATACAAATGTCCTGGAGCAGAAAGGCATTTGTGTTGTTTTAGGAACTGCCAGGAATCCAGTGTAGCTGGGGAAGAGTAACTGGGATATGCAAATGACACTGGGTAGGACTGGAAATGAGGTTGGCAGGAGTCCACACAGTACACGATAATTTCTGCAGGCCGTGGTAAGGAGTTGGATTTGCTGTCATGGGAAGTTAATGAAGGGGTTTCTTTCTATTCAATCAGCTGTTTTAAAAACCGTTATTCTTAACTAATTATAGACTCCTATGAAATCGCAAAATTAGTACATAGATTTCTATCACATAGATTTCCATCAGTCCTTCACTTACTCCCCCCAGAGGTCACACCTTATGTAAGTGTAGTACAATATCAATAGCAGGAGACTACCCTCAGTATTACACGGTTAACTAGCTACAGACATAACTTAAATTTGACCTGTTCTCACATGCATTCGCACATCTCCACCTGTGAGTGGTTTTACCCCAGGTGAGGACAATGATGAAAGATTTTAAATGAGTAATAGAATGGGGTTTATGTTTCCGTCGCCAGCTGCTGAGAAGAGAACAGATTGGCCAGGAGACCAGTTAGAAGGCTGCTAGTGCCATGCAGTGAGAGGTAGTCATGGTTCAAGGAAGAAGAGTGAGAGAACAATGGAGATCAGCTGTTACCAGAAGAAAAGAGAGAAAGAGAATCAAGGGAAGCAGATAAGTGAGAGACAAAATATATATAAAGTAAAAAATTAAAAATAAAAGAATACAAAACAAAGTCAAAATATACTAATCAAACATCCTAGTCCCCAGAATACTGATCCATAAAAAATAACTGGCTTCAAAAATACTACACATGAGAGAGGAGAAAAACAAATATGAATATGTGTAAGTTCCATGAACCATTCAGGTCACAACAGAGAAAAGAAGAACTAAAAATTAATTAATTAATTAAGAATTTTTTAAAAATCTCAATAAAAAGTTGAAGAATTTCTTCCATTGTAGTTCAAAAGATTCTCAGCTTCCCTTCTCAGCAGTGTTAGGTGAGGTTGATGGAGTCTGAGGGGAAATCCTGCAGGGGGAGCTCCTGGAGGCGGGGTTTAGGCTTAGGTTTGCTCCGGGTTCTTGATTGAATGGTGATTGGTCTGGAAACTTTAAATCTTCACACCTCCAGGGCCCAGCAGTTGCCTGTCTGCTCAGGAAGACTGCACCCCAGGAATCTCCCCTGGGTTCCAATTCTTAGTCCCCTTCATCACCTGAAGACCCCATATAATCTCCAAACTTAATCACATGGGTCCCTTCCCTTTTCAAATTCCGAGCCAGGGGCGTCTCTCCCAGTCGGTTCTGCAAGCAGCCAGATTGGAGAGGGAGTGGGGGAGCCAGGTGGGTTTCCATGACCATTATTTTTCTGTGTAAACCCTTCTCCATGTTTGATTCTCCTGGTCACTTAGGCACACCATATGTCATGTCATGTAGGTTTGCCAGGTCTGTGTTTTGGGCCAAACTCGGGCTTGCTGGCAATCAGCTCCCTCAGCTGCTGGTACCTGCAGTGCGGCTGCAAAATGGTTCCTTCCTCCATTCTCCCTGGCAGCCAGGAGAGATGTGGCTTCTTTCCTGCACAAGGATGTTGTGCAGCGTACTTTTCAGTTTAGTTGAGCAGTGTCTTTGATCTCTGATCTCTCCGCACCCAGATAGGCCTCAGGCTGCCTAAAAATGGGAGTTTCTTTCATTCCCTCATCCCTCCACTTTGCTCATGGAGGGATAGCTCTGGCTGGTGCCTCTGACAGTAGAACGAGGGATTTCTTCTTATTTTATCACATCCAACCTCCTGAGTCCCTGATCTGCTTTGAATGTCCAGTATTAAATCCCAGCAAAGCGCCCCATTTTTTCACCCCCCTTGCTAAGAAGCTGCCTGTATGCTCTCTTGGTTTCCTGCCATGGAGCGGCCAGGAATGTAATCTTCTTGAAAGAAGAAGGTCACCTTCTTCTGCCATCTTGAAACTCCAACAGTAGTGATTCCAACCAGTGTGGAGATAGGTGAAATTGTTTGGGAGGTTAAAGAAGTGCAGCCTATAAAATTTGGGATAAATTGCATATGGGAGGTAAAAGAAAGGGAGAAATTAAAATGCTCTCAGGTTTCTGGCCTGGAGAGCCTGAGGGGTGGTGACAGGAAGACGGTGCTTGGTCCTGGAGGTTCGGTGAGAGGCTGCAAACGTGCAAATTTGGGATGCACATGGGAAGACTCCAGGTAGAAGACACACATTTGAGAATCAACAGCATAAAGACTTTATATGAAGCTATTAAAAAGCCTTCGCTGACATCACCACCAAGGGAGTGAGTGCAAAGAGGGAAGACAGCCCAGGGCAGAGCAGCTCCACTCCATGAACAGCACAGGCTCGTTCTACTCCACCATCTACAGCCCTTTCACTGGTACTAACACCTCCTCAGAGAGGCCACAAACCAGAGAGCAGCAGAGATTCTACCTCCAAATCCTTCTGGTACTCCTGATGACGTTCAGCGTGGCTGTGCACACCTCAGGAATGCTTCATGAATTCAGTTCAGTAACGTTGACTAATCAGCACCTATCGCACTGGAAAGGACAAAGAGGAACGTGGGTTAATTGGTTCCAGAGTCGCTCTCAACTTCCATCTGTATTAAAATAATGGTATGAATGAAGTCAGAGTAGAATTTTCCTCTCCACTGATGCTGACTTGGCCGTACAAAAAAAAGAGGCTAATTTGAAATAAAGTGTTCGTGTTTTCTTCTGTGCTGGCCCCAGCCACCTTTAACAATATTTTTAGGTATTAATTTCCTATAGTTATCATATGCCAAAATAACAGTTGTTCATGGAATTACTTTTAAGAGTTTTTGGAAACTGTTAAATACACGCTGCTGTGGCTACACCACAATTCCTAAATGGTAATGGAAGGACAGCTTAATTAGTTGAATGTTTCAATTACTATAGAAACAATTTCTAGTATATTGGGTTTCAAATATCATCATGGTGAAAACCCATCAAATACACCAAAAATAAGAAAAAAAAACATATATTTCTTATTCCATAGAATGTCCTTTAACTCTTCCACCTAATATGATGAGCTTTGAGCCCAGCTGAGTACTTAGATTAAAACTGACCAGAAAAAAGGAACGAGGGTGTTCTGAAAGGCTCTGTGCTTTGAATCTGCAAACCTTTTGTGGGATGGCCTGGAAACTAATCACTCTTGAGAAAACTCAGGATTTCCTCCCTTTTAAAAATACTAGTAATTGGATCTCCTCCTCCTCCTCCTCCTCCTCCTTCCTCTTCTCCTTCCCCTTCTCCTTCTCCTTCTCTTTCTTCTGCTTCTTCTTTTTTCTTAACTTGAAAATCCATACCTTCATTCCTTCCTTTATTCAGTGACTATTTATTGGGTCCTACTGTGCGCCAGGTATTATTCTAAAGATAAAATAGACAAAAATTTGGCTTTCCCCCATCCTAGTGGGGTACTCAGAAAGCAAACAACATACATCTCACAAAGCAATTCAGGAATGAGATCTGAACACAGAAGAGATAAAGTTTCAATGATGCTGAAAACCAGACTCAAAGAATACAGCACATTTTGTGGGAGCCAGTATTCAAACCAGTTTGGTTAGTGTTGTGGACTGTCTGTGTGTGCCTCACCCCAAAAATTCTTATGGCAAAGCCCAAACTCCCAATGTGGCTGTATTTGGAGGTGAAGCCTCCAAGAAAGTAATCATAGTTCAATGAGGTCCTAAAGGTTGGGGCCCTGATTCAGTAGGATTTGTCTCTTCTAAGAAACGCCAGCCCCTCTCTCACTCTCTTTGCCACATAAGGACACAGCTGTCAGCAAGCTGGGAAGAGAGCCCTCCCCAGAAACCAACCAAGAGAGCCCTCCCCAGAAACCATTCTCTTGAATGTCCAGCCTCCAGAACCATGAGAAAATAAATTTCTGTTGTATAAGCCATCCTTTCTGGGGGTATTTTTTAATGAGCAGACTAATACAATTGGTAAAACATAAAGATGGGACCATTACTTGCCACAATGTTCCTTCATAACCACTCTCTTTATTTATGACTTTATTTGATAGGTAATATCACAGCAACCAAGCCTCATGGGGGTAGGGCAGGGGTCAGCATGGTATTTACATCTTAAGCTCTTCATTCTGTTTTATTTATATTAATTTGTCCTCTGCCTGTCTCCAAACAGGCTTGGAGTGTCCCTACCATAAAACTCACAAACTGAAATAATGATGCCATAGAATAAAAGGTGAAACCAAAAACCAGAAAAAAGAGGAAATCTATTCCAAATGTTAGAAAAACTAACATAATGATTGGTATTGAGTCTTCTGGTAGCCAGAGCAAACTTTACAGAAAAGCAAAATAAAACAAAACAAAACAAAATCAGATTAACAATCCCAGGAGCAATTGGGGGGGCTCGGGTGCCATGGTGTAGAATCTGTTCGGGGACATCAAAGACAATGCTGATGGCCAATAACTGAGAATTTTTCATCCCTAAATCCTACCCCATGAAAAATAATGTCTTCATGAGTATTTCCCACTTGATTTAGCTTTTGTTCATTGGAAGACCTGAATAAACCCTCCTTCCTATTGATTTTCACAAACAAATGAATGAATGGACTTCAGAGCTACCCAACTTAGAACTCAAGAATATTACTTTTTCAGGTGCTCCTGGGAAGCAGGCCTAAGAAAATTGCAGAAGGCACCACACACAAAACATTGCACAAGGATTGTCCCTGTGACAATCTCCAGGATCCGTGGTGCATTTGGAAACCCAGGTACTATCTCCACACTCTTATTCTACAAGGGGTTCACAACCTGTCCTTCTCTCAACCAGCTGTGCAGCACCAAGTCACAATATGTGGGTCTCACAGGAATGAAGTGCGGGCAAGAAATGTGCCCTGTGGACCCTGTCCAGGAGTGCAGGCTGGCTCTGACCCTCACTTCATCCTCACTTCCAGGCCACTTATCATTCATTCATTCTCTCTACACACATCACACATATACTCTCACACTCATAAGAACATGCACATCTCTCTTTTGTCTTGAAAGAAGAGAGGACCTCTCTGAATATTCTCCACATCATCACCCAGTGCCAAACAGTCAGTGTGCCAGTCAGCTCATCATCACTGTGAGCAGATTACCTGACAAAAACAACTTCAGGGAGAAAAAAGGTTATTTGGGCTCAAGGTTTCAGTGGTTCATTCCACTGTGGGCCAACTCCACTGCTCTGAGCCTGAGGGCAGAAGGGTGAAGTAGAAGAAGCAGAAAAAGAGAAAGCAAGGAGACAGGGACAATAATATACTATAATCCCCCAGGGCACAGCCCCAATGACTTCCTTCTTCCAGCCCACCCTATCTGCCTACAGTTACCACCCAGTAGTCCATTCAAATTAGTAATCCATCAGATGGATTAATCCACTCATAATCTAATCATTTTACTTATGGACATTGCTACATTGGATATCATAATTACAACACATGAACTTTTCAGGGGATATTTCATATCCAAATCATAATAGTCACCTTGCACTTGACTGCAGGGAACACCCTGGAAAATCAGACTGAATTTTTTCAACAAGTGTCAGGCAGTACCCTGGGGGCAGGTTGAGCTTCTGCAGGAGGGAGCTCATCTGCCAAGTGTGGTGTTTATTTTATTGTTGGTCCTCTGAACTCTGGAATTGGGGGGAGATGCTGAACATGCTCTGTGATGCAAAATGGGCCGTGGTGATGCCCGGGGCTGGCTCTCCTGGGTGGTCCTAGTGTTACACATCCTGGTCCACAGCTCTGTGTGGTATAACCAGGCTTGTTCCATCATGGCCCCAGCCCAAACTTTCTGCTCAACTTATCTCAATCCAGCTTCCCTGGCGCAATTGTGCTGGAAGTTTCCACCTGATCTTTGTGTTCACTCTTCACCTGTATCCCCCAGGTCCATGCCCTAAGGCAGGCCCCTTGCCTTTGGCTTCTTATTGACTTTGGCCACTAAGGAGGTTCTGGAGGCTGGAGGCTGCAAAGGTAGGAAATTATGCCTCAGATTCCCTGGAGCCTGCTGGGTCATGTCAGGCTGGCCACCTCCAAAGACTATGGCTCCGTCACCATCCCTTCCAGGATCCCACCCTTGCCCTCTTCCCTTACCCACCAGGCCTGAAAGCTACCATAGTGCCTCTTGGTTTCTTGCCCCTTGTCCTATGCTATTTCTTTTGGCTCCCCTATACCCTACTCACACCTTTAAAAATAGTCCCTTTATTAAATCACCTCACATTACTCAACTTGAACATGCTTCATTTCCTGAAGAAACACTGACCCATATGCTCCAGAGAACAACCTCAGCTTCTCGAGGTGGCCACATCTGGATTCTTCACAGCCTATTGCTGCCAGCCGATTACGTGGAACTGGACAGGTCATCCCTTTCCAACTGGTTCTTAATTGGTAAAATGTGGATAACAACAATAGTGCCCACTTCTGAACGTTGCTGCGAGGATTAACAGGTCAATCTGAGAGGCTTGGCACCACCTGGGATGCACAGGAAGTGCTCGATAAACAGCAGTCACCGAGAAGCAGCTGCCCTCCAGCTGCATCCAGCTCCTTGTCCCCATTGCTGTTCACCATCAAGCCAACGCCGATGATCCGGTAGTCACCACTTGGCCAGTGCTCCCTCCTGCCTAGGAACATTTCTACAGCGGCTCTGTCAACTTCTGCGACGGTGGGGTTGAGGTCACACTACCTCAGACTACACTTAAGATGAACAAGTTTGAGGAAACATCAGAAACAGAAAGGTCTCCCCTGAAGCAGGTCATAAGGCCCTCACTGAGAGGAGCCCTCCCTACACCCAAAGGAAAGGAATATCATTATCTCTATTGACAAAGAGAAGAATCAGAGCACATGGCGGGCAGGGGGGCTCGCCAAGTTTCCCAGTTTACTACCATTAGATGATTCTCTTTGCCTATTATCTCTCTCCACATCTTATTAAAACTATTAAAAACACTCAGCATTAAATGTTTTTTTCAGGGCTTCATTCTCACATGTCAGAGCTCCTGTGTTGTGTAACTTAGATTAAGTAAAGGTATTTTCTTCTTTAGTTAACATGATGTTCGTTGTAGAAGCCCGAGACTCAAACCCATGACGGGAGGAAAGACCGTCTCCTCCCCTATCGTCCCTATCCACCTTTCTGTCACCTTCAGGTTCTTTCTTCCTTCCTGTCACCAGTAGTCATTTTCCCTTCCAGCCTGCTGGCCTCCTGGTGGATCAGTCCAACACAAGAACAGCTTCCCACTCCTTACAAAGTCAGCATCATCCCAGGAGAGGGAGGTCCAGAGTTCTCAGTCCTGGATCTCCATAGGTTCCCGCTTGGCCTTCTGTCCTTCATGCTCTTCCTTTCTGCACCAGCTGGTCCACTCCCATGGCTTCTCCTACTACTCATATCATCATGAGTCTAAATCCTTGTTCCTGGGGCTGGTCCACAGATCCACCCAGGCTTTTCCACTTTGGTGTCCCACAGACACCCCAGATTCATCATGTCAAACTGAGCTCACTACTCCCCACCTCTTACGGTTTGGCCATGTGGTATCCCCCAAAAGCTCATCATTAGGTTATGGGAGCTGTAATATAATCAGCGAATTAGTCCATTTAATACACGTTGATGATTTGAAAGTCCTAGTGTACTGAGGGAAGACTTTTGGCAGGTAGGGTGTGGCTGGTCACAGGGGTATGACTTTGAGGTTTTACGTTGTCCCTGTCACCTGTCTCTGCTTCCTGGATGCCGCAAGCTGGGCAGCTTTCCTCTGCCATGCCCTTGCTCCATGATGCTCCACTTACCTCAGACCAGAGTGGTGGTCAGCCAACGTGGACTGAGACCTCTGAAACCCTGAGCCAAAATAAACTTTTCCTCCTCTAAATTGTACTTGTCAGGAATATTGGTCACAGTGACAAAATGCTGACCGACACCCCACCCCTTCCTTCCACCTCTTCTCCCCTTGTTATTATACCTCACTTCCTCAAACCCCCGAGCCAACAATCTGGGACATCACCCTTGACTGATTCCTCTCTCTCCTCACATCCTATCTGTTCATCCTATCCTTCAAGTCCTAAAGAGTTAAACTTCCAAAGATCTTTTGAATCAGTCCTTTGATTTCACCACTGACCCAAAGCTCCCTCATCTGGTGAACTTCAAACACCTTCTCATTGGCCCCTCTTCCTAAACCTTTCTCTACTGGACCACCAGAGCAAGCTTTGTGAGTTCATATTTGATGGTGTCACCAACTTCTGGACACAGAGCCAGATGCTCTACATGTGTTAAATCATTGAAGTATCCCAACAATTTCATAAAATGGATCCTATGGCCATCTCCCTGGAAGCCCAGAGCAGTTAGGTGTCTTGTTTCAAGGAGACACAACTAACAGGGAACAGCTCAACCCAGAGAGTGCCTCCCAGGCTCTGGTAGGGGCCTTTGCCTCCTGTCTTATTTGCCTCTCTGTTTCTGCTTCAACACACTCTCACCTTAATCTTCCTCTTCATTGTCACCATCCCTGTAATTAAACAGGCTTAAAACCCTTTGGGGCTCCCACTGTCTACCCTGCAGAAAAGAGCCCTAACTCCTGGGTGTGACAACCATCCTCAGGAGAACGGGTCTTCAGCTTTGCCCACCTGTTGGCAGTTATTCCAACAGGCTGCATTCTTTCTGCCTCTTCATGAGGAATCCCCTATTCCATGCCCTTGTCTGGCCCTCACGCCTATTTTGAATCTGGTGTCTCAGAGCTTCAACTCTTTCCTAGAGATTGGACACATGCCCTCTAAAGCCCTCCCCAGGCCTCTGTGGGCCTCAGGGTGTTCACCACTCGTTACCACTACCCTAAAATGTCTGTCTTCAAAGGGGAAGGGCCACAGAGCTATTCGTTTTCAGATCTCTGGCCTGTGCCTGCCACATACTTGGTCTTTCAAAGCATGGGAAGTAAATGCATGAATGAGTGGAAGGAACTGTGAAGAGCAAACACGAGAAGCAACTGACACAGCTGCGGACACTGATTTGATGAAACGTCCACACTGTCTACACTAAGTTGTTGTTGTTGTTGCTTTAACCACAGAAAGGTTTCTAGCTTTTATAACTGCACAGCATCTTTAGTTACCACACTTTCTGAGTGTACATTTAAGTTGGACCAGGCATGTGCATCATATCGGATTAGACAAATAATGCCACTATATTGGATCGGTATTCTTTTTAAAATAAATATCATCAAATAACTCTTTTTCAAAGTTAAACTTTGTCCAATCAAATACAAATGCCACCCAGCCCTAGAACTGCTTTTATGGTTATGTATGTAAATCTGATCTTTCTGCAGGTTTCAAAAGTCTAGTGGGGAAATTTGTGAGAGAGAGAAGATTGAACTGAAATGGAAACTCAAAACAGAATGTGTGTGGACAGACATGCCTACTTGTTATAACCAGAACCCAATAAAAGTTCACCTCCCCTATTGTTCAGGAACTTCCTCTGAGGAAGGGCTGGCAGTGTGTGCTATGGAGACCAATCACATATTAATCAGTTATTTCCTCTTGAACCAGACAAAAGGAGGCAAAATGCACCACAATTACAATGACAAAATAGTTTCCCTTCACATGGTTGAAAGAATTTGCTAAAGTTCATAGTAAAATCACCAGGTAGATAGTACACTTTGAAAAGAGAGTCTGCCTTCAATTTTATCAAGAAAAAAAAAAGGGTGGGGGGAGTTATACTAAAACTACCCAACTTTGTCAACAAAGCCACCTCCCAATATCTGCACACTCAGCTTTGGCAATCAGTCATACCAGAGATGCCTGAGAAAATAACAGTCAGGAAGCCGACATATATTGGAGGGATATTCACTTGTGAAACAAAATTCAAACATGTTTCATCTACTGTAGTTACAAAAGCAAGAAATTAACATATTTTCTGAGATTTTTCCAACAAGGGCTAAAATACTTAGTCCTAAATATTCAGTTTACCAGAAAAGTTCAAGCTCCAAGAATTCACTGCTGAGAAATCTGATGGTTCAAAGCCTTCCAGAGTGTTTCTCAGCAGACAACCCATCAACTACAAAATGAGGAAGGTGCAACTCAGTGAAAGTCCTTTCTTGAATAATTCATCCAATGAATCCAGGCAGAAAAGAATTAAAATAGTTGGGGAGAGGCATATTCAAATGAGTGAGAGATAAGGAGGAAAAGTCATTTGGAGCTATAAGCACTGCCATTTTGTGTGAGATTGGTCCATCAAGTATCCAAGGGTTTGCACTGTGAATCTTTGTGACATTTTTCTCTATCCCCTGGGACCAGCCCAGTGCAAAACCACTTTATAGCAGAAAAGGGTATATAAGTGTCCTTTAACACTGAAGTCTTTTACCAGAACCACCATGGCCAATTGTTGAAAATAGTCCATGGCATAGCTGTAGGAATGTTTAAGGAGTCTAAACTCAGATTATTACCCTAGATCCAGAAGCATATTTCAGCTAAATATGAAACAAACAAACCTAACAAGTAAAAAATGCCCCCAAAATGGCTGGGCTGTTACTGGAAACTTGAGACAATTTCAAGCATGGATGTTTGTGTGTCCAACTCTGTCTGGCATATGTAATGAGCACATCTTTGGATAGATGGTCTACAAAGACAGAGGGCAACATTTCCAACCATCCTGAGGGAGAGTTCATTTCTCCTCCCCATAAATATGAGCTGACCTTATGGCTTGCTTCTGCCCATGACTGCAGAAGTAGCCCTATGTGATTAGTACATGTGGAGATTTTTTTTTTTTAAACAGGTTCTCGCTAAACTGCCCAGGGTGACCTTGAATTTACCATCCTCTTGCCTTAGCCTCCTGAGTAGCTGGGATTTCAGGTGTGCACCACTGAGGAAGTTTTTAACTTTTTATTTTTCCTCTGAAGATGTGATCATCTTTGTGTATGAAGTAAACTAACACTAGATTAACAGGAAAAAAACCCAAACATAACAAATTTTATTCTGTGCCATGGAAGCCACACATACAATATGAGACTCAAAAGTGGGCTAGATAGTTGCAGTTGTAGCATTTTAAGCTACTGAAAGAAATAGGGATGTGCACCTGCTGGGAGGTGGGGGTGGGAAGAAGCTATGGGAGCTGAATGGAAGCTTGCAAGGTGCACAAAGGGTGTCTCCCAGGTAACAGTCATCAGAGGACCATCATCTCTGCCTGGACAAGGTGTGAGACCCCAATTTCTTCTTCCTGTGAAAATATCATTCCTGGGCAGATAGGAAGACATCAAAGAGAAAAGTGTTAGCCTGCATCTGTATTTAACATGGACAGATGTAAATTTCTTTTCACAAACAAAAAGCTTTTCAGAGGCATTCCTACATCTGCAGAGGACTGCAGTTTCTTTGAATAACCAATTCAAAATATGCCAAAGAAATATATTTGTGGTGGGATATTTTGATCTCCCTCTCAAGAAAGTCCTGTATTTGCCCTCTTAGAAGACAGCCACCATGTAAAGAAGGTTGGGCTAAACTACTGAAGGATGAGAGACCCTGGGGAGAAAGAGTAAAAGGAGAACAGGGACAAGAGAGACACTTCCCAGGGGAAACCCAGAACCCCAGACCATGGCCATTACTGAGGCCCCAACCTGTGAGTGAGGCCATTTTGGATCCTCCAGCCCCCAATAGCTTCTCCAATGGACATCACAAGAGAGACAGTCAGAAGCCTGTACTAATAAGCTGTGGGGCCCTACCTGCATCCCTGACCCACAGGATCTGAAAAAAATAAAACAGTGGTGGTTTTAAGCCCACTTAAGCTTTGGGCTAGTGTGTCTCACAAGAATAGATGATTCATCTGTAAACTGCATGCTTCACCTCACCGGTGAGGAGTTGTGAAAATGGGGGATTCTGCAGAGAAAGTGTGTAATGCTATGCCAGTACCTGCGAGGAACTGCAATTATTGTATTCAAACGGAGGCTGGATGACCAGCCAGAGAGGCTAAAAACGGAGGCTGTCCTTGCAGGTGGACAATGTTCCTCACATCCTCTGGGGCAGTTTTCTAGCCACATACTCAGGAGTTGCTGAACATTTGAGCACACTTCCTGGTCCTCCTTGCTCCTGCTCTGAGCTCATTCTCAGAATAGAAAACAGTGTCTTTGGTGGGGAAGTCCCACCTCCTTCTATGGAGGTCCCTCCTGCAGGACTGTGCTGTAGGAGCAGCTCCAGAGAGTTTGTTGTTGCCCTGCTTGGGATGGAACCCAGGGCTCACAGCTGCTAGGGAAATGCTCTGCCTCTGAGCTCTGACTTAGCCTATCCTGGACAGTGCTTAGTACAGTCTTCCAGAGTGACTCCCCTGCCATCTGTGAGGGACAAAGCTCCTAATTTGACCTCATGGCTAAATTGGAGCAGTAGGCATTTTAAAGGGATATGAATGGGCCACACAGAGACCAGGAGGGAAGATGGCAGCAGAGGACACAGGGTGCTCCTAATAGCAGTGACTGACTGGAGCAGAACGGAGGCTCCAAGTTCCCTCCAGGGAAGACACACAGGACGACTGCTCTGCACACCGATCAGGATTCTTTTATGGCGTCTGTGGAGGGTGCTGGGTTTCTGTGGAAAGTAATGAGTCCTTATACTAAAACTCCATTGTTTTGCAGTTACTATCTGGTTAATTTTATGTGTCAACTTGCCTGGGACGCAGGATGCCCAGGTATCTGGTTAAACAATATTTCTGGGTGTGTCTCCGTAGTGTGGGTGAGCATCATCAAACCATTGAGGGACTGAATAAAACAAAAAGAAGGAGGTGCCAGTCACGGTGGCCCACACCTGTAGTCCCAGGCCTTAGGGAGGCTAAGGTGAGAGGATCAATTGAACCCAAGAGTTCAAGATCAGCCTAAGCAACAACAGAGATGCTGTCTGGAAAAACCAAAAAATCGAGATGTCTTCTTCTTTATCCTCTCTCTCCCCACCCCCAACACTGAAGCTGATCTTGCATGGCCCTTGGACTGAGGTCTACATCATTGGTACTCCTGGTTCTCAGGCCTCCCTACCATGTGAACCATTCCTTATAAGAAATCTCATTATAAGTAATCTCACTATATATACTTGCATATATATACACATATACATACATACATATATATGCTATATATCCTATATCTACTTACATCTGTTTCTCTGGAGAACCTAATTCATAGTTACCCTTTCTCCTTCCTCTCCTCAATCCGAGCAGTTGGGAGGGGCACTGCAGACACCCCATCTCCTAAATAACCACCACCCACTCCAAATCAATGTGCAGTCTACAGGAAACCAAGATGTATGCCCTGCAAATGAGCTTCCAGGCAAATGCTCTTAGAGCTGGCTGCCCCAGATCACTTCCTACACTGGAAATTCTGCAGCTGCCACAAAAGACACACTGAGTTTCTTTTGAACTTTGTTATTCTTTTTTCTTATTGGTCCCCTGCGTCACACTAAATTCCTGCCCAGGGTCCAATGGCTCATTCATAGTAGCCCATTCCTTTTCTCTCCTAACCTCTTCAGCATGCTAAGGACTCTGCCCTTTAGGGATTCAGGAACTGATTCCTATCCAGCCCAAGATCTTCCATATTCCATCTCTTTTTCATCACTAGGACAGTCACAGTGATGCAACAGCCACTGTGTTGGTGACCACAGCACACTGCCCCCCCACTCTCATGTGAGAGCTTTTTTGTCCATGGTCCCGCCCAGCTGCACCCCTCCCCCACACACTCCCACTCCAGGTCCTTTGAGATGTGCTCCAAACATCTGTCACATCCCAGTGCACTCCGTGTGTTATGTAATTGGAAAACTTTATAAATAGCATTTAGTGAGCACAGGCAAGTCTGAGCAGGTCTTTGCCTAAGAGGATTTAGTTATAAAATACCTAAAGGACTTCTTTATCATGTAAATTCAACCTTTGTCATGTAAATCCCATTATATGGTCCCTGAGAGTGGAATGAGAGCAATACTAACTTACTTACTATTTAATTATGCTCCCTTTTCACCATTGACCCCTGGGATGTAAGGATTTCTGGACCAAAAAAAAAAAAATAGCTTTTACTTTATTTCTGACATTCCAAAGCACCTTTGCACCCTAGGAGGACTAGATGCTGACTTGAGAATGACAATACAAATATGAAAACATCCTAAACCAGAATAGATTTAAAAAGACAAGGAGTTCTCTGTGCAGTCCTACTAAGATCCCTATTCTGTCTTTTGTTTTGTTTTCATCCATTATAAATTTGATTACAGATGGTAACCAACTTCTTTATAAGGCAGTATGCAAATTTTTCTATTATTCTTAAATGGAACAGATCAGAACAAAGAAATGCTAATATTTGAATTTGTGAATTACTGTCAATCCGATAAAACAGGAAGTGTGACTACAAGACTTAGACACTATTATTTATGAAGTAGGATCTTTTCTCTATTATAAAAAATATTATTGAGTGCCTATTCAACCAGCAGCATAATTGCTACACAAATATTGTCATGAATAATAATTTTAGTGGTGACAATTATATTTAGGAAGAGCTGCTCCCAGTGTACACAGGATTTTATATCATCTAATTTGCCCAACAATCCTGTTTAGCAGATGAAAGCAGAATCTCTGAGTCTTCCCCTTGGGGTCACAAAGCATTAAGTCACACAGGATCTGAAGTGATTTCTTTTGACCCCAACTTCCATGTTCTCCTACAGTTGCATTGAAAGGAGAGAAGATGAAATACCCTCAGTTTACAAAACACTTTGTAGAGTTCGTCATTTAAGTCACATACATTTCCCATCTTTGGCTTGCAAGCAATTATGCAATCCATTAAAGTGATCACTGTTGGAAAGGAGTTATTCACAATTTCCTTTCTTCACTTCTTAGTTCAAATGTGTTTCAGAATCCTCCCCCGCCCCATGATCTCCAGCTTGCAGCCGTGAGGTAATGACTCCTCTACATCGTGTTTGCTTGTAGGGGACCTGCTCTGCGTGACATTTCTAGCTACCTACCCCACTCACTTGAACTTGAATTCTGTTGATTCGCAGCAAGATGTAAAGGGATAAGCTCTTCCCCAAGGATTACTTCCTACTCCTCAGAGTTGTTGAGGTTACTGGGGCAGACCACCCCCCCCACACCTCGAACCATTATTCTCTAAGGTATTAATATGGCGAGTAAATGGCAAATTTACCATTTGAATTGTTTTCACTCTGTCGCGGGTCAGCACTACAGAGGTAGTGGACCAAGGTGGCCTCGGTAACGCACGACCAGATGGAACGACCAGATGGAACGCAGGTTAGAAAGGGGGAGGCGACCCTGAATGCCGACACTTGTCCTGTTCGGGCGGGGAGTCCTCCGTGTCGCCGCAGGCTCGCCACTCACCTACCTGTGGCTTCACCGGCGACCGAGACTCTCAGCCCCTCCTACCTTTCCTCTAACGTTAACGCTGGCATCACCGCTCACCTTTTAACACACAGGAGAAAAGAAAGTCACCCACAAGCGGAAAATCAGCGAGGAGACCTAAGAGCGGAGTCCCGAAACGGGGTCCGCGGAGAGGACGGGGCTCGGCGACAGCTCGGCGGGACGGCCAGCCCGCGCAGGGAGCACCCGGTCAGAACCCGGTCTCTAATCCCCCGCCAGGTCTTTCCGCGCTGGCCGGGAGGGCGTGGGGTCCGGCCGGGGTGCTGAGGAGTGAAAGGATGGAGTTCCCGTGACTTTGCCTGTGGCGCAAAGTGGCGGCTGTGCTGGGAAAATGCGGAGAAGCGGCTTCGGGCTCAGGGAAGGCGGATTCGGGGAAATTAAAAATGCGAAGCCGAAGGCAGTGGGCGCTGAGTCAGGAACCCGACTACAGCGGGCCCGGAGACCACGCCAGAGACCCGGGACCCGGGCGGCGACGAGAACGCGGCCCGCGAGCCCAGCGCGCCGCCCCGCACCTGCAGGCGGACGCTGGCACCTGACGCCCCTTCCCTTCCCGAAGGAACGCAGCCACTGAAGCCCGGGGACACCAGACTGGCCGAAGTGCCCCTGGGCGGAGGCAGCCGCTGCAGACGCTCTGCGATGCCCTCGGTTCCCTCCGGTCTGGAATCCCCGCCACCTCCACCGCGCTCGGGTCACTGCCGCCCCCGCGGTCCCCACCTGTGGCCGACAAGCCCCTGGCTCGACTGCGGAAGCCACGTCCCCTAACAGCCAAGAACGGGCTGAGCCGAGGCCGCCTGAGGTCCAGCCAGGCCTACCTGGGGCCTTTGGGGAAGGCGCGCTCTCCCGGAAGGCTTCCAGGAGGACCGCAGCACAAATAACGGAACTAAGACCCCCGCTTGTCCAAATTGAGCATTTAATTTCGGCCTCCTTTGTCCTTTCCATAATGATCCTTTTCTGACGATTCACGTGTCACTCCCCCTCTGCTATCTCATTAAGCGACACCGCTTTGGCTGTGACCCTCCTCCTCCCTAGAACAACCTGTGAGGACTCCTGAAGGACACAGCTAGGTCCAAAGCTATCGCATCTCGCACAGGTGACCTTTCTTTCAGGCTTGTCTTTCCAGCCCCTCCACCTGCCCCCAGAACTGCATACCGTCCAGACTCCTCACTGCTGCCTGAACCCAGCAGGTAGCTTGTAGACCTCAGAGAAGTTGGTGGCTGCCTGGCGTTCGCTACCCATCCTGCTGCAAACCCAGTCGGCTCGGCTATTTTGCAGCTCACAGAATCTCCCTCCCCACCAAAACCCAAAAAGAGAATAAACATTTAAGAGCTCCAGTTTCATTTTAATGTTTTTCTATTCTTTTCTTGCTCTCCCGGCATCACGCTGCACAAAATCTTACCGGAGGCCTTTGCGGGGTCTGGCTTGTGTGCAAGTGTCCTGTTAGGCTGGTCCCTTCTTCTGTTCTCCCTCTCCACTGCAGTAGGATCTGCTCAGTGGATCATGTCAGCTCCTGCTCCCCTCCCACCCAGGACAGGAAAGGACACATGCTGGTTTTCCTTAGCAGTGGAGGCAGACTGTGGTCTTCCAAAAGGATTTTGACTCTGGAAAACCATTTAAGAAAAAAATGTGAAACTTTCTTTTAAAAGTTAATCCTGGAATTTCCTTCCTCCATCTGCTCTCCTGCAGGTGCAAGTATGACTCCAAGAAGCCCTCTAATCCTTGGGTTGCTTTCTTCTTCAACAAAGCCTTTTCTCTGAGGGGTCTCAGCTAGAGCCTGGTAGGCATCATTTCTGTGAGATGATCTCCAGTCAAATGTGCGCCAAACTGGAGACGGCTAGCTTTAAGAGTTACCTGTTTTATAAAGATAAGCCTTTGATATCTTCAATCTATGGAAGGCACAGCTAGGCTCCTCAGGGTTATAAATTTTCTTAGAGTGACATCATGTGGTGAGGTAAGGACCACCCCACTTGTCTTTCAAGAGCCCACGTATTTTGAAGAAGACGAAAGAGGTGGGAGGTGGAAAGGGAGATGTCAAAAGGATGAACCCAAGTCAGAATTATGCATTTCTTTCTGGCTGTACCTTTCATGTAGTTCAGAAGCCCCTGAGAAGGCTTATCCCAGCCGCCTGGGAGCCTGTGACAAGTTGGGGAGGCTCTGCCTTTCTCAGGGAGGAGCCACTCACACAAGAAGAAAGGGCGCCAGATCACTAGGGCTTTCACTGCTGGCCCTTGAGAAACAAATCAGATGTTCCATTACAGATCAAATGCTTGTAAAGTTCAAGACAAATATGCATTTACAAAGGGTTGTCTGATCTCTAAGGTGCTATGTACACCGGGTTCTTAATTACTCTCTTGGACTAAAGACAGAAAGTAACCTTTTCCAAAGTGCAGCCTAGGAATCAGTAGATGTTAGGTGATTCCAAGGGTTCCATGGTCAAACAGATACAGATTAATCTTGGGATTTAGAAAACATTAAGGAAGTTCCATGAGGGCCCCCTATGGTGTTAGAATGCTAGCACTCCTTAACTGTATCAAAGTCAATATCCTGCCTGATATTGCAGTATAGCTTTGCAAGATGGTACCACTGCAAGAAACTGGGTAAAGGGTAAATGGAATGACTGTTATTATTACTTAAATTATATATAATGCACATGTATGTATTTTATATATAGTATTTTATTCATATGTGAATCTAATTATCTTAAATCTTTAAAAATTTTATTTTTTAAAATTAAAAAGTTTAAATTTAAAAGTTTTATTTATTTTTTAAAATTAAACAATTTACAGTATTTCTTTGTGTGTGTGTGTGTGTGTGTGTTTTTTTGTGGGGGGATACCAAGGGTTGAACCTAGGGGTGCTTACCAATGAGTCACTTCCCCAGCCCTTTTTTTTTTTTTTTTGAGACAGGATCTTGCTAAATTCCTTCAGCTTCACTAAGTTGCTAAGGCTGGCTTTGAACTTATGATCCTCCTGCCTTAGATCCCCAAGTCTCTGGGATACAGGCATGTGCCACCACATCCAGTTTCCAGTAGCATTTTTTAAAGAAGCTAATAAACTGTGCAGATTTTTAATTTCCAAGAGGGAGAATGTTACAGTAGTTGGAGCCAGCCTCCAGGGTAACGCAGATGGTCTTTTCCTCCTACTCGTATAGGCAACTCTCCACTGAATCAGGAATAACCAGTGTGACTAAGAGAAAACAGCGGCATCTGACCCCTGAGGACAGGTGAAAAAGATACTAAGGCAGCCATGTGGGCCTCTTGAAGACATATGATGCTGTGGGCTAGTATTTCAACTGGAGTTTTCACCTAGATCATACATGTAATTCGTCTATGACTTTTTCTTTTCATATTGTCCTGTCTTGGTCCCAACATTGTATTAGCCTTATAAACTTGGCTGGGCATCCTCCCCTTTCTTTTATACTCCAAAATGCTTTCAAATAAGATAACTGCTCTTGAAAGTTTTATAAGACCCTCTCTGTAAAATCATCTGACCTGATATCTCTTTTGAAGGGCTAAGGAATATGCCAGACTATACTGATTAATACTTGAATTTCTGTCATGGTTATTGATTTTTTTAAATTTAATTAATTTTTTATTATATATGACAGTGAAAGCATTACAATTCTTATTACACATATAGAGCACATTTTTTCATATATAAAAGTATATTCACACCAATTCGTGTCTTCATACGTGTACTTTGGATAATAATGTCCATCACATTCCACCATCATTTCTAATTCCATGCCCCCTCCCTTCCCTTCCCACCCCTCTGCCCTATCTAGAGTTTGTCTATTCCTCCCACGTTCCCCCTCCCTACCCCACTATGAATCAGCCTCCTTATATCATTCAGCATTTGTTTTTTGGGGATTGGCTAACTTTACTTGGCATTATCTTCTCTAATTCCATCCATTTACCTGCAAATGCCATGATTTTTATTCTTTTTTATTGCTGAGTAATATTTCATCGTGTTTATATGCCACATTTTTTAATCCATTCATCTATTGAAAAGCATCTAGATTGGTTCCACAGTTTAGCTATTGTGAATTGTGCTGCTAAAAACATTGCTGTGGCTGTGTCCCTGTAGTATGCTGTTTTTAAGTCCTTTGGGTATAGACCAAGGAGAGGAATAGCTGGGTCAAATGGTGGCTCCATTCCCAATTTTCCAAGAAATCTTCATACTGCTTTCCATATTGGCTGCACCAGTTAAAATAAAGTTGATCACACAGTGAAGATAGTAAGAAACCATGAACAGAAAATACAAGAATTATGGTTATTGATTTTATTAGAATTTCTTTGAAGTTTTGGATCAGTTTTGAAGTTCATTTTTTATGAAAAAATAAATACATTTTATCAAAGTTTAAAATGTTTACAGGTGGTTTTAAAAATCCCTACTTCATAATCAGGTGTTGTGGCTCCTAGTCATAATCCCAGTGACTTGGGTACTGGGGAGATGAGGCAAGTAACTTAGTGACAGCCTGTCCCAAAATAAAAAATAAAGAGGGCTGGGGGTTCAGTGATTCAGTACTTGCCTAGCATGCCCAAGGCCCTGGGTTCAATCCCTGTATTACAAAGAAAATAAAACAAAACAAAACCCCATCAAATCTACAGTTATTCTACAGTTATTCTCTTTTTTGTTGCTGTTGTTCCAAATATTTTTCATGTGTGAATGTCTCTATTCTCTTATTATTTTCATATCTTAGCCCCAAACCCCTCCTATTCTTTTTTTAAATTCTTCTGCTTTTTTTTTTTTAAGTCTTATTCTTTTGGTAACTTCTTGAGTTGAATGCTTTATTTACTATTTTTCAATATTCCTTCTTCAAAACACACATTTAAGCCTATAAAAGGCATTTCTAAGCAATGTTTTTGCTGTGCCCTACAAACTTTGATATATAATACATTTATTATCATTCTGTTCTTAAATATGCTGTAATTCCTATTGTGATATCTGTTAAAATCAATCCATAAATTATTCAGGAGTCCATTTTAGAATTTCCAAAGGTGTATGAATATTATTTGATTAGTACTTAATGTGCTTTGCTATTTTTTTTCATTGTTGATTATTGAATTCGTATCTCATTTCAATGTGGCCAGAGAACGAATATGGTGTTTGTTATATTTGGTTTTTTGGCCTTTGATTTTTCAGATTTTTTCTTTTTCTTTACACAGTTCTTTTTTTATTTAGACAGGCTCTCATAAAGTTGCCCAGGTTGACCTTAAATTTGTGATCACCCTGCCTGAGAAGTTGGGATGACAAGCATAGGCCACCATACACAGCTTTTCAGAGTTCCATCAATTTTTAAGTTTTTTTTTAATATTTAGTTTTTAGTTGTACACAATAGTTTAATTTTGTTTATTTTATGTGGTGCTGAGGATCGAACCCAGGGCCTCAAATGTGCTAGGCAAGCACTCTACCACTGAGCCACAATCCCAGCCTGAGGTTTTTTTAAATAATTGACATCATCTGTTAATTTTATTTCTTATCTTTATATACTTTTTTTAAAAAATCAGTATCTCGTTGAGTGTCTCCCCAGATGATTATAGGATTATCTATTTTCCCTACGTAATTTTTGTCTTCTAGATTTTAAGGCTATTTTTTGGTACATAGAAGTTCATTTGTGATAAATGTTCTTACCATTAAGTTCTTTCTTTACTGATTTAATGTTTTTTCTATAAATTGTAAAATTTTATTTTGTCTGAAATAGATGTTACTATTCTAGCTTTTTAGGATTATTATTTAATAATTATTTGCAAGATAGGAATTCTTCTAACCCTTTAGCTTCAATTTATCTTGATGGTTTCATTTTTTATGTATCTTCTGTAAGAAGACTATGTCTCCCCAAATTCACAAGCTGTAAATTCATCAGTGCTGTGATGGTATTAGGAGGTGGGGCCCTTTGGAAGGTGATCAGGTCATGAAGGTATAATTTCTGTCCTTAAAAATGAGGCCCCAAAAATATGCCTTAGTCCCGTGAGGACCCAGCCAGAAGGCTTTATCTAGAAATCAGCAAGTGGTCCTCACACAATCTTCTGGTGTCTTGCCTTGGACTTTGCATCCTTGAAAACCATAAAAAATAGATATGCATTGTTCATAAGCTTCCAGTACTTTGTTATACTAAGCTGAATGCACTAGAACATTATGTCAAGATTTTTATTCTTTAAATTTTGATCATACAGTCTCTCCTTTTTTTCAAAGTTCAATTTATTCTATTTTAAAAATTTGAATTCCTTGTTAATTGAAAATAACTTCTTCCTCTTGGTTTTGACCTTCCACTTACCTTCATTTATCTTTGCTGCTTTTTCTCTCCCTTTCCTATAGTCTATTGACTTTCTATCTCGACCCTTTTTGTTTTAGAAGCTATTTAATAGGGTTTGTATTTTTCAACTGTTTCACCTTTAGTTATTTCATATACAGATCAAATGCTTTTCTAAATACCTAGAATGCTCTATAATTTTATTTTTATCCTGAATGACAACAACAGGGCCGTAAACACACTTTTACTGGGCATTCACGTGTCCTCCATCGTTTATTGTTATCTAGAGCTTGTTTTGCTCTTGAAGCAAACCAGAAATGGAGATTTCTTTTTACAGCCAACAGTTTATAAACATTAGTTTTACACTCTATCATTTTCTGTGCTTCCCCTTTTTGCCTCCCTTTAGGCTCTGTTTTCATTCCAGCAAAGTATATTCTTTCACCCTTGCTTTAGTGAGGGTCTTTGTTTGGGGCTCGATTTGTAACACTGCATTTTCGATCAATTTGTGGTCCATGAAATAATTTACTTTCTTTTTGAACCAGACTCTACTTTAACAGTTGACCTTTTTTTAATGGCCAGTCTTTGCTGTGGGTTTCAGGTGAGGGGGATGAATTAAAAGGTTAACTGATGAAGTCACATTGGGTAGAAATCAGAATTGACTGCCAAGTTCCTGATCCTCAAAGGGAAGGACCAAAGCAGTGTAAAGGAAATTTGCCTGAAAGGGGATTTTTTTTTTTTTAAGCTATGTGCATATGCAAATTTCAGAAAGTATTTGGCTCTTTTAAGCTTTCTTAATATTTTTTTATTGGTTCAACTCACAGCCATATTGGGGTGATAATGCTTTTGTGTGCTGACCCCTGGTGGATTCAGCAAGTGCCTATTTATGACCATTTTTAGAGGTGGGATAGATCTTATTCCAGGAGTCACAGACTCAAATGCCTCCAGAGGCCAGGCAGGTTCTTTCAATGCGTCAGGTAACCCTGGACATGATAACAAGTCATGATCTCAAGTATGGCAGCACTGGAGAACATGGGCTCTGACAAAACCATTAAAAAAAAAAAAAGCAAGCAAGCAAGAAAGAAAAATGTTGGTCAAACACACACTTACACATAGGTGAAATGAAGAGTCAGAGCCTCATTGAACCAATCAGTTTGACTCAAATTACCTTATTTAAGCTATACACAGAAAGATTAGGCTCTGACAAGGTCACACTCATAGCTTGGTTTGTAAATTAAGAAAGAGTGCTCTTCCCATGATCTGTTCTTACTTTCCAAAAATGGAACAAAAACTCATCAGTGGATCGTGGGCTATTTTAATAAAATAATTAGACATTTACCAATTATACCCAATGGGGGAAAATATTTTTTAACATCAATTCATGTATTATTTCTGCATCTTAAGTAAAAAAAAAAAAATTTGTGCTATTTATTTTTTAAATGCTTTTTTTAGTTGCAAGTGGACACAATAACTTTATTTTTTTACTTATTTTTATGGAGTGCTGAGGATCGAACCCAGTGCCTCACACGTGCTAGGCAAGCACTCTACCTACTAAACTGAACCACAACCCTAGCCCCCATTTATGTTTTTTTTTTATTATTTGGGATTTTGTATAGCAAAATTATCTACTTTAAAAGGAACTTTTATATTAAAATTTTTCTTGGCTTTTTCATGTAGTCAAAGTTGAAATATTTAAAACCAGAAACAAATCCAGATATTCTATATTTTTAGTTGACAAGCATAATTAAATAAAAGTGGATCACATAGAAAAAGCAAGAGCAGTGGTATTCTGAAATCAATCAAATCCTTTATTTTGTTCAGTTCTCAAAAAAATCTGAATTTATATTGTTAATTAATTTTAATTGTAATTTTTGAAAGACATTTATCTTCCCTTTCCCAATTTACCCCCCAGGTTTAAACTTACCTATCCAGTTCTTTTCCCAAAACCTATCTGATGTCTTACATCAATACTTCAGTGGGTTCTTATTATCTACCATGTTAAATCTCAAATTTTCCCAACCGGTCTCCACTATCATTCTCCATATTTTAAACACCACCATATTTCTGGTCTGCACTGTACTCCTGAAGAAAATCTGTCTGCTCTTCTCTCATGTGAAGCATTGCCTGCTCCTGACCTTTGGCCTTCCCCTTGATCCATAAGCATAAGGAAGTGAGGTAAGCATCTCATCCAACCTTCAGTCCTGTGAAAATGGGGTTCTCAGATCTGTTTTCCCCTCATTCACCACCAGACTTCATTATGTGGTCCCAATCACAACTATTCAAGTTCCTGACAAAGATTTGTGGTAGCACAGCATAAGAAACTTGAGGAATCCTTTTTTCCCTTTCTTTCTTCGCCTTCTCTTTTTTATTTTCCTTCCTTCCTTTCTTTCCTTCTTCTTCTCCCTGCCCCCAAATGGTACTGGGGATTGAACCACTGAGATATATCCCCAGTCCCTGGGTTTTGAGATCCTCCTGCCTCAGACTCCGAAGTAGCTGGGATTACAGGCATGTGCCACCATGCTGAAATCAGGAATCTTTTTTTTTTTTTTTTAAATATATACGTGCATGTGTGCATATATATACACATATATATGCACGTCATATATTTTTGATGACTTGAAATAATTAAGAGGAATTACAAAATTTCAAATACAGTAAAGAAATTCTTATATAGTTCAATGATTCAAAAGTATTTCCATTTTAAAAAATAACATGAACATACAAACTTTCCCCTGTACCAATGCCAGCTACCACTACATTTACATACAAATTTTAACTGATTTCTAAGACAGTGTTTTTAAATTTTAGTGTGAAATAGAAAACTGTGTGTCTACTGTTAATTGAAAATTATCAGGCCCACCCTATAGAGATTCTTATTCAGTAGTATGGGGAGAAGTCCAGACATTATGGTTTATTTTATCAAGTATCTTAGGCTGATTTCTGTGCTATAAGAAAATACCTGAAGCTGAGTAATTATTTAAATAAAGAGGTTTATTTAGCTCACAGTTTTGGAAGCTGAAAGATGGGCAGCCCCATCTATTACCTCTGGAAAGGACCCCATTGACTGAATCATAACATGGTGAAGGCTTCAGAAAGGGACCAGCTGTTTGCAGCAGACCAAGTCAATGGGTGGACTTGCTCTCTTAAGAGCTACACTAATGTCATCGGAGGGTGATGCCCCAATGACATGATTACCTCCCAGTAGGCCATACCTAGGGACCAACTTTCCAGCACATGTACCACTGGGGGAAATATTAACCCATATCCAAACCACAGCAGCAAGCATCATAGTCAATTCCAAGAAAAGCAATTCAGGGATAACCCTTTGATAAACAGTACTGCGAAGAATAATTTTTCTCCAAATAATGTACCCCCTTTCCTAGTCCATTATTAATGATGTGCTTATTCCATAACTAAAATTATGAAAATATAAATACAAAAATCTTGAATCTTACCAAAAGAAAAAAAAAATCTGAGACAGGGTCTGACATGTTGTCCAGGCTCATGGGCTCAAGTGCCTCAGCCTCCCAAGTAGTTGGTACTACAGGTACATGACACCATGCCCAGCTTGAATCTTACCAATTTTTTAATTTTTAAAATATGTTTTCAGTTTTAGTTTATTTTAATTTTAGGTGTCAATTACAATTCTCTAAATAGGTTTTCATTACAGTAGACTTGTCACAGCAGGCTGAGCAAAGCTGACCTCTGGAAAAGTGGAAAGAGGTTGGAAGTCATGAATCACTGGGACTCTACTGTACTGCTTTGAGCCTAACTGACTCTGAGTGAGGCCACTATAAACATGGTTTCTTTATGCTATTGGAATGAAAGAGTTTGGAGATAGTGTTTGCAAAACACAGGTTAGCTATTGGAAAGTATGACATGTAGGGCTGTAAGATTGTACAAACCTAAGCCATCTTAAGCCCACTGCCTTCATTTTACATATTAGGCAAACAAAGCAAAACTCTAGGGACCCCAAGTTCTCTCTGTGTATGTACATGTGTGCACACATGAGGATCAAACCCAAGGTCTCATGCATGACCAAGCGTTCCACCACTGAGTTACATCTCCAGCCCCTTAAGTTTTATTCTGAAACAGGGTCTTGCTAAATAGCTCAGACTGGCCTGGAATATGCTATCCTCCTGATTCAGGTCCTGTTGAGGTTTGGATATGAGTTGTTCCCCAAATCTGTTAGTATAGTCATGTTGCAGGTGAAATGATTGGATTTCGAGAGCTGTAACCTAACTGGTCCATCCTAGTTTGAATGGGCTAAATGGGTAGTAACCCCAGACAGGTGGGGTGTGGCTGCAGGAGTCAGCTCACTGGGGGTGTGCCCTGGAAGGATGCATCTTCCCTGTGGCCTCCTCCTTTTGGCCTCTGAACCACCATGAGGTGAGCCCATTCCTTCATCTCAAATTTCTGCCATGATGTTCAGTCTCATCTTGAGCCTAGAGCTGTGATATCAATGGACCATGGTCTAAACATCTGAAACTGGGAGCCAAAATGAACTTTTCCTCCTCCTAAGTTGTTCATGCGAGTTATTTTGGTCTCAGTGAGGAAAGCTGACTAACAAAGGTCCCAAGTAGCTGGGATTATAGGTGTGCACTTGTTGAAACCTAAGATCTTATTGAGTCCTATTTATCAACACAAGCCTATGCTTAATGCTTGAAACATAAGTATTAAATAAATAAATCAGATTTGTTGTATGAATAGTAAAAACTAAGTACCAGATTTTCTAACTCCCGGATCCAATATCAGACACGGAATAACACAACCTGACCCCCGCATGACCCTTAAACTTCCTGCGGGTAAGTGGGGATAATATTATATTTTAGTTGTTACAACTGGACACTGTTTTCCTGTCTTCACCAACACTGACTCTCAATTTCTGTAATTGTTTCCATTTTATGGTCATTGAGATCCTAATTGTTTCTTTTGATTAATGACATTGAGAAATGTTTCTCATGTTTATTGGGGAATCATCTTTCTTCCTTTAATTTGGACTATAACTCCTACTGTATTCTAGCTCCCAAGGTTGCTGTCAAGATGTACATGTCATTCTGATTTTTTTTTATATGAAATTCCTGCTCTGTCTGGATACTTCTAGGCCCTTTTCTTAGTTCCTTGCAGGGTGTAGCTGGAAGAGGTGGGTCACTGGGGGTGTGCCCTGGACTACCCTGAACTGGAGCATTCATGATGATGAACTTTGTGTTGGATCTGTTTTGAGCACTTAACAGATCCAATCTGTGTGAAAATTCATGTCATTTAGTAATGACTTTTTTGAATTATTTCCTTGATAATAACCTTCCTCCCACCTCTGCTCCCTTTCTCCCATCCTGGAATTCCCTTTATGTACATATACAATCTCCCAAAGCAGTCCTCCATCCTCTTTCTCCCCACTTTCCAGCAAATTTCTCAACTTTCTAAGAACTCTTCTTTATTCTTGAAATATCCTTTCTGTAGAGCATCCTGTTCTTGCTTCATTTATATCTTGGTCTTAGTCCTCTGAAGATACTGACAGTTGTTTTGAAATTTCCTTCTCTTCTCTGTGTACTTTCCAAGTAACTTCTCCTTGTCTTGGTTTCTCATATGAAAGTTATCAGGATCAAAATGGAGTCACTTGTGTCAACCCTAACAAAATAAATAAATAAAGCCAGAGGTTATGAAAAAAGGGCTCTCATGCATGATTGCTTGGTATCAGTAACTATTACAAAAGACTCTGCGTGTGTGCGCGCACACACACACACACGCACACACAAATACTTCCACAAAGACATCTGCCCAACAACTATCTGTTTAATCTTGGATGGATGCCACCCTTATTGTTAACCCTTGCAGCCAAGGAATATTGTTTCAAAATATTTTATGTAATCCTCATCTTTCCTTTACAGACTTCCCTTACCTAAACCTCCTTCAATATGTACAAAGTGTACTGTGTTATATGTATTCCCATTCTAATGCTGTGCTGTTTCCAGAGAAGATTAGTTGACCTTTAGAGATGTCCTCTTCGTGTTATTTAGGTTAATGCTCAGATGCTTTCCTCTTTGTTAAGATATCTAACCAAGGAGCAGATTCCATTCTGGAAGCTCTGTTGGGAAGAGGACACTAAGCTTCATTTTAATGTATTGACTTCCATTTATCTCCCTTTTCAGCAGAATATCTCACCCTCAACTTGTTTTGAACCCAGTTTTATTCTCTCCAAGAAAGTCCATAACTCTAGTTCAGTTTGGGGGGTGAGAAGGAGCCAAGTGAAAGGCTGTGTGGGTCTATGAAGGGGTTGTTGAAATTCTCTCTTCTCAAAATGACTGGCAACCAATCTTCTCTGGTCTTCAACTTCACCTTTTTATCCCCCTTTAAAAAAATCTATTTATTCCAATTTGTTACACATAATAGCAGAATGCATTTCAATTTATAGTACACATAAAGAGCACATGTTTTCAATTCTCTGGTTGTACACAAAGTAGAGTCACACCATTCATGTCTTCATGTATGTACTTAGGGTAATGATGTCCATCTCATTCCACCATCTTTCCTCCCCCCTACCCCCTCTTCCTCTCCCTCCCCTTTGCCCTATCCAAAGTTTCTCCATTCCTCCCATGCTCCCCCCTCGTCCAATTTCATCAGTACCCGACACACTGATGGGTTCTGAGGTCCCATGTGTGGCTGCTGCTTATCTTTCTCCACTGCCAGCCGAGAAGCTGAATCTAGGAACTGCTTTGCCAATAGCAGCTTTGGCTACTGTTCTCCCACCATCTCTGTCCTTGAGGGTTACTTCAAAAGCACTCAAGCAAAAATTCCTTTATTTTTATTTTTGTAGGATTTTGTCATGTGTCTAATCAGACAACTTTAAAAACAACGGTCTCCATTTAATCTTTCAGATGAACTTCAGCTACACATGTGTCTGCAATCCTATTCACCTCGACCAAAGCCCAGAATCTTGGTTTTATCCATCTCTTCCACTTTTGCTTACTTATAATAATGAATAATACTGTCTTGATTTGCTTTGTGGCTTTTTTTTTTTTTTGGAGGCTTGGGTTGAATGCTTAATTTTCTTCAACATATAGTTATAACCAATTCCACAGTTTTCTAAGAAATTTCCATTGTCATTCAATGACAATAGTGGTTTCGATTTTGATTTCTGACAGGAGTTAGTTTTTCTTTTTGTTTTAGAAGAGCAGTCTTTAAGTTTCCTAATGGAACTAGTTTTTATTATCTTTTTATCTATTAATGTATACCTTGTTTCATTTCCCAACAAGAGAAAGTAGGCCTATGAGAACTTTATTAAAATGTTTATTTTTTATATTATTCCACTTTTATTATGAAAATTTACCACCTGTCAGCTTTCTAGATAACCTGATGGAAATCATTTAGACTTCACTGTAAAATTTAAGTAACATAGCACAATGTTTTTAAAAACATTGATATGCTTTTCTCTTCTGCCTTTCCACAAGAATCCAAGGTGTTCATCTGCCATCAAAGAGATGTTGGAAAATGAGACCGATTAAGATTCCTTTGTAGAAAAGAAACATAATGATGAACAAAGAGCTTTCAGTTTCTGACATTTAAATGGCATTTTACAGTAGGACAATAGGCGAATAAGCTTGAAAGTCAATTGGAAACAAAGAAATGCCTCAATTCCTTTGCTTCTACTCAGTATAGCAAGCGCTGGGCTTGAATCAAAAGGATGTAGAATTCCTGCCAGAATCCTAGTAAAGAATCTTGTCTGCCATAAGGGTTCAGCCAGAAAGGCTGGAATCCAGAGAGGCAGAGGATATCCAGCAGAGGAGCACAGGAAAAGTTTGTCCCTTTTGGTCCTGTGGAGGTGATTGGAAGAGCAAGACAAAGAGGCGGGACATAGGAGTAAGAAGTCAAATGGGTGTCTGTTTCTCTGGGAGACTTGACCTGGTGAGGCAAACTTGTGTTAAACTGATGGCAGCGAAGCCTCTACTTAGCTGGGATCTGAAGGTGCCTGAAGGCAGCCCTATTCTAACAAGGAAGGCCCCGGTGCAACCAACATGGTGGGCAGTAAGTGTAGTCACATACCACTAAATTTGTGGCCCCATCTTTGTGCAAACCTAAGAGGTAGGAATGTTAGACTCACAAGCTGCAATAGGTTAGGGCGTGGACTACATGAGTGGCAACAGAAGGAAGCTGTGGCTGGGGCTCTGCAGGTTGAGCACCTTCAGTAAGAATGCAGGGGAGGCAGACTGAGCCCTGATAGAGCCTAGAAAAATGATCTCTGAATTTATCCCTTCCAGAGGCCAGATGCAGACACCAGCAGGATGCCAGAGTAGACTGGACCATGGTCGTTCAGCAGATTCCAGCCATTTTACACCCAAGGACCAACTTGAGATCAACACATTCCTTTTAGTCCCAAATGACCCAAGACCTGTGGACCTCATTACCATGTTCCAGCTGTCATGCTGGTCAGAACAAGGGAGGTGGAACGAAACCCCCGATGGCACAGTCATGTCCCATAAGCTAAGTCTAGAGACTGTATAAGTTATTGTTTTAAATCAAATTGGCATAAAACTAACCAGAGAAAAAATTTAAAAATTTCCCACAACTCAGCAGATAGGGGTTTTACATGAGTTCAGAATTAAAAACAGAACTTCTCACTTAGGAATCTTGTTAAAGATTCTGATTCAGTAGTTCTGGGATGAAGCACGAGTTTCCTTGCTCATTATCACTGTGATATTTTGTCTTTCACTTGCTCACATTTTTAAATCTCAAATTTGGATTCAAATTTGTCTCTGGATGGAGAACTTCAGTCATACTTTTTAGAAAGTTATATGGCTGGTCTGAAGACATCTTTTTTTTTGTCTTTGGCCATGACCCATAGTTTGTCTGGTATAGAATTCTTAGAAAACATTTTTTTCTTCCTCAGAATTTTGCCATCATTGCTCTATGTTGCACTTGGCATTTGGTATTGCAAATGATAATTCTGATGTCAGTCCAATTCCCTCTCCTTTGTAGGAAGACTGTGCATTGTGCTTCTTAGTTTGCAAAACACTCATTCTATCCCAAGAAATCAAATGCATGATTTTCAATTTGTTTTAACTTTTTCAATAATCTTGCCAAACATTTGTGAGGCATTGTGAGTTGGAGTTCATGTCAGTCTTAAATTTGGGGAAGTTTTGTTTGTTGCTTGTCTTTCCTGGCACTGCTATTTCATAACTGTGGGGTCTCTGATTTATTTGTTGTGCTTCATCTTTTCTTTTATGAATTCTCTTTTATAGTTGTTTGGCTCTGCACTCTGGAAGAGTTCTTTACCCTTCAAATCTTTATTTTCATTTTGTGGAATGGTCTTCCCATTCAATGTGTCTAGTGAGTAAAGATTTTTTTTGACAAAAACTTTTTCATATTTTGTAGTTACAGCTCTCTCCTGACAATATCAGTTTATTGTTACAATACTCCCCAAATCAAAGTGGAGACACACATTTAAATATTATTAAATTATTTTCTGCTTTGTATGTTAATTCTGTCTTCCTGGGCCATTAACTGTATGTACTTTGGCACCATATTTTGAAGAGGCTGATCCTGCTCAGTCCATCCTTTCCTGTTTGGATAGCTTAATTTTATTGCTGTAGATGTGGGCTCCATCACTGTTCATGTTGGCGTGACTGCAGGCAGCCCCAGCTTATCTATTATTCCAGGCCAGAAAATATGTTGGAGCAGTTTAATCTTTTGTAATTTAGAGATGAGTTGTCCTGAGTTTAGGAAGCTCGTGGACTTATTCTTTACTCATGTTGGCCTGAGGTAAATTACTTGCTAAGTGAGCTTTCCTCTGCATAATAATAATGGCAAATATCAGTACCATTCCAGTTGATGTCTTGGCACCAGGTTTGCAGTTGGTATCCATCTTTAGTTTTTAGTAGTAAGAGAGCATTTTCTATCCACATTAGCTGAAATTCCTGGGTATGAAATGAAGAGAGGAATGGAAATCGAGATGGCATGTTCTTAGAATGCACTTATGGTCCCAGATGCCTGATAATTTATGATTGGGGGTAGGAGGGGTTTAAGCTTCTACCTTCAGCATAAAAACCCACTTCATGCACATGATCATAGGTTACAAAGAGGATTACTTTGTTCTCTTTCTAGGTAATAATCTTTTCCTATTAAAGGCCACTTATAACAAATTGTTCCACCTGTGAATGAGTTGGAAAAAAGTCTCCTAGAATTTGGAACTATAACAAAATATAACAAGATGATGTTCACTATGAAGAAAAGGTGGGGTTTTTAAAAAATATTCTTTAGTTGTCGATGGACCTTTATTTTATTTATTTAAATGTGGCGCTGAGAATCAAACCCAGTACCTCACACATGCTAGGCAAGTGTTCTACCACTGAGCCACAACCCCAGCCCCTGTAGAAAAGGTTTTTAATGTTCAGGAAAAACCTTCATCTAAACCTTCATTTTTCATGGGAAAGTAGAAAGGGTGTGTTGAAAATAAGATTTTCAAGTTATAGCCCTGACACTACTTGACTTCAAGACTTATTATAAAATTATAATAATCAAGACAGCATACTATGGATAAAGAATAGACAAATACATCAACAGGACACAATAACCCAGAAATACACTCATACAAATACGCTCCACCTTTGACAAAGGAACAAAGAACAGTTCAATGGAAAGGGGGTGATCTTTTTAAGAAATGGTGTTTGAACTGGACTAACCACATGCAAAAAACAAGAAAGAAACAGAACCTAGTAGAAAGACCTTGCATCTTTCATAAAAATTAGCTCAAATGGATTATATGTGTAAGTTTAAAATGAAAAACTATAAAGCTTTTAGAAAATCATTTGGAAAAAAAAAAACAACTATGTGGCTTTGAGTTGGGCAATGAGTTTTTAGATTCAAAACCAAAACCATGATTCATGAGGGAAATAAAAGTTGGACTTCACTCTAATTTAAAACTTCTGCTCTGTAAAATACACTGTCAAAAGAATGAAAAAATAAGCCACAGTTTGCGAGCAAATATTTGCAGATCATGTATCTTACAAAAAGAACTTATATCCAAAATATATGAAGCAATCTTAAAACTCAACAATAATAACCCAGTTTTTAAGTGGGCGAAATATCTGAGCAGATAACTTACCAAAGACAACATACAGATGGCAAATAAGCACATCGCTTATAATAATATTTTATTATTATATAATAATAATAATATAATAATAATCATATCGCTCAATATCATATGCCAATAGGGAACTGCAGATTAAAAATGAGAGACCATTACATGCCTATAGAATGGATCAACCCACAGAACTGATAAGAAATGCTGACTAAGACATGGGGCAAGGAGAAAACTCATTCATTGTTGGTGGGAAGCCACTTGGGAAGACAGTGTGATAATTTCTTATGAAGTTGAAAACTTTTGCCCACATGAAACCTGCATACTAGTATTTATAGCAGCTTTATTCATAATGAAGCAAGTAAGATGACTTAATTGGTGAGTGGATAAACAAGCTGGTATATATCCATACACTGGGATACAGCACTATTCAATGATGAAAAAGGACCAAGCTATGAAGCACAAAAAGACATGGAGGAGCTTAAAATGCACCTTGGTAAGTAAACAAAGCTAGACTGAGAGGCTACAAGCTTTATGGATCTAACAATATGACTTTTGGAAAAGGCAAAACTATGGAAACCATAAACAGTAAAAAGACCAGTGGTTATTGGAAGGAAAGAGGAAAAGTATAAAAAGATGGAACACAGGGGACTTTCATATTCTGTATAACACCACAAAATACATGATATTATGCATTTGTCAAAACCCATCACAGGAGCAAGAAGGGACATATGGGAACTAAATGTAATCATGCTAACTTATCTGTAAACCTAAAACTGCTCTTAAAAATTAAGCATATTAATTAAAATTTTTGGAAAAATAAGTAATAATTAAAAGTTTTGATGGATTTATTGGTTCTTTCCTCAACAGCACCTGTACTTCCCACATTGCTGTGTACTTATATGATTTGGAAATGCAAATTACATCCCTTGTGTCAACCTTAACAAAATATTAATAAATAAAACTGGGAGGTTACTATGAAAGAAGGGTTCTTAGACCTCACTGCCTGATAATAACTATTACCAAAGACTGCAACCAAAAAATTCCATTGCAATCTTGTACAAGTACTTCACAGGGACAGACATCTGCCTAGCAACCATTGAACCTCAGTGCTGGCCTGGACATTTCAACGAATTTCTAAATCTTATGACTTCTTGCCCTCATTTGCACCAGATCTCCAATAGTGGACCTGCTCAATCTTACTAATCTTCACACAGAATGCTGAGTTGCATGTACCTCTGTCCCCTTTACTTGCTATAAAAACCCTAACTTCTCTCTTTAGGTGGAAGGAACACTTGTTGGTTTTCTAACTTGACCAATGCCTCCCAATTTGTTAATCTATTCTATGTCCGAATAAAACTGCCTTTGCTTTTATTATAATCTTGTGTTTTGTGTTCCCAGGTGGTGTATTTTCTAAGATGATCTTGTATGTAGTGAATCCTGATAGCCACTAGCTACAACTTAATTCTACACCAATTCTTCAAATTATCTTTGGTATTTCAAACACAAGATAATTGTCAAATATATTATCATCATCATGAAAATAAATTAAGATATAATAAAATTACCACTGTTGATCATAACTTTACATTAGTTACGCAGTCTTCTTCAAATGAACTGTACAACCATATCAAAGGGTTGATATAATTCGGGTACAGTGTTCTGTGCTATAAAGTAGCAAGAGGAAAGAAAATGGTCAATGTTAGAAAAAAACAAAAAAATTTACATGCTGATCTCAAAATGTCATCTCTTGATCTTGCACTAAACAGCTCTTATTACATTAGTATGCAGAGATTATTAAATTCTTCAGGCATCTACCCATAAAGAAAATAAATCTTAACCTAATTCTGATTTTGAAAAAAAATAAAATGTTTGCTTGGTATAGTAGGCTGAATGGTGGCTCCCCCAAGATGTCTATATGCCCATCTCCAGACACATAATATGGCAAAAAGGATTTGGCAGATGTGATTAAGTTAAAATTGAGAGCAGGGAGATTATCCTGGGTAGTCCAGGTAGGCCTGAGATAATCACAGAGTTCTTTAAAAGGGACATAGGAGGGATCAGAGAAGTAGCAGGAGACAGATTTGAAGATGCTACCCTGCTGCAGCAAGAGGCCATAAATTGAGGTGTGTGTGGACAGCCTCTTGAAGCTGGTGAAGGTAAAGACATGGATTCTGCTCTACTGCCCACAAGAGGAGCCAACCCAGCTGGTACCTTGGCTTTACACCACTGAGACTGACTTTGTATTCCTAACTTCTAGAACTGTAATGGAATAAATGTAAGCTGCTAAATTTGTGATTTATTATAGCAACAATAGGAAACATTATAAACTCAGGTAAAGACATTCCATTAAACTATAGCTTCTATTCTGGGACAGATTCCAAAAATAATAATAAAATTTTTAAAAGCATCAAAATGGCTTGAGGAGTCAGGGAGCTGAAAATATGCCCGGTCAATCCAGGGACTCCAGGAAACTGAATGTCTATTTGGGAAGCAGATATCTAGGGGATTTGAATTCTACATCAGGAAATAACTCAGATCTAACCATAAGAATTTGACTTAGAATAGCTGGATTACCATTAATCAAGAAAAATGCATACGTGACTATTTGTAGGTCAGAATTTGATGTGTGTGGGGGTCAATAGGGTCTCCTTGTGTTGCACAGACTGGCCTCAAACTTGCAGTCTTCCTGCCTCAGTCTCAAATAAGTGGGATTACAGGCATGGACCATTATGGTTGGCCCTGTAGGTTCAAATTTTTAAAAGAAAATGCTATTTAGTGAATGGATGGAAATTGGCTAAGGAGTCAGGTTTTGTGGACTGGAACCAGGAGGTTGCATTTGGCAATTTTGCCCTTCAGAATGTGGGCATGTCCCAAGTTCTTTTCTATATGGTAAGACTCTGTCTTAAGTCTGTTCCAGCTGCTATAACAAAATGCCACAAACTGGGTGGCTTATAAACAATAGAAATTTATGTTTATAAGAGGTTGGGGCAAGCAAGATCAAGGCACAGGCAGATTTGGGGTCCAAAGAGGGCTTTGCTTGCATGGATGGCACCTACATGCTGGGTCCTCACAGGGTGGAAAGAGCTGCCCAGCCCTGGAAGGAAGCTGTTTGGAAAAGTTAAAGCCAGATATATGTGTGGGAATGGGCAAAACAGGAACCTCCTCAGAGGTCCAGTTTTCTAATTAATGCAATAGGGTTAACGGTACTCCTGCTATTCCATCTTAGCTGAAACTGGAAGTGCCTCTTTTTACCTATCTTACACTTCTTTCCCCGATTTCACATCATACTTCTGTGATTTCCTCATTTTGTTCACTAAATCTACAAAACAACTCCTTTTTATTTGCCACATACTGCCTAAAACTCTTTTCCCCCCAGATTTTTTGCATCTCTCTCTCCAAATCTGGATCCTAGTTCCAATGTTCTCTGAGAGGTCTTTTTTAACCCCTGATGCAATTTTGATCTGCAATTCCTATTACTCAATTTTATTTTCTTCATTGCACTAATCACTCCAAAACCTCACCAGTTTATACATTTCTTTACTAGTTTATTATCTGTTTCTCTCTCCAAACTGCATGTTTCATGACAAGCTCTTTGCTTCTCTATTTTACTTCCCTATCCCATTTCTTAGATCAATGCCTGACACAATATTCAATAAATATTAATTCATATGAAGAAATGCTGGAAGACATATCCCTAAATTCTGTTTTCTAGCTCTGTAATAACTGATGCTTATAATTGTGTAAAACCCACATAAGGCCCTAAAGTTAACAAATGACAACTAGTAATATCCCAAGCTAGTTTGGGTATTCATACAGGTGGTGGAAGATCTATTACAGGAGCCCGGGAAAGCAGTATTATTGTTTTGGGTAGGAGGTTGGTAGACAATCTCCATTTTCCTTCTAAATTCTCTTCTGCTTTTGTGAATGCTACTGATGATCTCTACACTGCTAAATATTGCATTTAATCCTCAGTTATCCTTATATTCAACTTACTAGTAGCTTTCAATATGGTTGATCACTTCCTTCTTTATAAGCATGTTATTTAGTTTCTATGCTATAATGCCACATTATTTTAGCTTATCCTCCTTCACTGGCCATATGCTTTTTAGTATCTCTTACTGGATGATCTTCCCAATTTCCTATCAGTGAGGTGCCTCAGGGTCCCCTGTCTTTTTTCTTTACTCTCAACTACTATATCAGCCTGGGTCTAATCAAGAGACAGATTAAAGCATTACCATAGTCTTTAAAATAGGAAATTATTAAGCTATTATGGGAGAATAACCATAAAAATGGCAAGAAGTCCACTGGCTATCCTAGAACTGAGACAGAGTACTCAAAAAAGAACAAACTTGGAAGGGGGTTCAGACCTTAGTGAAGAAGGTATGGCTATAGTTCACTGGATGGAGGAGATCTGCTGGATACTCATCATAGGCCAGCAGGAACACTCCTCTAGGAAGCAGGTAAGCCAAGGCTGATGAGTACGTGTGTAGGAGATGGGCTGCCACTGTGTGGGCATGGCCCTGGACACACTGGTGTCCATGCTGGGAAGGTATGGGAACAAACCCTCAGGGTATGAGACAGCCGAGCCTGTGGATGAGTCAGAAGAAGGTACTGGGTATGCACAACCAGATGCCTCATTCTGCTGGACCTAATGGGTTTCTGTGCATACCCTGATCCAGGTGGTTCCAGAATATTGCAAGGTGGCTAGTTTACTTGGCCTTCAAGCATGCTTAAGGGGAGTGAGTATTGTGGAGAGGGTGGGAGAGTAGCAATCTTGGCTGGGGCTCAGGACACACTGGGAGTCTCAGTTAAGTTACTGAATCTGGGCCAAGGGCTTAAGAAAGTCCCATGCTGGAGAGAGGTATGCTTTGCAAGCACCTAAGACTGGATGAACCACCTAAGTGGAGAACTGGATGCCAAAGAAAAGAGCACTCCACAGAAAGCTGGTGGGCAAAACACCAGAACTGGGACAGCCGGCCCCTTCCTCCTGTAGTATCTCATTAGAACCTACTATTGGCAGAGCTGAACTATCTAAAGAAACACTTTAAATAAAAAGATCCACATCCCTTTTCCCAGAAGAGTGCTTTTGGAGTGGAGAACCAATGCTCTGATTAGCGCAATGCCCCGAAAGTTTCTCCTCACAGCTTTAATACCACCTACATACTGACATCGCCTAAGATTGTATTTCCAGCCTATTCCCTACCTTAAACCCCAAATGTGTGTCAGTTTTGCTGTGTATTTATTTGAAGCTGCTCCAGAGAAGTCTCATAAAAAGCCCAAAACCAAAAAAGAAAAAAAATGTAACAAAACTACTCTATTCATCATCTCCCCTTGTTAATGGCAACTCTATCTTTACAGCGTCTCAGACCAAATGCCTTTGTCTAACACTTCACATGCTATCAGAGTCTACTTTCAAAACACATGCAGGATCAAATCACTTTTCACCAATTCCACCCAGCCTTTTATCATATTTTGCTTTGGAATTGCTGCAATAACCAAATGACACATCAACAACAGTAATCTGAAAAACGAGTAAGATCATGCTGTTCTCTGCTTAACCCCCTGCAATGATTCTTCATTCCAGAGTCAAAGCAAGAGTCTTCTCCATGGCCTGCAAATCCCTGTATCCCCTGGTTCCCTCTTCTTTATGGCATTTACCACTTCTCTCTCTTCAACTTGGCATCAATGATATCATATCCCTCTCTTCCCTTGAACACTCCAAGCAGTGGTTTGGACTATCTTCTTTCGCTGTCTGGGAACATTCTTTCCCAATAAGTGGGATGGCTTACTTCCTCCCTCAAGGGCTAATTAAAAATATCACCTAAATAAGGCCTATAATGATCTAAAATTAATATATCAACTCTTTCCATCATGCCACTCACTCTCATAGCAATTTTTCATTCTGCACATAATTGAGATGATTTGGCTTCTCTCTCCAGTATATCTTCTTGTATAAGGCTTTTTGTCTATTTTGTCTATTGCTGAATCCACTGCTCTGTCTGGCACATAGAGGGTGCTCAATGAATATGGTAAAACGAATCCTATGAAAAACAAAATGCTAGCCAGTATAGTTTAAAAGTATTTCATTACATTCACATTTTTAAAAATCAGGTCATGTACAATACATGAATCAGGTTACATATTGGGAATGTTCATTTTGCACAGCCTGGTTCCATCCGTGGGATGCACAGAAGTTTCACACTACCAGCACATATGGAACTTTCAAAAGTCCCCATTGCATAGAGTTGTCTGCTCATCGTTTCAAGTAATTCAGAGAATGAACTTGAAATCTTTGGGGGATTTGGAAGTGACACCCAACCCTCCCTGATTCCCTTTCAACTTCTTCACTCCTTTTTAAAAGAGTTTTTCCTAAAAAACCTGTATTGAAACTTATCTTGAAGGATTAGAATTCAATATGAAAAGACAATTTTAAGTTGTACAGTTACATAGTTGCCAAAAACTGACATCAGAAATTATGACACATATACAAATCACATAAATCTTTGGCAGCACTGATAAGTGTAACATTTTTGTACATATGTAAACATCTTGATACATTTATAGATTCCTAGTAAAACTATTTGTTTTACCAAAGAAGGAAAGTATTCACAATATCTGATAATGAAACTTAACAATAGCTTATAAACTGAGTTTTATTTCTTAGCAAACAGAATTTCCTAACATTTTAGGAATGAGTTTATATGTATGAGTACATTTTTTGCCTAACAGAATTATATTGATATTTAATATGCTGTTTCTTTGCAAAGGTAATTAAGCAAAACTGGGATTTAAACTAATTTGATTACTATGTGACATGGCATTTGATGAACTGTATATGTAGTAATTTATAGTGAATGAATAAACATGTGCAAAAACATTTGCATGAAATGGTTTCCACAATATAATTGTTTTATAACTTTCAATAATTTGTATTTTGGTCCTACTGATTGGAAAAAATAACTGAGGGAAATTGGGTTTTCTAAGGAAGCACTACAAAAGTTCACAGTAGATAACTAGGCATATTTCAGGAAGTTATAGTACCTCAAAAAGGACAAGGAAGGGCTGGGGTTGTGGCTCAGTGGTAGAGTGCTTGCCTAGCACATGTGAGGCACTGGGTTTGAACCCCAGGACCATATTTAGGAAAGAAAGAAAGAAAAAAAGAAAGAGAGAGAGAGAGAGAGAAAGAAAGAAAGAAAGAAACTAAGTAAAGGTATTATGTCTCAAAAAACTTACAATAACAAAAACCAATCCAGTTTTTAAAATGGGCAAATGATCTGAATAGACACTTCTAAAAAGAAGCAGCACAAATGGCAAATCAAGCAATCAATAAATACACACACACACACACACACATATATATATATATATATATATATGAAAAAATGTTTGATATCATCAGGGAAATATGAATGAAAACTATAGTGAGATACTTTCTCACCCCAGTTAGAATGGTTATTATAAATAATAATAATAAATGCTAGCAAGGATGTGAAGAAAAAGGAACACTTATACATGGCTTGTGGGAATGTAAATAAATATATGTAGCTACTATGTAAAATCATATGGAATTTCCTCAAAAAACTAAAACTAAGAAGCTGGGCATGGTGGTGTATGCCTGCAATCCCTGCGGCTTGGCAGGCTGAGGAAGGAGGATCGTGCGTTCAAAGCCAGCCTCAGCAATTTAGCAAGGCCCTAAGCAAATCAGTGAGACCCCAAAAAAGGGTTGGGGATATAGCTCAGTGATTAAGCGCTCCTGGGTTTAATCCCCAGTACCAAAATAAATAAATAAAACCATCGTATGATCTAGCAATCCCATAATACTGGTTGTATCTATTCAAAGGAGTGAAATCTGCATACCAAAGGCATACGTGCACACACTTTGCAGAACTCGGCAACGTAGCTAAGTAATGGAATCAGCCTAGGAGCCCAACAACAGATGAATGGAAATAGAAAATATGGGGTGTGTGTGTGTGTGTGTGTACACACACACACATATACATATTATATATATATATACACATACACACACACACACACAATTATCCAGTCACAAAGAAGATCAAAATCCTGTCATTTGCAGTAAAATGGATGGAACTGAGGAACATTATGTTCAGTAAAATGATCCAGACACAGAAAGACATATGTAGAAACTGAAAAAGCTAAACTAAAAAAAAAAAAAAAAATAGTGATTTCTAGGTACTGGGAAGTGCGCTGAATCTGAGAGGTGGGGGGATAGAAGAAACGTGAATGGATATGATCAATATGTGTTATAAGCAATAATAAAAATATCACAATGAATCCCCTCCCAAAAAAACAAAGTAAAGGTATTATGTCCATCTACAACTGAAAAAAAAATTTTTTAAAGGAAAGGTAAATACTTTAATCTAGTTGAGTTTGTAGATCAGAGTTTTTAGGCAGTCAGTTGAATAGAGCACTAAGACTAATGGGCAGCTTGCGTTCACATGCAGGCCATTAACTTCATAGAATTGGTGATACTCAACCCCACCTATTTAACAGCTGATGTATGAATGCTATTATCATTGACAGGTCAGAATCCAGTTAGCAGTTACTGAAAACTTACTGGTAAAGGCATGCTCAGAGCTGTTACAGTGATGGCAGCCATCAGCTCCTTCAGTAAATTTATGTTCCGATCTTCCAGAAGAGGCTCCTGCGGGAAAAATCTTTCACAGGAGTGGCAACACCACCTATCAATCACCTCTGCCACTAGATTCACAGTTGAGTCCTGTGGAGAATGAAAAGTTATGTAGAATAGTAAACATTAATAGGTCGTGTATCTACACACAGGCTGAAGTTGCAATTACTGTGGCCAGGGCCATGAGAACAGCAATAATTAGTGAGCACTCTCTAAAGGGGAAGATGCATCTTAAGGGGCTACAGTACAAGCCTCAAAGTGGGGCTGAGTGTGGGGGGCTTTCCTTACTCTACCAACCCTAAGAATTAGAAGTATGATTTTGCCAATAGGTTTTGATACACATTTACACCTTATTTAACCTATGCAGCAGCAGTCTGAGGGAGTCTTTATTTCATTTTTTGTTTTCAAGAATGAAAGAAAGCTTTAAAAACAAGCATTTTGCTTAATTACTGGTTCAAGAGAACATGGACAGGTCTATGAAAGCTCATTACCAAGATGATCCAAAAATTATATCTGTGTATTAAGGAATGGAGTCTCACTTTCTCCAGGGAGTCACCACATGACAGATTAGATGTATGGTCATACCAAAGTCTTACTCTCACAAGAAAACTGTACCATCTGGATTACACAGACAGTAGCCAAGACTATGGTTTACACTTCTTAACAGAATCTTACAAAGTTGGCAGCACAAACATTCCAATTTTTGTCACCCTCACTAAATTGCTTCACAACAATGGTTCTTATGGGGTAAAATTTCAAACCTGTTCAGTAGGCACCTGCTTTTTAGTTAGAATCACTCTGAGTGTTGCTATTTAAACTTCTACTAAGGAACAAAAGTCACTGAGCTGTGAACACTTGGTAAGAAATTCTTGATTTTATTTCTCCTAGTGAAAATACCTCATTAATATAGTAAGATCACAGGTAGTCATTTAGCTATGAAGAGACTATTACTGGTTTCTCCCCCAATGAGAAATGACAATTTAATTGGTTGGATGATTAATAGTCTCATCTATGACCATCAGTAGCTAGAAATTAACTGGCTCACATGTATTCAAACTCCTTGACTTGAGCAACATGTTGCTTCAACCAGCTGAGTAAGTGCATGGAAGATACGTTTAAAAAAAAAATGTACAAACTGCATCTTACCAAATGAAATGTTCTCATCTAATGAAACTGGCAACTTATACACTTCATTATAACATGATAATCTAAAACAAACATTCCCAAATTTAGCTGCCCCTAAATCATCTCAGACTATTTAAATTATAACCTCCACAAGAGGCATTATTATTATTATTTTTTGTTTGTTTTTAAAAAGCTTCCCTAGGCAATTCTGGTGTGCAATTAGGTTGGAAAATACCAAATTACTTGCTACTCTCTTCTTGGAATTGCTTTTAAGTCTGGAGCACTCTTCTACAACCTTGATGAGTATAAACCATTTCATTCTCAAATGAACTGCATTCTTTTAAAATGAGTTCAACTCAAGTGTGGTGAATATCAATGCCTTATTATAAACCTGTATGATAATAATTTGTATAACAACAATTTTGGTGGAAAAAAAAATATTTTCTACAGAGGATTACAAAATGGTTCTAATTAGGCAACCTAATGAGGGGAATTTCTAAAATGTGATGCATGAACAGAATATGTAATTACTTTTTGCTTAAAAGGGCAACCTCCCAAGCCTCTTCCCCTTCATTTAGATGCACTTGATTGTAGATTAAGTTTCTCTCTCATTAGGTCTACAATTCCATGTTAAAAAAAAATCACCCAAGTCATTATTTTTAAGTACAGATAGCATTATATAGAAAATAAAAGTCCAGTCCTGTAAGTATTGATATATAATACCAGTTCTATAATTTGCAAATAGTCTGCATATACCAAATACACCAATATGTACAGCTAACATTATTTATTTTTTAATGTAGGCCTATAAAAATTTCACAGTATCAAAAACACTAATACACACAAACCTTTACTAAAATATCTGCCAAGAAAACCTTATGATTCAAATTTAATTTATAAAGTTAGTCTATCCAAACAACCAGTTATTGGGACATATCAAGAGTGATTGAGAGCATATGGTTCATATGGTTTAGAATGAGACATGGGCCCAAATTGCTGCACCCCATTATTGGTGGGATCTTGTAATGAGTTTTTGTCATTATGGTTAAGTTCTTTTTACAGGACCTGGGGAGGATCAAAGAAACCAATATTGGCAAAGTGCTTATCATCACCGTGATGGCACATTGAGTGGACTTTAAAATCAGTATTCCATGCCATTTAAAAAACGCAGTGGCTGTTTTATATTTTCCACTTTTTACCTAGGTGAAAATCAAAGCCCAAATAATTTTCATTTATAAAAGCAAAAAATATAATCCTGATAGCCATGAACAGTCATAATCCCAATGATGCAGTACATTATTTTATTTTTGAAGTTTTTAATGTTATTTTAAGACCTTCCAGACACTGATCACTAAACACATTCATCTGAGATTTACTGAGTGCCTACACCCACCACATACCAGATATTGTGCTGAGGTATTTACTCAAGAATCACAACTGCAAAAGAATCTGGAGACTTAGAATTTTAATTTTTCCACACTGCAAGAATTCTTATATGCATTAAAGTTTTATATATTACATGAACGGTACTGTTATTAGAATAGTAAACTTGACAACTTCATTGTTACTAAAAATATACAACACATTTACTTTGAGCTCCTCATGTATAAATTTAAAGCTATTTTTTTCATGGCTCACTCAAGATTAACTTATAATATTGAAGATCAAATGACCTGTTTATAAATTTGCCATTTCTAAAATTATTAAATGAGGTTTCAAGACATTTTAGGTGTTCATTCTCCTGAGGGCTGGCTTCATGACCAATCACTGAATAAAGTCTTGTCACTCTTAGGTTTCCTATGCCTTCTGGCTAAATAATTGATTTGGTAGAGGAAAAGCATGCAATAAGGGAAAGAAACTTTAAATTGTGTATCTGACTTTAAATTAAGCATCTCTCTATGTGACCCACTTAATTAAGTAAAACTTTCACTAAGATTGTAGGGGAAAGGGAGCATCTTTTCTTTTGAATGGTCACACTTCAGAATAGCAGCCATCACAAATCCCTGCTTTCCTCCCTGCCAAGTTATCAGCAATGTAAAGCCAATAAAAAACCATGCAAAATTCCATATTGAGGTGTTCATATATTATCTTTAACTTTAGTTCTTATTCATGTGAATAAGGTACAAAGTGGATTCTTAAAATGTAAAATCATCTCTATTTGCAACATGAAATGTAGTAGATAGGGTCAGGAGTCAGAATCCAGAATTAAATCTGGCTTTGCCACTTCTTGACAGTAATCTGGGGCACCATTAGTCTCATGGTTCTTACCAAGTACAACTAAATGAACAGATTCAGAGTAGTGTCTGGGACATGGTAAGTGCTTAATTGCTAATATGGTCTAATGTTTCTAGTTATTTCTGCTCTTGGGACTAGAAATGATTTATAATAATTTTGCTAACCTGAAATGTTTCAACACTTTTATCAAAAAACACAAAATTCTTATTGACTGTCTATATGCCATACAGTATAATGCACCACCTAAAACTGATACGTAACAAATTTCCTTCTAAGATTGAGACCACCTAATAGCATACATTATAATTTATGAAAAATTAGGCTATAAAAATTCTCAAGTTACAGTTAATAGTAGTCAAAATGAAGATAAATGGTGAATAAAAATAGCATTATCTGAATTAAAGATTAAAATTATTTTTCATCAAACTGTGGAACTAAATCAAATTTAGAAGTCTGAGATGATGCCCAGTGTCCTAGGCTTCTGGAAATATCAGCATTTTCTTAAGATTAGGGGCTCCTACCTAAACCTTGCCTGCAACTCGATAAAAAGAGAACAATGGGACTTCATTATAACAAGGATTATTACTGGGCAGTATCCTAAGGTTTGGGGAGTGACACATGCCTGTTTACAACGCCATACAGGTCACCCAAGTATATCTTATAGAGAAGCGTACATTCCCTTCCCCCATTCCGTTAAAATTCACTGAAATAAAGAATCCTTGCAATCACAACCACCTTTTATTTTGTGAGGCTGTGTGTTCGCTCACTGCAGTGAACTCTCAACCTTTAAATATAACAATTCAAAGTAAACACTGTTCTAGATTAAAAATGATAGAAGAGTATTACAATTTTACAATTGCTGAACAGAGATTACATCATTTTTTCAGTTGGAAAACTATGTATTCACCCTTTTTAAAACTTCAAGTAAGTCACCAAAATTTATTCACACTAACATGACTGGTTAGGATGCATTATTCTTTCAAATTTAAAACATTAAGTGGAAAAAAGTACCATCAACTATCTCTTGCTGAAAACAAATATCAAAATGTATCTTAGGAACTGAAATAATACTTAGGAACTAAAACATTAACTTTTTAGGTGAGCTTTGTTTTTCAATGTAGCATCACTAATATTCCCCAACCACTTAACACTACTGCAATTCAGAAAAGTGATTCAATGTATTAGCAAGCATTTCTAAGCATAAACATCAAACCTGTATGTCTCTAAATTCTAGACCTGGTTTGTACAGCCACACTTGAGACAATGACATAAATTTAATGATTTTTAAACAAACACTTAACATTTCCTTTTAATGTCTCAATTTAGACTTTGAATAACTAGGTTTATTAACTTAACAATCTGAGCTGTTCTATTTTTCAAGGTGTTATAAATCATCTAACTGGGAATTAAGACCAATAAAAAACACTCAAAACTTGAAATACTAATACCTTCCCGTAGACAAACAACACCTTTCCTAGAAAATTCCAAACAAATCAGGACGTGAAATTCTTCAGTGTTTGAAGGTAGTACCATCTGACTCATCACCGCTCAAGTATGGTGAAAGTTGTCCTGAGGAAAATGTTCATATTTTTCATTGGCATCTTAATTGCATCATGTAAAAGTGGAAAATGTAGAGATTAAGAACATAAGGTTTATAATTCTACAGTTCAATGGAGACAAATCTGAATGCTATAAAAACATATGAAAACCTAAAAAGAAAATTATAACCCAAGACACATGGGGAAAAATATTTATGTGTAGTTTTTAATCCATATTAGAATTCAGTTGTTGTAACTTTATCATCAATTTAAACAGAAACTGTCTTCTGAGACATATAGCCTAATACATGTATCAACAGTATGGATACTCAATGGAGGGTTGGTTATTTAACTTACAACATTTCATTATTCTATCCATAGGAAATCTATAGTGGTTCTCCCCAATTACATATCTGAACCATTGTCTTATGAGAACAAAATTAAATAAAACTGACCATAAAAATATTCTGACGTTAAAATAAAGCAAACTATAATCCTTGGCAGATCAATTTGGTAAAAAACATTGGTGATGGTTGGAAGCACAGGATAACTGACATGAATCTTCAGCACTAAGCACACCTTTGAAAACATGAAATGATGACTCTTCAGGAAAATAGCTATTAAATATCCAAGAATCATCAGGTTTTTAAAATATTGCTTAATCACTTTCCAAAACATAGCTGTAAGGAACTAAAGATTTCGTTAAAACTATCAAGGTGATATTTATTGCATCATTAGACTGCATTTCAAGACAGAAAATTAAGTGTACTACATCTTCACCAAAATATATATTTAAAGTGTGTGTATGGAGGGAACCTAAGGTATTTATAAACAAACTATAGACTGCATGTGCTTTTCAAAGGGGACGAATTAAATATAACCAGCTGCCAACTTTGTGCTCTGACATATTTGAATTAGTGGGTATGTGTATACTAAATTCATTAATTTTTATCCACAATAAATGAAAGAAAAACACCACCCTATACAATCCACTATTAGCAGTGAGTACAACAGCAAAAAAATTATTGTACAATTTATACATACTAAAATATTTTCTTTCTCTAGAAATAACTCAGAACAAAACCTAATCATTATAAGACTTTGGGAAATCTCAAATTACAATAGAGAAAAACCAAATCAGGGTATGTATTGAGCCCAAAACAAAGGTTCTTGGTCATAAGGCTATGAGATTAGTAAGTGCAAGTGGTAGGATGAAGCATGCTCAAATTCTATGCTCGGGTCTTTGTGTAGTTATCAAATCTTTAAATTAAATAAGACTAGCTAAAGAAATGTTTTAAGCAGAGCAAGATAACTGGGAATTTTGCATTTCTTTTGCCATTTTTGTTACCCAACTTACACAATGAGCAAAGTGCTAATAAGCAACACTACAGAAACACATTTACATCAACACTGAAGACCTGGGGAAGTGAAATCCAACAATTTTATTTTAATGAGCTGTATTTTCTAAAGTTTTGTTTATTTTTTCCTGTTTTCATACAGTATTGAAAACAAAACGCGGCACATTCACATTTTCCCGAGGAACTGTAAAGATGATCTCTACAGGGATAAACGTCGTAAAGCCTGAAGCTCAATCAATTTGATGTTGAAAACTCTCAAAGGGAGTAAAGGCTTGATCTGAATGGTCTAGAACACGTACTGTAATTTAATAGAAGAGATGGTCGTCTTAATATTAATGATTTAAAAGAACTTCCCAGTCCATGCGAAGAATACAGTCCAAGATTAAATCAAATTTCTGAACACATTTTATGCTACATATGTGTATACTTTGCGATCCTCAGGTGTTCGTGCCAAATATTCTCTCTCAATAAGTCCTTCAATACGTTTCTTAATAACAACTGGACTTGGTAAGAATCGTGCCTTCAACTGCTGAGTTACCTAAAAAAAAAAAAAAAAAAAGGGATAAAGACTAATTTCTACCAGAAAAATTAACATTTTCATTTAAAAACACAAAAATTTCTATCTTTGAATAGAACTGTTGTATCATTTTAAGAAAGTACAGAAAATTTCAAAAAGGTTTTATTTGAAAATGCATGATTAGAATGCAATTCTATTTGAATGTAAATGTTAAAATGGATAAGCAGTTGAATTAGTTGGATTATATTAGTATGAATACATACTACCCTACAGTTTAATCATTTTGCTGTTTACTAATGGTTGACCTTTGGGTTATACTCTCCTGTTTCATAGAACTTGGATAGCATAATATACTTAAGAGTACAAATTCTGAACCCAGACTGCCTGGTTCAAATCCCAGCTCTATCACTTACTAGCTTTGGATCCTTAAGAAGTTATATACATTAATTGAGTTAATACATGCAATGTCTTAGAATAATGTCCATCCATACTAGGTACTACTGTTGTCATTTGTTTCTCCACGTGTGGTCAAGAACCTAAGTATTGTGTCATCAGTAAGTATAGCAGCAGCCACAACCTGCTATGCACTATTTGTCAATCATTTTGCACACATTAATGTATTTAAATGTTCTTTACACTGAAAAGGGGGCTATCTTATTTTATAAAGGAGGGAAATATGCCACAGAAAAAACTGACGTGAATAAGTAGTAAGTAACAGAGCCAGGAGAGATGAATCTAAACCTTTCTGACCTCAAAGTTGATGCTCTTTCCAAAAAGTCATCCTGCCTCTCTTGCAGATCATCCACTCATTCATAAGCCATCTTTTCTTTTACTCTTGATCAGTTCATTTCTCAAAGTCACAATGGATTGATCAATTCTTTGAAATATGAAACTTCAGTACTTCACTCTGTAACTAAAATCTGTCATACTTCCAGGATTATCACTCCAGTATCAGCAAATTTGCTCTCAACCCACCTGAGATCTCCAATTCTTTGACCCACTTTGTCTTTCAGGTTATGAATAGCTTCTTTTGACATTTCTTCCTTCCTTGCAGAGCCTGGACTACATTCAAAATCACTTCAGCTACACTATCAACAGTGCCTACAACTCTGACTGGTTCTCTGGTCCTATTCCATAAACACCCTTTGATCAAACCTACATTCTACATCTACTACTTCACTTTCCATCTACTACAGCTCCCTGCTGAGTCAAACTGCAGTTTTTATACAGTGTATACACAGGACAGGAGCCAACAAAGTGGATCACAGGCCAAATACAGACTGTTGCTTATTTGTATAAAACTTCACTGAAATATAGCCAACTTGTTTATGTATTGTCTACAGATGCTTTCATGCTACAACTGGCCATTTACAAAATGTATGCCAAAATAAATTTACAGATTCACATTCAGCAAATTCTTGAGCACCATTCTTCAAAAGAAATTTCGGACAAGTTCCTCTTTAAGTTATTCAACTAAGCACTGCACAAAAGAGACCGTTTGTTTGAAATCCCACAAATTCTCACCTCTTATATGCACATTTATCCATTCTTACGTCATGCCTTGGTTGGCACATTATCATTGCTCCTTATATGGTAAGAAAGGGGGACTACCCTATTGTTGTTTCTCTTCCTGCCCTCCATGTTATTCCTGGGAAAATCTGTGGTTTTAACTATATTCCCATATAGTGAAATCTAGTTCTTACCTTTCTTCTGACTTCCAATTGGCCTAATGATATGCCCCTAATAAAATACAATAGAGCAAACTTGTGCAAAAATAATATTAACACCTGGAACACATCAGCACATTATTCTTCATTTTTCAGTTAAAGGGAACAACCTCTATGTATTCACTCAAGCCAGAAACCTAAGAGGTTCAACTCCTCACTCTCAATCATCCTGATTCACTAGTTATTAATACTTTACCAAGGCCCTAGTCATCTTACTATTTCAATAGTCTTTCAATGGATTTCCCCCTTTTTAGTTTTCCCAATGTGTGAAATACAAACCCTCAATAAATGGCAACTGTTATTAATTTTCAGAAATACAGGTAGTTTGTTTACATAAAGATATTAAAATAGCAATAATTCTTCTTCTTGTGCCATTATTATCCTTTCATCATAAATACATTAGTTCCTCCAGTGTGTACGTTTTGTCAAGTGTCTTGTTTTCAATGAGAAGTGATACACAAAGAGTTTCAATTAAACAGTACTTCCTTAATTTAAGTTGTTAATAATGTTATTCTGCTTTTCTCTATTCATCAAGTATTGAAGTATCCTTACCTCTGCTACTAAAACATTGTGCTGCATCTTCTTTCTAGATTTCATTATTCGCACTATAGCAGCTTCTATCTCATGTTTTCTGTCATCGTCTACTTTCTGCCTTGTTTCTTTCCTTTCTGGGTCTGATTCACCTTGTTTGGCAGCAACTAAAATAGAAACAGATATTTTCCATAAATGTAATGAAATATTTGGTTTACAAGCATACTTATAATTTATTTTTATCCTCAGAGAAAAATTAATTTCAACCTTCAAGTACACACACACATTTATTAACTTCAGAAAATATCAAAAAGTAAACATTCAATGTTCAATTCTAAATTATTCTTTCCATAAATTAGGAACTATACAGAGATAATAAAATCAATTTCATTTTTATAAAACACAAGTCCTTTCCTGGAAGGAAAATGGTAGCTGGCTATTCTTCAGCAGAAACAATTTTCACTGCTTGTGACTTCCAGGACTCAACTAATATTTTACCACACTATGGCTTCAAGTTATACTTCACCAAACATATTTTACACAGGCAAATACTTATTGTTTCCTCCTTAGAATATAGCAATAATCTCTTAAAAGACATTAAGGGAAGAAAAGAGTATGTGGAGTCAAGATTCTGGCAGCTAAATCATCAATTAAAAACCACCACTAAAATGTCAGTAAAAGAAACTCCTTAACAGTGAAACAACTAAAAATCTCCTATTATCTAACAATTTCTCATTATGACCTTATTACCAAACCATATTTCAGTTTTTAGGAGAATCTCACTCTGTACTTCCTATAGATCTTCAAAGCAACTGCTAAGTGGTTAAATACATCATTTTCTTTCTTGCACAACTCAGCTCTAATTGAAGCAGCAAAGAAGACAAGTCAGTTTTTGGTCATTAAAAGGATGTAGATGTAAAGTTTCTGGAAGTAGGGACTGGACAATTACACCAAAGTGCAAAGAACACTGCTGATTTGGGCATGGGCAGGAGACAGTACAATTAAGAAGATCATTCTAGCGTGCATATCCATTCAGCTGTTTCTAATTAGAATCCCTTGGTAAAGAATAGAGCATCCAGCATCATTTGCTAAGACATCATATCATCTTGGCAAAAAAAAAGAGAGAGATCAGATAATGTAGTCTACAAAGAAAGAATAAAGTTTTTCCTGAAAAAAAGTCAATGTCACATACACAAACACAAAGAGAGATTCTTTTAGGTTAAAAAAAATTAAAAGAGATATAAGGGGGACAGAAAAGAGAAAGTCAGTATGACAAAATTTTAATTAAGGTAATTTAGGTTTGTTTAGGTAAACACAGGTTATAGACATTCTGATGTCCATTACAGTATTTTTCAATTTTTTTGTGAATCTGAAATTATTTAAAATAAAAATTAGGAAAAAATTATTTTAAAACAAGTGATTTGGTTCATGTGGATCTGGGAATACTCCTTAAATTCCTACAAAAAAAGATAAATGGGAAGACTAGGGTGATACATCCTGAATTACAATTTTTCTTTTTTTTTAAATATTAAGTACAGGAGCCACTCCCAGGAGCCTAACACTTAAGAAGAGTATAACTGAAGGTGATGCCTACACATGTATCTGTATTTTTATGTACCTACAGATGGGTAGTTGGAGCAGACTGTCAATTATGGAAACTGTTGCTGATTATGAGGACTCTAAATTCTTTCCAAAATTAAAAAAATAAACAAACAAATGAATAAAATTTTTTAAATTAAAAAAAAATTTTTTTTGCTAAAGTTTCTATTACTGGCTATAATAAAAACAGTATAAACAGGTTAGGCTAAAGTCTCTGAGTCCTTGATTACATTATTGAGCTTTTAACAATTTAAGAAAACTGATGTGGTCATAATATTTATCACTGAAGAAAAAATTTTCACTAAAAATATAAGAACCAAGATCACCTAAAAACCATCTCCAAATGAAAAACATTTTTACAGAATTTCATCACTGAAAAAAACTTAAAAAGAGATATCTACCAGTCAAATCCTTCCTTATAGACTACATTCCTACTTTCATTACATCTAAAAATCCCACACAGACATGCATGCATGCGCACACTTAACACCCAAAACTAAAAAATCCATGAAGTGAAGATTATTTTTAGATAATACTATGCTGGACATCATAATCTGGGATTACAAAAGCAATTTTTATTTAGGGTAAAGTAAGATGAAGCCAGGTGATTCAGATACATATTCCTATATGTTCTCCAGATCCAGAATACAAACAAGCCCTGAAATATAAAACCTATTTCTACCCCAAATACATGTTTTGCATTTAGAGGAAAAAAGAAATTTTATTTCATGATGCTCATAATTAGACAGTTTTGTTTTTATCATACAGTATGTCACAAAGATATGGCTAATTTTGGCTAATGAAAATTACAATGATACAGTTTGTGACTATCACACATAGGAATCAAAACTTTAACCAAAATATCACTCTGCTTTACAAAAAAGTAAAAAAGGAAACCAAAAGTTTTTGTGTCAGTCTACTTTAGTAATCAACTGTATATTTAACACAAAGAATTTTATATTACCTTTATTAATGTATGATATAAATACATTTTTAAAAATTATAGTCATTTAAAAATGATATTTATCTTATTTTAAAACACTGTTTTATCCACCATAATAGATGAATTAGCAGTAGAAGGCTTATCTAAATGCTAGTTTTGAAACCAGGTAGCAAGCTGCTTTCAAATATCAGGAAGAATTAAGTGTCCTTTTTTCTGCTTAAATACATTAAAAAAAAAAAAAAAAAAAAAACCCACATCTTACATTATGTTACACATATAATATAGTATTTTCACTATCAACCTGAAAGGCTGTAAAACTTGACTGTCATAAAACATTGCATGTTTTTTAAATTAATATTGGTTTTAAGATTCTGAAATTTAAATTATACATAAACCATAAGTTAAATCATGGTTCATTTGTTGAAAAACATATAGAAAGAAGTACTTTTCCACACTACAATTACTTTTTAAAAGGTTTATTACTGTACTTGGATTCAACCATATATTGATATGAACATATTATTAATAAAACCTGCTGTTTTTCTTATGCCAAGTGTCAGTCATATAGCACTATGAACATCTGTTAAAAAAAAAAAGCATTAATTTCCTTTTTTTTAAGGAAGAAATTTAGCAGATAAGAATTTTTCTAGAGGAAATATATAATTACCAGATACCTGTCTGAATCTTGACTCTGTGTAGTTTGGATGTGAACTGATCATTAACTGTAAATATGTGACCATTTTCTATTTCCTTTGACTTTGGTTCTTTCGTAAGAACCCGCTGTGTTGGTTTACCACAGGCGAGGGACTGTAGGGCTCTAACCAGCTCTCTTTCAGGGATATCTGTTTCTTGTTGAATTTCCTGAAATTTCACCAGATTGACAAAAATTAGAATTTTTGAAAGATTAAAGGAGATTAGTTAATTAAAGAAGAAAATGATCAAGCAGTGGTTAGAAAGAGGTAATTCCAATCAAGAAATAGTTTATAACAAAGAATATTATTGGCTCATCATTAAAATCTCATTTGAACAAACTAAAGGGTGATTGAAGTTATAAAATATTAAGAACACGTGTACATTTTTTGCTTCAGGAGACAGGATTACTTTAAAAATATCATTCCACAGAGATTGTTAGGAACCTGCTTTAATGTTTAGATACAAATAAACTGTTAACCACATATAACTGCTAATCAGATTTTCTTAGCAATGTCTTTTATATAAAGAAACAAAGTAATACTGACTTCAGGCTAACAAAATCAAAATCAAATCTTAGAATCCAATTGACAACATTTACTGCCTGTGTGACAAATGAAAAGTTTAAATACCTGGAAATTAACATTAAATATAAATATTAGTAAGAAATACATTGACATCTGGAAGTTCAGATAATAACTTTTGCTACATATACATAGCATGAATAAAACAAAAATTTTTTAAAAAGCAGTTGAGGAAAAAATAAAATATTTTAAATTCATTATTCTTATGTCTTATCAGACAGCAAAGAAATTGTACACGGATATTAATTACTCCTCATAAGACAACAGGGACATTTAATTGAGTACAAGGATTCAAAGAAATGTGAATTCCTGATTCTAAATATTCCTTTGCTTCAAATAATCTTTTGCTATATATTTATCTGTTTGACTTTATTAAACATTCATTAAACTTTACACATTTCAAATATTGTACACACTTATCATTCCCCCAAATAAAATAGGTACTATTAAAATGGAGACGGTAATTATGCATATGATAAAATGAACTATTTTAGTTATTGTTTAATCAAAGAATTGGAAACAGGGGCTGGGGTTATGGTTCAGTGGTAGAGCGCTTGCCTAGCATGTGCAAGGCCCTGGGTTTGATCCTCAGCACCATGTAAAAATGAGTAAAATAAAGGTACTATGTCCAACTACAACTAAAAAAAATAATTAAAAAAAAACTGGAAACAACTTCTTAGGCAATATCTTGAAATTGCAGATTATTTCCAGAAGTAACTATTACAATTCATTATGTAACAACTGATGCCTTTTCCCATTCTTCTATAAATACATGAATACAAATGCAGACATACACATGTTTGTACATGAAAATATCCACTTAACTACCAGTATTAGTGTTAAACATACATGGAACCACAACAGGATGTTTTTTGGTTTTGCTGGGGGGTGGGGGAAGTACCAGGGATTGAACCCACGGGCACTTGGCCACTAAGCCACATCCCCAGCCTTATTTTGTATTTTAGAGACAGGGTCTCACTGAGTTGCTTAGTGCCTAAGCTTTGCTGAGGCTGGCTTTGAATTTGCGATTCTCCGTCTCAGCTTCCTGAGCTGCTGGGATTATAGGCGTGCACCACTACGCCTGGCCATAATGTTTTTTTCTATTGATTTTCAGATTTCCCATGTTAAGACAGATTAAAGCCACAAGGCATTCCATTATACTGTTTTATCATCATACAGAAGGAAAATGAAACTGTAATTAAATTTTGTGATGCATTTCTAATTTTGAGCACAAATAGCCAGGTATTCTGAAGTAGACTTCTAGAAAGGTATTTGGATTCTCAAAGTGATAAATATTTTATATTTGATGGATACTGACAAACTGTCTTTCAAGTTGCTTAAAATATGAAGCCCTGTTAACAATATGCCTGAGTATCCATTCCCTCACATCTTCAACACTAATTTTCTTTTTCTTTGACAATGGTTGGACTTTAAATGTTCTCTTTTTAACCTGTATGTCTCATGATCACTGGGATAAAAAAAGTCTTTTTATATTTACAGGATATCTGTAACTTTTCCTCTGTGCTTTGTTTAGCCATATTCCTTACATGTTTTTCTACTAAATTGTATGTTTTCACATTGATTTTTGATGCTCTTTATATATTAGTTTTCAATTATGTTAATTTTGCCTAGACTTTTAACTTATGAGATTTCATCATATAGAGGTTTTTATTACTGTTTTAGAATGTTTTTATTAGTGTAGTATAGTTGTACATGATAGAGGGGTTCATTGTGACATAATTATACATGCATGGAATATAATCTGCTTCATTTCAGTCCCCAGTACCTTCCTCTTTTCCTGTCTTCCTCCTTCCCTCTGCTCTACTGATCTTCATTCTATTTACTATTTTTTATTTTTTTTTTAAAGAGAGAGAGAGAGAGAGAGAGGGAGAGAGAGAATGAGAATTTCTAATATTTATGTTTTAGTTTTCGGCAGACACAACATCTTTGTTGGTATGTGGTGCTGAGGATCGAACCCGGGCCACACGCATGCCAGGCGAGTGCGCTACCGCTTGAGTCACATTCCCAGCCCTATTTACTATTTTTTAAATTGGTGCTTTATAAATACACATACAGGTGAAATTCACTGTGGTATGTATATTCACACAGGAACAGAATTGTTTAAATGTATGAGTCTTTTCCTTTTTGTAATAGATTTTATAAAAATGTATCTCCTGCCACGGTTATTAACATACTCTATACTCTCTTATATTATTTTTACAGATTTGTGCTTATGCATATATTTTCACATCTACCTTAAAATTTAACTTTGCATATGATATGATAAGTGGAATTAGGTCCCATTATTACCCCTTTCCCTTCTACCTCAAATGAACCACCAATTATTTTAAGTTAGGTTGATTTAAAATGATAAATTTATCACATCTCAAACATGCACGAATATATATCAATTTGCTTCTGGACTGTTTATTCAAACGAATGATTTATCTTGCAGAACCATTACTAGGAAGATTATCATTCTTGATAAAATACCCTTTTTCTCTCATGTCATTTCCTAATTAATGCTGGTTTACAGAAAAGGTGATTTTAACAAACAGAACTCAGAGAATGCTTTCTCTTAATTATCACACATTGCCAAGCTGACAATCTAATGTTCAAAGATTTAAAAAATTTTAAATTCCTAATATTTATAAATTTCACTCCTTTTTCTTAGTTTATTATCTAGATCCTGCAGAGCAAGGTGTAAAGGTAGTATGAAAGGTAAGCATCCTACCTTGTTCCTAACTTCAATAGGAACGTATCTAGTATTTTATTATTACTTACTGTTGTGCTTCAATTTTCTCTTAACTACAACTTTATAATATTAAGAACATTTCACTCCATTCTTAGGTGGCTAAGGGTGCCACATTCCAGAAATAAGGAGTGTGGATGGACTTAATAGATCTTGTTTGAACACAGTGCATTAGTCCTTCAATACCTTGCTGAATATAATTTATTAATATTTAAAATTTATGCATTTATGTTAAATAACCTATTACTTTCTCTGTTTAGTATTTTCTTTGTTCAGTTTTGATAGCAAGGCTATGTCAGATTTGGATATTTCCCAAGAGTGTATTTTGCTTTTTGAATCCGAAGTTCTCTGTGCTGTTCAAATTTACATCCCTCCTTTTTTCTGTTTACAAGTAAACCTGTGATTTCTACGATAGTGAAACTGTCTATCTCTCCTTATATTTTCAACCATTTTCCTTTACATATTGTGAAGTCATATCACTAATGATTGTTACCAATTCTTTTTTATGTAAATTTTTTTATTTATATATGACAGCAGAATGCAAATTCTTATTACATATATAGAGCACAATTTTTCATATCTCTGGTTGTATACATAGTATATTCACACCAATGGGCTTCAGTTCTCTTAGCCTCACATTAATTGTAAAGAACAGAAACCCATTCCAACAAGGCAATTTATTAGAAGAAGTAACTGATAGTCTCCAAGGGAAGATGGTAAACTTGGGTCTCACAGGGGCAAGGACAAGGATTTGGAAAATTAGGAAATATATATATATATCCTCCATTTCTCAGTCTCTTGTTTACATTTCTTTCTATTTCAATTCTGTTTCCCATTAATGTCCATAATAAGTCCTTATAACTGAAATTTATTCTTAGAAAATATTTTATAAGTATAACAGTATTAAGAAAAATATGTATTATTTTCCATACTTCTTGAAAACCAAATGCTAGTTATAAAATCCAAGGTATAAGATTACCATATATATATATATATATATCTCCATACATCCTCATTTTAGGTATTCTAAACACAATAAATTTTTATTCATGCAAAACGTAAAAAAAGAAAAGACTACAGCATCCTACTATGGATTAAATGTGACACTGCAAATTGACACCACCTGTTGTACCTAGCTTCCAGATAAAAGTATGTTTTAACATTGTACGGTCCTCTCACTGTTCTACAAGTGGTTTGGGAAACCAAGAAAATGAGAAGGGACAGTATGCAACTTTCACGGCTGGCTCAGTCATAAAGACACTGTATGGGCTCCTGGATTGCCCATTCTGGGAAAAGTCAGCCACCAGGATTTGAGAACAATCAGTCAAGTAGAAAGGCCCATGGAGAGAAACTAATGCTGTTTAACAGTAGCCAAAACAAACTTTCCAGCCATCTGATCCACCTTGGAAATATATTCTCCAGCCCTAATCAAACCATTAGATGACTAAAGCCCCAGATGACATCTAAATGCAAACTCATGAAAGACCTCCTCCTGAATCCCTAACCCATAGAAAATATGATAGATTATAAATTGTTAAATGTTTGTTTTAAAATCATTCAGTTTTGAGATTTGATATGTAGTATTATATAACACATCATCTTACTAAACTCAAGAATATACAAAGATAAAGATGAGTTCCCTTTAAAATTTTTAAACACTTTCAACTATCTCCTATAAGCAGCAGACTATAGAGAAACACATGGCACAAGTAAAAATAAATTTCATGTCTTCTCACTATGTACTGGATTTGAGATGTGAGCAAGCAGGCTTTGGAGCCACAGGCAGGCACTGCATGGAATTCTAGGTACCCTAAGATCAGGTTTTAGATTTGTGACTTAGCTAAAATGGGGAATATTAGATAATTTTATCTTCTACTTAATAACTGCTCATTAGCACCAATGATCTCAACCCAACTGGAGAACGGAAAGAGTAAGCTTGAATCACTATTATAGCAATACTAATAATGGCTTCAGAAAACAAATTTATATTTTTGCTTATTCCATTATTTTTACCAGTTCTTTAAAAAACAGACCTTTGAAAAGCAAGTTATTTATCAAGCAGTATATTTTGCTACATATAATCTATGAAAGCTGCAGATTAAAATATCTATGCAAAACATGTTAGAGATAATATAATTCCAACTGTTTGAAAAGCCTTACAATGTCTGACTAAGGTACAATGTAATTGATATTCTTAGGTCTCCCAATCACACATACTTGTGTATAAAAATTAAGATTATGCTCTAGGCAAGATCCACCTGTTAAATATATACGGGGGAAAAACCCTCTTGACTTAGCCACTTTATAACACATATATTTAAAAAATTTTAAGTGTATCACACAAAAATGGTCATCTATTATGTTTCCCACATAAATGGGAGCCATGGAGATGAATACTAAAATATTCAAACTCACACTTTTGTTCTTCCTGTGTTCACCTGTATCTGAAAACTGGCTTTCAATTAAGTACAAATATAGCACCAATTTTCAAGCCTCATAAAATAGTCATTCACTATCTCAAGTTTAAACTATATTAAGAACCATATGATCTTCATTTCAACTCCAAGAGACCCTTTTAAAGGCATAGGAAAAAATTACATGATTTTAATGTAATCAAACGATAATTTACTGCAGAGAAAGAAAGGGAAAATTAAAAAGGAATTGAAAAGCATATTATAATAATTTTCTAAAGCAAAAAAAGAAATTTGACTATGCTATCAGGATAGTGTAAAGGACAGGCAAACAAACAGATTACACAGTGAAGAAATATATAGACCCATATACGGTCAATTGTTTTTTTTTTTTTGTAAAAGTGCCAAGGTAATTAAATAGGGGAAAAAAAAAAAGATGTGCTTTTAACAAATGATACTGGAAAGAGCAACTGTCCATGTGAGGAAGTAAATGTAAAAATTAAAGTTAAAAACTGCTTAAAAAAATGGAAGAAAATCTTTGCAATTTCAGGGTAGGTAATAATTTCTTAGGACATCAAAAACAAATTATAAAAGGAAAAATGTGATAATAAAAAACTGTTAGTATTAAAAAATTCTCTTCAAAGATTACCATTAAAAAATGAAAAGACAAGCGACAGAATTAAGAAATATTCATAACACATTTACCAGCACTTGTATCCAGGATAAAGAACTTTTATAATTTAATAGAAAAATAGTCCTATTAGCATACAAACTATTATATAAAACTATTAAATACATATTATATTTAACATATAATATTAAATACAAACTATTATATATAATTTGTGAACAGATACTTCACAAACTATATACATAAGGGACTTACAAACACATAAAAGATCCTCAATATCATTAGTCATCAAAGAAAAGAAAATCAAACCCAGGAGAGACAATTATATAATTGAAAAGGTTACAACTATGAAGACTGCAGAGGATGTGGAACAACGGGCTCTCTCTTTCACTGCTGGTAGGAATGTAAAATCATACAGTTTGGTGGTTTCTTAAAAACAAAAACAAAACAAAACAAAGAAAACAAACATACAATTCTATTCATGTCAACCGAAATATGGTAACAACCCAAAGAAGCCCATTAACAAACAGAAATCAAGAAAATGGAGCATGTACACATAATATCACTCATCAGCAAAAAGAAATGAACTGCTGATATTATATAATAGGTTGAATCTCAAAAATACTATGCTATGTAAGGAAAAAATGGGACACAAATAACTCATATGATGAGATTTCACTTGTATGAAAGTGTAGAAAAGGCAGAACTCATCTATAGTAATACAGAACAAATAACTGGCTGCCTGAGGCGAGGGGTGATAGGATGAAAGTGACTACAAAAGGGTTACCAAAAAATATGGAAATAATACTCAGGTCCGAGGTGGAAGTTACATAGGTGCTTGTTTAAAACTCCAAATGTGAAATTATATGAAATTTTTATATGAAACTTGTACTTTAATAATGCCGATTTAAAAAACAGCACCTTAAGAAAGCAGCCATAAAATGATCCAATAATGCATGATGTTCTTATAGTTCCATGGCCCAATTTTATGCAGTATTCTGTTAAGGTATTCAAAGAGATTCTCTTAAGGTTTCTCACATAAGAAAGACTCAGATAATAAATGGAAGAAACAATACAAGTGGTTAGAAACATATATAACAACAACTCATACCTCAAATGTGTATTTTTCTCTATTATTAAAGAGCATTAATATGGTCATCTGGAAAGTGGAAACTTGCAATATATGCTTCCGTGTATTTGAGCCAGTTACTTGTGCACCTCCAACACCAACTTCAGATCCATCTTCCTGTTTGATGTTTTAAAAAATATGAACAAAGATAATTATCTCCTAGTATCTGTAACAACATATTTTAGAAATAAGTCCTGTAATCTCCACTCCCTCACCAAAACTTATTCCCATATAAAAAGAAATCTACACACACACACACACACACACACACAGTCTTTACTTAGGACTATCCCCCACACCCCCACCACTGTGAATATTTTCAGGTAGCTACCTGAGTATATAACTAACCAAGAGTTCCCTAAATTTAAAGCTAAAGTTATTTTAACACTGTAAAATTGTAAAATTGGATGACAATACCACCCTTATAAATGACACTGCAGACACACTACCACCCAAAGTAGCAGGGTTAAATTTCTTTTCATGATGGGGCTGGGATTATGGCTCAGAGGAAGGGCGCTTGCCTCACATGTGTGAGGCACTGGATTCGATCACATAAAAACAGAATAAAGACATTGTGTCCACCTATAACTAAAAAATAAATATTAAAAAATTTCTTTTCATATGATACAATCAAAGTAAAACATTAAAATAAAACCAAAACCAGCAGAGGGGAAAACTTCCATTCACAAAATCTGAACCTGTTCTATGTCTTCAATAATTAGTATATACACTATGCTTTAAAAGTCTATTGATCTCTTTAATAAACCTTAGTAGCACTGCTCAGATAAAATATTTCTCAGCAATAAAAAGGAATGATTTACTGGCACTATACAAAAATATTATGCTATATGAAAGAAGCTGCTCTATGAAAACAAGCAATAATCAAAAGTTGTTCTGTAGTATCTTTGACCTATTCTTTTCCACTTAAATATATAATAGTGATAAATATTATCCAATGACTATTACACATTTTAATATAAAAACCAAAGTACTTACACACTAAAAAAATACTTTGGTGTTATAGTGACTCATAACACGTGGAAAATTAGAAGATTCTAATTAAAATCTGAAATAAAACATATTTACTAGGACTGGGTTATAGCTCAGTGGTGGAATGCTTGCCTAGCATGTGTGAAGCACTAGGTTCAATTCTTAGCACTGCATATATATGTATATATATCTTATTGACAACTACAAAACCATATTTGCTGCCCAGATATATTTAAGTTGTTAAGTCTTTTATTAATTTTCAGTTTTAAGGCAAATGACCCTGATTTGATTAAAACTAATGAAAACAAATTATTACTCTTAAAACTAACGATTTTAGATATTAAAAAGTCAGCTACTTTTTAAGAGGAAGACAAATCACTGATGCATTATTGATTTTTTAATGACTTTGCTAATGTGTGTTTCTTAAATCTCAAGTCCTAATTTTACTGGTTTTGATTAGCAATAGGGATTATAAAAGACAGAATTTTTAAAAGGGGCTCATAGCTCTGTATGCCCTCAAATCAACTTACATTTTCCCATTATTACCTCAAGTTTCTTTATATTTATTTACATTATCTCAAGTTTAATCTTATAAATGAAATTGAATATTTAAACTTTTTAATATTTAAGGCAGGTTTAACAATAAAACAAATTGTTTACCCAGGTCAGTTATATAAACAAAATTTTTAAGTTACTTAGAATGTTCAAACTGTGAACATTTACCTTTTTAACTGGACCATAAAAAGTGGCATTGAGATCTGCAGAACCCATATGATGCTGGAGTGTGAGCTGTCGACCACTGTGTTTGGCTAGGTAGAACCTTCAGCAAATCAAACTAGGTTTTAGAGAATCATACAACTTGCATATTAAATTACATACTACAGGGGAACAATCCTGAACAAATATACATGTAAAGGAGACCTTAAAAGTTAAAAGACATCTTGGAAATTACTTTTTGTTTCAATTCTTCACAGAAGAGGAAATGAAATGGGGGAATATGAGGTCTCAACAACTTAGCTAAAAATTAAATGATAAAGATAGCACACTAAATAATAATGCTACTATACACGTTGCCTCAGCTTGTTGCTGAGCTCCTGCTATTTATAAGACTAACTTTTCTCCACAGTAACCCAATAATTGATTTATCCTAGTGACAGACATCAACTGTATAAAATATACTGTACAAATGCTGAAGAAAGGAAGTGATTATTCCTTTGCAAAAAGTTTTATGCAACTAATTCTTAAATATTAAAAGGATAAAGGATAAATTCTCCTTTAGAACATGAGGTTAAAATGGAATATATTCATCCTTAACTGGGGACATCATTAATGCCAAAATTTATTTTAATTTTGGACAATTATTTGTACTCAGAAATACAAAGTCTGATTTAGGTTTACCTTCTAAATATTTCAAAAGCATGTCTTGGTGCTGGTGGGATGTTGCACTTTGGTGTGGCTGACTGAGTGGGCCAATATCCAGTCGTGAGCACCCGGACTGTGAGATCAACACCACCTAAAGATACCTGTATAAAACAGAAAATGTCTCCTAACATTATCAGTTCCATTTAGACACTCCATTACAATTATCAAAGTAGTTGTATAAAAGTAGCTATCTTTATGTCTTATCTCTGGTAAACAAAACAGATGTTCTGAAAGGTTAGGTCTGTCTAATGTTTTACAAAGTTTAACAACTGTGGCAAATAATTATAATTACTGCCTAAAATGTTAATTCTTAGCATGTAACAAAATCTTACCCATATCATTGAGAACTGTAGTTTTGGACTTAAAATTTTTTAATAAGATAAAATGTCAAGAGATCATATCAATATCATTTTAGAGGAAACTTCTGGTATCGTTAATCTGTTTTTAAATATTTTTACCATCTTAGTGTAAATAACATGTTCCTAATTTCCTACCTACATTTCAACTACATTAATAAAAACTTTCATGATTTAACATGTAGTTTACATTCTAACAAACTATGCATAAGACACTGTAGATATCATGCTACAGAGCAGGTGCTCTCCAAATACATATATACAATGGTTAACAACTTTTACAAAATATATACATAATCATTACCATTAGATTTTTTTTTTCAAACAAAATTTTAAAGAATATCAATAGGTACTTTTAAGGACAAACTATTATCTTTAGTACTAATACAGCTTGTTACAAACCATTATTCCATTTTTAATATAACCTGTATGATTTACTGATACAGATATTTAAAGGGGTGGTTGGGTTTATAAATATGAAGATGCAATACAGGCTTGGATTTCTTCAAAAGTTATTCTACTTGAAAAAAACTCAAACTAGATATCTTTGATGATGCATAGAAGATAACACCGTAGAAGAAACTGAGGATACACCAGCCCCTTATACATTTAAGATAATAAATCACTAAGCTATCTAAATTATTCCATCTTGGATAATCTCATCATTCATTTCCTGCTGACTCAGACTTTTATTTATCACAGACTTGCATTGTCTTACTGGCCTTTCTCTATGACAAACAAGATATTTAAGCCAGGAGCAGTGGCATACAACTGTAATCCCAGAAGCTTTGGAGGCTGAGGCAGGAGAATCACAAATTCAAATTTAGGCAGACCCTAAGGACCTAATGAGACCCTGTCTGGAAAACAAAAATTTTTTAAAAGTGAGGGGCTAGGGATGTGGCTCAGTTGTTAAATGCCCGGGGGTTCAATCCCTGGTACCAAAAACACCATGGAACAAACAACAACAAAAAAAACATATTTATGACAAAATAAATGATATTTAACTACTTAGAATGGAGTCAGAATGTCTTCACATTCTACAGAATAAGTATTTTCATGTGATGGGACTGTGAGAGCAATGGAAGTGAAGATTTCTTATTTAAATATCAAAGGAAAAGCCTCCAAAACTGTTAATGGATGTGAGGTGTCAACTACAGAGTGGCATATAGTCACTCAAAAAAACTTTAAATCCTCAAGTAACTTAAGTGCCAGCTTAGTGTCTTTGGGAGTCACAACACAAAACACAGAACACAAGCTGGGTGTAGTTCAGTGGTACAGCGCTTGCCTAGCATGTGTGAGGCACTGAGTTCAATCCTTAGCACCACATAAAAATAATAAAATAAAGGTCTTGTGTTCATCTACAACTAAAAAAAAAAAGTTAAATAAAAAACAAAAAACACATAATACATTAAATTCTGCATTTTTATAGTTTGTTTACTCCCCCACCCCACCTTTTCTTGGAATGGGAGATTGTCTTTGAGAATGAAAATACTGAAGTAAAGGAGGTCAGGTAACTATCTGAAAGTAAAAAAAAAGTCTAGGATAAAGTGAAGAATATTCAAACTCTAGTAAACTTTACTAAGCTCTGTATTTTTCTATACTCTATAATGGTTTTATAAAAAGTAATTCTATTAATTTTCAGTGCATTCCTTCAAGTGGGGAAAAAATAAAAATTAAATACATATTTTCATGGAAACACAGTTAAATTATTTTTTACATACCCACAGATAATAGAGTGTCACTAATTTAAAGAAATGAAACCAGATCAGTTATCTGTTATGTAGATGAAAATCCTCGTTATGAAAGACTTAACAAAAATATATGAAACTAGAAATCCAAGAAGAACCTTACCCCAGTTGCCTGTAGATGTTGCCTGAATTCATCCATTGTTGTGTTTGAGATGCTCATATCCCTAAACATTCCTTCCAGTTTTGAAGTAAACTGACATCCGCATTCAGTCTATGGAGGAAAGACACAAATATATACAAATAAATGATGGATTTTTCTATGAGAAAATATAGAAACAAGTGATTCTATGTTATTGGCACTGCTGATAATCTCTGTAAATTTTTCTATGAGTTCTTATATGCCTCGTTACCAAATGTTAGGGTTTCAAGAATAACCCCAAGCATTTTGTTTTAAAAATGCAAATTTCCAGACTCTTTCAGCGATTCCTATGTACTCCATGGAATACACAGGGCCCAAAACTCTGCATTTTTGAAAAGGACCTCAGGTAATTCACTTACAGGTACTTTATGAATATCTCTTCATGAAACAGAATTACATGGTGATATTTATTATTTCCTTATTAATTAATCTTCTCATAGGCCTCTGTGAATGTATCCTACCATACCATAATGTCCTACAACTTGAACAAATGTAAGGATAGACTGCCACTCTCATGAATAATCTACCTTTAACAATATCTTAAGCACACATTTAAAACCAAATAAATAATTTCCAATCACGTTACTGGTGCTCAATCACGACAAGCATTACACTTAGATATACTCCACTTCAACTAACTTATACCTTACCTTTAATTTAGATATCATATTTTTTTCAGAATCATCAGAAACACTTTTATTCGTGAGAAGTCTCCTTGCCAGGTGTTGTTTATAATAACGTTCAAATACATCTTTTTCTTGCATAAACCTAAAAAGGACCATTGCCTTATCCAATATTGTTTCTACTTCTTGTTCTGTTAGCTGCAAAATTAAATTAAAAGACAACTACTATAAAATTTGAGTTATACAAAAATAGCACACCATAGCTCATCTACAGTTTTAAAACATTGTTTGAAAACAAACACAAATATCTAGAGGACAGAAGGGATGAAGTTTCACAAAGTGCCTTCTGCTTCATATAGCAGAACAATCATTACACTCTTATCTAATGCAGCCTTACTGAGGTCTTAGAGTAGAATTCCATTTCTGATAGGACTACCACTGAAATGGAAATGTGAGGGAACCACAAGGTTGAATTAAGGGATGACTAAGTTCAGCAGAAATAAAACTTAAAGAATATTTCAGAAACCTCTACATAATAATTAGACAGAAACTTACATACCCAAAAGATAGACCTTTTCACTTAAGCACATTCAAACCTAAATTTTGCACAGAAGGGTAAAAATTTGTTATAATCCAGATAATAAAGACTCCTTGCCCTTATCTCTAAAATAAAGGCAAGATGATACTGTGACAGACTGTATGGATTAAGCTTATATATTTTAAAATGAAAAGATACATGATTTCTGTGCATTCTTAGTAATATCATTTTCTTACTATAGTTATTGCCTGTATAAACCTGTGGCTACTTGTTACTTTTCCTTTTGGCTCAAAAATTCCAAAATGACCATTTCATCAAGTGTGATCAAACACGCTTGCTGGGCACAATGGTGCACACCTGAAATCTCAGGAGGCCCAGGTAGGAGGACCAAAAGTTCAAAGTCATCCTCAGCAACTTAGTGAGGCCCTAAAGCAACTCAGACCCTATCTCTAAATAAAATATAACAAAGGGCTGGGGGTGTGGCTTAATCCCTGGTATCAAAAAATAACAACAACAACAAGAACAAAAAACCCTCAAACATGCTTGATTTTACTTTCTATGTTCTCAAGAGAACTCCTAAGGCCCCAGATATATTACAAAGGCTTGAAAGTGAGTTGCAGTTAGATTTTCAAACTTACTTTCTATATGTTCCCAGAATTCAACTACTGTCTGATAACACAATCCAGAACCAGATAAAAGAAAGCAACATTGTACTACTGGAGAGTATGCCAGTTTTTAATGCCAATTGTAGAGTAAAGTAAGTGAAATGTCAAAGAAATTATGATCATGTCAAATATTTTTTTAAACAATACTTTTTTTTTTAATTTTTTATTGTTGGTTGTTCAAAACATTACATAGTTCTTGATATATCATATTTCACACTTTGATTCAAGTGGGTTATGAACTCCCATTTTTACCCCATATACAGATTGCAGAATCACATCAGTTACACATCCATTGATTTACATATTGCCATACTAGTGTCTGTTGTGTTCTGCTGCCTTTCCTATCCTCTACTATCCCCCCTCCCCTCCCCTCCCCTCTTCTCTCTCTACCCCCTCTACTGTCATTCATTTCTCCCCCTTGTATTATTTTTCCCTTTCCCCTCACTTCCTCTTGTATGTATTTTTGTATAACCCTGAGGGTCTCCTTCCATTTCCATGCAATTTCCCTTCTCTCTCCCTTTCCCTCCCACCTCTCATCCCTGTTTAATGTTATTAAACAATACTTTTTAATAGATCACAGCACATTTAAGCACAGCGGTTTGGCTTAATTTTTCTATATATAAAATTTATTAACTTTATACTTTATTTTCTAACCTTAAATCAACAAATACATTTTAATATAATTGTAAATGCATGACGACTTACCCCTTTGACTCCCTTTTTCAGCTTATCATCAATAAATAATGAGAGGTATTCGGGAGACCTGGAGTTGAGGTTAAGGAAATACTCAAAATCACCAGCAATAGTCTGTTTAAAGAGCCGGTCATTATTGAATGATTCCTGAAGAAAGCGATCAAATCTACTCTTCAGGTCCAATAAGCCCTTATAAATAAAAACAAATTTAGGACACATAAAAATTTTGTACAAATATACTTACGATCATTTATGTTTATCTTAACTTGGTTGGTAATAAATGTATACATTCACAGTTAAACTTATAGGATCTATATAATTTTCAAGTCTGTATGTAGCCCGTATTCAAAATGTCAGTGATGAGAAAGCATGTTATCTTCCACATACATATACTATATTAGAGATGAATCAATGATCTGCCTCACTGCTTTGACCTACCAGGTTAGCCAGAGAGAAGCTTAAAAATGCATGAAGAAGAGGGGATTATATTAAAACATGAACAATCTGGAGTATAATTTACTTAACAATTCTGCTTGCAAGCAAAACATTTTGGAACAAAAAAGTATTTAACTTAAAAAATGTTTTTCCCTCCAACACATTAAAGCGTACATAAAATAGAATTCATATTCATTATTGAGACTATTTAAACAAGGTCTTGATCAGGTTAACGAATGAAGAGTTGCATTCGAGTCTGGCTCCCTGATATAAATATGTACAACTTGCAAAATTCTAAAGTTTAGGATAATTACACATTAATAAAAGTGATCTTTTTAAGCACTTGTCAAATGACTTTATAAAAACTTGAAGAGAATCTTCTGTAACTCACTTGAATATAGTCAACTGGATTCTTTCCTTCTCCTTCCTCAGAAACAAGGGCTTTACCTTGTTCCCGTAAATAAGAACTCATACATTCACACATTGTCTTCAAACCATTTGGCACACGACTAAATAACTTGTACATGCAAGCAAGGTCTGCAATTAGAAAGAAACACAAATTGGCTACATTAAAAATTATAGAAAAAATGTGAGTCTGTGTTTAAGAGAAGTTTATTTTTCCATTACCACCATGTGCTGACCACTAGGACTATTAAAGAACAGCAAAATCAGGGAGCTGGGGTTGTGGCTCAGTGGTAGAGCACTTGCCTCACATGTGTGGGACCCTGGGTTCGATCCTCAGCACCACATAAAAATAAATGAGTGAAATGAAGGCATTTAAAAGTAAAAATAGCAAAATCAAAAAAAATTTAAAAAGTCTAGTTGTTGTTATGATTTATGAACAGCTTTTAAATGAGATGCTTTGAAAGCACCAATAAAATATATCAGGAAACTTTAATTTTAATTTACATGGAATAAAGCTGCCCTCACAGCATAGTAAAAAAAATGTCATTAAAAATAAAAACTTTTGGGGGCCTGGGTTGTGGCTCAGTGGTAGAGCACTTGCCTGGCATGCATGAGGCACTGGGTTCAATCCCTGGCACCAGATGAAAATAAAAACAAATAAAATAAAGGTATTGTGTCCATCCTACAACTAAAAAAAATATTTTAAAAAATGAAAACTTTCAACATAATTTATCATATGTAACTCTAACATAGAATCTATAAACATGCACCAAAGGATAATTCTAATTATGGTATAGCTGGCAGATACTTCATAAAGAAAAAGCTTTAAAAACCAATTAAAAATTTATCACTCAATTGACAAGGATTACAATAAATAAAGTGAAGTGTAATAGGATTTACTTCATTACATGTTAAGTTTAAATTTATGATATAAAAATCTATTCTTTAGTATTCTCCTCACAGCTATTCTTAATATCTCCCAGTGGTATCCTAAGCAAACATCTATATTTTACACATTAGCCTGGCTGTATATATATTTTTTTTAATTTAGAATGGAAACTCTGGTCTCCATCATTTTTCACAAACCTATAATGTAGATTTGAAATACCGTTTTTTCCATGGGTGAAGTATTTCTATGAAATAACAACTTACTGGGAGACTATGATGTCAGAAATTTATGTCCTAAGAATTTTTACTATCAGTAATGTTTCAAAATAGTTTTAGAACAGCAGTTTCTAGATCAAGGGTTGGCCAATTTTTTTTCTGTACAGCACCAGATACTAAATGTTTTAGGCCTGTAGGTCATCTAGTCTCAGATGCTACTACTCAGTTTTGCTACTGTAACAAGAAGGCAGCCACAGATACTACAACTGTTTCAAAACAAACTTTATGGGCACTGAAAATTCATATAAATTTTCATGTGTAATGAAATATTTGATGTTTCTTCAAATAGGTGTTGGACCAGATTTGGCAGATAAGCCATAATTTGCCTCTAAAACTAAAGTTATATGTATTTTTTAAAAACTTAGAAGCAAATCTTATAAAATACCTATCTTATAGCTTTCCATATATTTGGCATAAATCATCACAAATTTCCCACATCAAAAACAGGTATTTTAAAATGTAACAGTGATTTATATACCCAAACTATAACAAATTTAGTACATCAAATACCTCTAGCAAAATTATTCTTGACCTGTCTAATCTGTTCCTATGTTATTATAAGTTTTGCTTAGATATTTTATATATTTAATGGTATGTAAACTAATATATGTTCATTGTATTTAACTGTCTGATATAGTAGTGAATGAAAGAGTAAATGAAAAATAGTGGCATTCAAAAAATTAAATATCATTAGTTCTTCACATACCTAATAAAACAATAAAAATGAAATAACATTTAAGCAATTTCATACAGCTATGGTGCATCTAATAACCAATGAAAATTTATCCTCCATTCATAGAGAAAATTGTTTTTCACTTTCTGATGCATGAGAATTTGGCTTCATAATGGTGAATGTGACTCTGACATATTCTCAATAAACTGCTCAAGAGCAGGGCCTACCACAACTGAGACATTTTGCAATCAGGTTTCTCATGGTAGGTCAGGAAAAACGGTAGTCAAGTGACTCAAGAGGCAGAAGCAGGAGGATCGTAAGTTCAAGGGCAGCCTCGACAACCTAACAAGACCCTAGCTCAAAACTAAAAAAAAAGAAGGGCTGGGATACAGCTTAGTGGTAGAGCACCCCTGGGTTCAGTTGCCACAATCCCCCTACAGACAGACAGACAGACACAGACACACACACACACAAAAAAAAAATAATAATAATAATTTACAATCAACTACTTGATGAAAACATTGAAATACTTATAACAGGAAAAACTAGTAAATAACTATTCTGCTATTGCTTTAAGTCATATATTTATTAAGTACTTGTCTTGTTAGGCAAATCTAATAAATACCTTCAACACATGTCTCCATGCAGGTTACAGAAATGCTGTAGTTCAAGCACATCCAGAAACTTCAAACATTTTCCAGTCCCTAATCTCCACTTTAGTCTGCAGGGGCCATTTAGATCAAGACTCAAAGATCATGGGCCAAATACATCCTGCTATCTTTTTTTTTTGTCCAACTCATAAACTAAGAATAGTTTTCACACTTTTTATAAGTTGGGGGGGAGGGAGAATGAAAAAATATATATATTTAGTGATGTGAAAATTACATAAAGTTAAAATTTCAGAGTCCACAAATAAAGAACACAGGCCTTTTCCTTTGTGTTACTGTTTATGGCTACTTTCTCACTAGAACAGCAGAGATGAGCAGTTGACTATATAGCCCATAAAATATGTGCCATCTGGACCTTTACAAAAAAGTTTGCCAACCCCTGATACAGACAATTATCCAAGAGTATCTCATTTTAGAATATGACAAATATACTAGAAGACTATTTTTGTTTTGTTATTTGGTTTTACCAAAAACAGGTTGGCCAGAAAAATACTTAAAAAAGGAAATTTCTCGGAATGAGGTTGTAGCTCAGTGGTAGAGCACTTGCCTAGCACGCATGATGCACTGGGTTCAATCCCCAGCACCACATTATAAAATAAAAGTACTAAAAAAAAAATTTTTTTTAATGGGAATTTCTCTGGTTTAAAAGAACAAATTTATAATCAACTTTCCATTACCTTCTCACATAAACAGAAACCATTTCAAAACACAAAAGGAAGGATTCTATCAGATGAGGATGGACAAACCTTTCTTCCCCCTCTTCTCAAAGAGACATCCTTGTCTCTTTATAATTCTCTTTTTAAAAAAACTTTACTCATTCCTTACTCGGGGTAAAAAAGACTCAATTCACTGAAAATACCCCAAATCTTTATTTACTAAACATTGTAAAGTATTATCATTAAATCCCATTAAAACGAGAAGTGATAAATTACGTACACAAATTAAAAAATTATTAGCAATAACGTAGAAAAAGGATTTAATTATTTTTCAATTGGTAATGCTCACCTTCTGTCTTTCCATTTTTTAACATATGAACTAGCCCAGAATTCTCCATTTCTACTATAGTCTTCATGTGCTTGGAAATAAGTTCTCTCTCAACTACCTTTACAATGGGCTCTTCGGTTGATTTGTCAAGGCAGTGCATCACCCGTTCTATTTCTTCATTAATTCTAGCTTCTACTTTCTTTATATATACTGAAGCACTGTTTTCTGCTAAAAATTTCTGGCTTTCCATCTGCAATTAAAAAGCATGATATTGATATATATATATATATGTGTGTGTATATATATATATTTAAAATGTATTTAAATATAGAAGGAAAACATGTTTCTGCTTTTAACTTGGTTTTGACACTGTTTATAAATAAGGACCATTAACATTTCCTCATTACATATTCATATAGTCTGAATTATAGTCTTCAAAAGCATTTATTTAAGTAAACCTAAATTAATACATTATCTGTAAACACTGTTCTTTAAACTTTGCCAGTGAACTCCAAATGGAAGCCTCTCACCCTAAATGGGAATTGAAAATTCTTCTTTGATGTGTTTGTTATAAAATTATAACTACAAAGATTAATCATGTTTATCATAAGCTTTGCTGGCATACTAAAGTTCTCCTGCCACTCCATTCCCAGGTTCAAAGGAATATAAAGTTTAAGAAATAGAGCTTTTAAATCTTGACCTGCTAACATTAGCCTTACATAAGTTCCACTAAATTATAAATGGTATCCCAATTAATTTTAACTGATTTGATACTAGCATTAATGTATGTGTATCTAAGAATTACATAATAGAAGACACACTGACATAAACTTTAAGTACAAAATTTAATAATATTTCCCACTTTCTTTACAAAAAAGTAGTGCTAATCCTTAAAAACAATCAAATCCTTAGAACAAACATTAAAACACTGAACAAAAATCTTAGTAAGACTATCTCCACTTACTACTGAAAACAATACATATTAATATTTATACACATTAACACATGTACCCCTGTAGTAAATTTTGGTAATGAAGGAAATTAAAACTATGAAAAAGTAAAAAATACATAGAATTAGTGGACATACTACTAGAAAATAAAGACTGCTTTCTATAATTTAAGTCAATAGTTCATAAAGCATTGTCTGAGCTCACCAGTGTGGCCACAACAGTATTCCTGAAGGACTACAAATGGATTTGGAAAAAAGAAAACAGGAAGTCTATTCTTTTGTTTCTTTATGGGTAAATGACAGGAAAATTCACTCAATTCTTTTCTATGTATACATCTAATGCTCTTATAAATGAACTGCTGAATTATTAAAAGGTATTATAATTTTGTATTCATTTGCTTACTGGAGTAAAAACTTTCAATCAATATTCCACTAAGGCATCCTTTTTAGCAATATTACAAAATTTCTACAAATACTCACTTGCAGCATTTAGGCAGGATGTTTGTTAACGTTACCTTACAAATATTTTCACATTTATCAGTGATATTACCATGATATCATTACAAATTAGTACTAGTTTAGCTTCACCATTAACAATTTAGTTGGTTTGGGGTTGGCCTATAATTTCCTGATCAATAACCTTTAGAGCAAATATGCAGTTTAGGATTATGCATATCCCCATGTTTATTTCACTAGTAATTGATATTACTAATTACTAACAGCCCATGTGGCAAGAATCCATTGGTGATATGTAGCCTGTGAATTTACGGTACTTATAAAATCTGTAACATATAAATATGATATAAAATATTAAGGATATTTCTAAGTTTATATGTGTACAGGTTTAAATTCTTCAACTTTTTTATCCATGAACTCCTTTACTGGAATATGAGAATGTGGAGTAGTTGTGCTTTGTGGCAGTTGTTTGCACTATCCCCTTCTCCAATGGACCAAAATGTCAAAAAAAAAAAAAAAGTTCAAAATGTTAAAACTAATAACTACATTCAATCATGTTAAAAACATTTTAAGATCATTTATTTACATTTTCACTGATTACCTGAAAAAATTCTGCAGACATTTCCAAAAAAGGAGCTTCAAAATCTTCTTCATAGACAGATCTTCCTTCGAGACCTAAAATCATTAACATCTGGCAAGCATTCCTTATTGCGCCTCTGTCAAAAGAATTTACATCACTTGATAATCCAATTACATTAGAGATTCATAAAGATTCTAAGCAATAGTTAGAAATATTTTCAGGAACATTTACTTTTTATCAAACTGACCAATCTCTAATAAGTTAGTCCTTTATAACAGAAATTTAGAGTAACTTTAATTGAAAAACATCCTGATTCCACAGTTACTTAAGTTGTTCTTACCTTTTTCTAACTTAAAATTTTTAAAGAAAAGATGCTTAAATATTTCCATGGTACTTAAAAACATAGGCTGTGGAAGCAGGAAGGAAGGCAGACAGGCGAGTAAGGTTATACTACCAGAGATGAATACAGCTACTCCTAGGCAAAATAGTTTTTTTGTAGTAAATGGCATTTGGGTAATCCTAAGCAAGCATCAAAGCTGACAACAACTTCACAAGTTTTCAGCAAAGAGCTGCTCTTACATAATTCAAACCACTCTAGCAGTACCACCACAAAAGCGGTATTACACTCACATCAGGAAAGGGAACAGAACATATAACTTAGTAGTTCTTAGTTAATTTAGAGTATGTTAAACAGTTCTTTCAAAAATATTAAAAATGAAGGTAAGACAAAAGCCCAGCTGGGTGCAATAGTAGCATGTGCCTATAGTCCCAGCTATTCAGGAGGTTTAGACAGGAAGATCACTTGAGCCTGGAGAAGAAATAAAAATTCTAGGAAGGGAGGAAGGGAGGGAAGAAAACAGAGAGAAACAGAGACAGAGAAACAAAATGCCAGCATGAAAAATATATGAAAAACCAAAACACCAGTGGCTAATTTGTTTCGAAAAATCGTATTTGTTCTTTTTTTTTTTTCTTCAAAGCCTAGTATGGTCTCTTTTAAAAATATAGATGTATGTTGAAATTCTAAGTAGCTATGATAGTATTTTGAAGATTTTAATATGAAAGTGAGTCACTTCTTAAAACACAAGCACTAAAACCCCAAAGCACATGGGGTGGGGGGAGCACAAGAGGAAAAGATAAATGATATACCTGTCTACAACTTCTCCTTTCCGCTCTCTTGCAATCATATCCAATAGAGTTTGCCGAAGATGATCCCTAATACACCCATAACGTACAACTTGATCTCGAAAAATAATTAATCCCAAATTGTAGACATTCTCTACGTTATTTTGTTGTACGTATACACGGTCCTGGAGTTAAAATAAAATCATGTAAATAAAAGCACAATTCTTATAGTCATCAAAACAATTACTATGACCTACAATAAAAAATACGTAAATAAAATTCCAAAAGCAGTCATTTTTCAGGTGAGAAACGTTTCAAACTAACTTAAGCATTATGCAATTTCCTCATACTTCCCAAGTTATATAAAATTGTCTTTAATTTATAATGGTTACTAAAACAAATAACGGCCATAGATGACTGCCCCTTTACTCTAAGAAAATAAAGGGGAGAAAGCAAGTATTATATCCAGAGAAGTAGGTAAGGAGAGAGTTAAGGAGAAAAGGTAGAAAGCTATACCACGCTCCAACAAAGTTCTTCCTTAAATTCTGTACTGGAAGATCATATTCTCTGAAATAAATCTGAGAACTGAATGAAACACAGACTGATATGACTTAAGTTGACTGTTACTGGTAGAAATTAAAAAGCTCCAATGCATATTAAAAAATACCATTAAGTATTACTTTGGGAAAAGAGCCCAAAGCTTTCACCAAATTCTTAGAGGCACCTGTAATTAAAAACAACAACAACAACAAAAAAAAAAAACAGTGAAGAACTAATAAAACAAACTGAACTTTTTGAAAACCAATATAACCAGAACCAAAAGGTGAACATGAACAGAGTTTTATTATTAACAATACAAACTGAATGGTAATGATCAACCTTCCAAACAATTTTAATTGAATTCTCTACGTGCAGCCCTCAGTTAATGTACCTTAATTCTTCCAACCTCTCCTTTTGTTTTTTTTATACAATGGTAGATACCTATTAGCCAAAAGAAAGCCATTTCTTTTATCAGCATATTCAGTACTCATTTTTGTATATTCTATATAATCTTATCATTAGGTCATGTTTTTCCAATCTTGACATCAACTTTAGGGAGGTCAAAATTTCACTGATAACTTCTCTAAGTTCTTGGACTTCACATTTCCATCATGGAGGTCTTAAATTCCAAGCTTCCCTCTGACTATATTCTTCCTTTCTTTTCATGGCTCCTACCCACCAAACTGGCTTCTTATTCCCTCTGTGACCTCCAGGTCCAACCCTTCCCTACTATTATCCTGATTTTGACTTGGTTTTTAGCAATAAAATAACACATGAACAGTAAAAACTGGCATAACTCTAATGATTAAAAAGCAACAAGTATCCTTTTTTAAAATATTATTTTTTAGTTGCAGTTGGACACAATACCTTTATTTTACTTATTTTTATGTGGTGCTGAGGATCCAACCCAGGACCTCACATGTGCTAGGTGAGGGCTCTACCACTGAGCCACAATCCCAGCCTGTAAATTTGATTTTCATAGTTCCAAATACAAATTTCTATGGTAGAAAAAAGCATTATACACAAGAAAATGGAGAAAATGTGTTCTACCCTATTTAATAATAATAAAAAAAAAACAATTTAAACTAAAGACTGGTAGTAAAAATGGGAAACTATTAAACATACACACATATTTTATTTTAAACATTTTAATTAAACACATAAATGCTCATTCAGACATCAAGATTTTTTTTTCAGTCCTGGGGATCAAAACCCAAGTACTTGCACGTTAAGCACATATATTCTTCCACTGAGCTATATTCCAACCCTCTAGAGATTACGACTTTCTTTGAACACTGCCTTTCTTACATGCAATTATACGTAATAAATTGTCCAACATTTCTAGTTTTAGTTTCATAAAGGTGGAGCATAACACTAGAGGAATTCGTGAATATAAAATCCTAGATTTTTTTTTTACAATTTCTATTCCAATGTTTAAAATTATCCACACCAAATCCACATCAATATGTAGCCTTTGTCTTTATCAAGTCTTTCAAAATCATTCAATTTAGTTTGCCAAAGAAAAAAATTCCACACTGCTGCATCAATTTATATATTAAATTATGTAATAACAAGAAAAAACAGGTTTAAAAACAAATACAAGTGATATTCAGTAAAGCACAAATCTCAACTGGAAAGAGTAGAACTGAGAAACTTACAAAGTTACCTCAACAGCCATGAAAGCACTTTTTATCAGTGAGGATGTTTTATAGCTAGAAAAGAAAGAACTGAATTGTGGCAAGTCTTGTAAGTTTCAAATACACAACAAGCCTAGTGGACATTAGGTAAATCTTGTAGGCAGAAAAAAAACCTCTGTGTGTGTGTGTGTGTGTAAACACTATATTACCAAGTTTAAGTATGCCTATTAAAATTACCCCTTTCTTTTTTGCAATGTCAGATGCTGTAATTTAAATTTTGTTTTAATTTGTTCTAATTAGTTACACGATAGCAGAATGTATTTTGACATGTTAAAACTTAAGAAGTATAACTTCTCCTTCTCTGGTTGCACATGATGTACAACAATTACATTGGTCATGTAATCATACATGTACATAGTGGAATGAATCAAGCATTCCTGTCCTATCTTTCCTATTCCCATCCTCTCCGTTCATTCCCCTCTGTCTAATCCAAAGTACTTCTATTCTTCCCTAACCATGCCCCCTTATTGTGAATTAGCATCTGCTTTTTGGTCTTTGGTTTTTGGGGATTGGCTTATTTCATTTAGCATGATATTCTCCAGTTCCATCCATTTACTGGCAAATGCCTTAATTTTGCTCTTCTTTGTGGCTGAGTAATATTCCATTGTCTAACCCCTTTCTCAAGAAAGGCTAAGAGAATCATCCAATACTTCAACCAGATTTTATTACTTTTTGGAGAAAAGAACTACCTTCAAGAATTATAGAAAAAACATCTAAACAATGCAATCTGCAGAGTGAAACAGTGTTTCTATATTTTCTTTTTATACTGTCTTATTGCTATATGCCAACCTGAGTGGATAGCTAAATAATTTACAGTAAATTTCTAAAGCTGTGCAACTATTTCAATAATCCAGCTACAAAATATTTCCACCACCCAAAACAATCCCTTTAGTTGTTTAGAGTCAATACTCATGCCCACTCCTAGCATCTCTGGCTTTCTGTCTTTATAAATTTCCTTCTCTGGACTTTTCACACAATTATCATATATAATCTTTGTCCCTAATCACTTTTATCACTAAGCATAAACTTTACAGTTCACTAATAATATAAGATATACCAATATTTAGTTATTTTTAGTGCTAAACAGTATTTCATTACAGGTATGGAACTTACAAATTGACAAATTTGGATATAAAAATTACAATAATGGTAAGAATAGTAGATGTGGAGTACAATTCTGACTCTATTATTAACTATTATGTTACCCTGAGTAAGTCATTTATTCGTTCTGGCCCCTAGTAAAACAAAGGGAATGGAATCTCTAAAATTTTAATAATTTCCTATAAAGCTTAGTCCTCTGACCAAAAGTTAATGTACACGGGGAAAAAGATGTATTTCGCTACTACTTTTTCCTTTTGTATTTATTTTCTGTCAACCCAGGCCTGGGTCTTCCAACACCTAAGCACAATGTAATGCTTTCACTAGTGAAGCAGATTAAATCTATAACTTTAAGGCCTAAAATATTTGCTATCTCAAGCCTGAGCAAGAAGGCAGAAAGGAACAGGCACAGCTGGTACATTCCTTCAGTACACTGTGTACACTGGGGGAGGAGGGCAAGGGAGTGCGGGTGTTACAGGGAGGATGCGTCAGTATAGAAAGTTACGCATGATGACAGCATATAGTTGGGGGTATGGACAAAACACAGAACACTTTAAGCCAAAGACTAAGGGAAATACAGATACTATAGAATCAGAGCCAAACCATTTTGTCTTCGAACTTGATATTATCAAGGTGTATATAATGATTATAACTAAATGACATATAATAAGAAAAACTGTTAAATCTGAAATGTGATCAAAGATATCAGAGCTAATAAATGAAGGGAAAAAAATCCAGAAACTTAAGTGTGATCACATAAAATAAACATATATTTACATTAAATGTTTCATATGACTAATTACCATCAAGTCAAATAAAGGCTAAAATACGCATTAACTCAAATTTTTGTGTGAGCATGTTAAACAAAAATGTATGCACACATGTGCAGTAAATTTGTGATCTAAGTATACCTCTAATAATATACATTAAAATATTTGCTGACTGAGCATACTAAATCTGTTTATTAGTTATCTGCACTATCAAAAGGAATTCAGCCTGGAGGTATACAATAGCATTTTCAGATTTTAACACAAACCTTCCTTTGTTTAAAAAAAAAAAAAAAAAACCTTCCTTTGTTTAAAAAAAAAAGTGGTTCATTTTATGTAATACCATATTAATTTAGCTCTAATCAATTAGAGTACCATGAGGTTTTTACTTTTGTTTTTCTGTTAATATTTAATTTTTTTAAAATCACTTTTTTAAAGTCCCAGCTCTACTTAACTTCTAACTAGCTAAGAGAATACTGTCTTAAAGTGTTGACAAGATTAAGAAATCATCTAAAAAGAAAATATATGAAAGACTGAACTCTGAAATATTCTAATCTCAGGCTTAGACCAAAATGTAGTTTTGTGTGAGTTCAACATTAGTCCCTTATGTACTGCAGAGAGCTCAGCAGATATACAAAGTTAGAGGCTGCTTCTATTTGCATTTTTAATGCCAAAATACAGATATTTAAAATATAAAATGTTCTGAAAAGCATTTCTGAAAGATTTACATAAAGTGATATGAGTTTTACCACCACAGAGATAAATTACATTTTAAGTCTCTATTTATAGTTCTCTCTTATTCAATCAAGCCTATAGAGGGCAAGAACCTTCACAGATAGGTGGATCCTTCACAGATAGGTAACAAGCTATGAACCAAAGATAAAGGGACCATATTATGTCCACCTTTTCCTAGAGCTGGGAAGAAATCAGAATGCTCATCTACTATCATTCATACAATTATTTTGATACACCAACTCTTAAGCACATCACATGCAACATAATATTTTACAATGTTCTTCTAGTCTTGAAAGAATAGCTCTTAAGACCAATTTCCCTGCCAAAAACAACTATAAAGTCTAGATTAAAAAACAAAAAACAAAACAAGAAACTACCTATATAAAAACAATAAGGACAGGTAGGTCTCTAAGAGTTGAGGTGGAAAGAGATACAGTCTTTCTTACAAATCAGATTAATAATTTCTCACAGTAAGAGAATTTTAACCATGTTTTCATTCATTTTTTCCCCACAAAAGGACAAGAAAAGAGGTATACAGATTCAAAAGTCTTTACAAATATAAATATCTGTCCTCCTAATGAGCTAGAAATAATCCTGAAAAGTTAAAGTCACATCAAAAACAAACAAGCAACTTTATAGCAAGCCTGCTAAAACATGTTTGAACCTGCCTTCTCAAGCTTAATCACAAGGCAATCTTTTCTATCCACAAGTAATGAAATATTTTCAAACAGGGTTTGCTTTCAAGTCACAAAATAAATATAGGTGAAGGAAGGATTAACACAAGCCAGAAACAGAGAAGCCAGAAAAGTACCAAAAAGTTTCTACTACAGAATCACACTGGAGTGGGAGTCAAATAAATGAAAGTTTAAAGAACTGTCCCAATTCCACAATGCTAGTGCCTGACTACATTTTTTTAAAGAACACCAGTAAGATATGAAACAGTAAACTGTTCAGACAGATTAAAATTTCTGGGTTTTACAATATAACTGATAAATTTAAAGGAGAAAAGCACAGGATACAATATGAAGATTTCAATTGACTTAAGCTCAAAGTCATAGTTTTACCACTATAAAACAGGCTCAAAACCTCTCATAGCTATTAAGGTGCTTTTTAACAAACAAACAAAAAATCAGTTGTAAAAAAATTGTATTTAAAAAATAATTTCCAGCACCAAGCATGGTGGTACATGCCCCTAATCCCAGCTACTCAGGAGGCTGAAGCAGGAGGAGCACAAGTTGGAGGCCAGCCTCAGCAACTGAGCAAGACCCAGTTTCAAAATAAAATTATAACAAGGCTGGGTATGTTAGTTTAGTGCTTGCCTAGCATGTTCGAGACTCTGGGTTAAAATTCCAGTACTGAAAAAGGGGCAGGGGGATTCTATTTAAGAACCATTTACCAAGATACAAGACAAATCAAATCCCTAGACATGTTTCTCCAAAGCTGTACAAATTGTACCAAATCTTAAGATAAAAACACTGTTCTCTATTCCAAAATTTCATAATTTAAGACTGGGTAGAAAAAAAGAAACACTAGAAAATAGTCTCTATTAGAACCATAGGAGTAACTGCCCTTGAAAACTTGGAGCAGTCAACTTAGAAGACTATCTTTTAGAATACAAGACATATATATTAAAAAGCAAAATAATTCAATGATTAAGATCACTAATTCAAGACCTACCCAGCCTCCTCTATTTCAATCCTGTCTTTGCCATTTAATAGGTTTGATTTTCATAGTTGTTTCTCAGTTTCCTCATCTGTAAAATAACATCCACCTCAAAATGTTATTTCATATATTTCACTTATAGTCAAAGGAAACCTTTTGGCTAGTACACGCCTGTAATCCCAGCTACTTGGGAGGTTAAGGCAGAAGGATCACAAGTTGGAGGTCAGCCAGCAACTCAGGGAGACCCTATCTCAAAATAAAAATTAAAAACAAGCTGGAGATGTAGATCTCAGTAGCAGTGCATTGCATGGTATAGCACATGTGCAACTATTCAAGAGCCTGGCAATTCCCAGTAACACAAAAAAGAAAAGGGGGAGGCATGTTTATAAGTCCAAATGCTGTGGATAAAACAGTATGGACAGTTCCTCAAAACATTCAAGATAGAATTACCAGGACTGGGGTTGTGGTTCAGTGGTAGAGCACTCACCTAGAACATGCGAGGCCCTGGGGTCAATTCTCAGCACCACATAAAAATAAATAAATAACATAAAGGTATTGACAACTATAACTTAAAAAAAAAGATAGAATTACCTCATGATCTACCAATTCTACTTCAGAGTATATGCTGAAAAGAACTGAAAGCAGGGACTTGGAGAGCTATTTGTATACCCTAATTCACAGTACCATTATTCAGAACAGCCAAAAGATGGAAACACTCCAGGTGTCAACTGATGAATAAATAAATTCACTAATTGTGGTATACACATACAATGGAATATTATTCAGCCTTAAAAAGGAGAAAAATTTTGACATACTCCATAACATGAATAAGCCTATGTATGCTAAGTGAAATGAGCAAGTCTCAAAAAGAAGAGTACTCTATGATTTCTCTTATGAAGTACTTACAGAGGTCGAACTCACAGACACAAGGTAGAATGGTGGCGGGCAGGGGGAAATGAGAAGTCATTGTTAAATGGGTACAGAATTTCTGTTTTCTAAGATAAAAGGTTCTAGAGATGAAAGTGGTGATAGCTGTACAACAATGTCAATGTGTTTAATAGCATTGAATTAAACAATTAAATAAAAATGATTAAGATAGTTTTGCTATGTATATTTCACCACAATTTAAAAGACAACAACAAGGCCCAAAAGCCAACTGTTTAAAGGCATCAAAAAGTAACAAAATCAACCTGGACTAGTGGGGCCAAAATTCTGAAGAAAATGTTAATACAGTATATTGAGAATAGTCCCACACTTGCCTTTGCTTATTGCCCTGAGTCAGCTGCTGTCTTTATTTGGAAGAATGAAAATAAGGCCAAGCACAAAGTCTCAGAAGGGGCTGGATATGAAGCTGGCTGGGACTTATACAAGAAAAACCAGAAATTCTACAAACAACTTTCCACTGTGAATGTTTACTAAAACATCAAAAACCAAATAAAACAAAACCCTCCCCAACCCCCAAGATTATCATGAGGCTTATAAACTGACAAGAGATTACTGGCAGACTTACAGGAAAGAGAGAAATAAAAATTCAAGGCACAGTACTGCAGAAAGCCTCCTGGTTAACACCTTAGGCTTTCAGCTGGGGCTAGGCACCTTGCCTAAAGGTATGCTCTAGAAATAAATGTAAAGTGAAAACAGACCAACAATAAATTACAAAGCCTAAAAACAGTTTCATCTAGATCACAAAGCTCTTCCCATACTTTACATGTCTGCTAGAACAAAATTAAAATTTTATTTGGAGGAAATATTATCCAGTGCCTCCACTTTTTCACAGGTAACACTGGCACTCAACCCAAAATTCCTAGGCTTGCCTCCCTCCCCTTTAAGCAAAACAAAAACCAACTCAGGATTAAATACCTAAAAAACTTAAGAGGGGAGGGGCAAGTGGAATCCCAGAAAGTTGAAATGTTCTAAGATCCTTATGCTATCCAGACCTTGGTATTAAAAAAAAGGGAAGGGGGGTTGTTAAAAACTGATAATGTACAAGGAAGTTCATTTTAATTTCTAAGCTCTATAAAGTAATCACTAAAATAATAATATATAAATGGTTAGTCAATGAGAGGGGGATGGGAAAACAAAGGCAAAAGAAGTGGAAAAGGCAATAAAGAACGGAAAAATAGGATACTCAATTTAAACCCAAATGTATCAATAATTACATTAAATATAAATAAAACAAATGATTCAATTTAAAAAAAAACAAAGATTGTCAGATGGGGTTTAAAAGCATATTACTGGGCTAGAGATGTGGCTCAAGGGGTAGTGCGCTCGCCTGGCATGTGGGGGGCGCTGGGTTCCATCCTCAGCACCACATAAAAATAAAATAAAGATGTTGTGTCCACCGAAAACTAAAAAATAAATATTAAAAAAATTCTCTCTCTCTCTTTAAAAAAAAAAAGCATATTACTATGTTACACATATGACACACCTCAAATGAAATACAGAAAGTTTGAACTGAAAGGATGGGAAAAATTTGCTATGCAATATATCAACCAAGGAAAGCTAATATAGTAATATCAAGAAATAGACTTTATGGCAAGAAGTACTGCTAGAGATCAAGAGGGATATTCCATAAAAATAGAAGAGTCAAATTCAACAGGAAGATTAAAAAAAATACTAAGCTTATACTTTTGTATATGAGTGTGTGTGGAGTGCTGGGGATTGAATCCATGGTCTTGTGCATGTAAGGCAAGTACTCTACCAACTGAGCTATATCCCCAGCCCATATACTCATTTTAATACAACCTCAAAATACACAAATTAAAAGCAGAAACAGATAAGTCCACATTGCAATAAGAACATTTTAATACTTCTCAATAGCTGACAGGATAAACAGACAAAAAGATTTAGTAATGATATGGATCATGTGAACAACATGCCGACCTGGTTAATATATCTGATCAAACTGACAATACTCTATCCAACAACTATAGGCTACAAAATTTAACTTCAATTAAAAACTTTTCATTAAAGATACCATTAAAAAAGAGAAAAAAGCCAGAATGAAAGACAATTTTCTTGCAATTCGTGTATTTAACAAAAAAACTTTATCTGGAATAAAGAAACTCAAAGAAATTACAAAAACAGATACATCCGATTTTTTAAAAATGGGCAAACTATGTGTGCATTTCTATGTTATACAGCAAAAGAGTTTTCCAAAACTATTAAAAGGATTTTCAAATTGGCATAGCATTAGAGGATTATCAAGTAGTATTTAAGGTTTCTGGCGAGTTTCTAAGTATTCCAACAATGGAGCTAATAACTTCTAATGACAATTATTCTAAAAAAGTCACTTCTTCAATGAGAATTACAGTATCAGGTTCAAAATCAAAAGTGAGGAAAAAACTAAGGACTTTCTATATGCTTTAAGAGCTTGAAATAGGATCATAGATAAAGTCATTATTTTCAAGTTATATATGGGAAATCAGGTTTATCTTCCCAAAAGAATTTCTACATTATCAAATTGCCAATGAAAGAAGAATTTAGAAAATGGAATCATAGTCATTTAGAACAGTGTTTGATATACAATACATACTCAGTAAATGCTTGCTGAATAAACTTATTTACTTATGCCATTAAGGTGAATGTTAACTCAACTCTGGGTTTATCATAAATTCTATCAAACAGAGTCAATTAATTTAATTCTTCTGCACTGAGGTGGTACAACAAAGTGGTGAAGACCATAGGCTTTGAATTAAAAATTTAAGACTGGATTCAATCCCACTCTGGTTAAACAGTAACTGTATGATCTTTGGCAAGTTAGTTAATTGCTCTAACCTTAGTTGTTATTTTTCTAATCTAAATTTCTTCATCTACAAAATAGAAATTACCATGACCAACTTGAAAATCAGGTGTTTAAAATAATGCAGTGATACAGCTTTGTGATAGAGATACCTGCTGCTGCAGACTCAGAATTGTAACTTTTCAAAGAAGCACAATAATAATTTTAATTTTATCACTTTCCCACACTACTGCTTAAAGATAATAACAAAACTGATATTGTAAGGGCTAAATAAATTCATACACTAAAAGTGCTTAAAGTAGTGTCTCGCATACAATAAGGAGTTAAGTGTTACCTGCTATTATAATAGTTCTGCATAGACTCATAGTCAATCAAGGATGTATCAACCCATTTGAAGAGTTCTCAAAGAAACTGTGACATCACATCTAGCTATTCACTTTCAATGTTAAAATGGTTTAAAGCTTTAGAGCCGCTAGACATGGTGGCACATGCCTGAATTCACAGCAACTCAAGAGGCTGAGGCAGGAGGATCACAGTTCAAAGCCAGCCTCAGCAACTTAGACCCTAAGCAACTTAGAAAAACCCGTGTCAAAATAAAAAAATAAAAAGAGCTGAAGATGTGGCTCAGTGGTTAAGCGCCCTAGATTCAACCCCTAGTACCAAAAAACCAAAACAAACAAAAAGCTTTAAAGCTGAAAGGGCGCTAAAGATCTAAAATAATCTAATCAACAAATCCTTAAATACCCCCAAATCCTCTTGAAACTGAAAATAAAAGTATGGTTGGGTGATACGTAGATGTAAAAATACCTACTAGAGTCAACATATCCTGACCACTCATCAAGACATCTATGACTCTCAAAAAGATAACAACTTGAGTTCTTAACCAATGAATTTGCTTTATTGTTAAGGAAAGCAAGAATCTTAACCAGGGAGGTTAAATGACTTCAGCAAATTAATGACAAAATAGGAACTAAAGCCATGAGTCTCTTAATTCATTATTAAAGATTTTTATCACTACTCCAAATTTCCCATATATATTGGTAGCAATCCACTTTATGTACAAAAGTTTCATTCCATTTATTCCATCAAGACATGTGCACTCTATTTCTGACTATGTAAGAGGGTCTACTTCATGCTGGACAGTGTAAACACCGAACACTTGTCTCCCTAAACTTAACATTATGAACTGTTCGACTATCACTGCACACGCAAGAAACTAGTTCACAGACCACAGGGAATGTGGTGTTTATGGTTCCATTAATTTATTTCATACAGGAGCTAAAAAATATCCAGTAACAATTAACAAATGGGAAAAAGAATAAAATAACTATGCATAACAAAACCAAAATAAAACCAAAAGGAAACACTGTCCTGGTTTTATTTCACATAAAGGCAAGTAATCAAAATCGAAGTTTTTGACTTAACTATAAAAAAATGCTATGGTCTTGGATATCATCAGTCACAGAAAAATTAGAGCATTTATAAGAAAAGCCTGTGTTAAAACAGATCCTTCCTGCAAAAGGCAAGTTGGCAAAAATGCTCAACATGCTTGAAGCTTAGTAGTCCAAAAAAATTTAGTGGATACTGCTTTCTTCTAAGATGTCATTTTGAATGCAAAAAAGGTGCCAGGAATGTCTCTATAGCTATTATCAAACTTCTCCAAAATGTGCAATCTGAATATTATGAAAAAAGGTTTTTTGGGGAGCTAAAAGCACCAAAATCTACAGGAGAAAATACAGACCCACAGTTTCATCATTTCCACGTTCTCATCCTATCTTTTGACCTTATTCCTCCTTGGTAGCTTCAACAACAGCCTACAGTTCAGGTCCTTGCTATGTACTATCTTTCGTAATTACAACATTCATACTAACAAGCAATCTCACTCACTCCTAAATTTTCATCCCCCATCTTATCAAGACTCCTTTCAGTCATTCATGTAGTAAGCAAACCCTGAATCTTACCCCCAGAAGATATCAAATAACTCTGGCACAGAAGATCATCTTTTTTCTTCCCACTCCTACTACTTAGTTACATTTAAATGAATGTTCTCACCCTCAATGGATCTAATATTTCTATTTCCTGGAACCTTATGATTCACTTGCCTCCTTAAACATCATGAACTCATCATCACCATTTCGACTATGCTATCTTAGAATTCTCCCCCAACCCCAATATGGAAAAATCTATCAACTGGTTTTCCTTATTTTGAGCATTCTTCTGAGGCTGCTACATACTCCTAAAAAAAGTACAGACTACTGATTGGGTCCACTCTACAAAATATGTGCCAAACACACCTGATTATACCCTCACAACTACAGATAATCCATTTATTTACATGTAGTTGACCCTGGACAGCAGGTCTTCCAAACTCTGTTCTTTTATTAAATTCCTACTGCTGCTATAAAAATTTATCACAAATGTATTTGCTTATTACTCTCTTAAAATCCTAGAGTTCAGAAAACTGAAATCAGATCAGTAGGCTAAAGCAAGGTGCTGGCAGGGATGGTTCTTTCAGGAGAATCCAAAGGGGAAATCTAATTCCATGCCTTTTTCAGTTTCTAGTGGCCATTTGTTGTATTCCCTGGCTAGAGACCCATTGCCCATCTTCAAAGAGGTTATCTCTGCACTCATGATACTACCTTTACCTTCAACTATTGATTCCTCCTGCATCCCTCTTGTGAGGACCACTATGATTACATCAGACCTAAGAGAATGGTTATGAATAATCTCATCTCAAGATCCTGAAATATGCCTGCAAAATTTCTTTTGATATATAAGATTATCACTCCCAGGTTCCAGAGATTAGTCATGGACATATTAGTGGTGGAGGACATTATTCAACTTACTACCTTCTGCAGTCTCCCAACAACTCACATGCTCTGTCTCTCTAAACTAACACTCTCATCTTCTTCTTTATAAGCAGGCTAAGGATCAGTAGAGAGTTCCTCCGCTTATCTCCTCTTTACCTCTTTATCCATCCTTGGTAACTTCCAAACAGGCCAAATAAGAAGTGGCCCTCCTTTCCTATGTTACTCTCTTCCCTGTGAATTTATCCCCTCTAAATTTTCTTTAAGGATGACGGGCAGTTCCACTCCTACTTTTGTTGTTTGTAAAAACACTGGAAATATAAAGTCAAGTAAAAGCACACACAAAAAAAAACCTTTGAAATTCACAAGAAAATTTTATGTAGAAAATGTCTCTATTAAGTCTTTTATTAACCCTATATGCCAAGATAAAAAATCATATTTCTTCTCCTTTGGCATTAATTCTAGTTGCTCAAGTTGGCCTACAGAGTACTATCCATAAACTTAATTTTCCTTTAATATTGTATTCATTTTCACAATTTAAGGGCAAAATAAATAAATACAAATTATATCAATAACTAATGTTATTATGACCCTGTCTCTACAAAATACTCAAAAATCTTTTCCTAATCATTAGTATTTTGAAAAATTAAAACTGACAATGAAACTTTTAATAACTAAACCCAAACTATCTTAAAAGCTGAACATGTAATCATTTCTTTAAGAAATCAATGATTTTTTTCCTTTAAATTAAGTAAAGCAGAGATTACAAACTTAACGCCTTCAGGGTCTAAACAAGTGGTTCAAGTCTCAAACATTAGGAAGGGTAGAGTGGCAGAAACTAGGTCACATGTTCCATCCAGAGACGTGTATATTTTTCTTTCTGAAAATAATGAGCTTGCCAAATAACAAAGTCACATGGGATAAATTCTGACCCATGCCTGCTTCCATTTAATTCCCAGAGTTAATATATCCATTGGTATATGATACATACACTGAGGTTCATGCATGACATTTTAGATACACCTCCTTGGTAAGAGTAAAAAAGTCAGCTGAGTGGGTAACAGGGAGATAGATAGTAAAACTTCACCTTCTTCTTCTCCTCTCACCTTGAGATCTAAAATTCCAAAAGGCAGAGCAGGGGATTCACAGAAGAAAATGATATGGGTTCTACGAGGGTATAACTTGAAATACTTGGCTAGGAAACATGACCTGAGATGTTTAGTATGAGGTAAAAATCTTCAAAGAAAATAATGCAAACACCAACAGAAAAATATTTTTTGATTTTTGGGAAACGAAAAGCCATGTTACTTATCTTGACTGAGGTACTGGTTACAGAAGAGCACACATTTTTCAAAAATCATTTTGTACACCTTAGTTAATTCCAATGTATATAAATTTTTCCTTTGGTTGAAACATTGACTTTTGGATATATCATAATTAAGATCAAAACAATATACATTAAAAAGGCAAAATAAGAGAACTGAGGATATGAAATGTTTTAAATTTTATCTTATGGAATGTGAAGATATCATTTTTTTTCTTTCTGAATCTAAAATAGCATGTTTACACAACCATTCTGAAAAAGTATGGTTTACTAAAAAAACACACACACACACAATATATAACACCTGTATCAATTCACACAAGATAGTTCCTACAAGGAGCTGTGCTACAATTATGGTCCAAAAATAACAGAAAATGTCAGAAATAAACAATTCATAAGTTTAAAATTATATACTGTTCTAAGTAGCAAGATGAAGTCTTGTACAGTCCCCCACTCTGACATGCCTGATGTGAATCAACCCTTTGTCCAGCATTTCAATGCTGTGTTAATCCCACCCAATCCTGTCATTAGTAGTTGTCTCGGTTATGAGATCAAGAGATCACATTACTACAGTGCTTGTGTTCAAGTAATCCTTATTTTACTTAATGGCCCCAAACTGCAAGAGTAGTGATAAAGGGGGAGAGGGAACAACTTTAACAATTGTTACAAATGCTGAAAAGGAATATTACCAGGCACAATGAAAGCTAGTGCAGTCAGTGAGGAGTCTGTGGTCAGTGAAAGCTGACAAGAAATTTAAGATTTATAGGACAAAAGCGAGCAAGTGAGATGAAGAAGGGAAAACATTTTAGGAACATTTTAAAACAAATGACATGTGTGAGGATTCCAAGATGAGAAATAAGATTTAAGCAGGGCAAACAAGGATTTAAGCAGGGTAGTTACGTGATCACATTTGTGCTTTAAAATAATAACTGGGGTGCTGGGGTTGTGGCTCAGTGGTAGAGTGCTTGCCTGGCATGTGTGAGGCACTGAGTTCTATCCTTGGCATCACATAAAATAAACAAATAAATAAATAAGTGTGCCATGTCCATCTGCCAAGAAAAAAAATCTTAAAATAATAAAAATAACTGAGATAAATATGGAAAACTATAGAGTCCAATGAATGTTAAGACTATTTATACTGAAAACTCCAACAAGACAGAAATGAAGGTAAATTGGTCTTAGCTAATAGACTTATGAAACCAAGGAAAAATTGTAGATCCTAGCAAGAGATGATATAGATATAGAGGCTGAAGTAACTGATAAGAAAATAATTCCTGGGTTCAGTAATGAACAATTGAAATGATAGTAATTATGATTTGGACATGCCAAGTCCAAAGTAACCTAGAAAACAATGAAAGGAATTATCAACTAGATGGATGAATTTATGAATCTGAATCTCAGAAAGTGAGACTATAAAAATAATTTGGGAATCATCTGCAGAGGCACAAGGATCTACGGTAGCGAATGAGGTGAAGACTGTGCACTGTGAGAAGAAAATCTAGGATTAAGTCTGAAGAATCCAGCTGTTTAGAGGCTGGGGCTGAGGCTCAGTGGTAACGTGCTCACCTAGCATGTGTGAGGGCCTGGATTCGATCCTTAGCACCACATATAAAAAAGTAAAGGTATCGTGTCCACTTACAACTAAAAAAAAAAAAAAAAAAGAATCCAGCTGCTTAAGGAATGGATGAAGAAGAAGAAGCAGAGAAAGACCAGGAGAAGAGGCTAAGAAGAAATAGGCAGAAGGTAAGAAGCATTCCGAGTGTTTTGTCACAATAATCAAGAATCCCACATGGAGAAGAAAAATATGGTCAACTTTGTCAAATGCTATTGGGGGAAAAAAATCAAGAATGAAGATTAGCAGTGATATTTGCATTCAGAGATGTACAGATTTCATGGTGATCCTAGTAAGGGCAAAACTGAATAGAATATTTGAGGTAGATGCTTAACTGGAACATATACAAAGTGAATGAAAGATGAAAAAAGAAAGATAGCCAAGTGTCAACATTTGTCATGAAACATTAAGCTGTGAATGATAGATGAATGTCCTTGGGAGATGGCAGTTCATCTGAAAATTAAGCGGAATTTTATTCTGAGGGTATGAATGGCTTGATTATGTCCAATGCTGACGAATAAGATCCAATAAAAAAGGCAGAATCCCCCAATACTTAAAAGATTCCAAATGACACAAAAACAGGTAAACAACTGACCTTTGACAGGAAAGGAGAAAACATCCTGTACTAAAACAGGAAGAAAAAGAGAAACACAAGAGGGGAGAAAATACATGTAAAGTTGTAGATTTAGTATCATGAAATAAACAAAGAACTCTGTTTTCTCTTAGAGGCTGAAGGCAAGATCATTGAGGGGAGCTAGAGGTTTGCAGAAAAATAATTGGTATAGCAAGGTAAGCAGAGAAAATGTGAAACTGCTGGGCAGTGTGGAGGGTTCACTGCAGGTCTGTACAATGGACCAACAGTAGCACTGGCCTATATTCCAGAAAAAACATAGGCAAGTCACTAGGTTTATCCAGTGCTATGGAATTACCACAATGGTTTGATTAAAAAAAAAAATGATGGAACAAAAAATATTGCCATTAGTTAATTTGTATTGAGCTTGTTACCATAGGCCAATCCTTTTAAGTGCTTTACACGAATGGCTTATTTAAGACCCATCATTACCCTATCCCCAATTGGCACAATTTTTTTTTTCATTTTATAAATGAGAAAGCTAATGAATTGTTTAACCATGGTCAAAAAGAGGTAGAACCAGGACTTAAGGTTTTGAGGTTTCACTGCACAAAAAGGAACTGATTAAAATTCTTCATCAATATCAATAGAGCAATAGACCATGAAATCACAAATAGTTTTTTTATCTTAGTGTTTGATGGTTGGTATGGAATTTAAAGACTTACCAAATCAAAAATTTCAAGATGAAAACAGCAGCAAGTCAACTTATTTCACATTTATATGCCAGTCAGTATGTTTTCACATGCTATCTCATTTATCCTCGAAATGATAACAAAGTGAAACCATAACTTGACAAGCAAAGAAATCCTCAGAAAAGATAAGTAATTTGTTATACCTTTTATTACATTCCTGAAAAATACAGTGGCCTCTCACTAACCCCTTGCCACTAAGCCCTTACTAAACCACTGGTAAATGGCTTGAGTGAATTTACTCAGCAGACCAAAAAATGTCACAGCTACTGATTCTCATTAGAAATTCTTTCCAAAACATTGCTTTATTTTATTAAGTAAAAGAAACTAGAACAAGCACTTATTTCTACATTGCAACTAAAAATCAAAATTAAAAAAGAAACTGAAAATAAAAAGAGAATAAAACCTTAGAAGAACATCATTGTGTTCAAATTCCAAATATAAACACTGAATAATCAGAAAAGTTATTGGACTTATTAATTCTGCAGTAATATAATAATTAAACTAAAAGAATCTAGATTTATTCTGAAAAGTATTTACATTAATATGACATTTGTGTCACTGAAGACATATACTTGAGTTTTAAAAACTTATAGAAGAATATTCATCATTTAACCTTTCTTAAGAGATGTTATATTTTTTGTTTTGTTTTTCACAAGTGCTAAATATTATGAAAAAAAGTTTAAGTCATTCTCCTTCAGTTTTCCATTTTAACAATTCAGTAACTATGTGAAAATTTAAGATTTTTCACTCACATAGGCTAAGGTTGGTCCTTACAAAAGAAATACTAATTAAGAAACAAACAACAACAACAAAAAACACCTTCTACACTGAGATGCACCATTCAAACTAAAATTTAACAAAATCACTGTTCTGAAATGTTTTCTTAAAGAATAACAAAAAAGCTGTCCTTACCATATACATTAGTATGTCTCTAATCATCACCATAGCTGTTTGATGATCATTCCAAGCTTGATTTAGTGTTTGAAGAAAGTTGTTATTCAATGAATTTAGTACATCTTCTCGCACCTATTAACAGAATAGTTCATCAGTTTGTTATGTACACACATACAGATTCTCATAAACATGCACATATATTTGTTAATAATGGAATAAAATTCTTAATTTTAAACCAAAGAAATATGTTATAGGCCAGTAGAAATATTTTATACTATCACCTATACAGAGATGATTATCAAGTGTGTATGTAGACTCCCACTTTCTCTCTTGACTTCCAGAATCATAAAGCAACCTCTGGGAATTTCTCAATTCACAAAGGCTTACATGGTCAGAATAAAATCCTAAATTCTTATCATGAACTACAATACAAGGCCCTAGAGCTGGTTCCAACTAAATTTCCTACTATACTTTCTCGTCCCCCACCTCTGAATAATAGCTAAGCGTACTGATTTTGGAATCAAACCATCTGACTTCTAATTTTAGCTCTGACAAGTTGTGTAATTTTGGATAAATTATTTAATCCCTGGACCTTGGTTTCCTTATATGTGAAATAGTATCCTTTTTGTAGGTTTGTTATATGGATTTAATTGATGCTAGTAATGTATTCAGCAACAGTTCTAGCATTCAGTAAACAATCAATAAACATAAACTACAAATAGCAACTGTGTGGTTTGACATTTTTTTCTGCCTCAATTTGCATGGCTATCTCTCAGGATGGTCTCATCCCTGGATGCTCTTTTTCAAATAACCCCTATATACTTCTTTATCCTACACTTCATTTCTCTTCACAGTACACATCATTAACTACTATACTATGTAATGCTGATTCCTGATTATTTTTAAGCCATTGATAACATTCATCCACTAAAATTTGCTTTAGGAGAATAATACCTAGTTGTATCATATTTTCAAAGCACCATAACAATTCAAAGACAACGGTTATGTTATAGTGAAAAAAACAAATCATCTAAAAATTTTAAGCAACTGCCAACCTGACTAGAAAAGCATGATTTGTAAAATAAACTGGTGACATAGACTATCAAAAATCAAAAACTTTTGGTCTACAGACACTGTCAACACAGAAAAAGTAAAGCTACAGATGGGATAAATTGGACTTCATCAAAACTACAATCTTTTGTTCAACAGACAATGTGCATACTAAAAAAGAGAAGCTACAGACTGGGTGAAAAATCAACTCACTTGTATTCAGAGTTTTTTTTTTTTTTTTTTAAGTCTTAAAACTCAGTAAAAAAAAAGGAAACAATTAAAAATGGGTAAAGATTTGAACAGACACTTCACCAAAGAGGAGATAGAAAAAGGCAATTTTGTACATGAACAGATGGTTCAAAAACATTAGCCATCAGGAAAATGCAAATTAAAAACATGATGAGACACTACTATACACCCATTAGAAAGGCTACAATAAAGTAAGCTAAACAACATGAAGTGTTGGCAATGATTTGATGCAAAAAAAAAAAACCATCCTGTGTTGCTGATGTAAGCACAAATTGGTACAGTCTTATGAGAAAAGTTTGACAGTTCTTATGATATTAAATATATACACTTAACCTATGACCCAACATTCTACTTGTATGTATTTACTCTGTAGAAACAACTTATATTCACACAAAAACATGTAAACAAATATTTGTATCAGATCTATCCACAATCACAAAAAGCTACATATATAAAAAATGATAAGAAAACTGTGGTACGTTCATACAACAGAATGTCATTCAGCCATAAAAAGAAACAAACTAGTGATACAACTTAATCTCAAGGTAATTACGCTGAATGAAAGAAGCCAGTCTCTAACGGTTAAAAAAACTATGATTCTACTTATATGATGTTCTGGAAAACACAAAACTTTTATGACAAAGAATAGAGCAGAAGCTGCCAGGAACAATGGAAAGATATCACAGGGAAGTGAGATGAAGGAAATGATCCATATTCAGTGTGATTGTAGTTACATGAATCAATACACAAGCTAAAACTCAAAAGAACTATTCATGAAAATAAAGGATTAATTTTTTTAAAACTTTCAGTAATTATGATTCTCAAGTTGGGCCCTGCTTTGTTATTATCATAATCATTAAACTATGATGCCACATGATTTGTTCATAAAAGAAACTTGAATGTCAATGACAGAATTAAGTAATTTAAGAGTATCAACTCTATGAACTACTCTGCAACAGTTCAAATTTGCATACTACATTCTTCACTTCTGTGAATATAGCTTTTCTTGCATTTTCAAAATTAGGTGCTTAGCAAACATTAAAGTGAAATTATTAAATCAAAAGAAAATTTTTATTTTTTATGGTATAATAAAATCTTGTCCACTGATCAATTAAAGCCCAAGCTATAAGACCCACATCCTCAAAACAAACTACTGGTAAAGGGAAGAGAATGAGGGTTAGCAAGAAGGATGAAAGTAGAGGGAGGACAGCAGGCATGAGCATGACCTGGAACTATAGGTTCCCAGTCTTCGCTCTTGAGTTTTCACATCCAAGTGTATCCATAGACTGAAGCTGACCCTGCACCTGCAGCCTTAGGATAGTTGCAAAGCTGAAGGACATAATAACATGCACCATACATCCTACCTTCCAAAACAACTTTAACCATTAATAGAAACATTTTAACACTTTAAGTTTCAGTGCCTAGAGCAAAATCTCAGTGAATTCTAATAAAATGTTGAGGTAAGATGAAAACTAATTACCTAAAATGAATTATAAAGACTTTTATTCTAAAGTTTACTAAAACTAGAAGAGTCATAAAACCAATGATGATGTGGAATACTGAAAACTGAGGAATTTCTCCTTAAAAAGACTCAAAACTGAAGACAATAGTTAGTGAAAATATAGATCCATCATCAGGCACTAAAATACAGTACTTCATACTTATCATAATGTTGCACTGAAAAATATAAACCATGTATTAAAAACATAAAATGGGGTATTAATAACATAAAACACGTGCTCATTATACAAAGAACATCATTAGAAAGTACAACAGGGGTTGGGAGATATCTTAGTGGTAGAATGCTTGGTTAGCATACCCAAGGCCCTGTGTTTCATCCCCAGCATTTAAAAAAAAAAAAAAAAAGTCATAAAGAAAAAAAGTATAAAGAGTTACCATAATTCCAAGAGATGTGTCCTTCTAGATACAATGCTTTAACATTCACCTAAAAGCTAGAATAATCAATATCAGTATCTGCAGAAAACTGCAACCAGGGCAATTACTAACCAAGACAAAGTCACTTAAACCTATCTATCTGTAGTAATTTTTACCTGTAATATGATTGTGTTTGATTAGATCAATGATGTTCATTTCACATCACGTTCCACTGAGATGCCTCTTTTAACAGACCACAGGGAAGGCTGTTTCTCCTGATTAAATGACTTATATTGGTTTTGTAATAGGACATTTAAAAGGGGGGTTTCTGCCGTTTTAAAATAACTGAGTGACACTGGATGCCTGTTAAGTACCTTTCTGGACCTGTCTTCTAAAACATGTTGCCTGTTTCACATATGAAGTCAATTTAAAACACAAATATGCCATCTTTTTAAGAAGAAGAAAAATTTAGTTACAGATTGACTTGATACCTTTATATTTTACTTATTTTTATGTGGTGCTAAGGATCAAACCCAGTGCCTCACAAGTGCTAGGCAAGTACTCCACCATTGGGCTATAACCCCAGCCCCAAATATGCAACATTTACCATGATCTTTCAAAAGAGTATTTGTTTCTACTTACATTTACATTTGAGTCCTGTGTTAATTATGTGGTACATAATTTTGTCACCTTCACAAGTTCTGCTAGCTATGCAAATCTTATTTTTTCAAGGAATGCTATTAAATAATTCTAAAAGATCTCAAAAAGTTATTCACTTTATCACTCCAGGGCGGTATGACACCAACCTAACAATTAAAATGACTTACTATAGAAGTGAATCTTAATGGGAGTCAAGTCATGGAGTATAGAGGCCATCTCTTCCAATCTGACACAGTTTGAAAACAGGTCCACAGCCCTTCCCCTCTCTCTAAGAATTCTTGATTTAAAAAGTTGAAAATAGTGTTGTAATGTTTTGCTACTTATAGAAGATAGCATATATGTTTCTATATCAATATTCATAAATTGTGAATAATGGCAACACAGGATAATGAATGCTTGTAAAATGTTAAAGAACAGAAATTTATACATGACTGGAAGGAACTCTTCTACTTCATACTCTGAAAGTTCTTAACGTAGCCAACTTTCAATTATTTGTATATTCAATATAAATGTGGTAAATACTGCTGCTCTCATACTACATTACTACTTTTAGATTTCTGTATTACAAAGCAAGTTTCTTCCTGTGTTTTGTTAATATTTTAAACTTTCCAAGTATTTAATAATGGCGAGACTCATGAATGATATAAATTTTACTGGTATTTGCTAGATTAACAATATTATTCCCATTATTTTTCACTAGCTTTAAGAACAGGGTGGGGACTGAGGTTGTGGCTCAGAAGTAGAGCAGTCGCCTAGCATGTGTGAAGCCCTGGGTTCAATCCTCAGCACCACATAAAAATGAATAAATTAAATAAAGATATTGTGTCCAACTAAAAAAATTTAAAAAAAAGAATAAGGGTGGTAATCAAAGAAATCATACTAGTATCCATAATAAAACAGTAAGAGCTACTACAAGGAAAAATATTTTTTTCCTAACTGCTGTCAGAAGTTTTTTTTTATTTAAGTAATTTCACAGATGTACACAGTTAGCAATATAATTTTTAAGGACTTTTACAAAAAGTACACTATTTTGAATTTCAAAAACAAATATTCCCCACTTTCACTGTTTGCTCTAAGTGTCCAATTTAATTGCTTCCAACAAGCAAAGCAAGGTGCTAGGCACTATGGAGGATACAAGAGGCATTTAACCACTTTATCTCCTTTACCAGGAATAGGGGGATCCTAGTATTAGCATTCATATGACCTCAAAAATAGCATGAGATTGAAAACAGAGGCACAAAAATGGTGTTAGGATAACACATTTTCATAATTCACTACATATGAGGACAAGGAGGAATCAACTAATTTTGATATCATTTTTAAAAATGCATTCTTCCCAAGGTGTAGTAGCACACACCTGTAATACCAGTTACTTCTGGGAGACTGAGGCAGGAGGATTTCAAGTTTGAGATCACCCTCTGCAACTCAGCAAGTACCAGTCACAAACTAAAAAATAAAAAGAAAGGGCTGGTGATGTTGCTCAGTGGTAGAAGTTTTCTTAAACATAATATTCTTTTATACTTTTAAAAATAACATACCTTAGAAAATGAGGATTTCTCTGAGTACAAAATAATCATCACACACACAAAAAATGTAGCTTTTTATTTACTAGGTGGAAAGGAATGAACCTAGAACAAAAGGTATTTTACACCAGAGAAAGATTCCACTATGAATTATCCATTTCCAATGGTTAAGATTAAAAAAAACCATCATTTCACAAAATCACAATCTGATTTCCAATAAACTAATATACTGATTTCAAACAAACAGATGTATACAGCCAAATCACACTGTGTTTAAAATGATGGTTAGATTTAATAAATAACTTAAGCAGGTACAGGAAGAAGATAAAATACAAAAGACAAAATAGATCTCAGCAATCTGTGGCTATATACTATGATGGTTTCCATTTTTATTGCCCCAGATGCTAGAGACTCAATCTAGAAGAAAAATGAATGCAAACCACAAACAAGCAACAAGAGACACAAAGATGAATGAAAGGCCCTAGCTCATTCCTTCACATATTTAATAATATGAAAAGAATATCATCAAAAAAATATAAAAACAAGTAAGAGAAGATAACTGCCCTCATAGAGCTTGCAATCTACTTAACAACTTACTTAACAGCTAGTATTCAATATCTGTAAACATTTGAAACCCTGGCTCTCCTGGCAACATCATCTCTCTCCAATCCTTCCAAAGTAGAAGTCATCATCTTCCTAGTCTCTCATATCTCATGGTTACTATCTTCCGGACTTTCTAATAATTCCTTTTCCTTATCTTATCCCAAGTCTCTACTTTTGGGATTATCCTTTTCACATTTAGGACAATCACCCCATATTCAGCCTTTCTTTCTCTGCTTTCTGACTCCTATCATCATACGAAGCAACTGCAATATTCAACATAATACATTCCCACTATCTTCCAATTACTTTAAGTTAGGAAAAAAGCACAAGACAAAATAGCAGAATTAAATCATCAATTAAACACTGAAAATGGCACTTATATTAAATATTTTACTCCATTTTCTCCATCACAGTCAGCCTCTTTTTATAGATTAAAAGCAATGGCTTCCCCCACCAACAGAAAACTTTTCAAAATCTAATCCAACTCACTTTACCATTTCCATTTCCTACCCAGGTACCTGAAGATCCTTTATGTCCCAACTGCACCGGATCCACCTCACTGAAAACATACTAACATAGCCTTTTTTCTCATGCAATTTTCCCTATTAACACTCTATCTTGCCTTTGTTCACATGATGAATCTTTAAAAATCCATTAAAGGTCTTGAGAGTGACCTCTTCTTTGTACCTCACCCTGAAATGCTCAGGCAAAAATAATGTCCTTTCAAATCTGATTATCTCCCTAAAGCTATGAGTTTCCTGCTGGCAGGTATCATGCCTTACTTATTCTGGGGTGGCTGAAACACAGGAGAAACTTGGTACCTATGGGCCTCTGAACAGAATCTGTCTTTGCTAACAAAAGTCTTATTCTTAACTGCTTCCCTTAATATTCTTAATTTACAGCTACCATTTACTTTTATTTTATGCATACAAGCCATTAAAATACCTCTCTACATTCACCATATTTGCCTAGGAAAAAGGGGAAAAGCACTCAAAAAACTTTAATATAAAAGTCAAATCTGCTTAAGTACCTAGTACAGAACTTACATCAACTTCAATCTCATAGGCAACTAATATATTCAGCCTTTATAGTACCCTCACATAAAGGTCTTAATTTACCTACAAATAAATATAAAATTTAAAACACTGGCTCTTCTCCTTCCCCATCCAAAGAATAAACAGAAAAACAGTATACTGAAAAAGTAGTTTACATAGAGACTTCATTTGCAGCAAATGACACCCTACATACACAAAATAAACAGAAAGGTGTAGTTATATAAATAAAGTTTTTCCAGTTTAAAAAAAAGAAAGAAAGTCACTTAAAAATTGAAACTATGCTATATCTCCTTCAAAGTTTCAATTTCTCTATCTGTAAACCAAACACTTACATCAGGATTACAAAGCACAGATCTGGGGAGGTAAGTTAAAAAACTAAAGTTCCACAAAGATAGTGATCTTCAATATACTGCAAATGCCTGTCCAGTGCCTGGCATGAAATATCCTCAACAGGAAGCATTCTGAATGAATAGAAAGTGAGCAGGATAAAGCTCCTCTTATTCTGCCACCTTCTAAAAATAAAATATTACTTGCATAACAGAATATATAGATGACTTTGTAAACCACTGAAATAAACCATCTTCTAAGTAACACTGAGTTGTTTCTAGATTTTAAAAGTTAACATCTTTTGTTCAGTTATTTTTCTAAGAGGAAAACAAAATTTCCAAGTACAAGGCTCGTTTATAAGACTACCATGCTATTCAATCATTACTAAGAATATGAATTTGAATGAGAAATTAAGTGTAAGGAAAATGTAAGAAACCTCTGAGACATTAGCAAATTGAGTTAATAAAGCTCTTGCTACATTAAAAGTTTCTCCTCTGACTTAAAACAATGTAAAATTGAAATGGTTTTATTCTAAACACATATTATGTCACAATAATGGTAAAGTTCAAAACACTAGAACATTCTTAAGTCTAAATAACCCAAATGTATCATATTATTACTATATAATGTTAAAATTCTTTTTTAAAAAAATCTAATTTTTATTGATTAATAATCTGAAAAATCCAGAAAGGCCTAGTAATTTGTTCAAGACTGATAGTGGAAGAATTACCCTTAAAGCTCAGTTCTTATTTTCTACTAGTACTTTTCCCACTGAAGTGTCATCTTTTGCTTACTTTTAAATATGGAGTGTCTAACATGAGGGAGAAGACAAGACAAAACTTTGATTACTGTAAGATGACTGCAGACACTTGTCTGTCTACCTATGCTCACATCCCCCAAGTAAGAATCTTATGAAAGAAGAATGAAGAGATGGCTCTACCTTTACCCTGCGTATAAGAAAACTGTCTTTTAACATTCAAAAGATATATATGAGTATGCGTGTGTGCGCGCACACACACACACACAAGCACACCAGCTATGAAAAACCAAAATTCTGGCTAAATAAATGTCCAAATTATTTGATAATTAAGGTTAGAGCTAATTCTTAAAGTACTACCAACTCTCTGGTAATTTTTAGTTTCCAATACAATCTTGAATCTGTTAGGAACACTAAATGTTTAAATTTCTCAGGGTTTGATATTAGACCCCCTTCTCTCTGTGATTTCATCTACTTCTAGTACTTTAAATGTAATCTACCTATGCTCATATCCCCCAAATTACATTTCTAGTCCAAATTTTTCAGACAACTAGATTTATATATCATATTCAATTTCAGAGGTATCTAGAAATTAACCTGTTCAAATGGCGCACCATTTCCTACTTAAAATCTACATCATGAAGTCAAACAACAACAAGTGCTGGTGAGGATGTGGGGAAAAGGGTACACTTGTACATTGCTGGTGGGACTGCAAATTGGTGCGGCCAATTTGGAAAGCAGTATGGAGATTCCTGGGAAAGCTGGGAATGGAACCACCATTTGACCCAGCTATTGCCCTTCTTGGACTATTTATTCCCTGAAGACCTTAAAAGAGCGTACTACAGGGATACTGCCACATCGATGTTCATAGCAGCACAATTCACAATAGCTAGACTGTGGAACCAACTTAGATGCCCTTCAATAGATGAATGGATTAAAAAAATGTGGCATTTATACACAATGGAGTATTACTCAGCACTAAAAAATGACAAAATCATGGAATTTGCAGGGAAATGGATGGCATTAGAGCAGATTATGCTAAGCGAAGCTAGCCAATCCCTAAAAAGCAAATGCCAAATGTCTTCTTTGATATAAGGAGAGCAACTAAAAACAGAGCAGGGAGGAAGAGCATGAGAAAAAGATTAACATTAAACAGGGACGAGAGGTGGGAGGGAAAGGGAGAGAGAAGGGAAATTGCATGGAAATGGAAGGAGACCCTCATTGTTACACAAAATTACATATAAGAAGATGTGAGGGGAAAGGGGAAAAAAAAGGGGAGAGAAATGAATTACAGTAGATGGGGTAGAGAGAGAAGATGGGAGGGGAGGGGAGGGGAGGGGGGATAGTAGAGGGTAGGAAAGGTAGCAGAATATAACAGTCACTAGTATGGCAATATGTGAAAACGTGGATGTGTAACCGATGTGATTCTGCAATCTGTATACGGGGTAAAAATGGGAGTTCATAATCCACTTGAATCAAATGTATGAAATATGATATGTCAAGAGCTTTGTAATGTTTTGAACAACCAATAAAAAAAAATTTTAAAAAATCTACATCAGAAAATAGAATCACCTCAATTATCTTTCAAAAGCCCAAAACCTAGAAATGACCTTAATTTTTCTTTTATTCCCTATAATCAGTCAGCAGGCAACATTCTTTGTACATATGAAATGAATCTTGAACATGAAAACTCTTCTCAATTACCAATGTCACTAAACCAGTATAAATCATTATTACCACCCATTACTGGATTACTTCTTTCCAGTCCCCTCAACACTTAAGCCCTCTAATTTATTTTCCACACAGCAGACAAAGTCATATTTTAAACCTATACCGCAGTTTGTCATTGTCATGCTTCAAATCATTGAGTGGCTTCCGAATATACATACAACTAAGTACAGAACCCTCTGTCATGACTTTGAAAGTTGGGCTCAATGGCTTCTGGTTCTTTCTCCAATCTTACTTTGTCCCATTCCTCCCCATTACCAACTGAATTTTCCATTCACAACAGGCTTTATGTCAATGTCTCTATTCCAGGAATTGGCAAAGGATGGCTTGCTGCCTTTGTAAAATAAGGTTTTACTGGAATCCTGCCATGTTCATTTACGTACGGGTTACTACTGCTTCTGTGCTGTGGCAGCAGAGCTGAGGAGGTACAATACAAAGTTAAAAAAAAAAAAATAGTGAGTATCCATCTGATCCTTTACAGAGAAATATGTTGTATAGCCATTCCCTCTGTCTGAAATGGCCCTTCAACCCTCTTTTATTAGCAACCTCTCATTCCTAAGACCCAGTATAAGCATCAACACCTCTCAAATGTGAGGTTCTTGACCTATGTAGTTACTTCCCATCATTCCTTTCTCTATTATTGTCTCCTATTTTCATTATATTTTATAACTAAACGTTTACTATCTGTTTCACAAGTGCAGGGATCAGATGTGCTCTATTTACTAATACATTCCTTTACCCCAACTCAAAGCCTGAAAAATACTTCTGAATGCTGAACTCTGTGATGCGAAGCCTTATAACAACAGCCTTGAGACTGACAAAATTTTATGAGTCCTTACCTTAAATCTAAAGGGTTGCAGAACGATTTTCTTCTAGTATTAACTTAGATGCCTCCTCTGTTATTTATTTATTTTTTTAAGACAAAAGTTATGGGAGGGAAACATTTCTATGAAAACTGCAATATTTTCATACTTACTAAACAAGACACGATTTGTTCATGGAAAGGTACAAAGGTCATATCACATCCTATATTTTGCTCTGTGGTCTTGAGAATTTCACTGAATTCCTTTGAACCTAAGTTTCCTCAAAGGAGACATTCTTCTAGAGATAGAAAAAAAATTGCACTACCAAAAGTGAACCAGAGGACTAGCACATTTTCTGTCCTGATTCAATTTGGGGAACTTATTTCCAAAGCCAAAAATAAGCTCTTTTCATCCTCAAGAAGTATCCTCTCTGTAACTTCCCCTCATTTGCCTTTTGGTCATTTGTACTGCTCTATTTTACCAAAAACATTTGTCAAAATATTCACTATTGTCTCCTTGAAATCAAAGTAACAACAAACTCCATTTTAAAAAAACACCTCAGTAGCTAGGATTATGGTTCAGTGGTAGAGTCCTTGCCTACCATGTGTGAGGCACTGGGTTCAATTCTTAGCACTGCATATGTAAATAAAATTAAGGTCCACTGACAACTAAAAAGTATTAAAAACAAAAACACCAGCTCAGGATTGGGGTTGTGGCTCAGGGGTTGGGGCTGAGCAGTAAATCGCATGCGAGACACTGGGTTTGATCCTCATTACCACATAAAAATAAATAAATAAGTGCCCAACTACAACTAAAATAACACACACACACACACACACACACACCAGCCCTATGTAATTCCATGCAAAAACTGTATTTCCCTTCAATTCTTCAATGTAAAAGGATGGGTCATAGCTATCTATAGATAGAACTAAAAAATTATATATGTGGATATAAAAAAAAAACATGTAGCTCAACTCCTTCCATTTACCTGCAAATGCCATAATTTTATTCTCTTTTAATGCCGAGTAATATTCCACCATGTATATATACCACAGTTTCTTTATCCATTCATTTAATAAAGGGCATCTACATTGATTCCATAGTTTAGCTATTGTGAATTGAACTTCTATAAACATTGATGTGACTGTGTCACTATAGTATGCTGATTTTAAGTCCTTTAGGTATAGACCAAGTATAAAATTATGGCATTTGTAGGTAAATGGATGGAGATGGAGAATATCATACTAAGCGAAGTAAGTCAATGCCAAAAAAACAAAGGCTGAATGGTATGGTAAACAGATGCTGATCCATAATGGGGGGAGGGGACATGGGAAGAATGGAGACACTTTGGATTAGGCAAAGGGCAGGGGGAAGGGTACGGGGTAAGAAAGATGGTGGAATGAGATGGATACCCTAGCTAGATACATGTATGACTGTACAAACGGTACAACTCTACATTATGTACAACCAGAGGAATGAAAAGTTGTGTTTCATTTGTGTACAACAAAACAAAATGCATCCTGCTATCATGTATAACTAATTAGGAAAAAATTTTAAATATTAATATAAAAATGTAGCTCAGCTAATTGCTAAAAACATAATGAACAAAAAAGTGACAAAACAGTAATGCTGCAGAACTACAAAAATGGGTACCTACTGTGACATTAAAGATAGGTAATTTATACCACAGAACCCTAAGCCATTCCCTTACCTTCAAATCAAAATGGGAAATGCAGGAGGTAATATGGATGTTCACGCAAACTATATCTTTGCTCATTATATTATACTTGGCATCCCCAAGTTTATTTAGTAAAACACTGACATTTTCTATATTAGGAGGCAAACATTTAGAGCTACTTTATATTGGCCCTATCAGTTAACAGTTCTCTTTTGGTACCAGAACTATATTTGTATGGCTATTACAAGTTTTTCATAAAATAAGGTGAAGTAAGAAAAATGGAAAAGAAGCTGGGTGTGGTGGCACATGTCTGTAATCCCAGTGGCTTGGGAGCTGAGGCAGGAGGATCACAAGTTCAAAACTAGTCTCCACACTTAGAGAGGTCCAAAGAAACTCAGTGAGACCCTGTCTCTAAATAAAATACAAAAAAGGGCTGGGAATGAGGCTCAGTGGTTAAGTGCCCCTGGGTTCAAGTCTTAGTACGCCTCCCTCAAAAAGATAAAAATGAAAGTATGGATACAGGCAGAAGTTTCAAGAACTTAATTACCATACGTCTATCAACAATCAGATATGCTGAAATTGATATATTTCCTAGACAAAAACTGGTCCAATGGTTTTTGTGGGAAAAAAAGGAAAAAAAATTAAAGACATATTATTAATGATCATGCATAAGAGAAAAAAATTCATTCAGCATATATGCTTTTTCATTTATTTAGTATAATCAACTTGAATACACATTTAGGATATGTACTAGAAGAAACAGCTTTATATTTTGAAACAACAGTTGCTGTGGACTGAACATTTATATCACCCTTGAATTCATATGTGGATGTTCTAATTCTCAATGAAAGTAGAGTTTTTACCATCTGACCATGTTTTAGAGTCCAAAAATCATTCACTTAAAACACTTGACTTCACATTATGGCCTCCCCTCTGCTCCTCACTTTTCTAAGAGCCGATTCTCAACCACAACACGTGAGTATAAAGATGCTTTTCCTGCATCTATGCCCAAGCTACAAAACACTGCTTAAAAAAAAAAAAAAAAATCACATTCAGATCAACCCCTACTAAACCATCATTTTCTTCACTTGTCAATTCCTTAGTATATACCGTACAAGGGCTACTCCAAGTTTCTTCATCTCATTTTCAGAAGATGGATGGTTTGATTACTAGATTCATAATGGTTTTAAAAATAAAGAATTTCAGATATTACATCCAACTCCCTCCTTTTACATAAGTGGAATTTATAACTGAAAGAACTGTAGCTGTATGAAGTGACTCAACTAATTTGAAGCTTCTTAATCACCTCAATTTTAGCATATTTAGTACATTCTGATCAATCCTTTCTGCCTCAAAAGCAGATCTACAGAGAAGTTAAGGGGTCAGCCTGAAGCCAGACTGCCTGAATTCAGTTCCAGCTAGACTGATTACTCACTACATGTATATGAGCAAATTATCAATTCTCTGTGCCTCATTTTCTTCCTTTGTAAAACAGATATCTGATCCATTGACTTGAGGCCATCAGTTAAATTAATAAACATAATAGCACTAGAATTGAGATTAACATACAGTAAATGTTAGTTATCATCAATATTAACATTCCCTATAGAATTTCTGGCAAATGTGAGCATGCCTGTAATTTGATTTTCCATTATTCTTTTTATTTATCTATATGGCATTACTGGGGGTTGAATGCAGGGTACATACCGGGCAAACACTCTATCCCTAAGCTATATACCCAACCTTTTTTATTTTGAGACATTGTCTGGCTAAGTTGCCCTAGCTGGATTCAAACTTGTGATCCTTCTGATTCAGCCTCCCTAGTGGCTGGGATTACAGATAGGTGCTACCATGCTACTTCTTTATTCTTAATCTCATACTCTTAACCATATCAAACACTCCAATCTTCCACCCTTCAGTAGTTTTATTAAAAAAGTCTTCCACTCTCCTTTCCTTCTTTGTTTTGATGCCAAACTTCTTAGATTAATCTTTTTTTACCCACAACAACTTAACTATAGTTTGCTACTGAACATTTATCCCTTGGCTCTTCACTCTCTAACACTTACTCACCAGTATATGCTATCAAATGCCAAATCCCCTTATCTAGTTTTAAGTTCTTGCCTTAGTTCTAAACATATCTACAAATATACATTTTTTTTTTACTTGAGCAATTTATGACCTCACACTGATTCTTAAGGTACTTACCAACTATAAAAATTGTCAATTTAATCTAAAACAAAACCTACCCTTTCCTCATTCCAAGTCAGATTTCCACTATAACTTCATAACATTCCTATTTGTGGCACCGTAAGTCCTCCCAATAAGCAAATTATGCCTAATCTTACTTAAAAATTTCTGGCCTAGGAAATACAGTAATTTCCAGTCTATGATTTTACCCAGACTTTTCCAGGTCATCTCCTGATTGTAGTGAAAGTCCTCAAAATTCTACATTTACATCTTTCTTATACTAACCTTCAAACAGTTTATCACCTTATCACCCATTTTTAAAACTACCTAAACTCTGAACTGTTTGGTCCAAATCCCTTAGTCTCACATTCAAATTTTTCTATAATCAGTTCCTAAATAAACTTTCAAACACTGTAATTAAACTAATTCCCACAACTATTATAAATCTCAATCAAACTTCACTTGCCACCTAAATGTAATCAGATCAACTCTTTAAAATCACATGCTATTTTGCCACCCTGCAGTGCATTCCACATTTTCATATGTATCTCTGATTTTTTAAAGTCTCAGTTAAATTTCACCCTTTCCCATGAAATCTTATAGTCCAGGATAATCTCTTCTTCATTTTCGTTCCTAAGCTATTTATCACTCACTTGCCACTCAATTATCTAGGGCTTCATACTGTTATTTAAATGTATTTCATTTCTCATATCAGAGTAAAAACAACCCCTAAAAGGGACAATATAATGTCTCTTCACATTTACTATATCTTCATTGAAAGCTGTGCACAGGAGGAACCTAAACAAAAACTGTTGATTGTATGAAGAACACGATCACCTTAAAAAAATAATAAACTACCTCACTCGTGTAATCTTCTTCAAAGTAAGTATAAAAGGAAGAACAGAGATAGAAAGGTGCTAATTTGCCACCACCATAGTAATTAATGATTCACTCAAGAATCATGAATGAATGCAAAAACCATCACATGGACGTTTCTGGTGAAACAGATATTTACACAGTCTCAAAATATAACTGAACAGATTACTTATGAATTACAAAGGGAAAAAATGGTACCTTCACAGTGGAGAAATCTGGCGGACACCAAGGGATCAAAGTTAACATCACCAATAATGGGTTAAACTGACATCATGTGCCTCCTGAAGTGATGAACTGAGGACACAACATCACTTATGTATTATTCCTGCCAAAAATGCATAACCTGAAACTAGTCATGAGGAAACAATCAGAAAAATCAAAAACTGTGGGGAAGTCTAAAAAACAACTGACCTATACTCTTCAAAAACGTCAATGTGTCAAAAGATAAGTACAAGGTGAGGAACTTGAATATATGATCCTAGATTGGATCTTCCATCATAAAACAAATTATTTAGAGGACATCACTTGTACACAGGACAGGACAATTTGTGATATATCAGTATGAACTGTATAACATATTTTGTTGATGTTAAACTGCCTAATTTTGATCAAAGTTCTTTGGTTACGTAAGAGAATTTCCTCATTCTTGGAAGAAACATTACTAGGTATTTTAGGGTAAATAAAATCTAAAACCTATTTTCTAATTGTTCAGTAATAAAAATATTGATAATAATAGCAGTAAATAACAAGTATCAATAGAAAGATTTACAAAATGCTAACAACTGGTAAAGGGTACACAGGAATTCATTGTACCACATTTATGAAATTTTTATGGCTTTTTTTTTCCCAAAGTAAAATTTTAAACATGAATACCTTCGTGCCATACAAAAAAATATGGAAAGTGTTTTATGAATCTGTGATATTTTATGTTTTGTTGAACAATCTTAAAGCAAGACATTGTGGTGAAGTTATTTCACAAAGGAGATTACATTTTATTTGCAGTGTGTTTCTGTTAAAACACTTGTTCTAAAACATATATAGCTTTTTGGAATCACAGAACCATTTTATATTGTTAGCACACCATTATTTTTAAAAAATTCATGTTTACCACACAACTCAATTAAAATGTGTAAGATTAATTACAATTAGTGAAAAGTCTTGGAGAATATTTTTAAACAATATAATTTTATTATTTTCAAATATACAGGAAAAAGGAAAAAGCTAAAATGGGGTGATTAAAGCATTTTCAGAAAAAAAATATTATCTCTAATAGTAAATAAATATTTGCCAACTACTAAGTCTTTGTTTCATTAATTACGATTATAGAGAACATACTTATAAGTTCACAAACTTCAACTTCTCTCAATTATCAAAAATCCTGAGTTAGCTGATTATAACTTTTGAATGAGGTTTTTGTAATATATGAATTAAAAATTTCTATAGGCTTTCTGGAGCCTTTAAAAAGAATACTTCTGATCAAAGTACAATATGGTATAAAAGATTCTCTACATTCAATACTGCATTAGCAACAGTCCTTTAAAGTCGGATACCTTATTTATGAGATGTTCGGTAACAACTTCTCTTAGTCCAGTGTAGAGCTTTTCTCCATGTTTATGCAAAACCATTGTATATGCATTTCTATAGAGCTCCTCAAAACTAAGACCACTGTTATTCTTACGCTGGATTTCTTGAATTGCATTTTTCAGAAGGTCCCAAATGCTGTTTACGTATTTTTCATCCATGGTCATCTGTAATATCCAAGAAAGAGAAGAGACAAAAAAAAAAACCAATGGTTGAAAATCTTTCTTCTGTATTTGTCCATACAGTAAATTATTTTATTATATGACTATGATTATAAATCTGCATGATTTACAAGGATGTTAACCTGTCTTAACAGAAATAAAGGAATACATTTTTTAAAAGTCTCTGGAACTGAAAAAAGAAATTTTTTTTAAATCCTTTAAGACATGCCTCTACATTCTTAACCTATGGCAGAATTCTCCACTTTAAATAAAACCATAATGATTTATATATCCAGAAATCACTCAACCCTCCCCTCTCCCCCCCTTCTTCCAAAACACTTGTCATGGAGTATCCCAACAGCCAGCCTATTCCTGACAAGAACCTATGTAGTTTGAAAATAAATGGAGGATAACATACACCAACCAACACTGATTCACCTCCATTTAGGTTCTTAGCCATAAACTACAAGTGTACCCCCCTCCTGCAACACCACAACCCTTCTTTTTTCTAGTCTGATTTTACTCTCCTAGATGATTTTAAATCACCTCCTATATCCTCAATCTAAAATGACTATTTCTTGTTCCACTCAGAAAACAGAAACAATCTGAAGAGATACTGCGTTAACTGACCATATCCACTGCACTTTATGCAAATACAATCTGCTAGTTCTTGTGCTCAAAGTACTGAGTTCTTTCACTCACAATTACAGGAATCAGAAACACACAAATCATATAAGAACTTGTTGGAAACAGAATTTCAGACAAAAACAAGAGCCTACATTTGAATAAAAACTCTAGGTGATACATAATATACAATAAAATCTGATGAAGTACTTCCATCCCAAATCACCTATTCGAAGACCCCTTTTTTGGAAATCACCCTTAATACCATCATTTTTTTTCTCTATCAAAGAATTCACATTCACATGTCAGCAGTTTCACGTCTTAAAAAAAAAAGTCTCACAATCCCTCTATTACTCAAGTACCACCTAATTTCTTACCAGGTACAGTGAAATCACAGGCAGGGAGAGAGAGATTTCTACCTTTACTGTTCCCAAGTCCTATTTTTTCCATTTATATCTTGAACCCACTCCAATAAAGCTTTCATCTTTACCATTTCACTTAAAACTACTCCCCACTGATTTCTACATTGCTATATCTAATGGTTAACATCTTAGATCTCCTCTTACTTGACTAATCTGGCAGCACTGAACAGACCTACTTCTTGAAACTGATTTTTCTTGTACCTTCCAAGCACCATAATCTCATCTTGCTTCCTATTTTACTGGTTCCTAGCTGTCAGTCTTCTTTACTTACTTACTCATCACCAAATCTCCGTACCAAAAGGCTCTGGTTCTAGACTGCTTGTCTATCCACATTAAGTTTCTGAGTGTTAATCATCTATTCTCCTCACTCCCAATCAATCTCGGAATTTATATATCCTATTTAGCCCTCTCCCTTGCAGACCCAAGTCATTTATCTGACTACTTGAATGCCTATGAGGCATCTAAGCCTAGCAGGCATCTTCAAAGTCTCAACCTTCTAAGCCCCCACCCCCAGCTTCCCTGCAGTCTTTGATCTGATAACCTCTCAACTTCATCTTTTTCTATATTGCTCACTCTACTCCATGCAGACTAGCCTCCTTAGCTGGAATACATAAATCAGCTCATTTCAATGTCTTTGTATTTGCTACTTTCTGTCTATAATGTTCTTCCCTCAGATATCTATCTGCACAGCTCAAATCTCTGCTCAACTGTCAACAATGGAGTTTTAAATGGTCATTCTATTTATAGTAACAGACTCCCCTAACTACTGACCCTAAATTTAACCCCACATTCTTTATTTCTTGCTTTGATTTCTCATCCCTCAGCTAAATGTCAGCTCCATGAAGGCAGGGATTTTTGTTGTTCTTGTTGTTGTTAATGATTTTGTACAATTATTTAATTAAGGAACCATCTTTATGCCACAAAAATCTACCTAGTTCTGCACTTTTACAACCTAGGTAACATGAGTCACTGTCACACATACTTTTGACCTGAACTAGATAAAAATTAGTTAGTGGAATCCTTTCCTTTCCAAGTCACATATGATGGATGTAAGTATGAAAAAGGAAAGAGTAGGCAAGACAGATCATTCAGTCAGCCTAGCTGTAAAATACAAGTTCAACCCTATATCAAGATGCTCCTTAAGCAGATGACTCAAAATGAATCTTACTTCAATCTTTTTTGGAGAGTTTAAAAAAGGAATATTTTAACAGAGCCATTTTCTTTGCTTTTACCCAAATCCTATTCAAATCTTAGGTCTATCAGAGACTTCTATCAAATGACTTTAAGAGAATCTATCCCTATGCCTACACTGCTTTCTAGTTTTATCAAATATCTTGATACATAAAATGTCATCCATAGGAAAAAAGTTACACGGATAATATATTCTAAATAAGTTTTTACACATAAAAGATATCAGCCCAAGTCATAAATGATGGCCTCAACTCCTTTGTGTGCAATGTGGTTTTAGTTTGATGAAGCATATGTTGAGGTTATAGCAAACAAAAACATTGTCTGGTGACATCATATAACGCTGAATATTCGATATAATTTCAATGAAAGACTAAAGTGAATGTGGAGCATCAACTCCGGAGACAATGTGTGTTGCTAACAGTTGAGCAAGACATTAAATAATCTTTTCAAAATTATTGAAAAGATCCAATATTAGCCAGAAAAAGCATTTAAATGTCTCTACCAATTTCTATCAGAAAATAAAGAATTTTAAATATATAAGCCAAGAGGCTTCAAATATTATACAATTATATTATAATACAAGAACTATTTTTCACCTATAAGAGGTGCTTTATAATTCAAGACTTACGTAGTATTTTTTGCACTGTTTATGCCTTACAAATAGAACGCTAATGGGGCCAGAAGACAACTTATGTTCCTGCTGTGATTGCTAAGGTAAAAATATATTCAAATGAATGAGAAGAAAATAGATCCAAAGAGATTAAATGACTTACTCAAAATTAGAGCTAGATCTAAAATTCAAGTATCCCAAAATCTAAACCACTGGACTCATATTTCACTATGCTAATATGAAATAATAATAACTCATATTTCACTATGCTAATTATCAAAGTGTGAGTCACTGATTATCTGGGTAAACATAGTATGTACATTAGAGAATATACGTTTTGTCAGACAGGCATGGAAATGTATTATATGTTTCTTACAAACCAGGTGATCTTGAGCAAACTATTTAACTCCTGTAAGTCGTCTGAGTTCCTCACTTGCAAGGTGTGTTTAATAACTCTATCTCAAAATACTGTCATGGAAATTAAATGAGAATGTCAGTGAACAGCCTAGCCTAGTCCAGGGCACAATATAATCAATCCCCTTACACACAGATACAATCTCTTGAACTCAAGATAAACTCAACAAACAACAAACAACATAAAGAAAGACAGGTTTTCAAGCTTTGCAAATAAACAAATATGTTAAAACAAAAGCACATCAAGAGCACAACTATGACAAATACAAATCAAAATAAGTCATTAATGTAGCTTTCTTTCAGAAATATTACTCCCCATATCTTATGTCTCCTAACTTTTCCAGAGCCATTTAAATCATTCTCAACCCAATAACTCTATGACTTTTTTCATACTACTCTGAGTCCCTGGTGTATTTTCATTCATGATCAAAGTTACAACTACTATTCATACATGTAGGATTCTACAACTTAAGAAACACTATACAGTTTGCAAGAAATTCTAGAAGTTCCTAAAACTATTCACAAATTTTTGCAAATATGTGTGTGTGTTTCTTTTCTGGAAATTTAGATTTCCCAAAAAGTTTAGCTCACATCTTAAAGAAGAAACATCATTACTGGCTTTATGTTAATGGCTTCCAAATATATATTGCCAGCCCAGATATTTGCCTAAACTCCTCTATTGAACACCCTGCTGTGTTATTTTCAAATCAATGCTCCTGACACAGATCAAACTCAACTTGTCCTCATCATTCAAACCTGCTCAAACCTTTCTCCTGTATTCTCTTATTCAGTCATGGGAATACAGATCACTTAATTTTACAAACCAAAAGCATTATCTTACATTCTTTCATCCTTGAAAAGTCTTCTAAAGGGATGGGGAGGAACACCTTAAAGGAAAACACACCCCTCAAGATGTTAGAAAAAGAACACTAATTTACAATACCAACTCTTATATTGTTGGTATTGTAAATTAGTACAACCATTATGGAAATCTGCATGCAGGTTCCTCAAAAGACTAGACATGGAACCAACATACGACCCAACTATACTACTCCTCATACTTACCCTAAAGACTTCAAGTCACCATATCCAGAGCAATACATGCATACCCATGTTCAGAGCAGCACAATTCACAAGAGCTGAACTATGGAACCAATCTAGATGTCCATCAGTGGATGAATCAATACAGAAAATGTGGTGTGTGTATATATGTGTATACAAACACTGGAGTTTTATTCAGCCATAAAGAAGAATAAAATTATGTCATTTGCAGGACATGGATGGAACTGGAGAGAATCATGTTAAGTGAATAAGCCAGACTCAAAGTCAAGGGTCACATGTTTTTTTCTCATATGTGGAAGCTAGAGAGACGAAAGAAAAAGAAAAAGGTGGGGGAGGGGATCTCATAAAAACTAAAGGGAGATCAGTAGAGGAAAGAAAGGGGGAAATACTGGGGAATGATATTGACAAAATTATATTGTCATATTGTATGCATGGATATGTAACAATTAATAGCAACATTAGTACAACTATAATGCACCAATTTTAAAAAATAGAAAAAATAAACAGTTAAAAAAAAACTCCCTGCATTTTATAGAGACATCCCCAGCCCTATTTTGTATTTTATTTAGAGACAGGGTCTAACTTAGTTGCTTAGTGCCTTGCTTTTTGCTGAGGCTGGCTTTGAACTTGCAATCCTGCTGTCTCAGACTCCAGAGCTGCTTCGATTACAGGCAGGTGTGCACCACCACACCCAGTTTTATCCAATTCTTTACATTTCCTCTGAACATAGCTCAGGTGACATATTCTCCAGAAATGCTTACTAGACCTCCTCAAAGTTAATGTTCCTCAGCTATTCCATAATGCTGAAGTTATAATTATTACCATGTTCTCCTACTGCTTCATAACTATTAGTTTATGTATCTTCTAAGAGATCGTAAGATTCTCTCAAAGGATTATGCAGTTTTTTCAATGCCACTTAGATGGCAGAAAACAAATGTCTGTTGAATGAATACTATTTTACCTACATATACCAACATAATTTAAAATGTGAACATTTTAATAACCAGGCACAATACTGAAAAACATGTGAATGTGTTGGTCTGCAATAACTAATCTAATTTTACAATAACCACATATTTTTCACATAAAATATACAAGCAAGACTCTCAAATTTTTTTATCAAGTAGTGTTTTTCAGATTTTTCTCCATTTACCTTACTAAGGAACTCAGAAGTCTGCTTAATGTATGTGTGTGTGTGTGTGTGTGTGTGTGTATCTCCTTGATATAGAAACAATATTAAGCACCATGGAAACTTTATTTTAAAAGGACTAAATGTTCAACTCTCAAACTCATCAATACATTAACTATAAAACCATCAGTCAGTACATTCAGGGAGTGATAAAATCTAGAGGTTCTAAATTTATGTATATTTTTAAAAGAGTAATAACATTCTTTTAAAGGACCAATCTAAATCAAGCAGGACTTTAATCCCATTCATGACTCTGATTTACTTAGGTTGTAATAAATGCAAATGCACTAAGGAAGGAATCTGGTAAACAAGGCTTAAGCAAAACAATAAAAAATAAAATGAAATGCACATACATTCACACAAAACTTTTAATGTTTACTATGTGATATGAGATGCATACAGGATCCTTCCTAAAGAAGCATAAGCTACAAAGTGATCATCAGTAAACAAGTCATATAGCAGGAAAAAAAAACAAGAGCTCTTTCAAGACTTCTAATTTTTAGAAGTGGCCTTTGCCCCTTACCTCCCCCAATCCAAGATAGTATTAATAACAAAAATAACTCTAACACACTTTGTTCTTTCAAAAACATCTAATTGTTTATCACTTCAAATAACAACATAACCTTCAAAATGCCTGAATTTGAAAGGATGAGTCTATTATATACTTACACATCTTGAATGTTCTGTATTATTAAAAGTTGAACAGAACTACATCATGAGATAAATTAGAACTAAAACAAAGAGAACTATACGTTTCACATCCATTATATACAAAGGACAAGAAGTCTTCAGTTCCCTGTGAATAATCTACAGGAAGAAATCTGAAACAGGGTGGGTGGGGGAAAAGGGTGCGACTTTGAAATTCCAGGCAATTCAGAATGACACAGCTAGAAAAAAATAAACAAGGAAAAATGCTGGATCTTATTTTTAAACAACAGCTTCAAAATAGCTTCTGTGATGCAAACATCTGAGAAATGGCAGTATTCTAATCAAACATAACTACCAGTGATTATATTAAATAGCTCCCTTCCAAACTATAGACACTTCAGAATAGATAAGGTCTCTCCTTCCTTCATACAATGTAATACACAGTTGATGCATACGTTACATTCAAAATTATTATTTGAATATAATCACTTACAGTTAATAATAAGAAATCTTGATGACAAATGACTATGCAATGATGTATGTATGATATCTGCAATACTCCATTTATCTATCAGCGATTCCTTAAGCAATGTCAATCATCAAAGATATAGCCAAAGATCCAGATGATGTATGAGGCAAACAGCCCAATGGGGCACATTCAAACAAACTTTCAGTTATTAAACTTTCCAAACTTCATTTTCCTCATTTATTCATAGCCTGAAAAATGGAAGGTGTGGACTGTGTGGCAATCAAGAAAGTTTATGGAAGCATCTGGCATATATTTGCTTAGTTAATATATACTTGTTCCTTTTTTTCCACAAAAGAGCCTCTAAATGACTTAAAAGAGAATGTAAAGAATACTGATGTTTGGTTAACTGGTTACGTGGAATGGAAGTATGCTGCCCAAGGGGGAAAAAAATTTGTCAAGAAAAGGGAGAAAAATATTATTAATTAGAAAAGCACAGCAGTCTGGGATAATTCCATGAAATCACAAACTAAACCTGATCTACATTAACTTGACCTCTAATACCATTACAGGACAGTAACATTCCTAATAAGAAAGTGAAATCATCAACAGAAAGTTCAATTATAATCTGCATTTCAGTCCTCAACACAAGAAGAATATCCAAAAATCAATTTGTAAATTTGGAACTTTTTTCAAATACACAAAGTCAAGCTGCTAGGATAGTCTTTTAAGATCCATTTAAGACACAGAACAATTAGGAGTACTAGCAACTCTACTTCAACTATATTCTGTGAAGGATTTTTATATGAACAAAATATGAAAAAAAAATATATATATATGTAACACTTCTTAATCTGATGATGACCATAACAAAAAAAGGCAATCAAATAAGTACAGTCATTACTCAGTATCTGCAGGGGATTGCTTCCAGGACACCCATGAATACCAAAATCCAAAAATGCTCAAGTCCTTTACATAAAATAGTATAATATTTACATATAACCTACCCACATACTTCCATATAATTTAAATCATCTCTGGATTACTTATGGTATCTAATGCAGTATAAATGTTATCTAAATAGTTGTTGTATTGTTTAGGAAATGTCAAGGCAAAAAATCTGTACATGTTCAAAATAGATGCAATTTTTTTCCCCAAATATTTTTGATCCACTGTAGGTTGGTCAGACTATACTCCTGTTCAGGCACAGTGTCCTGTCACTGTTCTACTATTGGTGCTGTTTTCATCACTGATGAAAAACAGAGATGTTATTAGTAGGCTCCCTGAAACACACTGTGAACAAATGAGTTTATTTGGCTACAGAGGATATCTTTACTAGAACTTTATGGAAATGTTCAAACACTATTACTTTCTGATCTTCCCTATCAAGAAAATTAGCTATCATATTTATGATGTCAAATACCAAAATCTGCTGTACTTCCCAACATAGTCTTAAACCCAAAACACTACTACTAAAGGGCTATGAATATAAAACTACTCTTTTAAATGCTTATCTGGCAGATAGACACAATGAAAAAGCAGAAATCATGTATTTTGTATCTCAAAGCAGTCTGTAGTATTTTTTAAAAAATACTCTATATTTAAGTGCATAATTCAATACCATAATGCTAGTCTATATTCTAAAATTAATTTTAATAATATTACTATTATTACTGTCTTTAGCTCAAGTCACTTAAGTTTTTTTTTTAATGAGTCAATTTATCAGCTTTTCTTTTTTAAAAAAAATTATAAACAAGGGAATGGTAATATTCTAATCAGAAACAATTAAAGCAGTAAACTGTAAGACAACACCAAACTGTGTCACACCCAAATCAATTACACATAACCCAGTAAGGGGGAAAAAAAAAAAAAAACATAAAACAGGGTAAACTGCCATAGTTACTTTGTCTTTGAACAAATGCAACTGCAATAAAATGTGATGAGAGCAAAAGGCCCATATATAAAATTATAAAAATATACCATCAAGTCTGCTTAAAACTTCTCTGAAACTAATAATTTACCAAAAACATGAAAAAACACAGCTAACTTTCCCACTGTTTCTTATTAGGATTTAACCATCATCACTGAAATAGATCATTGCCATTTTAAAGATAATCTAAGACTGAAAAGCTAAGTCATTTTTGCAGCATCACATAAAAGCCAAGAACAACACACCAGATTCAGTTCCTAGACTTACATATAACTACACTGCTTTTCACAAACATTTTTAGAGCTAGAATGACCCTATGGCACACCCAAATTAAAAGCTCCTCATTTTACAAAAGAGAGTAAGTAATTTATCAAGATCACACAGCAAGATAGAGCACTAAAGTTCAAATGTCTGAAGCCAAGTGCCCTTCCATTTTACCACATGAACCCAAAACATCAAAATGCTCAATATTGAGAAATTACCCTATAATTAAAAAGATCAGTGTTAACATGAAGTTACTATGTCTATAGACATATTATTTCAGTCCAGTTGAGAAGTGTTTTTAACCAGAAATATGGCTTTAATTGTAGTTCTTCCATAAATTCACATCAGGTACATATTCCACTTCGTTAAATTACCCTATGTGGTCCTCCATTTCCTCATCTGTTAAAAAGGAACAGATTCTTTCTCAAGTACCTGTTAGGGTTTGAATATCTGTGTATCTTTCAAAACCCATGTTGAAAATAACCACCAATGTATCAGTATTAAGAGGTGGGGCCTCCAGGAGGTGATTAAGCCACTAGGTAGAAGCCATCATGAATGGGATCTGGTGGCCTTATAAAAGGGCTTCATGAAGGAAGTACATCCCTCTTTGCTCTCTCAGCATTCTGCCACATGAGGACTCAGCATTCCTCCCTCCAGAGCCCATAGCATCAAAGCACCATCCTGTAGTAGAGAACAGCACCCAACAAACAACAGCACCTGTAAGCACCCAGGATCGTGGACTCCCCATCCTTCATAAAGGTGAAAAAATAAATTTCTGTTCTTTATAAATTCCCCCATCTGTGGTATTCTGTTATAGCAGACTAAGATAGTCCTATTTAACTATTAAAAATTAGGAGCAAATGAGTTTATTTGGCTAGAGATGATATACACACACAAAAAAATACTTCCATAATGTCTTATTTTTACCATGAGTACCATTAATTTGAAGTATCTAATCTTTTGTGCTTTAATTCATTTTATTATTTATTTTCTGTTTTAATATATTCTTAAAGAAATTCAAAACTAAAGATTTAAACGTTATGTCAAGGAAACTTTTCTCTAAATATACACTTAAAAACTGAAAAAATAAAAAAGCTTAAAATTTGTGCTGTCAGCCTTATAATTTAAAATAGAAATGTGTTATTTCACAAATAATGTCAATGTCTTTTCTTACAGGTGTGAATTTGACTGCTTTGTTCAAGTCAATCACACTAATGCCTTCTTAAGCCATATATATATAATCTCCAAATGTTCCTGAACGATATATATTTCAATTGGTTAAAAGTTTTTAGAACTTTCATCCCCTTATACTAAGGCCATTCAGGGCTGGGGTTGTAGCTCAGTGGTAGAGTGCTTGCCTCGCATGTGGAAGGCACTGGGTTCCTTCCTCAGCACCACATAAAAATAAAACAAAGGTACTGTGTCCAACCTACACCCAAAAACATATTTAAAAAAAAAAAAAAAAGAAGCCAATTCATGAGGCTGAGGTTGTGGCTCAGTGGTAGAGTGTGAGGCCCTGGGTTCGATCCTCAGCACCACATAAAAATGAATAAATAAAATAAAGGTATTGTGTCCAACAACTAAAAAATACATATTAAAAAAAAAAAAAAAAAAAAGAAGAAGCAGCCAATTTGCCTTGAAACCTGTGAAGTTCAAGCCTGCAAAACTTCCTTCCAGGTCCTATAACTTATTTTTTCCCTCCAAAGACAGGGATCTTACTATTTTACCTAGGCTGGGCTTAAACCTTCAATCCTCCAACCTAAGCCTCCAAAGTAACTGGGATTATAGGCAGATGCCACAACAACCTTGATTTCTTTCTGCAAAGAGAGTACTATATACTGCACCGTCTAAGCCTAGAACCCTTGACTAACAATGAATTTTCTAATTCCTATTAAGAAAGCAAATATTTCAAATTTCAGAAAATGGTTAACAATATAATTAGGTAGTATGGTGTAAAGGAAAGAATGTGGACTTTTAAGTCAGTCCTAGGTAGAATCTGAATCCCAGCTCTGCTCTTTCCTAAGTGTGTATGTGTGATTACACACATTTTACTAGGTGTCTCTGAGCACCAGCTAAATTTAAAACAGGAACGACAACATCTCAACTTACAATCGTTTTAAAGATTTAAGATAATTAGTCAAACAGAACATAACACAAGGCAAAAACCTCAATAAGTTGTAATTACTAAACTTATAAAGCAACAACTCTTTGTTGAAAATGAAAAAGGAATTTTCATCATTACTTTGAAGAAGATAAGCAAACAGAAAAGGCTAAGCATTGCTCAGTTAAGAACTGTTTTAGGTAAGAATAATTTGTAAGCATTGCTAACTCCTCTTAGCAATGATGGCTTGCTTTTACAGAAAATTATCCACAAGAGCTAGGTGTAATGGTGCATCCATGTAATCTGGCAATTCAGGAGGCTGAGGCCAGAGAATTGAAAGTTCAAAGCCAGCCTTGCCAGCAAGGTCCTAAACAACTTAATGAGACCCATCTCAAAAATAAATAAGTAGGCTGGGAATGTGGCCCAGTGGTTAAGCACCCCTGACTGCTACTGTTCCCATTTTAAAGATGAAGAAACAAACTTATGGTATCATATTACATTAGTTTAGTCACTGAACATTGCATACTATATGAATACTATCACGTTGCATTGATTAAGATCAATACAAGAGAGATTCAATGTCTCCTCTAAAGAAAATTATGTTTTTAAAAAGCAGACAGAGACTATTGTCTCAAGAATCTTGGCTGTGAAGGGAGATACTATGATAGTGACTATAATGAGGATTAAGAAAAAGAAAACCTTCCTTAGGAGACCAAAGAGAGAACTGGGAGTGTGTAAAAATCACAGACTAAAGAATATAATTCAAAGAAAAGATCACTGAAGAACTTTCATCTGCTAACATTAGTTTTCATGATGAAGCTGTAGTTAGGTTTCTAGAGATAAGAGAATTCTCAATAAACAGCTTTAGGACAGTGATTAAAGTCTGGAATTACTAGGCAGAAAATGGGAGAGGGAATTTACCAGGAACACATACACACAACTGCCCTGAGGCATTGAGAGTCTAGCTAAATTAAGAACCACTGTCTTACAATTTTCTCTAGGAGTCCATAATGGTCTAGAAAACATAAGCCTTAAAAGCAAGATACTTTTTGATGATTTTTGTTGATACTTCTGGCCTTGTTCTGGAGAGGTAGGGAAAGAGGCAACTGCTAACATAGGAAGACGCAAATCACCATGGCTCAAGAGAATGGAAATAGTCTTTTCTTGAGATCCACTAACACATTAATATGAGTAGGAAGCAAACAACAAGCAGGAGAGAACAACTAAATAATAACAGGTTGCATTTATTTACAATGCATATTATATGCTAGGCTCTACTGAAAGTTTTATACGCATCAGCTACTTTTAAAACAGTCTGAAAGGTAGGTACTATTGTTTTCTCCTTCTTACAAAAGAGCAACAGGAAAAACTAAGTGATGTGCTCAAAGTTCTGTATCTTACAAATGGAGGAGTCAGGAATTGGAGTCTTTAAGATTTCTAAAGTAATGGGATGACATGGTCCAAGACACAGTGAAGATCATTCTAATATATATAAGAATCCTGGACTATTTGATCAGCATTGTAGGAACATGCTAGATTCACAATAGGAACACACAATAAACACATTATAAATTAAATAAATAAATATCTACTCTCATATACAATGAATAAAATTAAGATCCAGACTAGAGGTAATGTTTGTGAAGAAAACATTCAATGTACTAAAATCTTCAATGACTAAGGCAATGTAAGAAGTTAGTACACAGTGAGAAAGAATTTAAGAGTTGAGCCACAAAGGATAAATGATGGATGTGGCAATACATGGCATCTGGGCTCAACGACTGAAGAATTATAAGGAAAATAAGGAACTCAACTAAAGGAGATAAGCCTGTATATAGGAGTGGAATCTGCAGTGGAAGTGGGGATCAGAGTGTAAAGTGTAGCAAGAAAGAAGGGATGAGATGCAAAGAGTCATGGTGGAAGAAGTGAAATGCTGAGAACTACTAATATACAGAAAGGACTGGACCAGAGATTAAGTTGTCTCATGTTTAATCCAGGGTTAATGCCAACACAACATACTACATTTACTTTCAGGCCATTATTGTTCCAGAGACTAAAGAGACTACCCTCCTAAGAAAAATGCATAAGATCATTAATGACCTGCTACTACATCTAAAAAATTAACTCACTATAGCCACAAAAATAGTTTAAGTACTTCAGAGCACCACTTGCATTGACTTAATTAATCAATTACTATGGCTTGGCTTAGAGAACTAGTTTCTCATTAAATCAATCATCCACTAACCACCCACACTATGCTAAGTATTCTGTGGTTCAAAAGGGTGTGCAGTATAAGCTTTGGGCAGAAACCACAACCTAGTTCATAAGTGATATTAAGGGGGGGAGTGCGGGGGAGAAGGAAGAAAATAAGAAAAACAAAATGTGTTTTTTAGATGAATATTCAATGTACATATTAGGATGTACATAGCAAACAGATGTCCAGAAAAGTAAAATAATAGCTAACACTTATTGAATGCTTATCACATATATTTACATGAGAATTACTGGAAATTCTTTCTTGAAGACATCCTCCCAAAGCCAGTAGCATTCCTTTACAGTGCCACAGAGGTACCATACGTATATCTTTCAAGACTAATTTCTTGGAGTGGTTCACAAATGGATTCTGTGGCTTTTCAAAACACTAATTCTAGAATTTGTACCCCCCTCCAAAAAAGTAGCATCATTAAAATAAGTACACAGCATTTGAATACAACTACTTGCAAAAACATTCAATTTTAATATTTGAATTTCAGCATACTCATGCCTCAAAGTTGACATAACAACTAACTGTGCTAGATACAATTCTGAAGCTTTATTTTCTTTATTGCATAACAATCCTGTAAGGTAAGTCCTTTCAGTATTCTCATTTTGCATAGGAAACAACTAAGGCTAGAGAAGATGAAAAAGATAAAGATATGGGCTGGGGTTGTGGCTCAGTGGTAGAGCACTTGCCTAGTATGTGTGAAGTTTGATCCTCAGCACCGCTAAATATAAATAAAGGTATTGTTGTCCATCTACAACTAAAAAAAAAAAAAAAAATTTAATAAATAATTTGCTAAATACAGTATAGCTACAAAGAGGTAGAGCTGTATTCAAGCCCTGAGAGTACAGAACCCACTCTTTAACTATTATGTTTTCAGTCTCCTTACCTTTTAGTCATACTTCTAATAGACACATTGAAAACTCAAGTGCAAAAACTGAATAAAAAATTCCTGTGGATACCACACAGTTTTATTCTTAAAAAGTTAAAGAAATGCAAATTAAAATACTGTTTTTTCACCTATAACATTAAAGATATATTGGCTAAGATTCTGCTACAAAGAAGTTAAACTGATACAAATTTTGGCATGTTTAATTTTAAAAACCTTGTAGAGCCAAATTGCCTAGATTACAGTCCTAGTTCTGCCACTTGCACTGAAAAATAACTTTAAGCAAATTATTTAACTTCTCAAGGCCTCATTTGTAAAACAGACGACATTAGTATTCCAGAGAGTTGTGTGAACTAAATAAGTTTAGACATGCAAAGCACAGAGAACAGTGTCTGGCACATGATAAGCATTCAATAAGTTTTAGATATTAATTCTCTTTCTGAACATGGATTAGAGAATTTATAGCAACTACTTTAAGCTCAATAATTTCATAATCATAAATGGGCTCAAACAACAGGATAATGTCACAGCTGTGTTCTGTATGCAAGAGAAAATAAGGACTCCCTAGAATCAATCAAAATACTTAGCAGTAGAGGAATGGGTAAGCAAATTCAGGTATTGTAAAGTAATCAAAAAGCCATTAAAGATCATGTTTTCAAAAATATTTTAAAATGTCAATTTTACTTCTTCACACATGCATATTAAAGATTAAAAGAAACATCAAAATGTTAATATAATTTATTTCCAAGTGATAGGATTACAAATTTTTTTTCCTTTTTTTTTTTTAGCTTATAAGTGAATTCTTTCCTTTGACAGACTTATGATTCAAGAGTTTTCACCATTACTGATAATAACTGCAATTCATATTTTATCTCATAGTTTTCTCTGGTAACACCTTTACTTTTTGGATGACTTTACAATGGATAAACATGAATTATTTTGAAAAGTTGCATTATATAAAACTGCAAATCATCCAGTAACTGATATATAAATCTAACAAAACTGCTGAAGATCATCCATACAATCTGGAATGAAAATAACAAAATATTACCTCCAAGGTCTCCCAATTTGTAACACAAAGAGAAGGCATACTACTTCTTCAAGTCTTAATCATATAATCTTCCTAACTAGACAATGTTGTTCCTACTTAACTATATTTAATGAATAAATGACATGCAAACAAATAACACTTTATATTGTATGAATCAATGTTGTAATCACTGTACAAAAGATCGTATTTTCACATTATGTCCAATACTACTAAAATAGTTTGAAATTCAACATTAGTACTAACCATTTTCCAAATTTCTCTGAAATGTTACCAAAATAAATACTTTATTGATAACAACTTCATGCTTTTGATTTTTCTAACTTCTGATTCCCAAAAGGAACTAATGCCTATAACACTATCCCAAAACTTACTAAACAGAAAGAGAATCAGTCTAAGTGTAAGCAACACTTTCACAAATTACACCTTACTCCATAATTTCTGTAAGAAAAATACAAAGAATGAAAAACAAATTTATGGCTAAATTCCAACTCTATGTGATTTGCAAAGCTATTACTCAATTCCCACATATACATTTCAAGTACTTCTATGCAATAATTATCTTCCTTAAGAAAGCGAAAACTATTATGAAGATCAAAGTTGTTTCCCCAATCTGGGAAAGGAAAAGGAAAAATCATCAACTGTCCCTATTTGTCCTTATCTCTGTGCTCTTAAGTACATCAAAAACGATCTTAAAACTCATCTCATTCTCTAGTGTCAGTAACTATGTGGGTTTCACCTCTGTACATCACTTGTGATCCATCCTACACAGGCAGAATTCATCTAGAATTATGGAGTGAACACTACATCCAGAAAATCTATCTTCCTTTGATGTAGTATGCTTCATAAACCAATAACTAAAGTTATTTCAGGTAGATTTCAGATCATATATTAGAGAAGGTCACTTTTACAATAGGTCTCCTAAACTCTGAAGGCTAAAAGCCAGGAAAGGCAAAGAAGAGGACAGCATTTACAAATTATTTCCCCTCCAATTTCAGTCATGCTTAATAAGCTTACACAGACAAAACCCTGGACATTAGAGATGATGAGGAATGGCTTTTCAAAGATAAGGACAAAAGTTTACCTGAGAGCAATTAATCCCACATAGTGCAACAAAAACAGACACAAGACACATGGTAAACGCAAGGAAGAGAGAAATTATTTGATCCAAACCCATGTGTCCAAGAGTTTCATTAAGGATAGCCTCCTTTCTTTAAAAATTAAAAAAAAGAAAGAAAGACCCTGCTACTTTGTGAACCAAAAAAAAAAGAAAATACAAGTAAAACATTATTGACAAAAAGATGTGAAATGAGATGGTATTTTGTGCAATGCAGGAAAGCCTAAAAATTGGAATAAACTTTCCTCTGGCAACAATTTATAAGTACACAAAGTTCCTTATTGTTTTCCATTTTAAAAAGAATCTCTTTGAAAAGTTCTACTTAAAAAACGTAAATTGTGCATTAAACTATGGTGTGGTATAACTCTTGCTTAACATAAAAAGGCATACTTAAAATATGCACTCAAAACACTAAAAAGAATCTGATTTTACTAGATGGGACTATATCTGAAGAAGTCTTACATAATATTCTTTAAGTTCACTTACCACTATTCTTCAATAAAAACAAAACAATCACAAAACACATTTTCATGCTTTTTTACATACCAATTTTTGTAAAAGGCAATCTGAAATAAACACTTGAAATTTTTGGTTAAACTAGTTTCCCACAAATTATAATGACTATATATCCAAATGATATACATAAAATACAACAGTTCTGAATATACATATATGTACAATCAGAAATAATATCTATTTCTTTATGGAATACTACACATTTATGACTTCTGACTAGCAAGACACACAGACTATGGTAATGTACAAGGCTGATAACTTGAAGGAAAGGATTCTGAAGGTCTGTAAATGCTCATACATTTACCAAAGGCTAAGTAAGTGAAATGCTGTTATCACTAAGGCATACACCTATCCATAATGAAGACTGAAGCAACTTGACTACTTGTCAAAGATCTTATGAAATAGTAATGAAAAATTACTGGGCATTTAAAAGCAAGCAGGTATTAAACACTGAATATGAAAACATCAGGTTACTTACAGACTTTACTAAGAATTCTGGAAAAGCTTTGAGCAACAAGTTATAGTCAAAAAGGATCCAAACTAGCTCACAGCCATAATGCTACTTGGAAAAAAAAAATTAGTTCCAGTACGGTGTATTTACCTATCATAAAATATTTTACTCTTAAGCTAAAAGAATAATGAAATTCTTTCCTGCTGCTTCTCTAGTTCCAGAAAGCAGAAATCTTGGTCTTTCAAGGTATACTGACAAATCCCAAACTCCTAGATCAGTGCCTGGTACCAGTCCTCAGTATTTCTTGAACAAACGAATGACTGGGAGTAGAGAACAGGTTAAGAGCAGGCAAACCTAAAACTATCAAAGAATTGATCACAAACAATGATAGAATTGATTAATGGGAATAATAACAACCTAAGTGTGTTGAGGTCAAATATGAATTGTTCCATATTTTAGCAAAAAAACCTGAATGAACTGTGTAAGACAATGAACATAACCTGTTAGATAAAACTAGTGACTTGACAAAATTGTGAATAATCTCACTTCTGCTAAAAAAAAAATGGACTTGATAGTCAACTGGACGAATTAGTTGATTTAGGTCGCAAATTCATAAACCCAGTTCTTTGCCCAATTACAAAGAAAAATATGCTAGTGAACTTATTAATGCTCTTTTGTCAATACTTCTCAGTTTCTGATGTAGTTTCTCACAAATATTTAGAAAATATTTCAAGCATCCAACCCTCCTTAATATAACGTAAAAATACATATCCTACTTATCTACATAAAGCCGGAAGTTTCCACACATTGACACTAATTAGTACTTATATGCAGGCAATTTCAAAATTCTTCACAAAGTATATTCTTTTGTTTTAAATTTTATGAATTTAAAGTGATCCTCAGTTCTCTAGGACCAAGCTACTCACTCAATTAGGACAATCCCATTAAAAGGTGGGTCACTCTCCTCATCACAACTAAACTTCAGAAAAAGTACGCTTTAAAAAGTGAATACAAACCCGCCATTTCACACCTGATATAATGTATTTATGAATCTAAGGCAAAACTAAAATATTTCTCTAGTTCTACTTTCAAAAACTTGTTTGATTGCTAGTTTGTCTATCTTGACTTATACCTGTTACTGTAGCGACGTGAGCAAGTACGTCCAGTTTCTGTTACAACAATATATTTTAATTGCTTGCCATTGGCTGTTTGAATCGAGTGTGACATCCAGAGTTATACCCTATACACTAAAGAGTGTATGACTCCATGTAATGACAAAAGAGAAAGTTTTTAAACAGAATACGTTTGTTGTCGCTAAAAGTGACAGCAGAAAAGTAAAGCAGCTCTGCGTGGTGACCAGACTCGTTCTTTGAGGCTTCCAAGGCTAAGAAACGGAAAACTAATTGTCCAATTTGTTGGGTCTCGCTTCCTTCCCGCCGGCCCTCCTACGAGTGGCGAGACAGTTCCTGAACCAGAGTTTGTGAAGTGCTTAGGAGGCTTCTGGGATGAACGATGCTATAAATACGCTTCATGTTATGAGTATATTGCCACTGAGCATTTCGTGGAACCACTGTCACTGCGTCGGGGACAGGTTGGTGGCACAACCCTTGCCGAGGAGGGGGGAGAAGGCGGGCACAGCCCCCCTGGTCGCCGTAAAGCGAGGCTGGGTCATGTTTTAAGCCGCAGCTAGACCACACGTGAAAAGTTACACACACGCCCCACACCGAGGACTCCGGTTGGTCTCCATCCCCGAGGGCTGGAGTGCTTGAGCCGGGAGGCAGGAGAAGCGCGGGGGCTCGGGCCTACACCCCACAAAAACGCAGGGAGGGCCGGGTGGCGCGGGCCCCGCGCAGCGACGCCCGGGGCGGCGGGGGCCGGGCGCGGGGAACGGCCCGGGAGGGCGGCCGCGCCGGGCCCCGCGCAGCCCCGTTGCCGGGAAGGCTCGCGCCCCGCGGCCGGCGGCGTGGGGGAGGGGAGGCGGGCCTGCGGCCTGTTGGGGGAGTTCAGCCCGGACCTCGCGTGCGGCTCTCGGCCGGGGCCCCGGCCCCGGGGTCCCGGGCGCCGAGGAGGGACTCACCGGAAAGGCCCGGATCCGCATCTTGGTGTCCTTCCGGCTGCCCGTGCCTTTGCTCAGATTCGACATGGTGCTCGTCCCCTACCCGGCGGCGGCTTCGGGTCGCACTCCGAGGCGCCGGTGTCACATTTAAGGCGGGCGGGCGGGCGAGGGGCGACGCTGGGGGCGGCGGCGGCGGCGCGGCCCCCGGGCTGGGCTGGAGAGCGGACCGGCCCCTGGGCGGCCGCGGCGGCGGCGGCGACGGCTCGGGCTCTGGCGACTCGGACTCGGCTGAGGGCTGCGCTGGCGCGGCGGCTCCGCAGGGTCCCCCTCACGCCCGGCTCGGCTCCCTTTATCGCGCTCCTCCGCGATGGCGGCGGCGACGGCGACGGACAAACATCTCACTGCGCAGGCCGAACGTCCTCCTCCTCCTCCTTCTCCTCCTCCGCCTCAGCGAGACGAGATCCGGCCCAGAGGGTGGAGGGGGGAGGAGGGAGGGAGGAGAGCCGGAGAGTGGAGAGATTGGGGGGAGGGGGGTGGGAGGACGGGAGGGGAGGCGGGCGGCCGCGGCAGGGACGCTCAGATCTCGCGAGAAGAGGGCGAGCTCGTAGCCCCGGGCTGGGTGGGGCGAAACTGGGGAGCAGGAGGGAAAGAGAGGAAGTGGGAGGGGCCGACAGGGCGGAGAGGAGGGAAAGGGGCGGGGCTGAAGGCAGAAGGAGTAAAAGCTTTTTTGAAAGAGGAGCGTCGAAGACTTGGTTCTGAGCAGAAATGGTTGCTGATTGGTGGAGCGCGAAGTAGGGTTGAGGGATTCTGGTCACTTGGACAGTGGGCGGGGGAAGTTCGCAGGGCCAGAGTAAGACTGTGTAGTGGGCAGGATTGGCTGGACTGGGCTGGGCTACAGCGGGCGGAGGGTAGACCTGCAATGAGCGTGGGGTGCTAGATGGATCACTACGTCCTAGAACTGGTTCCTGTGTTTTTCTAGGGCATCTTGGACTAGGGATGGGCACTTGAGCAGAAGCCAGAGACTTGAAAGAAGAGTTACCTGCACTGTTGGAAATTAGTGTCTCGTATTCTTGACAAGAATTCCACCTCAGCTCCCAGGTCTGAGGGGTGGAGATGTTAATCTACAGAGTTTCCTTAAATTGGAGAAGCACCAGGACCTCTTGATTCACTGATATTTTATGAGGGACCCAGGGCTTACTATTGAAATCTGATTTTTGTTTCCATTGAGATAAAATGACAGCTTCCTTAATGTAGTGCAATATTTGGTAAATTATGTTAAATAGAATGATAGAAACCTATCTATAACCTGCCAAATAAGTCATTTTTACCATTATCAAGAGCAGGTAGATATTTAAAACCAAAGTAACTGTTGGATTCAGTTTGCTGTGAATTTGGAAGAATTTTTTATTTTTTTTAATCATCATATAGTCAAAATGTCCAGTTTGTTTGACTTTCATTTATTATGCATTTTACTTCCTGATTTACCTGCTTGCGCAACTGCTGCTATACTTGGGTTGTCAAGTCTGCTGGAGAATGTGTGAGTTCCTACTAAAGTTTCTGATTTTCCCATTTTAAATAAGAAGCTGTTGTTCGGGTGAATATCTACGTTTAAAAATCGGACTTTTGATATGTTTTTTAATAGCAAACTTTAATAAGTAAACTGAGGGGTACTTTTTATGAGTGACTATCAGGTTGAATTTGCCCTAAATTAACTGAATCCTGATGTCTAAGCTTTTTATATTATAAAGAAATTCAGCTATGTGACATGAAAAAACACCACTATTATGATGGTGCTTTCAGCCCCTCTTGGTAAAAATGCCCCCGTGGAATTTATTTTTTCCTGCTGTGTATTTGCTAATCAAAACAGGAATTTAAGGAGAATGTTATTTAAGGCAATATCTGTAAATACTGAAGCTAAAAATAGGTCATCAAAAATAGGTTGATAATGTAAAATTGGGAGGGACTCTGACTTGTATATAAGATAATAAGTCTGGGATGGGAGTTTATAATATGTATGCTAATCGAACAATTATTTGCATAATCATTAGAATATCATAATGGTGTTTTTTTCATTGGTCCTCTTGACTTTTAACTCAATTTCTTTGTAATATAAGAATCTATGTTATAGAACCATTGTTTTGAATCTCAGCCTTACTGCTTTACTAGCTGTGTTATATTTCTTCTGGGCCAAACACCTGACTGTCCCCAGAGTTCTTCAAAGGTGAAATAGAGACAATACGAATAACTTCTCCTTGGATGACTGTGAAATTTAAATGAGAGAATGTATTTTAAAAGCCCTTAGAGCAATGCTCAGCATAGAGCATCCACTCAACCTCTGATGAGGATTATGGGGCATTAAGGTCAAAGTTATACTGTTGTCCTTTACTCAATATGTAGATTTCTTTTTTTTTTTTTTTTTTAGAATTTTAATATTTATTTTTTAGTTTTCGGCGCACACAACATCTTTGTTTGTATGTGGTGCTGAGGATCAAACCCGGGCCGCCCACATGCCAGGCAGCGCGCTACCGCTTGAGCCACATCCCCACCCCTCAATATGTAGATTTCTAAAAGAAGTATTTATATACTTATATAAAATGGATTATATCTGAAAGCCAGTCTCCATTTGAATTTTACAAAGCAAAGAAGATAAACTAGGGAATCAATAGAGAGTTGATAATTTTACTTTGGCAAGTAAGGACATTAAAGAAGAATAAAGAGGGATTGGGGCTGTGTCTTGGTGGTGGTATACTTGCCTCACATGCCCAAGGCCCTGCGCATCTCAAAAAAATTAAAAATGAAGGGGGTGCTGTGTGGTGGTACATTCTTGTGATTTCAGCTTCTGGAGAGACTGAGGAGGATTGCAAGTCAAGAGCCACAGCCTGGGCAACTTAGGGAGACCCTGTCTCAAAAATTTAAAAATAAATAAATAAATAAAAAGGCCCAGGTATGTAGTTCAGGCATGTAACTCCATGTTACATCCCCAGTAATGAGAAAAGGAAAAAAAAAAAATCGTAGATCATCCCCATCATTTCATGAAAGAAAAAGTAATATGTCAACCTCAAAAGTATATTTTTAATAAAGGGCAGTTCTTTAAATTGATAATTCAGCCTTATGATAAACAACACATTGCACTGATTATTCTTGTTTCACTATGAACCTAAGAAGACACCCTGGACTAGCATTTAAGAACCCAATACTTTTAGGTATGTTTCTTTTTAATTGTAAATCAGTATAATCACCATTTAATTCATTTTGTTTTACAAGCACACATTTTCATGTTTGTGTTGCCTAAACAAAATTTGGCTGCATTTAAAAGAATCAGTATCAACTGTTTATTTTCTATGCTTTTAACAAAAAAAGAAGTAGGAAAATGCTTCAAGATGAATTCTTCATTCAAAATCTACTGTTCACTTAATTATTCATATATTCAAGAAACATTTACTGAATGTCACTACATGTGTGAGACACTAGGGTGAATAAGGCAGATGAGACCTGCCATCACAGAACATGTAGTCCTTTTTTACCTCTCAAAATTTGGAAACCACAATAGAGTTAGCAAACAATTTTTCATATATTTCTGTCCAGAAACCAGGAATTTTCCATTCTAGAGAAGCATCATTCTCAAATGTACATGAAATTACCCTCTAAAGCAGAGGTGAACTTATTTTTCTATGCCCAGTGGTTTTCCCTGACTTGCAAACAACAAATGAACTTTCAGAATGTTAGCTTCTCTGCAGACTGCCAACTGATCCAGCAGAGAAAGCAGCCCTGGAATAGGAACTCACTAGATCTTGCATGCCTGACAGTTGGTATTCCTACTCATGCTGACATTGTCCTGACACAGGAAAACAGTGGCCCCATTTTCATTTATCTACATGGAGCACGTGCAGTCAGACAGGTCGGGTGGTGTTCTTTCCTTCTGCCCCTTCTGTAAAGGGGCACTATGAGGTATGAGGAGACTGCAAAAGGGAATAATAGCCTCTTCTTGGCCATGAATTTCTAGGTATCCAGGATACCAAGCCACTTTAATCACTGTTTCAGACCCACCGATTTGATTGTGAAGATATTAGTTATTAAATCAGCTCACAGCCTACCAATTCAATTAGAAAGACTTGTTCAATAGTTTTGAATAGATCAAGACTGTGTTAGGGAAAACTGGCTGTTTTTCAGATGGAAGACAAAAAATGTAGTGATATTACCAGCTCCTTGAATGGAAAGACTGGGTCTACTATTTTCTTTATTGTTCCCACCAGGCAACTGGTAAATATTATAGGACATTAGATGTGGAATTATATATGTGTGGGGTAGTAGGACACATATATGCACTATAAGATGATGTTATTTGAGGAAAGTAAGTGGACCATTGAGAATTTAACTATAAACACTTAAACATATGAAAACTTTAGGCCTTTTCTGTGTGCTGTTTCTACTTTGTTCTTGCCATTTCCTTATGTCACTGAGAACAAAAACATATGAGGGGCTGGGGATGTGGCTCAAGCGGTAGCATGCTCACCTGGCGTGCGCGGGGCACTGGATTCGATCCTCAGCACCACATAAATCTAAAATAAAGATGTTGTGTCCACCAATAAAAAATAAATAAATATTAAATTCTCTCAAAAGCATATGAAGTGTATGAGACAGTTGCATCTTTAAAAATCTTAAATGTCTGATTATATCATAAATTCCTCCTTTCAATTTTTCATCAACTACTGTGCCAAATAAAATCATCTCACTGACAGCTCTTGACACTTCCCAGTTGACTTGGGTAGTTCTGTTTATTCCACATGTACTCATTAAATTAAATATTTTGAAAATAAAAATATATATATACACAACCAACTAGCTTAATAGAATATAAATTCTCAATTAAAAATTATAGGCATTGTTGCATGTAATTTTATTTTCAAGGAAAAGAATTTCCCTTTATTCATAGCATTATAACACTAACTGTATCAAGAAGCCTCCAGGGGACAATTATGAATATGTACCGCTTTCATTCATGACAAGTAAAGTATACATTGAAATTTGTAATTCACCAACTCTGTCTTTGTGAATTAAGTTAATTTTGGAGTTGAAATAAAGCATGGGATCAAAGAGTCATAAAAGTAAATGGTTTAAATTTTATAAGAAATTTAGTAATTGTATGAATTATAACTACAACCATCAACAAATGTAATAAAATAGTATTATGCTTAAACTTCTTCAGTAAGCTGTTTGTCTTGAGTTCATAATAAAACCTTATATTTAATTCTTAGATCTTGAACTGGTAGACATCATAATCTTGAAAGATAAAGGAACTCTGATAAAAGACAAGAATAATCTTTAAGATAATAAAAGATATAAAAATTGTTAGGACCTATTTCTAGCCACAAATTGACATGATGAATTAAGTTCTAGAGATAAGTTGATTCTTAGTCACTATTTTCTGAATCCTCTAATTCTTACGTGGTTAGCTATTGAGCAATAAATTTAAATGGTGAGTTCTTAGACAATAGCACCATGAACACCTTGTGAAGATGAAACTGGCAACTTTAAATTTAACCCAGTTAAAAACTTCTTAAATTTTTTTTCATTTATGAAACTATTAGAAATAGTATTTCTCTGTTACTGAAATTCTTATTAAGTATCACCTATCTCCATATGAATCTTCATTTCTTTTAAACAACTAATTTAGGTGCTTGGATTATTAAGGCATTTTCATATTTTTTTATTAGAGCAGTGCTTGTCCTTTTAGAGGTAGAGAAGTGTTTCCTACTAGCACCCTGACCCTTATTTTCAAAGAGTCCCCCACTGAGTGAGGTCTTGGTTTCTACTTCCAAGCACATATTCAAGGGGGCCTGATCCTCTCTCTCCACTTCTCAGCTTGCTCTGTGAGTAGATGTATAGTGGAAACACAGGCAATCAAATTGTCTAGAAACTGACTTGAGGAGGTGATGGATCTGGGTCAGCTGAGCATTCAGAGGCAGTGGCAGTAGGTGGCCTAGACTCTTTCCACTGAATGATTTTCACTGCTGCTCCTCAGCCTGTAAACTGTCCTCTAATCCCTGTTTTCCACCCATTGTCTTCCCTTCTCCCCTTGTTTCTGGGACCCCAAATGTTTCTTCCCCAAATTCTATTTTTGCTTAAAAATAGTCAAAGTTTGTTTGTGCTGTGTATCTGTCAGGGTCCTGGCAGGAAACAGATGGTTCACTGTAAGAAGGACATTGAGGGCAGTGTAATTAAGGGACTATCTACAAAAAAAGCAGCAGAGTTAGGCAGTGATCAAGGGATGATGAAGCATCTCAGGACTAGCAATAGCAGGACACATCTAGGCTCCAGGGACTAAGGAGAAGAGTAACCGCCAGAAATTCTTGCTGTCTCTAGACAAGAGGGCTGCCTGACAATCTGAGGCCTTAGGAGAGAACTTACTGACAAGCTCTGTGGAAGTAGGAAGACAGGCAGGAACAAAATACCTTGAACTCACATTCCTTCTTCCTTTGGACCTCTGGCTGATGCCTCTCACTGGATGAATTAAAGGGTGAGAGAGTCATTGATGGAGGCCATAAAAACCCCAGCAGGGCACTGGGTGGAGAAGGGTGGAGACTAGATCCTAAGAGGATAGCAAGGATTATCCAAGTAGAGTGCTTGCAAACAAGACCTTTGACTGATAAAAGTGTGTGTGTATGTGTGTATACCCGCGCACACACATACGCACACAAATGTATAAATTCTTTTAAAGCCCTCATACAGTTGTAGGGTCTGTGCAGTATAATAAGGTGTCTAGCTAGGAGGTAACTAGGAGAGCAGAGGCTGTTGCTCAAGGCATGTGCCCTGCAAGTGCTATTGTCGCACATAGGAAGGAGCTCCTATTTCCTTGATCAAAGATGCCAACTGTGTTATATGCTGCAGGGCTGCATTTGTTTGGGTGGAGGGAATCTTTTTCTAATTTGCACAAAGCCACCATATAAACTGACAGTAGCTGTGCACAACTAATATTAGTGGCCAGCACACTATTATTTTAAACTACGAAATACTATAGCACCATGGTTTAGAGGGTCAGTCCTGAAGTCATATAGCTTGGGTTTAGTTTTGGTTTTTTATTTTATTTTATTTTTATTTTTATTTTTTTGGTGCCAGGAATTGAACCAGGGGTGCTTAACCATTGAGCCACATCCCTCTTTTTACATTTTATTTTGAGACAGATCTCACTAAGTTGCTTAGCACCTCACTAAATTGCTGAGGCTGGCTTTAAACTTGCAATTCTACTGCCTCATTCTCCTGAGCTTCTGGGATTACAGACATGTGACATCACACCCTGGCCTGGGTTCTAACCTGGACTCCTCAATGTATTGAATGAACCCCATTTATTCTCATCAGTTAAAACCAAGTTAATAATAGTACCAGTTTCACAAGGCTAGTGTGAAGATTAAATAAAATAATGTAGATAAAGTATTTAGCCCAACACCTGGCACATAGTTTGAACTCAAACTGTTGCTTACCATGATTATTCTTTTATTCTTCCCTAAACATAAAAACTATAAACTTTGGGGTATGTATATTATACATGATACAATGCATGGTCATTAGTGCTCCTGCATTTCTGTCCCCACTGTAATGGCACTTTTATCATGCACAAGAGGCCAACAAAGCCGGGCTTCATATCATGACAAGAACAGAAAAGTTACAAGTCTCACCTCAAATGTTAAGTACATGGCAAATTAAATTCTTTAAGAATTCGATCAAAAGTATGATGTTTTTCATCTCTATTGAGAGGGAGGCTTTTAGAAGTAATTAATAGAACAATCCATGTCACTCTTGTTTGGTCAATTTATTCACCATTGTTTTTGGTGAAATTCCACAGCTACCACCTAATGTTACACATTACAGTGCTGCATGGTAAGGAGTTGCCATGGGTAAGGACAGGGAAGGATTACGAATTAATTAAATACAGGAAATATTGCTTTTTAAAATAAGCTATGAGACTTTCTTCTATATCAATACTGGCATTCTTTGAATTTAAAGAATATTAGCAATTATTAGAGAGTTATATCAAAGCCATAGGGTAGCTGAATGACTGGAGAAATATAAAAGAAATTGATGACCATTAACATTTAAGTTTGGCCTCAAAATTATGGTGCATCCAAATCAGCCAAATTGCTTTTCACTGCAGGTAACAAAAAACCCAAATACAATTGGAATTAGCAGTAATCAAATGTATTATCTCAAATAACAAGAAGTCCAGAGTTAAGATAGGATCCAGGCATGTTACATCTAGGCTTCAGCCCAACTTTGTGACAATTTTCTTAGCCATTTTTTTCTATGGAGAGTTAGGCTTATTTTTTATTTACTTTTTAAACAGGCAAAATGCATACATACTTCAAAAAATCAAAGTTATGTACAAAAGTATATTTAGAGAAGTTTCCATGCCTGTCTTCACCATGACATCATCAACTTCTTCCTCACATGATCCTGAGCAACTAAATATTGCTAGCATCATGATGAACAGCACTGGGTTCAAGCTAGATTCTGTTACTAATTAGCTGAATGACCCTGGATGTGCCTACAGAAAAAGAGATAATAATAATACCCATCTTGTGAGATAGTTGTGAGGATTAAATGAGCCTAGAAACATTATGTGCTCTTAGATCAGCACCTCGAAAATACTAGGCACTTAGCAAACGTCTACTCTTGTTTCATTATTATCTTCATTTTATACACACCAAAATCATCTCAGACAGATAAAAAACATAACTGAGAAAGGTTAAGTATATTGCTGAATATCTCTATCTAAGAGGGATTTGAACCCTTTTATTTAATGTTGGGTCTTCCAATTCTAGAGTCTGTATGTTTCACAATTATGTCATTTTTCATTTCAGTCATCCATTTCAGACACCATATTCCAATTATACAAGACAATAGAATGAAGTTCCTAAAAGTGGGTATCAAAACAATTTTTTTGGTGTCATTTTTAGTGTTCTGCACTGTCTACAAATCACTAAATGGTTGTTAACTGAATGAACAACAAATGGGATATCTATGTTTAAGATCCTAACAAACTTGCTACAATTTTGAGTGATAGACTGAAAAAAGTAATACGTTTGAGGGCTTGATTTGGGTTGGGGCAGGGGTCTTGTAGTCAGTCAATTTTCATGCCATCTGCAGCTTCTCTATTTCTACCCACATTACATCATCTTTACTAATGAAGACCCTATTTTTGTAGTTTAAGACATAAGTTAGCCTGGCGTGGTGGCACATACCTGTCACACCAGCAGCTCGAGAGGCTGAGACAGGAGAGTTGCAGGTTCAAAGCCAGCCTCAGCAACAGTGAGGCACTAAGCAACTCAATGAGACCCTGTCTCTAAATAAAATACAAAATAGGGCTGGGGATGTGGCTCAGTGGTTGAGTGCCCCTGAATTCAATCCCTGGTACCAAAAAAAAAAAAAAAAAAAAAAAAGACATAAGTTAGCAAAGAAAGATTCAGTTTTGTTGAATGTATTCTTACTATTTTAAGAGAGGAACTAAACTTTCAACATAAGTTTTGGAGAAAAATACATTTCCTTAATTTGCCAGACAATTTAAACATATCTGAATGTCCCAGCTAAACTTAACTAATCTTCAGTAACTACAGCAGAGCTTCTTTTGTACCGCAATTTATTATTTTTATTAAATTTTATTATTTATGGATTTGGATATACTCTGGGTCAAATTGCACGTGCTCAAATTGGACAACCATCAAAGAGGAACTTGATGTTCTCTCGGCTGAATTTGTAATAAGGCCTCGGTTACATAATTTGCAGGATGGTGTGCAACGAGAGACACACCTGAGATTGATACCGTATCCGTCAGAGTATACAGCCAATTCTGTTAGCCACTGCACTCTAGAAAAGAGAAATTTGAACTGGAGACCTTAAGAGAGTTTCTGGTTCAGTTTTCCCAACCCTTATTGCAAATGACAGGTGGGCCTCCACTGACCTAGTAGAGTAAGGTTGTCCTTCAACATCAGAATCTTAAAAGTATTCCAATGCATTATGTTATATTAAATATAATTTTGTTTACATTTTTAATATTTAAACAAATTCCAAAATGCAAAAATAAATGCACTATTTTATTGTATTTTAGATTTTAGCTCCAAAGGCAAAAAAAAAAAAAAAAAAAGCCACAAAAAATTGTGAAATCTATTTAACAATACACAGGGTGGTGTGGTCAGGAGTGAAGTGCACTGACCTATTCAACTAAACATGAATTGCATCAGAGAAAGGAGGATTATTGGGTGGATATAAGAATGGGTAGACAAATGAGCTAACACAAATAGGTTTAAATGTAAATTACAGAATCTTTGTGGTGGGTATATGAGTGTTCATTGAACAGTTCTCTTAACTTTATGGGTAGATTTGAAATTCTTCAGTACTAAGCTAGAGAAAACATGAATACCTAAGTAAATTGCTTAGAGTCAGATTTTAAGAGTTCAGAATATGCTTATATTATAAAAATATCACATTAAATGAAATCAGTACATTAAAATATAGAATTAGCTACAATTTATCCAGAATCCAGGGTATGCCAGAAACTGTGCATAAGTGTTATCTAATTTAATTTAATACAAGTATCACCTGAAGTATTATTTTCCTTATTTTATAAGTTTGGAAATGAGCATAAGAAGGTTACATAATTTGCAGGATGGTGTGCATCAAGAGGCACACCTGAGATTGAAACCATACCATTCTTAGTGTACAGCCAATACTGTTAGCCACTGCACTCTAGAAAAGAGAAATTTGAATTAGGGAACTTAAGAGATTTTTCTGGTTCTGTTTCCCCCAACTCTTATTACAAATGACATAAAGTTTTGGTAGCAATAGAATCCTAGATTTCTACTCTGACCAAGACTCTTCCCACTAATCATGGTGTTTCTTTAAGTAAAGTTGTTTTTACAAAATGAATTTACTTTAGGATTCTTTTAAGCAAATCATTTCCATAAAGCACTTTAATAGAATATAGAATTTGATCTATATTCTTTTTTAAGGTATGAAATATGCCACAAATGTGGGCACCCTGATGCTATAAACAGTAGGTCCATAAGTGTAACAGTAGCTTATGCTTTCAAATACACTCATTGCGCACATTTTCCTACTGGAAAAAAATGCATGAAATGCTGAAATAAATACATATTACACCCATTTGAATGAAAATATTATAATTCAGATAATTCTGAATTTTTTTTCATAGCTCAATTATAGTCCTGTGACTTTTCATTGTTGTTTAATTTTAGCAATGACTGACTTACATGGTACAAACCACCTTAAACACAAGGGGGCTGGGGTTGTGGCTCAGTGTTAGAGTGTTAGCCTAGCATGCATGAGGCACTGGGTTCAATCCTGAGCACTACATTAAAAAAAAACTAAACAGAATAAAGGTATTATGTCCATCTATAACTGAAAATATTTTTAAAAAACACATGGGTAGAGGAAAGGAAAGTTGAGCATTAAAAAAATAAAAAGAACATTTCTGAGCAATTTTCCCATCAACTATAAAGTTCTGACCTGATAGCATAGTTAATAGTAGGTTTATCATGAACATCACAGGCAAATGTGTTTTTGTTTTGAAAACAAAAAGTAAAAGCATAAAAAGTAAGAACCAATACAACAAACACTTAAAATCTTAACATATGTTTATCTTTACCATTTTCTGTCAAGCACAGTGATATAGTTTTAATGTGTAATGAGATTATGAACAACATCTTTCTTGATTTCAGAACATAGATAGATTGGAAGACAATTTTCCATGAGCTTGTGAGGCACCCATTATTTTTATTATGGACTATCTTTTCAAGGATTTTTGGATAAGAATAGCCTTGAATGATAGAGGTAGTGTCTTTCTCTGGAGCAAAGAGCAGATATGCTATTGTCTGTTTAAAAGATTTGGGTTCCCTAACTCAGGGTTTCTCTACTAAACAAAAGCCATTGTACGTGCAGCTATCTATCTGACCCCCTCTGCATCACTCTATGGGAAATGGGCCTTGGAATACCAGTGCAAATGCTGATACTTCAACTACAGAGTGTGACAAAGCCTTTTGTCTCTGTCACAGGAATCTCATGTCTTCTAACAGCCTTTATTGAACTGCACCAGGCTAATTTGTTAACCTGCCAAGAAGTAAAAACTCTACTCCTCACAGTTCTTTACAGGAAATTCAGATAAAATATGGAGACAAAGATCCTTCCTCCTATTATTTCTTGAGACAATTTTTGGAAAATCTGCATCAGCTTTTGGGGAGAATGGCAGTATATTTTAGTAATTAAGTACCTACACTCTGCAGCCAGGCTATCTAGGTTCTTCTGGCTACAGGTCTCTTTCAGTTTGGATTCCCCTGAGACAAGGATAGGAGTGAAGAGATCTTAGCACTCATTGGTAGAGAATGAGAAAGTGAGACAGAAAAGGGAAAGTAGACAATAAATGATGGATTTTCAAGTAAGTTATGATTGTGGGCATTTAAAGTTTAATTCTACCCCGGAACTGTTGGTAGCCAATAGGGAATGTGAGCCTCAGAGTTATCCTACCTGAGTGGGTAGGGAGTTAGGATACTATACCCCAAATACCATCTGTCATTTGTTGAGGGTTCTTGGGGTGGGGCAGGTGCTGATTCAGGTCCTGGATTTTCTGGCCTGTCCTTCATGCAAAAGTTGGCTGCAATAGGCTCTGGCAGTTTGAAATGAGGTCTGTGTGTACCTGGTATTGTTAAGTCCCAAGGGAATATAGTTGGCACACACATAGCCTTTGCTACAGACACCCTCCAGGAGTATATTCCTATCAAGTGACTCAAACCTGGCTTTTGCCCTCTGTTTCTTCATCTGTAAAATGGGAACAAAAATTGTACCCGTTACCAGATGTGGTGGTACATGTTTGTAATCCCAGCTATTCAGGAAGCTGGAACAGGAGGATCACAAGTTTGAGGACAGCCTAGACAATTTTGGGAGACCCTATCTCAAGAAAAAAAAAGACAGAAAAGAAAAAGAAAAAAGAAAAGAAAACCGCTGGAGATGTAGTTCAGTGGCAGAGCACTTACTTAGAATGTGCTAAGCCCTGGGTTCAATCCCCAGTGCCACAAATGAATAATAATAACAGCAGCAGAAGCAGCAGCAGCAGCACTACCACCAATCATATAGGGTTGGTAGAAGGATTAAAGATTTAGTCCATGTACAACACTTAAAACAGATCACAGCAATTCATAAGCACTTAGTAAATGTCAGCTATTGTTCTGGAAGAACATAAAGCTTATTCGTTGGTTGATATTTCCTTAACATTGTGAAGTTTTATTTTACTAAATGCCTGGGATGATCTCATATATTCAAGGTGTATTCAAGGTGTATTTATGTCTAACATTTGTCAAGGGACAACATTGGTGCCACACGGGAAGCATCAAGAAAGATGTATTTAAAACTTATTCCTATTTAAATTTCCTTAGAGAATTTATGGGGCTAAGCACTCCTGAACTCTTTAATTTAAAGATTTACTGCTCTGTCAGAGAAACTAATTAAATCTTATTTGAAGTGTCACTAACACAGCAGCATTAGATTCAGTTTTTTGTTCTTCTATTATGGGAATGAGAATATAAAAGAGAAGGGTGTTTTAAACTCGATTTTCTAACATTATGTATCATCTGTGTCAGACTCCTCTGAATCAACATCATGGTAAAAATGAGATTCACCATCAAAAATTCTAGTAAGCCTATTTCACTTTTTTTTAAAAAAAATATTTTTTAGTTGTTAGACCTTTATTTTATTTATTTGTATGTGGTGCTGAGAATTGAACCCAGAGCCTCACCCATATGAGGCAAGCACTCTTCCACTGAGCCATAACTGCAGCCCCCTAGTTCACTTTTGATTTAGATAAAATTCATCTATTAAACAAACATCAGTAGAAAACCACAACCTACTAGCAAGACCTGTATTATGGAAATTAACTCTACAGAGGCCTATAGGTTTGCTTGTTTCCCACCCTAATAACATCCCTTCTATTCCCTCCCCTCCTTTTCTTTTCTTTAATTTTAATAACCCAACAGCCTTTCCTGGCTTGCTCTGCCTTGCCTCTTGTCCCCTAACTTAAAGATGTCAGTCAGGACCGGGTGCAGTGGTGCACACCTGTAATCTCAGCGGTGTGGCAGGCTGAGGTTGGAGGATCTCAGTTCAAAGTCAGCCTCAGAAAAATCGAGACTCCAAGCAACTCAGTGAGACCCTGTCTCTAAATAAAATACAAAATAGGGCTGGAGATGAGGCTCAGTGGTTGAGTGCCCCTCATATATTATATATCATATATATATATATATATATATATATATATATATATATATATATATATATATTATATACAGACATATATAAATGAGAAAGTAGAGCATAATCTTTTTATAAATATTTTATAAGAATACAGGCTAAAAGCAATTTATCCATAATTTTACACACTAAAAATCTGACAGTTTTAACAAACATTTCTTTCTAGCTACTATTTTTTCTATATTAAATGTCTTACATTTGAACTCTATTAAATGGTGCTTGATTTTTATTACAGACTAAGGAGAGTTGGAAAACCTGTAAAGTTTCTTTCCATCCATTAGTCAATTTTCTTTTCAAACTTTTGATGTCTTATTGACCTATATAAGTTTTCTAAGTAGAAGGTAGGATAGTTTTCTACAATTTTTATCCATATGACACTATTTTTATTTCTTACAATTTCCTAGTCATTTCCCTCCATGCTGAATATCAGTTTAATAAAACATATTTTAAGTGTATGATTGATACACACACATGAGTATATATATACATGTATATTTAGATAATGATGAATTAAGTGATTTTGTCTTAGAATATTCAGGCTGTTAGGCTTGTTGTTATTGCAGTATTGGAGACTGAACCCAGGGCCTCATACTTGCTAGGCAAGTGCTCTACCACTGAGCTACATCCCCAGCCCTATTCAGGTATTAGAGAGGAAAACAAGCAAAATTCAGCATATTTTAACTTATGCTTTTATAAATAAAACATATAATAAATCAAGATTTTAAAATAAGTTCAAATTGAATTACAAATTTATGGTTATTAAGAAACATTTTACTGTTTTAAAATATTTTAAATAGTCTTTTGTGTATTTATGTAACTATAAAAATAACGTATCAGTAATAACTGATTGAATTCTGTCTCTTTCCTCATTGTCAGCTCATTTCTAGAAGATCATTCATTTGATGAGGTCAGCCCAAAAGAACCTTAGGAACTTTGGAGTCTCCTAATGACTTGAAGACCAAAGCCTCAAGGCAGGGTTATGAAACTGGACTAGCAGAGAACAGTATCACTGTCAATACTCAAGTTCTCCTTTTTATGCACCATTCCTTACCTCATTTCCCTCCCAGATACCAAGGGTTCCAGTCCAGATCCTAATTGTCCTATATTTTCCTGTATGTTTCCACTAAAGCTCATCTTTCCTAGACATAGTCTATAACAAACCAAATCCTTTCTTTCAACAAAAGTTACTACCTTTTATTCCATTCCTTATGGACCCCATTTTTGTTTTGTCTTTTTTGGGGGTGAAAGATAACAAAATATCTATTTCTAGCTAGGATGGTAGAGCATGTCTGTAATCCAGCTGTTCAGGGGACTGAGGCAGAAGGATGGCAAGTTCAAGGCCAGCCTAGATAACTTAGTGAGCTCCTGTCTCAAAATAAAATTTAAAATGTGCTGGGGAAGTAGTTCAGAAGGAATGTGCTCCCAGTTTGATCCCCAATACCTCAGAATGATTTATTTATGATAAACAATTAATTGTGATAATAGATTTAGCACAACATCTACCACATAAATTCTTCCTGAGAATATAAAACATCTGGTGATCCCTAGGACACTTAAATACATTCTAACTGGGGCTACTTTGACTCATTTCTTAAACTACAAAGAATAGCAATAAAATGTAAAAGCTCCAAACCATCAAGACAGTCAGATTTGAGGGTACACTACCCACTTATTTACTTTTTATAATTGATGCATGTGGTTTGATGAACCCTGTCTTATGGGTTGAATCTGATGTTATATGAGTTGCATTGAACCCAACGTGCAGGGTTGGAAAGTCAAGGCGTGCCAGTGACGTTGACTATTTCTGGGCACTGGTACAAGCCCCAGAAAGAAAGATTAGTTGCATGTTTTCTTTTATGATGACATGAGTTAAATAATATACCTTCAGATTAAATATATCATCTATTTGACACAAAGTTCTTACACAAGAACTGAAAGCAAATATAGATTATTAAGTGTAAAAGCTGGGGAATGTTGACAGTGGCCAAACCCATACAGTGTTTACAAGTTTTACATGCTGAGCAAATATGTCAGTCAGTTTGTCTGACCTGCCCTTGCTCCCTTCTTGAGAACCTGTTCCCATTGTTTCTGATGAATGGACAGCAAGCCATATGACCCTACCCTTCTGACCACAGCTGATTGGAATAGAGAAGAAAGAGAGACAAGAGACAGACAAGAAAGAGACAGAGAGATAGAGAAAAGGAAGGCTAAATGAAGCCAATATGTAGCAAGACAGAAAACAGTGACCATGTGACTCCAGTGAGGGAGGAAGAAAGAAAAAGAGAGAACACATATCTTGATTCCAAAGAGCTTCCCTATTCTTTCTTCCAGGTCTGTGAGTGGCCCAGATGCACTTTCTACCTGTGTGATAGATATTCTGTATAACAGAGAAGGTTAACTTCCATAGCAGTATATGTAATTTAAAATTTTCTAGTAATCACCTTAAAAAAAGAAATAGATGAAATAAATTGCAATATATTTCACTTAGTTCAATACATCCCCAGTATTGCTGTTTCGACATGTAATCAATATAAAAATTATCAATGAGACATTTGTGTTCTTATTTTTATATGCTAAGTCATTACATTCTGCAGTATGTTTTATACTTAAAATGCATCTTATTTGGGACAAGGCACATTCCAACTGCTCAACAGCCACCTGTGGCTAGTAGCTACCATATTGCACAGTACAGGGAAAGAGCAGTCATTGGAAAACAACCATGCTTTCAGGGACCACATTTCCTGTCTGTTTTGCATCTAGGAATGGCAAGGTGACTAGTTATTGCCAAAGATTTGGGAGTGGAAGCTATGTGTGTCACTTCCAAAACCAGGTGGTGAAGAAACAGATACAACTTCTCTACTCTCCCTAGTCCCTTCCACCGGCTTGTGGGAAAAGACATGGCATCCTTTAAAGCCCTGTGATAAAGATAGCACAGAGAGAAAGATGTGTGTCTCTAAATCAGTGTTTGAGAACAGCCTACTACTATTCATTTTGGACATCAAGCAAGAAATAACTTTTTTTGTTGTTTGAACCACTATATATTTTTAGGTTTTTAAATTAGTCTAGCCAATATAATATACCTGTATTTCTCTATACTGCTATTAAAAGCTTTTTCTGGCAGCAAGTGATACCCTAAAACACGCACATGTGTACACAAGAGTGCACACTGTGTGCACACACACCCACATACACAATCACTACCTTGGGTTTTGTCAACATATAATATATCTGTGAATATTTTTACCCAGGGCATGTTTAAGCTGCAGACTTTACCTCAAAAAATAAAGCTCTAAAACAAATCAAGAGGAGAATGAGAATGAATTATTAAACTCTCAGATGAAAACAAAGGATGAAAACGTCACAGTATTGATTTGGCAATGAGTAGACAGACTAGACTTTATGGAAAACATTTGTGCATCAAAAGACATTCTCAACAGGGTTCAAGGCAATGCATAGAATGGGAGAAAATATTTGCAACTCATTTAGTTGATAAAAGATTAATATCCAAAATATATGGAGAACTCTTAAAACTCAACAACCAAAAAATAAAACAACCTAATTCAAAAATAAGCAAAGGACTTGAACAGACAGATAAACAAATGGCCAATGAGCACAGAAAAAGATGTTCAACATCACTAGTCCTCAGGGAAATGCAAAAATCAAAACCACAGGCAGATAATCATTTCACACCCATTAGGATGGCTATGATAAACAAACAAAACAGAAAATAACAACTATTGGAGAGGATATGAAAAACTTGGAGCCCTTGTGCATTGTTTATAGGAATGTAAAATGACATAGCAACTGTTCCTCAAAAAATTAAAAATACAATTACAATATGATCCAGCAATTGCACTTTTGAGGATGTACGCTAAAGAATTGAAAGCAGAGTCTTGAAGAGATGTTTGTACATCCATGTTCCTGGAACCATTATTCACAATGGCTAAAACATGGAAGTAACCAAGCATCCATTGCAGGTGAATGGATGAACAAAATGTGATTCGTATGAAATAATACTCAGCTGTAAAAAGGAAGGAAATTCTGACATATGCTGCAACGTCAATGAACCTTGAGGACATTCTTCTAATACGTCAAATAAGCCAGTCACAACAGGACAAATGCTACATGATTCTGTGTATGTGAGTACTAGGTCAAATTCATATAGACAGAAAATAGAATTGATTACCAGGAGTTTGGGAGGGCAGGAAATAGGGAGCGTAGAGCTTCAGTTTTGCAAGATGAGGCTAATTCTGGAGGTGGATGGTGGTGATGGGTGCTCAATAATATAAATGCTCTTAATACCACTGAACTGTACATTTAGATATCACGAAGATGGCAACTTTTATGTTATGTGTATCTTATAACAATAAAATATATTTTAAAATGATTTAAAAATTCAAGTGGATGTGATCAAAGCCTTCAGAATCCTGAAACTTTAGATTAGAAAACACGTAATTCATCACTGTCAGGAATATTTTCAGCTGGGCATGATGGCACAGGCCCTGTAATCCTAGCAACTTGGGATGCTCAGGCAGCAGAATCCCAAGTTTGAGGCCAATGTGGGCAATTTAGCAAGATTGTGTCTCAAAATATTTTTTTTCAATCCTAAGATATAGCTAAAATAAGGAAAGAATAGTTCCATAGCAGCACAGTAGTTCAACAAGTTTTTTTTTTCCATTGTGCTAACAATTATGGCAGAGTACTAAAAGCTATACAGACACTACAAGTACTATGACATCCCTAGGGGAAATATGCCTATATTTTTATGGAAGGAGATTCTGAAGCATAAAGTTAAACAACTTGCTCAAGGTCATTTGTCTAGTACTCTAATAGGATTTCTTGATTTTTGCAGTATGGTCATTTGGTGCTGCATACTTCTCTGTTGTGCAGTGTAGAATGTTTTGTGGCAATCCTGATCTCTACCCACTACATGTGAGTAGCACATCTCCATCATCTGACTGTGACAACAGACATTGCCAAATATGCCTTGGAGGCAGAATCACTCCAGGCTGAGAACCACTGCTCTATGGCTAGCAGGCTATTAAGTCTCTATGTAAGGCAGGGACTACAAGACCATAAGAATAGGAAGATCACATTTGATTGAATATATTTAAGAAATATTGTACTTGCATATATATAAAATGAAGAAGAGTTTTGGAAGAATGCACATAACATTGTGAATGCATATGCAGGGTAAGTAATGGTAGGTAGGAGTAAGAGGGATTTTTACCCTTTTTCTCAATGTATTGTTAGAATCTATAGTTTTTACAATGTACTTATTAATGTAATTTAGAAAAATTAAAATTAAAAATGAGGTAAAATACATGAAGTTCAATAGCGGTTATCTCTAGGAAGTAAGATTTTGGAAGTCTCTATTATTTATCTCTTAAATTTAATATTTTAAAATAATTCTCTTGTATTATTTGTTATACTTCATAATAGATATTGAAGAAAGTTGATATTTGTTTCTCATCTTTGGAGATAAGAAACAAATTAGCCTCTCCTGAACTGTGTTGATTGAAGGCTATGATCATGGGGATATCCTTTCTTGTTTCTTACATTTTGAGAATGAATTTTTGTGCTTCGATTTTAAGATTACACGTTTTCTCCTTCATTAATATGATCACCAGTAGGGGGTAAGAGGAGGTGTTTCAGATACAATTTGTTTGATTTTTAATGTTCATGGAAGAATTATTTTCAGTATTGCCTTTTTTCCTCCTTTCTTCTTATTGGAATTCTGTGTGACAATTCATTGTGAAAAAATAGAGTTTTTCTGCTCAAAAAAAAAAAAAAAAAAGAATAGGAAAGCAGGTGGGTCATAATGAGGTAGCATCACAAAGTTTTAGGGTAGTCCCAGGAAACTCCTCTGAGTCTCAACTCATGCCAAAATCTCAGTTCTATCTGACAGATGTAATCATACCAAGCCTCAAGGGTCTTTCCAACACTGGTTTTGTCACAGTTCTGGAAGCAATGATTGAATATGCTCATGACTACATTTGTATTCTATACTTTTCCTTCCTTAACCTAAATAAACTCAGCCTCAAAGTCTCTATTCTTCTGCCGCTCAGTCTGGGTCAGAGTACCCCCTAAACTTACATGTTAGACTCCTAGCAGTTATCAGAGTCTTCCTGGTAACTAGCCATCCACCTAGATCTTAGCAGATTCCAGATGATACAGCCCTCTGAGCCTGAGGACTAGACCTGCAGAGCTATATGCAGAGGTGCAGTTGACTTGGAGAATGTATTTTTGGCCTGAGAGTCCACATTAGAATATCAAAGTGTTTTGTAAACTACATGTCTCTGAGGAGAATAAAAATCCACTCTACGATTTAATAAGCCTGCCTCTTGCTTCAAATTTAATGCTAATGGTAAACTGAAAAAGATTTCTAGTGACAGATAATTAGTGATAATGGTGATTACCGGCCTTTATATAGTCTTTCACCCAAACAGATGGCAGAGAGCTTAAAAGTGAATGCTTTAAGGCTTAATTTCTCCCTCTTCCTAAATAAAAGTTCCTCTAGGGTCAGCAATAGTTTGTATTTAACACACTGCATTACGTTACTCATAACTAAATAACAATTTCTTGGCAATTCAGTCAGTCTGTTAATTTGCTTAGCAATTAGCATTGAATGGATTTCCACCCTGAATACATTATAAATGTATGAATGCGTGTATGCCTAGTTTATTTTTCTTATTTCTTTACTTAACTTTTATAAGCCACTGTAGTCACTACCACATGGATGACTTTCAGAGCACGGGAGGTTCGCATCATTATCAGGCCACTCTCTGGTGGCCCACAACAGCCCTCCACACATCTTTTCCTCCATGAACACAGGCCAGCTTCTTGTAATGCACAGGAGTGGAGCCAGCTTTGAGATGTCTGTGTATTTCTAGATTGCCAGGATTTTATTTCAGGATGCATTTCCATTTTTTCTAGGTGTCTTTCCCTCTTATATGTAGAGATGTAAAGACATAATATTATAAAGACATAAAAGGTTAATCAAAATGTATCACACATTTAAACTATTAAAGGGAACATTGAGACTACTCCCTCCTTCTGTTTTCCCTTTCTCTACATTCTTTGTTGGGAAAGGTGATTTGGGCCTTGTATTATGGGACACTTCATAATGTAATCCATAGAAAAAGTCAGGGCAATGTTCTCAAGGCAGAAGACTAGGGTATGAATTTGTAGAAAAAAGTCAAATTTTTGATAATGGGAAGAACATGAATTTCCATGCTAGACCATCAGACCGAGTTTCAGAAGGAAATGAGCCTTTATGTTACTGATGAATTTGGTTTTGCAGAGGAGATGTGGAGAAGTAGGTAGAGGGGTTTTATTCTGGATGACATACCCTTGCCTCCCGGTCCTCTGTCTGTTCTCCTCCCTGATTCTTCCTTCCTTGAAAAAGACTTCCCTACCTTGCCTCAGAGTCCAGCCCTCTTTCCTCAAAAGAAGGACATCGGGTAGAGGTAGTGCTGTGGGTGAGATCCTGGGACATGACAAGAGGTCTGGATTGGAATCCCATAGCCTGGTGGCACCAATAATGTCATTCTGTGCCTAGAACTTCAACTTTTTCATACATAAATCAGAGTGAATAATTCCCCTGAGCATCATACAACATACTGAAGGACTTAGCACATGGTGCCTGGCACACAGTATAAACCCTATCCATGCAAACGGTTGTCATTGTCATTGGCAGTCTGTATCTAGGATTGTAGAATTGGCTATTGCTTTAGGGAGGGGTGAAAAATCCTGGGGAAAATTTAGGGAATGGGATGTTGTAGTGGAAGGGGTTAAAGGGAGTGAGAGAGGAGATAAGAAAACAGGCAGGGCACCCTCTGAAAGTTTCCCTCCTGGGAAAGTGAGACGTGAAATCTTAACCATAGTGAGGTGATGAGAACTGAGCCCTTGGATGCAGTGTTTGATCCTCCTTCCTGCCCCCTCACCCAGTGTCCCTGCACCTCCATTCAGTGCAACTTTGGAATAACCTACCCCTCTGGTGGTACAGACCTATTTCTGGAGCTACAAATTGAAATGCCTTTAGAGGCCCTAGAATTATCTCAAATGTCAGAGGCATCCAATTGTATGTACCTAAAGAACTTCAGACTCAAATTAAAAAAAAAAAAATAGAAGGAAAGAAAAGGAAAAAGAAAAAGTTGCTTTTCCTACCAGATGATTTGGAATGCCTTTGGTTTTAGTTGCAAGCTTTGCTTGGCCTTTCAAGTAGTCCTATGTATGGCCCCTTCAGCCATAGGAAAGTGTCTATATGAGGCAGAGACACAGCTCCCGATTCCTCCCTAGCTGCTTCCTATCCACATGGGGCCCTCACCAGGTGCTCCTGAAGTCCAGAAGAAGCACCTTGCGGACAATGAATACCTCATGGGACAAAAATAGAGGACAAGTTCACTCCACAGGTTACATAACAATTCACTTATATTGGGAAAACCACAATTTCTATTGTCTGTGTAGAGAGCAATGAACACAAGAAAAGCAGAACACACAAGAAATGTGGATAAAAGGAAGCATTTGCCCTGATTTGTAGTCTTATATTCTAAAATTAATGAAGCCTCCAAGCCCCTAACATTTCTTGTTTGTAAAACAGGACCATTACTGTCATTCAGATGTTTTACTAATCAAATGAAGCTGCATATATGAATGCATTGTTATGATTTTTTTTTACATTTCCACTGTCCATTTATTAGCCTATGTACTCTGTCTGCATATATTCCCTTTAGAATTTATTGCCAAATTGTTTCTTCCCTGAAAGTTTAAGTTCAACTCTTAATGTTCTCTTAAAAAAATCGCTTATTTCCCAGATATTTTATGATGTCTTTGATTTCCCTCATAAGTGATAAGATTAATTATTTTTGTTAACATCTTTCTGTTTTCTTACTCAAAAGTCAAAAGCACCTGTACATTCTGAGGCTTATTAAAATCCTTCCTTCCTCAATTGCAATTGAATTAAGCAAAAACAATTCCCAGGCCTGGTACATCTACCCCAACTGCAGTTATCTGCCACTTACCTGCAGAATGCATTCATAATGCATCATGGTTACAGATACTGCAAAGCTAGAAAGATATGCAAAAATCCATCTCTTCACATGATCTAGCAGATCTGCTTACTGATAAGCAGTCCTTTGTATACAATTCACATATATCCATATACACCGAAGGGAAGGAAATCGAGTAAAGACTAGCTGCTGTTTTCCATGACAAATTGGAGGTTCACTTAAGAATATGCAAAACAAAGAGGAAAAGCTAGCATAGTCAGATTTCTTGAGTAATGTTAAGGTGGGGAGTGTATGTCTAAATCATTTTCCCAGCCTTGATACACTTGCCAGGAGTGGTTACTTCTAAGAATGGATAATAATAGCATGATCTGGGGTTCCAGCTCGGCTGGGATCATATTTCCTTGACTCCTCTGTATATTAGGGTTCTCCAGAGAAATAGAACCAACAGTACACACCCGCACATGCCCACATACGGGTGCGCGCACACACACATGCACACACACACATACATACACACACCCCTGAAGAGATTTGTTATGAGGAATTGGCTCACATGGTCATGGAGGCTGAGAAGTTCTAAAATCTGCAGGGTGAGTCCACAGTTGGAGACCCAGGAAAAGCAATGTTGCAGTGTTAGTCTGAAGACCCGGGGACTGGAGACTAAGAAGAGTCGATGTTTCAGTTTGAGTCCAAAATGCAGAAAGAAATCTTATGTGCCAGTTCAAAGCCTTCCAGGTAGGAGAAATTCTTTTTTACTCCAGGGAGGATTGGCTTGATATAGGTAAGAATCAGATGCAGTTACTATATTTGCATACATGGCAAACTGCACTTTTTTACTTTTGTGCTTTCTATGAGAATAGATTTTCCTAATGCAAATAATTGTGTAAACAAAAATATTCTACCTTCTTAAGGAAAAAAAAAAACTTGAAGTCATCTGCTGTTTGCAGGCAATGTCCTAATTACAAATTATTTTTGAAATCTCATTATAAAATGAAAAAAGCGTTTCTCTAAAAGCATTCAGTAATTTAGGCTGAGTCCCTAATGAAAACTAAAAAGCTGAAAAAGGAAAAACTCTAGTCAAACAGTATAAATGACTTAACCAACTTCTACCTTCCAAAGGACTTGCTTTGAGCCATTGCCATCCTTATTTTAGCCTTTTTTTTTTATCAGTCTTTCTAAAACCGTAGAGAAGCTGGTCTTATTTAAGTGGACTTTTTTTTTTTTTTTTGATAAGTGTGAGTTAACAATGACAGTGTTCTTATTTGCAATCAACTTTTTTTTTCTGATTGTAAAAAGATCCTTTTTGCAAGACAGTCCCCAGACACAGATGAGTCTACACAGCTAAGATGGCCCATCACCCACTATTTTACAGACACCTATAAATTATCCTCCACAGCTTCTTCTTTTCCTGTTTTCATATTAAAAACAGAAATGTATCATATGTGTTTGTTGCTTTTTAACCTGTTTTCACTTTTATATCTGTTATTAAATATGCTTTAGCTACTTTCACTTTAAAAAGTTCTTTATTCATTTATTACTTCAATAACAACTTAATTCTCTATAAAAACTCACGTTGTAATTTTTACCAAATATGTTTTTGGATTGATCGATATTGTTTATTTGTTCTTCCAATTGACCCAACTAAATAAAATTATGTTCCCTTTTGTTTAAAAATAGTTTGTGAATAGCCTGGTGTGGAATCTCCAAGTATTTAAAAAGAGATTTTTTTTTTTTTTTTTGAAAACAGAAGAACTGTATCATATTCTCAGGAAAAAAACCTCAAAGCTAGACGTCAAAACTCATAAATCATGACAGCAATAATAAAATATTTGTATACTGTATTTGTATCACATAAATTTAAAATTGAGACATGTCATATACTATAGTTGATTCCTTAACAGGTACAGCTCAGTGGTGTCTGGTGGAGTCATAGAGTTATGCAGCCACATCACTGTCTCATTTTAAAACCTTTCTATCCCCTGACCCCATTGGTAGTCACTTTCTGATCTCTCCATCCCACCAGTCCCTGACAACCCTTAAACTACTTCCCTTTTGTATGGATTATCCCACTTTGAGCAGTTGATATAAATGGAATTACATGAATGTGGCTTTTGGGGTCTGGTTGTTTTGCTTAGCACCATGTTTTCAGGCTTCACCACATGATAATGTGTATCAGTACTTCATTCTTCTTTTTTTTTCCTAGTCAGGTGTTATTCCTTTGTATGGCTATAACACATTTTGTTTATCTGTTCATCCATTGATGGACATTTGAGTTATTTCTACTTTTTGACTATGATGAATAATGCTGCTGAAAACATTAATATACAAAGTTGTTGTTTCCATATGATATTTTAATATTTGGAATGTACTTTCAGACCTGATGTCTCACTGGGTCTCATGAATATTTTTTGAGATAAGACAAGTCTTCCTATTCCATTTTACAGGGAGGAAAATGGGCTCCTAGACATAATTGCCTGATTCCTGCTAGAATCAGCACCCTAATTCAGTTCTATTTTTTTAAATGGCCTAAAGAAAGTCAAAACGAGTACACAATTCCTCCCTAAGAAAAGGTGAAATTGCTTGTATATTTTTGGTTTTTAAATGTGAATACATTTGCCCATGACTGTTAGAAAAGCAATGTCTAGACTAATTTACAGATACCAAAAGAAAATGTTGCCATAACAAGTGGTCAAAATTTCCTAAAACAGAGTTAAAACAGAATTATTCCTGGACTGTTGCATAGGAACAGGCATTTTTGTTCTTTGTTGTTTGATGACTTTACTTTCAAGGAAAATGCAAGGACAGATTGTCGCTGTTCACAGTTCTAATGCCTCGCAGAAAGAAATGGCTTCAGATTATTTTTTTCTCCTAATTAGCATGCATCTTGGAGACATGTGTATGACTAGATTTAAATCTTAACACAGTCTATTAATATTTCAGTTTTGGCATTGGACACATGAAATAGTATTATTCATGTAAACCTTGCCAAACCATTCTGAGTCAAAACTCGACTAAATTAATACAGTCCTTGTTTTTGATCATTTGAGTCATCACGCATCAACAATTTACAGGGGATTTTGGAAATGGTTTAACCCAAATTCTCACATAGTGTGTGTACTTTGGGCCATACATTGAATATTCCCTCTTCACGTTCCTTCTTAGGGCCAACAGCAGTATCACATATCAAAAGACAGAAGTTTAACGATAATAAAAAAAGGTTTCTCCAGTTTTTCCCTGCTGGGAATGTCTTTCCCCCAGGTTATACTCTCTATGAACTCTGACTTGTCCTGACCCTTTGCTGATTGGCAGAGTTAATTGCTCTCACTGTGTATCAATACTTATATTCCATTTATTACACAATATTAAAAGATGTGTGTCCTCTGTTAGATGATGAATATCTTGAGACTTGTGCATTTGGTTCATCTCCAGTATTCAGTAGAATTCCTAGTGTCATTGTACAATAAATGTGGATTGATTTTTTTAATAGGATCTCAGGAACTCTGAGTTCTGACGTTGTTGATTGTGAAATCACTCTCTGCATTACCATCAACCAACACTTACTGAGCCCTCAGAACTAAAAGGACTAAACTGGACCTGAAAGATGTGTAAACTATTTTGTACATAGTCCTAGTACTTAGGAAGTTAATGAATTCTAAACAAAGTGGAAGTCAAGCTAGACAAATGTAGATTTAATATTAATATTAAGCAAGACTACCAATACATATGCATGTGATTAATGGGGTGACCGTAAAAGAATTTGTAAAAGAATTAGAGGTAATGAGATTGGATCATGTTATTAGCTAACCTCACATGGATCCATCAGTCCTTCCTTCGACATAAAATTATTGAACAATTATTTTGAAGGTGGAGCCAATAGGACTTCCTGATTGGATGTAGGTGTAAGAGATAAGGAGTTAGGGATGCCAACAGTGTTTGGGGACACTGGAAGGGTGGAGTTGCTGTTGAATGAGATGGGAGGATCTGTGGTGGACAGGTTGTGGGAAATGATCAGGAAGCAGTCACTCTGCTCTGGAGAGATACTTGGGACATTTTAGTGAACAAAATAAAGAAAGATCGAAGTCCTGCCATTATATTCTTGTGGAGGGTGAGGACAAAAAGGTAATGCATGAGAAAAGTAAATAAATGTCAGAAGGGGTAGAAACTAGGAGAAAGCACAGGGCTGGGGAAGGGGCTCAGGAGGGTTGGGGTGGGAGGTTTTTGGACAAAGTATGTTTTAAGCAGAGGACACAGTCAGCTGAGATGCTCTGAGCCTGACAATGCATTCTAGATCCTCCTGGGAACACAGGGGAATGCGGTGGCTAGGAGAGAATACCAGGGAGAGTAAAAGAAAGCATCTGTGGGCCAAGGGGTAAGATCACATAGAGCCTGGCAGGCCATTGTAAGGACTTTGGCCCGAATTACTCTGGTTCCAACAGGGAGTGTTTGGAAGATTTGCCTGAGTGGTGACATGGTCTAATTTATGTAATCAAAACTCACTCTGACTGCTGGGTGGAGAATAGACTCTGGGAAGGTAGAAAAGACTCTTGGAGAAGCAGGGAGACTTAAAGATACCATTGTGGTCATCCAGGCCTGGATGGAAGTGAGTCATTGGGGTGAGATGCCAGGAACAAGAAACTGGATTCTAGATATATTTTTAAAGTAGAACCAACAGGATTTCTTTACAGATTGAATGTAGAGTGTGAGAGAAAAAAGGGATCAAGGATGACTCCAAGTTTTCCGACCTGAGCAATTAGAAGGATGGAGTGGCCGCTAATAAAATAGGGAAGTCTGTGGTGAAGGAGTCTGAGCAAGGAAGATCAGGAGTGCGTTCGGACACATCACAGTTGAGGTGTCTTCTATGCCCCAAGTGATACAAGACTGTGGCAGAAAAAAAGACCATCGGCTGAGAGGCTGCAGGGGAAACAGTGTCCTCAGGGAACAGCCAGGTTACACTTAGAACAAGAAAAAGAAGGGGACATTAGAGACAGCTCCAGGATATAAGGATTTTATAAAGGATGGAAAAGGGGCCCCAAAGGTGGGACGGAGTAGGATATGGGGCCGAATAGAGGCCTCATGGAACTTGACAGCAGTGAGAGTGAGGAATTTTCCAGCTGAGATTCCGGGTCTTTTTAATGTGGTTGACGTGCATAAATATATGGGTCCTAATGAGATTTTCCTGGGGCCTTCACGGCCCTGGTGGTGAGCCTTTGAATGTCAGGGGTTGCTGACCAGTTGTACCTGGGCCTCCTTTTTGATCCTGCTGGAAGAGAAGAGGTCAGGGCAAGATGCTTCCTTTTGACCCCTGTTGATGTGGTTAAGAGCTCAACTACCCTTAAACTATGCCAGACAAATGTAACAAGAGCTATTTCAAAAGACATTTTTTATTAAAAAAAAGTTTTCATGGCTGAAAATAGGACTGCAGAAACATATCTTGAGAAATTTTCCTATGCCTAACTTGTAGTTTTTCATGTTATAGTTTGACTTGAGTCAGGTGGGAATAAGGGAAGGAACATTTTGACAGAAAGAGAGAGAGAGAGAGAGAGAGAGAGAGAGAGAGAGAGAAGAGAGAGAAGAGAGAGAGAGAGAGAAGAGAGAGAAGAGAGAAAGAAGAGAGAGGAGAAAGTGTCCAGTCACATCAAATGTCTTCACCGAGAAGCAGAAGCACAGTTAACAATTGCTATGAAATGTTGTGATATTGCATGCCACTATCATCTTTGAGAAAACAATTGGTGCACACCATGCAAAACAATTGGTGCAAACCATCCCGATGGGTCAACTATTGGTGCAGGTATATCAGATACTTTTGTTTACAAGTTCAGGGAAACCCAAGTGAAATTGCCTTAAGTTCATTGTAAATATTCATCGGCTCCCATAATCAGAAGCCCAAACATAGGGTAGATTTTCAGTTATCTTAATCCATTTAGTCTGGCTTCATTTCTCTGCGGTTCTTTCAGCTAACTATACTTCTCAATGTGTCAGCTCCATTCTCAGGCTGATGGTGAATTGGAAGTGGTGGTTGCAGAACTCATAATCCATGACCATTATCATCTGGAGGAAGACAAAAACTTCTGAAGAGTAAGGGAGGAGCTCCTGGAATACTTTTTATGACTCATTGGCAACAATTTTCACCTGCCCAATCTCTAATAAGAGGAATGATTTACCTTGCAGCCCTAAGTTCTATTTGGAAGGCCCAAGTGGGGAATGAGTGCTAGATAGGTAGCTAATGTCCACATACTCTATTTCAGCTGGATTTTGCTGAGGATGTGTATCATGTTTTACATGCTTATTTTTTTTTATTTCTGGTATCTAGCATATTGGCTGGTACTTAGTGTTTTTTCAATAAATACCATTAAATAAATAAATAATAAGTGAATACCCAGAAAGGTAGCAAGTCTGATCTATATTTGTCCTATAGTTATAAAGAAAAAAAAAAGTCTAACTAATTACTGGTTTCCTGAAATTCAACAGGAAGGCATTTGTAAAAGCATCCTCCCTGGAAAATACAGAAGAAGATCCAATAATATAATCAGGACTCAAATAGAATTTTATAATATACCAGATATCAACCATTTATTTGATAACATATGACAGTAAACAGATATAAATGCCACATTTTAAAATAAACAGTTTGGATCCTGAATCAAATGAGCTTCCAAATTTCATATAAAGGAAGCTTCTAGATGTTCAGCTTACATTAATAATAGAGTTGTAATTATTTTGCTCGGATATGGGGAAGTAGACCCTGAGGTCGGTGGTTTGCAGGTATTTTATAATTATTGGGATTTAGCGCTATTGTGCTCAACAAAACTCTATAGAAAGCAACTGACACCAGCCTTTAGGAGCTACTCTCTGTTGGTGCAGGTTTTCTTCTTCTTTTCTCACAATCTCCTCAGAACAATTTCGATGATATAAATTCCCAGCATTCGATTACTGTGAGTGGGAGGGTTGTTAATGAATACCTTGTGACAGCCTTTAGATATCAATGTGCTGGACCTACTGCTATTATTTTTCAGCGCTGTAGCCTATTTCATTTCGTTGGTGATACATGAAGTTCTCTACCAAACTCTTTATAATGTAAACAGTTCAACAAGTGGGTGTCTTGGGAGGAGCCCTGGTTCTTGCATGGTCACCCACTTCCTTATTATGACTGCCTCCTCACCCTGATTCAAAAGAAAACAAACATGCCCGGCCTCCACCTCAGTCACTGTACACCTGCAAAAGGTGAGTCTGGGCCCTCGTGGTCTAACTGGAGGCCGTGAGTTGGCAGATGACAGAGTTCTGTTGGGTTGGCACAATGTGTTTTTTATGTTTAAATGTGAAAGGCTCCGGGTGAGGCTCACTACCCCCTATTTGACTCCCACATTCCCATTACCTGCCTGGCATCTGTGGGTGGGCATTGACCTCACCACCCAGCATCAGCCGCAGGAGGAAAGGGGATTAGAGGGTGAGCTTATTTAGTTTAAGCAGGGAAAAGTATAAAGTAAAAGAGACTTTTTCGTCATCCGAGGATAAATGCAGTCATGGGCATTTTCAATCATTGCTTCCAGAACTGTGGTGAAACCAGTGTTGGAAGGACCCTCGAGGCTTGGTTATGGTTACATCTGACTACATAGAACTAAGACCTTGGCATGACTTGACACTCAGTGGAGTTTCCCGGGACTACCCTAAAACTTTACTTCATCTCAGTTGTTTCTATTGGAACGTCAGATTTGTGGGAAAGAAAAGAGTTTTCAGTATGTGCTTAAAACACTCTACTTCTAAGTGAGAAATGCCCTCCTCTGCCACACTTAGATCTTTACTCTCCAACAATATAACTGGTTTTATTTATTAATTTGCTCTCCAGATTTCCCAGGCAGTTTTCCCTGGTGTTTTTTCTTCTTATATGATTACATTCTGACTCTTTTTTTTTTTTCAAAAATTTTTTTAGGTACACAATACCTTTATTTTGTTTATTTGTTTTTATGTGGTGCTGGGGATCGAACCCAGGGCCTCACGTGCTAGGCGAGCGCTCTACCACTGAGCCACAACCCCAGCCCTACATTCTTACTCTTAACACTTTTATATCTATTTATACAACTCAACCAGCTCTTGTTTAGCCAGTGATGTGTGCAGGTACTTTCTAAGGCATGTTGTACCAGCCCTTGCCTAACAAGTGGACATTAATATTGGGAAACTTTGAAAAACAAAGACCGATGTTGTAAGTTAGTGATTTAGGAAATATGGTCATTTGTGAAGATGAAAAACTTTGGGGAAAATGTCATAGATCCTTATGACATATGAACTTTCGTTATTCTGGTTTGATAAGTGATCTGCTTTATACCAATGGTTTCTTAGATGTCCAAAGTGAGCTAAACATTTGTTATTGTTGTGTTTTATGGTGCTAGGGAGAAAAGCCAGGGCTTTGTACATGCTGGGCAAGTATGCTATCCCTAGGCTAAATCCCCAGCCTCTTAAGCATAGTATTTTTTTAAAAAACATTAATTTTTTTAGTTGTTGATGAACCTTTATTTTATTCATTTATTTATATGTGGTGCTGAGTATTGAACCCAGTGCCCCACACATGCCAGGTAAACACTCTACCATCCAGCCACAACCCCAACCCTTAAGCATGGTATTTTAGAGAACATTTTGTTTTGAAATTATTAAAGACCCACAAGAAATTGCAAGTATAGAACAGAGAGTCCCTTTGTTTCCTCCAATGGATACATCTTACATAACTATAGAACAACATCAAAACCAGGAAACTGAGCACGGCATAAAGTGTGTGGATGGTTTTTTGCCCCTTACCGCATTTGCAGACCCAGGTAACCATCTCTGCAATTAAGATGCAGAACCATTCCAGCACCACAAAAATTGCCCTCTGGCTACTAGTCCCTCACACCACCATTCTGAAACTCTGGCGACCATTATCCTGTCTTCCATTTCTCTCCAGTTGTCATTTTGAGATAGTGATATAAATGGATTTGTATTCTATGTGACCTTGTGAGATTGGATTTATACTCTCCATAATGCCCTTGAGATCCATCATGTTATATCATCTTTTCATTCCTTTTTGTGGCTGAGTACTATTTCATGATAAGGATGTACCATGGTTTGTTGGCTATTTCAAATAAAATTGCTAAGAAAAATCATGTATAGGTTTATGTGGACATACAATTAGGGTTTTTTTTTTCCTGGAATAAATGCAATTGCTAGATAATATGGTTAAGTGTGCTTAGTCTTTTATAAGAAACTACCCAACTTTTTCAGAGTGGCAATTTCACTTTAGATTCCCAGTGTGCAATTTTTTAAATTTGAAAAATAGAGTAGTTCCTTTAGAAACTGATTCTTTTTTCCCCCCAAGTATTCTTGAGAGGTTTTTAAATTTTTTTAAAATGTATATTTGGGAGCAAAATAAAAGTTTGTTTTTTAAAAATTTTTTTTCTCATTCTTAGTTGACCTAAAACAAAACGTTTTGCTCAAAAGAATGACAGCAACCATGTCTTCAGTGACATGCAGTTCTTTTTTTTTTGTTGTTGTTGTTTGTTTGTTCTTTTTAGAAATACACAACAGTAGGGTGTAATCTGACATATTATACATACATGGAGTGTAACTTCTGATTCTTGTGGTTGTAAATGATGGGAAGCTTCACTGGTTGTGTATTCATATATGAACAAAGGAACATTAGGTCCGATTCATTCTGCTCTCCTGTTCCCATCCTTCCTCCCTTCCCTTCATTCCCATTTGTCTAATCCAGTGAACTTCTGTTCTTCCCTCCCAGCCTTAGTGTGTGTGGAAACTGATTCTTGATAAGATTCTTCAAATGGGAAATGCCTATTTGTGAATATATTTGTAAGCATCCTGACAACATCATGGTCCGTTTGCCAGACATCATGATCAATGGGGAATCTGGGATCAAGGTCCACGTATACACCAGCAAACATGGAAGCTGTGTTGGATGGATGCGAGCAGGAGTGGACACCTCAGCCAGCAGCTTCCCGTTGTTGCCCACTTTATTAGCGTGGACCCTACCCGTTCTGGCATTCTAGATAACCATGAGCCACTGTGTTGTCAGAGGACACTTGTCTTCCAAAATGCTGAAACAAGTTTTTGCTATTGTCACATTCCTAAGATTCAGGAAACAAGCTCTCTGTTCCACTTAAAAAAAAAAAAGTACTTTTTTAGTTGTAGATGGACACAATACCTTTATTTAATTTGTTTATTTATTTTTTTAATGTAGTGTTGGGGATTTAACCCAGTGCCTCACGCATGCTAGACAATTGCTCTACCACTGAGCCACAACCCTGGCCCCTTCAGTTTCCACTTTTTAAAGGAGATGTGCAAAGATGTAAAATCACACAGTGAATCTCAGAGTCAGCAGTAGAGGTCACAAAGCGTTGGGAGGGAAAATCTCTCTGGCCTCAGAATCAGTTCTGCCACTTTCTAGCCATGTGACTGGACCATATGACTCAGCACCTCTCAGCCTCAACTTCATTTTCTGTAAAACGTGAATACTACTGGCTACCTCCTGGGACCCATGGAGTATTAAATACAATTGTTCATGGGAATCAATAGACACATAATATCAACAATCACAGCTACCATTTGTCCGGGCTTATAACACATGAAGGGCTGTGCTCAGTTTTCTGTAGGCACTTAAGAAGTGTTATTATGTTCTCTTCCCCCTTCCTAATTTCTCTTTGTCTTCTTACTCTCTTATTATCTTCCCAAAGCTAAAATAGAATGGTGAGCTTACAACTTCATGCTTTTATTCAACACATATTTATTGAATAGCTACCATATGCCAGGCAGAGTTCTAGTTTCTGAGGACCAAACCGGACTGTGTTCTAGTGGAGATTATATTCTAGCAGAAGGAGACTAACAAGAAACTGTAAGCAAATGCATGTACTAGTGAATTTCAGATACTGGAAGTGCTAAGAGGAGCCGGTGGCGGGGGTTGGAGAAGGTGAAACAAGGCAGTGTGAGAAGACACACAGCTGGATGAGGCAGGGGAGATGATGAATAGGGCTGTTTTATAAACAAGAGTCCAGGAAGCAGCCTCTAAAACAGTGGCATTAGATAGGAAATGGGAAGGGAGAGAAGAAACAGTTGTAGAAATATGTAGGAAAAGAGGTCCAGACAGAAGGCGCACAGCTGAAATGAACTTGAATTCTAAGGAGCAGAACTCAGTTTGCTGAGTTCCCAGTACTTAGCAAACAAAAGGGAGGGTATGGGACACCAGATAGAAATTATGGTTTTCAGGACATGGCAGGAAATTGGGGCTTTATTCCAAATTCACCGGGAGGGTTTGAATCTTTGGAATATTGAGATTTGATTTATGTTTTATAAGATATATTCATTCTGCTGTTTGGAAAATAGATTGAGGCCCTAAAGTGGCAAGGGAGAGTGTAGAGGAAGAGTCAGGAGCCTACTGCAGTCATGCAGGTGAGATGATTGTGGTTTGGCCAAGTGTTTTAGCTGCTGAGATAAAGAGAACCAATTTGGGATATGTTTGGAAGAGAAGCTGATAAGGCAAAGAAGAAGACTCTGGGGAGTTTTGGGCTGAGCATTTGTTGGTAGGAAAATCTAGGACACTTGTTAGTGCTCCTCTGTTTATTTGTTTGTTTTGCAGTGCTGGGGATTGAACTCAGGGCCTCAGCATGCTAAGTAAGCACTCTAACACTGAGCCACATCCCAAGCCCTTTTCCTGGTTTGGTGAGTACACAGTGCCTTCCTCGTGTGCTGATCCTGAACAGGGAAACAGGGCTTGGGAGCAGGAGCAGAGCAGGCCATGTGTATGCCTCTTTTAGTTTTGGGTGTTGGGGTAAACAAAACTGCAGCCTAGGTGGTTCATGGTACTGAAAGCCCAGCCCTGCTGCTTTGGAATGATTTTGTGGGAAGCTGGTACAACTATGTGTAGACAGTTTCTTACCTGCAGTGCATTGACAGGTACTTTTAGAAGAATTTCTTAACTTCTCTGTTCTTCAGTTTCCTCATCCGTAAGATGGGGATAGTAGTAATAATTGCTACGCAGAGTTATTATGACTTAATTTGAAAAGCAGTCAAGAACCCAGGGAAGTTGGCTTCCAGTCTGGAGTCAGCTCCCTGGCTTTCCTTAAAATCTGAATATTTGGTTATGGGACATTGGAACACGTTTCTTAACCTCTCTGTACCCAGATTCCATAATAATGGAAGGATAATAATGGTTCCTGCTTCATAGAGTTATTGTGAGAATTAGATAAAATAATGCATGGAAAATGCTTTAGACTCTACCTGGCATTTGACTATGGTACTCAAAAACAACACCAGATTAGAGGCACTTGATGCATATCTAATAAGAAAAATGATATCTATGAAAAGTGCTGTAATACCATTAAAAAGTTAGTTATCATTTAAAATTTTATTACATCCTCCATTATCTATGCTGATTTTGTTTTCCAGAAGTAATTACCACTTTAGCATGTGAATTGCTGGGATCCAAATGAGAGATCACAAACTCAGACGCCTACCGGGGCTGGGCAGGTCACTTAAGTAGACCAGGGAAGCAGCCCTGGGCTAAGCCGGGGAGCACACAATCTGATCTGCCAGGTCACTGAGTCTCAGCCACAGCTCCCAGTTTCATGCCAACAGTGGCATATGCAAATTCTTCAAAAGAAGCTGGAAATCTGGAATTTCTAGATAAAGTTTCTGGGGTTATAAATATCAGCATTTAAACCAAAGACTTTAAAACCCTTTGCCTCTAATGAAATGTATATTTTAGGGAGGTGACCCTGGACCACCAGTTTAGAAATGCTGATCTAGATTCTTGTGAGATCAGCCAGAAATGGGATCCAGGAAAGGTCAGATAAATGGAAGGATGGTTTAAGCACCAGATGCCCTAGGGAAGATAGGACCAGGGAGGTGGTGCTCAGAACCTGCTCTGGTGCAGGAGAAAAACTGGACTTGGGAGTGAGGAAGGCACTGAAGGTGAAGCATATGACCCACGGTGACCAGGGCATACTTCACAACCCAATCTAGGGCTGGCTCCAGTGTCACAGATGTCTGCACCTTGAATATACAGGTTGTTTACACTTCCTGGGTAATCAGGTTACACAGAGGCAGCATTGTTCAATTCCCACTGCTTCCTGGGGCCTGAACTGCACCTGCTGTGCGCAGCTATGGCATCATCCACAGTTAGGCAACTGCTTGCTTTTGTCTGCGGTCTCCTAGGGGCTTACCTGATGCAGGCATTTTGAAGTTCAGGAGTGTAAGCAGGAAGACTTCACCAGAGCCAGATAATGGGAGCCAGTAAGTGGAACTGAATGACAGAACAGGTGCAGAGACGATGCTGTGGCCCCTTAATGGACTACCTGGCTTATCACACAGCTATTTGTTTATAGTTTTCATAGCTCAACAAGGCCTAATTAAGGCTTTATGATATTTATATAATAGTCTTCCATCCACTGGCAGAGAAAAAGCAAAGTACAAAGAGAGAGAGAGAGAGAGAGAGAGAGAGAGAGAGAGAGAGAGAGAGAAAGCTTAATATTCTTTTGCTAATATTAAAATGAGACCCACACATTGAATGTTCTCTACAAGTTTTAGGACAATATCAGTTGAACCACTGAGCCACATCCCCAGCTCTATTTTGTATTTTATAGAGAGACAGGGTCTCACTGAGTTGTTTAGTGCCTCCCCGTTGCTGAGGCTGGCTTTGAATTCACAGTTCTCCTCCCAAGCTGCTGGGATTACAAACGTGTGCTCTGTAATCACACCCAGCAATGAGTAGTTCTTATTAGGGGACTGTTTTGTCCTGCCAGAGGACATTTAGTAATGTTTGGCCAGGGATGCTTCAAGACATCCCTCCACCCAAGAATTACAGGTCTGACATGCCAACAATGGCAAGGCTGAGAAACCCACCGTAGTTCGAAAGATTAAAATCGCATATGAGTGTCAATATAAGAAGATAACTTTAGAAATGAAATGAGGGGCATAAATTAAAGACTGCCATGTACTAGGTTACAGGTGTGTATATGTGTGATTATAGGAAACTACCATCCATGTAGGAAATTTTAGCTGGATCAAACTAATTATGTAGGCAGAAAGCAACCCACCTGGCTCTTATAACAAGAATCTATTTTCAGTAGCTGCATGCGGGGATGTACAGCCATAATCCCAGTGACTCAGGAGGATCATGAGTTCAAAGCCAGCCTCAGCAACTTAGCAAGGCCTTAAGAAAATCAGCAAGATCCTGTCTCAAAATAAAATACGAAAATAAGATGGGGATAGGGCTCAGTGGTTAAACACCCCTGGGTTCAATCCCCCGTTCCTTCCCCCTCCCTCTCAAAAAATCTATTTTCATTACAAAGGGGATATTTAGAGCTGTGCATGGAAGCCCCTCTTCAAAAGGCTAATGTGGTGATACACACAAAGCAATAATCATACGAATAGGTAGAACTTGAAGAGCAAAACCAAGAGTCCCTCATCCTTCCAAGTGGACCCACCAATTACGTCCTGTAGTAGTGTGTTGTGGACTCTGTGTGTGTCAAGGATACTGTTTGCTGGGAGGTCCCCCTGAATTGAAATTGTGGGTCATTATTTCCAAAGGAGAGGCTTTACCCTGAAGTTCAGATTAAGCTGCTAAGGATAGAGGGTGACTGAAAGAGCCTGGTGAGTCAGAGCTATTGAAATGAAATTCTGGATTTCATGAAATGTTTAAGAGGAAAGAAGCAAGGTAGGTGGATAGATTTCTTTCTTTTTCCACAAAGACAGTTTGGGTTTTTCTGAAGTATTTTTAAAGGAATGGGCATTTTGGTTTCACTACAGGGAGACAGGAATGGGGCCTGGCTTCTGGATGAAATCTGTACATAGCCTAATAAATGAAGTAGACTTTTTTCTGTGTCTAGAAACTATCCTATTCTATACCCATGGAAGTCATATCACTCAGAAGACCCCAGCAGAAACCAAAACAGACTAGAATATTGACATGAGATCTTTAAAGAGTCTTAATTGTGAGATTGATTGATGTACATAACCTTTTTTTCCCCCCCAAGTTGGGTGTCCCACTCTTGAAGTTCTGGTTATTAAAACTCTCTCTCCTTTGACCTCAACAAAAAATACAAAGAATTTGTATTTACCAAGTACATACCAATGTGTTGTAAGCACTTCACATATAGCTATTTATACAAATCTTACCTGCAAAGTAATTCAGCAGGCAAATGAAGAACTGAAATTTTAATCCAGGTGATCTAGCTGCACAACCTGTAACTTAAACTAGACTGTAGTTAGTGTAGACTGAAATCAGAATTTAGAATTTTTCTAAGTCATCTGAATCCATTTTTCCAGGGGGGATATTGAAATAAATGTAATCCTTGTTTTTCCTGAGATTTCTTTGAATTTCCTTATTATCCTTGGAAGAAAGGACAATAAATACCTACAAATTTAGAGGTTTGGAGATATTTTAGGGCAGTCTTCATAGGGTAATGAAGTAGCAGTAGATAAGAAAACAGGTTTTGTGTCTATTAAACCTGCTAGCTGAGTGATATTGAGCAAATTACTTAACATCCTTGAGCCTCAGATTTCCTCGTTTGTGAAGTAAATAATAACACATCTTTGAGATGTTGTAGGGATCTATTTTGGGTAAAGAGGATGTATTTTGGGTAAAGTACCTCCTAGGGCCTGGTCTGTAGAAAGTGCTTAGTAACTCTGTGTGTGTGTGTGTGTGTGTGTGTGTGTGTGTGTGTTTAGGGAGCCTAGTGGTGGAATTATAAAGATGGCTACCTGTATAATTTATTAGTTAGCACATTTCTTGCTAGTAACATTTTTTTTGTTGTTGTTGTTCCATGCAGCAAAACCCCTGTGTTTAAAAACAATAGAACAAAACAAAACAAAACAACAAAACCAGGAAGAGGAAGCTAGAGATGAGACACCTAATTAATTATTAAAAAATATATATATATTTCAGTTGTAGTTGGACACAATACCTTTATTTATTTATTTTTATGTGGTGCTGAAGATGGAACCCAGGGCCTCACACGTGCTAGGCGAGCGCTCTACCGCTAAGTCACAACTCCAGCCCCTAATTAGTTAATTTTTAATAGAGAGAAAACAGCATTTACTATTCTGGTTCCGGGAAACAAAATCATATAAGGAATGTAGTAGGATTCCATATTTAGCTGGAAGGGACTTTCAGAGATTACTTAACCAAGATAATTTAAGGTGATTCATCATTTTATAGATGAAGAAATAAAAAGAAAAAGTCCTAGTGCCAGAAACGAAGATTTGATCGATGGCAAGTCACAGGGAACTTGGAAGCAGTAATACTAGTTTTCTCTTCCCCCGTATCTTTGCAAGAGATTTCTTTCCAGTTTGGGATTCAGGTAACTCCCCAGCTCTTTTCTGCAGAATCAGATCCTATTAAAATTAGGAAGGATCGCCCTCTAGAGGTCAAGCTAAGAGAGCATAACTGCAAAAGACTATATTTGGGCATTTGAGATTTCCCTTCATGAGGATTTTGGAGCTGAAAGAAACTGCTAATTGGAGAGACTGTGAATTGAAGGGTGTCAAGGGGGAAGGGACTTTACCACGTGGTGCTATTTAGTATAATTGGAATAATCAGGCAATCCAGTTTACCTCCCTTCTGAAGCTTTCTCATCACACTAATTAAATAAAGCAGCAAATCTTTAATGACAAATCCCTTTCACAAGTAAGGAAATTCAAGAACAGTAAATGAAAAAAAAAATAGTTAATTAGTAACTGGTGGCCCAACTATGTTTTCTCCCCTCACTGCTACGGAAGTGATGACTTTAGCTCCATTTTTTAAAAAATTTGGTTATTTTCAACACTGGACAGAGTACTGAAATACCAGGTCCACTCAATTTTACCTGTAGTCTGTCTATACTGCTTTTGAAAGTCTCAGAGTCAATTAATGAAGTGTGTGTGGTTAAGGGCGATCAAGGTGAAGTCACAGTGTGGGGATTTGGACAGAGGCAGGAGAAGTCTTTTTGAAGATACACTCTTAACATTAATTAATCAAACATTTATGAATGCCCAAACTGGGTTAAAACTGGCATTCAAATTTAAGCAGCATATTTTCACTCAGAATTTACTTCATTAAAAAAATAGCACACACCAAAGATATTTACATGAGTCCAATTTGATCCCTAAAGATCAATGCATTCATTTCAATATTCATAAGTTTTCAGCACTGGAAACTCATTTTCTGAGTAACATGATTTATTTTTAGTGAACAAGCTGGCAAGTAAACATTGCAGTTATTTGATCTTTTGTATCCATGTAGATCCTTAATAAAGTGAAAATAGGCAAGCCATGGAGATTTCTAGGCTGGGTCACTTCTTTCTCTACTATTTACCCTCAGTACGTTTAGAAAACGCATTCAAGAGACAAGATGAGATGTCGTATTTCTGAATGGCTTTTTGGTTCTTCATTGAAAGTGAGCTGAGAGTGGATTGGATCTTAGCTGGCAACTCTTGCAAGACCATAAATTCTAGGAGTCAGGCATAAAATCAGTAAACAAGAGTTATAGCATCAGGGAAGCACAAGTCTGAGAGCCCCAAGGAAGGATGTGAAATGGACTTGAAAGATGCAGCACTTAAAACTCAGGATACAGAAGTACATAACCAGGAGGAAAAGAGTCTTCTTTGGCTAAGCACAGAAATGTTGGACCAATGCCTTGAATTTAACAAGACAGATGGAAAAAATACTTTTTGTATCAAGGATCCGGACCTGAGAACACTAACAGGAGGATTAGGTGTCATTACCTAAAATATATGTTGGCAAATGAGTTTTCCCCTTTATACTTCTTAAAGGGGCTGTGTAAATAGAGAAAACTATTACTCAAATAATGACATAGAATTGTCTATGTTGATCCAAAAGAAAGTTGGACGAAATAATTATTAACCTGAAATTCATAAATATTATCTTTTGGTGTTGAAATGACTTGACACTGATTAAGCATTTAAAATTATGAAAAGTATAACAGGTCATGTTTGACGTGGTTACTTTTACAAAAGAAGGGATAATCATTACATATTTAGTTTAGGCATTGAGTACTTATGAAAGGACTAGGGCACATTTGGTGATAAATTGTGTCTAAGATTAAAAGGCACACATGCAAACACACCTCTCATGTAACAAACTGTAACTTATTTTTCTTTATGACTGACTCAACTAGTTTAGGTAGCACAAGTGAAATTAATAGGCCAACTGAACAATGGCTTAAGGTCTGATGTGATAAATGTGCACTCTCTGAACTTCTTTTTGTATCTTTAAACTTATTCTATAGTTTCCACCTTTGGAAGAAAATTGTAAGGTGTGGAAGTCAATAACAAGCACATTCTTATGATTAAAGTAATAAGTCAATCATAGTGGATGGCAGCATTTGCATCAAGCTAGTATGCTTTGTCAAAAAGACCTGGTTTCAAAGAGCAGAGTAGGATAGGATCCAAAGTTCCATGGAGTTTGGGTTTCCTTGCTTCTGGCATTGAACCTAATAATCAACCAGATGCATGTTTTCCTGAGATCTGTATTCTGCCACAGTTTGACTGGCAAATTATGTTCTTGTGGATGTGGTTTTAGAGGACACTCATAGAGCATCCTGACAGCTTTTAGCTTGAGGAGCACATTGTAATGTCCCCACATTTTGAGGAATGAATGTAGTTCCTTCAGTGATGGAAACAATTCAGCACCCTGCTCAGAACAGCTCCTAAATGCTTAGGTGCAATTGAAATCTGCTGGTCATTCTGGTTTGTACCAGGAAAACACATGTAAGCCTAGTGACATTTTGTGTTGGTCAGCAACCAGAGGGATGTATATAAAATATTTATGAAAACATAAAACAATACACTTGAATATAAAATTATGTTATGATTATATTTATAATTTTATACATTATAATTATAATATTATTTATGCTTTTAATAAATTTAATATTACCTATAGTTTTATTAATGTATAATAATGTACAATATGTATATATTGTAATTTTAACAGAAAATTATGTTAATGTGCATTTTTTTATATACAACAGAATAGTGAGAAAAACATTTAAAATTTCTTCTGAGTTCTGAAAAACCTGTTGGTCAGTATTGGGGTGGAGTTACAAGGTTAAGAAGGAGGGGTGAATGAGTACTAAAAGAATCAAGAAATCTGGAAAACTGACTTTTGCAAGAAGGTGAGCAGCATGGGCTTCTTATTGTTCACAAGCCCTGCTTTTTTATTAGCATTTTTTGTTGTTCTGGTAGGGGAGGAATGCCTACCTATTATTCCCTGACATTGAAGTGTTGTGACAGGTTTGTCCTATACTAGTACTTGGGAGTAACTAGAGAGAATGTAAGAAGGAGCCAATATTTAAATGTTATGTCTTGAGAAAGCTGAAAAACTAGATAAATCACCCAGTCAATAAAAATTCATTGAATGTAGATGATTATCATATGACAGTTCTATATATATATATATATATATATATATCAGGATTGAAGGTTGATAATACAGAGAGAAATATTCCCTGTTCATAAGATAGGTGGGAACCTTCTAAGGCCACCAAGCAGTCTGTGGATTGAAACCAAGGAACTAGGAGGACTTCATATAGCTTTTTAGATTTCCTGACCTATATAGCCCAAGGAGCAAGGAAACGGAGCAAGGAATTCTTTTTTTTTCCTTTAAGATTTTTTTTTTTGAATTTCTGAAGGCCAACTGACAAATTCTGGCGAGTTTGCAAAACAAACTTTTTAGAATTGATGAAGAATAGACATTAAACTGATTATAGAAAACCAAGAACAATAATTGAAAAGTCCGGGTGACGTTCTCTCCATATTACTTCAAGTATGAATTGATAAAAACCTGCAAAGAGTCCCTGGAAGTAGAACAGTGTGGCTGGTATATGTATTCCTTTGTACTATTTCTGAATCCTCTCCTTCCTCGATGTGCTTTTGCTTCCAACAGAGTTAGGCTTTTCATTGGTTAACCTGAGGCTAAAGAATGCCTTTGTCTGTGCACAGCATTTATATACCAGTGGCTGATGAGCAGGAATACAACAGCCCCAAGTCCCTTGTCTACAATGGGAACAGCTCAGCTGTGACTGACACTCCCAGCTCTCCAGCAGAATCAAACTAAGATCCCCCACCTTGCCTGGACCTCGGCCTAGGATTGTACCCTGCTTGGTTTTCTTGGTTTCATCCTTTCTATCACAGTTTTCTTCACTTCCTAAATCAATCTATGAATCCCCATCTCAAGGTCAGCTTGTGGGGAACCAGACTTGAGACATGAAACAAAGTTAAGGAGACAAGCTGACTTATAAAAACACATGGATTATCCGAGCATGGTTATTTCAGACACTTGCTAGCATTTCATCAAATCATTGTGCATCCACAGCAGTGGAGGCCATTTCAAAAGGCTATTACAATTCGATGTCTCTGATACCTGATGCCTAAGAGCATCCTTATTAATTCCCACTAATTGAAATGTTAATCAGTATAGTGGATATGTGGGATGATTAGTTTTTTTTCTTAAACTACACATTGTAAAGAAGTTAAATAAAATTAAAAAAAGTAAAAAAGACATATTTAAGGTACAACTACATTGCCCTAACACATGTATGTTTGTGTGTATGTTGTGGGCATGGCCACATATACATGTTAGCATCAATTAAATTGCTCAGGATGGGCTGGGATTATGGCTCAGTGGTAAAGCACTGGCCCAGCTTGTGTGAGGCACTGGGTTCAATTCTCAGCACTGCATATAAATAAATGAATAAGATAATGGTCCATCATGTATGAAGACACAAATTGTGTGACTCTACTTTGTGTACAACCAGAGACATGAAAAATTGTGCTCTATATGTGTACTATGAATTGAAATGCATTCTGCTGCCTTGTATAACAAATTAGAATAAATAAATAAATTTTAAAAAGTCCACCAACAACTAAAAAGATATCTAATTAATTAAAAAATAAATTGCTAAATTGCTCAGAATGATGTTGGGCCACAGATCATTGCTCATGTATTTGAGAAAGTCAAGCAGTGGTGTTGCAGAAAAAGCTGAATCTAGGGGCCCAGCAATCCCATTTATAATCCATCTTTCTCATGTTTTGGTTCTGTTTTTCTTCATATTGACTTCTTCTTAGAATTCTTCCTTGTGGTACTCAAGATGGTATCTAGCTAGTTTCATGCCTTTTGCAAAACAGCTCTTCTTTCCCTAGAGTTCTAATAAAAGGACTAGAGCCAATTCTCTTTGAAATATCTTGGGTTATAGACTCATCCCTGATTTAGTAATGATGCCCAGGGAAATAGGATGCTCCTATTGGCTAGATGCTCAAGTTTAGAGAAAAGGAGATGGTGGGGGATGGGGTCAGCTCATCAGGTCACATGACTTAAGTCATGGAAAGGAACAGTACCCAGAGAGAGGACCAGGTGATAAATCTGGAGAGTAGGAGTGAGGATGTGAGCCAGGTCAAGACAACAGATGATCTCCTGCAAAACCACAAAATCTAATGGGTTTTAGAATCTACTTTTTAAAGTGGGGAAAATAAAATGTGCCTTACCTTACCTCATAGGATCAGATTCAATCCCTTAAATGAACTTTAAAAATTATAAAGAATTTTACAAAGAGAAAGCAATACTCTAACTTATCTGTTTTTGATTCATTTGACAAAGAAACTATATAGGATATTACAAAGGTACAAATCATACCAATTTTATTATCTCACCGAATATGAACTCTAGCATAACATTGAAGTTTGGCAAATATGTATGTACACTGACCATATTCAGATAGTCTTAGCTGTAAGTTTCTATAACTTTATGGAGAACTTAGATGCATTACATTTATTAAGGATTCTCCAGTGAAACTGGACCAGTAAAATATATATGAAAATTTATGGTGAGAAATTGGCTCATACAGTTATGGAGACTGAGAAGTCCCCTGATCTGCCATCTGTTAGCTGTAGGCCCATCAAACCTGGCGGTTCAATCCACTCAGGAAGCCAGGGGATCAGGGGGGCTGACCGGTGTAAATTCCAGTAGAAGGACTGGAGTGGATGAGATGAGATATCCCAGTTTAAGCAGGAAGGCAGGGGGAAAATGAGCAAATTCCTCCTTCCCATACCTTTTGTACATTCCCTTTTAGTGGTTAGATGATGCCAATCCATATAAATCTGCATAGTCTATTGATTCAAATGTTAATCTCATCCAGAAATACCCTCCCAGAGGCACCCAGCATTAATTTTTATTTTTTTGACACTGGGTATTATACCCAGGGCCTCAAATGAAGTGGCAGAGTGCATGCTTAGCACTCTCCAGCTATACTCCCGGCCCAACAGTAATCTTTAATCTGGGCTCCCCATGGTCAGTCAAGTTTACATCTAAAGTTAGCCATCATACCTCTCCCTGTCATATCCAACTGACTAGACAGCCAAGGAATGGTGTAGTCTGAGAATTTTCAGACCTGGAAAAAGTTAGTTGGGGGTTAATGGCAAAGCCATTATCTTAGCTCTCATTTTCTTTCCTAAGGGTTTAAGTTTTCGGCAGATAATCTGCAAAGTGGATAATTTGCTGGGGGAAAATGAGAATAGACACTTTTCCCTTTGAGAATTGCTCTTACACAATTGTACTTACTTTTTAATGGTGGGACTTTTCTTTGTAAGGAGTGCTATATTATGGGAGGACCTGGGGAATTTAATTATTAAGTTAAACAATAAACTCTTTAAATTACCTTAATTTCCAAGGGATTCAACAATTCTATTAGTTGAATTATAAATAAGTAAATAAAACCTTAAAACAATTGGAAACCCCCCATACAAAAGGCAAAAGATTAGAAAGACTTAGTACCCTGGGGCCTAAGCAATATAATTAAATGCAGGATTTAAAAAGTAAGTTACCTTATAAAGAAGAGGAAATCACCAAGCAATGCTCTGATTCCCAAAAGCTTTCAGACTCTGAGTGCGTTAGTAGGGTTTGCATAATTATTATATTTTATTATATTTTTAAAATTTGAAAAACAGATAGTTTAGCTTTCTGGTATATAAAAACATTTTGAAAGGACCAATGCTTTTGTTTAAGTAATATTTGTATGTCATAAGCTATCTAAAAAGTAGAAAGGAAACATACACTTCCAAGGTTGTGGGAGACCTGAAATATAATAATAGCCAGCAGCTATCAGTTATTAGGGCTTTTGTTGTTGTTGTTGTTGTTTTGTTTATTCTGTGTTTGGGAGAGATCCCAGGGTCTTTTGCATGCTCGATAGGCACTTTACCACTGAACTACACCCTCAGCCTTATTAAGGCTTATAAATGCCAGACACATTGCTAAATAAATTGCACATATTATTTCCTTAAAGTCCTAGAGCAACCTTGAAAGATAGGAATGTGTTATGGTTTGAACTGTGTATATCCAAAAGTCATATGTTGCAATCTTAGCCCCCACTATCTCTGAATGTGTCCTTATTTGGAAGTAGAAGTATTACAGATGTAATTAGTTAAGATGAGGTCATACTGGGGAAGGGTGCATCCCTAAACAAATATGATTGTTCTCAACAAGGAGAAAGGATTTGAACACAGTTGCATAGGAGGAATATGATGTGAAGGTGAAGGCAGAGATCCACATACCAAGGAAGGCCAAAGATTGCTTGTAAGCCATCAGAATGAGGAGACAGAGGCAGGAAGAGATTCTACTTTCCAGCCATGAGAAAGAGTCCACCCAGCGGATGCCTTGACCTCAGACTTCCAGAACTGTGAGACCCAGCCTGTGGTACTTTGTTCTGGCAGCCAGAGCAAACTACTATAATGCTACAATGGTCCACATATTATAGATGAAGATTCTGAGGTCAGGAAAGAGAAACTGGTTCCAAGTCAAATAGCCACTAAGGGTCAGAGAGGAGCTAGATTCAGCTCACTCCAAACACTGTGTCTTTAAATCCCTCCATCATTTCCCCAAAACTAATCCAAGGACAACTTGCAAAAGAATCACTTGGGAAGCTTGTTAACAGTAGGAATCCAAGGACTCGCCCCAGACCCACTGACTATGAAACTGAGGAAAATAGGGCAAAAACCTGAACTCTAAATGAACACCTTTTGCTATTGTAATTAGAATCCCTGAACCTCCTTTCCTTTGAAATTGGGGTGATTTCTAACTTAGATGTTAGGTAAGTTTTTATCCAGTTTTAAATTCTGATTTAAATTTAATTTTTTTTTCTCTAATTGAGGATAATAAAATGTACCCTATTTGACCCCTGAGGATCAAGTCAAATCCCTTAAAAATGAAAGCTTAAAATGACAAAGGTAATTAATACTCTAAGTTATCTTTATTGGAACTATGGAGGAAGGTATTCAATGCAATTGCTATTCATTTCTCTGAAAGAGTAACTGCTAAGTTACAAGGGGTTAAGCTCTGGAAATCTTTGCTCTGTTCTACCATAGTGCTCTATTAACTGTGTGGGGGAATTCCCAGCATCCTCTTTGTTGGCATATCCTCTGCTCCCACTTGGTCATCTTCTCTACATCTATGCAAGCTTTGTAACCAGGAGACGTTCCTCAAAGTCTGAGGTATGGAGAGTTGAGCATTCTCATTTTCATAATACATGGAGTGTCTTACTCAATTTTTGTTTTTATTGAGTTTCAGGCAGGACAATTACATACACTTTTAGCCATTCTGCTACCATAATCAGTGTTGACCTGGAAAAGAAACACTGTCTTAAGACTCTCAGTTATTTCGAAGAGAAGGAACAATTCCTCCTGTCCCAGATATAACAGATGACTTCAATTGTCTCAGCAGGGGGACTCTAAGTGGCATCTCTGACTTCAAAAGCAATACATCTGCATTCTTTGCACTTCAAAATGCTTTATGTGAACTAACTGTAAGAGATAATGACAGATGACAGCGAAAGCTGAGAACTCATAGACCTGGATTCAAATCCCAACTCTGTCTCTATGGTTGCATGGTTATTTTGGTTTTTCTTATAGATCTCAGGATCTTTCCTTACCAAGATTCACTGAAACATGAAGGATGGTTGTGTCAGCTAACTACTGCTGCTCAACAAAACACCCCCAAACTTTGTAGCTTAAAAACAACGATTTATTATTTCTCATGCTGACTTGGCAGATCATTTGCTGGTTTTGCTTGGGCTCGTTCATGGAACATCATTCAACTGCAGATCAGCTGGGCTCAAAGTCCAAGATGGCCTCACTCATACATCTGGTAGTTGGTGCTGCTTATTGACTGCATGGGGTGGCTGGTTCTTTTCCATGGCTTCTTCTCCTCAGTTAGGCTAACCCAGTTTCTTCAGCAATTTCAGGACAGTAATTTTTTTTTTTTTTTTTAAAGCAAATGCAGAAACTGCAAATCTCTGAGCTCTTGAGGGCATGGGACTTCTATAATACCATCAGCATATTCTATTGGGTAAAGCAAGTTGCAAAGTCAGATTCCAGGAGTTTGAAAATTAAAGTCCAATTCTAAATGGGAGAATCAGGAAAGTCACACTGTGAAGGAGGAAGCTGAGAACTGCTTTCAGCAATCTACTGCAATGATAGTCTGACACGTTGCCATTATTCTTTAGATAATCTGGGTGTTTTAATGCCCAAGATCTTTGCTAGAACTGTATGAAAGGTTTACTTGGAACAACAAACTAACAACAACAACAACAAAAAAAAAATCAAATCTGAATAACAGTTAGTTAAACTACTTTTTATTTGATTATTTTCTGCAGTACTAGGGATTGGATTGACTCAAGGCCTTGCATTTTTATGCAAGAGCTCTACCACTGAGTTACATCCCAGCCTTTTTACTTTTACTTTTTAATTTTTACTTTATTTTGAGACAGAGTCTTGCTGAGTTACCAAGTCTGGCCTTGAATTTGTGACCCACCTGCCTGCCTTCAGAGTAGCTGGGAATATAGACCTGCACCACAGCATTGAGGTTTTTGTTTGTTTGTTTTGTACCAGGATTGAACATAGAGGCACATCATCACTGAGTCATATTTCCAGTCCTTTTTATATTTTATTTTGAGTCAGGATCTCATTAAGTTGCTTAGGGCCTGACCTGGATGTTACTGAAGCTGACTTTCAAATTGTGATTTTTCTGCCTTAGCTTCCCAAACTGCTGGGATTACATGTGTGTACCACCATGCCAAGTTTGAATTTCCTCATACAACAAGAAAAAGGGGATTCAGAGGTTATTGTATTTGAATGATATGATCAGGGCCTATATATCATCTGTGAACAAAGGTGAAAGGTTTTTTTTTCAAAGAATATTCTCATGCAGATTCTTTTCACACCTAATGTAGATGAAGACAGTCTCATTCAAGGCACTAGTCACATCAGCTTCACCTCTCCTTTAACACCTGTTGTGTTAAAATTTCTGGAATGGTGCCTAGGAGTCTGTATTTTAGCAAGCGTTCCAGGTGATTTTATGCACACTGCAATTTGAGAAGTACTGATCCAAGATCAAACTGTCTTTCTCCTTAGATAAAAGTACTAGATGAGAGATACTTTTCCCAGATCTCCTTTTTCCACATACTTAGGGTTAAGCCAGTGAGCGATAAGGCTCAATTCATTTAATAAAATCATAAACTCAGTTTCTCAAAAGATTTGAATCCAAATAACATTGGGTAATTATTATTATTTTTTTTTGTTTCTACTACATATTTAAGAAACCAATAACTAGGAATGACATATTGTTTTTCACTGGTTCGGAATCTGGGAATCCCACAGGATTGTTCCAGGAATACAATCCAAAAACAAGCCAGTGCACTGAGCTTTGTGAACACATGCAGCACTCATCTGACTGAAAGGCAGAACAAATAGAAGCTGGCCAAGCTTAGCAAGGAGTGTTATGCTTTTGAAAGCAACCTCTTGGCAAAAAATGTTTGCATTCATTTTTTTTTAAAGGTAGGGATTTAGGCTCACTTGCACAAATAAACATGGTATTATTAGCCAGAGTCTGTGTTTTCTTTTTTAAGCTATGAAGAGTTTATTTATGAAAGTAGGAGAGACCCATCGTATGTTGCCAATAATGTTTCTAGAAAGAATACTTGGCAAAAAGAGGTAACTTTAAATAGTATAAATAGTCATGGAGAATTTCACCTGAAAAATTCTTGAAAGAATTTTTATTGATTCAGAGATGAGAAGTCCCATTTAAAATCAGGAAGTTTTCTTAGATTTATACTGAAGTTCTCAGAAATCACTGTAAGTTCCTGAGATGTTCATTATGTTTTCAGCTCTGTCACTAGCCTGATCACATCTTTTCTCCATAATCATCCAAATATTTGTAGGTTGCCCCGACTCAAACTTGGAATCATGGAGAATTCTAGGAGGAAGAATAGAATTTCCATTTAGTGAACAAATAAGTTTTGAAATTTTTTTGGTGGGGACAGTAGGGATTGAACCCAGAGGTGCTTCATCACTGAGCTACATCCCCCAGTCCTTATTATTATTATTATTTAAATTTTGAGACAGGATCTCGCTACATTGCTGAGACTGGGCTCAAACTTGTGATCCTCCTGCCCTAGCCTTCCAAGTCACTGGGATTATAAGCAAAGGCCATCATGCCCAGCTAAAAATATTTTTGATTGTGACAAAGGAGAGAACTGAAATGTTAGACTATGGGACTATGGCAAACTGAAAAGCCAAGATACTGCAGCTTTTCCTCTTAAAAGGTAGAGTTTATTTCTCCTCCCCTTGATTCTGCACAGGCTTTGTAACTTGCATTTTTTAAAAAAAAATTTTTTAGTTGTCACTGGATTTTTTATTTTATTTATTTATTTATATGCAGCACTGAGGCTCTAACCCAGGGTCTCACACATGCCAGGCAAGCACTGTACCACTCAGCCACAAATCCAGCCCTAGAACTTGCTTTGACCACTGACACGTGGCAGAGTGACATTATATGTATTCTGATGCCTAAATCACAAGAGGCCTTGGAACTTCTTTCTTACCTGCTCTGACACCGTCCTGAGATCACTACACAGGAAAGCAGTTCTCACCTATTCAAGCATGAGAGGCCACATGGAAAAGAAATACTTTCAAACAGCCACATCAGGTATGGGATGAGGTCCTCTTCCAGCCCAGCCAGCTTCAGCTGAGTACACAGCATGACAGAACCCAGGCAAAAGCTCAAAGGAATCATCCAGTTATCTCACAGCATGGTAAGAAATAATATATTGTTGTTATTTTAAGCTACATAATTTTGGGATAGTTTGTTATGCAGCAACAGATAACTAAGGCAGAGTCTTAAAAAATAAACTGTAGTAAGAACATAAAATGTACCATGTTAATTATTTTGAGTTGTACAGTGTGGCAGAGGTGAACACATTTACATTATTGTGAAACATCTCCAGAATGTTTCCATCTTGTAGAACTCAAATGCTATAACCATTAAATAGTAACTCCCCTGTTCCTCCTCTCTCAGCCCTTGGTAAGCGCCATCTTGCTTTCTCTGTCTATGCATTTGACTTTACATATCTCATATAGTATCTGTCCTTTTGTGCTTACTTAGTTTATGTAGAACTCCAAGGTTCATCCATGTTGTAGCATGTGATGGGATTTTCTGTTATTTATTTATTATTTTGTGGACTGAATAAGATTCTAAAAAGAAGAAAGATCAGGGAAAAATAAACATACTTTATTTATGTAGCTCAAAGTCTTATTCTTTCTAACAGAAGAAAATAAAAAATACCTTGTCTATCACAGTATCTCATTGGGGTTAAATTGAATTATTTTCTTTCCTTATCATTATCCTTGTCTATTATGAAACCAGTAAAGTCTATGTTTCCTTTAAGTTTTTAAACATCTACAATGTTAGAAATTTGAAATTGAGAGGGAGGCTAAAGATCACCTATCATAAGCCAAGTTTCGTAGATAAGGAAGCAGAAACCTCGAGGTTAGCTAACGTTGTAGGGCAGTAGAGTTGTTGGCAACCTTTGTGCCTGATTGCAACTTCATTGAGCTGTGAGCTCATCTGGGGCTTCTGTGTCCAATGTGGTCTCTCCTTCTCTGGGATTCCTTTCCATGGATCTCTTTTGGGCTTCTTGGTAGCATGGTGATTTATAAAACTAAAAGATCTTGAAGCTCCTCCTAACTTTCTTGGAACACTGTACTGCTTGCTGGCTTCCAAGGAGGAACGTTCTAAGAGGTCAAGCGGCAGTGTCAAAACTGCTAACATCACACTTGATAATTGCTCTTTGGTCATAGCAAGTGGTATGACCAAGCCTGTTTTTTTTTCTAAGATTTTTAAAAGATGGACACAATACCTTTACTTTGTTTATTTTATTTATTTTTATGTGGTGCTGAGGATTGAACCCAGTGCCTCACATGTGTGTGGCAAGCACTCTACCACTGAGCTATAACCCCAGTTCCCTAAGGCTGTTTTGAATTAATGCAAATTAGAAAAGATAATAAGACTGATATAAAATAAGAATGAGAAAAATTCACTCACAACTTTATAGAATTTTTTGTATGAATACACATAACTATATAAAAATTGTGAGCTGAATATGGAGTTAATTTTCCCTGACATTGCATAGTAACAATTTCCCAGTATAATTCATGCATTCTTTATCCATCTAGTATTTGTTGAGAGCTACTGTGCTCCAGGAAGCAGAAAAACAGTGGAGAACAAGAAGGCAGATTAAATAAGTGACTATGAACTAGGGTGATTGTTATAAGCAAATAAAGGGCTGAGACCAATTGTGGGAGGGGCCAACTTGTTTGATAGAAAGGCACTTACACTGAGATCTGTACTGAAAGTGAAGGGAGAGTGTGCCCAACAGAGGAAAGCAAGTGAAGATAGAGGGCAGGAAAAACTTGGCACTGTAGTAGGGAATTAGGTGTGCTGGCTCTCCAGAGTTCCAGTCCTGCCTCTGTCACTCACCAGCTATGCCACTCTGGCAGTGAGTTTCTTAACCTCTTGGTGTCTTCAGTTTCCTTATCTGTTAAAGATTGTAATACGTGGAACTGAGAATAGGTGGACGTTTTATATCTTGTGTGGAACTTTATGGACCACAGCAAGGAGTTTGGAGATTTTCCCCAAGGATAGTAAAAGTCATGCAACGGTGTTTCGGAGAATTAGCATCATTTACTTTATATTTTGCTTTTTTTTTTTTTTTTTGCTGCTGTATAGCAAGAGGCAGGAAGAGGCAAGTATGGAGACATGTAGATCAGGTGGGGAGGAGTTTAGGTAAGAGGAGTAATTAGACTTGGACATACCACTGACATATTGCCAAAAGCTGGGTGGGTAAGGGCGGGGAAACAGGCTTCTACAGTGACTCTTAGGTTTCTGACTTTTACAATGGGATGAATGATGGGGACCTTTAACTGGTTCAGGGACCCATGGGGCCAGGAAGGCAGGATCTGTGCCCTCTGCCCATTTTAGACCAGGAACCTTATGTCTAAGGTTTCATTCTTTAAATCTGGTGCTAATTATAGCCCTCTTTTGCCTATATAAGAAAAAATATTTTTATTGGTTCTTTAGAGTTATAGATGACAGAAGAATCCATTTAACATAATTATAAAAGCACAGAGAGAAATTATATTTAAATACTACCCTCAATGGGCCTGGCAGTGTTTAAGGGCTTTATAGACAATAATTCTTTTACTCCTCAGAACAACCCTCTGAGCTAGGTACTATCATCATTACCATTTTAAGGACAAGGAAAGCCATCGGGCTATAAAACAGAGGAACTCAGATTAGACTTCAGGGAGTCTAGCTCCAGCGGCTGCCCTCTTAACTCCTGAAGTAAGAGTTGGCTGTGATACTGAATAAAGTAGGGAAGTAGTTTTGACTTTTTAAAATTGATAAGTTTCAAATTAAATGATAACATGAACACAAGACAGTGTAAAAGTCATGTGTGCAACTTGTTATGTCATCAAAGGAGACAAGCCCACAAATACTGCTCTGATGGAATGATAGTGTTTTTTGGTACCCAGGAGGCCACCTCATGCCCCTCCCAGTAGCTACCTCTTTCTCTGGATCAGAGACTGTCACTCTCTTGATTTCCAACATGATGGTACAGTTTCATCTCTTTTTGATTTAGTATAAGTGAAAATAAAATTTGCCTTTTTAAGGACAAAACTGTGCCTTGTTTTCAAACCCTTTGGTCATTCAGTGGGAATTTGGAAAGCTTACTAGAAACTGACACCAAAACTGGAGGAGAAACCACTGTGCTCCGGCAGCATACTGTGGGGCCAGGCCTGGAATCAACTTACCCTGTGCTTGCCAGTGACAGGTGGCATTGAATGCCCAAGAGAAATGAAAATGATGCAAAGTTGAAATTTTAAAGGAGACATCTTGAGCATGTATGGAGAGAACTGGGGAAAAATCAGGTGGAATTAATGTAGAAAAATGAGAGGCTAATTTATCATAGAGGACAGATTACTACAGGCAGGTGTAAAGCAGGACATCTATGGGAAAAAAAAAACCACATTTGCTTAGTTGGGATGCTTGGGATGAGAAACCATTTGTAATGATTCCCTATTTCATCCATGTTGCCCACAAGGACAAGCTCTTAAAACCAAATAGTATGGAATAGGAACTATATAATATAGTATGGTTTATGTGATGCAATAAAAAAAGATTAGGGTGTTGTACAGCTTGGAATTGTTAGTTAATCAAAGCTTCATGAGTGATGAAAGGGACTTTATGATCCAATGCCTACAGTTTATAGAAGCCCAGCCTGGCTGAGTGACTGGAGGCACACTTACCCAGGGCCCACCCTGAGAAGGGGCAGCACTAGGGTCAGGGCATGGATTTTCTGAAGGTTCAGTGTTTCACCCAGTCCTGAACTTTCTCTCCGCTGAGATCCAGATGTGCATCTGAAGGCTGTGGTTAGAATCTTACAGAGGGGAGCTACAATCATCTGCAAGGGCATTTGGCATCCTACTTATTCTCCCTTCATTAAAGACCAAAGGACATTGTTGGTGGGAAAATGGTTCCTGTGGAGTTGGGGGAAGGTGACCACCTGCACCAAGAATAGAAACGATTCTTCCCTCTCTCTGGATGCTGTCCTCCCAGTTCTTTGAAGCCTGGCTTTACTGCATACTCCAACTTCAGTATCTGAAAATGTATGGAATTTCTCTCTATTTAACTCTCAGTGGATCTTCTTTTCAACACTTATTTCAGTAAGTTTTTTTTTAATATTTATTTTTTAGTTGTAGTGGGACACAATAACTTTATTTATTTATTTATTTTTATGTGGTGCTTAGGATTGAACCCAGGGCCCAGCACATGTGAGGCAAGCATTCTACTGCTGAGCCACCACTCCAGCCCCTCAGTAAGTATTTTTTTTTTTATGTACTTTTTGGATAATATCTTGGTTGGTAAATCTCTTTGTCTGCTTTCTGTAAACTCCAGTCATCAAGGGACCTCTGTTTGGTTCACTGCAGTAACCATAGCACATGTACAGTACTTCACCCATAGTAAGTACCAAGTTAAGATTTCCTGAATAAATGAATAGATTTTTTGGATAGCCTAAGTGATGACTGCATGTTCTTGAATGGCAGCTGCAGCAGAGGCAAATTGAGGTTGACAGGAGGTTATACATACCTTTGGGCTTTTGAAAGCCATTCTTCTATCAGGGGTCTTGGATATTCTTGGTACTTTTAACTGTTTGTCTCTCGCTCCTGGGCATGGATGGCAAAGAATCTATGGCAGATGACACAGCTCAGTCCTGTCACTGAATTTTTCTTAAAGTCTGTCTAGTACAAAAAGGGTGGGTTATTCAATGTGTTTAACATCTAGGATATTTTCCTTGGTGGCTCACCAAGGCCTTGGGGGCCTGAGGCAGGAGGATCACAAGTTTGAGGCAAGTCTCAGCTAGTTAGCAATGCCCTCTGCTACTTAGCGAGACCCTGTCTCAAAATAAAAAAAAACAAAATAAAACAGGCTGGAGATATGGCGCAGTGGTTAAGTGTCCCTGGATTCAATCCCTAGTTACAAAACAACAACAACAACAACAACAACAACAACAATTCCGTGTGAGTTTGGGAAGAGGACTTTAGATGTGATCAGATCATGAGGGTAGACCCCCTGAATGAGATTGTGCCCTCATGAAAGACTACAGAGATCCCCTTGCCTCTTCTGCCATGTGAAGACACAGCAAGAAAGCACCGTGATCAAAGGGCAAGTCTTCACCAAGCTCTTAATTTGCCTTCATTGTGGACTTCCCAGTCCCTAGAACTATAAGAAATAATTTCTGTTGTTTATAAGCCACTCAATTTATGGTATTTTGTTATAGCAGCCCACGTGGACTAAGGTAGTGATTTTTCCTATTTAAGAGATGTCTTACAAGTATTGGTGCCTGGATTTTTACTTTTGGGTCAAATTCCATGCCCATAACAGTCCCTTTCTCCTCAAATTTATAAGACAAAAAGGCATTTCCCAGGCTCAGACATGGCGAGAAGTTACCTGGCAAGTGGTACATGTGGATAGTCTCTTTATGTGAAGAACCCCAATGTGTTGGCTTAACATCGTTTACATTCAGCAGAGAAACAGTGCCACTTCTAGTGAAAGATATTTGGCATCCCATCCAGGCCCACGGCATTCGAGAACCAAGATGGCCCCCATCTCTAGCAGGGCAGCAGATGCACCTGTGGGAAAGCAGGTTTAGGCTGGAACAGAGCCAGAGGTAGGGCCTTTCATTTTATACACATATTTTTAGCTTAAATCCACAGAGTTATTTTCCTCAAGGCAATGTTGGCAAAATAGTGCAAGTGTAACTGAGACCATATGGTGTAGTATTTGTTTTCTTATTAGGCAAAGACTATTAATTTGTATAGCAAGTATCTTTTGTGAATATATTTTAATGTGAACAAAGAGCAATCCTTAAACTGCCTTTAAAAAGTAAGGCTAATACCATTCTTTCACATCTATTTTAATTTATCTAACTACCATCCAATGTTTCTGCATTTAAAAAACATTTAAATTTAAGGAGCTTCTCAATTCAATTGCAAATTGCAGTAGAAAGCTGAAAATAAAAATCTACAGGATTGGGATAATGATTTATCTTTTGGCTTGTTTATCCAGTTAAAAGTCAGAGTGAACTTACAAATTAAATGATCCATATCATCAAATAACAGTCAACATTTTCTTGGGTGAGACAGTGTAAACACAGATGAATTGGTTCTTAGGCTTTACATTTTTACATTTTGTATTATGCTTTATGTAGATTTTTCCATATGTCCTTTGGCTAAACCAAAACAGAACTTGGATATTTGATTTACTCCTAAATTGAACTGATGATTTATGTTGGGCTAACAAGCAGGCTGTGAATTAATTTTTAGTAGTTTGAATTCTGTTTGGCTTTGGTACTAAATTTTGATAAATCATTTAATGTGGTTTGTCATTCTCAGGTCTTTTCCCAAAATTTCTGTCATATATATATATATATATATATATATGCCTGTCTGATATATATATCATATATATTATATATGAATATATATGACATATATATATACACACATATTTATACAGACATGCACACATGCAATTTTTTCATTCTTGAAAGGTTTTATCTATTTTTTGTTGAGATATAATTTATACACAGTAAAATTCATGCATCTTCAGTGCTATGGTAGACAGAATAATGGGCTTCCAAAGATGTTAACATTCTAATCCCTGAAAACTGTGAATATGTGTCCTTATATAAAAAAGGGAATTTTCCAGATGTGTTTAAATGGAGTACCCCAACACGGGGAAATTATTCTAGATCTTCCATGTGACCAAATATAATTGCAAAGTTTCTTAAAAGAGGGAGGCAGAAGGGAAGAGGATGTGAAAACTCCATGTCCATTATTCACTTTGAAGATGGGGAAAAGAAACCTTGAGTCAAATGTTGTGAGTGACCTCTAGAAACAGAAACAGCAAGAAAACGCATCCTCCAGTGCCATTCAGAAAGGAACTCAACCCTGCCAATCTTGATTTAGTCTAGGGTGACCTTTGTTGAATTTCTGGCCTACAGAATAATCAGAATAGTCTAATTTTGTGTTGTTTTAAGCTACTAAGTTTGTGGTAATTTGTTATATCAGCAGTAGAAACCTAATGTAACAATTAAATGCATTTTTGCACTTGGTAAATCTGTGTGCCACCACCCAGAACAAGATAAAGAACATTCCCACCATTATGGACAGTCTTCTCATGTCCTCCCCAATTGATATCATTCATGAGAAGTAACCATTAATCCAACTTCTGTCTTCATGGGTTGGTTTTGCCTGTTCTTGTCATTTTATAGATGGAATCACATAATGTGCTTTTTGTGTGTGTCTGGACCCTTTTTATAGCATGTTTTTGAAGTTCATCTGTCAACATCATTTATTTTTTATTGCTATGTGGTATTCAACTGTATTAATTTGCTCTTTTTCTTTGTAGCATTAATAATAATGCTCCTTGAATATCCTTATGCAGTGATTTTTATGGACACATGAACTTATTTCTCTTGGAGATGTACTAGGAGTAGAATTGCTGGGCATAAATAGGTGTATAACTCTGGTAAAAACTGCCAGTAATTCTCCCAAGTGGTTATACTATTGCAGAGTAATTTTGCAAAGATTTGAACCAGAGGTACAAAATCTTTCTGGAAGGACATTAAAAACCCTGCATAAGGTCCCCTTTTATTGAAGTTATTGATGGAAAGGTGTTTGAAGGAGAGCAAAGAGCAAGCTGGGAAGGTGGCTGGAATTCTGGGCATGAAATTTTTAGCTGCCACTTCAAATACATGTTTAACTCTGTTCAGGGTACATGTCAGAATCAAAGATGATAATATAGAACTTACCTTAGCACTATGATGTACTAATCATTATTTAGGAAACATCAAATGACAATTGTGAAAAAAAAAAAAAGAAGAAGCAGAAGCAGAAAAGTTCAGAAAGAGTTAGGGATGGGATTCTATCTTGCAGATAGAATAACATGAACATGGCAATCTCCAGAGCTGGAGGCTGAGGCAAGAGAATAATGAGGTCAAAGCCAGCCTCAGCAACTTAGAAAGGCCCTAACTAACTCAGCAAGACCCTGTCTCTAAATAAAATACAAAAGGGCTGGGGATGTGGCTCAGCGGTTAAGTGCCCCTGGGTTTAATCCCCGGTACCAAAAACAACAACAAAAATATATTGTATATATTTATGGTGCACCAAGTAATGCTTGGATGTGTGTGTACACTGTGGAATGGCTAAGTCAAGCTGATTAATATATATATTGCCTTATATACTTGTCTTTTGGGGGGGGTGGTATGTGGTAAGAACACTTAAAATCAACTCCCCCAGCAATCTTGTTTCACCTTTCATGTTGCAAACAAGTGTGTCTTCCACAATCAGTTAGTGCCACGTTTGTCACATGTTGTTTCTTGTTGGTGATTTTGATGTTTAAAATGGCCCTCAAGCCTAGGGTGACATGCTTTCTGAAGCTTCTAAGTGCAAGAAGGTATGACTGGCCTTCTGGAGAAAATACAGGTGTTCAATCATGGTTAAGAGCTGCGAGCTATGAGTTCAATGTTAATGAATCTCAAATATGTTAAACAAAGTGTCTTTAACAGAAACACACATGAAACAGATCGTTGATGAAGCTGTTGAGTCAGAGGCTCCGAGGGCCCTAACCTTGTCCTTACCCAGCACAGTGGTTGAGTGTTCACTCATCCATGTTCACAGTGATGTTCTAGAACCTAAGTACTGTGAATAATGAAAATTGGTTGTTGATAGGACTCAGTTTCTCAGTTCCACTGACATCTCTGAGAAATTTCCAATGATGAAATGCTCTAAGCTAGCATAGAAACTAGAGGACATGTAGAGTTCTCACTAGCATACTAAGAGAATTTGAGAGTGAGTTGATAGTCAAATTTTATGTGAGCCTGTCTTACACTCTTTCAGATTCTGGGGATACAGCTTCATATTTATTCATGTGTCTGCTTTGTTAAAAAAATCTAAAATAGATGATAAGTTTGTGGCAATATTCAAAGAATCATAGAAATGTCAGTGGTAGAAGACCTCAAATACATCAATCCAACTGCCCTTTTCATAGATGGGAAATTTGAGGCCAAGCTGGGTGGAGGGATTGCCATGATTTGAAATTTCATTCTTTTTGATGCCTCCTATTTAAGAAATACATTTCAAGCCGAGGAAAGGAAATGACAATAATAACATTTTATGAAACTTGTTTAAAAAGAGATATCATAAGAATACATTGTGTATTATTAGTTTCATATACTCTTTTTTTTAAAAATTATTTTTTAGTTGTAGTTGGACACAATACCTTTATTTTATTTATTTATTTTTATGTAGTGTTGAGGATTGAACCCAGGGCCTCGCACATCCTAGGCGTGTGCTCTGCTGCTGAGCCACAACCCCAGCCTGAGTTTCATATATTCTTTAGTGATGGGCCATAAATAAAAATTAGATTCTCAGATAATTTAGAATTCTATCATTGCAAGTCCAGGTATAGCTGATTGGCATAATGCTAGAGAGATCTTCTTAACTAGAGGACTGTCAGATCACTTCATCTCTGTGTGATGGAATGCATTTTTGAAGAATTATTATATCCAGTTTTGCTAAAGGAACACTGTGGGAACCCTGATTACTGACGTCACCAACATGGAACTGAATCCTTTGTTCCCCTCTTTAGAGTGAGGTAGACATGATGACATAATTTATGATATCTCCATGATTCATGTTTATTAATAATCAATATTTAAATATTATTATATGTGATAAAATTATAAACTGTTTATTTTTCTGTTTTGGACTGAGAGGACATTGTCATGGTCTAAAGAGAAGAAATCAAGCCAGAAGTGAGAGGCCATGAGGTGTTTGGATTCTGGTGATCATGCACAAGGGTGATACTCCCAGCTCCCCGCCATCACTCCGTCTGAGTAGCTTTTCTGTGTGATCAACAGCCTTGCCTCCTGATTATAAAAGTTCACTGTAGAATGTTTGGAAAATAAAGAAGAGTATGAAGAATAAAATACTTTACCATGCAGAGATGAGCACTTGAGGGGTTGGATCCATTTTATTGATTCTTCATGTGTATCTATCTACTATCGTGTTTGTTTAGTTGTTTTAAATAAGAAAATGGAATTGTGTGCTCTGTTGTGTACCATAGAAGTGTAATATATCATTTGTACATTTGCATGTCATGAAAAACTCTATCATATATAAAATTATACCCCAAATTTTATGAATTTTTGAACATCAGAGATACATACACACTCTTTTTTTTTTTTTAACACTCTTTTGTAAAACAATATCACAATGAGTGGCTTTGTACTCTTTTCTTCTTTTTTTTTGCACAGCTTTGGATCAACTCATCAGGAAAAACTGCTAGACCTGTAATTACTGGGTTAAGGGGCATAGGGAATTTTCCTAGGATCAGCCCAGGTTTTCCTGAACCCATTAATTATAACAGTAGGGCCTTTTGATGTGGTGGCAGGAGGGGAAAGAGGTTTTCCTTGTGGCGGTAGCAAATCCATTAACGGCTCCAACTCTGTAACTAGGGTAGAGTCCTGTTTGGATAGAATAGCTTCTCCCTCCAACCATTTTCCTGGAGGATGGTACCTGTGGTTAAACTGTTTTAATTTTTAAAAATGTTAAATTTGCAAATCATGACTAACTAAAGCTGGTATACTGATGAAAATATGACATTGTACAGAAAACTTCTTTGAATATTTAAAAGAACAAATATTTTTGAAGTGGTTACTCTTGAAATTTTCTTGAACCCAGAAAATCCAAGCATATAGAGAACTTGACTCAGTTTCTTTTTAGTTATTCTTAAAAGCGTTTATAAGAGGATTAGGCACATTGGTCTTAGAAGACTTTAAGAACTGTAATTCCTCCCACCTAAACATGCATGCATATGTTATATATATATGTATATGATATATATTTATGTATACAATGTAGAAAAGAGATATGGATTATCTTTGTGTATGTGTAGCTTCCAAGTAAACCTTTCACACATTTGAAACGATGATTGTGAGCTTAAAAACATCCAAATTGAGTTAAAAATAACATTTGGGTGAAATCATTCTGACCTGGGCAGTGCCATTTACTCTGTATATACCTATTTTATTCCTCAAACAGCATTTTTTTTGGGGGGGGGGGTGTCAGCATTTATTTAATAGAGGAGAAAACTGAGCCTCAGAGAAGTGAAGATCCTATCCTCAAATTTGACCTCATATAAAAAGCTTGGTCTGTCCAGTTTCTTTCTTTTTTTAAAAAAATATTTATTTTTCAGTTATAGGTGAACACAATATCTTTATTTTATTTTTATGTGGTGCTGAGGATCAAACCCAGTGTCTCACGCATGGTAAGCGAGCGCTCTACCTCTGAGCCACAACCCCAGCCCCAGTTTCTATTTCTTATGACACTCTGCCTCTCTGGGAAGTCTGGCAATTTTTTTTTTTAATTCCTGAGTAAGTTCTCTGCAATCCCACCACTATTTCTTTCTTTTCTTTTCTTTAAAAAAATGCTCATTTTTAAATTTTTAGGTGTAGATGGATACAACACAATGCCTTTATTTTTATGTGGTGCTGAGGATTGAACCCGGGTCCCGCCATGTAAGGCGAACGCTCTACCGCCACAATCCCAGACCGCCCCCCCCCCACTTTTTCAAATATTTATTCAGTCCTTCATTAACAATTTTTGAGCAAATGTCCCGAGTAAGATTTTAGAAATAGAAGAATTACAAAAATACCCAGATATTCTTCATCTTTGATGGCTTTGGCAGGAAATCATGGGAGTAGAGACTATAATATGCTGTGATGGTCATGAGAGAGCGGAATTATGAAATTTTATAGAGTATGTGACATGGACTAGGGGCCAATGAACTTGAGGTCCACCCCTACCAATTTCACTCACTTCTCTAAACACTCTCCTACTCAGATTCACCCTCACACATGTTCACACTCTCTCAAATATTCCCTTATTCACTCTCCTACAACCCACTCAGGTTTGAATGTTCTCCAAAAGACAATGTGGAATTTAAAAAACAAAATACATTTTGTTTATGTCAGAAGCAAAAAGATGCACATTGTTTTATTGTAAATATCATCAGTCAATGGGTCACTTGGAAGACTCAGAGATGGTAAAATATCCCCAGATTATGTACTGTGAACTTGCCAATCAAAGATTATTTAGACAACACCCAATACATATTAGACACTGTGCTAGTTAGGGTAGAGATTGAAAGTGATAATGATGCAAAAATGATTCCTACCACCAGGAGTAAACTACTGAACAATGACCCAGGCAGTGGGTGCTCAAGGTAATCAGAGGGGGTGGAGATGACTTCTGAGATGGAGGGGACCGTGGGACTTATGGGTGGTAGTGGTTATGTCTCCCTGGCTTGGGATTGTGAATAAGCATAGTCATCCTGGACTGAGTGAGATATGATTGCTGGGGCTTCGCACCCTTCATGATGAGTCTGGGTCACACCACTAAGTAAACTACTAAGGTGGGCAAAGGTGGTGTAGGAGAGCAAGGAATTTATGTTGGACAGTGGAGGAGGGGTCCCCCAAATGTGTAAGACCATGCAAGAACATTCAGGGGTGAAAAGACTAGATTTATGAGAGTGTAAACTGATCAGTAGATTAATCCACTACTGTGGGTTAATGGGTGGTGACTATAGGCTGGTAGGGTATGTCTGGAGGAGGTGGGTCACTGGGGGGTGCCCTTGGAGTTTGTATTTTGTCCCTGGTGAGTGGAGCTCTCTTTTGCCTTCCTTGTTGCCATGCCCTGAGCTGCTCTCCTCTCCGTGCCCATCTGCCATGATCTTGGACCCAGAGTTACAGAGTCAACCATCTATGGACTGAGACCTCTGAAACCATGAGACAAAAATCAACTTTTCCTCCTCTAGGTTGTCCTTGTCAGCTCTTTTCTCACAGCAATAAAAAGAAAATCTGACTAAAGCAAGAAGGGAGGTGGTGAAGAGCTGTGCCTGAGGGCAGCTGCCGGGACGGGACTGTAGGTCATCCCACAAACCTGCTCCTCATTTACCTTGAGGAAGAGAAGCTCTTGGGACTCACAGAGGAGCTGCTCTCTGAATGTGGGTCACCTGAGACACAGGCTCCCTGTGGCACAAGGGGTGGACCACAGCAGCCATGGAGATGCACAGTTGGGATGCCTCCTGCCCCTGCAACCCTGGGTTCTGTAGGGATAGAGACTTTGATACCCAAAGTGGGTGCCCTCTTTCAGGGATACAGTGAAGGTTCTGCTGCATCATGAGCCCCTGCTTTTGCCTGGACACTTTAAAGTCCTTGTGTTTAGTGATTAGTAGCCCTGAAGAGGAATCATTGTCATACCAAGCCATTGGCCTTGGCCTTCTGGACATGCAGCAGGGACAGACCTGTGTGGGACTCAGGTCATTCACTGGGTGCCTCCAGGTACTCGCACATTTTCTGGTTCTACCTCAACTTGACTGTAGTTCTCAGGAATATATTTGTTAAAAGCTCCTCACAGGATTCTAACTGGGCAGATAGAAGTGAAATTACTGAGTAATCTCTTTTCTCCCATTTCCTTTCTCAGATCTGTTGTACACACAGGAGATAGATAACAGGGTGTTGTCACTCACAAACATGGGAGATTCAAGATGATTTCTGCACTGCAGGGAACAAAAACCCAAGCACTTTATTTAACCTGGATAATAACAAATAACACATAATAAAGCCTGGTAAATAAAAGTGCAGGTAGTTCTTCATTTTCCTATATCTCTAGACTTGTTTGTTTTTTTCCTTTTATTATTCTTATTACTATTTTTTTTTTCTTTTGAGGTTGTCTCTTCTCACGTGAGGGATTTCTGTATATTCTGTAAACAGCAATTTCTCACAAAGGCTCTATATTTTATTTTCTTCTTTTCAATGTTACTATTTTCTCCTGTTTAAATGTATCCTCACGTTGAATCCATGGCCTGTGAAGTAAGATCTAGCCAGGGTGAAGAAAGTCAAGTGAAAGGCTCTGAAACTCTTTCTCAATCCTTGAACAAGATAGTAAATCAAAACCAGTATGGCATCATAAGGGGCATGGAGAGATTAGGGACACCCCTAAAGCTGAAGGGATACAGAGTTGGTGGCCCCCATCACGTCTCCATTCAGTTAACCAGTAGAGATTCAGTGAAAGTTGGCAGATCTGGAGCATGGCTATAGGTGATAGAAAACAAGACCAGATTAACCCAACCTCAGATTATAGAGTGGGGCCACGGACTTGGCAAATGCATTCTTTTGTAACCTAACTGGACGAAGATCAAAAGCAATTTTCATTCATGTGGAAGAGACAGCAATATAGGTTTATAGTTTTGCACCAGAGCAAGGTCGTCTCTTTTGCTCCTTATCATAATACAATCTGAAAAAAAAAACAAAAAAACACTGCCTTGCTTCCATGCCTGTGGGAGCCTGAAAAATGACACCTCACCCCACCCAAAGTCCATGTCCTTAACTCCCCAAACTGAAATAGTCATGTCCCAAGAACATGCCCCAAGAACTTTGCACATGTGATTCAGGTAAGGCCCTTGAGATGAAAAGATTATCCTGGTTATCTGGGTGGGGAGCTTCATGTGACCACAAGAGTCCTTACAGGTGGAAGAAGGAGCCAGGAGATTCACAGCTGGGGAAGCAAATGTAATGTTGGAAGCAGAAGCCCATGACAGACAGACAGAAGACAGAAAGAGAACAAATACAGAAGGTAGAAAGGTAGAAGATAGAAAGATAGAAGATAGAAAGAAGACAGAAAACAGAAGACAGAAGAAGAAAAAGAGAAGATAGTAAAGAAAGAAGATGCAAGATAGGGAGCAGAGGCGGAAGTGGGGGAGGGAGAGGGAGGTGTGGTAACTCTGTGCTGCTGACCCGAAGGCAGATGTAGGGACCACGAGCCAAGGACACAGACCACCTCTGATGGCTGGAAAGGTAAGGACATGGCATCTCTTCTAGAACTTTCAGAAGCAACTGCTCTGCTGATATCTTGGATTTTGGACATCTGACCTCCAGAACTGTAAGATGATTTTACAGTTCCTTTTAAGCCATTAGGTTTGTGGTAATTTATCACAACAACAAAGGAACAATAATAGGAAACTAATAATAAAGATTTTCCAGAGAACATTGGAGTGATGGTATGAAGGAAGATGTTTTTGGGGATGGTGAATTCAGCAGCTTCCTGATATATTCAAGGTCCCAGGTTTTTGATAAATTTTCTCAGTGACATCCCCAGCGTGGTTTTTGCTCTTGTTTTCCAGCCAATCTCCTCATGGTGACAAGATTGATGCTTTGGTTCAAAGAATCACATCTCACACATCACTCTTCAGGAAGGGAGAATATTAATTGTGTTTGCTCTAAGAGTAAATGCTACTTTCTTGTAATAGTAGATTATTACTTTGCCTGTGTCTGCCGTTCTTTGTGTTAATCTTCAAGTCATGGTAGCTAAGGGAGACGTTGCAAAGAACCGTGCAGAGGTTTTTGGGCAGATAAAGCATCTTTGGATTTTTGAATGTTCTTGTCATGTCTGATAAAGATGAGAGAGATGAGAGTGACATTCAACGCAGCCTATCCTAGTTAGAATTTTTTGTTTATTGATTGTTTTGTTGACTGTTTCAGAAACAGTTAATGATGCATATTTCATAAAGGGTCATAGCATTCCAAACAAAATTTAACTCAATCCAAGTACTTACCAATGAGTAGCTATGGAAATGCCCATCACCTTAAAGCTCTGAATGCAGACTTTCTTCTAAATGGTTATTTGCCAGTAACCAATACTCAGGCAAAGTTATTTCTTTTTCTCCAAAACAGATTAGCTTATTCAGTTCATCACATGCCCCTGCCCCAGCCCGGTTTTGCTCTGAGGTCCAGCCAGCAGCAGAATGGTGTCAGGCTTCACTGGCACAAGGCAGTTGGTGTAGAAATGAATTGGAAATGTTCACAGGGTGACTGCAGCTTTGTCAAGGTTTCCCCTGCAGGTCAGTGGCTCTGTAATTGACAGTCACTATGGGAAGCAGGTGCTTTGTGGTAGGAAGGCAACTGATGAGAAATGGTTCGGAGTAAATTGAAACCTTTTGAAGTTGCTACCGTCTTCAGACAAACAAAAAACACTTCAAATGTGTTATATTAAAAAAGTAGATTTATAACATACTATTTCATATGGGAAAGTTCATTTCAGCGTCATTGACTGTACACATTCTCTGCAGCCACTGAACAACGAACGACAGGAGGGCTGGACTCATCTTGGGTGGAAGCATGAAGCTATAGAAATGTATTGGACCAGAAATTCAGAGGTGGGTTTCTGAGGTGCAGACTGTCACTCCTGGGCAGGACATGGAGTCAGAATGAGACTCCACTTGAATTTTCCTTGGAGGTGAAAACCATGCTTCATGCATGATGGTAATTTTACTACTACTATTATTTCTTGAGTGCTTCCTGGGAATTAGGTAGCATAGCAGGTGCTTTACATTGTTATTTTTCTCATTAAATTTCTATGAGCCAGAGAATGCCAATATACCCTCCCTTTCCAGATGAGAGAACTGAGGCTTATGAAACCTAGTCATGTTGCCTAAGAGGAATTAGAGCCAGGGCTGTGTGATTTCAATTCTGGGCACTTTTTTCTTTAAGACCCATGACGAACAGAGCTGGTCTTAGCAACCCCTCACTTTTCCAACAGTGATTCCCAACCTGCTTGTACACAGCCACCAGGAGCGGGTAGAGAGGGATTTTAAAGATTGTGAATGCCAAGGTCACTTCTAAAGAGGCTGATGTAATTTGTCTGGGGCGGGGCCTGGGCAATGAGATTTTGAAGTGCTTCTCAGTTCATTTGGGTTTACATCCAGGTTAAGAACTGCTGCCCTACGTGAAGTTTCCGGATCAATGACAGAAGTCTAAGAGGGCTGATATTCTTTTTTGGCCTTGGAACTCTAGTTTTCGGAGAGCTGGCTTTTCTTGGTATAGCCCCTTCGAGAGGTTTCCTTAAATGCTAAATTTCTGGGACTGGGACTAAACTTAACTGTAGCTTTAGAAAAGCAAGGTGCCAGTGCTTGGGAAGAACACTTGCCTGAGCTGGCTTAGGACAGGGCATATGTGGTGCCAGGGGCTCCTTGCTCTAGAGAGGAAGAAGATTTTGTGTGTGAGGATATAGTGATAGGTCCCTACACAATCCATCCAGGACCATAAACAAAGGGCATGCCAGAGGAACAAGGTTACAGTTTTGGTGGGCAATATAAAATCATCCTCCTAAGAGCTAAGGTAACATAGTCAGGGAGTAATTGACTTATTTCTTGGATGCCCATTTAACTGTTACCCAAGACCATGGGCCATATAGCAAATTACTTTTTCTAGTGCATTAAAAGGTATACCACTGGACCAAAGAGTGTCTTGCTCCTGAGCTATGCATTCAGTCTCCTCTGTGATGCTCTTATTATATTGGAGAACAGGGTTAGTTCGATCAAACGGCATTTCAAAATCAAGAGTCTTTTGGGAATTTTAGAATGAAATTTTCTCCAAGATAGAAAGTCTTGCTGGCTCCTCCATTTTCCCAACAGAAATAATGAATTCCTGGTCTGGAATAAGTGTGTGAACTAAGCATAGAAAATTTATCTATTTATTTATTTATTGAGAATCTTTTAGGAAAACCTGGACAGGAGCAAACTTAATCTCTCTCTGTGTTCAAGTTGAATGATGTCTCAAGCACAAATTTTCAAGGTAAAAGTTTTGCAATGCCAAATTATTCTTTACATATAATAAAAAATATAACTATATATATACACACACATATCTATATATGAAATTGGATAAACTCAGTTTTTCTTTTCTCACCTTTTAGAAAACCAATTGTGAGCAGATTATTGTAGTCAGAGATATCATTAGTAGCACTAATGATAAAGACAGAAGCCACAGAAGAATTAAAGCTACAACAAGTCTTTTATTCATTCCTATACAATTTTTTGTAATTTTTTTTCCAAATACAGCTTGAACAAATGAACATTCATTTTCCTGTACTGATGTTTAAAAATTAAGTCTTACTGCAGGCAGTGAAACTCAGTCTCTTCTGGAAGAAATATAACTGAACATTTTACATTGGCTTCAATAATATATTTTTATTTCCCAGAATGTTTGATCATATCCTTTAAATTCTATGGATGGTGCTTTCCATAATCAGCAGGTGCTAGTGTATTTTGCCTTTTATTTTTGTGACAAAAGCTATCAGCCTCAATGCTTGTGCCGCCAGGGTTCTTAGGCATTCTTAAGATCTGTTTCCTAGAGGGTAAAATGAATTTGTACTAAAGAATAACATGCACTCAATAGAGTTTCATATTATCCCTGCACACAGATATCGCTGTGGTTCAGTTTATTCTAGATTCACAGCCCAGGGGGTAGAACAGCTCAAGGCAGTGGGCTTGACAGAATTAGGGTGCTAGAAAAATGGCCAGAGCTTGAACACATTTAGCCTTCCTTTGTTTTAATATGCTCATTTGTTCAAGGAAATTTGCAGGAGGCCATGCTTGAGAAAGCAAATGTCTGGCCGACCTCGGTGCACTTCGATAACAGAAGCATGCAGTTACTAGCCTTCCACTTTCATCACCCACAGGATTATTAATTTGTGCCATTACTGGTAGTGTGGTGACCATTAAGAACCAGTCATGGGGTAGCTTCCTCCTCCTCCTCCTCCTCCTTCTTGTCTTTTCCATGTCATTCTGTGGCTCATTACAAGAGAAGTGCATTGCTCTCCATCTATTAACTGACTCTTAAATTTAACCAAGTGATAATTAAAATCTGGAAAAAACAACAGCTAGAGATTTCATTCTAACTTTTATTGATTTAACCTCTTGACTACAATTAAGCATATTTTGGGAATTTATGTTTTGAATGAAACCAGATAATAGTATCTTGTGTTTGTTAAGGGCCTTGCACGGTACACCCTTATACATGATCTCATTTGATCCTTAAGGACTCTGGACCTTGAGAACATTGGGGTCACTGTCACTTGTTGAGAAAGCCTCAAATTACAAACACTAAAACTTGATGTCTGACTTAGTGTCACATATTTCAGAGATAGCACAGAACTCTTGCAGGAGTCAGGAGAAATGGAGGTCTGATTTTGGCTCTGCTACAAAATAACCATGTTAGTTCTAAATAGTGGAATGACCCCTGCAGACTATATTTACTTTACAAAATTATGATCTGGAATTAGAGTTTTACTGGCATATTTTATTATCCTGTGACTTAAAAAATTTTTCCTCACCAAAAATAAGAATACTCAGCCAGGATGATTATTTTTGTTTATATATTATTTTCTGTACAAATAAAAAAATCTAAAATAAAGATTGATAATGAAAAAAATTAAAACAAAACTTGTGCATTGCTTTCTATCATCATGTTCCAGTTTTACCAGCTATGTCTTGACCTTGAGGTAGGCTGTGAAGATCTAGAACTTCACCCACTTCATCCAAGCAGATGTCACTTCTTACCCCTCACCCTCTTACCTTCTCTTTCAACCTCACACTTACTTCTCCCTTTTACTTTCTCCAAAGTGTAAATTTACAGATCCACCTTCTTGTTTTGGATCTCCAATTTGGGGAATTCACATTTAAGTTAGAGATTGCAATTTGGCATCGTAGGCATAAGATCTGGCTCCTGGATGTATTGTGTTCGATTTTCATGATGTTAAAAAATTGAACTTGCTGCCAATGTTTGTCAATCTGGAGATTTTGCATAAAACCCCAGAATTTAATATCTTGAAAACTGGGCAAATAGAAGTACTGGGTCTGCTTTCCCATGCTGTGCCAAAGGTGGGATCTGTGGCTCCCTTTAGATCCGGCATACACAGATCTGTTCTGGAATCCACACTCATTTCTGCTACTTGCTCATCGCTGGTGGGTGTTTGAGTTTCTAACTTACTTGCAGATAGCTGGGGGTTTGGGGCATGTAAGAATTCAAGTGCAATGTAATTGGTTGATCAGAGTATGCCTGAGATGCTTTTCGTGTTCTTTGTAATTCACTATACTTAAAAATATGCTCAGAGGGCTTGGTGTCAAACACTATAAAAAGTCCGGGAACAGAAATGGAACTTTGTTTCTTTAATCATAACACTTAATGATTTAATTTCAAAGTTTAAAATTTGATGGTGCAATATATTTTACTGGACAATGTTAGGCCCATGTAATTCAGTTCAGTTCATCAAACATAGATGAAATGTCCGTCACATACTATTCACTGAGCTTGGCATTGGGGATAATTTGTTGTTATAACCTTGCCAGGTATGGCATTTTAACTTGGATGGCTGTCATATATTGTTTTTTTTTTTAAATATAATATTTGGGCAATGTTGTTTTAAACCAATGTTAAAGTGAAATTCTCAATTTTATAGATATACAAAGAATATAATTGTGCATGAACTAAAAGTATCAGCTACCTCATTGGTTAATACCTTAAATTATCTACTCTGTGTGTCTTTATTCCTGGGTGAATGTGTTTCTGCATCTCATTTGTATCTTTTTTCCCCTCTGGTTGTAAACTTGCCCCACTGTACATCTGTTACAATGTTGAGAATATTGTTAATCTTAAATGCATATCATAAATAAAAGAGCAGTTGATCCCATCATGTGGTTTTGCCTTAGGGTGCTGGTTCCTTCATCTGTCTCCTTTCCAGGAGTCCGCCTGTGACTATTAAAACCCCTTGATAGACATGGTGTGGACCATTCCTACCCTTTCTTCTTTACAACTTCCATTTCAACTTGATTCCAGATTTGGAGAATCCTGCTCCATTTTTTTTTAGTACTTACAATAGTGGATAAATAACAAAGTATAACTGTTCAGCTTGGAATTCTTGTTTAGGAGGTCAATTTCTGGCCTTGTCCCTGCCTTCTACCAATCTAATAATTCTAGAGTAGGGACTAAGATTCTGCATTTTAACACTATGGAGTTATTTATTTATTTTTAAAACAGTATTGGTATTACCATGTTTACAGCAGCACAGTTCACAATAGTTCAATTATGGAATCAGCCTATAGGTGTTTGTCAGTGGTGAGTAGATCAAGAAAATGTGGTCTATATACATGATGAAGTTTGAGTCAGCCATAAAGAAGAATGAAATTATATCATTTGCAAAAATTGGATAGAACTTGAGAGCATTATGTTAAGTGAAGTAAGTCAAACTCAGAAAGTCAAGGGTCATATGTTTTTCTCTTGTATGTAGAAGCTAAAAAGAATAAAGGAGAAATGGGGATGGAGTGGATCTCACAAAAATCAAAGGGAGACCAATAGAGAGTAGAGGGAAGGGACCAGGGGAGGGCACAAGGAGCGGAGAAAAAGGGGAGGTCTTGGAGAATGAAATTAACCAAATTATATTGTGTGCAGGTACAAATACGTAACATTGAATTCCATCAGCATGTATAATTATATGTGCCAGTTTTAAAAAAGATATTGGTATTAGAAACACAATCACTGTATACAGGAAGGGGAGGGATTATATTGATTAGAAGATCAGGGATGGGGGACATTCTGAGAATTTCCAGCCCCTGACAAATGATGATTTGAATGATTTTTTTTTCTCTTCTCAATCAGGTGTAGTGTCTTTGCCTTTAACCAGCCCATGGTGGCTCTGAATTTGTCATGTATGCGATGGGCATTCATGTGTTGGGGCTCTTGAGCCTGCGACTCAGCTAGCAGTGGTGAAATATCAGCACACCATGGACTATAAAGATAGTCATTATTGCTTTTGTGCCATTAACAAAACCCATTTTTTTTTCTAAGCTCATTATAGCTTTATCTGGAAAGTGACACTTATAATGTGGACAGCAGCATTTCCTGATGGCAGAGTGCGGAGATGGGATACTTAGCACAGGCTCAATTTAATTGTTCACATGCTGCATGACAAGCAGTGGCCACTGCACACGCATAGGTCCTTAGTATTTAATAAAAACAAAAGGCCATCACTTGCATTCCTAGGCTGAGCAAGTCCATTGTCCAGACACTTGGCATTCCATGTGTCTACTGCTCATCTTGCCAGAGTTCTGGGCAGGGAAAGGCACAGGTCCAGCTAGGCCTTGATGCTCGCATCTTGATGTTCTTGTTACATCTACTGCCTTGCGTGTCCTATTCTGCAATAGCACTTAGCTGGTTGGAGGTCTGATTTGGTGAGCATTTCAAAGAACTTGAATTTTTGGAACATGAAGACATGCTCCTGGGTAACAGGAAGCTGACCGTCTTGATCTTGTCCCTACAGAAAGCAGAAGAAGGGCTTTTACTGAGCCTTAATATGTTACATTTGCTATTTTTGCCCAACACCAAGTACTGTCTTCAATGTTTATTTACTGTATTATGATAGTTTTTTTGTTTAGTTATTCAATAATAATAATATATTGGGACTGATCTGTGCAGGGTCCAGTCTCACAGTAGGCCCAGGTCCATCCTGCCAGCTGCAGGTACCTGTCAGAGCACAAGCACAGGGCCAGCAGACCCATGCCAGAGCTCAGGCCTGGCCCAGATCCGCCCACACCAACATACGTGGGACCCAGGCCTAGGATATGTCAGGGTTCGCCACCCCTCCACCATCTGGGAGCCTAAGCCTAACCTACTTCCATCTTGGGACACTGCAGTCATCTCCATAGCCTTCCCCAGCAGTAGCCCCTACCTTTTTGACAACAGACCAGGCCTAGAAGCAGCTGCATCTCAGAGAAGGCATCCCAAAGACAGTGTGAGGCCCACCTTTTTAGCCCCATCTCTGTAAGACATTGTTTTCTTTTTGGGGCACCTCCACTATCATCTCAAGTTATCTCAGCTATTGCTGCCACCACCTTTAGTTGTAGTAGCATCCATTGAGGGACACCACAGGTTCTGGAAGCCCAACATCAAGGTGAGGTACAGACAATCTGCACAGGTACTACAAGAATACAGAGAAAAAAAATTGTAATATCTCAGATCCACACTGCAAGAAAGGAAGACACATAGACAACATGAAAAAACAAGGGATGAAAGTGCCCCAAACAGACCAGGATACTACAATAACAAAACCCATGGACAGCAAAGTTGATGAGATGTCAGAGAAGGGTTCAGAAGGTTCATAACTAAAATGATCTGTGAATTAAAGAGTGATCTAAATGAGCAAATATAGGCAAAAATTGATCAAAGAAATAAGAGAGCAAATACAGGTAGCAAAAGATTACTTCAAGAAAGAGAAAGAGACTCTGAAAAAAAAAAACAGTCAGAAATCCTTGAAATGAAGGAAACAATAAACCAAATAAAAAATTCAATAGAAAGCATAACCAACAGACTAGATCACTTGGAAGAAAAAATGTCAGATAATGAAGACAAAGTATAAAATCTGGAAAATAAAGTTGACCACACAGTGAAGATAGTAAGAAACCACGAACAGAACATCCAAGAATGATGGGACACATCAAAAGACAAAAATCTAAGAGTTATTGGGCTAGAGGAAGGCACAGTGTTTCAAACTAAAGGAATGCACAATCTCTTGAATGAGATAATATCAGAAAACTTCCCAAGCATGAAGATGACAAGAGGCTTATAGGACACCAAATGTACAAAATTACAACAGAACTACACCAAGGCACATTATAATGAAAATGCCTAGCATACAGAATAAGGGTAGAATCTTAATAGCCACAGAAAGGAATCAGATCACATATAGGGGGAGACCAATTCGTATCTCATCAGATTTTTCAACTCAGACTCTCAAAGCCAGGAGATCATATACCAAGCTCTGAAAGAAAATGGATGCCAACCAAGAATCTTACATGCAGCAAAATTAAGCTTTAGATTTGATGATGAAATTAAAACTTTCTGTCATAAACAAAAGTTAAAAGAATTTACAACTAGAAAACCTGTACTACAGATCATCCTCAGCAAAATATTTCACAAAGAGGAAATGAAAAACAATGATGAAAATCAGCAAAGGAAGGTATTACACTAAAGGAAAAACTAATCAGAGAAAAAACCAATTCAAGTTAAATATTAAAAATAAACAAAAATGGCTGGGAATACAAATCACGTCTCAATAGTAACCCTGAAAGTTAATGGTCTAAACTCATCAGTCAAAAGACATAGACTAGCAGATTGGATTAAAAACAACAACAACAACAACAACAACAACAACAACAACAACAATATGCTGCCTCCAAGAGACTCATCGCATAGGAAAAGACATCCACAGACTGAAGGTGAAAGTTTGGGAAAAACCATACCACTCATATGGACTGCAGGAGCAAGCAGGGGTTTCCATCTTTATATCAAATAGACTTCAAGCTAAAGTTAATCAAAAGGGATAAAGAAGGACATTACATACTGCTCAAGGGAACTATACACCAACAAGACATAACGATTATAAATATATATGCTCATAACAACGGAGCATCTGTGTTCATTAAACAAATTCTTCTCAAGTTCAAGAGTCAAACAGACCACAACACAATAATTTTGGGTGACTTTAACACACCTCTTTCACCACTGTATATATCTTCCAAACAAAAGCTGAACAAAGAAACTATAGAACTCAATAACAGAATCAATAACTTAGACTTAACTGATATATATAGAATATTTCACCCTTCAACAAGTGAATACACTTTCTTCTCAGCAGCACATGGATCCTTCTCTAAAATAGACCAAATATTATGCCACAAAGCAACTCTTAGCAAATATAAAAAAGTAGAGATACTACTTGCATTCTATCAGATCATAATGAAATGAAATTAGAAATCAATGAGAAAATAAAAAATAAAAGCCACTCCAACACCTGGAGACTAAATAATATGCTGCTGAATGAACAATGGCTTGCAGAAGACATCAAGGAGGAGATTTAAAACATTTTTAGAGGTAAATTAGAACACAGATACAACATATTGAAATCTCTGGGACACTATGAAGGCAGTTCTAAGAGGAAAGCTCATTGCATGAAGTTCATTCCTTAAAAGATGAAAAAGTCAACAAAAAAATGACTTAAAATTACATCTCAAAGCCCTTGAAAAAGAACAAATCTACATCAAAAACAGTAGAAAACAGGAAATAATTAAAATCAGAGCTGAAATCAATGAAATTTAAACAAAATAAACAATTGAAAAAATTGACAAAACAAAAAGTTGGTTCTTCGAAAAAATAAATAGAATTGACAGACCCTTAGCCATTCCAACAAAGAGAAGGAGAGAGAAAACTCAAATTACTAACATACATGATGAAAAAGGTAATATCACAACAGACACTACAGAAATACAGAAGATAACTAGAAATTATTTTGAAAACTTGTACTCCAATAAAATAGAAAATATTGAAGGCATTGAAAATTTTCTAGAGTCATATGATTTGCCCAAATTGAATCAGAATGATATACACAATTTAAACAGATCAATTTCAAGTGACGAAATAGAAGACGCCATCAGAAGCCTACCAACCAAGAAAAGTTCAGGACTGGTGGATAAACAGTCAAGTTCTACAAGACCTTTAAAGAAGAATTAATACCAATACTCTTCAACTTATTTCAGGAAACAGAAAAAGAGGGAGCACTTCCAAACACATTCTATGAGGCCAATATCACCCTGATTCCAAAACCAGACAAAGACACATCAAAAAAAGAAAAAATTAGACCAATATCTTTAATGAACATAGATGCAAAAATTCTCAATAAAATTCTGGCAAATCAAATATAAAAACATATCAAAAATATAGTACACCATGATCAAGTGGGGTTCATTCCAGTGATGCAAGGTTGGTTCAACATACAGAAATCAATAAATGTAATTCATCTCATCAATAGACTTAAGATAAGAACCATATGATCATCTCAATAGATGCAAAAAAGCATTCAACAAAATATAGTACCCCTTCATGTTCAAAACCCTAGAAAACTAGGGATAGTAGGAACATACCTCAACATTGTAAAAGCTATCTATGCAAAACCCAAGGCCAACATCATTCTAAATGGAGAAAAATTGAATTGAAAGCATTCTCTCTAAAAACTGGAATAAGACAGGGATGAGCTCTTTCACCCCTTATATTTAGCATAGTTCTTGAAACGCTGGCCAGAGCAATCAGACAGACCAAAGAAATTAAAGGAATATGGATAGGTAAAGAAAAACTCAAAAAAGCACTATTTGCCGAGAATATGATTCTGTACCTAGAAGACCCAAAAAATTCCACCAGAAAAATTCTAGAACTAGAAAATGAATTCAGCAAAGCAGCAGGATAAAAATCAGCACCCATAAATCAAAGGCATTTCTGTATATAAGTGACAAATACTCAGAAAGGGAAATGAAGAAAACTATCCCATTTACAATAGCCTCAAAATAAAACAAAAACAAAAACAAAAATACTTGGGAATCAATGAAAGAGATGAAATACTTCTACAATGAAAACTATAGAATGCTAAAGAAAGAAATTAAAGAAGACCTTAGAAGATGAAAAAATCTCCCTTATTCTTGGATAGGCAGAATAATATTATCAAAATTACCATACTATACAGATTTAATGCAATTCCAATCAAAATCCCAATGACATTCCTCATAGAAATAGAAAAAGCAGTCATGAAATTCATCTGGAAAAATAAGAGACCCAGAATAGCTAAAGCAATCCTTAGCAAGAAGAGTGAAGCAGGTGGCATCACTGTATCAGAGCTTAAACTATACTACCGAGTAACAAAAGAAGCATGGTATTGGCACCAAAATAGACTCATAGGCCAATGGTACAGAATAGAGGACACAGAGACTAACCCACATAATTACAGTTATCTTATATTTGACAAAGGCACCAAAAACATACATTGGAGAAAAGATACCCTCTTCAACAAATGGTGCTGGGAAAATTGGAAATCCATATGCAATAAAATGAAATTAAACCCCTATCTTTCACCATGCATAAAACTCAACTCAAAGTGGATTAAGGACCTAGGAATTAAACCAGAGACACTGCGTCTATTAGAAAAAGAGTAGGCCCAAATTTCCATAATGTCAGATTAGACCCCAGCTTCCTTAATAAGACTCATATAGCACAAGAATTAATATCAAGAATGAATAAATGGATGGATTCAAACTAAAAAGCTTCTTCTCAGCAAAATAAACAATTAGTGAGGTGAATAGAGAATCTACTAATTGGGAACAAATTTTTACCACACGCATGTCAGATAGAGTACTAATCTCTAAAATAAAGAACTCAAAAATCTTAACACCAAAAAAACAAATAACCCAATCAATAAATGGGCCAAGGAACTGAACCGACACTTCTCAGAAGAAGATATACAGTCAATCAACAAATATATGAAAAAATGTTCAGTATCTCTAGCAGTTAGAGAAATGCACATCAAAACTAATCTAAGATTTCATCTCACTTTAGTCAGAATGGCAGCTATTATGAAGACAAACAACAGTAAGTGTTGGCGAGGATATGGGGAAAAAGGCACACTCATACATGGCTGGTGGGACTGCAAATTGGTGCAGCCAATATGGAAAGCAGTATGGAGAGTCCTTGGAAAACTGGGAATGAAACCACCATTGACCCAGCTATACCTCTCCTTGGTCTATACCCAAAGGACTTAAAAACAGCATACCACAGGGACACAGCCACATCAATGTTTATAGCAGCACAATTCACAATAGCTAAACTGTGGAACCAACCTAGATGCCCTTCAGTAGATGAATGGATAAAGAAAATGTGGTATATATACACAATTGAATATTATTCAGCATTAAAAGAGAATAAAATCATGGCATTTGCAAGTAAATGGATGGAGCTGGAGAATATAATGCTAAGTGAAATTAGCCAATCCCCCAAAACCAAATGCTGAATGATTTCTCTGATTTAAGGATGGTGATCCATAATATGCTGCGGGGGGGGGGGGAATGGGAGGATTAAATGAACTCTAGATAGGGCAAAGGGGAAAAGGGGAGGGAGGGGGAGGGAGAGGGTATAGGGGTAGGAAAGACGGTAGAATGCAATGGTCATCGTTACCCTAAGTACATATATGACGATACGAAGGATGTGACTCTACTTTGTGCACAACCAGAGACAAGAAAAATTGTGCTCTATATGTGTAATATGAATTGTAATGCATTCTGTTGTCATATATAACAAATTAAAATAAAAAAAAGTCATGAGAAAAAAATATTGCAATTGGCTTTTAATTAAGCCCAGTGACTAGTGCATTTGAAACTATTGAAGGAGGGTCTGTACCTCAGAGGATTGGTTATTAGCTTGATGTAAGTGGAGTATCATACTGACTTAAGCAAACAGTCTTGCAACAAAATCTCTTCAGTTGAAATGAAGCAGAAATTTTGCAGCAATTATCTTATAATCCAGACCCATCTGCTGATTTTCAACTCTGAGTTCACTGACTATCCATCATGCCTCAACAACAAATGGAACAAGGGGAAACAGCAATTGCCCAGTGTAACCTGGGCAATCTCTTCATTTTCCTTACTTCTTTTTATCTCTAAAGCGTTATATCGAATTTTGATGTAAACCAGGACAAACGGCTCTTAAGAATAAGTCTAAAGAGCTGTGTTTAAAAATGAGTGCTTTTTTCCCCCCAGCATTGTCCTCTTTATGGGTAGATAAGGTTATAACTTCACAGAATGGCATTTGTGGCCCGGACCTCAGGAAACACATCTGCACCTTCCCCTGGGGAGGAAGGCTGGCCAGGCGTTCATATGTTGGAATCAATAACATAATGATGGCCGTAGCCAATTATGGAGCATTCACTGGACTATTTCACTTATTCCTCACTAAGACTATGAGGTAACTGCTGTTATGATTCCCTTTTCACAGAAGAGTAATTCGTGTGGCAAACAACACTAATAACTCTTTCCAAGGCCACGTTGTTTGTCAGTGATGGAGTTGGGAATTTAGCCATCTGATTCCAGAGACCATCTTCTTAACCACTTCCATTTGGAAAAGGAGAGAATACACTTATTGGAATGCAACTAGCTTCTTTTTTTAATTAGAAAATGAAATAAACAGCATTTTAACTTTCAACTGTCTGTCTGGACCCTTTCCTTGTTAACAGCTTGGGATTGCTCCCCCCACCACCCCTGAAACCCAGGAAGAAAAGATTGTATTTCTTTGTTGAAATTAAATGAAAATTAAAATCCCATCTCTAGTTTCTGGAAAGCTTTGGTTCTTAAAACTATTGACATTGGCATTATTCTAAAAAAATGCTTTCATGATAGAATAATGAAAAAGTTCACAAGAAAATTAGGCATGATGTCTGATATGATTCAAAATCTATTTCCAACAAATTGGTTCTCTGTAAACCTTTGTAAAATTCTTTGAAAGTTATTAGGAGGTAAGTGAATTTCCCAAACAATCAGAAAAATAATGTAATGACATGTCACTTTACTAGTTAATTCCTGAGAATGTAAGGAACAAAATAGAAAAGGACTACAATAAAAAATATACTTAAATCATACACTAAAGTTCTATATCTAGTGGATTTTATACCAATTCTGATGTTGATTTTAAGCCAATATTGACTTTGTTCTTTTAATATAATCCTACAATTGTCTCAGTCATTCAAATTAAACTAACTTCTAAATTAGAAGTGGATTGTGTTATACCTATTTGTGAGTTGGCAGCCTGGAAGTTGGAAAACATTTTACTTCAGAAAAATAATACTTTATGAACATTGGTTATGTTCTCAAACTATCATAGAAAAAAATAAAAATTGAAATGGGAATATCAATAGTACTATAATTCTTAGTTAGCATTTATAGTCTGGTTAAGTATAAAAAATAAGACATTTTAATACATGTTCATTCTTCAATTTCAAAATGTATAGACACAAGAGATCAATGAAAATCTAAAGAGTAGGCATTTAGTAGTGGGATTATGGAGGATTTTCCTTTTTTGTGTGTTTTTCCTTTGTATATTGCATTTATATTTTGAAATTTGTAAGGGGTAGGTGAGTGTGTTATGTATTTTTCCTTCCTTTTCTAGAGAAAACAAATTAAAAACAAAAAGCAAAAAAAAAAAAAAAAAAAAAAAAAATACAAACCTCTGCCTTTCCTCTTCCCTCTCTGAAGAAACATGGCCATTGAAATCCAGTGGCTCTGCATATACTCCTTGTTTCCATATCCCATATCTCATCTGTCAACAAATTTGTTTGGCACCATCTTCTAAACATATTCAGAAAATATATCCAAATGTTCCTACTGTGGCAGAGAAATGATCACCCTTTGCCTAGAGGACTTTAGAGCCTGGTCTAAATCTGGTCTTCTTGTTTTAGGTGTTGTTCTTTCATAGTCTTTTCACAACAGGGTTTCCAACATGATCCTTTTTTTTTTTTTTAAATGAAAAGAGCAGGTGATGCACCCCAATTCCCTGGAATAAATCCAGAGTTGTTGGAGGCGGGGAAACCGCCCTTGGCTCTTTGCCTTCCCGTCTTTCTGCTCTGGGCTGCTTACTCCCTTGCTGGCAGCCCGGCCGCCTTGCCTGTCCTTGAACACATCAGTCATGCTCCTGCCTGGTGTTTCGCATGTGCTGTTTGCAAGGCCTGCCGAGTTCTTCCCTATGGTACCATCCCTCGCTCCTTCTGTTCTCAAGTGGTGAGGCCCTTTTTGGCTGTGGCAGCAAATATTCTAACAATGCTGGCTCCTCTCACCCTTGCCCTCTATTTTGCTTTGTTTTTCCTCACAGCATCTGACATAATGTACCCTTTCTCAATTTTCATGTTCACTGATTATCATGTTACAAAGAAACAAGGTCCAGGAGGGCTGGGATCCTTGGCAGTTGTTCCTGCTGTATGCAGGGGCCTCAAATCTTGCCCAGCAGGAAGAACACACTCAGGACATAATTATTGAATAGATGACTATATGTAATTCAAGCAGAAAAACAGGTTGGAAAGATCGAAACCAAACTCGTGATGACATTTGCCCCTGAGAGGGTTGGGGGAAGAGAGAGATAAGGCCTTCCTCTTAATTAGTCACATTTCATTTCTCCTATACATAAAAATATCTGAAGCAAATGCGACAGAACTCTTGTAGATGTGTACATCAGTGTTTGTAACATTTCTGAATACTCCTGTGCATTGAAAGATTTCAAATGACAATTAATTGTTCACTAGCCTCCCAATAGTTACAGGATGTAGCCCATATTCCTTAGCATGCCACAGAAGGCCCCTAATGACAGATTCTGCTCATCTCTCCATCCTCATTCACATCACGACTTTTGGTTTCTGTTAATGTCATGTTTTTTGGGTTTTTTTTTTTGCCTTCACGTCTTTTTTTGTTTTACTTATGATAAGGTTTCCATTTTTCTTTGCCTAACTAAATCTAGCCTTCCTTTATGATTCAGGCTCCTCTCTGTTCCTAGGATGGAACTTTCTACAAAGGACACACAATTTTCTTTCTGTCTTTTGAAATCCAAATAAAACTGGCTCAACTTCTGAATCCCACATCCTGTGGGAGGTCTGTGCTCTTTGCAATACTTATGAGAATTCCTGCAGCGCTATTACTTATGGTTATCCCTTGATTGGATATTCTGTCACTACCAAAGGAGATGATTCACTTACTCTCTCAACATTTGTATTTTCTACTTTCTCTTTTCTCTGATAAGCTAATCATGAAGCTCTGGTTTTCTTTTTTGATTTTCCTCCTTTTATTCCCACAAGACAGATGTGTGGAGACTTGGCTGGAGTCAGGGCCTCACTAGGGGTTGGAAGGTAGAAGGCAGAGTGTGGGGGAAAGGAGGCTACCCTCCAGCCTGGTAGGGCGATCAATTATGCTTAATATGACACTTTTGTTCTAGAAGACTCCTTGACTCTCCCTGCTGCAGGGGTCACTGGCTAAGATTCCTCTTGAAGACCCCAAAATGTTTCTCAAATATTCTGTCAAATTCCTCTCATTCTTAGGCTATGCCTAACTCTGCAAATACCAATTTTTAAAATTTGGAGACAGTTTGGCTTTTCCTTTGACTCTTGGCCCTTTTGAGTTTTGCCTGAAGAGTGCTTCAAAGACCCTAAAGCCCACCCGGCCCATTAAGTCATGTGCCTCCACAGAAAGAGTTCTCTCTGAGAGCAACTGTCTGCTCAGCTCCCAACGTGCCCAGGCCTTCTCCCTAGAAACACTTTGTTGTGTGGGCAGTTTGCTGTGCGTCTCTAGGATTAAATGAGAGTTTTGAACATAATGGCTTACTTTTGCTGAGTCTTGTGTTGTTGGTGCCTAGCTCAGAACATCATTGCTAAGGCCTGATGAACGATTGAAAGCTTATGTTTTATGTTTACTTGAAGTATCAGAGTGTGCTTGTAAGATTTGACCTAAAAATTTTTTTGCTCCTATGGATTCCCCAAATGGATATAAATCAGATGGAAATAATTTTGATCCAATCTTAAGCATGTGCCTAGCACAGTGAACATTACCTGCACCTGAAAGCATGCTCAGGAGAAGCTCTTTGGCTGGAACTACCGTTGCTAAAAGAATCTGCGGCCAACATCTTGTCTTGGTTGTCCTGCTTTGTAACTGAAGAACTTGTCAGTGACTTAACTGGTCCCTGAGCTTCCACGATTCCACCATTTGGATGTCTTTTCCTAGTTTTCCAGGGATCATTTGCAGTAAATGAATGAACTGATGAAGAAATGGAATAGCGCCTAACAATCATGACATTGCCTGCAGGGGAGACAAAAAATTCAAGTTAAACATGATTCTACCCTTAATGACATCCACATGTGGAAAATTATGTCAATCACACTTTATTGACTCTAACTAAACAAAACTATTATTTTTGTTTCATTTCTTGCACAAAAGACATCTATGTATTGATTTATTTTACAAATGTCAGTTGAGGCCAACCATGTAGCAGTCACTTTTTCTAAAACGAGGGTGTGATGATGAATATAAAATTCTTGCTTGCAGAGAGCTTATAGTTGTTTGTGGAAGACAGATAACAACCAAACAATACACGACATGATTCATACAGAGAAAGATGGGTCTGATAGGGGCAGGGGAGAGAGACCAATGAAGGAGGTGACTGGAAGCTGTTTAAGTTTTTATTTTATTTTATTTTTGTGGTGATGGGGATTGAACCCAGGGCCTTGTGCATGCAAAGTAAGTACTCTACCAACTGAACTATATTCCCGGCCCTGTTTAAGTTTTTGCTTATAAAAAATCGTTGTGAGAAGGTAGCATCTGTTCACAATAGCTTACGGATAAGCTGTTATTATGGATAGCTAGAAAAGAGGCACTCAAAGGTTCCAGTCACAAAGCAATGTTCAGGAGAGAGAAATGTTCATGATCCTGATTTGAGCCATGTGCATAATATACACATGTTGAAATATCACATTATACTCTATTAATATGAACAAATAAAATGTACTGGTCAAAAATGGAAAAAATGTTTAAGATGGAAATGCTAATTCCTTGAGCATTACACATTGCATACTTTTATCAAATTATCACACTATACCCCATAATTATATACAATTAAAACAGTACCAATTAATTTAAAAAATTAAATGAGGAAGAGGGACCTAGTCATAAATAGATAATAAACCCAGGCCTTAAAATTGGAGTAATGTGGGACTTTTTGAGATGCCAATTCTTGATGACCTCCTCACCCTCACTCTAGAACTGGCTCATCCACCATCCCTGACCTGAATGGTCACCTGAATGGCCACTTGAATGCCCCAGTGATCCAGTGGTCGCTCTAACTGGCCTGTTATTGCATGTTTTGGTTCCATGGTAAAGTTATTATGAGGAAACCCGTTGAAGGAGAGATGAGAGCAGAGAAGACCTGTGGAAAGAAGAGAAGATGCATAGGCAGTTGGAGTGACCCTGGGTGAGGTGGAGAGAGAGCCCTGGCCTTAGCTCCTGAGGGCTTTCAGTGCAATTTCTGTTTGTTTTTTCCAATAAAATCCTTTCTTGAGGTAAATAAAATCTTCTCTGTTCCTTGAAACTAAAGAACCCCGATGAGAAGAGTTTCATTTTAGGGGATCTTTGTCAAATCCCAACTCTCACACTGTACTAACTGCTACCTGGAACTTGTCAATTGACTGCTTTTTTTTTTTTGGCACTAAGAATTGAACTCAGGGGCAGTTTACCACTGAGCCACATTCCTTTTTATTTTGAGATGAATTCTTGCTAAGTTGTTGAGGGTCTCACTAAGTTGTAGAGGCTGGCCTTGAACTTGTGATCCTTCTGCCTCAGTCTCCTGAGTTGCTAGAATTACAGGTGTGCACCACAGCACCCTGCTTCTCTTTTGACTTCTCCTTGGACATCCACTTATTATCGAGGAGGCCAACACTGACCTCATGGTTTGGTTTTCATCTTTTGGACCCTTTTCTCTTTCTCACCATAGCTTTGCTAATAACTCTCATGGGAGTGTAAAAACATTGCATATTGTGTCATGCATTAGAATCTCAGAAGCACAATTATTTCTTAAATTTGCTTCCTGCCTCTGCAGAAAGCAGACATAAGATTATTATGGCAAATGCATGAAGTGGAGGTTTCCTTGGCTTTGTGTAGTTTGGAAGAGCAGAAGACCAAATTTAGAGAAGATTCTGGGGAGAGTTAAGTTCAAATCTGTCTGAAGTGATTAACTGCAAATTCTGTTCATAAGTTAACTTGAAACACTTTATTTTGGCCATGATACATAACTTTCATAATTATGTAAAACAGATTTGCCACTACTGGCAAACGTGAACATTTCTGTTTAAATGGGTTAGACGACAGCCCTTCATTCTGAATCACAGGAAACAACAGGGGAAATCATGCTGTGATAGTGAAGCTGAGTTTATTTTTATTTGGGCCCTACACTCAATGTGGAACTGATTAGCAATAAGCTCTTTGTTCATCTCCCTGGGTCACAAATAGTGTGTGTCCTTCAGTTTCTCATCAACACAAGGGAAGAGATAGTCAACACAGCATCCCAACATCCTTAGCACAATTTCAAAGATAATTTCCAAATGCAGTTTATGTGCTAGTAAAGGAGATGAGCAAATTGAAAAAAAGAGGCCTGGCGATGCTGCGAGTTCCCTGTAATGCATTGTTTCTTTTATCTTCTCTGCAGCAAATTACCTCTTCCCCAATAGTCCCAAGGCCAAGGTGGCACAGGGTAGAAGGGGAGAGGGACCATTCCTGAAAGCACTGGCTAGATTTCATCTCTGCCAAATATTTAGGCACATACTGAGGTTTCCTTGAGCATTTATCCAACAAGGACTCATTCTGAGCGGGCACCCTCCATTCTTATAACATATATGTATGTGTGTATACATATGTATACATGTATACATACACATGTTAATTATGCAGAATAATGGGTTTCATTGGGACATATTTGTATAATGTTTTAGTCAGTTTTCTTTTTCTGCTGTGATGAAAAGATCTGACCCAGAACAATTTTAGGGGAGGAAAAGTTTATTTGGGGGCTCACGGTTTCAGAGGTCTCAGTCCATGGGCAGCAGTTTCCATTTGTTGGGCCTCAAGATGAGGCAGAACATCATGGCAGAGTGTGTGGCAGAGGGAAGCAGCTCACATGAATATCATGAAGCAGAGAGAGAGACTCCACTCCAGATACAAATATATACCCCAAAGCCACACCCCCAATGCCCCACCTCCCCCAGCCACACCCCACCTGCTTCCAGTTACTGCTCAATTAATCCCCATCAGGTGATTAATTCACAGACTGGGTTAAGGCTCTTACAACCCAATCATTTCTCCTCTGAAACCCCTTGCGTTGTCTCACACGTGAGCTTTTGGGGGACACTTCACATCCAAACCATAACATACATGCATATAGAATAATCTGATCAATTTCATTCCCAATACCCTCCCTTACTCCACCTCCTCCTCCCATTACTCTACACTAATGGTCTCCCTTCTACTTTCATGATAACCCTCTTTTCTTTTTTCCCCTCTCGCTTCCACATATGAGAGAAAACCTATGACGTATGTCTTTGGGTGTCTGGCTTATTTCACTTAACATGATACTTTTCAGTTCCATCCATTTTCCTGCAAAGGACATAATTTCATTCTTCTTTAGGGAAAAATAAGACTCCATTGTGTATATATATGCCACATTTTATTCCATTCATTTGTTTACAGACATCAAGGCTGATTCCATAACTTGGCTACTGTGAATTGTGCAGGAATATTTAAAGTGTGATGACTTTAATTCTTTTTGATAAATACAAAAGAGTAGTACAGTTGGATCACACGTTAGTTTAATTTTTAGTGTTTGGGGAACCTCCATACTGATTTCCATAGCAGCCATACTAATTTACATTCCCACCAACAGCACTTAAGTGTTCCTTTCCCCTCGGCATCCTTACCACCATTGATTGTTTTTTGTAATCTTGATGATTGCCATTCTGACTGGAATGAGATGGAATCTCAGTGTAGTTATGATTTGCATTTTCCTGATGGATAGACATATAGCTGTATTTATAACATCCATATTAATATGTAAAATACCCTGAGCTATATCAGAGCTATATCAGCGTTCTGTGTCCTCAGGTGAGTACAGGGGAAACAGGATCTTCCACTCACAAAGACTTATTTTTTCTTACTACATATATCACAGAGCAAAGAGACAAACTTTCAGTTCCAACTGACTTGCTTTCAGGTTTTTTGGTTACACACTCTCTCTCTTTCTCTGTCTCCCTGTCTCTTTCCCTCTTCTCTTTTGGTACTTGGGATTGAACCCAGGGATGCTCTACTACTCCTAAGCCATATCCCAAGCACCTTCTATTTTGAGACACAATCTTGCTAAGTTGCGGAGTCTGGCCTTAAACTTGCAATCCTCCTGTCTTAGCCTCTCTAGTAGCTGGGATCATAGGCCTGTACCACCATGCCTGCTCAGATGTTCCCTTTTTTAAAGTGAGACTCATACTTCTGATTTTACATCATTCTTCCTCAAAAACCAAGTTTATATCATTTCATTATCAAAAAGGGTAAGATAAATCACTTAATCTCTCTGGATTTTATATTCTCAAAAAAAAAAAAAAAAAAGGGCGTTTCTACTGGAAGATCTTTGGAAATTCCTGTCTGGTAGATTTCTATGATTCAATTGCAAGTATGAATTTCAATTGATGTTGGCAAAATATTATTGAAAATACTAATAAAAACTTATACTCAAGTCAACCACTATTTTTCTGATACATCCACTTATATGACAACCGTGAATAATTCATTCTGAGTCTTATTTGTGTTATTTCATTTAATCCTCTTGACAGTCCCGAGACTGGTTTTACCACTATTCCTGTTGTACAAGCAAAGAGACAGATCATAAAAGCACATTGCACTTATGGAATTAAGAAAGCTTACAGTTGGAAGAGGCCTTGGAAGATGTCTAGCCCAATCCATTCATTTTTATGTGATGATGCTACAATCAGCAATTTGATATGACTTGCTCAGTCTTGTACAACTAGCACAAAACTGGGGCTATCACCCAGCTGTATTCAGGCTCAAGCCAATCAATATTCATTCTCCTTACTCTACAGTACTACATCACATATAATAAACAAATACATATTTAAAGTAACACAACCGGGCTCTCAAGCAAAATGTGAATCACACTTCTATCTGTGTTTTGTTGATGCACCTAGCAAGAGTTCCCAATGTCTCATTGGACATTATTGTTCATGTGCTGAAGGAGTGTGACACCCATCATGTGTTTAATTCTTACAAATATTTTAACCTCCACTAAGCCTGATGATCTTCAGACCCTGAGAGTTGAAAGGGTTCTACTCTTTGCTCTTTGAACCATGCAATATTTGTTTTAAGACAGGACAAAGATACACAAAGACCCAACTTTCTTATTAGGATAAGTGTGCTAGAAAATAGATCTGAAGAAGTGTTGTTTGCTTTTGGAGCAAGGCAGTGGCTTTCGGTGGCAGGTGTGGGGTGTGAATTTTGCCGGCAGCTGACATTTGACAGTGTCTGGAGGCGTTTTTGACGATCATAACTGGTGTAAGGGTGGGAACTATAGCAGTCAGTAGTTAGAAGCCAGGGGAGTCACTAAACATCCTGCAGTACCCAGGATAATGGGAATTCCCATTATCCTGACCTCCAAAATGAAGTATTATTCAGTCCAAAACACCAATGCAGAGGTTGAGAAACCCGGAGTAAGGATATATTACCAATGCCAATATATTTTTGTTTTTCATCAAAAGTTCTAATCTCCTTATGCCATTTTATTATATAATCAGAAGACAGAGCTACTCAAGTCCATAACTGTACTTGACAAAAAGGGAAAGATCCTGATTAGAGTCTGTTTTCAGCTTTGAAACATAGGGTCTAGTGTGCCATACTAGAGAGAGAAACTCAAATAGAGAGAAGCGCATTGTCAATCTGCTCAGAAACTCCAAATGGCATTGCCTGAAGCCTTGGCAGATGACATTAAGAACTTTGAGTGGTTAATTATGTATGTCAATTTTATGTGAATATGTTGTTGAATATATCACTGACAATTTAAATGCAGAACATATTTCTTGCTCTGCTGGTTTCTGACCTTATGTATAATCTCCAGAATCAAAAGTCTTAACTAACTCTTAGATGCTGTTGTTGGGAATGTAAATTAGTATGGCCACTATGGGAAAAAGCGTAAAGACTCCTCAAATAATTAAAAAAAGAACTATCATATGATTCAGCTATACCATTCCTAGGACATGTATTTAGAGTGGTGATGTCCATCTCATTCCACTATTTTTCTATTCCTAGGTATTTATCTGAAAGAAATGAAGTCAGCATACAAAAGAGATACTTGTGTATTCATGTTTATTTTGGCAGTACTATTCGTAATAACCAAGATGTGGAATTAGCCTATCAACAGATGGATGGATAAAGAAACACACACACACACACACAGTGGATTATTACACAGCCATAAAGAAGAATGAAATCCTGTCATTTGCAGGAAGTTGGATGGATCTAGAGAACATGATGTTAAGGAAATAAGCAGATACAGAAAGATTAGTATTTAATGTTTTATATGTGGAAACTAAAAGAAAAAAAGAAAGGTAAGACAGATGATATGGAAATAGACAAGGGACTATTAGAGAAGAAGAAGGGGATATTAGGGAGAAGGATGAATGAGAGGAGGGGGCAAGAAATAAAAGAAGGGAAGGTAGGCATCATCAAAGCATGATATATTATATATATATTATATATATATTATATATGTAATATATATACATATAAATACCACAGTGAAGCTCATCAGTTTGCACAAGTACTATGCATTAATAATTATAATTTAAAAAATCTTTTTTATAAAAGGTGAAGTTTGATTTCTAGACTATATCTAACATTGATCTTACTTCTGGAAGCCTTCACTCTGTGCAGTAGGTGGGGTCATGTGCAACATGCCTCACGTAAGACAGTAAAGCTCTTTGTAAAATGTGGTTAAGAACCACTGTCTGCCATATGATGTGTGTTTGCCAGGTGCCATATGGAGCCTTAAGTCCATACAATTGCAGGTGACCCTCACAAACACAAGCTGGGTACCATAATGCTTTTGGATTTTGGAAAATGAAGATTAAAGAAGTTTTATAACTAGCTCACAGTCAAGTGGCTGAGTAACAAATCATTGACAACATACTTGTCTGACTTTGATATCCATACACTTACCTATTCTGCAACACTGTCCCAGCTCAAGAGAACATGCCATTTGAGAGATACACATTCAGTGTTCTTTATGCAGCATTTAAGTGGTTCTTAACGTGATTAATTTCCACAAACCTGGTGTTTCTTCCCAGCATATCCAGAAATTGTTTTAGTGCTGCTAAAATAGTTTGCTTGGAAATGCTAATGAATTTTTTTGTCTAGGGAACCCACCACTGGGAATACTGAACAATGCAGTTATGTGATAGCACCATAGACCCACTATTGAGGACATATGCAAAGACCAGTACAGCCCAGAAGAGTGCACAAGCCCAGTACCTTGGTGTTCCAGCGTGGTTGGTGTTGCATCAGTGGGAGTACCACCATGAGGGGTTGCTGGATGTGGTCCGTGCACTTCTTCTTCCCCTTCGTCTCCTGATTCTCCCCCAGAGCCCGCGGCTCTTTGACTACCTGAAGCCAGTTTCCTGCGGAGGGCTTGATTCTCCTTCTCCAGTTTGCTTATCTCTGCCCGCAATTCCTGGATGACTCTGAGCAGCTGGGTGTTAGCTTCCATTGCTTCAATCCGTGGTTCTCTGGTTGTACCTCTGGGGAAGACAGGCCAACTGTTACTCAGTGGGACAGTTTGATCCTCCAGTGAACCTTCCCGAACAATGCATGTCTCTCTTCCCTGTGCCATCTTTCAGCACCCGAGGGGTTAGGCTGCCCGGGGAGGTGAAGGATCTCCATGACTTATTCATTCTGGGTTTTGTTTTTCAGAACAGTGCTTTTCTTTCTTTAATTTCATGTCAATCCACAGTTCTAGACATGGCTTTGTGTCCGGGCAGAAGAGAATACTCCAAAAAAAATTTCCAGTGAGGACGGAGTTTCTTGTTCCCATCTTGAAATAATAGCCACAACAGCCATTCAATCTTTCCTCTGTGGCCACCTTTGGGATCAAATGTTTTGAAGGCTCACCAACTGCCACATGTAGAACATTGACCTAAGAATTATGCCTTATCTTTTCTGTAAAATATGCCATAGTTCTGTAGTTTTTATGGAGAATTATTAATTTTGACACCTTTTGATTAAGGAACTGGGTGACATTAATCACAAGGGAGTCATCTGAACGGCAGGACTATTATTTAAATATGATATTGGTAATTCTACATAAATCCCTCAGGACAGACCAAGGAAGCACCATATGCAGGATGTCTCTGCAGGTTTGTAACTTAGAGCATCTTGTTGGTAGTTTGTTTTAGGATGTTTGCCTGGGCACAGGATGCCCAGGGATATTTTGGGAATGTAAGAAGATAAGGGCAGAACATTAATCTTGAATGAAAAAAAACAAGGAACAGTTACAGCTTTCATTACCTATTTCCTGAAGAGGTTTCTTTGTTGGGAATGAAAAGTATGAATCTTAAATAATATACACTCTGATAGCAGTCTCTGGAAATTCAATTAATGTTTAAACATAGCTGATCTTTTGCAATAGGTGAAAACCATTGGAAAACTTTCCATGGAGATCATTTTTCCCACCCATTTGTTGACTCCTATTTCCTATATTGATGTTTCCTATATTGATGTTTTTGCCTGTCCTAATGGATATTTATTGACTGATTCAAGGCCACAGAAGGAAGAAGTGATTGGAGAAAGTATTGTACCTTTTTTATTCATACAAATTTACATGTTCAAACTTTACAATACGCTTATGAAAAAGTCAGTCTGTAAAAATAACTGGGATATTTGGAGATGCTATTTCTGTTTAAATGATTTTCAATAAACACTTTGATGCTGGGCATTCTGAGGATATAGAAGTGAGTGTGGAAGTATGGAACATGGAGCAAGATAGACTTGGAATGGTAGCCCAGTCTCACCACCTATTGGATGTTCTAATCTGTTCCACGGTATCTTTGTAATGGATCACTGACCCTATATTTTGAATACTTCGATTGTAAGAGAGTCTTCTTCCTACCAAAGTTTGCTATTTGCTTTTAAAAATATTTTCAATTAATTTTTATTGGTGCATCACAATTAAACATAATAATAGAATTTTTGTTACATAATTGTACATGCATATAACATAAATCAGTCAATTTTATTCCCCAGTGCCACAGCTGTATTATGGATCATGCAGACTGACCTCAGCTGAGAACATCCTGATTGTGGAGAGATGGCAAATTGTAGGTTAATGGACAAAATTAGCTTGGGCTACATTGGGGCCTTTAGAGAAAAAGTCATTTACTTTAACTTTTGTATCTGACCTAACGTTCTCCTATTAGGTAAACCTCTTGGAATGTATTAACAGCTTAACAGACCTCTAGCCTCCACCAACCCTAAGGCTAAGAAGGCTGTAACAGTCAATACCTATAGGAAAAACTTTCCCTCTTTGCTACAGCTCACCTACCTACTGGCCCCACCAATTTATTTCTTAAACATATTGATTGATGACTTTTGTTCTTTGGCTATAAAATAGTTCATGTAACCTCTTCCACATCAGAACAAGTTATTCAGGCAACTTGAATCCGTGTTCCTGTGCCACTCATACTTGGTTCAGGGTAAGCTATCTTATTTTCTTTAAAGTCAAGTTGTTGTTTTATGTCATCATTGACAATGGAGATGGATGATAATGATGGTTCCTTAACAAGATGAATGTATACACTTAAGATGCCATTGAACTTATACACTCAAAAATGGTTAAAATTAAACAGTATGTACATTTTAGCATCAACCCTATAGGATTTTTTGTTTGTTTTTTGTGGTGCTGGGATCGAACCCAGGGCCTTGTGCATACAAGGCAAGCACTCAACCAACTGAGCCATATCCTCACCCCACAGTATGTACATTTTAGAATAAAAATTTAAAAAGATAAAATACATATACATATGCACATAAATAAAAGAACATAGAAAAGGATTCTTATGGAAATGAACCAAAGAGCTGTCAATGGTTATCTCTAGATGTTGAAGGAAGTGATTTTGCTTTCTTTTTTAGAAATGTGATATTGTAAGATAAACATATGGTCTTCATCTCATTTCCTGGCACACATCTCCTAAAATCCATAGAATCTTCAAATTGATAAATGACAAGTGACTTTTTAATGTGCTAAGAATTGACAAAGGCTAGGGCCTGATGGTGAAGTTGGCCAAAGATTTCATATATCGTGCCTGTGTTAGCGGAGCCTCCATAAAAACTTGAAAAAAAAAAGGATTTGGAGAGTCTGAGAGCTGAACGAACGCATGAGGTTTTTGGAGGGTGGCACACCCATACCTCATTCTATGTACTTCTTTATCTGGATCCTTTCTGATAATTTATTTTTTATTGTTTGGTGGTAACTTTTATTATAAGCTGGTGAATGTTTCCCTTAATTTTGTGAACTGCTCTACCAAGTTGATAAAGGTTGGTCATAACTGGCTTAAACTGCTGTCTGAATTGGGGGAAAGTCTTGAGGGTCTAAGCCCTCAACCTATGGGACCTATTGTTACCCCCAAGAAGGCAGTGTCAAAAATAAATTGAATTAAAGGACACCCAGCCAGTGTCTGGTTCTGCAGCATTACTTGCTTGGTGGGTGAGGAATCTCCCTGCCCCCCACTCCTAGTATCATAAGAATGTTGTGAGAGTACAGTGGAAAAAACTGACTTTTACTATTCATACGCTTTTATTATTCTCTGAAATTTCTACCATGAGCATGCAATATATGACAAGAAAAATAACTTATTGACATATGGAAGAAATACAAGAAATGATCTTTGCCCTCAAAGAATTTACAATGCAAATAGCACACAAGGAAAATGCATTAAATCATTTGAACGATGAAAGGCAGCTGTGTAGGGGTTGTGGGTATAGCTCAGCCCCGGAGTGTTCCTCCAGCATACAAGAGCCCTGGGTTCGATCTCCAGCACTGCAACAAAACAAAACTGGCAGGACAAGCAGGAGCAAATGCCATCTTCTAGTTCAATCTTTATTTCAGAGAAAAGGAAAATAAGGTCAAGTGCAACCAAGACCTAAGATCACATACTTTACCGGTGGCAGCAGCAAGAACATAACTTAAGTATTCCAATTGTGAATCCAGCACTCTGTCTGGTCCTAAACTTCCTGTCACTGAGTTTTACATACCACATCACCCGGTATTAACCCACGGGCAGCAGGTGAGGATAGGGAGATGCAGTAGGGGTTGTCTTAGACGCAGAGATAAAGAAGGTTCTGGGCAGGAGAGCAACTTGGGTCAGAGGAGTGGCTGGTCCAAGCATGGATTGAAAGTCAGATGTACCTGGGACCTTGCTTCTCTTTGCTCAGAAGCCATGTGCTTTTTCTGGGTTCTTTCCCCCAGAGTGGTGCAGTGTTCAGGAGGCCTATCTATCTGGTGAGACAGGTCAAGAGTCTGTCTTCTCACGCGTTCCCCTGAGGCCGACAGCAAACCAAACAGCAGCAGGGCAGGACAGGGTAGGACAGGGCAGGGCAGGTACTGTGGACAGACCTCCCTAGGCTCGGGCTCCCGCAGCCAGGCCTTGCCAGGCTGTGCTCTGCAGTCCAGAGGCTCCAGAACCACTTGGCCTGCCAGCAGCCTGGTGTCAGGACCCTGCCCGCAAGTGACCTCAGGCTCCAGAGTCGCGCACCCAGCAGCAGACCAGCCGCAAAGGTCCAGGAGTCCTGGGCTGGGTGGAACAGGATTTGCTATTTGCTTTTTAACAAAAATGACTTACATTGACCAAAAATTGGCATGTAGTTTGTTCTTAGAACTTCTTTTTTGGAGATGTTATATAGTATATCCAATCTTTGTTTTAATGAATTTTTGTTCTACCATATTCCATTGAGTCTCTACTCTCCAGAATAAATATCTCCGATTTCTACCGTGGGCTCAAGGGTCTTGAGTCCATCAATGACATTCATTGTGGACATGCTCCCACTTATCAGTAGGCCTTTTGAACTAGGCTATCCAGGTGTCTTGAAGGCATCTGACAGGCATAACATAAATTGCCACAGAGTATGGACAGCATTGTAGGAAATATTCCACAAAGTGGCAGTGAAAATCATTCCTAAAATTATATTCAATACTAAAGTTGCATTTTATTCTTGCAACTGTACTTAGAAATTAAACAACACATAAAAATAACTAGTATAATTATTGGGAAATGAAAAGATAATCATCATTATTTATAAACAATTTAATGTATGTTTAGAAAACCCAAGAAAATGAATCCAAAATATTATTTTGTGATTAACCCATGTCACAAAATGAGCACCTAAAAGCTAATAGTTTATTTATTGATTATTATTGTTTTTTGGCACTGGAGAACGAATTCACAGGTGTTCTCCCTCTGAGCTACATCCCCAGTCCTTTTTATTTTTTATTTTAAGACAGGGTCTTACTAAACTGTTGAGGGTCTCACTAAATTGATAGGGGCTAGTGTTGAACTTGGGATCCTCCTGCTTCAGTCTCCAGAGTCACTGGGATTATAGATGTGTGTCATTATGCCCTGTTCATAAATTAATAGTTTTTCAAAATACTATCAATAACTATAGAGAGAAAACTGGTTGGAAAGTATTCCAGTGACGCTAGCCTTCCACATATAAAGTGACAAGGAATTTCCTTTTTAAAAAGTTTGTAATGTTTACCATGAAGAAAACTAGCACTTTACTGAGATAAAAAATAAAACTTACGAAAATGGAAGCTACATTCCTGGTAAGAGAACCATGTATTTTAAGTGATTTATAGGTTTAGTGGAAGACCAATCAGAATCTCAATGGGACTTTAACAAAAGAGAAATCTATTAAATCATTCTAAAGTTTAGCCGGAGACAATCATTTTGAAGTATTTTAAAGTGAAGAGTAATGAACTTGCCTAATTAGATTGTTCAACATAGTGTAAAGCTATGGTAAGGAAAAGAGCAAATATTGGTAAATTTTTAGGCAAGATGAAGTCTCAAAACAATTCCTGGAAGAAATACAAGTGGTAAAAATTTGAAAAAAGTCCAACCTCATCAGTAATTTTTATATTAAAATAAATATTTTTTGGAGGCTCCTAAGTAGTTAGCAAAGATGTTGAAAAAGGAAAAAAATCAAAATTAATAAGTGGAAGTTTTTTTCAGAGTCTTATTTTATATCTTTATTTTTATGTGGTGCTGAGAATCGAACCCAGTGCCTCACGCATGCTAGGCGAGCGTGCTACCACTTGAGCCACATCCCCAGTCCCGGAAGTTCTTTTTGATAAGCAATTGAACAATAAGCATCAAATATATTTGAAAAGTTCTTAACTGCAAACTTTAAGATTCTACCTTCTAGACTCTACCTAAGAAAGTAATTGCATTTAGAAATTTTTTGTAAAAGGATGCACTGCACATTAATAGCAGAACATTGGAAATAACGTAGTGTTCAAAAGAGGAGAATGAATATATAAAATGTTGTACAGACATAAAACAGTAATATTCTGAACCTGAAAAATGTAGAGGGAAAAAAACTAGCATACCCAACTATACATAGAATAAAATCTAAACTATGTACAAAGGATTGAAAAGATGTACTCCAAAAGGAAAAGAATTCTTACCTGTGTAGTAAGATTTTGGGTGATTTTTATTTACCCATATATGCCATCTAAATTTAAAAAGTACTATAGTTATGTTAAGGACTTTGACAAGGAAAATGTCAAGTAAGTTAAATGGAATAGTTAAAATGAAATAAATTTAATAAAATGCATCATCATTACATTTTCTCTGGACTTTTTGGAAGAGTTTCGCTGAGATGGAATGGTGATTAAGTCTCACAATGACTTGTGAGAACTGGAATTTCCTTACCAGGGTGGTTTTAGTCTGCAATGATTGTCATCATAGTTTTAAAATTTGATATAGAACAAAAGCTGGTTAAAATTAGTAATTTTTGTGTAAATGTGAGGACTGATGGTTCTGTAATTTCTTGTGATTTATTTTAAGCATGTGGGTGTCTTCTGGAGTAGAAGGCCAAGGTCCCCCTGGACATCTATGTGGCTGACCTCCTGAGTCAGCTAATAATCCTCATGTCTCCCACCTCCAGGGTGAGTCAGCCTGGTGGGGACTGGGGAGGACTTCAGCTCTTTTCAGATCTGAGGGTGATATTTTAAATGTGGAGACTAGCTACATTAGGATGTCCACTTTTCAGACAATGGAGAGTTGGCACCAAATGCCTTCTTTCCTCCTCAAATAAATAATTCTTGGGCATAAAATCATGCCTCATTGGAATATGAGGTGTAGGGTCAACTTGTGGCTTCCTTATCTGTCAGAACCTTCCATTTTAGTCAATGACAGAGGATAAGCAAGGTCAGCACAGAATGCTGGAATTCTGGCTGGCTCTTCACCACTCGATTGCATTTCCTTCTGGTGCAGAGATATCCAATTGCCTTACCCGCTGTGACATAATAGGAAAGTGTCACTTACATGAAATCTTATGTCTTACTTTTCGAGCAGACATCTATCCTGCTGTTATAAATTATTTAAACAGCTCCTGAGAAATTCTACTTTTGCAGCATTTGCTCAGAATTCTTACTGACCTTCAACTTGATATGCGGCCATTGTCGCAGTGATTTCCCAGGTGACCAGAAGCATCTGGTGTTGCGATGAGCCCAGACTCAGGACTGTATTTGACAGTCTGCCATCTTGCTGTTGTTTTGACACTTGATTACCACACAGTGGCAGAGCAATCATGTAGAAAGGAAGGAGATGACAGCAGTTTTTGACAGGCACATCATCCATGAAATGCTGATAAGTCTGTGAGAGGGATATTTAAGGTTTCCCTGGGTCAATTCACATGAAAGAGATTAGCCACTTCCTGGTGTAGCCAGTTGTGAGATGATCTTGGCTTGGTTAGCTATGCATAAAGGGTCTTCTTTGGAGACAGGTTTGGGAAGGAACAACCACTATTTGATAGGCTTCCATGGCCTGTGGTAAGTTTCTAATGAGAATAAGAATGTCAGGTCCATTCTGTGTGCAAAAAATCTGAAGTGATATAACGGAAAGGTAAAGAAGTCCAAGGTCCTAACTTGTCTTCTGTTACTAACTCATTTTTAAATATTGTAAAACGGACACATTGCAAAAATTATAAATCAATTGACTTGAGCAGAGATGCAAGCAAAATAATGAACGAAGATGCTAAGTTGGGCAGCCATGTGTTGCTTTGAAGGACTGCAGTTACAGTGTTTCCATTTCTTTAACTTCCTAAAAGAAACTGGGAATCCAGATTCCATAGGAGATCTCCAAGTTTGAAAGATGGGCAGCTGATTCAATCTTTTACAATATACTATGCAAGTCCAGCAAAACAAGTCAGAGGGGGTGGATTGAGTCTCTTGGTTCCAATGTGTGTGGCTTCCAGGAGGCAGAGCCCTTCATTTTTCCCATGAGAAATGTCATGGACAAAATGTCCATGTGCCCCCTGCCCCCAAATTCATATATAGAAATTCTAACTGAATTATGACAATATTAGGAGAAAGGCCTTTGGGAGAGAAAGGACTAACTTCTTCCATTAGAAGCATGAAGGAGGATAGTGTCACTTCCACAGTGTGTGTCTGTTGGCAGTCCCCGCAGGTAATCTTGCTTATGAGCTTGTCCTTTAATAGATGTTAAGTTTATTAATGTTGACCTATTTCCGCTAAGTGCTATCATTATGCTTCTCATTCGCCAGCACCTTGCCCAGGAATACAGAGAATTAGGTCTGAAATAGAAGAGGAAAAAAAGAGAAGGAATTAAAAAAAGAGAGAGAGAGAAGGAAGAAGCCAATGTTATAACTTCTGATTGGCCGGCAAATACTCTGATTGTTTTTTAAAGTTGATTAATTTTATCAGAATCACTTTGTACAGACACGCTGTTCCCTGTGCTGCAGTCATTATGGTTGTGTTGATTCATTAGCTCCTCTTTCTTTTAAAAAATAATTCTTACATTTAAAAATGCAATTGACACATAATAATTGTATGTACTTGTAGGGTACAGTGTGACATTTCAATACACACTACGATGTGTAATGGTCACATTAGAGTAATTGGCATGTCTGTAGTTTCAAACATCATTTCTTTGTGTTGAGAACATTCAAAATCCTCTCTACTAGCTGATTTGAAATATACGATTAATTGTCAGCCAACTACTATGCTCATCCAAAATTCTACTGTGCTACAGAGGTTATCCTTCCTATCCAACTCCACCCCTGCATCCTTCTCTTTTTCTCCTGCGCCTCCCCTTATCAACCTCTGGTAACCACTATTCTGTTCTGCTTCTGTGAACTTCTTTTTGTTTTAAACTCTTCTTGATCACATATTTATCATACTGATAGTTACCACTGAAATAAAACTTCAGTGTAGTAAAATATTTTTAAGTGGTAGGGACCAGCAGTATTCTTGGGAGTAACAATACTATTTTATATTTGTGTAGTACATTAATAGTTAGAAAGCATTTTTACATTTATTTCCCTACTTTGTCCTCAGAGCATCTTGTCTTTGGGAGCGATTCTAGGCTATGATAGACTGTGAGTGAGCCTTGCAGTTAACTGGCCTTGGGTTAAAATTCCATCCCTGGGACAGAGAACACTTTCTAGATGGAGAACTCGAATCGGCTGACTGTCTTTAAAAGGTGTATATTGAAGCCTTAACCCCCAGTGTGGCAGTATTTGGAGATGGGCCTAAAAGGAAGTAATTAAGTTTAATTGAGGTCCTGAGGATGGAGACCCAGCGTAATATTACTAGTGTCCATTGTCAAAGAGACACCAGAGAGCTTGAGCTTTCTCTATGACAAGCAGAGGAGAGCCATGTGGGGACACATCAAGAAAGCGGCTGTGTAGGAGCCAAGGAGCTCACCAGAAACCAAATTTTCCAACACCTTAATTATGTTCTTGTAGCTTCCAGAACTGTGAGAAATATTTCTGTTGGTTAAGCCACCCAGTCTGTGGTATTTTGTTATGGCAACCTGTGCTGACTAACACAAGGACCCTGGCCACATCATTGTCTCTCAGAGCCACATCTTACCACAGGGATCCAAAGACCCAGGCTATGTTGCTCACTTCGTCCTTCAGGGATCTGTTCAATGGTCAGCTCCTCCGAGAGAACTTCACTATCAAATGCAGCTGCCCCGTCACACCCTGTTTTCTCACCTTGTTTTATTTTTTTTCCTCATATGCATCCACTTGACATTATATATATATATATACATACATATATATATATATATATATATACATACATATATATATATATATATATATATATATATATATTTTTTTTTTTTTTTAAATTGTGTGCCTCTCCATTCTTAATGAATGGAGGCTTGGTCTGTTTGCTTTATCTCCATACCAAGAAGAGTGCATCTAGTAAATGTTTGTTGAATAAATGGGTCATGAGGGGATTTAAGGGGATGTATATTCATAGAATCTTGGAGATGGTTTCTTTCGTGCTAGTCCTCAAATTATGGAGGCAGGATGAAATGTATGTCATACTAATACAAATTTTGTTCATGTATTTTTAAACAACAAGCATTTATTTAATTCCTCCCTACATGCTAATTGCTAAACTAGGCACATGAAAATATGCTCAAGGACTTAGAATTAATTAGAAGCTGGGTAGAATCTATCATTTGAGAGAACCCTGATCTGGAAGTCTGATTGATCTTTACATGAATAATTTGTCAGGTCCTTCTGCCATCCAAGTTGAAAATACATCTTAATTATTTTATTTTACTACTAATTACCACCTGTGGAGTAAAAGGGACTAGCCAGAGAAAACACTCAAGTCAATCAGAAAAGCATTTTGTGTATGTTTGAAGGTTTATGTTTGTTACAAAAGCAATGTAATTACTTGAAAGACACCAAATGAACTAGTAAGCAGATATATTTTTCTCTTTAATAAACAAGCATGTGGAAATGTGTCGAGGTGGTTACTCAAAGGAGAATGTTGATGCTCCTAAAAACTAGGTAAGGAATTCTCAGTCTCTGAAGTTCCACAAGGACATGAAGCTGCTAATGCACCCTGCCTAGGATCAGTGGTGTCATCTTGAGAATCTGTGCTCCACTATTCCCTTAGGGATCAAGGTGTGTTTAATACTTTAGGGACCCCCACCATCCATCCATTCCCCATTTCCTGCTATCTGACTTTTCCAGAAGTGCTGGCTGCAGGTCAGCCTGTTCAGAAGGAGGGAATAATGATGATCTCAACTCCAGTGCATTCTTGAGGGTTGACTACATGACCACATAATAGGGGAAGCCAACATCCATTTTCTAGGCCAATGAACAGTTTGGAGACATGGGGAGTTAATGCAGAGAGTTCTAACAGTTTCCAAAGGGGTCAAGGGCAATTATAGTTGATTCCTTGTGCCCACAGGTTCTTTGCAGCTCCTCCTATATAGAGACATGGAGTCTTTCCCCTTATTCTTGAATCCAGGTTGTCCTGAGACTTGATTTCACCAATAGAAAATGGTGGAAGTGGTATGTGACTTTCAAAGTTAGCTCCTAAGAGGCACCTTGAAGTTTCTACTTTTGCTCTCTTCTGTGGTTTGGATCTGGGATTTTCCACCAAAGGCCCATGTGTTGAAGGCTTGGTCCCTGGTGGCATTACTGGAAGGTGGTGGAAACTGTAGGAGGTGAGGCCTAGTTGCCCAGCACAAGGAGAGGAGCACACTTAAAGTTCTCAACTCAGTGATGCAATAGCTTGAAAAGGTTTATTTACTGCAAGCCTAAAACACTGTGTGTGTGTGTGTGTGTGTGTGTGTGTGTGTGTATGAGAGAGAGAGAGAGAGAGAGAGAGAGAGAGATATTTTTTTTGAGAGTAATTCTTTTTATTCATTTGTTTTATTTATTTATGGATATATTCATCAATACCTACTAAGCATCAATCTAAGGTACCAATAGGGCACTGGAGACAGTTAGATTTTGTGCCTGGAATAAACAAGATGGCCAAATAAAAACATAAAATAATCATAACCAAAATGTAGGTGGTGATTAGTATTATGATTAACATTGGATGGGAATCACCAAGAACAGTCTTAAGGAAGAAATCCAGGGCAGATCTCTGTGGCAGAAGGATGGGAATACCTTAGCTCTCAGGAGCTCAGCTGGATTACAAAAGGCTTTGCAGACAGCACCAAGGAGTTTGGCTTGTAAGTTTTAAAGTTTTAGAAGGACCCTTTGAGCTATGGATGATAGATTAGAGCAGATAATAAGTAATGGGTAATAAACGGCAGGAGACAGAATGATTTGGGATAATTTTGTAATGCATTATTAATATGCAATGTCATATAAGGAATTTCTCCTACAGATATTATTTCACTAGAATAATCTTCAGTCTCAAACTTGACAATAATGATCTTATTCTGATCTCTGCAAGGGTCCTGCTTTCTGAGTGACTGTGTTGCCTGTGGTAGGAAAAAACATTTTATTTTCAAAAACTACTTAACCACATCTGATTATTTTAAGTGGCAGAACATCCTGAATTTATCTGAGAATGACTTGACTAACTGAAATTGGTGATTGAACTTTTGTGGTAGTGGGGAATTCTGATTCTAAAGAGGAGAAAAGATGAGATATTACCGTTAGTTCTTTTATTAGTTTATAGTAGAGACTGTTCAAAATGAACTGAGTTATTTTGACTATGGCCATTGTATTAAAACAAAGAGCATTCTTTGTTCCTTAGGCAACTGGGGTGTGTTTGGTAAAGGAAGAAATGAATAGTAGTTTTCTCTGAATATATTTAGAATATGAATAGAAGACACTGCCAACACAGAGAGAACTAAGAGTGCTTGCTCATTTAGTTCTTCAAAGAGATGGCTAGCATGCTTACAAACAAGCCCTATGTCTGTTTCTTCTCAGCGGTAATAATGCAAATAATGGGATGATTTGACTCTTCAGCGAGTGAATCCCTGTGAAGTCACTGGCATGTGATTTCATGCACTCTGGTTGGGTTGGAGGTCCTGAAATAGTTCCTGTGCTCTCCTCTACTATCCCAATCTACTGCCTTATTGGTGGACTGAGATGGACCATATTCATAGCAGTGACTCACATTGTGTCAGAAACAAGCCAACTCATGGCAATGGTTTCACAGGGCAGTGGGGCCATCTGAGCCTGAGGCTCTCGTACACATTGATGAGGAGGAGTTGGGTTTTCTTTCTGAGCTAGGCAGGATTACAACTCAAAGAAAATAGGTTGGATTTTTGTTCACTATTGGTGCCCTCTTTATTTGAGATTTGTACTAAATTTGGTTCAATGGATTTTATTTTATTTTTTTTTAAAGAGAGAGAGAGAGAGAGAGAGAGGATTTTTTTAATATTTATTTTTTAGTTTTCGGCAGACACAACATCTTTGTTTGTATGTGGTGCTGAGGATCGAACTCGGGCTGCACGCATGCCAGGCGAGCGCGCTACCTCTTGAGCCACATCCCCAGCCCTTCAATGAATTTTATATGCAACTTTGTTAGTGAGACTAATAGAACATATAAATTGAAGTTAATATAAAGGCTTTGGTTGCACTTGTGATGTTGCTAAAAATGTATTTTCCATCCATTATTTAACATTTTGCTCTTGTTTGTGTTCAATTCAAAAGCTTGGTCTCTAGAAATGCTTATAAATTAAGCAAGCAGCCATCTGTTTTTTGTAGATAGCCCTTTGTCTGCTGAAAGCATTGAGGTCATCTCTAGCTCCAGGCTTCTGTGATTGAAAACGCGTTATTCTTGTTTAGGGACTGGTCATCATCTGTGATTTTTTGATATGTTGCTATATAAAGAATGGCAATTTATCAGAGGGGTGGGTTTTAAAAAGTATCAGAAGGACTACAGGATATGAATTTATTTTTTAAAATTAGGATTTTTATGTTCTTGTTGCCATTACCAATTGTTTTCTGGAAATTTATTTCAAACTAAATAGTCAAATTACTTCTTTGGAACTGAGTTTTTGGTTCTATATTCTTCCTTTTTTAATACTCTTGACAGTGAAGTGCTATCCTGGGTTTTTAAACTTTGTTTTTTAAATGTGACTCAGGTAAAATGCTTAACCTAAAAAGCAATGGTTTAGAGATAATAGACTGTAATGAAGTGCACAGAAATAGGGAATTTTGCTGGCCTATTATTATTTCTTTTTCTTTTTTAAAGTAAATGTAGAGAGCAATTAAATACAGAGACACATTTAGCTGTAATTGTAAATGCAAATAAATAGCAGATATCAACCTTTGAAATGTATTCTTTTCTAACCGTTAGGAAAACTCTGCTATGTTTCATTACTGGGAAGTTACTTTCATAATTTTTTTTCTTATTAGTCCCTTTTCTAACCATTCTTAGGTTTATATGACTATTTTATGTCTATTGGTGTATTTGTCAGGTTTCTCAGGGGGCAGGGATACACACACATTTATACACACGCATATACATACATAAATATATGTATGTATACATACATGTGTATAGTGAGAAAGAGAAAAAACCAAGAAGATACACACACACCCATATTGAGAGAGGGAGGGAGGCAGGAAGGGGAAGAAGGATTTATTGTGAGGAATTGGTTCATACAGTTATGGAGGCGGAGAATCTCGTGATCTGCCATCTGTGGCTGGAGACCCAAATGAGTCTGAAGACCTGAGAACCAGGGAACCTGATGGTATAAATCCCAGTCCAGGGACAGAAGAACACGTTCCAGTTTACACAGGCAAGCAGCAAGCAAAAGGGATAAATTTCTTACTCTGCCTTTTTATTCTCTTGAAGTGCTCAGTGGACTAGATGATACTGCCCACTTTGGGGAGGGCATCTACTTGACTGAGTCCACCAATTCAAATGCCAATCTCATCTAGAAATACCACCTAGAAATAATATTTAATCTGGGCACCCCATGGCACAATCAACTTGACACATGAATAGTGTCAAGCAATAATCGCTTCCAGAAGGTGGTTGTGAAGTCAGTGCTCAGAACAGTGTTGGGCACATAGTAAGTCTTCAAATAATGGAAGTGATTATCACTCTTCTTGATCCTGGTGTTTATACCACTGACAGTGTCTATTTGTATGTGTCATAAGTTTGTGGAATAAGAAGTATTGTGGTAATAATTATATTGAATGAACAGAAAAGGTCTTTCTTAATTCTTTGTCTTAGACACTGGAATCCTGCATATTTGTCCATTGAGTTTAAACTTGGGACATTTATTCCTGGTGAGCAAAAGAAAATGATGGAAATGCAGACTTTGAACAAGCTGAAGCTATTGAAATCAAATAAACATAATTCAATTCAGCTTTCCCTTTTCTTTTTTTTCACTAAGTATTATTTGTGTTACAGTATTATTATTAAAGAAGGTGGGAAGAACTTCAGATTAATGTCAATAACCAGATTTTTTTTGTGTGTGTGGGGTACTGGGGATTGAACCTAGGGGTGCTTTTACAATTGTTGAAATGAGTAAAGGCAAGAGTGGCTTAATAGAAAAGGATAACATTTTGAATTATTTTATCTAATATTGAAATTATAAAAATAATTACATGAAAGATTTAGGTATTTACCGATTTTTCTAGCCTTTGTTAACTGATCAGCTCAAATACAAATTTATAATCTATCAAGGCCTTGAGTATTAGAATTAGTGTACAAAAAAATGTTATGGGACAGGTATTGTCTGAGATTCTCAAGTTATACTAAACAAAATACACAGCCCCTGTGAAGTGTAAACTCTAGCAAAATAATTAACATAAATAAATCACACATCAATAAACAGCTAATTTATTGTGAAATGCCAGAGGGTGATTCATTCTAGGGATAAGACAGAGTAGGAAGAAGAGAACCACCAGAAGGAAGGGATGGGTCCCTGCTATGGGTGGGGTTTTGCCCTGAATGTCAGGGCAGGGCTCTTTGGGGAGGAAACATGGGAACAGGGACTTGAATGGAGTGAAGGAGCTAGACTTGCTGATTCCTGGGAAGATCTTTCTAGGCCAATGAGAGGATGACTGCAAAAGTCTCGAGTTAATAGTGAGCTTGCTGTGTGTGAGGACTGCACACCACTGTGGCTATCTCAGAGTGGATGGAGGACACACAGGGAGTCCTGGGCCCATCCTGTCAGCCTGCAGCCCACGGCACGACTTCGGGCTGCATTCTATATCTATATGTGGCTACTGGAGGGTTTGGGTGGGAATGGAAAGATCACACTTAAATTCACAGATCCTAATGCTCCTCTTAATTTTTAGAAATAAGGGAAGAAAATCGCATGGGGGCCTCATGGCCGGCTCAGTCCTGGGGCTGGGTAGTGGAAGAGAGGTGTAATGGATCCGGGATATCCAGATGTGTTGCCCACATCCCTGCGGGGGGTTCTTTGCAAGGAATTTTTTTCAAGGGTAAGAATTAATCCGGGGTGCTCATTTAGAAATAAAACAGACTGATTCTGGGGCTTCATCTCACTGAGTCTGAGTGTGCAGAGTGGAAGCTGTCTTTGTAGTGGCAATCTTATCACAAAACAAAGTTGAGAAGCCCTAAAATACTAGGATGGGTAATTTGCTCTTCCCAGAATGGGAGTCCTTTTTCAAATTAGAGATACTATACTAAAATTCGAGAAAAATACATCTGTTAAAAAAAAAGTTTTCTTAGAAAAATCACCAGTATCAAGAAAATAGAGCTATTTTCTTCTAGGTTAACTCTGCATTATTAGAGAATTCTTTACCTGCATTTGTCTAGGATGAAAAGAAAAAAAAAAGACTGTTTATCCAGAACATAATGATTATCATCATGCATTCTTGTTTACTTTATTTTCAATAGAAAAGTAGAATAAAAATTCAGTTCAATTGTATATTTTGTCATTTTGCTGAATTTTAAAACTTTGACAAAATGGTTGCATGAAATATAAAAAAGTAATGATTCCTAGTGACTGAATCTCATTTTTGTTTTTCCACAGCTCTCTGCTGAGATGCAATTTTGTAAACAGTCCTTTACAAAGGTCTCTCCGGCCTTTTGTTTTGAAGCAAAAAAATACAAATTATGGGACTGAGTATTTCTATGACATGCCTTCCCCAGCATCCTCTCAAAAACAAGTATAAGTTTAATGGGTATCTGTAGAAGCTTTATAGCACAAAATCTAATTTAAAAACAAACTGCTAAGACTTGTCATACACCATCATCTGGTTTTATTCTTTCTGTATTCTCTCTTTTAAATGAGGTGCTGGTATAAGCTGTAAAGTTATTTCCCTTTCTCCTTATTTTTGGTCCCAGAATCTAGGAACATCATTAAGAAGAAAGAAAAAAAACAAAAAAAACAAGCCCAAACCAAAACAAACATCCACCAGGATACTAAGTTGAAAAAGACTGATAACTCCAAATGTTGGTGAATGTTTTAGTCAGCTTTTTCATTGCTGTGACCAAAGAACCGACAAGAACAATATGAAGAGGGGAAGATAACTTGGGGCTCATGGTTTCAGAGATCTCAGTCCATAGATGGCCAACTCCATCTGAGCCCAAATGAGTTAGCACATCATGGCAATCAGGAAGCAGAGCGCTCTGTTCACCAGGGACAAAATATAAACCCAAAGGCAAACCTCCAGCCACCTATCCCTTCCGGACACACCCTGCCTGCCTACAGGTACCACCCAGTTAATCCATATCAGTGTATTAATTCACCAATGACGTTAAGGCTCTCATAACCTAATCATTTCAGCTCTGAAAATTCTCACATGGTCTCATGCATGAGCCTTTGGGGGACACCTCGTATCTAAACCCTAATAGTGAGGGTGTAGAAAAGATATAACTTTCCTGCACTGTTAGTGGGAGTGTAAGATAGAACAATCAATTAGGATACAGGTCTGTCCATTTCTTATAAAATGAAGATATATGTATAATCTACTTTGACCCAGTAACCTGTTCCTCGGTGCTTACATAAGGGAAATGATAAGATGCATATACAAATATTTACAGATATTTTGTTCATAAAAGCCCCACCTTGGAAGCCACCCAGGTGATTATCATCAGAAGAACATATAAATAAAATAAAATGGTGTATTTATCCAGTGGAATACTACCCAGCACTAAAAAGAAAGGAACTACTGATTCATAAAAAGCTTGAATGAATGTCAAAAACCATGCTGAATTTAAAAAAATCTCACTCTGAAGAATCTTTGTCAGTCCATTTACATGGTGCTGTACAATAGGCAAAACTAATTTGTGGATAAAATTTAAAGCAGTGGTCCCCTGAAGGGGACAATTCATAGCAAAGGAGCAAAAGCACTTTCTGGGGCGATTGTAGTGACATATTGAAAGGGTGGGGGTTGCATTACACAGGGACCAGCGTTTGTCAAAATTTACTAGAGCACACCCAGGGTTTGTCCATTTCCTTTCATGTAACTTTTCCCCTCAAAATTGTGAACATATTAAACTCCAGTTTGTGGTATTCGTATTGGAGATTTTTAGGGGTGAAATATTGTCAGTCATTTATCTTAAATATACTTTTAAAAACAAGATGGGTTGGTGGATGGTTACAGGAAGGTTAGGTATTTGATAAAGACAATATAGGAAATACTAATTGTAGAATCCAGGCTGGAGGATATGGGCGGTCCACTCTCGGATTATTTTTGTGTATCATATTCCATCTTTTTTTCAAGGTCCATGGAGAACCATATCAAGTTCATGAAACAAATCCTTCTCGACAGCCTTGATCTTTTCCTTCTTTAAATTCTCTTAATAAATAGAGCAGACGCCACAAAATTTGACACTTGATTATATACTGTCATGTATTTTCTGGAATCATGTAAATAGCATTTATCTCCTTGACTAAATTATAAATTTCTTGAAAGCAAAGAATGGCCTCATTGTTTTCAATTCCTCTCCCTCAACCCCCCTGCGCAACACTCACAAGAGTATTGACATCATGATAATTCTTGTTGGTGCAACTTAGCTTCAACGCAGGGATGACAATGTGGCTCCCTCCTAAGGCTCAAACAGGTCTGTAGTTTGCATTTCAGGGATGGCCTCCCCTGGAGTACTAGGCTAATCTGTTTTTTGGATAGCTTCCAGTTTCCATTTCATAGGACTGAACATTTACTATTTATAGCTCAAGAGCATCCACAGTGAAGAGAGGCTGTGAGCGACACTCACAGAGTGGAGCCAAATGAAACTTCTCCAGCCAACCAAACTCAGCCGGGGAGTTACATTTGGAGGACTTGACAGAGTGGATCCTTCCTTGGCAGTCTTCAGAGAACCAAGAAACAGGGTGGAAACCTGGTGAGGCAAAGTAATAACCACACTAGTGGCATGCAGATTGTTTTATCCAGCAGAAGAAAATAAGCCAACCATTGCAAAACCATCGGAGGACGGTCTGCATTAGGACTGCCTTCTGGGGCATTGACACTGGTCTTGCCTTTTCTCAGTGATGGAGACCCTGTGGAGACAAAACAGTTACAATACCAGCTAATTCCAGGAGTAACCATCTCTAGGATTTGTAAACAGGAGGAATTAATCTATACCAAGAAGATGATTAAAATCCAGAAGGCAGATCAGGAATCCCAAAGAGATGGATGAGTGAAGTATCATAAAATGTCCTTCCTAATCTTTCCATAGTTGGCTTTTATTAATTATAACAATCAAATATCCCTATCAACATGTTATTTTTAGAATACGTTTGAAACATTAAATGTGATAATTTTTGTTGTAGTTTTAGAAGTGAGATAAAGTGCTAATCCAAAAATTTATCAGTTCCAGCTCTAGAGAGCATTTCATTATTTGTTGCTCCAAGAGGAATTAAAATTATTTTTTTAAAAAATTAATTAATCAATTCAATGGTGTTAATATATATTCACACTGTTATACAACCTATCTCCAAAACTTATTTGTCTTTCAAAACTTAAACTCTATACCCATTAAACAATAACTCCCCATTTACTCTTCCCTCAGGCCCATGGTAACCACAGTCTTATTTCCTGTTTCTGTGGGTTTGACTATTCTAAATACCTCACAGAAATGGAATCGTTTAGTATGTGTCATTTATTACTGGCTTATTTCACTTAATATTATGTACTCAGGGTTTATCTATGCTGTGAAATGTATCAAATGTTCCTTCCTCTTTAATGCTGAATAATATTCACACACACACACACACACATACACACACACACACACACACCACACCACATTTTGAATATCCACTTGCTCGTTACTGGGCATTTAGATTTCTATGTCTTGGCTACTATGACTAGTAAGCACCTGAACCCAATTGGGATGATATTCTGCTTTTAATTCTAGAATATATAACTAGAATTCTATTTATTACCTATCTTACCTGGATCACGTGGTAATCCTTTTTTTTTTTTTAAACTTTTTGAGGAACTCCCATACTGTTTTACATAGTGGCTACACCATTTACGTTCCCACCAACAATGCACAATGATTCCAAGTTCTCTATCCCTTTTCTAATACTTATTTTCTGTCTTTGTGATAGTAATCATCCTAATAGGTATAAGGTGTAACAAATTCCTTTTTATGCAAAAAAATCACTTTGTAGCCGGAGGAGTTGAAAAATATCTAGAGTACATAATTCGAATAAGATTTATTTCACATTAAACTTGTTTTCTGTCATTGCTAACATTCTGCATGGATTTATTCTTGAGGTTGCTGAGATTACTCATATACTGATGTTATTGCTACCTCGGTATCGACTAAGCAGAATTCCAATGGCAAACTTTCACAATCCCCTTTTCCATGGTGAATAAACATCTCTAGGAGAAAATTACATTCTAGAACCATGAAAGTCCAACAACACCAGCTTGGTCTGCACTACCAAGATGATGTGAATTAAAGTTGTCACCACTGGGGACCTCAGTGTTCTCATTGACAGAACAAAGGAGTTGGTTGAGATGAGGGTTGAGGAACCCAAATGCCTGCAGGACCCAGGTGGGCCCTGGAAAAGAGTGAAGAGGCCTGTCAAATTGGGGTAGGGGGTAGGGATATTGATAAACCCAGCCTAATTCCCTCTTAAGATTGGGAGCCATCTCACCACAAAGGCATGAAAAGCTAATTTTGGCTTTACTATAAATTACTGCGATTTCTAAACTTTGCTTGGAATGCCTGCCCGTGCCTTGAACTCATCCATGCCTGGCTTTCCCTGACCAGATAACAACCCTCTCTGAAGCTCTAATGACCCTCATAAATTCTGATTTCGGGGCCAGCTAAAATATTAACTAGCCTTTGTGTTATGCTTGTCAAAATTTTGTTATCTGTAAGTTCTCAAACCCCACTTTGTGTAACTTTCTGTGCTTTAAAGCTGGGCTCCTAGAGAACTGCGGGGCTGTCTTTTGTTCCCGCGGTTTTTGGGAAAGACAGCCCAGCGGGTCAAAATTATAAGCTTGCTTTAATTTGATTTCAATTGGAGTCGGTGGTCTTTTCTTTTCGTTGTGGTCTAACAATATCTGCCTCTTTCCCAGTAGTGGTCACTCATCTCTGACTGCCTGTGAGGGAACATAGAATTTTATCCACATTATGTGTTGCTAGATCTTCAAAATCATCAGGAAAAGTTGAAAAATTTTAAATATGGTGATAATTTTACTGAAAAGAAAAGTTTCATAAGAATAAGACATATTTCAGGGTAGAATGCGGCCTGTTTTTAGGCAGTTCACCATATCTGAGCTAGGTGAACCCTAAGCTCCTCTGAGGTCTCAAATGGTTGCTGTCTTGGTTCACCAGACTGAATCAGAATGACTCAATTGTGTGATACATAGACACTGTCTTAAATACTATATTTATCTCCAGCGAATTGCACTAAGAAAGATTAGTGTGACAGCTCACATCACATTTGAAAATGATACATGGTTTTCTAAAGCAAAAACTGCTGTCTTTTATTTGATTCCTCAGATCTGTATTGAATTTTGGTAAAATTGAAGAGATGAAAGAATCAGTTTGTGTCTCAATCAATTTCATGAACTGAATGACAGATGAGGTTTCTCTTTTCACTTCATATTTCCCTGTCCCTGCAGAATCACTGGAGACTGTTGATGGTTGTTTGATCTCTTCCATTAGAATTTTTTTCTCTCAATAAGAATGATTGACAGCAGTGACAGATATCTGTTCCTTGTCCAGCATCTTACTTATTTTGTTTCCTTCTTTCATCAATAGGATGTTGATTTCCAAATGGGGAAACACTCTTGTCACTTAACCTAGATGGTGGTTCTGAAAGTATAGTCAGAGCAGCAACATCAACATCACCTGGGAACTTGTTAGAAGTGTACATTCTTGGGTTCTTCCCCAGTAGATTAAATCATTTTGATGTTGCTGAGCTATTCCAAAGCACCAGGTCAAGCTGTTCAGCTACTGCAATTTTAAGAATGGGTATATAATCTAGGTCTATGTTTTTTCAAATTTTACAGTGAACCAAAACCACTTGAAGGCTTATTAAGACAAAAGTTGCTTGTATTTCCCTTGAAGTTTATGGCTTTGTAGGTCTGGGCTGGGACCTGATCATTTTTAACAGGTTATAGGTGATGCTGCTTTTGTTTTTAGGTGATGCTGATGAACATACTGAGAGAACCACTGACTGGAGCTAATGACATTGAAGCCTGAGAAATTTGACCATTGGTTACTGTTGGTCACGTATACTCTATGAGAAACTACCCTAGTTGCAGACAGTGGTTGGCATTTATCTCTGTTTCATACATTCTAAGATTGGCTGGGATGTGGGATGTGGTTGTTCGAGTCTGAGTTTGGCTGGGTCTGGCCCCAACTCTGCTCTAGGTATCTTCTAGTCTTCCCAGGCTAGTGGCTACTCAGCTCAAACATAGTCCTCTAATGATGAAAGCAAAGCATAAGAGATAAATCCCATAAGGGATTTCGGCTCTAACTCAGGTCCTGTCTAAGAATCCATTGGCCCATGCAAATCACATGGCCAATTCTAACATCAAAAGTTTTCATGAAAGTTGAAGGAGAGAGAATGAATATTTACCGAATAATAATCTAACATCACATCTGGGAGAGGTGTATTCTTTCAGCTGGTAAACTAGTCTTAGATCTACTAATGGTGAACTTTGCAGCCAGATTGAAAGAGTGCCTCAGAACACAGTAAATTTAAAAAAATTCAGAGCTGAAAACCGAAGACAGACAGATTCTTGAAGGACCAGTGATGTTAGAAATTAGATCTACCATTGAACTATTTTTCTTATGTTTACCGGTACTTCTGTTTTTCCTAAGCTAGTTCTTGCAACCCAAAGTCCCTAAGTCCATAGCCATGGCCAAGTACTTGGTAACTGTTTCTCAAGTAATGTGTCAATAATAGGGGTCTTTAAGTGGTTGTGCAAAAATGTTTATTTACCAACTGTTGTAATTTAGCTCTATTCTAGAAGCTTGATTCAAAGTTAATGTCACTATAATTAAATCAATACAATTAATTATTATATTAATGTAAACTAACATTGTAATATAATCGCAATATAATTTCTCTTTAACCGAAGACTTTTAATACCTTACAATAGTTTTACTTGCTCTCGATGTATTAGATAAAAGTTAATTATCTAAATGTCACAGGTGATAAAAAGGGACTCTACATCTTCAGGGAAATCTAGAAAGATTGTATTGACTTGAAATTGCATAATGATGGTGGTAACCATACTAGTCACAACACTGGGTTAAATGAGATGAGTTCACTAATTTCTTTTCTTCTCCAGAAAACAGGTATCTATACCACTGGTGTGACACTGGTCATCATCTTGGACCTCACTTCTTCTTGCTCTGCTGTCTCCATTGTGTGGCCATCATTCTTGCCCCACTGTCCAAGATGGCTGCTAGGACTCAGTCTCTCATTCCAGGCAGGAAGGAGGAAGTGAGGAACTGCAAAAAGGCTTAGTCAGGCCAGCTATGTGCTGCTTTCAAAGAGTGTTTTTAGGAATGTAACCTGATACATCCATTTACAAGCTATTGATCAGATTTTAATCACATAGATAGAGAGTGGTTGGCTGGGAAACATAGTCTTGGTCTTGGTACCTTCATCCCTTACATAAAATCATGATTGTGTTACTCAGAAAGAAGGTAGCCATCTCTGCCACCAATGCAAATTTCAGAAATTGAGAAGGAAGCTTCTTTAATGAAAGTAAATGTAAAACCAAAGATCAACAGGAGGCAAACTGAAACAGCTACAGAAATGAATGTGAACACATCTCAAATGAGAATTATAAAATAAAATGTAAGTAGCATTGAGATGGGAGTGGAAATTAGAATGGTTCAGAGAACCCCAAGAAAAAGGAAATTGGAGGAAAAAGGTTTTCTCGGGGCTTAATGCATGCAGTTCTTGGAACAGAGGTAAATGTTGTGAATAAGTTAATTTACAGAAAGATGCACAACTAAGAGGAAAACAATTTTTATTTTCAAATAAAACAAGTCAAAGTGCTTTTCAACAGGCTTATTAGACTCAGCTTGAGTGAAATGTCTTTTAAAATGTCCATTTCTGGTACACTGCACTCCATATTCCCATTATGCAGCTCTCTGGTGAGAGATTTGGTCCTTACAGTAGATTTCCTAAACTGAAGTATATAATAAAGACAACACAAACATTCAAGTTTACTCAGAAGGTATTTCTCATTGTCTAAACTGGTAGTTGTTAGGTTGAAAAATATTACGTGACATTCTGTAGAGTAAGAGGTACAGGCAAATATTATGTGACAGTCTCTAGAGTAAGAGGTACAGGCAACAGCATCTCTAACCTCATGGCATCAAGCACTGTCATCCTTCAGGAAACTGGGGATACTTTGAGAAAGGATGGCTGGTGACATGATGGGCAATGGCTGTGTGAGGTCAGTGCAGGAGGGTCCTTTGATCTCCTGAGGATTCTGGTTTGGTGCTGCGAGCCATCCATGGGCTGTGTGTGTGTGAGCTATATGCATTTGAGCGTATGAGGGGACTGGCCTGATGTTACTGCCCGATTGGGCTGTGCAACATATGTGTGCCTTTCCTCTCGCTCTGCCTGTGATCCCACAAAGCACCTGAGATGGGTGTGGCTTTCCAAGATGTCAGTCAATCTGCTGACCACAAGACATCCCCAAGCAAGATTCCACTCTCTGAAACCCAATCCCTTGCCTTATTTGGGTGGAACTTTCTCAAATGTCTTTTCCCCAATAAATAGAAGGTTTCTGATGTGCTCTCTCTATTGCTTCTTCTAGTGCTGGAGCTGACCCTTGGGGTCACCGAGACGTCCTGCCTTAGAAACTTATGTTGGTGTGCTGCATGGTTTCTTCACCGTTCTCTTAGTTATTGATACAGCCAGCTTCTTTGAACTCAGCTCATATTGTCAGTCTGACTAGCTGCTGATAGTTTGGCTTCAACCAAGTTCAAGCAAACTGATAAGTGGCAGAAGAACAGTAGGCAGGTAGCCCGATCTGAGAACCACCCAGTCCTGCCACTAACTATACTGTGATGTTGGACAGTTCCTTCACGTCTCTGGACCCCCATTTCCTTATCCATGAAATGAAGAGAGGGATAAATATTCATAGTGGTGCTGAGAGGATAAAAACACCCTGTATGTAAAACAATTCAGCACAGGGCAAATACTGGACACTCACCTGATTCACTCTTCCTCTATCTTCTGCTTTCCTCTTCTTTTTCTTTTCCTCTCTGTTGGGGTTTCTCCAAATACATCGAAATCTTCAAACATCACAAGAGGGCACCACCTAGATATCAGACTTGTGTTCAAGTAGGGTCCATGCAGCTCAGAGTCCTTAGAAGTAGTTCCTGAGTTCTGCAGGAATCTGGTAAACAGCTTCCTGGCTGGAAGTTCTGCCATTGTGCTGAATAGATTGGGTATGTGCAGAACTACGCGGTATCGATTTATGTACTCCAATTTCTTTACTCTAAAATTCAAAGTGTGCAATGTGACTAGGTTTGAGCAGTTTGTCATTTTTCCCATTAATTTCTTTCTTCTGTTTTCCCATTTACTGTGATGAATGTGAAGTTTTGCTCTTTTGTCAGAATTATCCTATTTATGTGTGTGTGTGTGTGTGTGTGTGTGTGTGTGTGTGTACCTATGTTAGTTTTTGGAATAAATTATTAATGATATATTTATTTTAGATTTCTTCTATACTTCCTTATGTCCTTACCTTCTCCATTTGACTATTGCTCCACATTTCTTTCACAGTTATATGTGTATGTACATCTCTATTTAGTTATTTCACAGCATTGCTCTGAAAGCTACGAATTCTACATTGAGCCATTTTGGGGGTAAGGATAGTAAATGATTGCTGAAGGCATCAATCAATTTAATAGGTCTCCAATCTCAACTTCTGAAACATGCTGCAGGTCATGATAATACATCAATATTTTTGTTTTTACACAGCTTCCAGGCACTTTTTAATGCCATCAAATTTTATATAGTTCTAATTTATTTTTGTCACTAAGGAAGATCAAGTTGACTTCCTAAGATAGAAGGCAAATCCTGTGCCAAATTATTTTTGACATTATTGGCTAAAAATAAGAAACATCTTTACACAAATTAACTGCTGGATCCAGCTGGATCTTAGAAAGTGTGCATTTTCTGTATTCATTTTCTTTGTCAATGATTATTCTAATTTCACTTTCATCTTTTATGGGGAATTTCAGAGCCTTTATTCAAAGCCAAGTGTGTGATTTAGCTTTCCATCACTGATACTGGAGAAAATTAACTTAGAGGAGGAAAGATTTATTCTGGCCCTTAGTTTCAGAGGTGCATAGTCACTTGTCCTCATCACTATGGTGAGGCAGAACATCATGGCAGATTCATTGGAACAAAGCTACTCACCTCATGGAGGTCAGGAAGGAGAGAGAGAAGGGGGTGGGGGATGAGAATGAGAAAGTGGTAGGGGACATGATATATCTTTCAAGGACATGCCCCCAAAGACATATTTCCTGCAGTAGGCCTCACTCCTTAAAGTTTCTGCTGCCTCCCAATAATGCAATCAAGTTGGAAATCTGTTAATGGATTAATCCACTGATAAGGTCAGAACCCGCATGATCTAATCACTTCCCAAAAGCCCCACTACACTGGGGAGAAAGCCTTCAACACAAGAACCTTTGGGGACTTTCCAAAACCAAACTATAACACTGAGCCAACAGGTATCATCATTTCTTAGGGATACATGCAGATAATAAGTAGTATTTGTGCACTTGTAAAGACGTTTTCAGAATGTCTACAGTTTGGCATATATTATGCCTGCAGTCTCTGGAGCTCTCACACCTGGACTTCCAATTGGCCCTAGGTGTTCATCAGTGACTATGTAAGAAAAGAACAAGAATCACCTTTTCTCTAAACTTACATATGCACTAACTATTCATTTATCTCATCATTATCTTAATAAATTTTAGATTAATAAATTTGTGATCCCAACTTATCACCTGGATTCTGTTTGGTACCATCTTCGTAATTATAGCTGACAGGCATTGGATGTTTATTGTTGCCAGATCTTGTGCTGAGGGTTTTATGTTCTTTATTTCACTTACTCCTCTAATTGTGGTAAAATCTGTATACTTATTATTACCATTTTACAGATGTTGAGGCCGAGGCTCAGTGAGGAAACTCACTTGAGGTCACCTAGAAAAATTGGCAGTGGACCTGGCGTTTTGTATCTGGGCACACTTGCTCCAGAATCAGAGTGATGTCCCATGCTACCACGCATTGTAATGTCATACTTCCACTTGAGTAGGGAAACCCCAGAGAGTCATTAGAAGTGGGCAATTACTTGAGGGAGTCTGATTTCCTTTCTTTTTGATTCATTCATTCATCTATCACCCATGTCCTCAGCAACCATTGACAGGCCAACACTCTAGTAGGCTTCCAGAAAATAAAGGCAACCAAAATGTAATCTTTAGCTGCAAGGAGTTACATGCTTGGATTCAAGTGTTCATTTTTGGTCTTCCTCCATGTATTTCTCTTTCATTTCTCTATCAGGGACCATCATAGCTGTGTGAGATCAGGGAAGATGTCTGTTGTCCACTCTTGGCAATAGGAGTCTTTCAGATCAGATATCAAATGTCCATTCTAATGTCAAGATACTACATTTCAGAAAATATAAGGGGGGTTATTCTGCCATGAAAAAATGTTACTTACTAATTTGTCAAAGAGAAGATATGCTAGTGTTTATAATTCAGAGGGCAAATACCATCTGATATGATACACAGGAAACCCAAGAAGCTGCTTATTCCATTAAAGAGATGATTGATCCAAGGTCAGGAGTGGTTTTCACTGGAGATGAGTGCTGAGGGGAAAGGATGGAGCAATTATCCATAATTCCAGCCAGAAGCTATTTCTGTGGGGTCTCAAAGAAAGAGCTAAATTGCAGCTCCAGTTCTCTAGAAACTGGCCAAAGTTTCTCTTATTCAGTTTTTGTTGAAAGGAAAACAAAATAAAACAAAACAAAAACACCTACACGTCCAGTGAGAGAGGAAAAAAAGGGTAATAACTAAAAGCAATGTTGAAACCCGTTATTCAGATTTAAGGAATCCTATAATCTGATGGACAACTTGATTTGAAGTCCAACTTTTAATGATATATGTATGAATAAGGCCAAATGAAGACTATTAGGAGAGTTATAAGATAACGTCACCATGACATCTCTCAGAAACAAACAGATGCCTCTTTGTGTGAGAGCTTTTGCAGATGGGAAACCTTGAGGTCCCCAGGGCCTGTGATCTGCCCTGGAGTCAGGAAAGTGTTGACTTGCTTTGTTGGGCTAGATTCATTTGTGTTTCGTGCATTTTTGGAACATCTTGTTTCATTCGTGCCAAATGTATGATGTTAGGAAATCCCCATTTCTGGGGTGTGGTGCCTATCCCTCTTGGGATTCTGACTCATTCCAAGCAGGAGCAGTAGTAAAATAGAGAAGGGAAATCGGGGAAAGGAGCAGAGAGTCTGTTACACAGCTATGTGTCCAAGTTATTCCACAGAAGTCCATGAATATGGTTTAGAAATAGTTCATGCTCAATTATTCACAGTCACACTTGTCACAGGCATAATATTTGAGCCTGGGTCCTTGGAGGGAAGGATAAAGATGGTTTTCCATAATCATCTGCAACATTTGGGCTTACAATCCCAATGGGAATAGTTTATTTTTGGAAAGACTTATATTTTCAGCTCTTCTAAATGTTAAAGGGAAAGTAAGGAGCCGCATTTCCCAAATTCTTCAGTCAGTTTAAGGTACCCTGGGAAGTCACAGTCTTTTTGCTCTGAAGAAGTGTGTGGGGGTGGGGGTGCTATAGATTTGAATCTTTGTAAAGATGGGCTTATTTGACTTGAAGCGTCTGAAAGAATGGTTTTGAATTGAGACACCAAAAGTCCTCCCCGATGGGCTTGGATTGTTTCTTGGAAATGTTTTCATAGAATGAGCCATTCTTTTAGACTAGATTTACAGGTTTATTTTTTATTTTCTTACTTTTGTTAAAAAAATGAAAATTCTTAATTTTTGTTCTTAGGATTTCAATTGATTTCTAGAACTTTCCTACAATTCCTCATTTCTTTAAAAATTTGCTCATCTGAAAGGAAAATTCACAAGGCAGAGGATTGGTCCTTTGGATCATTAACCTTCAAGTCTTATGAAATAAACTTTCTCAGTTCATAAGCCACTGTCTTTCAAAACATCCTACAAACACCAGTGTCTGATTCACAACAAATAAACAATACAAAACAAAAATCCTACCCAACATACAGGTAGAAGTTACTCTTGTACTACTTTTGATAAAATATAAGAAATGTCATCTGCTTCAGAAGTAAATATCCTTTATATATTAGGAATATGTCCAAGAAACAATGATGTTGTAGCTAGGGCATTAATGTCAAATGATGCAAGAAAATTACAAGCAGATTCCCTGGAGAATCCTCTACACAAGTGATAAAAGTTGTTTTCTGTAATCTTTGCTCAATCATTCAGGCTCAATCACCATTATCATCTCCAAATGATTTTCATATGGTAATATTTTGATCTCTCTCACTTTTTATCACAGTAAGACCAACCCAGTATATTTGCTGTAGTGTCTCTTGGGTCTTGTGACTAATGATCTCTCCACCAAGCTATTCTTCTCTGAACCCCCAGAACATCTGACATGTGTTCTATTACAGGAATATCTAGGGGTAATGAGAAGTCAAAGGAGGTTGAGATATTTCATGGGAATTTTTTTCTTTGCTGACATCTCCATAATTCACCTGGAACCCTTCAATCACCATGTTCTGAATTCAAACATGTGTACCTGCCCTCAAGTAAACACAGCTCCTCTTGTGTGCCCAAAGGTTCATCAAACCTTATCAAACTTCATCTCAGGCAAATGAACTCATGGCAAGGAGGGGACTGTTTTTTAAAGAAGATCAAGGGTCTTCTAGTTATGGTCACCCCTGGGCTGGAGGTACAGAGAATGGCTCTCAGATGACAGTTTTGGCATTCCTCAAGCTACCCCTCACCCTTTTGAAAAATTCAGGATTCCTACATAGACTGTTTAATGTTTTTAAACTTCCTTCATCGGCATTTTTCACATGCAGCTCTCCTAGTAGTCCTCAGACCTTGAACACTGTTGGAGAATCAGTTTGCATCTTTGCCCATAGCCTTTGGAATAGTGTCAAAAAAAAAAAAAAAAAAAAAAAAAAGAGTTGCTGGGATTACTGATGGGAACTTTGTAATCTGTGACCAAAATATGACATACCCACACACCACTCTGCAAGGAACCCACATATGCCTCTCTTTTCCCAAAAACTAGCCTTGGCTAAGAAGGATTCAGTCACTAGCCTTCATCTGCTAGAAGCTCTACAGCTGAAGCAACAGGAGCCCCAGTCCCACTGGGTGGTTCTAGATGTGGTATTAAGCTGGGTCCTGTTATGTATGGGTTCCATTTATGTGGCTGGAGGAAAGGGAAAGGGAGCTTCCTGTTGGAAGAAGGAGCAAGATGGGTATTTTAACAGAATGTTGTGGCTGTAGTGGAGGGTACATGTAGGTAAGTAGAGTGGAGGGAAGTTAAAAGAAAGGGATGGGGCTTCCTGCAGAGTTGCAATGCTAATTTTGCCTGTACTTCATCATTTTCTAGACAAAACATATTGTCAGCATGCTATATGTGCATATACATATATATCAGATATTATATATCATTATTTTTTAAAAACATTTTTTAGTTGTAGTTGGACATAATATCTTTCTTTTATTTACTTATTTTTATGTGGTGCTGAGGATTGAACCCAGGTCCTCGCATGTGCGATGAGAGCGCTCTACCACGGAGCCATGACCCCAGCCCTATATATCATTCTTTTACTGATGCAAGTGTGGTGCTGTAGGGGCTGCTTGTAATCTGAGAGACTACTAATTGCTTTAGGATCATTTTGCTATGTTTGCTTTCGAATGCGTTTCATCTTCTGGTATTCATAGGAGTACTGGAATCTTATCATATGTATATATTTTTAGCTTTCTGGAGTTTGATTATTAAGGTGGTAAATCGTCAGCCTGAAAATATGGTGAGATCCTTTACTGAGCGACATTCAGAGGTCTGAAAGCCGACTTTCCAGTAAAACGCTCTGTCTGTCATGACAGCATCCCTCAGAGAGCTGTACTTCATTATGGAGGAAATGTGCTGATTGGCCTACTGGTATTTGGCTTCTAAATGAGTGCAGACACAGAATAGGGATGCACAGAGGTAAGGATAATGAGCCTAAAATAAAAGCTAATAAAAACGAAGGGGCATGTTAATTTCTTTGCAGTCTGGGCATTCTGTTCTTTAATCTGAGAATGGACAGGTAGGTGTGGAGTGGGATTCGGAATGGATGAGGGCCCAGAGGCACACCTGACATCCCTGCATTAGATCCACTTATTCTGTTTTTGATACCTGTGTCTTATTTTCAGTCTTTCCATCTGTAGAACCTGGAGATTTATCACCATTTTTTTTAAATGAGCTTATTTTAAAGAGCATTAATTTAAGAAAATTTGTGTAAAGATGAAAAAGAATATAAAATAAGGACTCAATGTCTTGGTAATTTAAAATCAGATCACGGTCTTAGAAAACATCATCTTCTGCAAAGAAATGTTTTGGAGTCAATAATTAACAGAGGACTCAGTGGCATTTTTATACCTGAGTATGTCTGGGAATCCTGTGGGCCTGGATGCTGGACTCTACTCCTGGGGTTTCCATTTCAGAAGGTTTGATGGAAATAGGCTACACATGTCCTGCCTGATTCTGCAGCAGGTGGTCTGCTGTTCATAATCAGCTTAGCATGAATTGTTGTCTGACCTGGGGTCCACCCAGACCCCCAGCAGAAGTGTAAGGATGGCCTACGGGGTATAGGTTGATTAGAACGTGGGGCAAAGATAACTTCATCAAGGGAGGGGTCAGGCAGGTCCACTTAGTGGCTTGCAAATCTTCCTCCTGAGAGTGGTACAGGGTACACGGTTCACATTTCACTGGCTAAAGCAAGTTCCATGCTCATACTGACTTCAAAAGAGGGAGCAAAGTGCTATCCTATGGCACATTCGTAGGGTGTATAAAAGGAGTATTTGTGAATCATCCCAATAGCTACCACAACCTCACAGCTACCTAAGGATTCTGATTCATTATGTTTTCTTCAAATCATTCTAGTACTTTCCTAGGTTTGGAAGTCCTTGACTTACTTACTTAGTTCATCTCTGGAGGAAGTCTCAATTGGGTTTAGGTCCTTTTCTGACTTCTGGCAAGATATCATAAGTACTGTGTATGGGATTCCATTCAACAGACATCTATTAATCCCTTTAGCAGTGACTCACCAGCCCATCAAGAGGAAACCGAATGCAAAGTAACTTTTTTTTATTTCTATTAACAACAACAAAATACTTCTATAATTTCATATCCCACTGCTTTTAAGAGCACATATATTACAAATAAAGGAACTCCACAAACTTTAAAGATTAGTATTTATCAACACTTTTTTACACATACACAAATAGTTTAATATAATGGTATCTGAAATGGTATTCATATAATTTTAGTACTGTCATAAGTAATAACTAAAAATGTTCTTTTAAATTTGGTAAAAACCATATATTTTACAATCTTCTATTTACACCTGAAATATGCTTAAATGTTACAAAAACATTCACTTTGACCTTTAAAATATGTGTACTAGGACCACGTATTGAACACGTAACTGACAGCAAACTCAAAGAGTCTGCTTTTTAGCTACACATTCATTGGAATTTTATGGCAAATATTCAGCTTGGCTTGATCGACACCACTCAGTGAAAAAAACAAATTATAGGAAATGTGCAAATTCAGAGGCTGGCAAAATTCTCAAGCTAGCGAGGTAAACAAAAATATTAACACCGTAAAAACTTCAAATAAATTAAAATCTATTGTTCCCTTCCCCGAGATGAGCTGCAGATTCTGAAAGTCCTCCGAGAGGCGAGAGGTGTGTCGGGGCTCCTTACGCTTCGGCACCCTGCGAGACGAAGACCAGGGGTGGCGCCGGAGGGGCCTTGCTAATGACACGCGTGTAGGTTCGCTCCACTCCGCGCTTTGCCGGGTCGTCCCTGCCCGGAATCTTCAGACAGGAGCAACACAACACGAGACAGCCATAATAGAGAGGTTAGCATTTGTGTCCCGAGATACAAAATTAAAAATCAGAACAGTGATTTTTATTAACTATGGGTCTCTCTCTAAATTTTTGGGAAAAAATAAAAAGAATTATCAAAGGAGATATGAAGGATTTTTTTCCCTCTGAGATAGTATGTGGATATTTAAAGTAGATTCACAACATTCTGATTCTCAGATATAAATTAATAAATGTCTGAATGACACAAATGCATCTGAGTAATTTCAGAATTTTATTCTAATCTAAGAGCTTTTTTTCCCCCCCCAAAATCTACCAAAAAGGTGGGGAGGAGATTGGAAACCGTATTTAAATATTTACATTAATGGAAATATAAGAAAAAATTAATCTTGACCTGATTTTACTTGAAAATAATGTTAATAGGTCTCAATGATAATTTCTTAGACTCTGACCTATTCAAATAATGATATGTAAACACAATAATAACAGCAGCCACAGAAACCCCAGGCATCTGTAAAATGTATCTTTGAACAGAACAGACTTAAGGAATCTTTTGAATTTCTAGGTATGATGATTTTCCCATTACCACCTTACCACCCTATGCTATGACCTGCGGCTTCTCCCTCTTCCAGGAGAGAATTGCTGCTTCTGTCCCCCAAAGAGCACTTGGCATCTGAGTTTCCCATACTACCAATGTATTCTACTCATGATCAGTGCTATCAAGCTCTGCATGCATAATTTGGTTGATAATGTGTTCAAAGAGCACCCAGGGCTCTCGCAGCAATCTGCTTTCATCTCCTGCATGCGTGGCCCTGGAACAGAACAGGTCTGTTTCCTTCTCTGTTTTTTATATTTGATACTCATTACTGCAGTTGACTTTACTCTGCTGTCGTTCTCACTGAATGTTGAAACACACTCCAAATGAGCATCTTATATTTATATTTCATCTGCATACTTATATGCATTACTTTGGCCTCAGCCAAAAGAATTATTATTTTTTTGGCTGTTTATAAGACACTGTGAAATTCTGGCTGCCTATAAAAGCAATTATTGCCTGTCACTACCAATTCAAATGACTCCATCTCAACTTCTCCATTTTACACACCAGCATCCTCCTTATTTTGCTCCATCTCTTCCCCTGTATGGAAGGTTCTTTAATTAACTAGATGAATTTCAGAAGATTCTTCTAGCCAAGGCTTTTCTGGAGACTCTTGGAGTGAACTACATAACTTATTCTATTTTTTTTTCTATTTCTATTTCTGTATTTCTATGTCTTGATTCTATTTGTTTCTAATTTTCAAAGTTAAATGGTAGAATTTTTCTCTCCATTGTAACACACACACACACACACACACACACACACACCTGTTTCCAGAGTATGTGCCCAAGCATAGAGGCATATGCAGGCATTCCCATATATAACCACCTATTAAATGCCTCATCAAAGCACAGGACCAGGAGAAAGTTTATCTTTCCTGCTGACAGATCTATTTCTTTTACTGAACAGCAAGAGCTATGCAATCCATAAGGTTCTTTGTGTCAGTTTCTAGGAAGCTTAGAGGCAAATTTTCCTTCTTTTAGCAAAGGTTCCTATAAAAGGAGTTATTTTTTCTCTCCCCCTAATCACCTGGCCACCTGATCTTTGATTTTTGCTTTGGCATTTGGGGTGCAGTGCACCTTTGTTTTGGAGACAGATGGGCTGAAATACATTCTAGAAGCTGATGGAGTATGAATTTTCTGTTTTAAAACTAAGGTTTTTAAACTTCAGTTTTAAATCACCAGGATCCGTCCCCCCACCACTGACCTATCTTGAAATGGAAATGAAGTTGTTTTAATTAAATAAAAACCTTAGAGAACACTAGCCACTTTGAAGGTGACTGGGAAAATGCACGGCCAGGATGGGCGATAGGAGAGGCCACAAAGGACGAAGGAGACATAAGGAAAGAAAAACATACCAATTTTGCCCACAGTACTGAGGGAAACACTAGACACAGAGGAACAGAAGCTGTACAAACACGGACCTCGGCAGAGCTGCCAGGAGAAAAGAGAAGAGCGTTTGTGCCAGTTTGAAAGCCAGACCAAGAGCTGGAGACAAGCATTCCTTCATCTTTCCCAGCTTTTACGGCCATTGTTTGTTCTTTTTGTTTCTCTCCCAGATTTATAATTTCTCCCATGCTTTCAAGGCATCTGCCAAGAATTTAATTCCCATCACCTCTCACAAAGCCCAGGCCAGTTCTACTTCCATTAGGAATCCTGTCCAGAGAGATTCATTCTTCTTTACATAAGTCAATCAAACATTTCTTTCTTCAGCTAATATACAGAGTTAAAGATGTGGGTACGAGAAGATAGAAAAAAAGGAAAAACTAATACATAAGGTAATTGCAATTAGAATGAAAGATGGAATACTTTTCATTTTTTTGCAAGTAGTGTTGATAATGCTAGGTCATACGGAAAGGAAGGATCACTAATATTAACTGAGTGACTATTATGTGTGAGGTATCATCATCATGAGACTAGTCAAGTTCTGTCCTGCATGTATTCTACAAGGAGCACAGAAAATGCAATATCCAGGTAGAGTGTGAGGGCCGCTGGATGCTGGAAGCCCGCTAATGAAGCAGTGCTTGGTTTTGAACGACTCGATTTTTTGCACCCCATATTATCGAATAGCCACACTTTGTGCGTTCTTACAGAACATGCTGCACACATGTCTGAAATCATGAACAACTTACTTGTGGGGTGAGGGTTGATTTTTATCCAACTGAGGCCCAGTCTCTGCAGGAAGTCTTGGAAGTAAAAGCCCATGGCTAGTCCTGAGGTTCTTTTTGGGCATGGTGCAGAGACCTCTAGTGGTGAAGTGTGGAACTCCAGACCACATTCTGGCTCTTGTGAGGTCCCCATCCAGGGGTGGCAGAGAGTGGCACCAAGTTCTAATGGGAATTGACCACAATGGTCCTCAATGTCGCATCAGACCCACTTATTATAGAAAACCAACAGTTTATGTGGATTGGATAATCATCTTTAAAAACTGGAAAGCATCTGGGTTCTCACATTCTTTTCCTACAGATTTTTCTCTAATCTAATCTCGGCTTTAAGCCAAATGCTGCTGTGCATGGTGAAGAGAGCATGATGGTGATGGAAAGTACAGTGACTTCAGAAAAAGAAAAGAGAATCTCTCCAGCCCTGGCAATGGGTACAACTTTCTATCTGCTCACAGTGCCCATTCAACAGGGAACACTCACCTGCTCGTTCATGATTGCAGAGAGTTCGCTCAACATGTCCTTATAATGGGACCGCAGTTCTTCTTGGTACTCCAGCTGGTCCTCCTTGATGAGGCGCTCATTCACATCGAGGGCCTGCCCACACGCATCTGCAAATTGTCTTTAGCAAGAGCATGAAGCAGATTAAAAACTATCCATAGGAAGTGACCTTGAGGTCAGTAACTTTGGGTTCAGAGTTGGGATGCTGGGGGACTCTGCCACCTTGGACAGGGATGGTTGGGTGAATTCATGCCTCTTGTCGGAAGGAGTTCAAGGAAGAGTATTCCAATAAAGAGAATCTTACCTGAATATTTCCTTCAAAAGTTTTACTTGGTTGTCAGGGTATTTCTTTGCATTAGTTTCTTCAAGAAAAGCTCGTGCATAGGCCATTGGCCCAGCATTGACCTAGGAAAAGAGAATTGGCTGAGGTTGACCCCACCTCCTCCATGGAACCTTCTCCACACATGGAAGGAATGGCAACTGTGTGTGCCACTCATGTGGCATCCTGATTCTCTCTTCCTGCCTTGTGACACACTAATTTGTATTCCTGTTATATCTAACCACTCACGAAGCCACTAATGAGTGTGTCAGAGTTTTGTCCTTTCCCACCACTTTTCTCAGACTCCATTACTTGCCAGCTCTTTCACATTTTGCCATATCTTCAATGTGTGATCTGCTTTTCCTAATAGCTTTGAAAACCAATTACTTCTATTAACTTAAATACATTCACTGTACTTAAATTTAATATTTTTAATATCAAATGTTCGATGAGCTAATTTTTTTTCTATTAAGCACTCAGCTAGTACGAAAAGCCATTCCACAGTGATTGTGGTGGGTGCCCTGTTCTGAAAACCCCTCTTTCCCTGTATTCCACTTGACAGTCTATCTTAGATCATGGTCCAAGGAGGCATCTGTCCGAGCTGCTGGATGAATACACAGGGTCAGTGTGTTCATCAGTCTATCAGTGCTGACACAGGGTAGCAAGTCCACACTAGTGGAGGGCTTCATTTTCCTCAGGGCATACTATCTGTTAATTGGGTTTCAAAAGGATCCAGGTACACCAAGGACACTACTACTGAGCAGACTTCAGATGCTGTGACCACTGGGCATTGGTCATTAGTAGACATGCAGAAGTCAGCACCACATGTTTTCCTTTTCTTCTCCAGGTCCATCCTCTCTTCCTCTACTTAGCCAGGAGCCTAGGGAAGCCATCTCCTCTGCAGTAGGACAATGGATCCCTTGCCTTCTGGCTACTTTTCTTTCTGAGCTAGCCAGTGGGGCAGAGCAAGGACAGTGCACTCAGTGTGAGAATCAGCAGCATCACACATTTTTTTCCTTTGCTTCAGGCTCCAGTACAGCTCAGCAGGGCACTGGTACCTGCCGACCTTTATTTGAAAAATCAATATTTTATTTGTTACGGATTTTAGCATTTTGATTTTTAAAAACACTGTATTAAGATCTTGATTACTGATTACATTTTGTGCTTCACTCTCCTCACCCTAGTAGAAGCCCAGTTGGGATCGAGCATTGGGTTTTTCCGCAGTCCTCTAGCAGAGCCACACCTGTCCATCATCAGGGACTCACTGTTTCCCCCCGTTTCTCTGGGTTTGGGGTGGTAACACTCCGAGTATTCCTAGACCATGCACCAGCCCTTGCTGGTTTCTTCAATGCTGCTCACACTTTTGCAAATAGTTTGTTTATTCTTTTTCCCTTAATCAACCACTGTGAGCTTTCCATCTGCTTCCTGTCACAACCCTGACAGTCAGATAAACACTACTGCACATTTTATGAACTAGTAAGCATTCTATTTCTGGATTTGTTTTGAAACAATTTTATAAGGCTCTTAATAACAGATATGTAGAAGAGTGCTGTGCTTATTCATTAGTTGATTCATTCATTAGGATGCAGATACAGAACAAAGTTTATTGAGAGAAGATGGGATGGGAGGTTTGAAGGAGAAATGTTATTTCAGTTCAACTTAAAGGTGTAGCTACAGGTGTTTGGCACCATCGATGTGCATTTACAGCTAGACATCATTCTAAAGACTCAGATGAAAATATTGAGTTGTATCACAAATAGCAAAAAATATTTCTTATATCCTTTGTAAAAACAATTTTCAGGTGTTTTATACCAAGTTTCACTGGCTGTGTGCAACTCAGCTCTGGGTAATGCTTACTAACCTTCACACTGACACTTCCTTGCAGTTTGAGCTGTAGTCTGATCATGTCCACCTCATCCATCGTGCAAAGCTGATTAAGCTCAGAGACCTTCCTGGACATCTCATCAATCGCCACTTCAATAGGATTCAGTTCTGTGCTCGACTGGCTGACAACCTGGATCCTCTTCTTCACATAGGGGAACAAATGACTCGCTGCACAAAAGCCACACAGAGGGATTTAAGGGTTAGTGGGAAGTCCAGGATTCCCCCGGGGGTTTAGAAGATCTTGTATTATTTCACAGCACGTTCCATCTGCTTGTTTCTGTGTGTGTCTGTTTTTCTTCTAGATGCCAGCATCTCTCATACTCTTACCATTTGCCCCAGCCGCCCCACCAGGCATGGTCTTCTCCCCTCACCAATTAACGTGAATGCAATCTTAGGGATGGGTAAGATCTTTAGAATAGTTAAACACTAAAAAGATGATGGCTTTCGACGCAACTTCCAAGAAGATCTACACTAGCCCACAATAAAGAAAGTTCAAATTAATACTGCAGAGTATATAGAGTTCTAGTTATTATTATTATTTTTTAAATTACAAAATCCCTGGACAAGTTTTCTAAAAGTGAATGCATCTTGTAGTTTGGACACTGGTGCTAGTAACCTGTCTACTGTACAGTGCAGGATCACAAGTCTGCCAAGGTGGCTGGGAGATCTCCCTCCAAACTGCCTTTGCTCACCTTCCCTCTCAGTTGCCTTCAGGAGCTCCTCCTAGCTCTTCCATCTCTATTTCATGTGGTGTTGACCTGAAATTCTTGCTTTACTTGGTTCTTTCTCCTACCTGACTGTGAGCATCTTTAGGGCAATATTCTGTGTATCCTAATTGCCAGGAAACAGAGCCCAACACCTAGTAGGAACTCATTAAGTGTCAGCTGAATAAATGAAAAACAGAATAGATCTAGATAGCGCTGGGAGGGGGCTGCAGATCAACGCCTGCTTTCGTTTTAGAGGAAGACTCTGGTTCCCACAGTGGTTTAAAATCTTGCCCTAAACCACACAAGGATGAAAGCTAACCCTGAAGCGGCTGAGTGTAGATTCAGGGAGAGGAGAGAGGAAAGTTCAGTGCCTTGTGCTTTCCCATTGTCGCTGACGCCACTGACCTTCGCGACTGCAAATTCTGCAGGGAACAATGACTAAGTGCAAAGTAACTCTAGTGACAATTCTCCTCTGGCTCCCTTCTCAAGCCTCTTTCTCCTAACGAAAGATAAAGGGGGAATCGGGTCTTCCTGGCAAGTATCTCCAAGTCGCGACACTCTGGGTGCTGATCTGCAGGGCTGAAATGACTCTTGATTTCCACTCATCGCCTAGTGAGGGACTGCAGCTCCCTGGCGGAGTGCGCCTGCGCGAGGCGGTGGCTCAGGCCGGGGCACCTACTTGTCAGCACCGTCCTCCGCTTGCACTGCTCGGCCACTCCGCCGTGCTTCTTGCCCGACAGGGTAAAGGGCGTCTCGAAGACAAAGCGGTTGATGTTGTGGTGCATTTCAAAGTCTGTCTTCCTGTCCTCTATTTCCTTTTCTTCAAAGAACGGGGTGACATAAGTCACCTGGATGTAGGCGTATTTGGGGTCCAAATCCTTGGGGTTTACCTGTGTTAACACATTAGGGGCAAATAAAGGGAGGTGAGTCGCAAGGTGTGTTTGAAAGAAAGCCCAGAAGCTCTTTTCTCTGGGCTGGCATCCTGAGGAGGCTGTCCCTCTTCCCTTGGAGGAAAATGGCCAATTATCATTTCAGAGCTGGTGAGACCACAAAGGAACTGGCCAACAGTGGTTCAGCAACCAGCTGTGGAAGCAGCAGGACTGGAGCCAGTTTAAGGACTGAGACTCTTTACCACTTAGCTGCCTGCTGAGCCATATTATTTAATCCTTTATTTATTTCTCTTCTGTGATGAACCTCCATGCACCTTTGTGTGCAAGTCTTTAGGAAGTGGAGATGCATCTCTTTGTTCCTCTGTGACTTAGCCATACACCTAGACAGGGGGTAATGTGGAGGGAGGTCCTTTGTCTACTTAGGGGATTAGCTGATTAACCTATGAGATGACTGCAAATTTTTGTATTTTTCATGTCTCTTACCTTCTCTTACTGCAAGAGGACACTTTATTCCATGTCCTTTCTAACTTTGCTTTGGTGAATGGGCTTGACAAATAGTAAGGGGGACAATTTGGAGGTCCCAAGACAATCTGGGAAATTGCTTTGGTTCTCCTTGGAGGCTGGAAGCGATGCTTCTCAGCCTCTTTTCTAACGATATCTTGAAGAATTTTAAAACTTCTGATTTTCTCCATGGGTCCACCCATCCACTCCTTATCCAATTCCAGAGATTTGAGGAACCTCATGAACTTTTTTGTAATGCTACTAATAATTACACTGTAAGGTGGGAAGAATTGTGACCATTTTATGGATTTTAATACTTTTAAGTAGAGGTTCAGAGTGGCCAGTTACTTTATCTGTGATCACCAGTGGCTTGGTGGAATGAAGACCCAAGTCCCTCTCACACCACAGTGGCATTTTTCTCCATCCTACTAAAGCTCTCTTGATGCTTTCACTCAGGAATGTCACTACTGCAATCCTCCGTCTGCCTGAATAGGTAAGGTGACTGTATCGTTCAAGCCAAGAGGAATAATGAGCAAATTTGAAAGAATTTCTGCGCAGAAAAGTGATCTTGTGCCTAAACCCCTCCAAATGCCAGCAGAGACGACATCATCATCATCATCATCATCATCATCATCATCATCAATCTCTTTCATGTCCCAATAGAGCTCTACACCATTGCAATCATGTAATAGGTCAATCAGCTTATCTGCTAAAAAGACAAGAAACCTCCCTGCTGTACTCCTTTACCCAATCTGTTTTTAAAGCCTTGCCATTCTCTAAACACATATTCCCTTTTCCTTCCTTCATTTCATTGCTTGTGCTGGGCTTCCTAGAATGCTCATTGCTTCTCGGAAACACTACTCACCTGCTATTCAATGATCACCTCCTCTGGGTAGCAATGTCCAGGCAAAAGTGAGTTGTTCACAGTCCCCTGTCCTGAGCTTTCCCTTGCTAGTGGGCCATGTCTCACTGGGGGCACCTCATGGCATTCTAGTGACTGTTCACACAAGTCTTTTTCCTCTTGGCCCCGTGAGGACAGGGAGGTCTGGGAGGAATATGCTCTGCACACAATAACTCCTAGTTTGGCCCTGGCATACAGTAGGTGCTTACTAGAGTTTGGCTAAATGAATGAGAATATACAAGAGAATTCTGGTAATCTAATGAGAGGATGTAATCATTTGTTTTTTGGAGCCAAGAGGTTGAGTATATTCTCACAGGCTAATACAATGTAATAGCAAGTCTGGTCCTAACACAGGGGACAACTTTCAAAATTGGAATGACCCAGGAAGACCTCCTTGATGGAATCAATATTTTCGACCTATTTTTTCCTCTAGTCCCACCTTTGGGTGCAATCACTTTAACACTGAAATTGCTATTTGAACAAAATAACCCATGGGAGAAGTAGAGGACTTAGTTGGCTATATAGAAGACGACCATCAGCCAATCAACAAGCAAAACACCCAACATAATTTTGGTACTTTACTTTGCAGAGTCAGATGGAAAATGAAAACAATATAGTTAAAAAACAAATGACAATAAAAAAATCTATGTTGAGTCTTAGAACTTGCATAAATATTTATTTTTCCTACCTTATTGGAATCTTGGATTATCTTCACGTTATCTGCTCCAAATTTGTCTGCATAGAGTTTGAGTAGTCTTTGGGAAATCTCAGAGAGACCCGTCAGCTTAGGTTCTTTGTAAATATACTCTTTACCCTCTTCTTCTTCAAAAAAACCCTATGGAAGATATACAACGAACCATTGATTTTATCAGAAAATTCCAGTTGCAAATCACAAACAAAACAAATGTCCATTTATTGAAAAAAAAAATCCAGTCTTTTGGCTGCCATCCAAGCCATTTATTAGCACCCTATGAAATTCAAAATTAGAAAAAAAAAACAAATAAAGAATATAAAAAATATATTATTAACAGACATTAATATAAATATTTCCTAGCCAGGTCAAAGAGCCTCATTAAATATATTTTCTCTTTTTGTAGAAATCAATGTTAATAGCTGCCTGCATATATTTTGGGGGAAGAATGCCCTCTTGTGGCAGCCTGGGGTAGAACACAAAAATTGGGGGCATTATTCAGAGTACTGGGTATGGTTTTTAATAAGGTCTTCTACAAGTCTTTGAAACTAGCACAGTAACACTGTGCTGCATGAAAAGGCATCTGGATTCGTTGAAATCCATCCCACATTGTCTTAGTTGAAAAATCATGACACTTTTTATTGTTGCAGAAGAATTACATATGGTATGCTCCCAATTACTGCTATCTAAAAAGTAACTTTATAGCTGCCTATATGACTTCAGGGACCTGATGCAATTTAGCTTATATGTAATTCAATTATTCGATTTACTTTTCTAATATAATTTTTCCCCTCTTAAAAGTCGTGACCTTATAAGATTAATAATAGCAACCAAGTCATCAAATAGGGGTTAGCTTCTATATTATTTGGTTTGGTTTGAAGCAGGGGTGAAGGAAGATTCCACTATCTGCAGATAACTAAGTGAGGAAATATTTATAATTCCTCTTCTTTGAAGAGATAGAAACATTTTTCCTGTGGAATACATATGGCCTCAAAATATGTCATGAAGCTCACAGCGAAGAAACCACAGTATCTGGTTTCTTCTGACTACAGAGTTTCCCTGCAAAGAAACAGCTTTTGAGGTTGGCTAAAGATACTGGGGCTCAAAAAGAAACATAGCTATGTTTAAAAAATCATTTTTTGACTAAAAGTATTCATTTTATGTAAAATAAACATGGACAAAACCTCCTAATGCTGTATTTTTTTTTCATGGCTGATGTGAGGCAACCTGAGAGTAATTATAGAATTTGCATTATTAACTTCGTATGGTGCTGTACAACTGTATTTTCACATATGTAAATGTGATAAAAATTAAAAGGATACTTTCTATCCTAAGAGGCTGGGCTGTAGCTGTCATTTGCAGAAGTCAAGGCACGGGGTCCCCTCCTCAGCACTGTTCTTGTCAAGCAGGTAATTATCTGTAGCCTTGTCCATCTTCCTAATTGACTTTGGGCTTTCAGCAAATGTGTCTTGTTCAACAAATGCATGCCTAGTGTTTAGCATACTTCCTGGCATCTCAAAGGAGGGAGGGTCACTCTGTATTTTTTGAGGAGATGAATGAAATTGTTCTTAGAGGACGTAAATCTCAAAAAGGCATATTTGCTCCAGAGGTAACTGGAAAAGACCTCACTGTTTTTAGTAAAGAGGTGTTTATTGCATAAACATCAGATTATGAGTACCTGATCCTAAAGTGCTAGAAGGTGGTTGATGGTTCTGAAATCATGAAGAGCAGCTCCCTACCATTCATCTGGGCTTTGCAGGGCGGTGAGGCCTGACCCCATCCCCATCTGGCTTCCCGCCTGCTATGTTTTTCCACTGCTCTCTTTGAGGACTTTCGTCTGATTCCAGGTCAGAAGTTAGTGGCTAAAATTGACAGACTGACACATCAGAGAAATAAGACTTCTGAGGCCATCAACCAGAATCCCTGCAGGGCCACAGCAAAAACAGCATTTACAACTTCAATTTCAAAGAGGAAAATGCCTCCAAGTTTTAGAAAAAGATTCTTTCACCCCAGCATGAAACTAGTACACAGAGACATTTTCACTGTGAATTTTTCCCTTGACAAATTTCTGAATCTGGAGTTAGCAGAAAATGAGTGGCAGGAAATAGGTATTTACTGCTGTTATCATGACCTTGGTGGCCTTGGTCATGACCTGTGACTTTCTTTCACCCCTAATCCTTAGTCTGTAGGATGGGAAAAGTGCAGACTCTGCATTTTGTTGGGAAGTCCTACTAAGTACGGTGCCTGGTGCACAGTAGACCTTTGATGAGTGTTGGCTACGACAATGACAATGCCAGCAATGAAGAAACAATTCCAAATCCATGAAGCAATTTAAGTTCTGACTTGGATGCAGAGAAACAGCTTAACTCAGCGTCTGGTGCTTAAAATACGTACCTTCAGCTTTTCTTGCATTAGAACTGCAATTTCCCTTATTACAAAAAGTCTATTGATACTCCTATTTCAATATTTTGGTAAGTGACTGATCAGAAAGAAGCAGTGATTATAACTTTTCCTGAAAAGCACAGGAATGTAAACCTTTTAGACTGTTTTACAAAATGGGTAAGAAGGAGTAGGAATAGCAGAATAAAGAATTTAACTTGCTGTCTACCATAGTTTGGGTAAAGTGCTTTTGGAGCCAGACAAATGGCAGCCATATAAATGTTTGGGATGTATATTTACTTTCACCAGGGAAATGATTAAGGCAGAGTCTACTGAGCTACAGGGCACCATCTGAAGGAAGGTTTCAACTTTTGCCCTGTCTATAGAATAAATGATTTATAAATGGGATACAGGTGATGACAGACCAGAGGCAGATTCCCATTTGCTTTGGCCCCAAGGTTATGAATCGACTGCCTTACGAGGCACCAGGAAATGTGGTCTTTGCATTCCCATCGTTAGTTTGATTTTTTAAAAATGTCATTTTACATTGCTGTAAGTGCCTTAATTTGTTGTGGTTGGGAAAGAGCATGTTTGAGTTAAAGAAGGACCTTGAGTCAGTAGCATCAACATGCGTGGATAATGAAACTTCAAGGCAATGCATCAGGATAAAAATGTACTTCAACAAACTGACAGGTAAAATCATTGACTCAGATGTTTTTGTAGGTACTTCAGAATCTTGCAATGCCCCTGTATCATCACTGGGATGTCATAGATAAGTGCCCCTGCTATACGTGTGTGTATATATGTATGTTTTACATATGCATACATGTGTGTCTAGATCATTGATCTTCATACAGGTGAGGAGTTGGAAGGGGGGATCACATCCTAAGTGGAGATGGGGGTTTTCACACTATACATGTGCCTTCCCTAAGTTTTTTTCTATTAAGATTCTGAGATGCATCTACACTCAAGTAAGCATGATTGAGAATCATAGAATTTAAATTCTTTGGTGCATAGAATAAAATTACCCCAGGTCTTCCAGTTCATTAATTCCAGGGGTATCTGGTCTTTTAACTTATGCAAGGGGCATCTACTTGCTTGCTTTTGTGCTAAACACCAGGACCTAAGGATTTCACTGATGTTGGTGGTGTTTGATCACTACTGCTGTTTCATTATTCTGGAAATGAGCACTTCATGGAACTTGGGGGGATACATTATGTAGGCTTCTGTGTGTAAAATTTACATAGCCAATGATGCCAGGTGCTGGGTTAGAGATTTCATGCTATGCAAGACTTGCATTTTTGAAAATCTCTGCTGTGGTAGAACAGTTTTCAACTTGTTTCCTAACGTCTGGCTCATTGCAGACACGATTAATATTAAATACCACAGCCAATATGATAAAAGGAAAGCACCAGTCCAGATGGGACATGACAATACATCCTCAAAGGTCTTTTGGAGGTGAAGAGCCAATTGCATAGTATATTCCCATAATTTTTAAAATGTTATTGTAAGACGCACATCCATGAGGATGTTAAAAGGTGGGTTTTACAGGGACATAAAACACTATTACGGATAAGAAATTATTTCAGACCATAGCAATTATGCTAATCAAGTTGTCGAGGTTTCATCTCAGACCTTCAGAACTTCTATTCTGCACAAGTTTCAGGAGATGTTCACATCTATTTTGTGTGTATTTATCAAGAGTGGAGGGCTGTGAGCTTCCTGCTCTTGTTGAATACCAGAGTTCCCTCTGGCCATTTGGTGTCTTGGGATGGGCATTTGAAAGCCCTCTACACAGTGCAGATGGAGGCTCTAGGTTCTGCTTCTCAGGACCACCTCCACTAGTTCTCCTTGTTTCAAGGGCTGGGGTTTCAGCTTGGAGGGCCATGCTTAGGCATGTTAGGCATGTTCTCACGTCTGCACATTTGACAAAACATTGTGCCTTTTAAGCTTGGAATGGAATTTTTTATAAAAGACAATTGAGATTACTGACAGCATTTAGAAAAGAAGTCAGGCGAACAACCAGCATGCTTTACTAAGGAATCTGAAAAAAGAACAAAGTTAGGTCATTTGAAAGTAGCTTTCCCAGTCCTTCCCCATGGCCCACTCTATTTAGTACAGGGATTTTCAAGTATCTTTTAGTAGGTGAGTTAAGGACTCATGGCCCCAAATTTATAAATGAAAGTAGGAAATACCCATATGGTGTGGAGGTAGGAAGGAATTTAAAGAATTACAAAAAAGTATGTGCTGGACAAGTGAGCTGAATGGGAACAATGTGTGGATAGTGAAAGAATCTTTCTTTTCAGCTCAATGGACAATACCATGGCAAACCTTAGAAGCTGCTATTTTTGTAGATGGAAAATGGTTCAAAATAGGTGACTTCATGTGGCTCAAAATCACACAAATTCTCCTAGAGATCTCTAGGAACTGGAAGGAGATTTCTGCCTTTGTTTGTTTTTCAAATTGCTTACCTTACTTGTTTCTGTATCTCTGGAGACTTTACGTATTAGGTAAAGATTTATTTCCCTGTTCAATTTCTGTGTTGGAAACGATACCACTGAAAATGCTCAGATCTTGCCACCAAAAGAGCCCCATCTCTCCAAGATTCCCTTTGGAAAAGGGCAAAGTTTCCTTCAGGACTTTAGGAAGGTGCCCATAATTAGCCACCACTCCAACTTCTGAAATTCCGACCACCTTCATCTTAATTAGCTATAATTCATGGTGGCCTGAAATAAGCAGGCAACCTCCAATACTAAGTCAACTCTATGACAGCTTACAATATGTGGTTCACATTTTGTGTGTGTGTGTGTGTGTGTGTGTGTGTGTAATGCTTTCAGAACACAATCTCTACCTTTGTGGAATTAGAGGATATAAATAAATAATAAAAGTATACATTTTTGTAATTCAGGTAACCAGAATAAACACAATTTAGTTAAAGAAATTTGGGATGACTCCAAAATGAATGGGAGCAGGATTATCTCACCCTTTGCACCAAATATGAATTTGCACAAAAAAAGTTAAGTTTCAGTAAAACCAGACAGAGGGAAGTGTGAGGATTATTAGAGCATGCAAATGTGGAGAGAGAGGAGGTGAACTTACCACAGCCTGGAACAATCAAGACCAAAAGAAGAAAAGAGTAAACATCTGCATTAAAAACTAATTGGAAGGCAGCATGATTTTTTCTACCTGTTCAACAGCCCATGTCTTAGACAGTGGTTGGAGAAGCCAGCAGGTAACAACATGATTGTCACAACCAGGGTAGCAGTGGTGATTCACTGCTCTTTCATTGCCAAGGTCACAGAAAGAAAGTAGTTGTGTTTTGGTTAGCCAAACACACGTCCTGCATGCCACTTCTGCACTGCTCAGTTAGCCTGTGGCCATCTCCTTTGAAACCCTATCTTTCCCCTTCAATTCCTCAACTCCCACATCCTCATTGGGCTTTCTGCCATTTTTCTTGCTAATGATTTGCCAAGGCCACACATTGCATATTTTCTTCATGGCTTCCTAGGTACTGTTTTCTCTCCTCTCCCTAAGAGTCTCAGGCTTCTTCTCTCTCCTCCCAAAGACAATTGCACTGCAGATAGTTCACATTTCTTTCCAGACTCCCCCCAACTATCTGAATTTTGCTATTTCCTGTGGACCATGTTCTCAACCATTAGGTCCCTACATCTCCACAGTCCTGATGCTGCTGAGAAATGAGAGAATCCAGGCGAGATGAAGCTGGTGAGATGATTAAGTGGCCACTCATTGATACTTTTCACCAGGTGGGGAAAATCCATTTTCATTAACTCAGATGTTAGTTTGGTGGAGAGGAAAACAGACACTTTTCAGAAGACTTCCATGGGCAACGATTTAGAATGACCATGCTGGATTTAACTCCAGCTGTGGCCTTAAAAGATTCTGAAGAGAACAAGACATATGGGCAGAAGCACTTCACATGGCAGGTGTAGTGGGAAGAAAGGGAGAGGTCTGAAAGTCACTGCCATTGTGAGAACCAAAGAATGGCATGTGTGTCCCAGGACAGCATAGTGAAATACTTCTGCTGAAATAGAAGAATGTCATGGTCCTTCCTGAAAAGAAGCAGCATGGTGCCTGGGTTTATCCTACCTAAAGCACTGCCACGAGGAGACAGATATTTATGATTAATATATAATACATTCGCTTTAGGCCAATGCTATGGCTAGCTAATATTTTCAATCGTGTCATTACTTATGCAATAAATTGAGAAAAGACAATCTTCAAATTATGTTGACCTCCAACACAGAACAAAGGAGCCATAGGATGTCCTGCTTTGAAACACTGGTAATATGAAAGCAGGAGAGAAGAATTCACATGGTTGTGAAGTTGAAGGTTTGGTAGGGTAGAGACCCTAGGGAGCCTTTTATTTCCTAGAATGCCATGAAGGTCATTTGTTCAATCATGTTCAATTTGATTTCACTTTAATCGACATAAACCTATAGTTAGATATTCTGGGGTGAACTGGAAGGAAGAGAATGTTGGACATGTCAACATCCTTTATTTCCAAGAAGTTAGAAATCACTATTTTTAGCTCAGCTGTTATTAAATCTTGTGGATTTCTCTGCTTGTTCGTTCCCCAATTTAGTCCATGTCTATGGGTAAGCAGGTAGAGGCTCCCATCTGGAGAAACACTCAGGTACACTCAGCACCCCACACCCCCAACGCACTGCACATATAGTCAGATGTCATATAAAAATGACATCCCACTATTCAACAGAATTCAGAGACCATGTCACCTCTAGTGAACTTACCTGTCCATAAAATGCCACACGATAGTAGCGACCAAACAGCCGCTTCTCTGAGTTCACCACCTCTGCCACCTTTAGGTATGACCGGTGGATGTCATAGTAGAGATCGGACAATTTCTGAAACCACAAATCAAAGGGTTTCCTGAAGACGAGGCTGACATAAAAAGAGGGGAGTTCTTACATTTGAAAACGGTAAGGAATCTGCCAACTTGACGTAGGATATTTTAACTAGCTTCTAAAATGCGTACCTTGAAGTCTCGCTGCTTTTCGAAGACAGCAATGATGGGCTTGTTGACGTCAGCAATGAGTTCATATCGCTCCGACTTCCAGAGAAACTCCACACACATGTACAGCTGCTCCACCAGGATATTCTGCAATACCCCAGTCAGGATGAGATTTTCCATGATTAAGGTTGTGGCTCATCCCTGACTCTTGGTTTCAAAATGGCTGCATTATCAAGTTTTTTTTAGTAGTGGGATTCCTGATGGTTGTTCAATATTGACAGTTGCAACCCAGCAAAACATCACAGAGTCATATCAGAGTCTTCCCTTCTCTCACTGTGACCACCTAACTTATGCATCAGATGTGCTAATTTTAATCTATGAAATGCCTTTGTCTTTTCTAGTTCTGTCCATTATCACTGTCGCTGACTTAGATCACATTACTGTTACCTCATGGCCAGACCCCTGCAGTAGTTTTCCAATTGTCAATATTCAACGTGAAAATATCCAGAACTTTTATTTATGTCCCATTCATCTGTGTTCTGACCACTTTCATGTCAAAAGTTGTTCTCTTTTTCCTTGCAACCAGTTAAGATGTCTACATTTATCATTTGTTTCCAACTGGCCACTCTCCATCCCGAAGGATGCTATCAGCAAGATTCTAAATTCTTCAAGAGCAGGAATTGTGCCTTATTTATCTTTGTTTCCCAGTCCTTAACTCAATGTCTCATAAGAGCAATGGTTATTAATTAATAAATGTCCAACTAAATCAAATTACATAAGCTCTAAAACAAATGCATAATATTGTTGGAATGTTTCCAACATGTCTTAAGATTTGTAAGCATTATTTGAAATGCTTAATATAAAATATGCAATTGCATTTACTATTTATTTGCAATATATACTAAATCAATATAGAACCATATGTAAAATTTAATCAAAATCCATCCCCCCTGAATTTACATTTTGTACCCTTTCTTTTCACCCATGTAATAGTAAGATTAAAAAAAATTAGCTTATGGAACATTTTATTACTTGATAGGGAAAACTCTATTTTAGTTATCAAATTAAGTAATTCCTAGTAATTTCATTTGTTAATGAAAAATAACCCACAATTTTCATGTCTGGAGGTTTTTCTGAAGAAACCAGTGAGGCTTTTGATGAACTGCATTTGTAAATAATCTTTTTAGTGCATAAAAAAAGCTTTCACCAGCTCATAAAATTTTTAGCATCCCTTCCTACCTTTACCAAAAGACTACTGATTGCATGACTTACAGAAGAGCTGATCATGTTCATCCTAGAGAAATAAGTAAGCCTTAGCTTAAATTTTCATAGAAAATTATGCACAATCAATGGAATCTGATATCTATTAATCTTGGCTTACATTAGCCTAATTTCATTTTGTTTAATGAAGTCATAATACACCGTAACTTTATCTGACTTCTGAATAAGCTCTTTTTCCTCTATTTGCTTAACATTACAATTCAGAGCGTCTTTTTATTTAATTATTATGCATTAATCATGATAGTCTAACCTCATTGTATGGAGTATCTTGCATTCCTGAATCTTCTTTCATTGCTCCTTCTTCTTTAATATTTGGTGTAATGCTCAGGAAAGCTGGCCATCCCATAGAGAACATGCCTTGGGAGAAACACACAAGACATTATTATTTGAATCAAATGTTGTTTGGGAAAGACAATGACTTTGTTTAGGATGTTAAAAGTGGTAGTATTATTCAATTCACATAATCAACAAGATGGTTATATTGTGACTTTTGATAAATACTGCCTGCCAGTCAACCAGCATTTCCCCTTTATAATTTTTGTATCATTTTCTTGTGGCATTGTGTGTAAAGAGCTAGTGTGGCGTTTTGAAGAGAGCATAGAATTTGTAGGTAGATGTAGTTGCAATGTTCTGGTTCATTTAACCTCTCTGAGCCTGTTCCATCTTTTGTTCAACTGGAGACATCAATATCTATTTCAAAGGATGTTGCAAGGATTAAAAACACAATATTTGAGAAAACACCTGGTGTATTCTGTGAATTGTAAAGACAATGCTCAAGACTCACTAGGTTTCACTCTTGCATTATCTAGAAACCTTCCTACATCTTTCTACTATCCTGGCCACTAACTTTTAAAAAGTCCTAAATAAGATTAAAACACTCTACAGGTATATGTGATATCTAGATGATACTGAGAAATGTTCCCAGAGGAGAAATCAGGTGTGAATGATGGGGAATGTGATTGGTGAGGGTCACAGGCTGCAGTGACAGAACAGCCTTTGAACGTTGGTTCCATGGCAAGCTGAACTGCAAGCACTGTTTCTCTTGGTTTTCTCATCCATGAATAGGAAGTGATAAAGGCACCCGAGTCATAGATGTTACTGATGATGAATGGAGACATCGCCAGGATGTTGCTTAGCACACAGCCTTCTATGGAGCAAGCGTTTTCCAAGCTCCAGGTCACATTCTGGGGAATGATTCCACTGTTACCACATTAGACATGTAACTAAATTCTTTTCCCAAACATGCTAGAAATCATCATCATCATCAGCAGCAGCAGCATTGCGATCCAAACCTTGGTTTTAAAAATTAGACTTTCCTACTTTTTAGAATGATTGTACATGTATTAAAATACAAGAGAATTGATGGTAGAAGGAAACACCACAACACAATTCCCACAGGACCATGATCATTTAATGCATCTGAGGCAGCTGCACTTTCTTCAGTTGCCTGTCTTCACCATGTCTTTACCATGTGCACACTGCAGGGAGGGCACAGTTTATTCTGCTGACTCAGAAACATCACAACATAGAAGTACATTAGAAACTTCAAATACAAGCCTGTGAGTTTCAGAAACCTGGTGGATATGAATATATGCTCGTGCATCTCAAGTGATCCCTTTCTCTGAAGTTTACTAATAAATATATCCTTTTTTCCCAGTGGGTATATTATATTTTAATATCACCACAGGTCTAAAGTGAGCATTTTAAAATGTTTTAAAATTATAAATGCATACAGCTTTTGGGCACATAAATTTCCACAACTTCTCAAACCGATACTTGGTTTTATCAGTTTTCTTCAATTCATTTTCAGTTATAATTTGAAGCAGTTTTTCTGAACTATATGTTATCTGATTATGATATAAATAGATGGGCAGGAAGTGCATGTTAAATAAAAAGATGCTATTTTTAATGATTTGCATATAAAGTGAGGCTAAATAGAAAACATGGAAGTAAGCAAGAAGATGCCTGGATTTCAGGGTGAATATGAGCTAAGATGCCAATTGTCTTCTCCAAAGACCATAAAGAAGTTATCTTATTGTTCCACAGTTCATTCTGGTCATTTGGTTCAAATGTCTTCTATGCAAAATCTACTGTGACCTTTTAGAAAATATACACATATTTAAATGGGATGTAGTAGATTTCTGAAATACTGCAACTAAAGTTCATTTACATGTTTAGGTATTTTGATATTAATGTTTACAAATATATTTCTGGTGTCCCTACACTGAGTTTTTCCACTCAAAATTGCAAGTTAAGATAGTGTTATCAAGTAGATTTTAGTTCATAAATTTTGGGTTTAAACAAACTTTTCCGAGAGGATATAGATTACACGTGTTAACTATTCTTTTAAAAAAACCAGTAACTTTAATTTTTGTTATATTTTACCAGACATTAATGATGGAATATCTTTAATTAAAGGAAATCCATGCTGCAAATTATGTGTTATAAATTGACAGTTTATGCTTTTAAAAATGAATTGGAACATGCTGATTATAAAATCCTCCATATATAGTATGTGTACATATCTCTGTTGTTGTGTCTCTTAGTTGAAATAAAGTATTTATTACATTTACAAATTAAAATAGATTCTTTTCGCATATTAATCAATTCATCAATTTCTAAATAAAATTCCAATGGCCAACCCAAATGCAGATTGGTACCCAAATATGACCATAGCTCACAATCCTGAATGTTGGCTAACACTCAGTTCTGTTTGCTGAGAATTTTTTTTTCTAGAAATCTAACTTCCTAAATTGTGAATAGAATTTCTGAACATTACTAACTTAACGTTTTTGCAGTGTAAATTCTGCAGGTCTGAGATAGTTTTTGCTTTGGGAATACATCTAAAATGTTTTCAATGAAATAAAATTTAGGCAGCAGCTTGATTTCCTCTGCATGGGGGTGAATAAGCACAGTTAGATCACTCACTTCCTCCACCTGGAGTTGTTAGTAATGGATTACTATCGCAGGGGTGGGTATCCTCTGGGAGCAGGGATGATGTGCAAATCTTTTCCATTTTCCAGTAACCTATGGTAGTGCAAGACGAAGTTAGACCATGTTTTTGTTAATCCAAGCTTATGAAACTACAAACCATTAATCAATGAAATAGTCTCATTTTGGACAAAGAAGCTGACCATTCAGTTAGCCTTGCTGTACATAAAATAGATAAACTAGTGGAACAATAGTTAAAATTTTCGAGTGCATCATAATAAGAAACATCTGTGAAAGTGACTGTTAATAAACCATAACTGAGATTAATATAATACAAAATTAATAAATTAATTTTTAGCTAGGTTTCAATGTGTGTGGACTCCCCCCTTCCCGTGGCCATCTTACCCTTCCTTTTCAGGTACTCTGCGATGAGGGCAGCGATATGGATGTAACACATAGCAGCCTGTGACAAGAAAGAAAACAAGGATTCCGAGGATGGATTTTACTCTTTATCTTGCTAGGACTAATAATCTTCCATATTCCACATCAGAATATGTTAGGTAGAAGAATACTATGTAATGACAGCATTGAAAGTAAGAATCAATTGGATTTCTGAAAATTTCACCATCGAGAATAAAACAAATATTTGGGATTTTCTGTTTGTTTTTCCTGGTATGATTTTGAAATGCGTAAAGAAACTGGTCTGAACAATTTTCCTACAGCATTACTTTCCTTCCTTAAGATCTAAGCCTACCTTTTAAAAAATCTGTAGGTCCTTTTCTTACTAAAACTATAAACTGTAGTAACTGGTCATAAATTGAAAATAAAAATTAATCAGCCTTCTAAGTTTTTCTACTTTCAGTGATGGCTTCTCTTCTGATTTCTATTGCCTTTGAAATGGCTAGGGGTTAGTACTTGATTAAACAGTGTGACCTGGTGTCACAGGTCAGTTACCCTCAGACCAGAATTACGTGGGTAATACTGTATTTTTCCATGGCTAGTGTGGACTAGCTGTACCAAGGACTAATTTCCTCCGCCTGAGCTCACTCACGATAGTAGCAAGCTTCCCCCTTCAAACCCAATTGCAGGGGAGGAATTTTAAAACAGAACATTAATTTTTATGACTCTTAATTTCCAGACCGCCTCACCACCACCCTCCATGCCTCAGGGTATAAGCATTCAGCTCTGCACTGCTTTTCATACATGGCTGTCACCCCCACTTATTAGATGTCATCTACTTGGAGTTGGGTGTCCTTGAGTTCTACATGCTAGCTTGTCGGACACCATATATAGTGGAGTCATGGTGGAAATGTACGGTGACACTTTGTGATTCATATTGTACATGAAAATTCAGTAATCCTGATAACAGGATGTGACCGATAGCGAGTGAATGAGCCTTTGCCCGTCACCTCGGACAGGTCTCCATTCCTTGCGTGAATCTTGGCCATGCTTTCTAGCCAGGTCCTTCGTAGTTCGGGGGTGCTTGCGTAGGAATTCGCCAGGCTGTATTGGAGGTCCACCAGCATCTCAGGGTCCTTCTCGTGTTCCTTCATCTGAGCCGTGGCCATCAAAACTGTCCGGATTCGCTTAGTTAGGTCTTTCACCTCCGCTGGGAAATTGCTGTTCTTTGGAAAAGAGAGCACCTGGGTCATTACCTGTTTAGAGTTCCGAAGTGAACTTCCTTCAAGTCAGCTATTAGCTATGGCTTGGCATCACGGTTTGGTGTAGCCTACATGTTGCTCATCAATGTTTGCATTCTACATATGCAAATTCTATGTGTTCTGATTATGGCAATACACATACATCTGAATATGAGAATTATAGGAGACTCTCCTTTGGCTTTCTAGCTTACTTTTTTCTGGGATAGCATCCTGATAGCCTTTGAGATCCTGTCCTCTCTGACTCTAGTTCACATGATTTGAAAATGTCTGATTTCATTCATAGGCACCACAGGTGGCACAGGGCACTAGTCTGGCCAATCATATTTTCTCCCAGGCCACTGTAATTGGCTTATTATAGAAGATTGGATCAAAGAGATTCAGTGCTGGGTCTTTAATTGGTATTATCAAATGAGGAGCCTTTCCCACTCATAAGCACTATCAATGTGCTCATGACTTCTGAGAGCAATCCCCTGGGGAGATCCTACCTGTAATAAAGTGAACAAAGACGACCTGAACATAGAGATCAAGAAAGAGGCAAAAGAGAAACAGTAGGGGAGGAGTGTCTAAAAGCATTATTTTAATCTATGAGACTAGTCATGATGGAAGCTTGGCTCTACCCCTAGAATTTTCAATATAATAATTAAAGGAAAAAGTCTTCTGAACGTGCTAACAGAAAGATAAGATGTATTTGCCCAAGAATGGGGTGTGAGTGAATCACTTCATTTCAGGATATTTCTGGTAACTATTCTTGTATTATACCTTTCAATATATCTTGGAAATTCTACCCAATAGACTGTGTGCTGAAAACGTAGGAGCTATCAATGCTATCAAGTAAACTCAATATAAATATTCAAAGTCTCTGTAAACAAAATACAGAATTAATTTGTTTATGATTCTACTATCTCATGAAAAGAATCCTCCTCAGCTTATTCTTGATTCTTAAGAAAAAAGTCCACGAAGCATTTCTTACTTTCATCTGCTTGTCTCCATTGGCAAAGTTATTGGTGATTGCGAGGGAATGTTGAAACCGAGAGCCTCCAATCCCTGCATCAGCTATTAACTGGCTTACTGCTTTGATGAGCTGGAAGGCAAATGAAAAATGAGCCCCTGAAGCAAAATGCAAAATAGTATTTTTAACGAAATTCACTGGATTGGATTTATGTGTCATCTCTCCCTGTAGGTCCAATGCCCCATAGGTCACTATGGCATCTTCAGAAGGCCACGTGATCCAGGGCATTTCCTTCCAAACATGAGTGCCTGGGGAAAGCTGTAGCAATCTTGGATACCTTAAAGAAAGACATTTATGCATTTAGAATTTGGTGTGTTTTGTCTTCCAGCACTGGCAATGGTTACCTGAGTTGTCTACCCTATGTGATTCTATTTCCTGGAAGAAGAAAGGAAAGCACAATGTATAAGTGGAGATATTGGCTGTGTGGATTTCTGCCCAGCTGAGCTCCTCCTATAAAGCAGAACCCAGTGTACTGGTCTCTGTAAGGAGAATCTGGTGGAGGAGTTGTTGACTGGTTTCCTGGGGACAAGAGGCTTCAGTTACTGCTGAAACACATCAGTGTGTGTGTGTGTGTGTGTGTGTGTGTGTGTGTGTGTGTGTTCTGGTGCTGGAACTGAACCCAGGGCCTAGTGCATGGCAGGCAAGTGCTCCATCCCCAATCTGTGGCTTTACCAACGGCATTAATGAAAACTGGTGGTTCTTACCTGTAAATGGGAACGGACAATTGACTTCTGCTTGTTAAATTCAAAATTCTTCCTCATGAAGAAGTACAGAAGTGCTGAGGCTTCCATCTGAGTTGACCGTGACCTGTGGTTACAGCATTTTAGGACTTCATAGCAGAACGATCCACAGAGGTCAGCAGGCCCTTGAAAGAATGCTGAGGGAAACTAGAGAAATGGAGAATGGATTGAGTAGGCAACAGTCCTTCATTTAGCTCTCATTTTTCTCGTATGTTTAAACTCCCTAGAACAAAACTCCTATTTTTTTAACTTACTCCTTTTTTTTCCATTTGCAAGTATTAAAGATATATTTTTATTTAAAAAAATCTATGTAATTATTCTCCACATCATTAGCTGATGACAACCCAAAATAACCAAATGAAAGCTCTGAAATGTCCTCTATTCACCAGGCATCTTTAAAACCACAGGTGTCAGTTATGTACCCTTGAAGACAGTGGCTATATCTACTTCAATGTGGGATCTTGAACTTGACATGGATGGATATGGCACTTGAAGGAATGCATTTTACCAAAGTCTGTTACAGCCACCGAGAGCCCAAAGCACTGTTGATTGGAGGCAATTTTATTTTCTTTTAGTATTCAATCAGGCAGAATATCAACTCATTTTGAGACCAGGAATCAATGTCTAGTCAAACCAAAAGAGAAGGAAACAAAGCTTCTTCCTGCCACACTGAGGGATGCCAGGATTATTATGTGTTTATTATCATCCTGAACTGAGCGTTCCCTGGAACCTGGCAGATGCTTACCTTGCATACAAACAGTCTCAAAGAGGCAAACACATGCTTCAGTGCTGTGGCTGACTGGTTGACTTGGAAAAAGAGCATGTAGGTGTCAAAGACCCTTTTCATCAATGAATTTTGACAGTCAGCTTGTTGGAGTTGTCTCTGGAAATTCAGCACAGATGTTATTTAGTATAAGTGAAAGAACACTTGCATTTCTTAAAAATATTTACTGTGAACCTACCATATGGTAGACACGATTCTGGGTGCTAGAAAAAAAAAAAAACACTGAGTAAGAAGACACGGTTCCTATTCTCAGGGAAACTTATGAAGCAGTGATGGAAAAACTGAGTGAGATGAGACAGCAGGATGCTTTGACAGATTTGCTTTGAGGGTGGGATTACATTGATAGGGTGATCAGTGAGGACTTTTTAAATGGGTGAATGGATACATGAGCCGAAAGAACAGTGCCTCAAGAGATCTGAGAGGACCTTCCCAGGAGGGACAAACAGCTGGTACAAGACCTGGAGTTGCAGGGGAGCTTCTGAGTTCAAGGTTGAGAAAGAAAAACAGAATAACTGGTGCATAGTAAATGGGGAAGGATCAGGGGAGAGATAAAAGGTGAGTCACAGATAGGCAGGTCCTGTGGGCACAGGGAAAGCCTTTCAAATGTGAGATTTGAGAAACATTTACACTGAGTTATAAACATTCAGAACAGACTTGTTCATCTAAAAGCAGGGCTTTCTTGGTGTAATGGTGCTATTGGATGTAGACAGTTTATTCAACAGATGCAACTTCTGGATCAATCCTTAATGTGCTAGCCAGGGTCTGTAGCTCATATGGTTATGTTACAAATATTTTTAATATCATTATGGAAGTATAATTGACATACAATAAATTGCACATATTCAAAGTGTGCAATTGGGTGAGTTTGACATTGGTATACACCCATGAAACTGTCACCACAATAAAGATAATGCACATCTCCATTACTCCCCAAAGTTTTTTTTTTAATACCTTCATTTTATTTATTTATTTTTATGTGGTGCTGAGGATTGAACCCAGAGCCTCACATGTGCTAGGCAAGTCCTCTACCACTGAGCCACACGCCCAGCCTCCCAAAGGTTTAAAACATCTTTTTTTGTAATCCTTCTTTCCTGTCTCCTCCATATCCCTGGGCAACCACCGATCTGCTATTTCTATTGTGTGCATTTTCTAAAATTTTATATAAATTGAACAATATAGTATATACCCTTTTTTTTTTTTTTTTTTTGGTTTGGCTTCTTAAACTTAATCCACGTTGCATCCTGTAGTGGTAGTTTCTTGTTTTTACTGCTTTTTATCAGAGTAGTCTGTTGTATAAATAGAAATTCATCTAGCTGTTGATATATAATTGGGTCTTTTACCCTACACAAAACTCAAAGGGAATCAAAGACCTAGGAATTAGTCAGAAAGTTTGCAACTGCTAGAAGAAATCATAGGCTCAACCTTCCAACATATTGGTGCAAGCACCCACTTCCTTAATAAGATCCCTGAAGCTCAAGAAATAAAGTCAAGAATCAAGAAGTGGGATAATGTCAAATTAGAAAAAGCTTCGACACAGCAAAGAAAACAAGAGCATGAAGAGAGAACCTACAGAAGGGAGAAAATCTTGCCAGTTATTCCTTATACAGGGTATTAATATCCAGACTATATAAAGAACTCAAAAAACTTAATACACATATACAAAATAACTGAATCAGCAAATGGGCAAAAGAACCAAAGAGACATTCTCAAAAGAAGAAATACAAATGGCCAACACATATATGAAAAAATATTCTACAACCCTAGCAATGAGGGGAATGCAAATCAAAATTACGTTGAGATTTCATCTCACTCCAGTTAGAAAGGCAATCATCAAGAATACAAATAATAATAAATGTTGGCTAGGATGTGGGGAAAAAGTTACACTTGTACATTGTTGCTGGGACTAAGAATTAGTACAACCACTTTGGAAGCAGGATGGAGATTTGAAAAGACTAGGAATGGAATCACTATATGAACTAGGTATCCTACTCCTTGGTACCAATCCAAAAGAACTAAAATCAGCTTACTACAGTGACAGCCACATCAATGTTTGTAGCAGCTCAAGTCACAATAACTAAACTATGGAACTGACCTAGATGCCCTTCAACAGATGCATGGATAAAGAAAATATGGCACATATCCATAATGAAGCCGTACTCAGCCATAAAGAAGAATGGAATTTTGGCATGTGCTGGTAAATGGACAGAAATGAGAACATCATGATAAGGGACATAAGCCAGACTCAGAAAGTCAAGGGTGGAGTCTTTTCTCTTATATGTGGAAGCCAGAGTGAAAAGAGAAAAGAAAAAAAAAAGGGTAGGGGATCCTGTGAAAATAGAAGGGAGATCAGTACAATAGAAGAAGGAGAGGGAGGAGGGACTGGAAAAGGGAGGAACTGTGAAATGAAATTGACCAAATTATGCTACGTACATACATGAATATCCCACTGTGAATTCCATCTTTATGTATATTTATAAAGCACCAATTTAAAAAGCAACAATTAGGTAGAAGTAAGACCAGTAAAATAGAGGAAGGGGAGGTAGGTGGAGAAAGAAAGTGGAAGCAGTGGGGACTGAAATGGAGCAAATTATATTCCATGAATGTCAAAATGAACCCCACTATTAAGTATGATTATAATGCACTAATAAAAATGTTCAAAATGAATCAAAGTGTGAAATATGATATATCAAGAACTATGTAATGTTTTGAACAGCCAACAATAAAAAATTAAAAAAAAATAAAAAAATAAAAAGAACTTTCTAAAAAAAAAATGTTCAAAATGGGCTGAGGCTGTAGCTCAGTGGCAGAGCACTTGCCTAGTATGCATGAGGCACTAGGGTTGATCCTTAGCACCACATAAAAATAAAAACAAATAAAATAAAGGCACTCTGTCCATCTCTAAATACAAAAATATTGTAAAAAAGGACACTTTAAAAATAAAGCTATTGTGTGCTGGGTGCAGTGGTGCACACCTGTAATCCCAGTGGCTCAGGAGGCTGAGGCAGGAGGATCACAAGTTCAAAGCTACCCTCAGCAACTCAGGTGAGGTGCTAAGCAACTCAGTGAGACTGTGTCTCTAAATAAAATACAAAACAGGGCTGGGGATGTGGCTCAGTGGTTGAGTGGCCCTGAGTTCAATCCCCAGTACCCCTGTCCCCGCCTCCAAAAAGCTTCCATGTTTATCTGTATACAAATCTTTGTGTAGACTTATGATTTTATTTATCCTGGTAATCTAGGAGGAGTATCTGGCATTAGAACAGCTGGTCACACGATAGGTATATGATTAACTTTACAAAACCACTACATTGGTTTTCAAAGTGTCTTTACCATTTGCATTCCCACAATCAGTGAATGACAGTTTCTCTACATCTTTGTCAAAACCTGACTAGGTCAGTCTTTTTAACTTTAGCAATTTAAATAGGTATATAGTAATTTCATTGCATCGAAGATGAACAAATGGCAAATAAGAACACAGAATATGCTCAAAATTAGTAAGTCTTTTTTTTAATCTAGTTGTAAATTTAATACAAAGTATCATTTGTCTCTCCCATTTCCGTTGAAAGAGTAGATAAAGTGCCATTCTCATTTAGCCTAGACTACCTGACAGCAAACTAAGAGAAACTTGAAAGAAAGACTGTTATTGGACAAAAGTCTGGATCACAAGCCAGCATTGACCAGCTTGTGATAAAATCTGAATTTCATAGTTAATATGCTTTCCCCTCACATGTAAATTGATTCATGTAAGGTTAAGTGATTTCATAAATCATCCTAAAAACACGTCCTTGACCTTGAATGACTTCTCTACCTCCTGTTAAATTATTCTGCAGAAAATGCTGTGCGTGTGTTCACCTGATGTACGTGTGTGAAGAGGGACAGCAGGTCGAGGATAGTGAGGCAGACCTCTGTAGCCACGTTGGCTTCTGTGTCCACGTGGTGCACGATGTCTATTTCATTGGAGTTGCCTACAAAATAAAACCGCATATGGAGGTCTAAAACAATTCTTTGTATCTAATGAAGGATTTTCTCCCATTACAATGTATCCAGTGTTTTTTGGTATCTTGATTAATAATTTATTAAATGAAAGTGCTTTTGTTTGTTCATTTTCTTTAATGGCTGAATTAGGAAACAGCAGATGGAGGCTTTAGTTTTTGTGCCCTTTGCATATGTAAGCTGTAGGGTTTCCATCCTTTCTTAGTTCTTTTCTATCGATTCAGCTTCTGACAGGGTCATATTTCTTTGGGAATCGGGCTGTTTTAAGGTTTATGCTTTTGGGCTGACAGATCCACTATTAAGTATGGTCTCAGGGGACAAACAGCCCCCTCAGAAAGGCACACAATTCACAGGTTAAGATTAAGACATACAGATTGAAAAAAGCAATGGTTGGTGCATGCCCATAATCGCTACAGTTGATGTGCCACAAAACACCAGGCCGTTTCTTTCTCACTGACATTGAGTGTGTGCATCTCTGGGTTCAAGATATCATATCTCTTGCTCTACACATGGACAATGTCATCCTCTTCTTCCAGAATCTTCAGTAACAATCTGGTTGAGAGAGGTCCTGCAACCCTCAAAATACCAAAAGTCACTTGTTTCCGGGAAACCTGCCCTGAGCATATCATGTTAAGAGTTTCACTTTCTCCTTTCTTTCCCATAAGGGCACTGCATTTTTTAAAACCATTCCTGGTGCTTCTTTTCTCCAAGTAAAATTTCCAAGGGTGCCACAGATCTTAAAGTGTGGATTCCCTGGCACAACAACATCCCTTCCATTTCTCAAACATTATCATTCCAGAGAACAGTTAGTAACCATCTTGTTCCTATCACTTCTGGTTTACTTACTGGACATGGTGTTGTCTAACATCTGTAAGAGTTTGGGGTTAGAAAGTGCATTTTTGCCTCGAATTATAGGTAAAGTTTGTGATCTGTGCTGCTTATGTCCTTCATGACCAGAGTTGGTGTGCATCCTGAAAAGGAAATGAGAAAGTGGTTAATATTGAGTGGGGATGTTCCATCCAAATATTCCAGATTGAATCAAATATATAAAAAAGAAGTCTTTTTATTAAAAAAATATTAATTAAAAGCCACATGATGAATGTGACTTCTAAATACTTTTGGAGAACTTTATTTAATTCAAAACAGTATTTAGAATGATAATGCATAGAATAACAGATGCTCAATTCTGTTCAAGCACATTCCTTATTATTTTGTAAAATTGTGGGATTCCATGAATGTTGAGTTGGCTACTGGTTGATAAGGAAGGCATAGTGGTGGGCATTAGAAGCCACAATACTATGTAGCTCAGAATCATCGCATTATTTTTAAAGAAGTCAAATGTAAAATCTCCTCTAATAAAACCCTTGTGTTCCTCTGTTTTTATATTTGGAAATTCCTCATGACTTGTCATCTGCTGGGTCACATCCATAGATCGGGGGGAGGGTGCTGATATGTGTCCATTGTGGGGGAGATAGACATCTGAGGGTCCTCTGTGCTTGAAGGGGTAACAGTGCTACAGTGCTATTCCTCCACTGCCCCAGGGCACTTCCAAATGGGAAAATCAGGTGGTGTTTTTGTGGAATTAGGAACACCTCCTGCTTATGACTGTATGATTTGACCAAAGAATAAGCTAATAATGCTTGGTATGTTTGCTGTCACATAAGCTACTCATAAACACTTATATGAGAGAAGCAGACAATGGCAGATGTCCTTAAAACCTATAAAAGAGGCTATGGTTTTCTCTGTCACATTCTTCAAGGCTATTTGATTCTGGCTAAATCAAAGGGTCTGGATGGTTCAAGGTTCAGGAGACCTAACTCTGGCCTTCAGTAGTCCAGGAAACCTGAGTTGTTCCTAAATCTACAAGAAATAATTTGTTCTGTGCCATATGGCTTGAACCTTCATGACTGGTTTCCTCCAGGTCTTGAGTCTACTTTATTCTGAACTTGTAAAGGAGAAGCCCTGGTTTCCAGATAAGGGGCAGCAGGGGGTGGGCTCTGTCCAGCTATTTCAGGAGGAGCCTGAAATCTAGCCCACCAAACATCTATAGATTTGCAGCAGCCTCAAGTGGATTACTATTTTTATTAAGCCTGGAAAGCAATTTTTTACTGTTCTATCAACATTTGCAAACACACCCATTACATTTTTAAAATTTACTTTCTCACCAGAGGGCAATTTAAGGGTCCCCATGGATGGAGGCAAAATTTATTCTATGATTTATTGACTATCTACCAGTCTCACATTTCCTTCTAATACTCTTTCTAAAATATTCATATTATATATTATTATGCCACCTCTGGGAAAAACAAATCAAACTGGGGAAATTTTAGGAAGCAATTCTTATTTATTAGACCTAGAGGAGCTCTAAGGTAGAATTTCAGGGCAAATGTCTCCCATCAGGTATGCTAATGAAGGGTGACTGCAGGTCCTATATGCCAGAAAAAATCTGTCTAATGACTAGGAAGTCTAAGGGGAGTTTATGGGTTCTGAATACTTTCTTATTAGCTTTGACCCTTTAAAAAACAACACTGGTTTTAATAAAATTGCTAAAATATTATAATTGCTGAAAAGAATAGGAAGACATGATCTCAAATTTTGCTTTGTCACTAGGAGATTAACAAGTGTTAAAAGAAGCACTCATTGGAATTGTGTGTATCTTTCAGGTCCAATTAAATTGAAATTCTCATTAAAGCTCATTCTATTCAAGGCATTGTGCTCTAAGTGCACACAAATAAGGCATAATCCTTAGCTCTTTGACTGTATAAGCTAGTGGGCCAGATAAGGTGCTTCTTTATATAAATATACAGAGTAACTTACAGATCTGCATTTGGCCTGAAATATATAGATGTGTGTATCCACACCTCACATAGGCATTCATCCACAAATCTACACAGATATACACACGTGAGTAATTTTAATACCAATGTGATGTTACCATTGTGACAAGAGCCCTGATGTCTGGCAGGAAGGATTGGATCCTTTGAGGGTTCCATTGTTCTGGGTGGACTGCACAAATTTAAACGCAGCAACAATTTTTCTGCAAGAAAAACTGAAGTTTTAATAATAGCTCAACTTTTATAAAACCATGATGACAACTGACAAAGTGATTACTAACAAAATTTGATATGCTTTGAACTAGTGGAAAGTAAAATTTGAGTTTCTTCTGGAAATAGGAAACTGGGGTGCTGTGGATATTTTTTGTCACTCATGAGAAAATGACAACAGCCATAAGCTATTTCAGATTAATTTTTGGTTTTAGTTTATTGGAACTATTTTCCTAAATAGGTATTTTCTAAATTTTACTATGTAATTATAGATTAATTAGTTCAGAAGATACATGAAATAAAGTATCTACTGATAAATGTGTGGGTTCATGATTTTCTCCTTGGAAAACTTTATTCTTAGATGTACTATGAAGAAAGGGAAATCTTCAAACTTGTATGTCTGTTGTGAAGTTAACCTAACAATCCTTATTTGCATTTTATAATTTCTAACATATATTTATAAGTGTAACTTGGCATGTTAATATATGTCATAATATTTTTTCAAAAACCACATTAACCTGATGGGATTTAAAATCATTACCTTATTATATTGCGTTTTCCAAGGTATCTGAAATTTTGAAGACAAACACTGGAAAGAAAAGTTGCATTCTCATTATTCACACTCTTTTATCTATACCTAACTATTCATCTTAGTATACTGAAATAAAAATCTTACATTTTCTCTAAATATTCTATGTAGTATTATTGATAGATAATTTACCATAAAAGTTCTTGGAATAAAGGGTGAGATGGTGAGCTATTTTGAAAGTTCTAGAAGAAAGTGTTATCTAATGAACTTGAAAACTTACTCCAAGATACTGAAGAAGTCAGACACCTCTGGACTGGGTGCTCTCTGCCAATAGGCAATCAGAGTCTCTAGAGGGGAAAGTGCATAGTGTGAAGCTCTTTGCAATAAAAGTTTTCTTTCTTTTAACTTAATTTGAAAGAGTTCTCTTTACCATCTGAAATTGTTTTCATGATGTGAAGAAAGCACATAAGGAGACTCCGGGTTTCTGCTTGATCTAACTTGTCAAATCGAAGAGTGGACCCAATCAAAGACAAGGGTCTTGGAATCTAGGAGTAAAAGAACCAATAAGGATGGAGCACGGGGAAGCCACCTCTGCCTCACAGTTATGGTGGCTGAGAAGTCGGGGAGGGGAGCCTTACCTTTTCACAGTTGTCAGTCTTCTCACTGCTCTTCTCCGCGGTACTTGGGTTGGAGTCGAGACTTGCTAAGGATGCTCTGGAATCAGCATGGTTTACTGTAGAAATAGCTATTGATGAAAATGCTGTAAACATAAGCCACAGCACACGTATGGGAATGAGATGGACGGGTACAAAAAGACAAAGATTAAAAAAAGAAAAGAAAAAGTAAAAGCAAAAAAACCCCCCAAACAAAAACAAAGAACCAAACCACGTTGAGAGATGAGGTGGCTGCTGTGTTGGGAAACAGAGTCTGGATTGGCATTAAAGATATGGAACATTGTAATTCTTATTAAAATGGTTATTGAGAAAAATTTGAACCATTATAAATGGAAAGAAATAAAAGAACGCTTGTTCTTTTGATCTCTTAAAATGCTTTTTAAAGAAATATAGCTCGCGTTTTAAAAATGTTTTAGTAAAAGCTCATAAAGAGAATTTGGGGAAAGGAGCTTTCAACTTTTGACAGTTTATGAAAAATTAAAAATGACATTTCCAAGATAGTTCTTAAAAATAATCTTTGAAGTTGAAGAGCTATTATATTTTAAAAGGGTCTGCAATAAAAACTTAAAGACTTTCCAGAATGAAGTAATTTGATAACAACTGATCAGATTGCTCCTTAAGCCAAGTAAAAATGAACACTTAGTAGAAGTGGAAGTCACTGAATGGTATTCAAAGAAATATGTAAAAAGGTCTTTGATTGTACAAATGCAATATACTTTGTCATAGATACAATGCACATGATTTATGGATTGGGTACAAAGCACAATGATATACAATGTAAGTGTGGATGAGCGTTAAACACAAGTGTTCTCAGGCTTCGAGTACCTGCTATGGAATTTAGAACATCTTTAGAAAACGATGTATCCACAGAGGTTGCGTGTTTCATAGATGTCTGAGTTTGAAATCCTCCATTGGTGCTCAAGTCATCTCTAGACCCCTGTTTTCAAAATACAGAAGAGAGTAATGGTAATTGAGATATTTCCACATTGTCAACCCATATGTATCTTCTCCATTTTACTTCCAGCTAATTTTATTAACTTGATCTTTTAGTTCTAACAAAAGTTTTCTACCAAAGTCGGCAGTGAGAATGAATATGTCAAAAGCATACTCTTAGAGACAATTTAATTTTCTTATGTGTTTTTTTTTAAATTTGGTCAAAACAATGTTTTAGATATGGACAAAATGGCTGAGTAATTATGGGTTATATTATAGATTACATGGCATTATTATTACGGGTTAATTTTCATGTAAGTTGCTATTATTAACAACTAGCTTTTTTCCCCTTTATTTTTACTTATTTATATGTGGTGCTAAGAATCAAACCCAGTGCCTCATACATGCTAGGCAAGAGCTCTACCACTGTGCTACGGCCCCAGCCCACAACAACTAGCTTTTAAATAAGTATTCAAATAAGGTTGTGTTCAGTGGCCTGATGAGACTTGTGCTTTATAACAAATGTTTTTTTATTGTGTAACTTAATCCTCACAAGGATACATAAGGTATGTATTTTATCCTATTTACAAATAGGAAATGGGGGCTCAAAATAGCTGGATAACTTATGGAAGGTCACACTGATAATAACTGGTACTGCTGGGATTTGAACAAGGTTCCCTACCCAAAACTCTTCTCCAGGCCTGTGGCCATCTAAATGGGCATATCCTCCACTGTTACTGGATCCAGCAGTGTGTGTTAACCATCTGGACTTAACCCAGGCAGCGAGTCTCATGTGGGTGGGTGAGAAGTCACAATAATGGTTCAGTGGAGGAAGCACTGTGATGGGCCACTCAGGCTGTCCCTATGGATAAGGCACTTGGCCCCACTGAAGCCAGGAAGAATAAAGACAATGTGGAAGGTAGTGGGGGAAAGGTGTGCACTGAGGACAGACCATGGAGGCAACCCAGGAGCTATAAAAACTGGGGAAAAATGCAAAATGATGCAGAGAACAGAGGAAAAATGCCATGCTGAAGGGATGGACCATGTGGAAGCCTAAAGTGGCCAATCTGGAACAAATGACATGGATGTGATTTCCTTGCATGGACTGTTTAATTGCTAACCTACTCACAGGTGGAACGAAATTATCCATGGTATAAAGAGGAAAAGGACAAATCTCTGTTAATACAGAAATTTGAAATGCTATGCAAACTTACCTGGTTAGATGTATTGACAGTAAAAGGGTACAGGTCCTTCAGGTAAATCCTTGGCATATTGTCCAGAAGCATGCCATACAGGGGCATGTATAAACTTGCTATCTGGGCCTGCTTTCTCTAGGTGAAAAGGTAGCCAGAAGAGATGATTCACATAAAAATCAATAGGCTTGTAGGTCTGATGTGCATTTAATGCAGTGAGCCATTAAATGGTGTTTAGAGAAAGGAGAAAGGAAGACCACTTACTGGTTCTCTGTATCGATCATCAAATGAATGCTTAGCCATTAGATTTTTTAGGACAGCTAAAGCTAAGTGCCTGATATCTTGGTCTTCCTGCAGGGCAAAGCCAACTTCTCGGAGCAGAATCCCGATTAAGAAGTGTTTGCGGCAAAATTCATTCGTGACTGAATATTCAGGCATGTCTTCATTAGGAAAGAAAACAAAATATGTTTTTGAAAATCAAATAGTCACTCTATAATTGCAAAAGATATATCAGACAACTACTTTCATTGCTTGCCACTGGTAGGCGGTATTGGGGAATACAGTCTCACTACAGAGATATGTATTCTATCATCCAGAGGCATTCAGTGAGATAGGGCACGTTCTGTGCCCAGAAACACAAATGCAAACACAAACTAACACACCATGTCAACTGTTACATCTGATTAAAATGGCATGTTTACAGTACTACTGGAGTTACATGAGAAAAAAATATTTTCTATAAGAATCAGGGAATGTAGAAATGGATATGCTGAGGTGGGCCTTTGAGGATGCTTTAGAGTTTGGAAGTACAGGTGGAGGCAGGGGAGGTCAGACAGGAGGTTGGGAGAAGAAGGGGTAGGGTTTTTGTTGGCATAAAATTCTGCAGGCACAGGTATTTGGAGGGCACAGGTATATGAGGTCTAGTTGGCACAGCCACCAAAAGAGACCTGAAAGAAGGGTTGGGGTTAGGTGACTGAGGAACTTAAGTTCAAATCCCTTGGCTGGCATTTAGGTCCCTTTGCCATTTGCATTCCTGTAGGAAAGGTTAACACACTACAGTCTGGCTTGAAGTTCTGTGGCCTGATGAGACCTGCACTCTGTTGACTAACTGAGATAGTGGCAGGGTGTAAATGAATTAGACAAAAGGGGGATGTGGGGTGACAAACCCAACACAAAGAAGGAGGGACAGGAGAGGAGATGGTGCCTGGGCTGGGGCAGTAGGAATTGAGTAGCAGAAGCAAAATCAGGACAAGTCTGCTGAAGGATGTGAGGGGCAAGGAGAGAGGAAAGCCAAAGGGGGCTGCAAAATTATAAGCATGAACTATGAGAAAAGATGTGAAAATTTCCAGTAATAACAGATTTTTTAGAATCATCCATCTCACTTCATAAGTGCAACTATTAATAGTAGTTCCAGCCCCTCCTGTAAGAAAATACGGGGAAAAAAGCTCCTTCATGCTGATATGGATGATAATTTTATGAATATGACCCAAAAGCACAGGGAACAAAAGCCAAAATAAATAGGTGAAACTACATCAAGCTAAAAGGTTTCTCAGAAGCAAAGGAAACAAAGTGAAAAGATAACTATAGATTGTGAGACCACACTTTTGCAAAATATAAGCCTGAGCAGGGGTCAATACAGTAGGAACTCACCCAACCCAAGAGCAAAAGAACAACCCGATTAAAAACTGGGCAGGGGACCCGAACAGGTATTTTCCTAAAGGAGACATAAACAGGAAAGGGAAAACCTGCTCCATCATGCTTTCTTTATCCACTCATGAGTTGATGGACACAGGTTGTCTCCTTTCCCTTGTTGCAGTTAATATGGGAGTGCAGAAGGCTCTTTGGCATACAGATTTTATTTTATTTAGACATATACCCAGTTAGGGGATTGCTAAATCATATAGCAGATTTATTTATTTAGTATCAGGGTACTAGAGATTGTACCCAGAGGTAATTAGCCACTGAGTTACTAAGTTGCTTAGGGCCTAAGGTTAAATCCCTTAGCAGGCATATAGGTCCCTTTGCCATTTGCATTCCAGGCTTTGAACTTGGCATCCTCCTGTCTCAGCCTCCTGAGCTGCTGGGATGACAGGTCTGTGCCACTGGGCCCAGCTTATTTTAAATTTTTTGAGTAATATCTGTGCTGTTATACATAGTGGCTGTACTAATTTACATACCCACCACCTTTTCTCTATGCATTCTCACCAGCACCTACCATCTTTAGTCTTTTTGATATGAAATCAGCATTTTGAAGAAATATCTGCACTCCCATGTTTATCTAAGAGTTCTTCAAGGTAGTCAGGATATGAAAACAACTGAAGTGTCCATGTGTGGATGGGGAGATAAAGAAAATAAAAGGTAGTATTATTCACTCTTTAAAAAAAGGAGGGAATATTCTGTCATGTGTAACAACATGGATGGAGTTGCTAAGTGAACTGAGCCAGACCTGGAAATACACTGCATGATCTCACTTAGATGTGGATTCTTCAAAAGTTGAACTCATTGAAACAGAGGGTAGGAAAGCAGTTACAGGAGGTGGGATTGAGAGAAACAGGATTTTGGTCAAAGGATGTAAACTTTTAGTTGTAAGATAAATTGTGGACATCAAATGTATGGCATGGTGACTACAGTTAATAATAGTGTAGTGTATAATATTATATAAAATAGGTTACATTGAACAAGTATATATGATATACATATGTAAAATATATGAATTTTATTTATAATAACACTACAAAGATTTCTGATGCTTTGGGAAATTCAAAAATATCAACTTCTGGAGAGTAAAATATGAAAGAAATATATTAGTGAGTCATTAAATTATTTGTGACAAGATAAAAGTTCAGTCAATGTTTTGAATATTTTGATTATATGATATTAAATACAAGACTACTTATTAGCACCATGAAAGCTGGAGATTTATGGTATCTCTACTCATCAATATTATTAGACAACTGGATATTGATTAGGTAGGTAGTATAAGCTATTATTTACCTGAGGCGTGTAGCTCTTGAGTTGATTCTGAAGGTGTCAAAGGATCTAAATTTAATACAAATGAACAGAAAGTACATATATATACATATACATATATATATATACATATATATACATATACACTTTCAGTTACACACATATTCATTAACTATGTGTAATTTATAAGTGGAAAATTAAAATATATTTTTTAAAGTTATAACTGAGTCTCTTCAATATTTTTATTTTTCAGGAGGAATACCTTCGGTTGTTAATTGGTTTCCCTAAGGGAAAATGTCTTGAACAGAATTATTTTAGTAGCTCCTACAAAGGTTCTATTTTTCTATAAAATGAAACCAGCCTGTTTTGAAACACACTTTTATGTTCACTGTTTATAATATCAGACCTATCAAGAAATTGTCAGGCCTTTTTCTGAGGTATTAATAATGAACGAATGAAAATAAAATGACCAAATAAGAATTTGGTGCTCCTAAAAATCAACTTAGTTAACCAATAATAACTTGACCCTAACTTGTAAAAAAAATTCAGAACCCTAAAAATATTATGGTCTAAAATATTATTTCTACCCTTTTTTTCTTTGGAAAGTGCTTTATGGGGGTAATATACATGGATTATGTTTAAGATTAAAATGCCACAACTTTTATAGGCTTGATACTATAATTTTCCCTCTAAAATAATGGTGCAAGCTATTGTAGGCTTAAGGAGCCTCTTTACCATCTTTGTTTCTGCTTTCATCATCTCAAGGCTGTTGTGAGTAGTTCATTCACTACTTACATGTAAAGCATTTCAAGTTCCTAAATTATTATAGTATTTTCTTTGCATCTTGGTGTCTAGATGGGTAATTTTCTATCAGAAACCTCCTACAGCTCCCCCAATACACACTTTTTAGTTTTCAAAATAATAAAGAAAAATATTTCCTACAGACTCTTTGTGCTTAAGTGCAGTCAACAGAAGACCCAGGCTCTCCTCCTGAGGCAGGTCTCCCTCTCTGGCCTGGGAGAGTCAAGTGTTTATGATGCTGTGCTCTTTCCTCCCTCCTAACCTTTCCCTCCTGTTCTTCCACTTTTCTTTGTACAATTCTTTGAAGTTCATTTTGACATAATTATATACACATTAATTGAAACTCCTAAATGATATTTTACTCACAAAGTATAACTTTCTTCCTGCAATTATTTTGATATCTCAAAATCAATGGAAAGCTCTCTTTTGGAGCCAGTAAAGTAAAACACAGGAAGATTACAGGTTACAATTCTTTGTTATAATCACCAGGTTTAAAATTGTGTTCATCTTTAGTGAAAATGGACAGACACAAACATTGAGAAACATAGAGTTGTATTCTTTAATATACATATACAATTAACTTCTTTTGAACTTTAATGATCAGATTATCTGGCTCTGAGATTCATGTTACAATTGCAGATAACACTATGATTGAGAAGGTAAGAAAACAATAACTAAAGGCAAAATGAATAAAAGTGTGGGAATTATTAATCAAATGATAATTAAAATTATTATTATTATTAGGTACCAGGGATTGAACTCAGGGGCACTCAGCCACTGAGCCACATCCCAGGCCTATTTTGTATTTTTATTTAGAGTCACCATTGCTGAGGCTGTCTTTGGACTCGAGATCCTTCTGCCTCAGCCACTGGGATTAGAATTGTGTGCCACCAAAACTGGCTAATTAAATTATTAATTAATAAAACTCGGGGAGTTATTACCTGGAATGTTTGCTGATCTTATGGGAAGACACAACGGAATAAAATGCTCATGTTGACATACTTCTTGGAGAAAATCAAATTTATATTGGCACAATGTCTGAAAAAGAGTCAAACTGAATGACTATGATTTATACACCAAGGAAGTCAATAGAAACAAACTAAATCTGCACTTGAATCCTATTCATAAAAAGAGGGAGTTGCTATTGTGTGGTCAGCAAATAACTGAGTTTAAAGGATTCTGTGCCCTCTGAAGTGGTACTTGTGTGAAGCTCCCTGTCTTTGGAGACTGCTCAGGGTTCCTCAAGAAAGATCCCATTTGTAACCTACATGAGGCTTCTATGAGACAAGGTCCTGAGTCATGTTTTGTGCTTCTTTTAGTTTATGTCATAACAAGTTTATTGTGATAAAATTCCTGCTGCACCCTAGGTACACTGTTCTCTCAAAAACTACACTTAAGTCATAAACAGACTCCTACAATCAGCAACCGAGATCCAGAGCTAAGGAAGTTAAAGAAGTCGGTGGGTGGTGCAGATCTTTTATAAGAGTGAAATGCTGTATGATACTTCTTAGGGACGTTATTTAATTCTGCTTTCTTCCTTGCCCTATCAAAAAGGTCTAAGGTTTCAATAATGGTTGAATGTGGACAATGACAGTGTAGTCTAGATGTGGTCTATGATGAATGACTGTGGCACATGTGTTAAGAACAACTGCATCCCAAGGACCACTAGCACATTCATAAGTGGTCTATTTTTACCTCATGCAGGCTAAGTAACCATTCTTTAAGACCAAATTAGATCACCATTATTATATTCATTAATATCAGCTCACACACAAAAAAATATATCCCATGTACTCAAGATGCCCTAGGATTGTAGTTTGGGGTATCATCAATTAATAATTTAAAATACTACCATTTTAAATAAGTACAGTATTTCACATATCCTCTTATACAACATAGTGAACAGGAGTGTAAATTAATCACATGTTAATTATTTTTCATGGAGAACTTTACTCATTCTCTTTTGTTTTTGGAAATATATATAATTTGGTTCTACTGCAATTTTATCTCAACCAATATTCTGCAAATTTCATGAATAATGGAGCACAAATATACACTTTCAAGAAATGTTTAGAGAGAAATTGAATTTTCAAACCAAATTACATTTAATCATGTAATACCCCCGATCAAAAGTAAATTTTTACTGCTGCAAAACTATTGTTCAGGCTCCCAAGCATGACATAAAAGGCTTAAAAATGCCATTATTTACTTTTGGTCTTTTTATATATATATTTTTAAAACAATAATTTCCCCTTGGAGAATTACTTCCTTCCCAATTCAAAAATAAAGCCGAATGGGAAACTATTATTTCAGGTGACTCATCTTCCCTCTTTAAGAGTCAGGTGTATGACACAGAGCAGGTTGATCACATATTTCCTCTACAGAATGTATTTGAGAAGTAGGTGCAGTAGCAGCGGCAGCCGCAGTGCCCTGGCCAAATGGCCCCTCATTTGTGATTATTCTGAAAGTGCGCTCACTGGTCCTTGCTCTTCTCAATACCTAGTTCTCTAGCTGTTTACTCAATGCCATTACTCCTAACCTCCTTCCAATATCTTCCCTTTGGATCAAACTGGAGTCCGCTTCTGTTTCTTGCCACTGGAAGAAAACTTAACTGATAGAACTTTGTTGATCTGCCAATTTCAGTCTTAGATTCCTCTAGCATGTGCCATATGATAGCTCAGTGGTCTGAACTCGAGAGTGCATAAGTATTACCCCACTTGAAAATGTGAAAGAGTCACCCGAATGTCCCATTAAAACAGACTTCTGGGCTTTTCTGATGCTCCCTCACTGGTCTGGGAATCACACTTGAAGAACTACTACTGCTCAGGAATTCCTTCCTCACCTCCTGGCTCATGCCCCTATTTGGGTAGGGTGATTGGCCCAAATGAATTGTCCATTTTGCATAGGACTTAAGGGTGACAGGGAAGTAAGACTTCCAGTGATAAACCAACACAGCCCAGGATAAACCTGACTATGGAAACTGCAGCTGGAGAAAGCCAGCGGCTGCACCTCCCACAGGAAGTAGAAACAGAGGCAAACACTTTCCTCCACTCCTTTGTCTTTCATTAAGGAAGGACCTGGGAGACTTGCTCAGTAGATGGACCATTTAAAAGCCTGCCTCTCCTTGGCATAGACATTATTTTCTGATGTAGAAAATACCTTACATTTTAAGGTAGATCTACATGTGTATCAGTTTACTTATTTACAATGCCAGAGTTTAGCAAGCAGTCACTCCAGCCCATGGCTCTTACCTTGAGGTCCCCAGAGGAGAACATGCTGATGTAATTGTTAACCATCCGAAACACAAACCCTCGGTCCATAAACGTAAAGCAGCGCTAAAAGGGATAAAAGTCTACTTTCAAACATCTTTACTAGAGGAGTCATCAAAGATTTTAGGAAAGATGATGATATATTTTGAAGCAAAATAACATTTAATTAAATGGGTTAATTAAAAATGCAGCTTCATAACTGTACCTTATATGTGTTTTTTAAAAAAATCTTTAAAATGTGCTTAAGCATTCTTCCACATATGGCAACTAATTGAAATACTCTATATAGTATATACTTCAGAAAGTTACAAATCTGTATTTATCAACTATATAAAACATCACTTAGTATTTTCAATGAAATATTAATAGCGATGAAATATTAATGATTTTCCCAAATATTTTATTCTGTGAAGTGCTTCAAATAAACTACCAGTATAACAATAATTTTTATGTCCATAGGTCTTAAAATGTGGTAAATAACTAAAGTAATATTTTTTTCTCCTTTACCCTCTTCCCCTTTAACCCTGACGATCCTTTTCTCTCACTGGAAGCAAGGAAAGAGAAAAGAAAAAATGAGAGGCAAAACATTGAAAAATAAATAAACTCAGGTAAGAAAAAACTATAGTGTATAATTTGGAGTAATTTTTAACACATTAGAAAATAATTTAGACCAAATTAAAGCACAACAAAGACGACCCAGGTTAATTTCTCATCCACTGCCATAGCTTCTCAATGTTATATTACTAGCGTTTATTTATGAATTCTCACAGTCCCCCAGCATGTTCTTGCATCTAACATAAAGAAACAACTAAAGTGGCTTCATCAAGGTTATTGTAGTCATCTGCTGTATAACAGAAGGAAGAGAAGAAAAACACTGTCTTTCTAATTAAGTTCATTGTCTGCTACATGATTACCATAATTCGGCATGTTGACTTTTTTTTTGACTTTACATTTTCATCTTTTCAATTCAATATGAATCCCTGTAACCCAGAGAAACATAACTGGCCTCCCTATACATCCAGATTCGAAAGTTGTTGCTGCATATTTAAATTGATAATTTTCTTTTCATATGATCCTTGAGTAATCTTTACATCATCTAAAGCCTCCAGGTAATAGACCCAAAGTGATCAATTCCCAAAGGTTTTTCCAAAGTGGCTATTTGATATGATTGTTACAACCATCACAATCTGCAGTGCCATTTCAAGGGCAGAAATGCTTCAGAGAATAATACTGTCACAATACAGCTTCTCCTGCAAACATTTCATTTTTCTCTTTAAAATTATTTAGAAATACTATGATTTGACAACACTCAAATGGATACTTTTATCCATTTAAAATATCTCCTTAATATTTCCTCAAGGAGAGACTCCAAATTGGAAAAAAAAATGAAGAAGTATTTAAAGCAGGAAAAATGTGTAATGAGAACATGCATCTCTCTGTGTTAGTTTTGACTCTTTATCACAGAGATGTGAGTCCATGAACATTTAGCCAACTTGCACTTCCTGCCACGGGGTGTGAGCAGAAACGCAGACTCATAATTGTACCTTAAGAAATCTGGCCACGCTGTGGTTTGCCCGTTTGGTTTCTTCAAGTGCATCTTTGTATTTCCAAATCACATGGTCGGACAGGACCATCACAAGATTGTCCAACTCACTTTGGTAAGATTCAGGAAATCTTTGAGTCCGGGAAAGCTGTGGAAAGAATGGATTATTCATAATGTAGCATGTGAAATACTAAGTGGGGAGGAAATAAAGAGACTTACTTTATAGATTGACAAATAAAGAGCCCTTTTGCAAACTTGAAGGCAATAATAAATAGAAGACTTTTATATTTCAAGGTCATGATTTCCACCATTTTCATTTAATGTTCCTTTCTATTTTGGTCAATAAATCTTCACCTTTGCATTAAAATTTGAATTACTACATGTTAACTGCAAACTATTCAAACAATAAAGAAATGTACAAAGTAAAATGCAAACTTTTAAAAAGCTCTCTCACATCTTAATTACCTTCTCTTGCTTCTTGGGGAGTATCTACTGTTAAAAATTTAATGAATATTATCCTAACAGTTTTTGGATGTATAGCTCCATTTAACTCAATTTTAAATTTTAAACTCATATTTTGATTCTTTTAGAACTAGGAGTCCCCTAATAAACAGCTACTAGAAATCAGTGAACGAGATGAGTACAGAAATTGGTTTGAAATGTTCCCTAATAACGGATGTGCTTTAGCTAACCTTAACATCCTGGTCCCAGTATGTGCCACAGGGAAGGAGTGACAGTGAGGCCTCACAGGTTAAGATGCTTGTGACACAAGGCACAGAAGGGCTTGGCAGTGAGATTACATAACACTGAATAAAACTTTGTGAGTCCTGTTTGGACTTCTGTACATGAGGGGGAAGTTTGAGATGGCTGAGTTGTCTCCACGACTTAAATTTATATAGACATTTTCTATAGGATCAGTAAAATTCATTCATTTTTACAAGTTGCATTTAAAAATTAGACCCAGACACATTTTCACTACACACAGAAACAGAATTTAGAATTAGATGGCAGCATATATGAAAGCAACAATCACTTTTTAAGTCATCAAAGCACATTTGTAGTTTCCTCTTTTCATTTGTGATTTTCTAAGACCTAATAATTATGTCAATGCCTATGTTTTCTCCACAATGCCCTGGGCTTTGCTATTGCCTTTCTTCTTCCTTTTTTCATCCCTGTCTTTCAAAGGCATCCTGTGGTCTACCTCTACTCTTAAACAAAAGACTTTCAGCCTATTCTCTGGAAGAACATCAGGAAGGCTTGAGGTGGAAGAATTCCTGTACAGAGATGGTGGCATCCTGTCTCAGGACAGGAGAAGGAAGTGAGATGACAGCAGGCTTCCTGAGCTGCAGAGCTGAACAAGGAGGACAAGCTGGGCTATGGGATGGCCAAGACGATGAGGAGTAGGCCCTGGAGACAAGGGCTGAACATCAGCATTTGGGAGCTCTTAGGAGCAAGGAGAGCAATGGGGAGCAAAAGTCTGAGCAGTTCAGTGGACCTTTGGGGTAAGAGATGAGTTCGAGAAGCTGTTCAGTAGCTCCCAGGAAACAGGGACTCACCTTAGCCTGAAGGCAGGGGGTGCTACTGGCCTAACCATATTGGGTCTCTCAGAGGAACAGCACCTTTTTATACTCCCTAAATCTCCTGAAATTAGTGACTGAAATTTCTCTAACGGTGAAGAAGGCCATTCACTTCATAATTTATAAAGAAAAAAAAGAACAGCTTGGGAGAAGTTTACTATAATTGTCTTTATGCAAAATGATGATTTCAGGTCTTTTCCTATTGTGATCAGTAGAGATGGTGAGAAAATTGTCAGTGTTGGGCCCCTGAAAGAACTCTGGAGGGTGGGGTTATCAGTGAAGCTGGTAATGAGAAGCAAGCCTGCGTCATGGAAGGTGGACTGGTGGACAGTGTTGTGTGTGATCATTTATTCCTAGGCTGCTCATGGGTGTGCCCTGTGACCTACTTATGTGAGAAGATGCACAGTGGTGTAAACTTGAGGAGAACTTTCCCCTAATCCATTCTTTTACAGATGAGAAAATCAATTCTGAGATGTTAAGTGTCATTTTTATCATCTAACAAGTTGGTGACAGGGGAGGGATTATGATGGTGAGGATTTCCAGTCTGGCTTAATGACAGAGATAGGAATCATTCTAATCTTTATTTTAGATTTTTCTCTTCCTTCCAGGCAGGAGGCTCTTATCTCTGGAAGTGGAAGAACAGATGCAGCCAAAAAGCAAACATAGGACTTAAGGTGAAGAGTTGGGAACAGCAGAGATTAAAGGTGCAGCCCACACATTTGTTATGCTAAGGTCAAGGCCACGGTGGGAAAGGCCTGGGGCCTGGAAGCCTCTGGATGGAGCTTCTGGGTGGGTGACCTTAAGGAAGTAGCACAGTGCCCTTAACCCTTAGTGTTGATAGAAATGTCCTACCCTCCCCACTAACAGCCAGTACTTCTCCCATATGAGAGACACTCCAAAGGCAAACTCCTGGGAGCTGAACCCTCTCCTGTCCTGGGACTGAGAACTTCTTGGGATGAATAAAGTGGGAAAGACAATGTACTACAAGGGGCTGTAAAAATTAGCTAGTGTGTATGAGCAGGAGCCAGGGGAGTACCTGAGACTGGACACTAAGGGGTTTCTAAGAGGCCACAATGTTAAAGGGGTAAATTAGAATTTAAAGGCAAGAGGGTGCTTTTTCGGGGCACAGGACCAAATAAAGCCTCAGAGATAGGCAACTCACTGCTAGGGTGGCTCTCAGAATCAAGGAGATGGGCCACTTAAGGGAAAGTTGGAAATGTCTGAGTTACCTTGGCAGAGGAGGGAGGACAGAGTGAAAGATGGAGGAAATGGACATGTGGGAATGGCCATGAGACCAGAAGAGCCACCAGAGTATCAGGTTCCACAGGAAGGTCCAGGAAACACACTCCGCACCCAGGTCATCAAGAAGGTGCTAGAGACAAACCTCACTCAGATGTTCAGTGGTGCCTCCTTGTCTGCAGGTAGGAGGAGCAACAGCTGTGGGGACCACGGGCCACCATAATCGCAGAGGCCCTGTGTGGTACTTAATCTCCATCGGCCAGGAGGCTGTAGCTATTATAAATAGCAAGGTTGGAGGAAAGCAAAGGGGGCTTGACTCTTAGGACCTGTGGAGCTGGCTAGCGCTGTGCAGAAACCCTACAGACAAAACAAAGCAACCAGCAATGGTGGCAATTTGCATCCATTAAGTACGAAAGAAGGAACATCTGGCAGATTGAGATGCTCACTCCAATAAATAGTCGTGATGCCCTTCTCTCTCCTGGACCTGAGTCAATGTTCATATCTGGTATACATCAAGTGAAGAGGTGGCAGGGTCCCTAATGGGAAACCCATAAAATAGTACTAAGTATACACTATAATGATTCTACCACTTTTATTTTATTTTTCCCCAAATGCCCTACAGCCATTTGTTCAGGCTGCTGTCCACTGGGGAGAGGGGAATAATAACACATTTCAAGGACATCTGGATACAGATCCAAGTTGAAATCGATATCTGGAAACCAAACACATCTCCATGTCTGCACTGTTAGAGTGAGGACTTGCAGGGATTAAAAACGGAGTCTTGACTAAATTTCTGTTAACAATAGGTCCACTGGGTTCAAAGATCCAGCTAGGAGTCAGTTAACTGGTCACAACTGTACAGTGGGAATTGACAAAATGGACATTTGGAGCAACATTACACTGACTGTGGGTCCTGCGGTACTATCCTAGTGGGGAAGCCATATGGACGTTCTGACGCTGCTTCTCCCCCACAAAAAGAGTAAATCAGAACAGCAGCCCTAATCCCTGCCACGCCGCCTCATGCAATGTTATTCTGTTCTGATTTACCCTCCTGGAGGGGAGGAGACAGTGCCAGAGTCTTGTCCTTGGTCTTACCCAAATGAGAGCTGAGAGAAATAAGTGTGGAACGGAGGTGATGCCTCTGGATGTGTCTTGGTCCTCCTTGTCCAGTTGTGATTGTGAGTTGTCATATGCAGCAACCTGCCCCAAGTGGAGTGTGAGTACTGAGGCTGAGAGCACTGTGGAATTAGGGTTTGGGTCCCACTATCAGGTAAGTTAGCAAGAATTTCAGAGCCTGAGCTAGGGTGAGGGGATTGAGAATGGATTGTAGTGCAGGTAAGTGATGACTACGTGGTGGCCCCTAAGGAGACCTGCTGCCATGATAGGAGCTGTAGTTAATCCTCTCAGGTAAAGAGTCTCAATGGAGCTGAGGAAGAGCAAATTCAAGAATGTGTGCAGTGTGCTATGCAGACTGCAGACTGTGGAAGCCATAGCCATGCACAGCTCAGATGCTCCTGCAAGACAATCTACTGGGAAGAATGTAAAAAGACATTGAGTCAAGCACACACCATGGCCACACTCTCCCCATGCTGCTCCCATTCAAAGAGTGAGCTTGCCGAGGTCCAAGAGCTAGATGATCTGCAGAATCCTATAAAGAGCCTTCTTTGTTCTCAGACTACCCACTGGCCTGGCCAAAACTTTCTCATTGAATGGCCCTTTCCAGCCAATCCTTCTTCCTTCTTCATTTTCTTTTACACACATCAGAACTTCCTATTTCTTTTTTCCTGTCCCTTTTTCCTTTATAGCTATTTTTGCCCAAGAAATTTTTTGTGCTTGTAATTTTTTCCTGGCGTCTGCTTTTGAATGGGTCTGTACTGACATACATGATCATTTCCTCCGCTTAAAGAAAACAATTAACATACATTGCTAAGGTTTCCAAAGCCAATAAAAATGGAAATAACGAGAACCTGTTCATCAGTGAGATTGCTGGCTGACATTATATGACTATATTATACATGATCTTACCTGGATTTTATTTGTGTCAATCAAGTGCTGTGCCATTGATTTGAGGATAATTGCAAAGAAGAACCAGGAATGCTGTTAGGAAAAGGAAGAGACAATAACAACTTATTGTCCTATGGTAAAATAATGATAATTCTGTTCTTCACAGTATGTGATATTATCCCACCTTTATCTTAATCTTGTATTCTTTGAAGCTAAATGAACCAGGGCAATAATATAGTTCCATTATTTCAGGATGATCTTTACAAAGATACAATGGTAAAAGTACATGTCAGATATTTTGGTTTCTCAATTGTCTCAAAAAATCTTTAGACTAAAACAAGTTTCTAGTTTACTTGGCATGACTGATAACTAATAATTGTTTATTCATAGGATGCTCTATTTTTTTCACTTAGTTAAGAAAACTATAACTTTTCACAGCAAGCCAATCCCTAAAATTTCCAGGGATCTTGGGGAGTGTAAAAATAAAAGGTTATATGTTTAAACAGAAATTAGAAGTCAAGCTGACAAAGTGCTAAATAAAATGCTCGCTCATCCTACCTTGAAAAATATAACTTCATAACACTCTGGACTGCCACATCCAATGTGGGATCTGGGCAGAGCAGGACCCTTGCCCCTCCTGCACCTTGAGGGGCCTGGGGCCCAAGTATGTCTGTCTTTCCTGCATATCAAGAGATGTCCATGATCCTGCTTTTCCTCTCTGCTGGTGAGGGCTCCTTCCTGGGGTCTGGCATTGCACCTAGGCAACTAGATCCACACTCTGGAGGAAGGACATAGGAAGGGTCTAAGCAGCCCTGGAACCAGGTGGAGGCTCCTGGGCCTCTCCAGGTCTGGAAGGGAGGTGGGTCTTCCACTGGGTATGTTTTCTTAGTTACTCTATATGTTGGCCTTGAGAATGGGTGCATGTTCTAAGGCATGAGGTGGAGGGGGTACGATACATTGTCACCACATCACATAAATGATCACCATTTACTTATTTGCTCTAGTGTGAATGAACACTGAATTATATAGCCACTTTTAGGGTGATACAATGTTGTCAAAAATTTTTGAGCACACAGTCCTAACTCCAGAGGATTGACTGAGATGAGAAGGAGCAGAGGCAGTTGTGGCTTAATGAGGGGATCGATTCTTAGTTAAAAAAAAAGAGAGAGAGAGAGAAGTAAAATTCACATGGTCAGGAACACTGAATGAATCCAAGGCCTACTGCAACAATATCCCATCTCCTATCTTGCCCAGAATGGCTTTTTTTTTTTTTTTTTTTGGTGTGAGTGTGGTGCTAGGGATTGAACCCAGGGCTCTGTGCATGCAAGGCAGGTACTCTATCAACTGAGCAATGTCCCCAGTCACCAGAATGGCATTTTTAACCTTCATGCCAACTGTCCCAATATTTGTCTCTGAATTCAATCACTCTCACAATGGCCCTTGGACATACCAAACAACCCACGCTCCTCCGACTTCATCTCACCAGCTAACCTTCCCCTAGCCTCCGCTCCACATGCTGTACTGCTGCCCTGTGACTTATCAAAGGTCCTTCCCTCCAAAATGCCACTGGATGATTTCTGCTCTGCTATTGCCTTCTTCATGGGCTCCAACCTGCCTACCCTAGTTGAGATTTCAAATCAAACTCTTTGTCCTCAGGACCCCCAGTTCCTCCGCTGTTGCACATTTTCTTTTCCAATCTGATTTATCACCTTTAACATATAATTTATTCATAAATTACATGTGTAATTTTATTTTCATTCCCCAGTAGAACATAAGCTCCTCAAGGGCAGAAATTTTCATTCTGTTCTCTGATGCATCCCAAGTGTCTAGGAGTGTGCCTGCTGCAAGAGGAGCCCTTGGGATACATGGGGTGGACAAATGGAATGAATATCCTCATAGGCTTAATTCAAGAAAACGAACCGCTTCACCCAGGATAATTTGATTTTAGTGAACTCCTGGTGATGCTTGTTGATCCTGACTTCCTTTTTCAGCTATACCCTATCAATGGTTCATTCCTGAAGTCCCAATAGATAATTAAATTTAGCTTAGGCCTAAAATCAGGATTCCATAATAATTTAGAGTTACTGTTTTTTAAGCTTCTCACATGATCCAGCTGTGTTCTAACTCTTCGAGACCTAAAAGTGGCTGTTGCTCAGTTTTGCTGTCTTCTGTGTGCTCATTCACATAGCATAGTTGATATTTTTTCAAGGTATTTTTTCTCTTAACAGTGACTAAAAGTCCCCAAATGCTTTATTGTGTTACATGGAGAATTTTGAATGTTTTAGATCATTTTCAATGGTTAATGATTGTGCCTTTAGCCCAAAGCTCTTAAAAGATTGAGTCCAATCTACTTTTCTCTGTTTCTCTTGACACAGATCTCCTTTGCTTAATATTTTTATATGCTACAGTTTCATTATGAATCTTCTGTCAGGAACCAGAAGAAAAATTACCCATGAAATTCAGAGAGTTCTATCACTTTCCAGGTCACAGGAGAGATCCACCCATTATACCAACAACTGATCAGCTGTTCTCTAAACTTTTTACCTTCAGGACATGCTTTACTGTTGTTGAGTCATTCGATTTCAAAAGACCAGTCACATTTTTCGCCAGCTCCTCATGTATCGTTCTCTCCTTGCATACGCTGGCCTTGAACACGAACTGAAGAAAATCCAAAAAGGAAACCAAGTTAATTACTTTAAAAAAAAGCCTCAAAAATTAGGCCACATGAATAACTCATTACTCAGAATTATCTGCTCATGCCAGATTTTGTCATGAAATAAATGAAGGCCCACTGGTAAGAGTGGTACACACCTGTTCCTACTTAGGGCTTTGCACGGTAGGGCCTTGCTCACCTAGGCTCTCCTTCAAAGTCTTTTGGTAGAAATGGAGAGAAAGAGCCAGAGAGCCATTTAGCGAGTTCAAGGAAACATGGAGGGCTTTGACCCACCTACGTAGGACACATTCCCCTTCTCCTTCCTTCCACTGGTAACGGATGTCATGGTAGCAATTCTTCATCCTGAAAGGGTAGAGCACCCACTCAAATAGCCAAGTGGGGAAGCGGGTGCCTTCCAGAGGCCAATGGGCTAGGTCCCCCCAAGCCCAGGCTCTACCATCCCAAGCTCAGACGCAGCTAGGGAGAGGTTCCTGAGAATCGGTTGGCAGTCAGATGACAAGTCCTGTTTATATATATTTTTTTTCAAAAAAGATTGGTTTGGAGCTGATTTTCATTATTTTTTCATATCTTTAAAGAATATTTATATCCATGAACGGACATAAATCTGCTTCAAATGTAAAATGCTTTTCACTGTATTATAATATTTTAGTATGAGCTGGGTTTGCCTCAAGAAGGGTATTTCTTTATAATTTTCACAATTCAGACTTCACTATGATTCAGAGGGAAGGTACACAAGAGAAGGGCTCAAAGCAGAGGCATAGTCACTTCCAAATTTATCGCCATTTCTTTGAACTTCGTAGCATATCAACACCATGGTGGAGCCTGAGTTTTGCAAGCTCATATCGAAGGAGAAAGACAAAGCTAATGGGTGCATGAAACTAGCTAAAGTTAAGAGCAACACAAATTTTCCCCTTAGAGATTATGCCTCGTCAGAGTAAAGTCATCAGCGACTCTCTAATGCCAAGCAGTTATCTAGCCAGAAGGGCTTTCTACTAGAGCTGAAATTTAAAATTGTGACTACTAGAACCTGTCAGTGCCAGAAATCACTGGAAACCATGGCATTTAGCTAGATTGACTTTAAACACACATTTTTGAAACAGACATGGTGTTTGTGTGCAGTCTGGATATTGTCAATGGAGTGAGGTAGCAGCATTTAGCACCACTGAACTTGAAATGGTGTTTTTGTTTACTTCTGAATAAATATAAAATTACACTGAATAGCACATGTTTCAAGGGCCTCCAAGCACTTTTTGGAAACAGCCCATCAGTTTTCATTATGATTCTTGCTGTGGGATTTAACATCAACCTGTATGTTAAATAGTTTTTTCCCACCTGGGGTAAAGATTCAGACTCTTTGATCAAGGGCAGGCTGTCAACAGTGTGGTGTGATGGGAGGCCAGTCACAGAATCAGAGCTGGATGTTCACTTGGTCTCTCTCCCTCACCTTAGGTGACAGAGGAGAACCCTGAAGGTGAGTGAGGTTGACTGCTAAAGTTGACCGTTAAACCTTTAGTGCACTCTCCCAAGTAGAGTGAAAGTTGTTTATCTTATTAGTAAGTATATGTTTAGATATTTGAATATATATTCTAAAATATCCTTAGGAATTGTTATTAATCTGAAATTCCACATCAGTACATTTCCAGATTTGAAGCACTTCAAAACAAACTAAACAAGCAATGGATCTCCTTTATTATACAGTGAAATGGTCTTGTCAGGATATTTCAGATATTCTGGTTAAAAATCAAGACCATGCATAAAATAAGTAGCATCACAGATGAAGAGTCTGAGAGCTGAGGAACTTAGAAGGAACTAGCCTTGACTGTCCCCCAAATAGACAGACTAGTGGGGTCCTCAGTGTGATTTTCAACTATTCACTGGAATGAAGAATATAACACTGTGTTGAAATGAAGTGTGTGTACAGAGGATCAAGGGATGACTGTTTTCTTCTTAGTCTCTTTGGAGAATAGAAAATTGGAATACATAGGGTGAAATTTATCCAGATTCTGTTGAACAGTACACTCATCAATACCTATAAGAGTAATCTGTGATACTCTCTTAAACAGAGCATAAGCTAAAAAGGTATCTGTACATGGAACTGGCTTTTTGTAATTGAAATGTGGGTTTTAGCCAGGCACAGTGGTGCATGCCTACAATCCCAGCTACTCAGGAGGCTGAGGCAGGAGATGGCAAGTTGGAAGCCAGCCTGGACAGCTTAGTGAGACCTTGTTTCAGAGTAAAAAATAAAAAGGGCTGAGGCTGTGGCTCAGTGATAGAGTATCCTGGGGTTCCATCCTCCAACCCCCAAAAAAGAAAGAAAGAAAGAATGAATGAAAGGAGGGTCTTATCAGGTAAAATCACAGGGCAGGGAAATCACCATGGAGTCACAGAGGATTGCCAGTATTCTTGCTGTTTTCAGGAAGGGCACATGCTTGTGCCCTTGTGTTTTGGGAAGACAGCCAACATTTCTGGCAGGTAGGAAATATATAGCATAAAACTATAGTGAGAACATACCATCTGAATACCTATAGATGGTATCACAAGGGGTTTACTCCAGAATGCAATTCCTAGTTATTTCCTTTACAGGTGCATTGATAACTGTAATTATTAGTATTATTTTAAAGATCAAGATTCTAGCATCAAAAGCCTAAATTCTTCTCTAGTTACATTTCGAGACATCTAGAATGTCTGAGTGTATGTCTGTCCATATATAGTATGAAGTATATTCTCTTAATTAAAAAGTCAGTGTCTCAAAAGATTTAATTTATACATAGACAAAAATTGCAATGCAGATCCTCTGCATATCATAAATCAGATTAAGGTATTTATCTCTGGGTAGTTCTTTCTTTGTATTCAAGGAGAAGACATGAGGTAGCAGGTGTGAAAGTGCAAACATCATCACAAGTTCACTGGCATTAATTCACAGGCCAACTGGAAATGAGAATAGAAACATCTCCGGGTGAGTGCTTGACACAGGACACTGAAGAAAGCAGTGCATATTGATGGGATGGGCAAGTGGTTCATGCCAGAAGATAAAGGACTTAACATACCAGAAGCAGGTACAAATATACAGTAACTGGGAAAATGAAATAACGCCTGAGAAAACAATAAAAAGAGCTAAGAAAATATTACAGAAGAAACACAGAGCATTCAACATACCTTGTGGAACAGTCTTCCCTATATTAACATTAGAATTTCATGTATTTGTAATCTTCACTTCAAGAGAAAAGTCCTTCCATCTTTTCTTCTATTCTTTTACTTTCCTCTCTCCCCATATAAATTTTGTTTGGACATACACACAGTAGATATACATTTACACATAAACAATACATCTAGCTCATTAATGCAAAAAGATGGAGTTCTGCTACAGGGAATTTAAAAATGGCGGGCACCTGGAACCAACTAAGGAAGAGAGCTTTTCACTTATTGTAGACAGGGAATGCGACAAGCCACACAGCATGAAGGGATAAGACCAATGTCCCAGTGGCAATTTCATACCTTAATGTATGACTGGACAGAGTGGTCGAGCTGCTCCTCGTGGCACTTGGCCACAATGTCGGTCAGCACCCTGGAAAAGCAAAGCTCATTAGTGGTCTTTTGCAGAAGGGAGAGAAACACCACTTTAATTTGTCATTTGATGCTTGGTAAACTGGGTGTTAATCGTTGTTGGAAGAATGAATGAACCAGGTTCACACTTTTCTCTTGCTTTCCTCACTCAAATACCTGTGAACCATTTCCAACTCGGAACCTGGAAACACTAAGCTAAACACAGTGCCTTATGGCTGCTGTGACCCACTGGAGACTGTCTGACCAGGTTGAATTGCCAGTTGTAGTCTTTGCATTTGCTGATATCGTCTTCTTGGAAAACAGATCATTTTTTAGGATAAAATTAAAACCGAAGACTTTTAAAAGAGCTTGGCTTCCAACCTATAGACACACTCTATACTTAGGAAAAATAAATTAGGTTAAGATACAGTTGGGTTTCTTTTCCTGCCTTGACTGGGTTAGGGGTACAAATAGTAGTAGTGGTGTGAGTGAATTTTTTAATTTTTATACTAATACTACTGGTTGCTTCATGTAGTGGTTAGAAATATCTTTGAATTTCAATGGACCTGTCAGCCCAGTATTTAAAAGGCTTGTCAACATAGACACACATAGCTGAATTGGGCATTAGATGAAGGTAGAGTTGGTTACTTTTCACATGAGCCCCAAACTGGCTGATATGGAACCATTACAGATTCTAAAATTGTCAGAACTTCAGGGCTCTATTTAAGAAACTAAAAATCCCCACTCTGGACAAGAGAAATAATATGCTGTAAACATTTACCAATAGAAATTTCCAGAATGCTGAAACTAATTTTTCAAAAAATGAATAGTAGGAATACATGATTAAATGATTAATTCAAAACATTATTTTTATAAATGCATAACTGATTTTGTCAGTAGCCAGATTAGTGATGTTGAAAGAGTATAACATGACCACATTTAAAATAATGTTAGTTAAAGAAAAAAAATTTAATGTTTTGAAAAAAGTTCTTGTGAGAATATGAAATGACACAGATACTCTGAGTTTGGCAGTTTCTTACATATTTAAGACTCAACTACCATACCACCCAGCCATTGCATTCATCTCAGAGAAATAAAGAATTAGAATTATGTATATGTAAAATGTGTACATGAGTTTTTATAGTGGCTTTATTCTTAACATTCCAAACTAGAAACAATTCAGATGTCTTTTTAAGAAGTGAATTGCTAAAACATACTATGGTATGTCCATATCTGGAATACTAACCAAAAGGACAAACTATTGATAGATAAATGAGTTCGATGCATCTTCAGAGAATTATGCTAAGTGACAGAGCCAATACCACAAGGTTATATAATATATAAGGTTTTTTTTTTGTGTGTGTGTGTGTGTGTGAGTGCATGTGTGTGTGTACACACTCTCATGTATACATTGAAAGATGTTGCCATTGGGGGAAACTGGGTAAGGGGTATACTGGTTCTCTCCACATTATTTCTTTTAATTATTTAAATTACATATGACCCTAAAATTATCTCAAAATAAAATGTTTAAAAAACAGAAAGGAAAAGTTAGAAAAAGAAATCTTGCACTTTACTAATGATCCTAATAGGTTATTAGAAGGTAAGGATTCAAGAGTGAGAAATACTTAAATTTGAGATATGTTCAAATGCAGTGTAAACATTATTCAGTTAAAATCAAGCAATCAAGGTTTTGTGTAACCACAGATATGACATCTCTTCTCCCAAGGTGGTGCTATGGATACCTGGTGACAGTTGTACAGATTTCATCTTCCTCATTCTGCACCAGAACTTTGAAGAGCTGATTCAAAATTATAGGCAGAAAACTCATGATTGCTTGAATCTTTTCCACATTCAGTAAATTCTGTAGTAAATTGGCAGAAAAAAATATAGTTTAAAATTTAAAGCATGTTCTGGATTAAAGACATGAGACTCTAAAACTTCTAGAAAACTTCTGCAACACTGATTGAGGTAATAATTTTTTGGACATGATCACAAAAATATTGGTGACAAAAGTGAAAATAGACAATGGGAATTACATTTAAAACCTTCTTCCCAGCCTGTGATATCATCAACAGAGTAATGAGACAACCTGCTGGAGGGAATAAAATATCTGCAAACCATACATCAAATGAGGGTTGAATATTTGAAGTATATAAGGGACACAACAAAACCTCAACAGCAATTAAACACACAACAAAATTAAAAACCGGACGGAGGATCTGTAAGGACATTTCTCAAAAGACATACAAATAGTCAACAGGTATATGAAAAAGCGCTTTACATCATTAACCATAAGAGAAAGGCAAGTTAAAACCACATTGAAATATCCTCACACCATGAGAATGCTGTTATTAAAAAGGTGAAAAATAAGAAGTATTGGTGAGGATGTGGAATAAGGAATCCTGGTACATTATTGGTAGGAATGTAAATTAGACAGCCATCACGGCAAACAGCACGGAGTTCTCAAAAAAGTTAAAAGCAGGACAGCAATATGACCCTGCAATCCCATTACATATTCAAAGAAAATTGTATCAGAATATTGAAGAGACACCTGCTCTTCCAGGCCCATTAAGCATTATTCAAAATAGGAAGGAACATGGAATCAACCTGTGTCCATTAACAGGCCAATTAAGAAAATGTGGTAAACAGAATACTATACAGCCTTAAGAAAGGAAATCCTGTCATCTACAGCAACATGGATGAACGTGGTGGACATTATGAAATAATGTGAAATAAGCCAAGCACACAGAAATACAAATGCCACATGGTCTCAGTTATATGTGGAATCTAAAAAAAACTGAATGCATAGAAGCAGACAGTGGAAGAGTGGTTACTGGGGACAGGGGAATGGGTATTGGTGACATGCTGGTGAAAGCCTACATTTCCAGTAGACCAGAGGAGTAAGTTCAAGAGATCAATTGTATGGCATGGTGACGATAGTTAATAACAATTTATTTTATGTTTGACCATCTCTAAGAGAGTGGATTTTAAATTTTCCCACCACAAAGTATGATAAGTATGTGAGGTTGTGCATTTGCTTGATTTAGTCTTTGCACAATGTATACTTATTTCAAATTGTGTTGTACCTGATAAATATATGTATATAGTTCCATATGTAATTTTAATTAGTCAAATATGTAAATAAATAAATAAGGAAAATATAATAGAGCATGTTCTGCTGGTGTTTTTCAGAACTTGAATGTGAATATCGTGGCTCACCTTTCCCTGGCTCCATTCTTCACTAAGCTCAGCAGAGTGTGACGATAATTAAATATCTCCATTTAATTAACTACAGCAGATCCATTCTGATTTTTCAATCATTTTTGTTTTGGAGAACAATGATCTTTGCTTTATTCAACAGATAGAACTACTTAGATATCATGAAATAAAGTTATTTACTTTCTGAATTAATATCGCATTTTGAATCATCAGGGCTAGTCACCTCTTTGTTTGCTCCTCAGTGGACAGTGTGAGGTCTCTTTGGTCTGTTTTACCCTGGAGACCACTGGAGCTACTGGAGCTACTGGCACGTTGCCTTACCTTACAAGAGCGGACGAAATTCGAGGTAGGTGACTGGGACATGTCTTTCTCTCGTTTTTGGCACTCTTGGAAAAATGCGTTTACGTGCGGATCCTGCAACAGCAACAGATGTTTATTTCTGACGATGCACATGAGCTGGTCACCCACATTCAATGTGGTGTGAGATGAGCATTTCTGCAGGGCAGAGGCCTGGATGTACTGTACTGTGTCACGAAGCCTGAGTGACAAAGTTCCACCTTCACTGGGCCTTGGGGTCTATCGAAGGCTCCACCTGCACTGCAAAGCTCAGGTGCTCTGCCATCTCAGCCTCACCGGCTTTGCTGTCCTTCTTGGCCACGTGACAATGGGTGGAGAACTACTTCCCGGGGCTGAACTCCTTTTATTGTAAAGGTCCTTTGTTTATTCTTCCCACTCCTGCCTTTTTCATAGCATTCTACCAATTTCCCTTCCATACACAGGAAAGTATATTTTTTAATGGGCAGAGGGGTATTGGATGTTGTCCATGGAGGAAATCATACTGCAAAGGTGATATCATTCTGTTAAATGCTCTCCTGGTGTTTTGATCTCAAATTTTATGGCAGCTGGGCTTATAGGGTTGGGACATTCTATTTATCTTAAGAGAGACATAAAATTGTGCCCCAAATATCCTTCTTTGCAGTATTCAGTCACCTACCTCTGACTTGTCTCATCCTGTATGTACAGGAGACACCTTGTGATCTGGCATGTTAGAGAGGATGCTAATATCGCAGGACAATGTACCCACCTGAGTATTCACAGTGGATACAACGAATGTCGACACCTTGAAAAGTGGTTTGCCACCATCTACCCACTTGATGTCACTCCCTCCATGCTGCAAAAAAAAAGTTTGTCATTGTTACTATGATAATTCAAGGGAAAAAAATAGGTTATTTAATTTATGCTAATTGACCATCCTGATCCATTACTTGTACATTACTACAGATACGGAAAAGATGCAAATATATTAGGCCATATTGGCAGATGAGACCAATATGATATAAGGGTATTATGTTTAGTTTTATTTTTTCAAACATGTCCTCAAATCTCTTTTCCAAATATTTATCCATCTATTTCTTTATTTATGGGTACTGGGGATTGAACCCACGGGTGTTTTATCACTGAGCTTCATCCCCAGTCCTTTCTCTTTTTAGAGACAGGCTCTTGCTAAATTGCTGAGGCTGCCCTTGAACCTGCAATCCTTCTACCTCAGCCTCCCAAGTTGCTGCGATGGCAGGCGTGCACTGTGCCAGGCTGAAGGAATCACTTTTAATAGTTCACTTCTAGTAGGCATACACTAAACAAGAGCTTTGGAATACTGCTGGTGTATTTTGTTCATAAATATAATGGACACATATACTATGGTCTTCATCTTCTCAGCAGAGAAAGAAAGATAACCTCATGCCATTTAGCTGAAGTGTTTTTATTTTCTCTTAAATTATACATTACTCAATACCTTTCCACTTGCAGAATCTTGAATGCTTAAATAATCAGGAGGCAGACTTGTTGCTATCGGGATATTATACTCTTGAGAAGCTATCTGATCATGTTTCATCAGAGGAAGCCAAGCATAGCCCACTGTGCCAGAAAAAAAAGAAAGAGAAAAATTTGGAACACAAACCTCCATGGTAAGAAGGGGAAAATAAAGCTATTTATCACTTATGAACCCTAAACTTCACTAAAAAAATTCAATAAGTCAGAGCTTTTTAAAACACTCTCCAACTCAGATCAAACAGATGACATGCAAAGCCACTTGATGGCTTCTCTCAGTTACCTGATGTTTCCAGAGCCTCTTTCTTTTTGGCATTAGCTTTGGCATTGATGTCACATGTGACATGATAAAAAGAAAACAAAATATGGTGTTTCTCATGGAGCTGTGTTGGTAGCTCAATTTTCACCTGCAATGAAAGACATCATAGTTGTACTGAGATTAAAATGATTTGTACAGAGTCAAAGCAAGACGAAGAACAGCCACTTAAAAAATTTTAACTTAAATCTAGCTCCATACTTAATAGAATTGGGTGTACTGATTTAATTCTCAATAGATATCTATGTTGCTAGCAGTAATATACTATTTTTACTTCTTCACTGTGGTGAATGATGATATTTAGACTATTTAGTGTTTCTCATTAGACAATTTATGGTACTAGAATATGGATTAAACACACACATGCATCAGCACACACAAATATACAACTATAGAACCTAAAGAGGCAGATTAGGGAACTATCAGTAAGAAACAAATTGAATAAATAGTAAGCCCTTGCTTCATGTGCAGCTGGACTAGTTGCACGAGCATCACTTGGAAGCTCACTAGAGATTCAGAATCTCAGACTCCAGCCCAGGTGCACTGACTCAGAAATCCGCATTTAATACCTCCCAGGAAATTCATGTGCACATTGTTGAGAAACATGGCAGCAGTATGTGGTGTAAGTTAAGCATGGAATCTATTCCTTTAAAAAAATTACAAAAGCATATGAAATGAGTTATTGTGGCAGCTAAATAATGAGCCATTTTATGATGTGGTCATGCTGAAGCTGAATAAGTGCCTCTGAATAAACAGATGTAAAACATAACATTGATATAGGTTGCTCCATACTTCTGGAAAGAAGTGCTATGAAATAATTATATTTTATGGCGTCTTTCAGATTTCAGAGCCTGTTGCTATTTAACAGTCCCCCCTCCCAAAGGTCTTGTGAATAAGATTGTACAGAGGTGGGAACCAAGGCCAGAGACACTAGGGGGCTCTGGGTGACTAAGAGTGTGGTATTAGGATCTTCCAGGACAAGGACCCACATCTTTTGATGACCACTTAACATTGAAATTCCAAGATCTGTTTAGGCAAGCAGTAAGGCAATAGCTACATCAACTATCTATCAGCATGTTTATTAGATGGTCTGTGTGTCTAGCTAAATTTATTTTCACATTGTTCTAGAAAAGATGTTAGAACAGACTTTTAAAAGTGTGGTCCCTTGAACAGCAGAATTACTGTCACCTGGAAACTTGTTTTAGAAATGCAAATTCTTAGGCCCTACCCAGACCTACTGAATACCAAAATCCGGGGTAAACTCTGCTTCAACAAGCCTACCAGGTAATTCTGATATGTGGTGAAGATTGAGAATCCCTAGGTTTGGATCATTCACAAATTTACCTCTGCTTTATATACCAGCCTGCTCATCTCATTATAAAAGCCAACATACTTTTCAAAATATGCAATAATAATGCAATAGAAAGACATTTTCTTTTTTAGATGATAGTAAGAACACATGAGAAGCAATTAAGAATTTCAGTTAACTAAATGTTAATGAAAATGCTCTTCACTTAAGAAATATTGAAAATATATTTAACAGTGCCTTGAAAGAATTAATGTAATAAAATTCTTTGCCATAATAAAGAAATTAGTTTTAAATCTGCCCCATAGAGATCACCAAGTTGTTTATTACATACCTACTCTCATGTGGAAATAGAAAACATTGTGAATGAGAAAGAGTAAAAGCCAGTGTTACCAACAGTCAGACAGTAATGAAAAAAAAAAAAATACAGACCTCATCTATCTACAGAGAATGCAACTTTCAGAGGGGCTCTGTCAAAGGGCCAATGAATACAATAAATATTCTGTAATGTGATGATAGCTGTTTCCCTTAACTCTTCTTGCCCTCTGTCCTGAATTTATAGAAGAAAATTAAGAGCATTAAGTGAATATGGAGGTACGAGATAAGGTCATATAGGTTGGCTCGTGGGTGTTCCTTTAATTAGTTTTAAAATGATTAATGTGAAGCAAGATATGGGGACAGAAAAATAGCTCCACAAACATATCCTCCATGTTTTGATACCCAGAACCTGTGACTGTTGCCTTACGAGGTAAAAGGGATTTTGCAGATGGATGAAGTCGAGGCCCAGGAGATGGGACAATCATTCTAGGTTTTTCAAGGAAAAAATGGTGTAATGACAAAGGTCCCTTCAGGAGGAAGGCAGGAGAGTCAGAGTCAGAGATTGAGGGCAGAAGCAGAAGTCAGTGATGAGATGGCCAGAAAGGAGTCACAAGCCAAGGCATGTTGGCAGCCTCCAGCGGGTGGAAAGGCGAGGAAATAGTGCTCCTCTAGAACTTTCAGGAGGCCTGGCAGCCCTGCTGAGGCCTCCATTCCAGCCCTGGTGCAACGTTTCATACCTCTGACCTCCAGAACTAGGAAATATCAAATGCATGCCACTAAATGTCAGCAATGTCTTGTAGCATCCAACAGGAATTGCATGTATGAGGTGTGATATTTTGAATCCCAAATATTATATTAGTGGGTTGCATTGGTTCAGCTTTAGGGTTAGAAATTCTATTTAATCCCTGAAACTCATCTGTCTGAAGGTGTTTAAAACAGAAGCCAACCTGTGTATAGTAGTTCCTTTTCACCCAGTGATGTTTTCTTTATGCCTTATGCAGCGTGGTGAAGCTGCTGTATCTGGAATCACATGGCCTGGTTTGAATTCTGACTGTCACTTTACTGTGTGCCCTTGGCAAGTCACTTGACTCCTCTGAGAATCACTTTCCTCATTCATAAAACAGGAAGGTCACGGTAGTGCCTTCTTCTCAGATGGCTGTTGGAATGAAGTGAGGTGCCGTGTGGGGGAATGTAGCCTGGTGCCTGGCACACTGCAGGAGCCTTGAGTTAGCCAGGGGAGGACATTTTTCTGCCATGCTGAGATGAGGGGCTCCAAGGTCATGCAGGTCACAAGCAATGATGCTGGCTCCTACTCTGGTCCTTTGTTCTTTCCATTATATGAAATGCTGCCAATGGTTGGCAAAGCTATCTAACATATTTTTTTTATACTGACTAATGCAATAAAAGAAAAAAAATTAGTCTCTTTAAAAAGAATGATACAATAAAAACATCACATTTTCAAGGTCATTCCTATGCTGAAATACTTGAATTTGCAAAATACTCCAGGAACAACTGTCCATTAAGTAGGTTATAAATCTTGGTGAGTACGACCCTGCCAAAGCAGGTCTTAGTCTTACTGTGGTCTAGAGACAGTGTTTATCTGACCCACTCATCCATCCTTTTTAGGAGTTGCTGGGGGCAATGGAGGCCTGGTTCTTACCTCATCAGAGAAATCCGGATTCTGGGAGTGGTGCAGAACGGCAGTGTAGGCAGCTGAGGTAAAGAGGGGCCCTCCAGGTTTTCCATAAATACACTGTTTTAAAAAGTTATGAGTTGAAAAAAGTAAGTGTCTGAAATTATCCCTAAGTGAAAAAAAATTTCACAACTCTTTAGTTATCAATCTCAGGACAAAGACACACTTTGTAATAACTTGCCAGGCTCACCTGGCATCCAGTTAACTTTGAAAATCTTTGGTGGACTACCCACATTTATCATACAATGGGATGATGATTGTAAAATATGAAAGCCTGTATTCATCTTTTAGATATTTCATGAGGGTCAAATACTTGGACCAATTTACTAACTAACTGGGTTTTTTTTTTTAACTTTTTTTTTTTTTTCTGGAGACTGAACCCAGAGTGTTGTGCATGCTAGGTAAGCACTCTACTCCTGAGCCCCATTCTCTATCTAGCTTTGGATTACCATGAGCTTGGTGCTAACTTGTTCAAGATCCCTGCAGAGTGGTTTCTTGAAGGAGCCGATGGAACCGGCTGTGGTCCAGGTTAAGGTCCTGGGTGACCACAAGCTGGGTTGGAACCCAATCCCGGGCATGCCAGCTGGCAGGATAGATCTAGCTCTAGGCTTTACCACATTGCACTGTTATGGTATCCCAGCCTCAAATCAAGCCAGAGGAAGAGATCTGGCACTTCCTAGTAGTATAGTTTACAAGCCTCGTTAGCCCAAAGGTGAGGGCCCTTCTTATGGAGTCTGACAGCCGGCCTTGCTGTATCTTTGTATGATGTCCAGAATGCACTGAAGCAGAGAACCCCACACCTCTGACTTTCTTTCCTACAATTTTCCTGGTAAAAACGCTGCTGCAACAGGCCGGGTGTGTTTGCTGCCTGGTCACTGTCTTTGTTTGCTTGACAATTATGTTTCATTTTAATATTTCTTTCCTAATGTGAATGCTGCTGTGGAGCCTGTTACTGTGACTATTGATAGTGGTTCAAGATTATTTTGAAGAATTCTTCCTCTCTACTCTAAATGACTCATTCATCCTCAAATTGATCATCCTTTTTCTGAACAGTGCCACCAACCTTCTTGGTAGCATAAATTAGAGGATTTGATTTGTACCTGACAAAGTGTTTTAAAAGATTATCACAAATAATGGTGGGGTTAGTTAGAAGTTAGCTCTGTTCTCATTGCACTGATTTACTGAAATCGGTAAGATCTGGCAGCAGGCCCACTAAAAATAATTTCCCCCTCCATCTTTCATAAGTTACTTTATGTTGTTTGAAGCCCCTAAGATAAAACAATATATATCAAACAGAAATTATAAAAAAAATAATAAAAAGCTATCTGGTTGCAGTTTTATAGGTTATAATAAATCAGTTCATACAAACCTCACAGCTTTTATTTGATCTTATTAAATCATATGATTAACAACCAGCATTGACTTTCCAGAACCATTTTCCAGGCCCACAGACCCTTGGCCACAGCCCTGCTCTTAAATGTGAGCATCTCTAGGCCCACTGTATTGGCTATCAGGCCAGCATGCAGCACAGATCACTGGGAAGCCAGCCAAGGTGCGCCATTTTGAATAAAGCTCTCTGAGTCCAGAGCTGGGCTAATTTTTGAAAAGGGCAGATTCTGCCAGATGGGAATCTTTGCATTTATTTTACATTAAAACGGTTTCCTTTATACCAATCATGAAAAGCTAAGAGAGCTATAAGATTGACATTTCTAAAAGATTGAGTTAACAATGGCTATTAAATCAGGGGCATTTCAGAAAATCTAAAACAAATGTATTGAAATGCTCTTCTTTCAACCACACTCACATAAAAAGCCCCTCAATGGCACAAAGAACAGAAGCACTCCCTCCCTCTTTACGCTGTGTCCCCTGGCTGAGTTGGCTCACCTTCATGGGCTTGGCTCCTTCTGCATCAGAATTTTTGAATTCAATGCACACAGTTATATTTCGTGCCTGAAATTACAGTGAGGAAAATGGAAATCGCAATTTCCTCTTAAATAACACCCCAAAACAATCTAAGTGCCTAAAATAAGTAGCTTCTAATTAAATCTGAAAAATGTAGAATACCCAGCATTTTCTTGTGACATTATCCACAGTGCTCAGAAATAGCAAAAAATTTGGAAAGATTTAAAAGGAAAGAAAGAGTTCATATTGAAAGGGGCCGGCGTGCTATTTTAAGAGGATTGCAAGAAATGAAACAAAAAGAAAAGTCTAGATCAAATTTATATAGGGCCAATTTCAGAAGAGATTATTAATATGTTACAAAACTATGCAAATTTAAACATTTCTAAAATTAACCTCTCACTGCCTCTTACTGAGCATTTTCTCCAATGTTTTTTAATCGCAAAGTGTTGGCCCACCACAATCTGCAGTTGCCTTTTCAAGAAACCATCTTGTATGGTATAAGTGTGGTGAAGAGAAATGACATCACAGAAATTCGGGTCATACGTACCTTGTTGAAGCATTTCTGGCTGTCATATTTGAGGTGTTTGGGGTAAATGTAAATTTGATTTTTGTATACTCTATAAGGACGACAATGCTTTGTTGAGTCATATATAAATTCTTCCACCTCCACTGTGGGCTCTGAGTCAGCCATCACGTTGAAAGGCTTGACAGGGATAAAGGACGATGTTACACAGTCTTAAAAAATCAGAAAATAAGAGTTTGTCATTTAATATGGTTCTTTTTTTAAGCAAACAATATTTAACATATTTTCAAATGAACTGCAAACCAGACTTGTGTACCAATTGATGTAAAGTGACACTAATCATGAAAAATTTGTAGGGTATACACATGTTACATGTTTCATATCAAAACTCAGGTTCTAAAAACTGGTAAATCTTTGAGATGGATGTATAACTGTTTTCTTTTTGTCATATTTTCTAATTTAAAAAGTAAATTTTAGCTAATGATCCTCTAAATATGCTAACTAGATATTATAAGGGGCAATCCACTGAGCTTTGCTACACTACTAGAAAAATAATAGAGAAATTGATATATGACAGAATAAACCCTTTTCCAATGGGTTTGTTACTGCTAATACCAGGTGGATTAATACTAATTTCTCCCTGAAGGATGATTTCACAGCAAGGGCCTGAAGGTCTCTCTCTACATTATTTGTTATGTGACATTTTATTTTTCGCTTTAATTTTTACAAACTTTTAAAATGTAACTTTGTAGGAATGGCCTAAGAAAGAAGAGAGAAAAGACCATTAGGAACTTATAAATGAAAACTTCTGTCACTAAATAATTTGGGGGCTGAAGTTGTGCTACTGAGTAAGGCCTTCCTCCTTCCTTTACCTGGAGGGAATCGTCCTGTGTTCAGATAAAGCACAATGACTAGCTGTGTGTGCTTGGGAATTAGGTTACGATTTTTTTCCAAAAATCAATTATAATATTTTTATTGTATGCTCAAATTTCTTTAACTTCCCACAATTCTTTATGAAAGAATATTTAGTTTCCTCTTTTCTTGTTTTACTTTACCATGGGTAATAATAATCCTGTTTCCCAAATCAAGAAGAAATGGCTAGTTTATCCTCTGTTTTCTGGTACCAATCAATATAAAAGTGATTTGGAGTCAGGGCTCATGTTAGAGGGTTCATTATGTTCCATATGAGGATGATTTATGGAAAATTACAAGAACAGAAAACTTAATAGTGCAAACGGTAATCCAGATATCCTGCGGTAATAACCCTCTCTGGTTGTGGTTCAGTATAGGAAGCCTTAATTCATTCTAAATTCTAAAACTCATTTGCAGGCTAATAGCAACCCATGAAATTCTACTTTATACTAAGCAAAGAAGGATTTTTTTTATCATATTCTGAAAAACATAGATTCTGAGTAGTAGCAGAGTCAAACGATATTTCAGTTCTAATCACTGCCCATTCACTTGGGTGGCTGCACGTGGTGTTTAGAGGAACCCTTTGGTAGCACAGTATGGCAGAACCTGCTTCTATTATGAGTGAGAGGAACTGGATAGAATATAAATCTTCTCCTGTGGATTATCAGTTTATCCATACCTGAACCTGACTTTCCTCATTTGCAACCCTCCAGGGTTTTTAGGATTAAATGATACAATCTTGCTGGGTATTAAACAAAATGTTATGCTGCTCAGAATATAGCCTTGTGATATTCATTGTCTGCCTTAATGGAGAAATAAGAAGCCCTACATTTCTTTCTTTTTTGGTGGTGCTGGGAATTGAACCCAGGGCCTTGTAGGTGTGAGGTAAGCATTCTACCAAATGAGCTAAATCCCCAGCCCAAGAAGCCCTACATTTCTATAGCATAATGATTTACATTTCCATGAGTTTTCACTTTGGAAAAAACAACAACAATAAAAAGCCCTCAAAATCTGATAAGCAGCCAGTTAAACAACCAGCCAACCAACCCACAAAACAAACAAAAATAACCCCACTAAATATTCAGAACTCTACAACTGAACTGTGATGTCATCATCATACTTGGATGCTCCAGAGGAATGCTGTCAACAGTGATATCCAGGCTTCCGGGGATGGTCTGCATTTTGCTTATTCGGTCAGCCCTGTGAAAGTACACAAGCACAGACACACACACACACACACACACACACACACACACACAGAGTATTATTTTCAGTTTCAAGAAAAAAGTATTCTGCTAAAATTCTGAGGTTTGAAAAGGTCAACAACGGTAGACCCCAAATAATATTGCGTGATTTCTTTTAGCTAGTTTAACTTTGAAAACTAAAAATTTTTGTGCTATTGCAAATTATTAAAAAAACAGTGGGGAGTAAAGCCACACATATTCTGAAGAGTACTTTGAATTTATTTTTACTCAACTTCAGATAACACTTATAAAAATGGCCAAACAAGTACAATAGTAAGTCACATAGTTTTGTTACCAAAGCATTTGAATCTGCTTAAGCAACCCTCTTTCATGCTGAGAGTCAAGGTCTGAGAACAAGGCTGGCTCTGCCACAGTTGCTAAAAGTTTGCAATCTTCCTCTACCCACACCAAGCAGGACTTCCCCAACTTTGGCCTTCTGTGACTATGTCTCCTTCCCCACCCACATCACTCCCTCCCTCTCCTACACCGTCTGTCTCACTAACTTTTCATTACGGTAGCATGGAACTTACTGATGATAATTTCAAGCATCATGCCCCTCCGGGCATGATTCCACTTTGAAAGGTGGAATAATTACAGTATTGAATCAGAGCCAGCTCTTCCCAGCTTGGGAGAGTGGATTGTAATAATTATTTTTTTTAGGAATTTTGCCTGCCAGTGGTTAAACTCAGCTGGTATTAAAATTAAATCATATTAACTTAACATTAATCAGTTGTATTAACACAAGGTGTTAATACATTCAAAAGATGTTAAACATTCAAAACTTATCACTACCTAATGACCATATTACGTGATAAGATTGTCTGTGCCCTTGAGTTTGTTCACTTCAATCTGTAGGGTCCGCATCTCTTCCTAACCCCACGTTCAGTGACGTCCCAGGGGTAGCTTGAAATCACCAATGGCAGGAGAATTTATACCAGAGGAATTGGCCATTGGCACAAATCAGTTTTTTCTCTAGAAAGTCTGTTGTTCCACATTTATCAGCCTACCACTGAGAATAAATGTCATAAATTGTGAGACTTCAATGAAATAATTTGATGTTGGCTCTGCATTGTGTATTATAGCTGTCCCCTTAACTACCACAGTGATATCTCTTCTTGCCAATCACTGATAACATGGGTTTTGTGAGAATTCGGGTTCTTCCTATTTATATGAGAACACCCAAAAACATTTTGCCTGTTCCTTTTGTTGGCTTGGCATCATCACCTTCCATACTTTAGTGTGCTGGCAAAAAAGCAAAGAGGAAAAGCACTCTTAAATGTCACATGTGGCTGGGTAGCCTTGCAAGATCATGGTTTGGTTCTGGTGAGGAGGTTTGATGAGCAAAGGAAGGAAGGTCTCCTCGGGTCAGGCGGGCCCTCATAAGATGGCAAAGAAATTAGATTGCTTCAGGGCCTCCTCTGAGATTTCACTTCTCATCTTTATTTTTCTTTCTTAAGTTTATGTTCTTCCAGAATAAAAAAGAACATTGGACAAACTTCCCCTCTAGTTAAATAGAAATAGATCATCTACTGATGCTGCAGAAAAAATCATGCTTGTTTTATAATCTCATATTATTTTGTTGAGGATAAAATTAATTGATAGGAGATTGCTGATTCTTAAGTGAGAGACGCAGAGAGGTAATATTTAGGAAAGGGTATGAGAATACTGTGTAGTTTAGAGGGCTAACAGTTTTAGATAAGTAGCTTAATGAAAGACCTTATCGTCTCCAGATGTTGGGAATATGGGTGATTCACTTAAAAAATGTTGTGGCTTTTATAGTTTCCTTCTCTTAGCTTTCAGCTATCTTTTCTGAAAGTATTTGACCAAAATATTAAGAGCGATTATATTTATAGCAATATAATTGTTCTGCGGGGTTTTAAAATATGGTCCTAAAACTCCTTAACACTCCTCCTGCGTCTGTCTATGTTACCTTCCTTTGTACCTAGACTCTGTGACAGCTTGACAGTAAACTATGAGAGTGGCACTGTGACAGTCTCCAGGCCTGGCACTTAAACTGGCAGTTGTCTTTTCCTGTCTCTGAGGACACTTGTTCTTAGAACCAAGCTGCATGCCATGAGGAATTCAAAGTATCTCATGAGTGGCTCCCAGGGAAGAAGAACAAGGTCCAGAGCCACAGGTGTGGCTGAGCTCCCAGACAATGACCAGCACCAGGCACTTGGGAAGAGGATCCTCTGACCCCAGCTGACCTCTCTAAGTCCATCCCACATATGGAAAAGACAAGCTCTCCTGCCCAGCAGAGCTCAACTTTTGGACTCACGAATAAAATATGTGGTGTTATTTCAAGCCACTAAATTTTGGGGTGGTTCTTACACAACTGAAGATAACAGACATAGCTCCACATTTCATGATCCTTCCATATAATTCTGGCAAACAGACACCTGTGCACCATTTGGACATACATGAAATCATCTGAAAAGCATCTGCCTCGGGATGGGTTTGCACATTTGAGACTCAGATAATCATTACAGGGAGAGAACAAATCAATGGTAGCAATATGGCTAATGTTAATTTCAAGAGCAACCGAAAAATCATACCTTCTATAATCAGACACCAGTTTAAGGAGATCCTCTGTTGAAATCTTGCTACTTTCTTGTCTATACAGGGGTGAAAATCTTGAGTCTCTGTCCACATTTCCCTGGTTGTCCTTAAATACAGATCTGAAAGAAAATAATATTTATTTAGGTTGGTATTTGGTTACTGCTGAGAGAGTTGTGATTTTAAGGTGAGTAAAGAAATATTTGATTTGTAACGGAAGAAACTATAAAGCAAAAAAAAAAAAAAGAAAATTTAGATAAAAGTTTCATTTACATTGTATTTTGTTATGTTTAGTTTTGTATTTCAATTTTATGTCTAAAGTGATAGGAGTCAATATTACAACTTTTTAAATGATATCTCACATGTAGTAATTTCAATCAAAACTCTGGAATGTTTGTGGGACATGCTATTCTTTTTCATTATTTCTTCAAGACATCCTAAACCTGGACCAGACAGGACCACTTCACTTTGGGTGGAACCATTAGGATTTACAAGTAGACAAGAGTGGGATTGTATCTGAATGTAGAAGGTGAAACATTTTTGTGGAGATAAATGGGCCTTGACTGAATTTTGAGGACAGATATACAGATAAAATGGAGGCAACCTGAATCAGATTTTTGTATTAAATGAGAATAAGATGACCTGAGCCACTGTTCCTTTTCCTTGACCCATTTTATTGAAACATAGAGATTTAATTAAAATGCATAAATTATTTTTGTGCAGATAATACAATGTCAGGCAGGGCTTGCTTCAGGTGCACAGTATCCTTAGTCTCAGTGTTTTCTTTATTACACTTTATACTTTATCACACAATGTGCTGGCCAAAGAAAAATTAGATCCACACATAACTGCTTTGTCTTCAATGTTAGAGAACAGGGGAGTTATGCCACCTAATCACTACTCCTTTTTATGGGGTACATATTTATTCTCATTAATCCTTGCAACAGTAAATTATTCACCTGCAATCTTTTTTGTAGAATGAAAAACTGAACAATGGAAGTAAAGACAGACCATAAGTAACTGGCTAAGTTTACTTGGCTTACACAGAATAGGGCTAGGATTTTCAGTCCAGCTCTGTTTAGCTCTAAAATGCTTGCTTCTAAAATCTCTGAACAATGTGTTCATGATTATCAGTTTGCTGTGTAGGAATATTTCATTTTGTCAAGGGCCATTTTGCCTCCACTTTCCCCAATAGGTGAGGTTAGAGAATAATAAGCAATCTGAAAATGTTTGATCAGTGAATTATAACTAGTTATCCTTTCTATGAAAGCTCATGAGAAATAAAAATAATTAAGTGCATCGTGAGAGTTTCAATGTATAATATCTTCTCATGTGGAATATGCTGGCATTAGCTGTCGCTGTAAGGGAAGATAGTAAGCAGAGATGAAGTAACACTCACGATCGACTTCTTGCCAAATACTTTTGCATCTGAGACCATGTGCACTTCCTTTGGGCATGCACTATCATCTCCATTCTGGAGATGAAGACCCTGAGCCTCGGAGAGGAAACATGCCCAGAGTTACAGCAAGTGCTGATCTGGACCATGCTTGTCAGGCTCTTGGGCCTTTTCCTCCCTTGCTTTGGGTTGCTTTAGGGAAAATTAGTTCTTGGAGACTGCATTAGTCTATTTTAGTTTACTGCAGCCCATACTTAGACATTTTTTCTTCCTTCACCTAGGGTTCCCTGATTTTAAATAATGACCTCACAACAATGACAAATACTGATGAGGTTTCCCATGAATATACTCACCATTTTAGATCAACTGTGTGACCTATAAATGCCATAACAGGTTAAAGAACCTTTTGGACTTTAAATTTATTGCCACTGTAAAACTGTTACTGATATTCAAATGAATACTTAAAAGGCTGTCTCGTTTTGTAACTCTAATTAACATCTTCTAGTTCATTCAGTTTGTACACTGTTGACCTTTACCTTTTTGTCTTTGTTAGTGCATGGCAGGCTGTAATTCTTATACTAACAAGGACATAAAGAGAGGAGGAGGTCAATGTAACTGATGTTAAAGCAGATCTGAACAGCAGGTTTTGTTCTTCACATGGAGGATGTGTCCAGGTGGATGATTCCACCATCAATGCCCATAGGATTCAAAATTTTTATCAGAATCAATTGGCACAGATAAATTTGGTTCTGCTAATCTGTACCAAAATCAAAGACAGATTAAAAGATTGATCTGATGTTTGCATTTGGACATCCAGATACAGACCTGAGCTCTATTCACAGATGAAAACATGCAACTGCTTAGGAAATCAGTGTAACCCTCTGAATTTTATGCGTATCAGCTCAGGGCTGACATAATATTAAGGGTTTGTTGAACCAAGTATACACAGTAAACAATTTATGACTTTGATCTGACATCTACAAATAATTCACAGCACTATTGGTCACGCCCACCATTGTACACACATCAGGACCTTCTATAATGAGCTGTCTTGATAAAATACCTTGTGAAATGTGTCTCTGGGAAGCTGGAAATGTTTATGAAAATGACTACATTAGAATTCTTGTAGGTGTTGGTATATTAAAAATAACAGGTAAAACAAAGGTGTCCAAAACAGAAGCTTCTAACTAGGCAGACTATAAATGAACTTCTCTTCTGTTGGTTGCAATGATCAACTTACCTCACTGCCCAAGCAAATGGCATGCGGTATTTCCCCAATTTGCTGCAGAACTGCCTGTTGGATTTTAGTATCTTTTGTGCATACTAAAGAAAAAATAAAAATATTGTTTAGGAATGATACTTTATGAAATGCAGATGTACTAAATACTTCATATTATCTTGTAGCGAATTTGAGTGGAACTTTGTCTTACTGGTCCACGGATTCTACTTTAAAAAGACCCCAATGATAGCCTCTGTGTTCAAATTATTATAGAGCATTTTTTTCCCTTTTATTTGGAAATTCCAAGTAGAGGAAATTCCAAATGTAAAAAGTACCCTTGTCTTATAATACTGTTTTCTTTTCTTGACTTAAAAGACCTTAAAATGTTGAATGAAAAATGTATCAAATTTACATTTCCAGTCTGTACTCTATCTTCTTTGATTCATACAATAGAGGTCAGAAGACTTGTTCTGTAAAGGGCTTCTTGGGCCACATGGTCTCTATCACAACTTCCTGACTCTGTTGCTATGGGACAGAAGCAACCGTCCATAATAAATGTGACTGTGTTTGAATAAAACATTATATAAAAAAAGCAAATGGCAGCTGGGGCTGTAGCTCAGTGGCAGAGCATTTGCCTAGCTTGTGTGAGGCACTGGGTTCGATCCTTAGACCCACATAAAGATAAACAAATAAAATAAAGGCATGCTGTCCATCTACAACTACAAAAAAAAAAAAGTAAATGGCAGGCTGGATTTAGCTTGAAGACCTTAGTTTGCCAAATCCTGAATTAAGGGACTCTCACAAATACGTTAAACTCTGTCCTTATTATTACACTTCTTCAAATTCAATTCTTATGAATTATTTCCTTAATATCTTTCCTTTGCATGGAAAATAGCTGTTTGTTTTTTTTATTAGACAGTAACATTTGATTATTTTAATAGAAAAGAAGAAAGTAGAAAAATATTACCTGTAGGTTCATTACTCAAAGAACTTGCTGTATTTCTTTTGTTCTTTCCTACTTCACTTAGGTGTTGGCAAAATTTGATGTATAATTGTCTATCTTACTTATTCACTTAGTTTATCATCTGCATTGCTGATATTTTAGCAAACTGTATTCACTTGTTTGTACTTAGATTATCGTAATTTTTCATTATTGTAAATATTTTGATCCTTGGGGCTAAAACTTTATTCACACTTAAATTTGCTTTTACCCATAAATTCTCAGAAGTCAGAAACTGTTGAGTCCAAAAGATGTAGATCAAAGATATATACATTAAAAATTTCTTGGTGAATACTAATTTAATAGAAAAGAGAATACTTAAAGCCATACATTTATCATACATGATAAATTCATCAAGGGAGTGTGACTTTATTTCTTGATAGTAATATAAATTACATATAAGAAAATGATGCATTACCTTGTTGGAGTCTGGATTCTTAATATAAGGTTCAGCACCGCTTGCAATATTTCCCATCAGGACTTTTTCGATTTTGGCCACCAAAACTATTTCAGAATGTGGATCACTTACAGAAAATATAGCCTATGTACAAAGAAAGCAGCTCATAAGCATCTAAGAAATTTGAACCGAAGAATCTGCAAAATGCCATTTAAAAAAAGAGACGGTTTTAAGGTATTTTTAATTGGGATATTGCCCATCTTATGTGATCTAAGGGTAAGAACAATGGAACAAATATTTTCTGCTCCAAGTAAACAAAAGTGCAACCTGCTTTGGAAATTTAAGCCATTCCTCAGGAAATCCCTTGATGTGAGGTTCTTCTGATTGTCTTGGAGTGACTGTGTCGATGTTACCATTTTCCAAAGCCACGGAAGCCCCTGAGAGCATCTGTCTGACAATAGTGTGGTTTAGATCCACATGAAAATCGGCAGAAATCTTTCTGCTGTCTCTGAGGTCATAAAGTGCCACACTCACAAAGAAAGGCTCAATCTGCATGAAAAAGAAAGAACAGATGGTTTTGACAGAAAATCATTACCCAGGCAACAGCCTCTCTGGCACATCCATTAACAATGCCATAGATAAAACATGTGCAGACAGCAAGTTCTCCTTGACTCAGTGAGAAGTACCCAGGGTCCTTGCTTTCAGCTGCAGCCTAAGACCCCAGGACTGTATTTCACTCATCTCTCCACTCTAGTATTCCCACCTACTATTTTCTGCCACATACTGAACTACATGCATGGTTTGGCTTACAAATCCTTCCAGTTATTTTCCCTACACTCTCAGGAAATACCCATTGCCTCAGTTACCCCAGGATTTTGGTAGTCTGCAAAGGAATCTTAGGAGTTATACTGCATTGAGAAACATTTCACTATTCCAACCACTTCTCATAAATTTTTATAACAGCTTGATAGGTTAGTAATAATAGCTAGCTGTTGAATGTGAGGTTCCCCCCCCCCAAAAAAAAAAGCTCATGTTAGGCAATGGAGCAATGTTCAGAGGCAAAATGATCAGATCATGAGATCTGCAACCTAATCACGTCCCATTTGATAGATTAGTAATTTGAGTGGATTACTGGGTGATAACTATAGGTAGGCAGGACATGGCTGGAGTAAACAGGTCACTCGGGCTCGGATCTTGGGGATTATATTTCATCCTTCGTTCCTATACTCTTTCTGCATCCTGTCAAGTGCTGAGCACCATTCCTCTGCCATGCCTTCCCACCATGATGTTTGGCCTCATCTCAGGCTCAGAGCAATGGAGCTGACCAACTATGCACCAAAGCTCTGCAACCATGAGCTCAAATAAACATTTCCCCCTCCGAGTTGTTCTTGTTGGGTATTTTGGTCACAGTGATGAAGAGTTGACAAACACATGAACCTTTATTGAGCATCTACTATCTGCTTGCTACTATTCCAGGAACTTCCCACACACTGGTTAACAAGCTATATATTAAAATTCAGTGTGATAAATAGTCAGGTGAGCTTCAGGTTGTGAAGGAAGAAGCCTGTTGTCAGAGAAGACAGAAGGTTTCCTCAGAGGAGCTATTTTTGTTGAGTTTTTAAAAACAGACATTGACAATTTTTTCCTTTATGTTAAAAATTCATTGAATCAAGCACATATAGTGCCAACCTTGACCTGCTGGTTATGCTGATATCTGCTAGTTTTCTCCATTATAAATTTACCATTTTTCCTTTTGTTACTGATTGGCGTTTGTGGAAATATAGTCTGAGATTACTCCCAAGGTCTCGTCAAACCTTAATCCAGCAGTCTCAACCTCTACTGGTAACTCTTACTAGAATCAACAGCCACCAAGTTGGCTACCAATGGTGATCTTCTAGTGCCATCTTTCTTTCTACACGTGTTCAGAGCAATGATAAAGGTGAGCTTGCCCTTCTCCCTCATTTTTTTTATTCATTTATTTATTTATACAAGTATTGACTCATGGATTAATATTTTATTAAACACATTTTAACCTCTAATAATCATTGTTTATAGTGGTGTTCAAATTGCCCCAGATTTGATTACCAATACCCTTCAAAGTAGCCCCTAAGAATTTTGGCAGGTCCACATAAGGTTTTTAGGACCTTTATACCCAACAAATTGCTCCAGACTTTTCTCATACTTTCCACACCTGAGATATTTCTATAATATCTCATTTTTTTTTGTCAGGGTGATATTTAGAAACCAATATCATAATGTCACTGGGACATTATGACTTCTGGGCCCTCTCCTTACATGAAGGTGACACACACAAACACATAATTAACAATACTCTACTACATCTCTATTTCTTTATTTGTGTTGAAAATTAGTGCATTCATATTGATGCATTCATTTCTATTTCAAATGCTCCAGGGTTCCTTTTAACCTTCCTATTTTCTGCATCTATACTTATATCCTTCAATAGTGAGAAATATGGATCTTGATGTTATTAATCTATTTACTTATTTGTTCAGTCACCTTACGGCTTCGGAGTAACCCCTGCCAAACACACTAGCCACCTGTTGTTGTTGCCTCTTCCAGAGTTCCCTAACCCATATCCTGGGGGACCCAGGGACATGCTACCTTGGTGCTTTTACATGACTTTCTTCTTCCTGCCCTCTGGAATTCTTGAAAGTTTACCCATGTCCAAGCCTCTGTGTAGCATCCCTAAACCTCTTCCTGGGTGCCGGAAAGAAAGTTGAAGATGGGAAATAAATGGGAAATGAATGGAAGATGAGAAGAAACAATGAAATTTATTGGTTGAGTTAAAAAGTAGGAATTAGGAAAAGAATTGGTTAGAAGGGACTTTTAAATAGGGTGGGTGACCTATGCAAAGAAATAATAACATGATAAGACAAAGGAAAAAATATTAGAATGAGATCAGAATGCAGGTGAAAATTAGGAGGTGCTCATAAAAGAGGCATTTGAGAAACTCTAAGGATGTTTAACCAAAACACTGCACGCATGTGTATTTGTTGATTAGGAAAATGGATACACAGGGGCAGGAAGAAGAAAATTCCCAGCTTTGGTCATAAGTGGATGCTAATGCCATTCCCTGACATATGGGAGAGAGATACAAGCACAATTTCTGAATGGGACACAGAAGGTCACTGGTGAGACATCCCAGCAGCAGTGAATATGGGCCTGTATTTTGAGTCCAGTAAAGGAAACTGGCCTGGAGATCTGGATGTGGGAGGTTTTGTTTGTGCCCCTTCAATAAGCCATGAGATAAAGAGAAGGGAATCAGAATAAAATCCCAGAAAACATCAACAGTAAAAGATAGAAATGGGAGTAGGGAAAACTACTCATAAAAGCGATTGAGAAATGAAGAGAAGTAAGAAAAAAAAAACTGATAAAATTGTTTAAATGGGACCTGGGTATCATAGGAAAGAAGAAACAGTCAAAAAAGAAGGAATGGTCAACTAAAAAAATGTCAAATGCACAGAGATGGAAATAAATAAATCAAAGAATAAATACACATATATACAGCTGTACACATATTATATATGTGCATGTGCATATCTAAAGTGACATACATTATATACATGCACATATATGTAATTACTTAGATATGTAATTAGCAATAGGCTCTAAAGATGAACTATGTCTACAAAAACAACATTTTGACTTTTGTTTTTACTACTTAATTTTTAATTGACACTTGTCATTTGCCAGTATTCTGACAAGTAGTTTATATATAAAGATCATCTTATGATCCAGTTCATCATTGTCAGACTCACTCATGCTGTGGACTTTGTCTTATAACAGGGATACTGGTTCAATTCCTAAATGATAGCAGTATTTTCCAGTTCCCTTACTGTAAGAAATATAATTGCACATATAAAATAAAATTCAACAAATTATTTTAAAAACAATTATAAAGTAAATGTTTCATATATTGCTAACTTAATTTAATTTAAAAATCCCCTTGGTTTGTGGTGGTGATAGTCTGCTAAGAGATTGAAAAAAAATGCAAAACTTAAAGTAACTCAGGTAGGTAAGAACTCAAAACACTTTAAAGGTCAAAGAATAAAATCCTTATTATTTTTCCTAAATGGTTGCATTTTGATTTTCATTTCTTTTAGTGAATGGGAATAAATTACCTACTTTGATAACCCCTCAGAAATTAAAGTTCATGTGATGATTCATTTATTTCTCCCAATTCACTTTTTCAATGTAAATGTCAAATTTTCTTTTCTGAATCACTGGCTTTTCAATTCAGTTTTGTTTAACAAAGTACCTTTAAAGCCTAAAAAAATTAAGTCATAGGTTGCTTAGGTTTAGAATTCTCTGCTCTTCTTAAAAATTCAAAACCCTAGAATTTCAAATGTAGCTCTGCTGTGAAGCAGCTCTATTAGTCCAGATTTTTGGAACCAATTCCTATTTTCAAAGAAATATTTTACACCATAAAACCGTCAAGTTGAATTTGGTTTTCACTTTACTGAATACAAAATTACATGATGTCAAATATTGTTTCCTCTTCATGATAATGTTCTTTCGGGGAATCTTTAGATGTTCATTCATTAAATGTAGTAGTTGGCTCTTCAGCAAAATGGAGAAATGTTTCCATTAATTTAAAACATTTTCATTGAAATAAGAACAATGGGTTTAAAAAACAGTTACATTAATAAAAGAGTATTGAATTTAAAAGATTTTAAAAACAATGCCATTAAATGACAAACATGGTTTTAGAGTGAGACTGTTTTATTATTGTTTTCTGTGTCACTGCTTAGTAGCACAATGAAATTTTTAAAAAGTAATTTCCTAGTTTTTTAACACTTGTATCAACTGTAACATAAATGAAAAACATAAATGAAAAACAAACATACAAAACAGTTCAAATCAACTTAACCCCTTGGCCTGGCAGATATGAAAGGGCACAATAAAACCATTCTCTGAACTTGGGTCTCATCCTTGCCTGGTGGGTCTGGCCCAGATATAAACACTTAGCTTTGAATAGGAGTCTTAGCGTAGTAGAAAGGAATCCTCGTGGAAGGAGTCATACGCCCTTGGCACTGGAAAGAAAAGCCCATTAGCTTTGATTCTAAATTGGATTTTGAAATTGCACTTAGAGATGTGCTGGGTCAAAACCCCATCTATTTTTATTTAATACAGTGAATAGGTGACATTATGATTGGGGTTAAATTTTCTTGAGATTTCCAAATAATTTCAAGGACCAAGTTTCTAGGATTTAAAAAACCCTGCATGAAATCAAGGTCTGATTATTTTTCCTAACACTTTTCACTACAAAATTGGAAATAAAATGTGCTTACCACTGTCCCCCCACCCCCAGCCCCATTTTGTGCCATTATTTAATTAGACTCCTGTTTGACTTCATGAACACAACTTCAGGACCCTTCTGTATCACTGACTCATTCTTTCTACAAGACATTAGTCAGATGAGCCCATCTCTCTCCTTCCTTACCAGCCCTCATTCGGATCACACCATAAACCTTGGTAGTGGTCTTCATGCTCGTCTCCCTGGACAACTCTTAGTTCCTCCAATCCATTTTTTCTGACACAGGCTTTTAAAATTGCAAATCAGACCCCACCATTTTAAAGTGCTGTAACCCTGGGACAGTCTCCACTCTTGCTTAGGATACACCTGAATTCTCCACTCTGCTCATAAGGCCCTAGCTAAACTGACTTAATCTAAACCTATTTCTTACTGTTTCTCACTTTTCATCTTGGTTAGCCTCCACCAGCCCCATCTGCGTTCAGTTCCTTGAACCTGTCAAGACCTCCCTGTCGCAGGGCATTTACCCTTGCTCTTTTTCCTGCCTAGAATGTTCTCCTCACCCTGCATTTTTATCCTTCTCGAACTTGACACCTCTGTTCATGACCACCCTGTCTACAGAACCCCTGCTTCTGATACAAAATTTTTCACAGGGCACTTATATTCTTAATGTGTTTCTTCTTTACTCTTTATGAGTTTTCAAAAAGAATATGATCTTCAGGAGACTGGGAGCCTGCATTACTATTTATTGAATATTTATCTTCTTCACTGTTGTCTTCTTAGTAGTTAGAATAAGTCTGGCTCATGGTTGGCACACCTAGTATTTTTTGAGAGGTGAATAAACCTGACTTGAACTACTTCATTTTTAATCATGCCTAGCACTCAGTTAAATTCATAAATTATAAAGAAGCTTCATTTTGGGGCTAGATTTTTGCTGATGATATAATTTCATTTTAGCTTACTCATCAACAATCTCACATGTAATGTGAAAATATCACTGTCTTGCATGCATAGTTTTGTAAATTTCAAAGACATTTGAAATCAGTGCCTGAATTAGTGTGAGTAGAAACATTTTGACTCGGGGTGAGGTATAACGTTGGCTGACTGGCGTATGATGTAACAGAAGAGAAACTTACATTTGTTATTGGATCATTTTCATTCTCTGTAACACAACCCTGAAGATTTAAGTTGAGGGCTTTACAAATGATCATGATTCTCTTGGCAGCTTTCTCTTCGAAGGGTTTGATCACATACTCGGGTTCTAAAAGATCCTTTTTTTGAAGTTTCAAGCTCTGAAAAATTTGTCAGAAATTGTATTTACCACTCATCATAAAAAAATAAATTCTACATTCAAATCCCCAGTTGTATTCAAACAGCCAAGTTTATGTCCGCTCAGGAAGAATTCCAACTTACATCTATATCTGGATCCAGTGAAAACAGACTTAGTCTCTCTAAGTTCCGGGTGGTTTTGACAGACTCTTCAGTTTCTGTGAGGTACTGTGGAGAAAACTACATTAGCCCTTAGCATCCGTGTGTCCAGATGCATCCCCAGACACATCCGCTCAGTCAGCTAGCATCCCTGGGTGTTATCACTGTTTTAATGTCATCCACTAATACAAAATAAGTCTTATAAAAACATGCTTTTGTTTTTGAGAGCTGTGTTCCCATTAAGTGAAACACTTAGGTTAATGGAAAGTTCTGAATTCCTTCCTTAGTCTGAATCTTAAGAGAGCATTTCCATCTGTCCTGTGAAAGCCATAAATGATAAGTAGCACACACAATGATAACTTCATTACCTTAGTGAAATCTGGGTGTAGGCTGTTCTCTGAAGACCCCGTTTCCTCTGGTGTACATTCACAGGTTGTAGAATTATCCAGCGGATCTTGAAAAGATACACCAAAACAGGTTTTTAAATAGCATTCACAACCATAGCTTTTTATACCCATGACATACGAAACTGGGTTAGACTCAAGAGCTTAGAGGGACCTTGGTGAGCTAAGACTTAATTTTCTTCTCTCTCTGCACTCTATCCATACTCTGTTAGGCTGTCAGGGGCTGGAAATTAGACTCCCTGATGATCATTTTGGGATTCTTGCCAGACACCTTCCTGTGCTGGTAAGAACTTTGGGTCCTTATGATACACATGTACCTTTGGAGTGTTCTTGATTTGCTTCAACAATGCATACTAGAGTTTTCTTTTATATGTCTATATTTTTCTTTTTTGTATATATTGTATATTTATATGTTGTATATATTTTGTATATATGTTTACATATGTTTTTGTAAATATCCTTGATAATTCTCACTCTCAATACATCAATCTAGAACCCATCTGCTAGCTTCAGTTACTTTAGCTCTGTGGGACGCTGTAAACATTAGTACTCTAGTTAATTATTATTAAGTAAGTAATACTCTGGCATAGAGAAGCTGTGTTAAATAGACATTATTATTTCTGTATGTATATATGTGACTGCATGACCAATGTGATTCCACAACCTGTACACTCAGAAAAATGAGAAATTATACTCCGTCTGATTTAAATGTATGATATGTCAAGATTATTGTACTGTCATGTGTAACTAATTAAAACAATAAATAAATAAATAAATAAAATCACCAACAATGTTCTTCCACATTATTTCATGAGGCTTTCAATTTATAGCATGTGATACTTAAGACTACTAGAATTTATGAACGATTTGGTTTCTAAACTACCAAAGTGCTTTGTGAAATGTCTTGAAATCATTTTCTATTGGGAGCAGTAACTGACTCTGTGGGTCAAAAACTTGCCTCTCATATAGCTGTGAGTTTGTTCTCTATCCTTTTACTTTTCTCTCCTCTTTCTAATTTCCTTCTCTTTGCCTACAACAAATTAGAATCTTATGAGGAGACTAGGCTGGTCAGAAGAATTTTTTTTTTATCATATAGATTTCTTATTACCACACATAGCACTGAAACTTTCACATAAAAGCTGATCTCAATATGGTCAAAAAACCATAGATGAAAATACATTTTAACTAAGAGGGAGTAATACATATTTGTCCTTTCAAAGAATAAGGTCTACTAATTCAATGGAATGAAGGGTCAAAACACATAAATGACCTCCTATAAGATAACCTTCCATCAGACATGGGTACATTTTTGATGCTGCTGACAAATGACTCCCAACATTATTTTTAGGATGACAGCCTCAAATCATTGCCAGTCAACTCAAAATCATCCCTATAAGAGGTGACCATAAGAATCAGGTGACTTCTTAGAGTAAATAGCTCAGGGATGTATGGGTTAGAACTGACGGCTACCACCACTGCCCCAGCTTTAAAAGAACTGAAATCACAGGTCAGAGGAAGGAAGATGGTTTCCTGAGCTCTCACCTAGGCCCAGGTCGGTGAGCTCTGTGCTCCTCCTTCCCTGCAGGGGCCCCTCGGGGTTGATCTGCAGGATGCGGTTGAGGGTGTGAATCCACTCGTCCATGTCCAACTCAGTTTCAGCGGCCAGCACAAAATAGGTCAGATCGTTCATTTTCAGTTCAAAGGCATATTTTCTTAGTCGGTTATTCTGTGATACACAAAGAAAGAAAGGCCCATTGAGAAGTCTTAGAGAGTGAGAGGCATTTTCTGTGGGGTTGGGATTTCCAAGTCTTTCTGTAAGGTGGCCAACATAGAGAAAAACCTTCAAGATGGGACAGAATTTCAGAGTCCCAACTTACTTTGGTTTCTTTCACATATATTTGTACTAAGAAACATTTCATTCACATTTTGTTGTTTGAGTATGTGCACCTAAACATTTCGTCTTCAGGCACGAGTGTGACTGTGTTCCAGCCTTTGAAGAACTGCCCTGAGCTTCTGCCGTCCTGCTCAGCGTGGGTTCTGTCTGCAACTCACCACAGCTGGGCGTCTGACCTCATCACATCCAGAGGCACCTGCCAAGTCACTGACAAGCTCTTTGCTGCCATACAAATCTAAGGGACATTTCTTTCTTTCTGTCTTCCATGACTTTAAACAGAATTGGCACGGCAGCTAGCTCCTCCTCCTTGAAGTTCACTGCCCCTGGCCTCCATGGTCACACTCTTCCCACCTCATCAGTCGCCACTGTCCACTCTGTGCTGCGGGCTCTTCCTTCTCTTCATGGCTTCTAATGGTAGTCCTGGCTCTGCCTTAGACTCCGTCTATCTCAGTCCAGTGGCTTTGAAGGGCTTCCAAAGGCAATGGCAGCTCAGTTCTACCCCTGGCTCTGGCTTGGCCATCAGTCCCCAGAATCTCTGTAACTTGACATCTCTACTTGGCTTTTTGTGACTAATCCAGAAAGCCTTGGTCTAGTTCCTGGGATGTGCTCCTGATACATTCTTGGTTTAGCCACAGGATCTGAAAATGTTCCCCCTCCCTGAAAATTCCCCTAAACACAGAGAGCGTGGTGTTTCCCTCATGTACTTAACATGACTTCAATCCACTCTTCAAACCTAAACTAAAAACCATCCTCAATTCCCCAGTTTCAGACAAGGGGACAAAGGTTATTGTCCTCCAGAACACTTACATTAATTCCAAATTATATGCTTTTTCAATTTGCTTTGTTTCAATTTTCTTTTTTCTTCAAAGCTACCTCCACAAGGGCTTTGTCAGTTTCGTTTACCACTGTATCTTGTGACGGTGTGAATACATACAAGGGTTTAGGAGTGGGGTTCAAAACAAGTCATATTTTATGAATGAAAAAAAAGTTCCTATTCTTAGGAACTAAAATTCTAGTGGGGACATGGTGAGTGAATGGATAATGAACTGGCCAGACAATTGAAAAACAAAACTGCATTGCATTAGAATGGAATGATATGATGAGCAGCTACTTTAGAAAGAGTGGTGAAGGCAGGGCTTTACAAAGGTGATGTCTAAGTCAAAATCTGTAAAAGAAGGAGCCGGCTATTTAAATACCAGAAAAGGGCACTGAGAGTAGGGGTTGGGGGCAAGACCAATTCTTCTCTTGTAGTTTTATATATTTCTGCCATAAGATTAGAAACGTGAATTCAAAGTGTAAACTTTTCCCACTAAGTTCACAATAATCCTGTAAGCAGAATTATACAATTCTATTTAACATGTGATGAAGTTGAGTTTGGGGGGATTAGTGAAAACATGCTTGAGTTTGTAGCAGCAGCAAGTGGCAGAGAAGGGAAAACCACTTCAGGACCAGTGCTCTGAATCCACCGCCTGAGCTGCCCAGAGCCAGGCTTGCAGAAGATGCCCAGTCTATGCTGCTCTTCCTTGCTACTGCCCTGGCACCACCACACATCAAAGAGGTGGCTGTGACCTGTGGTCTCTGTTGATCTAAGTTCAAGAGAATGCACAACAGAGCAACATCTAAGTCCTGACAAAAAGTACAATTCAAGAATTGAAGGAGAAAGAAGACTAAGTGAAAAAACTAACTATGCTTCTCACTGTGGAATGTCCCTGTTTAAATGTCACTTTGTATATTCTTCCAAGGACAAGCTATTTGCTCCTGTCCATACCTTTGTATTATTGTCAAGTGTTATACATGTCTTGCTTTGTGATGATTCAATCACAGGTCCGGCTCTTTAATAATTCACAAGTCTCATATGAGAAGAAGCTAACTTTTTAGCTTCAGTGTTTATCGCAGTGATGTTCATTCATAAAAGAGATGCTTTTTGTTTACATTGTGTGCTGGGCAAAAACAAATGTGGTCTCTGCCCTTGTAGAATAGGGGAGACAGGCATTAACCAACTAATCACACCAATATAAAACTGGAGAATAGGTGTATTTAGATTTTGTATAAATGCTTTGATGAGGAGATACTAGGATCTGTGAGAACATGGAATAGGATGATTCTGGCAAGAGTTGAATTTTGAGAAGATCTTACTGGCTGTAATGGAAATAGTGGGATGCAGTCAGAAAGATAATGACCTCAAACTTGGTGTACAAAGCACATAGCTAGACAGCACGTTTGAGTGAAATTCCTAGATGTCATGCCCTCCCCAGGGAGAGTGGGGTAGGCTCTCTTCATATGCCCTCACATGTCTTTCTGGGAAATTCTGATGAAGGAGAAACTACCTTGACCTTCACTGACACAGAGGGCCTAAGGCAAAGACCACATGGCTGGAGAGAAGGTGAGAGAGGTTTCCTACCATGGCCATGGTAGAGGCCATGAACAATAGGAAAAGAAGTAGATTCTCTGAAAAGAAGGAGAGATGGCCAGAATTTGAGACATAACTTTTACTAGGATATTGTTAAGTGCCTGAGTATGGTGACATGCAAGCAAATCTTATTGTTGTCTTAAAAACAAACCTATATAAAGAAAATCTGCTTGATAACTCCGATGCTGCAAATAATATGGGAGGGAGACACAGAGCCCAGTAAATGTCATGCTAGGTCAGAAAAAGTGGATCAAGTTGCAACTTTCTTTCAAACACAAAGGCCAAACCTAATGGAATTTTCAGAAATAAAATACTTTAAAATATAAATAAAAGTTGATTTTCTAAATTGCATTCTGTACTTCAAATGAATTGAGTATGGTTACTGACTTCAATATTATAATATCTTTTAAAAACCTGAGTGAAGTATAACAAGTTCCTACTTCTCAAAAAAGGACACTTATAAGTGCAAAAGGCATTCTGTTGGCAAGTTCTCAAAATGTAAATTATCTTTTTTTGAGAGAAATAGAAGTACTTGCAGTATATAGAAGCTTATGCTGGGAACACTTAAGATGGCTGGGTTTCTATCTCAAGCTGTAATCTCAAAGGTAATAGTACATGAAATAGCTAAAAAGGACGGACAAAGATCAAAAGTTAGTGGGATGTTTTAATAACCTTAGAGTGTAATTGATAAGTCATTGAAATGGTAATGTAATCAAGAAGTAATCATGGTCTTCCTCTTGATCCCCCAATTTTACTTTATTTCCCTTAAATCGGTGTCCAGCGCAAAGTAGCCAAAGTAGCCAAAGTAGCCAATGCAGCTACTGTGTCCAGTCAAGCTCACTGCCCTCCCCCTACATGATTTCATAAATAAAAAGAAGCTGTGAGCATGCCCTGCTGCTACACAATGTGCTTAATAAATCGAGGCATGCGAGTTTGCTTCCGCAGTGTTCACATGGAGAGTCCTGCATCTCCAAGAAAACCACTAAAGCTGACGGAAGACTGAATGGCAAAGAGCGAAGTCATCCAAACAACATATTCCATTGTGCCGATTATGTTTCTAGCACTTTCTACAGAATTTTTCAGGAACAATAGAGGAGTTTTTAAAAGAAACATCACAACATCAAATCCAGGTTACTGGTATTGGTGGCTCCCTTCCATGTTATCCTTTCTTTTCTCTGTAGCTTTATTTGTCCACTTAGACAACAAAAAATTATTGAGAGCCTTTTCTGTGCCAGTCACACAGCACTGAAAAAAATTTAAAAAGTGCTTTCTCTTATTGAACTTATAGTATAATGGAGTGTCAGTAAATTGATATGTAGAAATAGAATTAAATGTAAGTAATCCATGTGGAGCGTAACAGTATAGCATCATGCAGTGATACATTTAATTTCATTCTTACATAGGCTGTTGGGACTTATTATCTGAGTTATGTCACTCATGTCTTATTTGCATATGCCACTTCTGTTTTGTTTCATTTTTCTGTGTACCCTTCCATAGACTGGAAGCTCTTTGAAGACAGGAATCACATCTGTTTTCAGACTTTGTGTCTTTCACAATGCTTTGCATATAACAAGTTTCCCAATATATATTTCCTGATGTGAATCCTGTGTTAAACACTCATGGCTTAAAACTGCACACGAGGGCATCTTTGCAATGTTCCTTTAGCCTCATGGCTTATGTAGGGTAAATGTACGTATGTGGATACATACTTATGCTGTCTGAGGTGAAGTCTTTGTTCTTCTTCTTTTTTGTTTGTTTTATTCAAGGGAAACTGGCAATGTTTCTTAACCAAATAGGTCTGACTCATTCTAGTTATTCATTTGTTCTCTGCTTTTGTGTGTATGTGATTCATCTTCAAGCACATTTTGTGCCTGAGAACTTGAAAGAGTAATGGTTAAACTTTGTACTATCTCACTTGAAATCTTTCCAGATGAACACATTTGCAAGCCAGAAAGGGCTGTAATTAAAGAGGCAGGAACTGGGATCCACATCTCTGGTGACCAGTAAGTAGCACAGACGTCTGTCTCCCAACATGATCTCAAGAACCTGGAAGTTCCTAAAAGGTATAAAAGGTGTAAGGGGGACTGGTTGAAGGTTCTTCATCAAGGGGCTCGAAAGTGCAGGGACACAGAGTTGAAATCTTCAAAGACACGTGTGAAAAGTCTAGACAGGCTTAGCCTTTCTGTGCAGAGATGCAACTTCCCTAAAAGAGTTCACCTGATCTGTGCTGCCAAACTGCTCCATGAGCGCTGTCATTCACACCTCTATTATATATAGCTCTTGTGACAGGGAATAGTAGAGAGCAGGTGGCTCTGTCCTTCTCTGACTCTGAAAGAAAACTGAATCCCCCACACCTAAACAGGGTTCTGAACACATCACAGGCACTAAACAAGCTGTGGAATGAGAGAAAGAATGAAGGAACAAAAAGAGAAATGGATTTGTTAGTACACTTAGGTAGAAGTTTCAGGAAGGTGAATCAAGATTTGTGTGGCTTTACCATACAAAGTGTCCATCTCTTAAGGTTGTGAACTTTGTAATTAAAAGAAAATTAGAGGAGAAAGCTGAAGACACAATGTCTCCCAGGTTAGTACATTTATTTTAGTTTCATGGGCAAGAAATCTTGAGATCAAAGAGGCTAAGTCAGTTATTCAAAGCCTTCAGGAAGTAAAAACTAGAATTTGAATACTGACCTGCACCAATCCCAAGCTTGGGTTTCCCCCCACAAGACTCTTTCTAAGGTGATGCTTAAACCCATCCTGTACCATCCTTCTATGCATGATATCTATAAAAATCTTAATTTTAGGGTTTTATAGGTATCCTATCTGTAGGACATAGGTGGGACATAACAGGTTAAGCTGATACTGAAACACAGTCTGACTTAAAGTTTCTTGGAGCAGAAAGTCAGACCAGAGTTCTAAGGTGTATGTCTGACATAGTCTATGATTCTTTCTTTTTCAATTTACTTTTTTTATATTTTTAATTTTTTTTACTTGTAGTTGGACACAATACCTCAGTTAATTAATTTATTTTTTATAAATAAAAATAGGAGGGAACCCAGTGCCTCACACAGAGTAGGCAAGGACTCTACCACTGAACTATACCCCCAGTCCAGTTATAGTCTTTGAAGAAAGACACTGCATAACCACTGTGTCTCTGCAAACTTAATAAGTAAAAAGACCACAATTATACTTAAAAAAATGATGAGTCATTTGACAGAGCAAGCTTTGAAGTACAAGTGGAAAAGAACATATGTAAAATTTTCAGCTCCATGTCTGCAAAAGGTAGTTATTGATCTCTAAACTATTGCTAAAGAATTATTTCATATTGCTAAGACCAAAGAGCCTCTTTTATACCCAACAATAGACAACTATCTCCCCCCTCCATTAAGATCCTTATAGCCCATTCCATATGGAAAAGCTGGCGTCTGTGTTAAAATGCAATTAGCTTTCACTTCCAGTGGAATGCTCAGCTACACTTAATTAATTCTTTCCTTTTAAAGTTCAGCCTTATTCCTGTATATCAGCGACAAATCCTCTGAAATGGAAATGAGGACAACCACTCCATTCACAATATCTTCAAAAAAAATAAAATACTTGGGAATCAACCTAACAAAAGAGGTGAAAGACTTATACAATGAAAACTACAGAACCCTAAAGAGAGAAATAGAAGAAGATCTTAGAAGATGGAAAAATATACCCTGTTCATGGAGAGGCAGAACTAACATCATCAAAATGGCGATATTACCAAAAGTTCTCTATAGGTTTAATGCAATGCCAATCAAAATCCCAATGGCATTTCTTGTAGAAATAGAGAAAGCAATCATGAAATTCATATGGAAAAATAAAAGACCCAGAATAGCAAAAACAATGCTAAGCAGGAAGTGTGAATCAGGCGGTATAGCGATACCAGACTTCAAACTATACTACAGAGCAATAGTAACAAAAACAGCATGGTACTGGTACCAAAACAGGTGGGTGGACCAATGGTACAGAATAGAGGACACAGAAACCAATCCACAAAACTACAACTATCTTATATTGGATAAAGGGGCTAAAAGCATGCAATGGAGGAAGGATAGCATCTTCAACAAATGGTGCTGGGAAAACTGGAAATCCATATGCAACAAAATGAAACTGAATCCCTTTCTCTCACCATGCACAAAAGTGAATTCAAAATGGATCAAGGAGCTTGATATCAAATCAGAGACACGCAGTCTGATAGAAGAAAAAGTTGGCTACGATCTACATTCGGTGGGGTCGGGCTCCAAATTCCTCAATAGGACACCCATAGCACAAAAGTTAATAACTAGAATCAACAAATGGGACTTACTCAAACTAAAAAGTTTTTTCTCAGCAAAAGAAACAATAAGAGAGGTAAATAGGGAGCCTACACCCTGGGAACAAATCTTTACTCCTCACACTTCAGATAGAGCCCTAATATCCAGAGTATACAAAGAACTCAAAAAATTAGACAATAAGAGAACAAACAACCCAATCAACAAATGGGCCAAGGACCTGAACAGACACTTCTCAGAGGAGGACATACAGTCAATCAACAAGTACATGAAAAAATGCTCACCATCTCTAGCTGTCAGAGAAATGCAAATCAAAACCACCCTAAGATACCATCTCACTCCAGTAAGATTGGCAGCCATTAAGAAGTCAAACAACAACGAGTGCTGGCGAGGATGTGGGGAAAAGGGTACACTTGTACACTGCTGGTGGGACTGCAAATTGGTGCAGCCAATTTGGAAAGCAGTATGGAGATTTCTTGGAAAGCTGGGAATGGAGCCACCATTTGACCCAGCTATTCCCCTTCTCGGTCTATTCCCTAAAGACCTAAAAAGAGCATGCTACAGGGACACTGCTACATCTATGTTCATAGCAGCACAATTCACAATAGCAAGACTGTGGAACCAACCTAGATGCCCTTCAATAGACGAATGGATAAAAAAATGTGGCATTTATACACAATGGAGTATTACTCTGCATTAAAAAATGACAAAATCATAGAATTTGCAGGGAAATGGATGGCATTAGAGCAGATTATGCTAAGTGAAGCTAGCCAATCCCTAAAAAACAAATGCCAAATGTCTTCTTTGATATAAGGAGAGTAACTAAGAACAGAGTAGGGACGAAGAGCATGAGAAGAAGATTAACATTAAACAGGGATGAGAGGTGGGAGGGAAAGGGAGAGAGAAGGGAAATTGCATGGAAATGGAAGGAGACCCTCAGGGTTATACAGTGGAGGGGGTAGAGAGAGAGGAGGGGAGGGGAGGGGAGAGGAGGGGAGGGGGGATGGTGGAGGATGGGAAAGGCAGCGGAGCACAACAGACACTAGTATGGCAATATGTAAATCAACGGATGTGTAACTGATGTGATTCTGCAATCTGTGTATGGGGTGAAGGTGGGAGTTCATAACCCACTTGAATCAAAGTGTGAAATATGATATGTCAGGAAATTTGTAATGTTTTGAACAACCAACAATAAAAAATTAAAAAAAAATAAAGTTCAGCCTTATTAATTTCTGGAGGAATTCCAGATTTTCACTGTCCAGAAACAGGCCAGGACTAAGAGGCTGGAAAGAGCTCCATTTTGCATCCATATATCTAAGTGACCCCAGTAGTTGTCCAAGATGTAATCTCAGCTACAAGGTAACCAGTGAGTGCCTGTGGCTTGCTGATAACAGAAAGCACAGCTCTAGTGGCCTGTGATCAGAAACAAAATTTCTCACCTCAAGCAGCCAGAGCTTTATTGGGAAATTTGAGGGGAGATTGCTAAAACACTCGAGTGCTTCCATTTTTACCTAAGAAGAAATAAGGTAAGACAATGCATCTGAGCAGAGAATAAATGTTTTGAATGCACAGACCTCCAATGTCCATGGAAAAGGAGAGGTCTCTGGAATTACTCTGTTTCCCTTTGCCATAGTGCTTCATGCCAAATTTAATACTAAGAACAATAATTTGAAGGTCAAGAACTTGCAGAACAGCAGTACCTGTTAAGAGAACTAGCTGTTTCTGAAATTAAAACCTCGGGAATCAATGTAATTCTTGCCTTTGGAGGAGACCTCCTCACAGAGGAAAGAGGGTGTGTGCACACACTGTGAATTTACATGGTTACCTCAAGATGACAATTATGAAGTGTATGCTGTGAGCTGTGATTTGCTTATTATCTTACTGAATTTCCTTGGCTCCGTGGTTCTCCCCACAGAAGCCATCTATGCAGGTGGCCATTCTCCTCTTTTCCTTGAATACATAGCTCAGCTTATATCAGCTTGCTCCTCCTCAGGACCTTTGCACCTGCTGTCCCTGCTCATTTTTTAGTCCATGAACCATATGGTGCCTCTTCCAAAATGCTTTTCTTATGTCTTGAGCACTAACATTCCTCTCTCTCCTCTGTGACCTTGTTTCTTTCTTTTATCGAAAAACTTACCAGCTGACTTCATCCTATTTATTTATTTATTTGCTTATTTCCTGTTTTTCTTTGAAATAAGTTTTGTGGAAGTAGAGATGTAGGCCACTTTGGTTTTCACTGAAGGCCTAGAGTCTAGAACACTTCTGGGTTCACATCACATAATTAAAAAATATTTGCTGAATGCATTTTGCCATGAAAATAACCCCCAAGGGGGAAAAGGGATTTCCACTCACCTGTACCACACCTGTACAGGAATCCAGAAAGATGCAGCCTTTGGGTTCTTTGGATATTTTTTCATCTTTGTAAAAGTTCATAATGTAGGAATTATCGGGCAACTGAGTCAGCTGGAAGTAGCGCTTTTTGAATGACTAAATAAAAGATAGAAGAAGTTAAATCGCAGTGAGCTGTTACTCATGGAGGTTAGAAATATTGTAATTCCTTCAGAAAGGCGTTGTTCTAGAGAAGAGTATCCTACTTCCTCATAAATAAAATATGATATGAAACATAAATTCAATGCAAATGGCTCTCCTCTGTGCTATGACCCAAGGAGGGAGTATCAAGAAAGGTGACAGAAATGAAGATGAGTCTTGGTGTCCCCTTACCCGCACAGTAACGGTATTGTTCACGGTGCTGTTAAAATTTCCCTTGTAGAGCCAGCCAGACTTGAAAACTCCTGATCCTCCGGCTCCCCCACCGCCCTTGGAGGAGGAGTGGGAAGTGGTATCCTGCAGAAAGGTATCATTAGCATGGCACTGTGCATCCAGGGCTCAGACGCGGCACTTAAAAACCGGCCTCCTTTTCCTGTCTTTGACTCATCTGCAAAATCATGTTCAATGTCAAAACAAACATGATTCATTCTGACTAAAAGCCCCAACACAATCAGCTACTTCTGCTCATGAAAAACTGGCCAGAAGGTGAAATCTCCAATGCAAGACAGGAACTAATCGCCCTCATGTTTAAACATTTCACTTTCAACAACTCACTTACTTCATCCTTATCAGCATCTTCATGGTCAACCTCAAAGGAATGTGAAGGAAGTTTCTCTGGTTTGTATTCTGCTCTGATATGTTAAAAAAAAAGAAAGAAAGAAAGAAAAAAGGGTTCTGATTTGTCATTTAGGACATGGCTCTCATTTTCAGCTGTTCCCAAGGTAACAACTATGCTAGCACTCTTAGAAATTTTTAAGATTTGTAATCTTGAAAACTGTGGGGGTCCCATTTCCTTTAGAAGTATTAACCTTGCCCATGCCATTATATCTTACCTCCAGTAAATAAACAATTTAAGCAATGGAGTTAACTATTCACACAGATGTATTAAAAGATGAATTAAAAGAAAGCAAACAAGATGCCATTAAAGGTTTGGAAGTTTCCTACCTCCACCTTCTGAAGTCTTAGCAGTGACATTTCCATTACCTTTCCTGCCTCACCTCTGTGTGACATGATTGAGGCTACAGGGAGGTCACCTGAAGAGCCTCAGCTCTGAGGAACCCTGATCCTGAGAAGCAGCCTGTGCCATGTCACTGGGCTGTGCAGCTTCTCTACCCGAGGGCTCCTCAGAAGGCCACTGGAAGGGACCGAGTGGCAGCTGTGCTTCCTTTGTGCATTCCCAGGGCAGCTGAGAAATGCCTCCTCGGCCATGGCATCGTTATCTGCCCAGAGGAGCACGAGGGCACAGCTGGTTCTATAAGTAGGTCAGAATGACAGGCTTTCATTGGCTTGACGCCATCTCACAAGAAAGGGTTGGATGGAAACCAGAAAATCCCTCCCAACGCTCACACACTCCTGATATCCAGCTTTTTTTTTTTTTTTTTTTTTTTTTGGTAACAGAGATTGAACCCAGGGGCCTTAACCACTCAGCCACATCCCCAGCCCTTTTGAATATTTTATTTAGAGACAGGGTCTTGCTGAGTTGCTTAGGGCTTTGCTAAGTTGCTGAGGCTGGCTTTGAACTCGAGATCCTCCTGCCTCAGCCTGCAGAGCTGCTGGGATTACAGGTGTGTGCTACTATGCTCTTTAGCACAACTATTGCAAAAATTTCTATATGTAGAAATTTCATGGAATGTTTTTGTTTTCTCTCAGATGATTTATATTGTGCAGAAATAATCTCTGAATCTGACTATTGAGGAAAAAAAAAAGATCAGAGGCAAATTGGTATTCCCATCACACACATTTCCTATGCTGACGATATTCCAAAGAGGAAGGAAAATGACCATACTTATATGTAAGTATGCATAAATTTTCCCTACTGTGTGTTCATGTAGGGTGCTACTAATGGATTTAAAATATTCCCTCACCCTCCTGGGCACACGAAAATGTCGATTCCTAGTTTTCAACAGTGGAAGAGATGACACAAAAATAACATTGTCCGGGTGCTCAACTAGGCAAAGTCTGAAATCAGAACCACACGCCATTCCTGTTAAGAGGGTTTTTGAACATTGTGGTGAAATATACACAAGAATTATTGTTTAACCATGTTGAGGCAGATTCATATTGGGGTGCAGCCATCACCGTCTCCAGCTCCAGGTCTTTCCATCCTCCCATTCTGAAATTCTGTGCCCATTAAAAATAATTCTCCACCTCTTCCCCTCTCCACACCCCTGCTTACTGCCACTATCCGACCTTCTCTGCCATGCGCTTGATTATTCTAAGCCTCATATGAGTGGAATCAGGTATTTCTCTTTCTGTGTCTGGTTTATTCACTTAACATCAGGTCTTCAAGGCTCATCCATGTCATAGCATGGGCCAGGATTTCATTCATTTTTAAGCCTGAATACAATGACAATTGTCATTGTAACCTGGCAAAAGATCATTTCCATTAAGTCATCCTGGACTCTTCGAATTGGGGCTCTCTTCCTGTGGACTCTGAGCATTAGTCTCTCAACGATGCATACCTGCTCCTGTTAGCTGTGCCCTGTTCTAAGCCTTCACTGGATTATGCCTTTCTTAAAGGCAGGAACTCTAGTGAACACCCACCGGCATCTTACTCAGCTGTCCTTTCCTACTGCTTTAGATGCTCAAAACCCATTTGCTGGTTGATTCAATTAAAGGGCAAGGTGAGCAAGAAGAATAGAAGCGAACTGATATAAAAATGGTATAATTTCACACTCTCTTGTGGCAGTCATCTTGGTGATGTTTATTATAGCTGAGGAATGTATTTTTGGTGATCAAAATCTAAAGATGTACCTCTGACATGTTCATGGTATTTTAAAAGTATTTTACTATTGTGATTTTACCTGATAAATTCATTTTAATGAGATTTACTGGCAACTCAAACAATAAGAACAGTAAAGCTGTTCTGAGGATAATAGTACTTGAGACTGAGTGTTAGGGTTGGTCCTATTTCCAATTTCCATCCTGTTTTGTTTTAGCTGTGATCTGAACAAAACCTCAAGACCTACAGAAAAGTAGTTACTAATGGTAAAAGTTTTATTTAACAGTCAGAGGCTTGATAGAAAAGTGGTGGGAAATGTGCATCTCATGGTCAGCTCCACTTCAAGGTCTAGCATATAGTATATATTCAATAAATATTTTTAATAGATATATAAGACATGGATGGACATTTCAAAGACATTAATGCATAATATGATCTTCCTCAACCATGACTTATTTACAAGTCCAAAGATGTTCCAAAATATATACTGAAGTCTAAATGTTCATTAAATGGTCTATTGCTTTTTAGTAAATTACATGTGTGTGCAATCAGACATTTGTAATGATGCTAGGTTCTATAGTCTTGATTAATCTTACCATTTTATAGGATAAGAATAAAGACTGTAACAATAATTTATATAAAACACACAGTGTAAGAGATGGGTTTAGGAGATTTATCTCTGAAATCATTTTTGCTTTTAGAAAAGGTGAGTTTGAACCATCTTTAATAAGAATGTTAATCACAAATGAAGACTCCCCGCCCCCCAAAGGACCTGGGTACTTATGTAGCGTTAACATGGTCCACCCCTTTTGATCAGGCTCAACTTTATGAGAAGGCCAAGAAAGTAGAGGTTCCACAGTATTATTTCTGAAAGATGAAAATTCTTCCCACTCATCAAAAAATAGTCTCTTTCTCTTTAATATCATCTGACACTCCTTGAGAGAAAAACAGCTCCTTTTACCTCTTCATTTGATTGACAAAGCCCTTAAATACAACCTTTCCTCCTCTCCCCCTCCTGTGAGAGATGACATGTCACCCCAGGTTCAGGGCAGGTTCAAACAGCTGATTTCAAGGTGACTTGAAGCATTTCTTCTGCAGAAGATGAACAGTGTTCCAGCATCTGAACATGCTGGCCCAGCCTTAAAGGGAGGACTGAGGACACATCCCAAGTGCACGGCAAAGGGATGAGGAGGGAAAACCAAGGAGGCAGAGCCAAACTTGAACGTGGGATGTCAACCCTGGCTCTGTGCTCATCATTTGCCCTCCATCTGCCTTAGGCACAACACAAAGCTGTTCATTTATGAACTCCTTATCCTGTCCTCTAGTGCCAGCATGGCAGGTCCTTCCTCCTCTTTCTCACAGAGGAATGATTTTGTGGGTGTTTGTTCTTGACACCTGTGGACTGCAGTATTGCTCACTTTCTCATTAGGGCTGATTTCCAGGACTCACTGTACAAACAAGCAAGAGAAGGAACAGTTTTTCAAACTTGTGAAGGACAAAGGGACAACATAAGGTTTTCGTGATCATCAATGCATAAGGCTCAGTACTCTTGAGGGGTTTTCACAGATCTCCCAGGTGAGAAATGACAATGACAACGGAGATAGTCTAAAACATGTGGCCAAAGAATCACAAAATCCTATGCATCAAAACTGACTGTGAATAATACGGGACAAAACACTAAGGAACCCATCAACAGAGAATGGCTAAACAAATTATAGTAGACCCTTGGGAAGAGAGTCACTCAAAATGGAAAAGGAGCTATGGATACATGTGACAACAGGGACATCACTCGAAAGCACTGTGCCGTGTGAAAGAAACCAGAAGCACAAGAATATACATAGCATGATTCTACTGTTATGATGCTCTTGGTAATGGTTGTCTCTCTAGGGTAGCGGTGAGCACTGAGCAGGAAATCAGATTACCATCACCTGGGGGGTGATGGTACTCTTTGTCTCAAAGGAGGTGTGAGTTGCTGGTGAACTCTTCCTCAAAAGGACTATCCAATGGTTCACTCAAAATTTGCATATTTCCTTGTATGTGAATTTTACTTGAACCACCCCCCCCTGCAATAAACTGCACATTCATAAATCCTACCCGATGACTTGTTCTTCTTGGCACACAAGTCTTTTCCTATGTTCGAAAATTTGCATGACACTTTTAAAGTGTTGATGGAACGATATAAAGAGTAACCCAAAATGATACCTTTTGAACAGACTCTCTCCTTTTTATACTACTAATAATCAAAACTTCATACAGAAAATGTTAAAAAAATTTTTTTCAACAATTTCACAAATGTTACATTTATTACTTAGATAGTCTCTATTATGCTATGTTACAATTTACATCTCTACACTCTTTTATAAAATAAAATTTCCTTTAAGCATTCCCCTTAGGTCCACTTTAACTGTTCAAAAATAACTCAGAAGATACGAGACAACAGGAATGAGGTCAATAGCAAAACAACCAAATGCAGTCGTCTTTGTGTCTATGCTGACTTCATTTCTCAATTTAAAAAATATATATATATATACATATGTGTGTGTGTGTGTGTGTGTGTGTGTATCAGTGAGTTCAAGTTAGGGTTGATGTGGGCATGTCCTTCCAGTGCCAGCTTTTCCCAATTCTACGTTTCCTGAATCCAGTTCATACCTGATAACTAGAAGAACCACAAGAATGCCAGCCACATATGAGAAAACAAGCCCCTAAACTGAAGAAGCTCCCGTTCTAGGGGAGGAGGGAGTCCAGAATAAATTGGGCATAAGTCAGCACAAGTTGCCTGAGTGAAAATGGTTGTTGGAAAAATCAAAGGGTTTCAAGAGATGCATTGCACAGCAGGGTGACCAACGTTAATGACCAACACCCCATTCTTACAAACTTCAGAAGGAGTCACGTGAAGTGCTCTCACTGCAAAAATGATGACAACTAGGAGGATTTTTTAATTAGCTAGATTTGACCAGTCCAGTGTCTGTGGACTTCAGAACGTCTTGCTGCACATGTAAAAATGCACGATGCTATCTGGCAACTTAAAATAAATGATGAAAAAAAAAAAAAAAGAATCGGAGAGAAGAGAGTGATTGGGTGGGAGAGGCAGAGATCAAGATTAGTAAAGGTGGGCACGGGAGGCCTCTCTAGGGAGGTGTCCTTTAGGTTGAGCATGAGAAGCAGCCAGTTTGAGCTGCTTTAGGGAAACATCTTTCCCGCAGAGGGAAGCATAAGAGTGAAGGTGCTGAGGAGGACAAGCTCAGAGCACCTAGGAGTGGAAGGCAGCGAGACTGGGCATGGGGAGGAAGGACAGTGGGAGGAGGTGAGCTCAGCTGCGCAGGGCACGGCCCTGGGCCCTGATGGTGGACAGTGTTTCCACTACCTCTGAGGTTTGAGGGCTACTAGGGCTGTTCTTAGTCTTGGTCCCAATGGTTCCCAGGGCGCACCTTCTCTGTCTTTAAAGAAAACCAGCCATCACTCTCACATCAGTCCTGGGGGCTACTGTGCAAGACTACCTTGTCTTTTAAAGATCGTGGGAAAGTCAGCACTTCAGGCTCTTGACTTTAAATTCCCCGAGCCCCAAGGAGCATTCTGTGATTTCTCAGAGCCTTTGGGATCTTGGGTAAGGGCCAGTCAGGGATCTTACCCTCAGAGTTTGATTCCAACTGAGTTATGATTTATTGTCAGTCTCATTTATCAGTTTTTCACTTAAATTTCCTTCATCACCTCTATAAGAATGGTGGCACCTCTCGGTGCCCAAGTTTCCTCTATAAAATGTGGAAGAGATTCTAACCGATGGTTATTAAATGAGATAACATACTTATGGCATCTAGCATATTCTAACTCACTCACTGTAGACACTCACGAAACATTCTTTTGTCCTTTACAAAATTATTCTGTCCTAACTCAGCCCACCTAGGCTGGCCATACCTTATTTGATCTTTAGTCAAAAAATATAAGTTTAGGAAGTTTCCTTTTCTATATCAAATCTACTATGGTTAAAAATTATTTCATGTGTCACAGATCTCTGTACTTTACCTAGGGGATAAATGAAGTCAGTGGTATAAGCTTTTTATGTTGCTCTGATCACCTGGGAACTCCAAGTTCAGTGTTGATATTTATTTATGTTTATATTTTACCTTTTATGGTTTATATTTTGCTTTTTAGCTAGAAATACTGTATCTTTCTAGTTTCTTCTTATGAACACTTTATTTTTAAAGAAGCAGGGTTCTTAAAAGACAAAAAATGCATTTTTAAATTTAAAATATATCCACCTCTTTTTTCACTTTTTTATGATTGCACATTGGTATTTTGCAGCCTCAGCAACCCATAAAAAGAAATGATCAGTTTAAATTAGTAGCAGACATATGGAAATTCTGATCCAGGAGGTATGAAAATGATTTGCCTCTACTATCCTCAGAAGGCCCAAGTAAATTAATCTGTTTCCACCACTGACCTAAATATGCACAGTCTTTAGGAGGGAGTGCTTAGCTTGGCAAAACCCTGTAAAAATAGAATTCTTCTGTTCAATGTTACAGTCTTCATTATTCTTGGGTGCATGCTACAGGATTGTCTTCTGGAACTTCTTATTTTCATTTTGAATATATACAGTTAATTCATGTTTCTAACTTGTGGCAGCCTTACTCTTCCCCTTCTTGGTATCAATTTCCACTTCCTTCAGCTAAAGTAAGGGAAATTCTCGAGAATATTTGTTCTCATGAGAAGAATCTGCATGCTCTATGAGAATCCCAGTTCGACAATGAGGGCCTGTACCTGCCGCTAGTGGACAAGCTTCCTCTGTGATTTCAGTAGAGGAAGACTCCTGGAAATGTACATTATTTTACTTTATCCTTTTCTTTATTACAGCATGGATGTAAGAAAGTATAAATGGTGTTTGGGAACAAAGTCACTGAAGTGACCTTGGAAAGACATTTTTTTGGAGAGGGAGCTCAATGCTGCTATGATACCTCTCCTCACTTGATGCACAGTCTTCCAATTGGTTGGACATGATTTCCAAGTTGTAACCACTTCTCAGAACTATTCTCAGAAAGAGGAAGTCTGGGTGGTAAAAAAATGCTTTGCTTTTCAATGGTATCTACAAAAAGCATGTGACTAATACTCAGAGGTTTTGAATGTCATAATTACTTAGGAGGGCCCAGAGTGTGGCAGGACCTTCCCAACAGGAAGTTCCCAGAATTACCCCACTGGAATGACTGAGTCTAGAAGAACATCTAGAAATTTGGTAGAAGTCAATGTCCAGTGTTGGGAAAAAAGATTCGCTGTTTCGGAGGAACACTGCTTTGCTCTTCATAGTAAGGCAACTCCAAAATAATGAGCCTCTGTCTCTTGCTTCTGTGGCTTCCCCTGCAATCTGTTTGCAGTGGACCAAGCAAATTGTTAAAGAGGTAAAACCAGAAGATGTCACCCCTGCTGAAATTTCCCACAGTCCTTATCACAGGTTCTTACCGGGGTAGCTGTCGAATGTCTCCAGAATATTGTTCATATTTGTAGTTTACCACGTACCATTGGGAACTATAAAATTTACACGCCTGAAAGGGAGAAAAAGACAATTATAAAAATTATCATTAAAAAAAAATCAGCTGTTCTGGCACAATGGACCATGAAGACAGTTCTAATCCCCAGGTGGCATTATGGTGGCTGCTAGTGATTCTAAGTTGGGTGAGGAACATTGGGGTTTCTCTAAGATCATATAAATCTTTTGCCTTTTTAAAGGTAGATAAGGGGCTTTCTCTCTATAGTCATTTTACGTTTTCCAATGAAATGGAAATTTATCCTTTTCCAGATGCATGGAAGAGGAATCATTTAACATATTTATTCTATTTTATTCCATCAGGAAAACCCTAATCCAATCACCATTGACTCAGACCGGATACGTTGCTAACTTGGGGAGCATCATTCTCCCGGCTTCCTTGGCAACGCTTCCGTTATCTACTGGTCTTAGTGGTGAAGGATGTTGCTATTGATGTGCAATTCTTTTGTCATAATTTTAGCCTAATTTCTTCTTGCTCTTGCTTGAGTAACTGATCTTTTTCTTTTTTGCATCAGTGCCCTTGTCAACCTGAAATGGGTTTTCCATTGGCCCTGGTTGCCTTCTGAGCCCACAGTCTTCTCTACAATGATTCATAGATTTTATAATAGATGTGAAAAAAAAAGATAACTGAAAACTGTTTCAAAACCCAAGCGAATAGCCCAAAGTAACTTTCCTATGGTGGTACACAATGGCTGAGTTTATAGTACTTATTGATAGCAAATACTTTATTGCTTGGGCTTTATAATGGAGATTTCACTAGGTGGCTTTTAAGACTCCTTTCAGTTCTAACATCCTATGATTCTGGGAGTTAAAAAGCTGTCAATTAGGACAAAAGGAGACCCTATATTCTTGCACTAGTGGAAGACAATAAATTCTTTGCACTGTGAGGAATGAGGGCTATGATGGTCTCTGTCATGAATCAGGAGGAGGGAAGGAGGGGCCCTCTGGGCACTGTGGACAGTGGTAGGCAGCACAGGTTCCCCAGCATGCAGCTCCAGATGCTCAGAGGAGGCAGGAAAGGAGGATGGTTGTTAGGAAGGCCTTTGCTGTTCTGGATCTTGCTGGCCTTGAATTCTCTCCACACCATAGCTTTATTTGTTCAGGGAAGTGCCCACGCACAAACTGGGGAGTAGGAGGAGAGAGGCATGAGTACAGGACAAACGAAGGCTTTGAAAACAAGTGGAGGCGGAGAGGACTACGGTGGTTACTGGGGGTGAGGAGGTAGAGCAGGGGGAGGGAGAGCAGGGGGCGCTAGTGGGGACCGACGTGAGCCAGACTTTCTGGTGTGTACTGCACCACGGGGTCACCACAGTGATTATGGGCTGCATATTTCCAAAAGCTGAAAGAAAGCATTTTGAATGCTTTTGCCATAAATGATAAATGTTGGAGGAGGAAGACCTGTCCGCCCTGACTTCAACGTTGCACAGTGTACAGCTACTCCTAACGTCACGCGACAATCATCATGTTTCTATTGATCCATTTCAAAAATTAAATAAATTAATTGACAAATGAAAAAAAGAACAGGGACGCCTTCTCCTCCCCTCAATAAAAGTACAGCAACAAGACAGATGAGCCTGGAGAGGAGGAAAAGGAAATCCAGGAGTCCACAAAGATGGGAATGTGAGCAAAGCAGTGTAGTTAGACAAAACTCAATGTATTAACTTTCAATCCTGCAAAGCACATGTTTCTGGAAATAGGAGGAAAACTGAGCCTTCCTCAGCTCTTGGCTAAAATGTTTTATCTTCATTTTAGACAAAGATGACGAGGATTCAGACAAGGAGCAGAGGGGCTCATGGCGTTCCAAGTAAGGGGGCCAGAAGTTCCCTGACTGAAGTTCTCACTTCTCCCCTACTTTCCTTTCTCTTCACCTTGCTTTAATGAAACAAAATATATTGAAAAATGGAAAACAAAAATGCCTAAAGCTCACCCCTTCCTCCTTTTACGATCTTTTTTTCTGGTACGTAGTTGTACCCAGTTCTCCTTTACGTATGCATTTCTCTGTGCGTATTGTTTTTCTGTCACCTCGCGCATTCTCAAGAGATTTACATTTGCTTCCTAAATTTTACTTTAAATCAGTAGAACATAAAGGTCACACCTTAATTCAATACCCTAGTCTGCCCGTTTTGAGGCTCATTCATCTACTAATTTGTTCAGTGAGCATTCCGAAGCCCTTAACATGTACCTAGAATCGTTCTAGGTGATGGGAATGCAGTAAGGAACAGGGAACAAAAATCCACGCCCTCTAGAATTCAGGAAACACAAGTGAACTGTGCCATGTGTTAGAAAATTGTAGCCTCCTAATACAACAGGAGAAGGGGGATGGGAGATTTGGGGCAAGGGAGCCAATTTAAATAGGATGGTTAGGTCAGGTCTTACAGAAAATGTGATGTTTGAGCAAAGACTTAAAGGACAAGACAAAGAGGATTTTTTTTTTTAGTGGTTACTTTACTTTAAATCTTGTGCCATCATGAGAGAAAAATAAAGATAACAACAACAACAAAATGCCTCAGACCTTATCTTTTCCCATACTGCCTTCTCATCCTCCTCCAGGACCAACCAGGTTGGATAATTTTCTTGAGATAGGTTGTTCAAAGTAGCCCAAGAATCTTTTATAAACAAACAAACCAACAAACAAAAAACCCTGCCAAACCAATACAGAGGCTTTATGAGCTACATGCACACGAACGGACATGGCCCAGAAGCTACAAAGCTTTATTCTTGTCCCAGGACTAGTGCCGACGCCTCATGTTATCTTGGTAAAATCATTTTCTTTATTTGGATCTCAGATTTAGCTATTGAACACTGAGAATACTGAATGGGATTTGAGGTTACTGCCACATAATTTCTATCTGCAAACTCCCTGATCTGCAGTTTTTAGTGGAACACAGATGCAGTAATTCATGATTCACTCATTGTCTATTCCTGCTATGGGTAGTCCTCTGCTTAACCATGATAAGTGTGTATCCTCACACACATTATTCACTCCATTCACAATAGGCCACAGGCTCAACTGAATCTGAGATACGTTAATCCTCAGATTTGCTGACCAAAACCAAATATGGCACTTTCTTATATTGGTAAAGAACTACTCCTCCCCTCCCCTCCCCTCCCTTCCCCTCTCCTCTCCTCTCTTCCCTTCCTTTGCCTTTCTCCCTCCCTCCCTCCATCTCTCTCTTCTTTCCTTCCTTCCTGTTGTATATATTTGTCAGATTCTGCAAGGAGATGCTCAGCTTGCTTCTGACCTAGATTCTACACGTGGTACAAGGAAGATTTCAAACTGAATATGAGTTGAAAAGTCCATTCAGCTAATTTGTGAATTGTTTAATGATTGCAGACTTTTCCCCCCCTCTCTTGGCACTGGAGATTGAACCCATGGGTGCTCTACCATTGAGCAATATCCTCAGTCCTTTCTATTTTTGAGAGAGGATCTCACTAAGTTTCCCAGGCTGGCCTTGAACTTGTGATTCTTCTGTCTCAGCCTGCCAAATTGCTGGGATTATAGGTGTGTGCCACAGTCCTCAGCACATATATTTTTAAAAACACATCTGATCATCGTTCTGGATATATTGATGGTGTATTTGTTTCTGTTCATGAGTCAGATCTGGTTTTGAATTTTTTTCTGCCACGTGTTAGCTGTGGCATCTCAACTGAATACAATGTAATACCTTTAAATTTCTTCCACTATCTAATTAATACCAAGTTCACTAGGCTCAAATAGATAATTTCTGTGAAGAACCTAGTGTAGAGCAAGAACTCAATAAATGTTTGCTTTAAATATCAGCATTCTCAGAAAGTTTGATTCCATGCTTAATTTACATTCACAACAATTGCTAATAACAACTTGTTTTCCTTGATTTATAAAGATAAGAGTTTTGGAGAAATATATTAGGTTTTATTATCAAAAACTCATTTTATTCAAATTACTTCTGAATTTATTTGCTAAGTTTCCTATATCTGGTGGTGGGTAGGTAAGAATTAGGATTGGACTAAATGACTCTTAAGAACCCTTGTAAATATGCAATTTTTCTGCTTCTGAGAAAGCCAGTACATTTTACAAACATAACCATTTTTTTTCTTACAGAGTTATGGCATTTTGGCAATGTTATGCATAGAAATTCATTCTCTATTCTTTGTGCCAGCCCACACAGTCACTCTAAGAAGATTATTAAAAACTACTATAATTATGACTACAGCTCCTCTTTGTCCAGAGACTAAGCTGAAATGATCTGCTGCAAATTCAGTCACAGGCAACAACTCTGCCTAAGTCAGTCAATAGCCCCAGTTCTCCCTAGTGACTTCCTGGCCCACAGCATGTGTTTCACAGTACCAACTCTGGATCCTTTCAGATGGAGACGGTCACAGGGTCACAGCATACTTCCAAGTTAAATACTGTCAATCTTGAGCAACTGCTCCCTCAGCTGGTTGGTTTTTCCAACCAGCAATCCCTCTCTGACGTGCATTTCACTCCTTATGTGTCTGCTCGAGGAGCGCTGATGCTTGCCCTCTCTGTCTCTACGTGTTTCAACATGAGAAAGAGAGCCAAAGCCAACATGGTAAAAGGCTTATGTGCCATGACGATAATGTTTCCTAAATGGTGGACAATGTCCTACTACTGGCCGTGAATCCTCTGAGGCTGGTCATTAAAATACATGTTCCTCATCATGCTACTGAAATAAGTGAGACCCAGAAAGTCAAGGGTCAGATGTTTTCTCTCACATGCAGAAGCTAGACCAAATTAAGGGCAAAAAACGAGGAGGGAATACCATGAAAATAGATGAGAGATGGATGGAGCAGAAGAAGGGGGTTGAGGGACAGGGAGGAGGAATGAGGACAGGGAGGACTCGTGGGAAGAGCCTGGCCTCACTTTTCTATGTAGGTGTATGAATGCACCACAGTGAGTTTCACCTTTATGTATATCCAAATTGGACTAATTTCTAAAAACTATAAGTACATAGAGGACAAATTAGTAGGGTATAGAACAGGAAACAGGGGGAGGGAGAAAGGCAGGGAAAGGAGAAGTACTGGGGACTGAATTGGGGCAAATTCGATTCCACGCTTGTATAATTATGTCAGAATGAACCCCAATATAATGCATAGCTATAATGCACTAATAAAAAAATTCAGGTTCCTGGGTGCCATCTGAGATCCACTGAACAAAAATCCCAGGCTGGTGGGCATAATCTGCATTGTAAGAAGTAGCTTGGGTGACTCTGAGAGCTGCACCTCAGATGCAGCTCTATCTTTTCACAAGAGTAATAAGGTGGCCCTGTCCTTGTTACAGAGTCTGACCAAGAACCAAGAGCCTCAGAGCTCAGCTTCACACCTGGACCCTGGTGATTTACATCAATCAGCCCTTTAAAAGAACATGCCTACTCTGTCAAGGGGCTCTGTTCCTAGTGAACATTCAATTTATATTTGTTGAGTGATCTCTTTATGTCCTTTACAAATGACTAAAAATGATACTGGGACAATTCTGAAAAATCTAAATACTTTAGAAAAGAGCAGATAATCATAAAAGGTGCCTTACAATACTGTAAAGAAAATATTTCATTTTTCTCCTTTTCTCTCCTCTTCTGAGAATCATTAGAATCAATTCAAATCATGTTCTATCCCTCAAATAGCAATTTGGGGTTGGCAAAACAATGTGTCCTTCTCTTACAGGGGCTGATTATTAGATTCTGGCTGCAGAGTAATAAGCAGGTAACAGATGGCTTTTTAGATGCAAAATTATTTTTCTTTCTGGCTATAGAGGTTTATTTAATTATATACTAGTTTCTTGCCAGAAAGATTAATGCAACCACAAAAGGTGTCCATTTTGGCCCTTTGTCCCCACTGGGATTAATTCTGTATTTGTAAAATAATGGTGATAATTTTCATGCTCCAACCATTCTTTATAAAGTTTAGAAGTAATTATGGCTATTGTATAAAAATGTTGAAAACGAGGCATCATGAAATTAAGTGAATTGAGGCAAATTGTGCATTGAAAGGATAGCTGAATAATTTTTCGACTGTCCTGAGGCATTTCAGAGAGGACACAAACACTGATGTCCATTCCAACAGTTAATATAAGAGATGGTATTTCTGCAAACCAGGACATGTGGTCACTCTGTATGCGGACATTGTAGAGAAAAGCAGAAAAGCACACAAAACATTTTCCCCTTCAATTGGATCAAATTATCTGTTTCTTTAAAATACAATAATTTCTACATCATTAAAACAGGTTGAAAACAGTTAATGGGTTCTTAAAACTTATTCTATGCTCTTGTCAGAAGAGAAAAAAATAACAAGTTTGGATAACAGAAATAATACAAATACGATTGTTTCAGAAATCATGGCACAATCTTATTAATGGGTTTTGTTTCTGATTTACAAAAATACTACATGCTCTGTAAGCATGCATGTGCAATGTCAACCAGACTGTCATATCAGGTGCCAGCCATAAGTAAAAAGCATTTTAAAGCTTTCTCTTGCTTTGAATTTCTGGGTAGGCTAAGGTGTCATTTAGGATCTTTATTGACTGTAAATTGAAAGTGACTGAAAATATTTGTTTTCTCTTTTCAAAATGTGTTCTGCCATGGCAACTGCGTAAACTGTAAAATTAGCCTTTCATCCACCACACCTGTGCAGGACTTGGAACACATACTCCAGTTTCCAGTTGGATTCTACCACTGGTCACTCAGGACACCAATAGTAGTGGATGGTACTAAAAAACCTTGGCAACATTATGTCTGATCAGTCTCCACAGGTAAGACATATAACCTGGGTTATAATTCAGTGTAATTGAAAATTGAAGTTCAAATTTAAAATGGGTTCTGTTTTATTCTTAAACTCCAAGATCTCTGAATTGTACAACTGTGTTCACCCACTGCCAAACATTTTAGAATGATTTTTATTGTGGAGAAGGGGAGGCCAGTTTAGAATTGGAATGGCTTTTCATATTTGGAAAAAGACTACTGGTCTAGGGATTTTAGTGAATAGAAAATGAATATCTCCAGGGTTGTTAATGTGCCATACATTACCACTTTGTTTCCAATGGTGTCTTTCCAGGTACATTTCATTCCCAATGCCACCAGAAAATTAAAAATGCATTTGAATCTACCTTAATCTTTACTTTTAAAAAAATATTTACTACCTTAAATATTAAACATTTAGTTTTAAAAACAAATCCATTTTTTCAGACCATGACAAGAATACAGTTATCATTTACAAAAAAAAGATGGCCAGATATGGAAAAACAATATATTTTGATATCCTGATTTTTCCATTAATTTTTTTTATATATATATTTTTAGTTGGTGATAGACCTTTATTTTATTTATTTATATGTGGTGCTGAGAATCGAACCCAGTGCCTCACACATGCCGGGCAAGTGAGCTACTGCTGAGCCATAGCCACAGCTCCTCCATTAAGTTTTTGAGGTCACAAAATAAACACAGCTTTACTTGTAAATCTATCTTTTAAAACTACATGCAAAATGAAATTTTAATAGGAATTGCATTAATTATGCATAGAACTTCTGGTAGTATGGACATTTTGACACTATTAATTCTACCTATCCAAGAACATGAGAGATCTTTCCATCTTCTAAGGTCTTCTTCAATTTCTTTCTTTAGTGTTCTGTAGTTTCATTATAGAGGTCTTTCACCTATTTTGTTAGATTTATTTCCAGGCATTTTATTTATTTTTTGAGGCTATTTTTCTTAATTTCTCTTTCAGCTAATTTATCATTGGTGTATAAGAATATAATTGATTTATGGGTGTCAATTTTATATCCTTCTACTTTGCTGAATTTGCTAATGAGTTCTAGAAGTTTTCTGGTGGAGAATTTTGGGTCTTTTAAATACAGAATCATGTCATTGGCAAGTAGGGGTAGTTTGAGCTCTTCTTTTCCTATTTGTATTCCTTTAATTTCTTTATTTTACCTAATTGCTCTGACTAGAGTTTCAAGGACTATGTTGAATAGAAGTGGTGAAAGAGGGCATCCATGCCTTGTTCCAGTTTTTAGAGGGAGTGCTTTCAGTTTTTCTCCATTTAGAATTTCAGTGACATTCTTTATAGAAATGGAAAAAGCAATCATGAAATTTATTTGGAAAAATAAGAGGCCCAGAAAAGGCAAAGCAAGCCTCAGTGAGAAAAGTGAAGCAGGAGACATCACAATACCAGACCTTAAGTTATGCTATCTGTCGTAACAAAAATAGCATTGTATTGGGACCAAAACAGACATAGAGACCAGTGAAATAGAAGACACAGAGACAAACCCATATAAATACAGTCATCTCATCCCAGACAAAGGTACCATAAACACATACTACAGAAAAATGGAGGCCAAAGTCTCCATCATGTTGGCTTAGGAACCAACTTCCTCAACAAGATTCCTTAAGCACAAAAAGTAAAACCAAGAATCAATAAATGGGATGGCCTCAAACCAAAAAGCTTCTTCACAGCAAAGGAAACAATCAAGAATGTTAATAGAGAGCTTTCAGAATGGGAGAAAAATCTTTGCCAGCTGCTCCTCAGATAGAGCACGACTCTCCAGGATTCTTTATGTAGAACTCAAAAAACTTAACACTGAAAAAAAAAAACAAAAACCAACAAACAAATAACCTGATCAATAAATGGGCAAAGGAACTGAACAGACACATCACAGAAGAAATACAATATATATGAAAAATGTTCAACATCTCTAGCAATGAGAGTAATGCAAATCAAAACTACACTGAGATTCTGGGCTGAGGTTGTGGCTCAGCGGTAGAGCATTCACCTGGTGCGTGAGAGGCCATGGGTTCGATTCTCAGCACCACATACAAATAAATAAATAAATAAAAAGAAAGTTATTGTGTCCAACTACAACTAAAAAATAAATATTTGGAAAAAATATTAAAAAAATACACCAAGATTCCATCTTACTCCAGTCAGAATGGCAATTATCAAGAATATAAGCAACAATAAATGTTGGTGAGGATGTGGTGAAAAAGGTACACTCAGACATTTCTGGTGGGACTGCAAATTTGTGCAACCACTATGGAAAGCAGCATGGAAATTCCTCAGAAAACTTGCAATGGAAGCGACATTTGACCCAGTCACAGCCCACTTCTCGGTTTATACCCAAAGGCTTAAAATCAGTATATTACTGTGATGCAGCTACATCAATGTTCATAGCAGCTCTATTCACAACAGTTAAGCTATGGAACCAACCTAGGTGCCCTTCAATAGATGAATGGATAAAGAAAATGTGGTATATATACAAAATGGAATATTACTCAGCCTTAAAGAAGAGTAAAATTATGGCATTTGCAGGTAAGTGGCTGGAGCTAGAGAATGTTCATGTAGCCCTGGTGTCAAATCATGAAACTCAGTTGTAGAGGGAGCAACACCAAGTTTTCTGAGTTCTAGTCTAACACTCACGAGTGCACTGAAATCATTCATTTGGTATCCATATTTGAGAATTAGGAAACAACATTCATTTTACTTAATTTATATTTATATATGCAACCCACCCCCTCAAATCATAGATACAGGTTTTTTTTTTTTTTTTCGGGTATCAAAAATGAAAAACAGTGAATTTGTTTTGTAGCCAGCCCCCTCCTCTGTAACTTTCTTCACTTTTCCTAGGACTCCAGTTGTTTCCTATCTCCTTTACTCCCATGAAGTTGCATGTGGCTTCTTCTTTGAATATTTACATTTTTTTTCCTGAAGTGGCTGAATGCCTTTTGTTTAAGCCCAAATGGTTAAAGAGAGAAAGAGGCAAATGATTCATTTGCAATATCTGATCATTCGTTGATCATTTTTTTTTGTGTATGTGTGTTTGTGAAATTTTTGTTTTTCAATAAATTAACAATATTTTGGCAGGTAACTTAAAGATTGAAAAATGGCCTTGCTTCTGGATACCTTATTTATATCAATGGCCCAACCATCCAGCTTATGTCCAAGCCATAAGTATGGGAGTCATTGTCAAGACATTTCTTTCCTGAACTTTCTTTTTTGGTCCCCAAATTCTCCAGCTCTATCTCCTCAGTGGCTCTTTATTGGTACCACAATCACCTGCCATTTGTCACCTGGCTGGGCTATTAATCGTCCCCTAACTCTTCAGCTTCTGGACCCTTTCAGCCAACCATTCCACACTTAGTTCTGCTTTTAGTTATTCTTCTTCCTTACAGGTGAGGCTGACCTTGTTTACCTTACTAATACCTGGTGCACTTGTCAGTCTGTATGTGAAAATCTGATCCCCCGTGTTGCCTGGGAGCATGCCCTTCAAGGGCAGGACTGTGCCACGTCCCCCTGGTATCACCTGCTTAGGAAGTGATAAATGTTGGATATGGAGCCCTGTCCAACCTTTCCTCAGTGGTTGATGCCCTTTCCTGCATATACTTAAACTTCTGCTATTTGACCCACAGTAGCAGCAGTCGGTGGGAAAGGGGCTTCTATGTAAAGAATTCAATCCTTTGTAAAACGGGGTAATTAACTCCATCCAACTGCATTGTAAACAGCAGATTCTTCTATACTTAAAAAGGCAACTTGCTTATGCCATCGAATATACATTTCCGCAAGCAAGAGTAATGTGACAGCTAGGTAGAGGATTGAGACGCTAACAAAGTGTAACTCTGACCTTCGTGATCATTATTATTTACTTCTAACTTTAAAATCAAACCTTTTCTACTCTTATAATTCTATATATCACAGAACACGCATCACTGAGGTTTGTCTGGAATTTTGTTGCAGTATCACAAGACCTCCATGGACAAAGACAGGCATTACTGACACCAATAATAAGAATTAAGAGTGGAGGTTTGGCCACAAAAAGAAACAACCAATTTATTTGATCTCTTGGGGGCTTTAACATTTCGTTTTACTTCATTAGCATCTGTTCCAAAGCAATGTGTGCAGAGGTTTACCTAATTGCTGATCATATTTTATTTGAAATGTATTATGTCCCTACTTCCTGGCCATCTTTTTGGATCAGATTTATATCAGCATTTCTCCATAGTGTTTCTCAAACATCTGGGGGGAAATGCACAGTCTTTCTCTCTGTGGTCCAATACATGTGGAAAAGGTTTCATGTCATATTCCTTCTAAAACATCCTCAAAACGGATATGTGCTAATTAGATGTTGAGAATGAGAGGGAGGAAGAGAAGGGGAGAGAGAGAGAGGGAGGGGGAGAGAGAGAGAGAGGGAGGGAAGAGAGAGAGAGAGAGAGAGAGAGAGAGAGAGAGAGAGAGAGAGAGAGAGAGAGCTGTAGACCTGTCCTTCTGCCTCGGTCAACTGCCCGGCTGCCTCGATTTAAACCATGAAGACGAGGACTTCTGATATTTTTAGTGTGAATTTTCTATGGAAGCTTAAAGATTTCAACATTTACTCTGCCTTAAATCTGATTCAAATTTTCTGTTTAGGCTTGGATCTTGATTTCATTATTTTACTTCCCAGAGAATCTCATCATTTCTGGCTTGAGGCTCCTGCTTAAAATCTGAACTTATCCTTGTCACAGTAATTTAGGAGTCTGATAGAGACAGGACACAATCGTGTGTGTGTGTGTGTGAGTGTGTGCAGGTGTGCATTTGCAGACACAGACCCAGATATCTGCCTCCATTTTGCAGGTGGTTTCCAGGCCTCATCTGTTCCCAAGTGCTTTATACCACGGCCACAGTGAGACTTGAACGCTTGGATTCATTACTTTCTGCTCCCTTCATGGCTATTCTCCTCCCGCAGGAGCCCTGGCTTCCATGAATTGGAGAGGGCTTTGTGGTTGGAGCAACTTGCTTCTTTAGTGCTTGGTGGGAGTTTCTCCCAGCCAACTCAGCTCAAGTGGTCCCTGGGCTGCTGTTTCCTCTTGAGCCCCATATCTCACAATGCTCCACTCCCTCATCTTCTTTTATTAAGAGACCAAACCAAGGGCTTAGTTTTTGTTGGTGGGCTGAACTTCCAGCTTTATGTTATGCCCTTGTGTGTATTAAAGTGGAAACTCTGCTGTAGAAGCTTTGCTCAGGAATTCTGCGCCCTGTTTACAGACCCTTTAATTGCCCTCTCCCCCCGTGGGAGCTGAGTGTTTTTTAATCCCGGAAGTGTTTGATTTTGTTCTTTAAATGGTTATAGATGTTGATGTTAAGTCACTTAGAAGGATCAGATAAGGACAATACTCCCAAGTTGTCATTTCCCAAGTTTTTCATACGTTGCTATTTTTGTTCTCAGAATCATAGCATTAGAATTATGAATTGTCCAATATAAAAATGGAGAGACTGAGGCAGGATGTGGAAATGTTTTCACCAAGTCAGGCTATGAAGCACATGGTTTTGAATAGTTTATCAAGGGATCAGAGACAATAAGGTGGGTAAGAACATTGAATATGGGGCCTGAAACAGCAGATTTAATCTGGGCTCTTTGTAAACTTAGGCCAGTTTAGTTAACCATGTACAGCTTGTTTTCAGGCTGTAAAATGAGCTAATAATACCCACATTACAGTGCTCAAAAATAATTCTATATGTACACTGCTGCTAGACCAAAGCTAGATGTTCACATAGCTGTGAAGTGCTTCACAGGATGTGAAATATGCCTGGGCTTTTGTGTGGGAAATACTTAACCTTCCTCTTAATAGATAGGGAGGAGAGTAACAGATAAAACAGAAAAGACAGACACTTCATCTCATTTAATGTTCATTAAAAATATGAAGCCATTCAAGATTAAAAAAGAAAAGTATGTCTACTGCCTCTCACAAGAGGCTGAGAATTGTCAAAGTGGTGATATGAGAGAGAACTCAAAATTTTTATGGAGCTTGATGTGTTTAAACTAGATTCTTGCCAATTTGCTGCTTAGCAACCATAAAATTTGTCCTTACCACCTTGCAGGGAGCCGCTGGGCAATTTAGCACAGGGTTGCACAAAAAGGTCGCTTAGTACAGCAGCTGTCATAAGGCAAACATGTGTTGCCACAAAAACCTTACAAAAGTTTATGAATTCATTTTAATCCTTGCTTAATAGGGTTTCAAAATTTCAGCCACTGTTCTTGGGCTGTAGTCCACTGACTAGGTGCATCAGAATCACTTGGCAAAAACTACAGTGCTGTCATTAGGGCAAAGACTGAGAGAGGTGTTCCTCCCAGAAGGCCACTAGCACAAAGCACCATAATGGTAGTTAGCATTGTGGTCAAGAGTCCAGGACCTTGGACTACATGGTCTGTGTCCCAGATGTGGATCTGTCTATTCCCAGCTATTTGATCTTGGCTAGGCAACTTTCTTCACCTTTCTATGACACAGTTTTCCCATTATTAAGAGGCAATGATGATAATGATGCGATATCTGTTTGGAATTACTGCATGTAGCTTATCTGGCACAAAGTAGGTAGTCCATAAAGGTTTTTATGCATTAGCAATTGAAGTCAAGACTGTCTGCTAGCATAATTCTCCACCTTAAACCATTCTCCATCTTGAACCAGTTCACTGGTGATCACTTTTTAAAAATCTGTTGTCTTCAGGCTTGACTACTGATATTACCATTGAGGGATACTTGTAATTAGGGTTTCTCTTCTTCCCATCCTATAAATCACAGATCACACTTTGTCTCCATCCTTAAAACCAAGCAAAAGCATGAGAGGGTTTGAAGCATTTTCAATGATAGTGACACAAAAAAATTAGCAGGGAATAAAACAGTTTCTTCTCAGACTTCCTCCTCCTTCTTCCTCCTTTTCTGCCTTAGATCCATACAGTGAGAAGAGCAGGACAAGAAGATTTGTTTGTGTTACAGAAGAAAACCAAATACGAGTTGGGAAGATCCTGGGGGTCTGGGGTGAAAGGCACTCTACTTGGTTTCTCTTTGGAGCAGTTCTTAGGAGAAGTGAGAAGCTGAGGGTGGAAGTGAGAAAAGGAGGCTGCGAGGAGTTGAAAGGAAATCAAGGAACAAAAATGAAGGTAAGAAATGTCCTCCCAGGAGAAATAACAAGAGAAGAGCAAATACTGTGTTCAACTTGTTCTCAGCTGATGGTGGGGTTCTAAAATGGGTCCTTTTGGACATTTGAAGGTGTGGAGCAGAAGTTGTGGAAACACACTAAACTAAAGGCCTCTAAGAACCTAGAATAATACTGTGGATGTGTCTAGGTTTCAAAAAGTCCTTTCCCCTGGAAAGTAGTTGAATTGGAACCCGTGGTTGCATCCAGAGATTGCCCTTAGGAGTCTTGAGTCGGTCCTAGGATTAAGGTTTGTGCTGGCTGGCCCCACCTCAGAGGGATGCTTGCCAACAACCTGAGGAGGAGGTGTGAGGCCAATGACCAGTCCAAGGGCCCCAGAGCCTTCTGTACAGAGACCCACAGCAAAGAGCTAAGGGCCCTGGTCCATATGAGAGCAACTTTCACAGCCAAAAGGAAATTACTGCAAAACTGGACACAAATACTCCACCCACTAACAAAAAGGTGAAAGCACCATCAGATGACAAGTCTCTGAAGTTAAAGAATCATATATAAGTCCACAGTAGTTACACTAAAAATGATCAAGAATTGACAGTCAGATGAATTTAATGGATTTCTATGCCTGACGAACAAGCTCAGCAAGTAGAATCAAAACAGAGTGCACAGGAGATTTGAGGACTCCATATGACATTTCATTACCATCCTAAAACAATAACCAAACCATGAGCCTGAAGTAGTCTCTTAGAGGGCTAACCAATGACACAAAGAATTATCGAATTTTAACTTTTAGAGACAAGTTTAGGTAATAGATTTGGTACACTTCCAATTCTGGCAACATTTGAAAGTCTATTCTACATAATTTCTTCCAAAATATTTTATTATAAAATTCATTAATTTTTAATACCACAACAGGATAGAATTATATAGACTGTAAATCAATCTCTCCCCTTCCCCTTATCATCCCAAACCTCTGAGTAGCCAATGCATGAGTTCGATTTGTATACATTTCCCCTTTTTTCTAGGCTTATATAAACATATTTGCACATATGCTTATAGGTTTACTATACTTTTAATAACTTTAATATCACACTATGCATTCTGTGACTTGCTTTTTTATATTGACAATATATCATGAACACCCAAATTAAGATATTTAAGTATATATACATATATGTGTGTGTGTGTATTTATTTATTTATGAACATATGCATACACACACACACACATATACACATACACATACAGTTTCTATTGACTGTATATTGTTACCAAAAACAAATGTGTTGAAATGTTTCAATCCTACCCTACTTATTGGTATTCCAAATTTCCAAAGCAGCAGTACACAGCACTTTTTTTTATAAGATGTGTTTGTTTTTATAAGATGCATGTGTATATTTATAGATGCTACTGAAAAGATATTTGTGAACTATATCTCAAAAGTTATAGACCTATTTTGAATACTGTGTGAGAGTATTTCTTTTACTGTATTTCCACCACCATTAAATTATATTCATCTTAAAATTTCTCTCCCTTCAGATATTATGCATAATTTTTGTTTGTATTTCTACTAGTGTGTGCCTCTTGGCCACACCAACTGCATTTTTTTTGTTTTGAACTTCATTTTGAATATTCAGTATATTAGGCAAAAGATACCATGAGTAATATTTTCTTTGATTAAATATTCCTTCTGACTTTATAATACCATTCATCATATGAAAATTTAAAATTTTCATTTGGTTAAATCTGTTCATTTTCCCCTAACTTCCCACTTAAAAATGTTTTCCTACATTTATATAACTTTTGCTTTTAAAATTTAGATATTTTCAGGGCCAGGGTTGTGGCTCAGTGGTAGAGTGCTTGCCTAGTATGTGTGAGGCACTGGGTTCGATCCCCAGCACTACATAAAAATAAACAAATAAAAATAAAGTATAAAAAATTTTAGATATTTTCATTCATCTAGGGTTTAGTTTTTATGTAATATGAGATGCAGACCTAACAATTTTCTTCCAAAATGGATAGCCAAATGTTATTTGTTGAGTTGTTCACTCTTCCTCAAAGACTTCGCAGAGGCACCTTTACCATCTATTAAATAACATTTTAGTCTTCTATTAAATATGCACTTGAATATTCTAGATAGTGTTTTGTGTCATTTGATTGTTTATTCCACAGCACAGAAAAAAGTTAGTGCTTCCCTAATTATTTTTTAAAGATAGCATTTCCCTAACGTAAAGGAGGAAAATAAAGCAAACTATAACCAAGTTTCACTCATGGATATAAATGCAACATTTTGAAATAAAATAGTAGCAATTCAAATACAATAGCATAGTAAGGTGATAATACAACTTGAACAAAAAAGTTTATACTAGAAAGGCAAATAAAATGCAGAGAAAAAACTTATTAATTCTATTATAGTACTAATCTAAAGCAGAAAAGCTGTCCTATTAAAAGACCAAGCATGCACATGACAAGAGTGTGGCAAGTTTTTATAAACACTCAAAAGAAACTAAGAAAGACACTTCTTAAAACATGATTTAGACATCAGAAACCAACAAGCAAAACCATATTTCATAAAGCAGCAAAGAAAATAGTTTTCCCCCTAAAACAAAGATGAAGATAGGATGTGAAATATTAGCATTATTATTCAACATTGTTTTAGGGATATTGGATATCAGAGTAAGGCAAAAGTTGAAGAAACAGAGGAGAGTGAAGGGAAGGGAGGAAGTACAGGGGTAGTAGAATGAATTGGATGTCATTACCCTATATATGCAAATATAATTACATGACCCGTGTGATTCTACATCATGTACACCCAGAAGAATGAGAAGTTATACTCCATTTATGTATGATGGGTCAAATGCATTCTTCTGTCATGTATAACTAATTAGAACAAATAAAAAAATTTAAAAATTGAAGAAACAATATACTTGGTAGAAAAAAAATTTATTTGCAGATGAGATACTATATATCTGATAATCAAATAACTATTGGGATAAGAGTTTAATAACTAGTTATTTTTATTAGAAATCAATAGCTTTTTAAAATATATCAGCAATTAATAATAGGAAAAGAAAATGGATTTTAAAAATGTCTGGTTTGGATTTGGAATGAAACTATCAGGTAATAGGAAATAAATTGAACAACAAAGTTAAGGGTCTTCATGAAGAAAGTGCAATATTTTAGTACACAACATGACATGCAGGAAGACCTGGTTACATGTTCTTAGCTGGGAATTCAAAATCATGATAATTTCAACTGCTGCCAAAGTTAACATAAATATACTACTGGACTTTTGTAGAGCTGGTCTCAGTGATTCTGGCTTTCTAGTACAGAAAAGGATCTGCAGACATTAAAAAAAAAACACAATGTACTATTAGACAATAAATTCTTCTAGAACAAAAATACTATGATCCTGACATCATATATTATTTTTATCAGTAAATATGAAGACAGCATTCTCAGATACCCTGATGGTATCTGAGTGTACACTTTTTTTTCTATCTCCTTAGAAGTTCTTGTAATTCAATGTGAACTTTGGAAATAAATGCAGTATAAGCAAATTAGTCAAAACAACAGCAACAACAACAACAAAAACAACACACACAACCAAAAAAAACCAACATGTGAATTCATGCAAATAATGATCTGGACTGTATAATACAGCATAAAATATGTACGATTAATGAATCAGATCAGCCTTAATATGTACACTAAAAAGTCCAGCTTGCATTGAGTCAAATATGTTTCAGAACTGTGCATGGTGTTAATATTAAATGTGGTTTTAATTAATTTCTAATGGGCACACACTGTTTTCTTAGAATTAAAGGCCACATTTAGACACTACTATTTTTAGTTTGACTTGATGGTCTAGATCTTGTCACTGCCTTTTCTATAAAAGGAGGACTAGGACTGGCTTCATTTATTCATTCAATAAATGTCTTCTAAAAACTGCTGTGTCCTGACTCAATCCCTGCCCTAACGTGGCCTGGAGTCTGGGTACAAGATGAAGAAACCGATTTGTAGGCCTCTTATATTTCAATTAAATATAAGGAGATGCTCTATCAATATCCCCTTAACCTTATTTCTATTATGGAAATAGTTAAGCATAACTATTTCCATGGCTAGTACTCAAAAGAAAAATATCCCTTAAAATAGAAACTCTATTATCCAAAATTCTCATGTAGTATGGTCTTTCTTACTATGCATTGCAAATAAATGAAAGTGAAATCTTTCTATTAAATGTACTCAAATACTTCTCAACATGGGGATTTCTACTAAAGGGAAAAAAAAAAAGAAGGAAAAGAAAATCTGAAACTTTAACAGTCACCTATTAATGAAACATGGATAACAGGAAGATGGGAAATTCCTGCTAGGTGACAGTTGAAAGGCTGCTGGGAGCATGTGTTCATTGAAGAGAAGTGGGAGATGGTAGGTACTTAACAGTAAATTGCATTCAGTATTCCCTGGGGGAAGGCAAAAGTTTTGTAAAATAACAGACTAGAAGCATCACATTTACCTCTTTCACCAGCAAATTTTCTGCTTTGTGGTCTGCATCTTCGGGTACTGTTGAGTATAATGTTCGGATATCCCAAGAAACTGTGGCTGCCTGAGAGGAAAAATGAGAAGAAATTAAACCCTCATCTTCAAAGGTACCAAGCAGATCACTACATTGAAAACCCCCAAGGGAAGTTGTTCTAGAGCTTAGTGTAGAGATAGCAAGACAGAGAAACTTGTGTAGTTCTTCCTACTTCCTTTCTATGAAAGAAGGTCCAAGCATCCCATTCCTTGTCACTACTGCATTGCCACAGGGATTAATGAATCAGATCAGTTTCACTGCTCCTTCAGTGAAACTCATCATTTTAAGCTCTTTCTCCCTTCTGCAGAAAACAAAAATTTGGGTCATTGCATATTTCTACTTTAGCTTAATTTTATCATAATCTTTTATTTTTCATCATCATTGTTGTTCATGTTAAGATTAATAAAGGTAAAAACGTACCAAGCTATTGCTATTTAATGCTACTTTAAATAATCTCTTAAATATCAACAAGGCAAATGTGGCCCTTTCAGGAACCATGTGTGTGCATGTGTGTGTGTGCTTAAGTATGCTCACAGCCAAAGTTGGGTGGAAGAGGGTCAATGTTCAGAAGATCTGAACCTTGAAGAAAATGCACCATGTTTTTGGTGTCTTTACTTTTGTTTAAATTAGCACAATATTTTTTCATTCTACACAAATAATATCCTATTAAGTGGATAAACATGATTTGATATATGAAGTACTTCTTAAAACACCTAAAATGGAAATGTATGGGCTGTTTCCTATTTAAGTGTACTCAAGCAGGGGAGGAGTAGGGTTTGCCCTAAAACAGAAGTTTTGCATCACTAGCCATCAGCTTCCTGTAGTCTGGGCACCTTCGTGGTTAAACAGATGCTGAGAGAATGTGTCTATGAACATCCACAGTACAAATAGCATATTCTCCAAATCACAGTGAGCCATCACGGTTTCTAAAGCACAAACTAAAGTTCACTTAGACCAGTCCAGATGAAGGGCATTATTCTGGACTGATTGTTGATACAGTTAAGATTTCAAATTCATGCTTAGTTTTGGACACAGTTAAGGACAGGGGCCCATGAGGTTAGTCTTCTGATTTCACACATACTGCAGAGAGCTCTGCCACCAAAGACAGCATTGTTCCTATCACTCCTTTTTTTTTTTTTTTTTTACCAATTCCAGACTCAAATTTTCTTCAAATTCCCCTTTTCTTCATTCCTGGGCATGCAGGCAAGAAATTCTGTCTGTTTCGTTCACTGTTATAACTTAAGTGTCAAGTTTGGTGCTTAAATGATTATTTGCTGACTTTATTGAACATGTCAATATATATATTTATGTTCAGTGTGAGATGTGTGAGTGTGTGTGAGCCCATGAGTGTACTCCATGTCTGTGTGGAGTATGTGTGCCTGAGTATAGCATGTGGTTGTGTCTGCATATGTATGAGAGTGTGAGAGTGTGATTGTGCATGAGGGTGTATTTTATTTGAATGTGTACATGTGTGGTGGTGTAAGTTTATGTAGTGTGCATTTGTGTAGAATGTGAGCATGTTAGCTTATGTGTTTTTATGTGTGATTGTGTGCAATGCATGTGTGTGCATGCATATGCATTTTAGGAAAGCATGGGTTCTGACATTGTGAAAGAGGAACAAAGTCATATGAATCTAACAAGATTAATGGACAAAAAATAATGGGAAAACTGTGTTCCAGATATATCATAGAGTAAAATTAACTACTCATCATTTTTTTCCCCTTTTTTTCGGAACCCAGGGGCACTCAACCACTTAGTCACATCCCTGGCCCTTGTTTTTAAACATTTATTTAGAAAAGGTCTTGCTGAGTTGCTTAGGGCCTCGCTATATTGCTGAAGCTGGCATTGAACTCATGATCTTCCCGCCTCAGCCTCCCGAGCAGCTAGGATTACAGATGTAAGCCACCGCGCCCGGCCCAATAAACACTTATATTAAAACAGCCATAGACGGAATCCCTGGGCCACTGTATGGGTAGTTTGAAAGGGCTGTGGCAACCAATCCAAAGTATTCTAGACACAGAGAACCAGCGGATATATGAGGACAAATCAGGGTGTGGTTGTTTCCCAGGTGGAGTGTGATAGCGTCAACTGAGTTATTATTTAGAGTTCACATTTTGAATTTATTTTGAATTTTCTCTGTCAAGTTGTTGATTTTATATTCTTCAATCTGTTAGGAGATAAATAGTAAATAAACTTCTTTGAAAGTTTGGAAAAGTTTAAGAGCCCTGGTTAAACTGAGCTTTGGGGATTATTGCTGAATTTCAATTATCTGGGGATGATTTTGTTTCTTGTTTAGACATGTAATTCACACATATGGTTTGTCACTTGCTTGTTGTCCAGAGAACATTACATTTTACAATCTAATCTACTGGAAATATTAGAGATTCTTTTATTTCTAATTAAAAATTTTTCTATATTATAGTGATTATGATACAAATTTTTATACAAAACAAAGTGCCAAGCGTTCCTTGTTCTCATTTTCCCCCTATGTCACTCCACTGCATTCTTACTGTAAGTCCATCAGACGAGAGAGTAGAGAAACAGGACTCCACATTAAGCTTACAGTAAAACTGTAAACCTGTTGTCCCAAGATCACAGCTCTGTGGCTTAGTGAAATATAGTGAATACTTACTGAATTAAGTCACTTTCTTTTTTTAAATAAGTTTCAGAAGAGTGGGCTCAGGCTTCTGGGAACAGTAGGCATATGGCTACTGGGTTAGTGATGTCATAGAGCAAAGACGGACCCTCATGCCTAAGTTAGTGCTCATGAACAACATATAAGACTGGAAATTCACGCAGGTGGAGTTACAAAAACTGCCTCATCATGCCTTGAGTGCTTCCTGATGATGTCAGTCATAAAATGATGTTTTACAACTGTAGCTTAAACATTCTAAAAAAAATCATGTGATAAATTGGAAATATTAATTTATAATATCTAGGCACTTGCTGTAATTTGATACCTTATTTCAAGTACATAAGGCTTGCAAAAGGTATACATGTATAGTATATGCCTAGAACATGCCACTGATTTCACTTGTAGTTTGTTTATACTGGAGCATTTGACTGAAAAAGCAAAAGGCCTCCATCACGTTTCAGCTTTAAAAACAGTGGTAGTGTTGCACTTATTTTAGATTTCTTTAATGTCTTTTTACTGAAGCAAAAATGAATTGATCAAATAAGAAGTATAAAGATCATATTTGTTAAGGGTATTAATATGGTTACAAAGAATTTCTTTTCTGAGAAATAGATGTTTTCAGACAACTACAAAATGCCTTGGCCACAACAGACTTCCTGTTCTTTTTTATAAAACTTCTGGTCGACAATTAGTATAGTTCAAGAGCATAAAACAGATCTGAGGCTGCACTGGCTATCAGCCGAGCTCCCGTACTGGTGGTAAGAGTTTCATAAGGAGCTAATTGTCCACAGATCAGGCGTCTGGAAAGGATGCATGCAGGCTGGTGTTTGCAATGTCACGATGCTCAGACCCCTTCAACTGCAGCCCTGTCACTTTCTGGTTCCTTCTACCCTACTGTGGGTAGTCCTTGTGGTTTTGTCGCAGCCACCATCCATTCTGCTGGCTAAAGTGACCAGGGAAGACTTCATTCCAAACACAGAGGAGATATTTCTCAGTTGGCCAAAGGCCACTGTCAAAGATTAAAACAGGCTGCTTTTCCTATCCTGGGGCTGAGAAAGCTTCCTCTGACATTAATGCAGGTTCCATCTGCTCACGAAGGAGGACAGAAATGATGTGTTCAAGGCAATCGATCAGTCCTAACGAGAAGTCAACAGCTTCTCAATGGAAACTGTAACTCCCAGTTCATGATGAATTCTGGCCTAAGCAAGTGTTTTAAAAGTGAACTTCATCCAAATTTACATGATTACTGACACTGATATTGCCTTTTATTCTATTAGAGAAGACACCTATAATAATTGCTTAAATAACATTTTTTGCCACATTTAGAAAAGTGTTAATGTGATTTTTATCTTACTTATTTTTAAATAAACGAGAATGTCTCTTCAGTACCTTCACTGTGCTTTACAGGGAAGGCCACTCTTGGTTTGCTGAAAACTATGGAAAATGCACAATTGACAAGCAATTATACATACTGAATAATTGTCATTGTCATGATCCAGCCAAGTCAAAAATGGGGACTTTTTTTTTTTTAATAAAAACTCTGGTTGACATTTAGTATAGCATCACAGTATTTAAGTATGTGAGTAAGGAAGAGGTTCAAGGAGTTACACAATTGTACTGACCAATTACTAAACAATTCTTATCAGTTTTTTTTTTTTGTGACTCATTTTCTAGGTTTCAAAATATGCCTCACCACCTCTAAGGGGGTAAGTACAAAAACATTCTTTATTTGAAAAAAAAATTAATTATTGTTTTAATTTAACAAAGTTATGGATTATAATGTGATAATTTGATACATATACACAGTGTGTAGTGATCAAATCAGGGTAATTAACATTTTCATCTCCTTAAACAAATTTGATTTTGATTGACACATAATAATCTTACATTCTACATATGAAACAATGTGAGCGTTAGCAGGAGCAAAGTGCCCAACAACATAAAGATATGCATTGTATCAGGAGGGTCTCTTGGCCAGGACTCAAAGGCTACAGTCTGAGCTCACTGCTCAGGAGGGCCCTATGAAGAAACCTGTTTGGCTTAGGGCCTATAGATGTGGCCCCAGGAAGAGCACCTTATTTTTCTATGAAGCTGAAAGCATTCTGTGTCTGTGTCCAAGACAGGACACAGACCACCACAGCCTGCCCTCCATACCTCTCTCAATATGGCTGCCCTTCACGCCTCTCTGCATATGGCTGGCATGTGTGAGGCCCTGGGTTCGATCCTCAGCACCACATATAAATAAGTAAATATGGATCCTGTAATTGTCATTTGCTTCTTCCACGCTGGCCACCAGCCTTCAGAGAGCCTCTGCTCAGACTCTTCCACTTCTCAGAAACTTGTTTTTCTTCCTTATTCTTTCCATATCTTATTTTCTTTTTCATTTTTTATTCTTACCAGCAATGCACAATGATTACAAGTTTTCTTTTTCTTATTTTAGTTGTTGTTGACCTTTATTTTATTTATTTGTTTATATTGGTGCTGAGAATTGACCCCAGTGCCTCACACATGCTAGGTAAGTGCTTTACCACTGAGCCACAACCCAGGCCCTAGTATCTTATTTTCATATAGCTCATCCCACACACATTTCTCTTCTTGGAACTCTATCATTTATTACTTACATCATATGTGAAGTCTAGAGTCCAACTTTAGATTTATTTTTAAATAAGAGCATTGTTGAGATGTAATTGATAGATGCCATAAAATTCACCCTTTTACAGTGTAGAATTTAGTAATTTTGAGTATATTCAGAATTGTGCGAACATCTTCACTATTTAATTTTTTAAATATTTTTTTAGTTGTCAATGGACCTTTATTTTATTTATCTGTTTGCATATTTATTTATTTAATTATTTATATGTGGTGCTGAGGATCGAACCCAGGGCCTCACACATGCCAGGCAAGTGCTCCACCACTGAGCCACAACCCCAGCCCCATTTTTACCACCTCCCAAAGAAACCTCATATTCCACCAGCAGTTTGCTCCATGCCTTCCCTTTCCCTATTCCCTGGAAACCACTAATCTGCTTTCTGTCTCTATAGATTTGTCTGTTCTGGAAATTTTATACATAAGGAATCATAACGTATGTGGTCTTTTGTAACTGGATTCCTTTACTCAGCATAATACATTCAAGGTTCCTACAAGTAGTAACATGTATAAGTATTTCATTCTTGATGATGGAGGAATAATATTATTCCCTTGTATGGATATGCCACATTATGTTTATACATTCATCAGTTGATGGACATTTGGGCTGTTTCCATTTGGGGCTCTGAGTCTCTGAATATTCATGTACAAGGCTTTCTGTGGATGTACGTTCCTAGGACAATCAAACACAGGGCAGAGTATCTGCATATTCTCACTGAAATAAAGTTAACAGCTAAAATTGCTTAACTATACTAGTAATTTTCTAATGATCTTCACTGTGGGCTTCAGGGAGTTAATATTTCCCTCAAGTTGGGCACCTTATTTTTCTATGAAGCTGAAAGTTTTTCTATGAAGCTGAAAGCATACTGTTTAGACAGAAAAGAAAGTCAAAAGTCCAGGTGCTTATGTTTGATTTCTGTCCTCAAAGTTGCTGTATATCTTTGGTCGAGAGTCCTCCCTAATTTTAGCTTTATTAGCTTGTAAATGAGAGGAATATTATAACTTGGAATCTAATTCAACAGAGACTATTACTTAGCTTTCAAATTGCAATTAAAGTGTTCTTGCAGGAACATTATGAACCATTTAAAGCACGCTCTTCAGGCCTAGAAGCCACAGATTAAAAAGAAGTTGAGATTCCTATAAAATGTTAAGTGTGTCTCAGAAGAAAACAATGAAAACTCATGACCTTTCTGCTTTGCAATTTAAAACATATTAATGTCTTTCTGTTTCCTCTCCTAGAATGACCCATGTGGTTAAATCTGGAAGTCCCCAAATATCAGTCGCTTTTTATAGCTAAAAATATACCATGAGAAGAGCAAGCCATTGGTATATTATGAAATCTGTTATTCATTCAGTTTTAGTAGTAAGCAAATGACAATTGCAGGATCCATTGGGGAGCCCTAGAGCCCTGAATCTGGACTCCTGATGTGAAGGTGGGTTTTGAGGAGATACTGTAACTCTCTTGACAGCTTATTCCAGTCAAGTGGCATAGAAATGGCACTGTCCAGTGTTACAACTTTAACTGTCCAAGTATAAGCCCTATTCTTGTTCATATTGCTGTTCCTGATATATTCACTTAGCTCACGCCCATGAAGCTTAGTCGAAAGAGAGGAATTTTATCAGTATGGAAGGTACTGAAAAACAATACAGGTGTGCAATAGTCCCAGCTTTCAAACCTCTGATCTTTCTTATTTATGGTTTTGTATGTCCCAGAAATGATTCGATAACGCTGACTTTCTGCTTCTTTTGCTCAGCAAGTAATGCAATTCAGCAAGACCCTATCTCTAAATAAAATATAAAAAAGGGCTGGGGAGGTGGCTCAGTGGTTAAATGCCCCTAAGTTCAATCCCCAGTACCAAAAAAGAAAGAAAGAAATGCATTTCTGGCTTTCTCATTGTGGTGCTATTTTGTATCAGTATCTCCTTAAACTGAATCATTCAACAACATGATTCACTGTGTCCTTGAACTGCTTTAGCTCTTGAATTCCTTACTCTCCTCAACAACTTCACTGAGTCACACTTTGATGACTAAGTGCCTAAGTGCTTTTTTTTTTTTGGTCTAAGTTTCTATTACCACCTACTCAAAAAGAAAGATGAGAAGGACAAGCGTAACAACTACAATGACTGAAGTAGTACTGAATGGATTAATAAATGCATATGTACTACTTATTTCTAGAGAATCATTATGATGGAGGTGGTGCAAGTTCATACTGCCTGATCCCATAGTGCACATGCCAAAGAACTTCTACCCAGTGTGCCAAGACAAAGGAAAAATGTTTCTACTTCAGTCACTTAACCTAAAGAATATTGTAACCCAATATTCAACAATCTCTACTGAATACCCACGAACCAGACAGTGCGTTGGGTCCTTGGTGTACAGACATGAACTGATTTCTTCCTTGCCTAGTTACAGAAAGCAAGTGAACAGATAGCAAGTGAGCAAGTACACTGAAGTGTAGAACCAGGAAGCTGAATGTCAGCTATGTGCAGGAACAGTGCTCGATGGAAGGAGATGGAAGAGGGGATCATAGTGGTCTCGGAGCTGATTTTTAAGATGCAGTGTTGAATTGTGTCAAGAGGTGAGTAACACATTAACAATCGTTTTCTCATCATGAAACAAAGCCAATTACTTTATTCTCTTCATTTTCAAGAGTATTATTTTGGAATGACTTTTTGGTCCTCAAGATACTCAGAGAATCAAAGTTATGTTTGAAAATAATGACCTATGTTTATGAAAGGCAATTAATGAAAAAAATATGAATTTTCTGCCTGCTCCAAGACAAGTGCTGCTGCAAAGATGATGGTTATGGTTAAGGTTAGGGATGGGGTTAGAGTTAGTTACTCGACATCTCACAATGGTCAAGACAAGATGTCCCTGTCCTGCTGAAGTTACAATCTCGTGGTGAGAAACAAGTAACAGAGGAGTGAACCAGCAAATAAAGACCTTCAGAGTAGTCACAAGTGCTACAAAGAGAATCAAGCTTGGTGATGTGATGGAGTAACTCAGGGCAAGTGGGGCTATGCAGGCCAGTATGTGGAATGCTTCTTTGAAGAGGTGCCATTTGGGCTGAGTGGACCCAGCCATGTAGGGAGTATACAGATTTTACAGGGCAGATGAGCTTGGCAAGGGTAGAGAACAGAAAGAATTCCAGGTATTCTGTTCCTCCCCAGGGGCACTGCTAGGCAAGAGGGGCTCATAGTTCATCAGGGAGTTGGATAACAGAGACCACCACAGAAGCTGGATTTGACTCCTAGCGCAACGGGGAGCCACTGGAATGATTTAAGCAGAGGCATGACATTATCTGACTTGTGTTTCTTAAGGTTCCTTTGAGTACTGGGTATGAATGAATCAAAGTAAGACAAGGTTTAGAGAAAGCAGGAAGACAAGGCAGAAGAGAGTGAGGGGAGCTTGGGTTGGCAGAGGGAGCAGGAACACACTTCTAATGTCTGTGCTCAAAATGTAAGCACAGAATAGTGCCTTGGTAAAAGAATAATCTCCTTTTTGGTGTAACATGTGCCATATGCATTTCTTGGCATTTCTCAAGCATAGCATTTCATCAACTTTATCTTTCATCCATAGTAGGGCACAGGCTCCCAAAGCATGGAACTCCTGCTTTTCCTGTCAGCCCCTCTCTTCTAGGAAGTGCTGGTTCCATATTCAGAACCTCATGGGTGCTGAATAAATATTGATTAAACAAACTGAGTGATGAATCATGGCGCTGCAAGTGTGGGTGCTTGGAAACGTGGAAGCAGAAGTGAGCTGGAGTCTCCAATCCACAAGGCAGAAATCGGTGTTTGGATGGATGTGGGATTGGGAAGCACTGTCCCCTCCCAGCATTCAACGCCATGGGGTTTGTATGGTCATTCGGTCGTCACCTCCCACTGGCTAAGTAGAGAGCGAATCCCAGAGAATCCCTGCCCATTGCTCAAGGAAAAGTCCAGGAAATGATGCATTTTCCAGGAGCATGGAAACTTGCTCTTGGTGACCAACACCCCTAAAATGCAATCTAGGCTGTGGATGGAGCAGGTAATGCCAGAGGGAACTTAAGAGAAGTGGCTACACTTCACAAAGAGCGTGAGGGAAGAATTCCAAAATAAATGCAGTTGTACTGCATAACATGGACGGGCCATCTTTTTCTGCAAAAAGGTCAGAGAATAAATCTTTTAGGGCTATGTGTCTCTGCTAAAGATACTCTAACCCTGTCACAGCAAAGCCTTTACATCACGAACGCAGCCACTAACAACTGGTAAATATCGGGGCATCCATATTCAAATAAAACATTGCTTATGGATATGTGAATTTCATGATTATTTTCACATGTAACAAAATATTGGTTTTTTTTTTCATTCAATTATTTAAAAACATAAAGATGATTCTGAGCTGACAAGACATGCAAAAATAGCCAGCAGGCTACATACTGTTCTCAGATTACCAAAATGTACTTTGTAGGGCAAGAAAGAGGGAGAACAATATATTTAAATATTATTAAAAATAGCAATTTTGTGCAAATATTCCAACTCTCTCCTTAGTTTCTCAATTGCTTAATGTAAATGACAATTTAGCCACTTGTAGAATATGACTTTTTTTGATAGTAAGGATTGAGTAGCATCAAATATCTCTTCTCTTGGGCATCTACTGACGAGGAGCTAATCTCCCAGATGGACTCAGGGCTTCCCCTCTGCCCTGTTGTACGTTCCCCACACAGACCAAATGATCTGTTGATAATACACACAAGGCCATTTGTTCTCCTTCTTGAAACACTCTGGTGGCTTGCCACTTGCATTTAGAGTAAGACATAAATGCCTGATCTTTTTCTTGCCCCATCTTGTTTCTGACTACTCTCAGATGTCCAGCAATCTTGATCCTCCATCTGAGAACTCTCTGGTCCATGGCACCAGCCATTTCCTTAGCCTGAGACAGTCCTTCCCAGTGTTTAGCATGGGGGGTTCCTCCTGGAGAATATGGCTCTGCTCAGTTGTCACCTCATCAGAGGGGCTGTCCTTGGCACACTCAGTCCAATGTAGCTTTTCTCCAAGTCAGTTTCCATCATTCAGCCCTGGTTTATTCTAGAACTTTATCTGAATTATCTTGTTAATTAATCTTTTTACTTATTTTCCTGACTCCTCCCAGCAAAAGGTAAGCTCTCTTAGGGCAAGTCAATTTTTTTTTGCATTCCTAGAATGATGCCCAACATTCAGTATTATACATTTAATATTTGTTGAATGAATGAAGACAAGAATCAGAGGTGGCTTCTAGAATGGCAGTTTTTGGAGTTGTGCTAGTATTTTACTCAAGTGTGGAGTGAGAGTGACTATGCAGGACTGGATGGCATGGGCTGATGGGTAAGACTGACCCTGAGAAAGGACCAAGGTCTAGTTCTTGAGAGGTCACGGGCTATACTAAGCTCTCTGCGCTTCACCATGAAGTCAATGGGGAGTTACAGAAAGGTTTAAGCAGGCACACAATAAAATAGGTCAGCATATTGATTGGAATATTTGCATTGGGAAAATAGGTATGTTATTATATCCTGTTTACACCATTAAGGGTATCAAAGGTCAAAGAGTAATCAGAGACAATCCCTAACTTGAATGAGTGTGGAAAGATGCCAAAAATGAATTCAAGTTCAGTGCAAATGTTTCATCCATCTATACTTGGCTGTTCTCTTTTGCAGCTGGGAGTCTTGAAAAGACGCCCCTAGTTTCACAATTTTCGGTGTTATTTTACAGAAAAGAAGCTTTTTGGTAGGTCTACCTTAAGTCTGAAAAACGAAAATGAGGATGTGGAATTAAAAAAAAAAAAAAAGGGTGGTTCAACTTTATGTTTGCAGTTCAAGCCCCAGTAGCCTGATCCAACCACAGAACTGAGATTTCTGCATGAGATATAACTTTCTCAAAATATGCCAACATGAGGAGGAAGCCATTTAAAAATTTTAAAAACAGACTGGAAGAATCCTTTTTCTTATATGCAAATCTCCTTTCTTTCTTCCATTATTCTTCATACTTGGAACAGAAGTGCTAACTTCTATATACTTTCTTTTTCATGAATACATGGAGGAACCTGAAAAAATTAACCCTTTAGAAGCAAGAAACCAGATCTGCCCCAAAGGTCAGAGATGCAACTGAATTTTGAGTTTGAGTAAAGTGTGGGAACTGAGGTCTACACTCACCAACAGAGGTTTCCACAGACAATACCTGTTTTGCAGTGTTACCCTTGAGCTGTCTCTGCACCAGCTCTAAGATGCTGAAATTTCCTTTAGAAAATAAAGGAAAGATTACCAACCACCCATGGGAATCTTTGCATACTTAGATCTTTATAAATAATTTTAAAAAGCTTAAAGTAACCACAAACATCAGTTTTGAATGTCTGGGACAAAAGGGTGCTCATCATCCATAATTTTACTCTTTATCTCCAATGTTACTTTCCTTTTCATTCATTCTCTCTGTTAGCCTCTTGAGCATTCTGTACATAGTTATGCATGTCCTAAAGGGGCATATCTCAGACCATCTTCTCTGAAGATGTTCTTGCCTACTTGCTTCGCCTCTAAGCCTCAGCATCTCCTTATTAAAGGCCAACCAAGATGAAAAGTGATTTTTTTAAGAATTTCATCTTTTGTGTCAATACATTCCTGTCTTTGACACTGGCTGGCTTCAGTTGCTTGGGAGCTTTTAGAAATGTGAGGGAGAAAGAGCACTACACATACAGAGAAGGCAGTGAGTAGCAGCTGGACTGGATGGAGGGAGGTAGCACCTTGTGCTGCTCCTGGCCCCTGTTGTCCCTGCCTGGCTAAGCCTCCACTCTCCTGTCTAGAGAAGGCCCTCAGGTACATTCTATGGCCAGATGAGGACTGGTCTTGTAGCAATGCAATGTAGGTTGGCCACAGGAAGAGGAAACTCTGAATCTATGGGGAAAGGTGAGACCCAATGTATAGGACCCTCCTAAATTGAGGGGACTTACTGAGAAGTCGTCACTGGGGAAGAATAAGAGATCTTGAAGAGGGTCATTCCGATAGGTCTTTTCAAGTTCTTCAATAACAGTTTCATAATCCAAAGGCTCCAGAAGCCTAGGTTTTTCCTGCTGTGAGAAAAGAAAATACCATGTTAACCACTCACACACATCACTTTGCTTCTTCCCCATGTGTCCTTTGATTTCATTTGCTAGTTGTCACAGAGGTTTTTGGTATCACACTTACAATGCAGTCACAGAGACTCCAGGATTTAGGATAAAGCCACATGGTTATTATTTCCACATCTGAAATAATATGAGAAGATCCTGAAATACCTAACATCTCCTTCAGTAATTTGAGCTGTTGGCACTGATTCCCCAGAGCTCACAGGGGCCTGCCTGGCACATCCATAGCATAGATGTTTCTGTAAACTTGATCTTTGTCAACATGAAGAAAGGGCTTCTGTTGACCTGCTACAGTACTACGATGATCATCATCATTTTTGCTGAATTAGCTACTTCTTTGTATGTTCTCCTTGGGTCAATTTAAAAATGTTGGCATCTTGATGGCAATCAAAGTATCACAGGTCGTCTTAGTTGTCACTGAAGCACAGATCCTGTGTCAGGATTAATTGCTTGGCTCTAAGCCTCTTTGTCTCTACTGAGAGAAGCCTGGTCAGACTCTAATAGAACTGAACAACACAACCATCATGGACACACTGTGGTGAAAACGCGTCAGTCAGGAAAAATAGTCAATCATACTGCATTAACATCCTGAACCCAAGAAGAAAGGCACCCCCTTCAGAAAAGCCTCCCAGAGTGCTAACAAATAAATGCTAGAAGATGTTATTGCCTCACCATAAAACTGATGTTCTTCCTCCAAACTATATAACACACAGAGAGAAAAATGGACCCTTCCAAAATCAAAACAGAACAAAGCATTACAAATCCAAAAACAAAGATACAACCTGAGAACCCAATCCCTTTAATGAAATCTTTATGCAAATTAAATGAACAAGGATAGTCCTTTGTGTGTGTGTGGGGGGGGGGTACTAGAATGTTAGGGGTCACCAAGAAGTTTGGATACTAAAGCGATCTCATAAGTGGAAAAAAATATTTCTTTTCTTTTTCATATCAGTGATAACCACAGAAAACTCTCCACCCACCTCCTGGCCCCTGACGTGCCACTCATCCCTAAGCTGCAAAGCACATAGGTTTAGCTTGGAGGGAGGACGTCTTTAGAAAAATGTTGTCTGCTGCTAAACTCCCCAAACCTTTCATCAATGTTTTAAAAACTGCTAATGGACACCTCAAAGTAGCACTCAATATTTATTTTGATGATTTTCCAAATATAAAAACAAAACAAAATAAAATAAAATGTGCACATTCTGCATTAAAAGAAAACCCACACATGCTTAGGCAAGCCCAGGGCAGGGCAAGGTGCTTATTCTCCCTGGAGGGGCCCTTCTAGTAAACCTGCTATATTTAGCAAATAAAATGCAGAAGTCTGTAGGACATCTGAAGAAAAGAAGCAATTCAACTGCCAACACAATCTGTTTAGTGAAAGTTCTGTGAAATATTGAGCATTTTGAAGTAGAAGATATTGAATCACATGGCAAGACTTGGGTGATTTTTAAAGAGCCTTTCGAGAATCCCTACATTTTGACATTCCTATTTTATTTAGACTTATTTTAAGTTCCAATTCCTTGTTTCCCAGAAAAAAAAGTTAATTCCAAGGATCACAAATTGATGGCTTAAGAGGCAAATGCAGGCCCCCAGATGTTTGGTTGGGCACGAGCATTTATTTTGTTTGGCTTTATTTTATTTTAAATTGACTTTGAACGTCTTCAAGTAGTGGTGTTTCACTCCAGTTCAGCTGCAGGCCTCAGGAGCACTTATCCATCATTACCTCTGACCCTGCAGCATCCCATGTTTATATCACCAACAGCCCTTCTGGGTCTTCAAGTTTAAAACACTTCAGTTATTCTGGAACCTCTTTTCCCCCCCCAAGATGAATGTGTATGCATGAAATATATCAAATGAAACAAAATGCATAGTAAAGTGCTCTCAGGAAGCTCTTATCTCACCACAGATTTGATGGGTCATTTATGTTCCTTTTCCTCATTTAAGTTTCTTTGGTTTAGGTGTACAATGCCCTCAATAAACAGCCCAGGTCATATCTTCCACCACTTTTCTTTTTCTCTCCCTTCTTCACACCAATGTGAGCAAGAGGATGTGGCTCTAGTATATGTTGCAACTCATACATTTAAATAAATATGACATAAGCATGTTTTGAGTGGCCTTCTACACTTCAGTTCTCATTATCTTTTACCTAATTTTATCTCTCATTAGTCTCGAACTTGAGCATTAATTAAGAAAGGGGAGACCAGAAAGTCTTTCAAAGATGTCTCACTGGAACCCAAATTTTACCTAAATTTAATCCTATTCAAATTAGTGCAAGAGGCAAAGCAGAGCTTTCAAGTTCAAAGTTATTGACATAATCTCAGAGAAACTAAGTCCTAACTGTTCTTGATATTCCCCAAACAAGGCAAGTCCTGCAAACTACTGTGGGAGGGCATATTTGTATGTCTCCATTTCAGGCTATGACATATCAGCCAATTAATGAATAATATTTATTAGGCCTTTCTTATTTAGAATATTGCACCACAGTTATTTTGATGGGGGAATCACAAATCCAGGATATCTGCATCATAAATCTTGGCCTGAGGCAGGGTAGATTAGTGAAATGCTATCTTCCCAGGGATTTTATTAATTGGTGTCAAGATACTCAATATATCAGAATTTGGAGGATAAGAAATTTAACAAGTCAACAGCACCTACAGCCTAGGATTTGACAAAGTTTGCCATGAAAGTTTTATACTTCTGGGATGCTGAGAATGCAGACTATTACACCAGTAGTTCTCTCTAGAGCAAGGGGGCTATCTTCTCAGGGACTCAGTCAAAGATACAGATGCATACAAGGATGGTGGGACCAGTTAATTTCTCAATCCTGATCCTTGCAGAGACATTGAGTGAAAATGGGAACTGAGCAGCATTGATTTACAGCTTTAACAAGGGTTGGGTTGTCCCTCCTGAATTTAGTGTGTGTATTTCTTTTGGAAATGCACCAATTGGGATAAGGTATGTGCCAAGATTACCCTGAATTGGATTGGATTTTATAGTGCTTTTTACTCTTACTCTCTTTCTCTCAAATGAGTAATGAATTTCATTAGCTATTTTAAAGTTACTATGCATGGGAAAAGGCACCCACCAGGACCAGTTATTATGCAGCAGGGCGATGTTTCCCCACTGTAGTAATAGGCCCTATTCTTCTTATATAGTATTAAGAGATTTGTTTGATCTAGTTCCCCAAACCCTCAGCTCTTTTCCAAAGCAACTTCACAGCAGAAGAATGGGCCCCTGTCACCAAAACAAATGCTTTCTTCCCCTCATTCTACAACTTCTCATGAACACCAACCCATTCTTAAGCCCTGGAGTGGGGAAGCTGCCATCTTGGTAGAGTCCAGACTGCCAAGACCATTTCAGCTAGTAGACTGTCTGTGCTTTAACTACAGATCCTGATCTTAAGCACACAGTGCTTCATCCCAAAGATCTGAATCAGTTTCATTATTACAGTTCAAAATCAATTAGGGGAAAAAAACCAATTGGGTGACACCAAAGAAAAGAAAATACATATTTGAAGCATGTGGCCCTAAAAATTTAATTATTAAATTACCAACATGGACCTTCCTCCAGAATAAGTCTAACTAAAAAGTAAACTAAACTACCCAGCCTAGTTGCCTAGGAGTATATCATATACTCAGGAACCAGAATTTCTGGGAGTCTAGAAAGTTGCTACTATGGACTATGTAACATTTGGCATAGTAATTAAAATTCTTATGTCTTAATTTCTGCATCTGTAAAATGGCTTAGTAAGAGATTGTTTCACAGGATGAGTTGAGGTAGTACTTTTTAGAAAAGCACCAGGCCTCATATATTTACTTCGTAAGTATTAAATAAGTTAAGGTTATGAATTTTAAATTTTCACTAGTCATGAACTGAAAGGACCTGTGTTGTGAATTTAATACATGCAAAGAGCAAAGGGCAAGTAGGCATTCAATAAAAATGTATTGAGTAATTAAATATATATCTTTGCATCCAGATCCAGTAATTTCTTTTTAGGGATCTATCTAAAAGAAATAATAAACATATATACATATTACATATGTATGTATATATATCTATATGCATATGTACAAATACATACTTGCATAATATTTACAAATATTTATATATTTGTATAGGTGTATGTGTTTGTATATATATACATGTATATATGTACATAAGTATGCATATATGTATATGCACATAAATATGTGTAAAACCATATATATTTATGTATAATCATATATATTTATGTATAATCTAAGATATGTGCAAGGATGACTTGGCAATATTATCTTTGTAACAAGGTGGAGAAACATGCTTACCTTCACCCAAGGGGATAAGAAAGGTGGACAGTCTGGTGGAGGCTATACCCAGTGAGTGAAGATATCTGAATTGCTTTTCAAGAAAAGTGGCTTATAATTTTCAGAAAACCATGTGTAATAGAGAAAGGCTTAAGGCAGCAGTGAGCTTTGGGAAGGTCATTAAGCCTAGGATAAAGGTTGAAGTAAATAAATAAATAATTGTGTAGCACCTGTCATGAAATTGCTGAATCCTTCAATTCTTTGGTAAAGTTAGTGAACTCACAAAGTTTTGCAAGTGATTGGTTTTTTTGTTGTGGGGGTTGGGACCTAAAGAAGGTGGGGTCCATGATCAAGATAGCTACAAAAGGAGCCACAGGGAAATGGATTATCTTAGAAGAAAAGCTCAAGGAAATCTTGACAGTGGCTCTAGATTGACACACATGATGACATTAGAGTCTGAATCTAGAATACCTGTCTAGAACTCTAGGTGATAGTCATGTGGGAAGGGCATAGCCACCTAAAAAGGGAGAATAAGAAGTAGTTGAGGGTAAGAAATGATTATGAAATTAAGGTACATCAACCCAATAAAATAAGATATGCCCTTTAAAACTGTGTTTTTGAAGTTCATGATGAAAAGCAAAATTGTATATGTATTATTGTTTAATAAAATGCAAATAAATATTGTACAACAGACTAACTGAACATGGTTTTGAAAATTACTGAAAATTAAAAAATCTAAGAGATATAGATCCAAATATTATTAGTTATTATGTTTGGATGGGACTGTAATATTTGGGATTTTACTATTTTGACTTTTCTGCATTCTCCACATTTTCTATTAGGAACATACTTTGGTGGAAAACGTAAACTTGATTTCTCAAAACTATCATGGCTTCATTGAAACACTGGGGAATTCTTTGATTTTAAAATTGTTTACCCCTTTGAAAATCCACCAGAGAGGGATCCTAGAAATATCACAGCAGGGCTTCATATAGAAATCCAACCACTAAAGTAACAGTTTCAAGTAATTAATTAAAAAAAAAAAGATACACAAACTCTGGGGAAAGGAGACCAGGGAAAATAATTACAGACTAGGAATGAGGTTCTAGAAGCTCATGTCAGCAAAACGGAGAATCACAATTAACAATTTAATAGCGGAAGTATTTTTGGCTTGATAGGGAACCACTGACATCTAATGTATTAAGCTATATGTGATAGTCATTGTTGTGAAGAATTAGATGCAGAAACTCCAGGGAGAAATTCAGAATCTTTCCCTACCAGCTACGTGACTTGGGCAAGTCGTCCAGTCTTAGCTGATGTTGATTTGAGTGAGAATAAGGGCCATGGTGTAGTAAAGATGAAGAAAAACAACCGTGTGCAAGTGGTAAGTGAATTACAAAATACCAAACACGGATTTGTCTTTATTTGAAAATTATCCACATGGCTTTACACCAAAACTTTGAAGTTTATGACAAAAAGCAAAATTGTGTACATATTATTGTTTAATAAAAATGGGAATAAATACTGTACAACAGACTAACTGAAAATTATTGAAAATTTAAAAAGGTGAGAGATATAGATCCAAATATTATTAGTTATTATGTTTGGATGGGACTGTGATTTTTAGGATTTTACTATTTTGACTTTTCTGCATTCTCCAATTTTCTATTAGGAACATAGTTTGCTTTCATCGTGTTGAAAAAAATGAACTGGATTTCTCAAAACTATGATAGCAAATCAAGGCAAAGCAAACCAAGCAATCCTACCAACTAAATTCTTCATGTTCCAGAGATAGCCCTATATGATTTTATATTTATTACCCAAATTTCCTTAACGGAAAACTCAGACAATGAATGATTTGAACAGAGGTTTAAAAAAGGTACTAATATAAGGAAAAGTACTAAAATAGGAAAGGAGCAGCTTATTCTCTGTATCTCCTAAGTCAAACCAGCTGCGGGGTCCCCCGGAGGAAAAAGGAAGTCAATCCACCTAACTATGTGCAGCAGCCCTGGAACATGACCCTGAAATTCTACCTTTTGTTTTCCTTGAGAAATAGCCTAGAAAATTCTTTTTGTGTATTTATAATTTCAGTTCAAAAGAGAAGGATTAAATTTAGAATGGGTTTGGTATTAATCTTGTTAGCTTTGCAAATAGAAATATCTAGAGGGCAATCCATGTTGTAGATGCTCGGAATTTCTTTCTCTAATGCAAACTTGTACAGATACAAAAGAGACTGTCAGTCCTGGGGAGCTGCTTGGCAAAGAGGCTGACGGAGTCAAGGAGAGAGAACAATCCTCAGAGCAAACCCCTCCTATTTGGGGGCTTCCTATTTGGGTTCTAAACTTTAGGTATAATTAGGGGAGTGAGCCTATTGGGGTCACTCCAATCCTATCGATCTGAATGAGTTATTTTTGATTCCCCGTTTCAAAAATCTGGTCTTTTCAAGAAATACTATGAAAAAAACACCCTTTCCCCACTTTGAGAAGTTGTATGACCTTTCTGTGAGACGCAGTGCAAATCATGATATTATCTGAGACTCCCTTACTTTTCTTCAGTTGCTCCTGTCACTGCTAAATATCTGAATCTTTATTCTGCTTCGAATATTAGTAACAGAATGCCTTCTTCAGTGTTATACTATTAATCCTCGGTTAATGACACACACACAAACAATATTTACTTTAGCATCAATAGAATAGGCTCTATAAGAGGACAACATGCCAATTATTTAAAACTTCTCTTCACATCTTGGCATATAGACAAGCAACTAGCTCACAGCGATGATCCACAGTGTCCTCAGAGAGACCCCCCCCCAAAAAAATCTCCAACCTTGAGACCTCCACAACAATTTAGAAGTAACACAACTATTAACTAACTTCAGTGCTATCAAGCTAATAGAATAAATTTATCAAGAGAAATAAAAGATCTAAATGATACATGAATTCTTTAGACCCTAATATAAGCCAGGACCCTTTGGCCTCAATGTAAATGGATGAGAAACAACTTCCACACCATTTGTGTTTAAAACAAATTGAGAAAATTGGAGAGAGTCCATGCAGCTGGATCCGTGGCCACAGCTGTGGGCCTGTGGTCCTGTGACAGATTTAATTCAGCCTCTCATCAGAGGGAGTTCCACTGGACAATCTCTCAAATGCCTGAGCTTCAGAAAACAAGACTCGCTTTTCTTACCAAAAGGAAATGATTAAGTAAGGAATAAGCCATTGCCGGCTGACCCTTTAACCTTCTCTCTGTCTTGAATCACAGTGTCATAAGAACGGAAAAACACTAGCTAAATCAAGGTTAAGAACTGTACAGCTGGGCAAACTCAGATTAAGCTGAGTTTGGAAATGGTTTCCTTGGTAACAAAGACACACAGATTGCAGAAGAAATCAACCAGTAGTAACTCATTGTCCATTTCAGTGAAATAAAGCAAGTTAAACTTAGTGAAGTGTTAAGTCCTTTGCAATATAAGGGATGATCAGTTCATTATATTCAGTACACACACATTATGGTTAGAAAAATCATAATTATCTGTTTTGTTAACCCTTGATTTCATTAAGAAACCAAAACCAAAAGAGCCTTAGAGACTTTATCCATGATGTAAGATAGACTCTCAAACTGAATTAGGTCTTTTGCTGCCTTGTTTTTAGGGAAATAATCTAACCTTATTTATGTCTTAGGATCATGTCAAAATTCATACATTTTTGCACAATATATGAAAATAAAAATCAAAGTAGCTGCTTCTCTGTATAATATGGGTACTTGTAAAGAAGTAGAAAATATCCAAGAAGTTCTAAATCAAATTAAATTACATGTCTCATTTAGTTTTCTAGGAACACTTGAAAGATAATAAATATCATTAAAAATACATCACAACCCAATTACAAGGCTGCTTGACACCAAGGAAATTAATGCCTGAGAGCAAACTGCAGGGAACTTTAGATTAATTTATGTGAAGTCTGTGATGAAAGCTGCCACCCGCTTAAACTCTGACACTATTTTAGTACTTTAGCACATAAACTGTCACCCACAGGTCAAGTGGTGTATGTGTGTGTGTGTGTGTGTGTGTGCATGCGCATGCGTATTTGTGTGCACATATATGTATGTGTCACACACAAACAAATGTAAATAGTTTTGTCAACACGCATCTTATATTTTCAAAAAGTCTCACCATGATGATAGCCAGTTCTTTTATCCTCTTTCTTATCTGTGGCCACTTGGAAGTGAACATACAGAGTGGACACTTTTGGTTTTTCAGTGCAACACCCATCGTGCCTTCTTTTAGGACTAGCATCTTAATTTCCTTTTGAGGACTTCTCTCCCTATTCCCCAAGACCTGTCCTGATTATTAAAAAGGTCATGCTTTTCTATGGTCTAAGCATAAAGCCCAGCAAGATCCATTGGATCCTTCCTTCCAAAACACTGACTCTTGAGAGGAGAACTGGAACTTGTTCTTTTCTAAGTTTGCTAGTCCCACAGGACTGACCATTACCTCCAGCCACCAAAATGTGCCTGATTCCAACGTCCTGGTGGCTCCTACTCCAAGCCTAATTCTTTTCCAAGACTTTCTCTATGTCCTGCCTCCTGCTCTCTTCTCTGGACTGTCCTGGCTTTCTGGAGCAAGATTTTAATGCTTCCAACTAAAGATCCTAACACTTCATAAAACAAGGAGCAACACTTATAATAGAGGACTATCACTTTTTCAATTTATGTTTATTTGGATTTGAATGGTCTTAAAGGACCTCTTGCAGCCAATGACTTTTGCCTTTGCAGTGCAAGAATGTAGGTTTAATAAACTCATTCATTACTAATGCACCCTCATGTCATCTCACTCTGAAAATTTATACCAGGCATCGTGCATCCTGGGAATGAGGAACTTAGGTAACTTTGTGACTTTCCAAGGTGATACAAGAAGTGCAGCCCTAGTCTCTAATTTTCTATAAACAGTAACTCATTCAATTCATCACCCTCCTAGGACACCAGAACATCTGGAAGTCAAAACATGAGTTTATGACCACATTTGCTTTCTTTGCTGACAGTGTCATATGCTGTAATTTTGCTCTCTGTGGGCAATGCCTCACTGTGTTGAAAGTTCTGCTAGACCCCTGCAGCAAATGACAGAGCAGGCATCTGTAAGCCTTCCCAGCCTCAGATAACTTTCCTTCATTCTGCTGTTTTCATCTCAAGAGTCACACTTGCTGAATTTGTAATATGAAAATACATACATGTTTGCTTATAAAAGTGACATAGCCACACCAAAAATTTATTAATATAGTACCAATGGATCCCATAATTTTAAACAACATATCCCATAAATGCTGATAATATTTTTCTACTCTGGTCATTATAATCAATGTCAAGGACCATGATATGTATTTAATATCTCGTCTCACTAAGTAACCATATTAATCATGGAAGAGAACATCATTTCTTTTCTTTTTTATTAATAGATGAGAAAACTTAGATTCTGAGGACTTGAATGACTTGGCCAGCAAGCTGATGGAAGAACCATATTTTAAACCAACTCATCCTTAAACCTATGACCCACTTCACTCTACATTATCAGCAAAAATCTTGCCTTGCAGAAACAAGAAACAAAAAAGCATTACAAACAAAAAATTGAAAAGTTAAAAAAAACCTTTTGAGAACCTAGGTGCCCTTCAACAGATGAATGGATAAAGAAAATGAAGTATATACACACAATGGAATACTACTCAGTCTTAAAGAAGAATGAAATTACAGCATTTTCTGGTAAATGGATGGCACTGGAGACCATCTTGCTAAGCAAAATAAGCCAATCCCCCCAAGCCAAAGACCAAATATTTTCTCTCATAGGTAGATGCTAATTCAAGATGTGGGGAGGGGCTAGGGAGGAACAGAGTTACTTTGGATTAGGTAGAGGGAAGTGAAGGGAGGGGTGGGGAAGGAGTTAAGAAGGATAATAGAACAAACTTGACATTATTACCCTATGTATACATATATGACTACACAATTGGTGTGATTCTATATCATGTACCACCAGAAGAATGAGAAATTATACTCCATTTTTATATGATGTGTCCAAGTGCATTCTATTGTCATGTGTAACTAATCAGAACAAATTAAAAAGAAAAAAAAAAACCTTTGGGGAAGATTCTGGAATAGACCAGTAGTTTGGGAAACTTCCTTCTCCCTTTGTTTCACAGTGAGGGCAGGCCAAGGATTGGCAAGAGGTTACTGAGCATCTCAGAAAAGAAAGTGGTAGAGACAGAGGACAAATAATGTTTATGGACAGGTAAGGAAGGTGAAGAAAAGGAATCTAAAAAGTGGATTTAGAAAGCACTTAGTGAATGCCAATAATGTTTGTGTCAGAATTGCCACCAGTTGAGAAAATCTTGAAAACCAAAAAGTCTTCCTGCCACCACCAGGAAGTAAAGAGTTGTTGGTGTCTGATCTCACTTCCTGTCCACTGTGACACCCGGTTCCCTAGCAGATAGTCCACACTCAGGCTCAGATGGTTAGTTCTCTCCTCGTTTCACTCCTCCCTCTACTGGCAGTCCACCTTGAGCAAAGTTAAGGTCGCTCTTGCTTCAACTACAGGCACCTCCCCCAGGTCCATATTGCAGCAAACTGGCTCCTGAACTGACTGTTCCCTCACATCAGGGCCCACATGCAGAGTCCTGTATGTGTGTTCACCTGGATTCTGAGGCTGGATCAAGTGTCAATGTGTGATTCTCCATTTCCTCCACCTCTCCATTTATAAATTTCATTCCTGATACCTGTGTGTTTCAACCTCAATTCACTCTCTTCTTTCTGAAACCATCACCTGGGACCTCTTATCCCATCCTGTGCTTCTTTTCTATCAACTAGCTACCAACAAAATGTTTACAGATCAGATAGTGACAATAAAGAAGCTCACTTGACCAGCAGACTATCTTCATATTAAGATACAAAAGTAAAAGATAAAAAACTGACTTGAAAGACAATAGTATGGTATAATACAGAATAATGTATGTGGGAGATATGTCAAAACCATTTGGATGAGATCCTCTGTCTACAGTTTTCAATTTCCTATTAAAGTGATAATAGGTTATTATTAAAAGAAAACACATTTTCATACATATCCAAAGTTTCCTAAATACTTTGAAATCTTGATGATTAATGATCCATTACCCAAGTAACAACTTAAAAACAACAAATCACATTAATTTTGGAAATTTCAGCATTTTTTTCTGACTGTACAGATAACTGATATAACTCAACTCAATCATATATTTAATCTTTGCAAATTAGGACATGAAATGTAGAAAGGAAATTGTCTTTTACTAACATCCTATGCACCAGAGATCATGTCACATAATTTTGGTAAAAAATAATAAAAGTAGGCAGTTAAAAACAAAGCCATCAACTACAGAACACTGCACACATTTTCAAAGATTAAGGGAAGTAGTTCACTTGATGATCCAAATAAGTTTCATTTTCCTTAAACGGTTCTCTTAACACAATGGTAATTTCTAACCTGAATGTTGTCTGTGATAAATGGATTAAAATATGTGATGGTGTTTCTTATTCAATACATTGGAAAATTGGACTAATAAAAGAAACCCTCAAATAAATTAAATATTTCAGTAGAGTAAACTCCACAGCTTCAAAGACCACTTGAAAAAAGCAGAATCCACAAATTTGTCAAGCTGGATCAGGAGGGTATAAGATTTAGGTGGCACACTTGTTAGGAAGTCAGAGTTCTGGATAAGCATTCTCGATTGCTACAAAATCAAATAACTTCTAAGTTGGCCTTAGAGCAAGCAATAATAGTTCAAAATCCACATGCTCATTAGAAAAACAGATACTCTAGGAAAATCATCTCCAGCAATTTTTATTTCTCCTTACATTCAAAGTTTAGAAGAAATTATTGTTTCATTTCTAACTTAACTTCAGGGCTTGCATTCATCTGCCAGGGAATTGTCACTCGAATTCCTTCTTCTCTCCTACCTATTGATGAAGCTCCTCAGCCAATCAAGGGAGGGGTTTAGGTTTTAGAAAGCTCAGATCAATGTACTGAGGGAAGATCAATCTGGCTTTGTGTGGGCTTCAGCTGACACTAAGGCAGGGATGGAAAAACGTTTTGTTTTGGGGGCAAACCCCATGGACATATAGAAGGACCTGGGACTCCAGAGCACAAAGACAACCACGCTAGGATTTCCCTTGGAAATGGAACTATTTTATGTGGTTAATAATACTACATGACACTTGTAATTTTTTTTTTTTTTTTTTACGGTGTTCAGGCCATGTTCAGAAAGCATGTTCTCAAATCAAATTCTAATCAGCAGTCTTAAGAACAGACAGGTGCTATTATGAACATTTTGCAGAAGAGCAAACTGAGGCTCAGGGCGATGTATGTAACCTACCCAAGCGCCGATAGACGGGTGAGAGGTAAACAGCATGACCCCCATGACAGTTGTGTCAAATCTATCCCTCTAATTAATCCATTTTCCTGGATTCTCTTTTCCAAAATAAAAACCACATCTTAGGATAATACTTGAAGATGAACAGAACAATCCCCTACTCAATAGCAGAGACAACCTGTGAAAGCAGATATGCCTATCTTAGGCTGACCAAAAGCAGGCAACTATAGCAGGAAAGTCCCCAGTGCCTTCCACAGAAAAATAGCTAATCGCTGTATGAATGATCTTAATTAAATTTGAATGCATCGCTACTGAATGCTCTGGGAAAACACTGTATCTTACTGGCTGCTTTCCCCATAGTACTCAGTAGCAATATGTTCAAATTCAATTAAGATAATTCTTAGAGTGATTAGCTTCATTATATGTTGAGACACTGGAGGCCGTCCTCTTGCCAACACTGTAAGTGTGGTGTGTGTAAGATAGACATGTTCTCCTGTGTGTTGTCTCTTTTAGTGGAAAAAAAAGTAAATCTCAGGGTGTCATATCATAACCCACTGTACTTCTAAATTCCCTGAGAGAAATGCAGCATAGAAATTGAGTGTTTAGAAATGGTCTAAAGGTTAAAATAATCTCAAACCAAGCAAATATTTGAAACAATTATACCATTTAAAAGCAAATATTTGAAACAATTATACCACTTAACAATTATACCATTTAAAGTAACTGAAAAGGCTTTTAGGAGCCAGCTGAGAGGATACCATCAGTTTCCTATTTCTGGTCAATGGGGAGCAAATGTTGGGTCCGGGACTCTGTGCATATTCTGGTTATTAAATGCTGGGTGCAAAAACCCAGGATTCCTCCCCTGGCCGGTCGCTTGGTTGTGTATCAGCAATACACAGACAGGCAGTACTGAGACAGAATCTGAACAAATAACAACATGTACCAACCCTGAAAGCCAGACCTCTAACAAATTCTGTTCCTATTAAATTGTCACTGAGTATACAGAAAGCCATGTATACTTTACATGATTTTGTCTTATCAAGGGATAAGTGACTATTCTTCGATTTGATTCTTCATATTCATAAATGACAATTCATGTAAGTAGCCACATATGTATTTATATGCAATTTTTAAATGCCTCTTCTATCTCTAGATTACAGATATTTATATTAAGAAAAAGTTTTTTTTACCTCTAGAATAGAGATTTTCAACCAGGAAGTCACTCTCTGCCCAGAGAACACATTTTTGTTTGTCACAATTGGGGAGAGGATACCTCCAGCATTGGGTAGATAAAAGTCTAGGATGTTGCTAAAAATCCTAGAATTCAAAGAATAACACTACCTCCCTCTCCCTCCACCCCTATCAAAAAAAAAAAAAAGTTGGATTCCAAGTGATAATGGTGCAGAGGTTGAGAAAGCAAGGAAAGGTGGAACCACCCTGCAAAATGATCTGTCTTAAGATGAGCTCCTGAGTCATGTTGCTGCGCCACGTATCCTACAGAACAATGATGCAAGTAAAAGAAGCTATTTAAGAGCCACACAGAGTGTTCTGTTTTATGCAGGACTTAGCCCAGTAGCCTATGTTAGAATACCACTCTAGGCTCACCCTTGTTAAAAGAAAGTGTTGAAGAAAAGATGGCAGCCACCATGTCACTACTGGGATACCCACATTTCATGGGAGTCACTGAAACAGTCCAGCCAGCAATCTGCTGTAACATGTATCTGTCCAGACAGGAATCTAGAATTCTATGATAAGTACCCATCTCCAGAACACTGATGGTATTTCATCAACAAGGCAGAAAACATGTTTAACAGTAAAACCAAACCAAATCTTTTTAATCTTTAAGATGAATCAACTTTTATAATCCTGGCTCCATCAATCAAATACTTATTTATTTTTTTCCTTCATGCTTTGGATTGTTGTTGCTAATAATTTTAAGGTAAAGTAGTGCAGCGTAATAAAAATGGAGCGGAGACATTTAAAAACCACAACTAGATCGAAGTCATCAACTGGGGTCCCACTTTAGGCAATGGTAGGCTTTTCTTTACTAAAAAAGAAAAGTTGTGCCAGTAATAACATTTTGTATCCTAATATTAAGATAACCTTAGATGAATTCTGAATATTCCAAATATTCTATTTAAATCCTCTACCCATATTTTCAAAAGAAGTACAGATAGTTTGAAAGCAGCATGACTTTGAAAAAAAAAAAAGATGTCAGTAAAAGTGAATATTTATGAACCCAGCTGAGTATTCTTATAGACGACTTTGCCAGTAGTCTATGTTAGAAAGCCACCTTTTAAAAAAGACAGTATTGAAGAAAAGATGGAGAGCAAAATGTTGATATTCAGATACCTACAGAACTAAATCTGTGGATTTCTTCTTGATTTATTCTCCTCAGTGTCCGTCTCTTCTTCCAAAAATCGCTGGGCTCCCGTTTGAACACCTTACTTCGGAAGCTCATTGTGTTTCTGTCATTCAGTCAGGATATGTTTTTTAAAATATCGAGGTAGTTAAACCTTTTCTTTCTGAAGCTTCACCAAGCCGAGCAAATCTTTCTGCTTCGGTGAAAAGGGAAATGCTCACGCTACGTTAATAGAACTCAACAGAAAGGAAAGGAAAACCAACAAGTGACCACTTCCTGCAAGCAGCTCTGCTCTGGTGTGTAAGTTCTCCCTCACACCTGCGTGGAAGCAAGGCAGAGACACAGAGGGACCCTGGGCACTGAAGAGGATTGCTCAGAGCCATACAAACCCTGTGATGGAAAATCACCCGTGGAACCAAGTCGGGATTGAGTCAGTTTACTACAGGCTTCGTATCTGAAGCCACTGTCTTCACTATATAAAGAGAACTGTAATTATGTGGGTTAGTCTCTGTGTCCTCTATTCTGTACCATTGGTCTACCAGTCTATTTTGGTGTCAATACCATGCTGTTTTTGTTACTGTTGTTCTGTAGTATAGTATATAGTTTAAGGTCTGATATAGTGATGCCACCTGCTTCACTCTTTTTGCTAAGGATTGCTTTAGCTATTCTGGGTCTCTTATTTTTCCAGATGAGTTTCATGACTGCTTTTCCTATTTCTATGAGGAATGTCATTGGGGTTTTGATTGGAATTGCATTAAATCTGTATAGTGCTTTTGGTAGTATGGTCATTTTGACAATATTAATTCTGTCTATCTAAGAACAAGGGAGATCTTTCCATATTCTAAGGTCTTTTTTAATTCGTTCTTTAGTGTTCTGTAGTTTTTGTTGTAGAAACCTTTCACCTGTTTTGTTAGGTTGATTCCCATTTTTTTTGAGGCTATTTTAAATGGAGTAGTTTTCCTCACTTCCCTTTCAGAGGATTTGTCACTGATATACAGAAAAACCTTTGATTTATGGGTGTTGATTTTGTTTCCTGCTACTTTGCATAATTCTTTTACTAGTTCTAGAAGTTTTCTGGTGGAATTTTTTGGGTCTTCTAGAAATAGAATCATATTGTTGGCAAATAGTGCTAATTTGAGTTCTTCTTTTACTATCTGTGTCCCTTTAATTTCTTTCATCTGCCTCATTGCTCTGGCCAGTGTTTCAAGAACTATGTTAAATAGAAGTGGTGAAATTGAGCATCCCTGTCTTGTTCCAGTTTTTAGAGGGAATGCTTTCAATTTTTCTTCATTTAGAATGATGTTGGCCTGGGGCTTAGCCATTACAATGTTGAGATATGTTCCTGTTATCCCTAGTTTTTTAAACTTCATGTTAGTGTTTTGAACATGAAGCGGTGCTGTGTTTTGTCGAATGCTTTTTCTGCATCTAATGAGATGATCATATGGTTCTTATCTCTAACTCTATTGATGTGATTAATTACATTTATTGATTTCCATATGTTGAACCAACTTTGTATCCTGGGATGAACCCCACTTGATTGTGGTACACTATCTAAATACAGAAGATAATTAGAAATTATTTTGAAAACTTGTACTTCAATAAAATAGAAAATATAAAGGCATTGACAAATTTCTAGAGTCATATGATTTGCCCAAATTGAATCAGGATGATATACACAATTTAAACAGATCAATTTCAAGGGATAAAATAGAAGACACCATCAGAAGCCTACCAACCAAGAAAAGCCCAGGACTGGTGGATACACAGCCGAGTTATACAAGACCTTTAAAGAAGAACTAATACCAATACTATTCAATTTATTTCAGGAAATAGAAACAGAGGGAACACTTCCAAACTCATTCTATGAGGCCAATATCACCCTGATTCCAAAACCAGGCAAAGATTGCACATTGAAGAAAGAAAACTTCAGACCAATATCTCTAATGAATATAGATGCAAAAGTTCTCAATAAAATTCTGACAAATTGAATTAAAATGTGTATCAAAAAGATAGTGCACCATGATCAAGTGGGGTTCATCACAGGTTGTTTTTCCTAAGTTAAGTGAGACGAGAGATATTTTGAGGCAATAGGACTAGGCTATTTCCTTTTCCCCAGCTGGAACTAGATTTAGTTGAAGCACATGTATGTCCCTGGGCTTGGGCCACTTTTACATCCCTACATTGTCACATAGTGATTCATGCCAGACAAGTGACAGACACGACAGTTGTAGGATCCCTTATGTAAGCATGGAAACTGAGGAGGTTTCCTTTGAAAACTGTCAGAAAAATAACAGGTTGCTGTAAAAATGACAATCAGGGAGTTAAACTACATTAATATGGTGTCATTGGCTTAATTAGGCAATCAAGGATTCCATAGAGGACAGCCCCTTTTGACTACGTCATTATGATGTCATTGCCTTAATCAGGCAATCAAGAATTCCAGAGGGTACCGCTCCTTCTGATCCATGGTCATTGGATATTTAGAAATTCCATTTTGTGTCTCTGGCTCTAAACAGATCACATCCTCTAAGGAACCCCTTGACCTCCGTTAGGTGAGCAGGTACAAGACAGTACCTGCAGACTTTTCAGATGCCATTTTTTCCTTATGATGTTATGGGCCCCTGCCTCTGGGTCACTTGATTTCCTGGTGTCAGACTTATTTTTATTTTAATGACTAGAAAATAGCATTTAAACCCCTTTTTAAATTATAGACTCATTTGCAAATCTAACAAAAACGATATAACTACTCATAAGAAAAATTGTAAGTATTCAAAACCTGCACATGCACGGGGTCACGTGCATGGGGATGGCAAACTTCTGGGCTTCGTCTTACTGATGGAACCCTAAATCCCGACTCCCAGCTTTAGAAGACAAGCAGACTGCCTGCTAACACAACACTTCATAATCGTGAAAACTTTTCAGTGACTTCCTCCCTTTCTAATCTATTCCTCTTTAGGCATCACGGTTCTTTATCTTGAAGTCCCTCCCACTTCCCAACTTCTGCAATGTGAGATGAACTCATTTCTCATTTCCTTAGATATTGACAAAAGGAGGCACCGCCAGACAGTGTATGAGGACATCAGAGAGTCATGACTTGTGGTCACTGCACGGGAGGAACAATGCCCATGAATGGCACTGCTGGGGCCTTCTTCTGGGCATCTGCCTCCTTTGTTTCTACACCAAGTCTGCTTCTCCAACATTTTGTAAAGTACCCCACATCATTCCCAACAAGTTCCTTCCTGCTTAGATTCAAAAATGCGTTTGCAATAAAAAAATCACAATAGTCAATGGGCAAGAACCAGCAACAAAGACAAATCCGAGACTCGTTGGTTCAACCACAAAGAGACACTGTTCAGTTCATTAGAAAAGAATTCTGATAGTAGTAAATGATCAGAATTTATTAAGTGCTGTCTTCAAGACATTGCTAGACCTTCTGAGAAATGCGTAGCATTCTCCATAGTATTAAGAAGCATATGTCTGATAGAGGAAACCATTAGTGTTAGAAGAAACCTGGGAAAATTAAAAAAAAAAAGAAACAAAAAGAAAGAAAGATTGATTAATCCATGGCTTAGTAGTAAAATGTATGCCTAGTATGCATGAGACCCTGAGTTTGATCCCTAATACAAAAAAAAAAGAGGTAATAATAATAAAAGTGATCTAAGGACTCAAGATGTGAAGGGGAAAGACATGGAGAGAGTTAAATTTAATGGTCTAAAAATAAACTGAACTTTAGGAGAACTGAGGAACAGAACTGAAAACACAAGTCTTGAAATTCTTTTACATATGATGGAAAGCAATTTAGGAAACACTGAGATGGCTAAGAGATAATTGGGGGTAGGGGGTGACACCAGGGCAGTGCAGAGCCCAGAGGTCCCGGGGAAGGCTGTTTTAGGAAGATGGTGCATTCGGGCAGAAATAGATGGAGGACCTGAGAAGAGATCTAAAGGGACTTAGCATAAAAGACAGCTGGGAACCAAGGACCTTGTCATCTGTCTCCACAGAAACCTTGGATGACCTCCAGTGAGTTACTTGACCTCTCTCTGCCTGTTTTAATAAATAGAATGGAATAATGAGCATATGGCTTTTAGAATTTTTGTGAAATATGTTAGTCCCTGGAGTTGGGGAATAATAATATATGTATGGGCATATATAATAGCTAAGATTCCTATATGTGCATATATGTGAACTATCATTTGTGGAAAAGGATTGGCATTTGCTAGGTGTTGTATTACTATGCATTTCTGCACATACACACCTGTCTGCATATACATGTGCATAGAAAATACACACGCTCACACATTCTGATATATGGATTCAAAATCTGGCCCTATGGTGTTCAGTTGGAGAAAGCAACTGTCAATAGATTTGGAAGTTAGCTAAGAAGGGCAGCCTTAACCATGTTTTACAAGAAACAGGAATTTAAATGTTAGATGTCAGAAGCTCAAGAAAAATGTTTCAACAATCTGTATAAGATGTCTATTACTGTTGAAGTAAATTTTTGCACATTTCGAGGCCTAAACCAACCCTCATCTAGTATCTCCCAGTTTTTATGAACTAGAAATCTGAGCACAGCACCTTTCTACAATGCTCTGGTTATATCCTCGTAAGGCTGAGGTTCAGGCCTTGAGCAGGGAGGTGGTCCTTCTTAAGGCTTCATGGAACAATCCAGTTCCAGGCTCATGTAAGAGTGTTGCCAAAATCCATTCCTTGTGGTTGTAGGACTGAGGGGGTCATTTTCAGAGGAGACCCCTTCTAAGCCTGAAATAACCTCACTCACACTTTGAATCTCTGACTTCTACTGCTTCATGTGTCTCATCCATCTCTTCTTCTGCATCTCTACAGTCTAGCCAGAAGAAACCCTGGGTTTTAAGCTTCATGTGATGAGACTGGTTCCACCAGGAAAAGCCACAAAAGTTTATACACTTTAAGAGCCGTGGATGAGTAGCCTTAATTTATATCTGCAAAGACCCTTCACAGCAGTACTAAGATTACTGCTTGACTGAACAACCAGGGGGTCTTGAGGGGACATCTTTGGAATGCTGTCTACTTCGGACGCATTCTGAACTTTGTGTGTATGTGTTTATCTTTTAAAAATGATTGTAACATCACAAATGTACTGAGAAGGCGGTACAGGTGAGAAAAACCCTTGGCCTTTACATGTGGTTTCCACTGGGGGCTGTGAGGTGGGATTCAGTTGTGTGGAGTTAAGATCTGAGTGGGAGGAAACAGAAATTCAGTTTATAGATCATTTACTGGAAACAAATAATAGTGAAATAAAGGTGATAAATAGAATGGGTATAACAGAACCAAAGTTGGAAGGGAGGAAGACAAATAATGGTGGATACATAATCAAGCAGGTAACTAAACACAGAAAACAAAGGCAATAAGTTACAAAAATATCCTTTAAAAACTGTTTAATTATGTTACATTTTAAAATGTGACATCATCATTGAACCTAAGAATCAAGGGGCAGAAACTGGGCTTTCATTGATAATGCATCTAAGTCCACTCCATAAAAATGACCCCCAAGTACCATTAGGGATTCAGAGTCAACTGGAAACTTGGTGGTTTAGATTGAGACAAGTACGCATGATGTGGTGCTTGGTTCCTCAAATCCTAATTTGTGCAACTGGTAAAGCACTTCCTATTGGTTTCCACCTGCTTTACTTACTACCCTTCATTCCATCGTTTCTTTATTACAATGAGTCTCTTTCAGCACTTGCTGTGATCGGGTCCTTACTGTTGGGGAAAACGGTACAGGAAACTCCTATTTTTCCTCTCCTATTCCCAATACATTTCCCTTTTGCAGCCAGTGAGTTTAGTCTGCTGCACAGCCTTGCTCTGGCTGGAGAGCATGTGCAGGCTCGGCTCACCACCTTACATCCTGGTTAAAGGAAGCAGAACAGCAAGTAGCTACTTCCTCCTTCACTGTGGCCTCTCTTGAGCCCGGCCCCAGGCACAAGGGCTCTCCGGGTTGGTAGCACTGGGGCTCACTGCTTCCTGTGAGAAAGGTCAAGTCAACCGAACCACTTCGAGTTACCAAAGAGGGAAGAGGTTTCTCTAGGAGAGTTTAAATGAACACAATAAAACCTCACATTTCTATATGTAGTTTTCACTGGGTAATATCTGTATCTTTTGTCTATAAAACTCTAATCCAAATAGCATTGATTTTAGTATAAAATATTAAGGAACTTCATGAAAAATAATGAGTTTTATACAATATGGATAACAGCAAGGGAGAATGTAAGCAAGCCAACAACAGAAGCACACTGCAGTCTGTGTGTGTGTGTGTGTGTGGGGTGTGATGTGTGTCTTACATGTGAGGAGGGGTATGTGGATTTAGTGTGTGTGTGCGTGTGTGTGATCTGTATGTGTGTTTGTGGTGTGTGTGTGGTATGCATGTGGTGTGTCTTACATGTATGGAAGGGTATGTGGACTTAGTGTGTGTGTGTTTGTGTCTTACATGTGTGGAGGGGTATGTGGACTTAGTGTGTGTGTGTGTGTGTGTGTGTGATGTGTGTCTTACATGTGTGGAGGAGTATGTGGATTTAGTGTGTATGTGTGGTGTTGGTTGTGTGTGTATGTGTGGGTGTGGTGGGTTGTGGGTGTGTGCCTGCATTTCAGGCATACATTCCCTTTATTGCACAATAATATTCCAACCACACCCCTTCAGACATGTAAGTTGCAGTGATATTTGTTGATATAATTTCATTAGAATTAAAGAGTTGGAAATTCCCCAGCATCACTGGATGAAAGGGCTTAGGACAGGTAAGGAACTCTTTCTTATAGAGTTTAGTGAACCCATCTTAGATAATAGCAAATGAAAAGGAGGTCCAATTTTCCAATAAATAACTTTTAACATTGGTCATAGCCTTCCACCTCCAGAACAGACACCAAGTCTGGATATACTCAGAAAAGACATCATAGTCTGGATATACCAATGAGTATCTTAATGTGTTATTTCAAAATTGGAGAATGTTGATTTTAGAATTTATTCTTTTTAAATTTCCTATCGGGTATTTAAGAACCTAGCATTCATCTTGAAATTTTTGATGCTTCATGATAAAGGGTAAATGCTGATCATCTATAAATATCAATGGTCCTCAAGAAGTCACATATATCTAAAACATTTCCAGTTTGGTCTTGTCTGTTACTGAAAATGGGACATCTCTCAGGGACAAACACTCATTCTTTGGAGACCCTGCTCCAAAGCACACCCCTTGCCTCCATCCTCAGAAGTCAGGGCATAAGAACACTGACAATGAGAACTACAGAAACACCAGGGCTATCGCAGGACTCCTAAGTTCCTTCCTTACAACTTTGTACATCTGGGTTGCTGGTGCTTGTTAAAAGGTCATGCAGTGAATTCTTCACCTAGAGTACAGTCTTCTTTTCCCATTAAAAAATTAAACCAAAAGCAAATCATTTTTTATTATAATATCATGCCTTTCCTTTTTTTAGGGAGGTGGGGTACCCAGGATTGAACTCAGAGGCACTCGACCAACTGAGCCACATCCCCAGCCCTATTTTGTATTTTATTTAGAGACAGGGTCTCACTGAGTTGCTTAACACCTTGCTGTTGCTGAGGCTGGCTTTGAACTCGCAATCCTCCTGCCTTGGCCTCCCACACTGCTGGGATTACAGGTGTGGGCCACCACATCCAGCCAAGCTTTTACTTTTAAAGAGGACTGAAAGGTTTTCTGGGTTTAGGCAGATGATTGTGCCACAAATGATCAGGTGAAGACACACAAATACAGCCCCAGCTGGGTCTGAGGAACTCTGAATCAGTGCTATGGTCATCTAACACACAGAGACGATTGTGCAACAGCAGTTTCCCTGGAAGACCAAGGCATCCTCTCTGCTGGTTCATCTCTTGTACCACAACCAGCGTCCCTCTTCTGGTGAAGTTAACTACAGTTATTTTCTTTAAAATAAAACAAGCACCTAAAATGCTCTCTTGTAGTTATTCCGACTGCTAATTACCTTGCTTTCAATAGGAATGTCACTCACTGTTTAATAATTATTCAGAAAAATCACATTATACACAGGTTTTATTAAGAGACCAAGGTCTTTTAAATCTGTGAAATTCTAATAGAAAAATTGATTAATTTCTAGAATATCAGCATTATGCATATTTTATTCTATGCTTTTTTTTTTCCTGCAGAGATTTGTTTTTACAAACGGAGGGCAATTAAACATTCTTACCTACACAATTTTGATGAGAAATAAATTACTAAGTAAATGCCAAATTCTGAGCATGCAGGCCACCAGCTATTCTGACCAACAATTGCTTGCTAGCAGATCAGATTGTGAGCGTGGGTGTAAGCTGTGCAACCCAGTCCACCCCCAAACTACTTCTTTAATGGTATCATAATGCATTTATCTTTTAAGGCCTCTGTCAGGAGGCTGCAAAGCTAATATAGCATTTAGATTTAGGAATTAATGCTTTACATTGTGAAAACAGAATAACCACAGGTCTTGGTTTCTCAGTCAAGAGTTTCTTTGTACTTTGGAGAGCATTAATTGTTGGATTTCCTTTATTTAGCTGTGCACACTGCAGTAAATTCTTGACCTTTGGTGTGCCATACTTAAGGTTTCCAATTAAAGGACAAATTAACCTTTTGCTATTTGTTCTTCACCTTACCAGGCCAACAAGAAATACTGAAACAGCCAGGAAAGCAGGCCCGGATAGCTCTCACGAGGGCAATCATCCCACATAATCTGCTCAGGAACAGGGCGAGGTGTGGAGAGGCTCAGACTCTGCCCAACACTTCCTGTGCCTGCCCAGTATCAGATGCCAGTGGTAAAGAGAGGATTGGGTAAAGAGAGGACTGGAGGCTGGGGCTGGGGCTCAGTGGCAGTGACTTGTCTGGCATGTGTGAGGCACTAAGTTCGATTCTCAGCACCACATATAAATAAATAAAAGAAAGGTCTATCAACAACTTGGAAAAACAAAAAAGCAGATTGGGAAAGAGCATGTCCCACAGTTTGTACGGGGAGTCAATGGCTCATATAAACAATCCATAGAAATACAAAAGGGCAGAAATTAAGTGAAAAATGAAAAATATTGGTTGTAGACTTCAAAAACAGAAAACAATATTGTATCAGTCAAGGTTAAAGATGATTTCATACAGGTATTATGACTTGAGTTGGGAGCCGGATAATGATAGGACTTTGAAAGTCATTATTGTAAGAAAACCACCAAGAAAAAAATTATAATTAATACATTGTGTCTAAGAATCACATGGAAAGTTGTGAAAAATATGGATGCAGAGGCCCTATCCAAGACATCATCAGTAAGTCTGATGGGGGCTCAGTAACCTGGCTTTATAATGAGCATCCAGGTGAAGCTCATTAAAGATGCCACACAGAGCACACCTTGAGAAACAATGACTGAGAAGTCAGGTCACCTAAGAGTTTAATAATTCCCTCTGGGGCACCATTTCCGAAAACAAATAATTTTTTATGCTGGATGGAGGTTTCATTTATAAAATCGAATATTCTCTTTTCCTAATGCATATTCAATCAAGTGGCCATTTGGGGCATGCTACACATTTGGGACACCACAGAGAAAACTTTGGAGTCAGTCAGCCCTCAAACACTGGGCCTCAGACCTGCTCCCAGCCTCCCTCCTACCTGCCCCACCCACCTTGGACTTTACTTCATTTCCTATTCATGGGCCGTTTCTCTGCTTGGACTTTTGTATGTCTGGTTGTTATGGTTTGTATATGAAGTGTCCCCCCAAAGCTCCTCTCACTTTTAGGAATATTTAGAGGTGAAATGATTAGATTATGAGAGCTGTAACCAACTCAGTCCATGCTAGCTTGAATGGACTTACTGGGTGGTAGCTCTAGGTAAGTGGGGTGTGGGTGGCTGGAGGAGGTAGATTACTGGGGGCATGCCCTGGAAGGTTCATCTGCCCTGCAGCCCCTTCCCCACTTCCGTCTCTGTTTCCTCGTCATCCATGCAAAGAGCAGCGTTCCTCTGTCATGCCCTTCTGCCAAGATGTTCTGCCTTATCTTGGGCCCAGAGCAAAGGACTCAGCCAACCATGGACTTTACCTCTGGAACTATGAGCCACAATCAACTTTCCTTCCTCTAACTTTGGCTGCATTTAATATTGGTATTCCTCTTGCTTTGGTTGGTATTTCTGTCCCAGTGGCACAAAGCTGACTAATAGACTGGTCATGCTTGTGATATTTCTCATTTATTGTCTGAATCAAGCTTTCTAAAACCCAGCATTATTAATATTTTGGAACAGATCATCATAAATGCCTGTAGCACCCCCTCCCCGGCCCCATGCTGAAATCACTCCATTCTGCCCCAAATGTGAGAACCAACACTGGCTTTGTACATCACCAAAAACTCCCTGAAGAGGAAGGAGGCCAAGATCCCCATCCCAGGTTTTAATCTAAGGTTTCTTTGATGATGGCTTTTAGGTCCAGTGATGTGGAAGATGAAAGATGTTTCTCCTTGGACGAGGGTTTTCACCTCTTGAAAGCCTGGAAGAACCTCAGGCCTACTGTCCTTCCAGGCAACTCCCTCTCTCACCTCTCCATGTACCTTAAAAATCTTACCATTGAAATTAGTCTCTGAGCCTAGGTTTCTGTTTCTGTTCTGAGCTGTTTTCATTAAAATGCACGTATCATTTGTCTGGAGAAGATTTGAAGCCATTGTAATCTTCAATAACTAAGACTGTTACCTTGAAAGAAGCAAGCTGGACACTAAGGTGAGGCCATCAGGAACTGGAGATGAAGACACACATTTGGAGGCTAAAGTTGGGGGTGGGGAGTGTGGTGTTGGCTACTGTGAGAGAGATCACTGTGCTGAGTCAGCCGGCCTGCATTTGATTCCTGGCCTTTGTACTTACTTGCTGGGAGCCTCTGAACAAATTATCCTGCAAACTGAGGACAGCCATGACACCCACCTCATGGATAAGAGAACAGGTATAAAGCATTTAGCACAGTTCCTGCAATGGAGCAGTGCTCAATGGATGCTATCTCTAACCTTGATTATGCAGCAACTCCTTTGAGGAGGTGGTCTTGAGCTGGGCTCCTACAGTGTGTATTTTGGGATTGCAATATGATCTTAGATGTTCATGCATGAAATGCTAGGAAAAGCTGGAACCAGGTACACAGAAAGGGCACCAGCTGCTTTGAAAGTGGCAGTGAACGGGACAGGACATGCCAAGATGGAAGGGAGTGGGCAGAAGAGCCCCTTGGTTTGAATATGGATAAGTAGCCTCTCTCCCCCACACACTTGCCCCTTCCACCACGGACCCCTTTGTGCTCTCTGTGTCTTGCAACACTGGTCACTTCATTTTTAAAATCCCGCTGTGCACAACTACAAAAGGTTCCAATTATCCTATTTCTGTCATCTGCCTTCATCCCACACAAAAGGCTCAAATGCCAAGGAAGTTAAGAAAGCCACATTTTAACCAATATCATATGCTTTTTTTTTTCTTTCTTTTCATGGTTACTTTTCTGCCTAAGCAGAACTGTAAATTCCCAGATCAATAAACAGTATGGTCTTTATGTCTCAACTGGGCTGGATTTTTTACTGGCATGTGGCAAATACCAACATTATAATTACCAATCTGATGCTGTGAACAGAAAAGAAAAGGGGACATTGCACTTTAATTTTCTGTCGTCCTCTTGGCCCTTCCACAACTTTCCACAAGGACACTGGAAGGTATTAAAGTACACTGACAAAGAGACATTTAATCTGACTTTGCTTTCTTTTGCAAGGATATCATAGATTGGGAAGGAGATCTGTCACCTCAATTGCATCAAAAGATCTTTGGCTGCATTTAATATTGGTGTTCCTCTTGCTTTGGTTGGTATTAAGAGTCACATTTGCAGAGACCAGTTTTGAATTTGTGTGCACTTTTCTGTTTCAGTGCCCTAACAACTGAGTAATGTCAATCATTGATAACTCATTCATTTTTTCACTTAGGCAAAGTGTATCTGTGTGCCCAGTGAGAACAGCATTGGAAGGTAGTTGGGGGCCCTAAGTTCAAGAATCAGTCTATTTCCTGATGGTCTGAGTGCCCTTGGACTAAACAATAACCTCTATGGACCTCTTTGTCTTAAAGTCTTTTTTATCCTTAATATTCTAGGTTTTGTGTTTTTCAATAAAACAACTTATATCATCCATTTTCAGATAAATCAATGTCTGTGTGGAGAAAAGAAGCTTTTGCTTCTTATTTTTAATGGTAAAACAATTTTCCGTTCAGAGCCCTTTTCTCTCCACACTTGGTGCAGATGGTAGGCCTCCAAGATGCTACCTGTCCCCACTCGCTGTCCCCTGCTAGATTCCACTTAAAAAGCTCTCACTAGATGACACACACTTGATGGGGCTGGCAAATAGAGCATCGGGCACTGTTTGTCCACCTACTACATTTCCTGATATTAACCTGGTTAAATCTCAATATTCAGGTTGTTTTTAAAATACCCCTACTTGTGCTTCGAATGTAGCTTCAGAACAGAAGCTGACACTTGGCAACCAGTCCTTTCAAAAATACCTGATGCTCCGTTTTACCCCACTCTGCTCTGATTTCATGAGACTGATTTCATGGGGCCACTACCAAGGCCCATTTGTAAGAAAAGCACAGAGTTAAGGAGGGTGTAATAGCTGATCTTGTTCTCTTGTTGGGTCAGCTGTGGACTGATTTTCCTGTAGGCAGTATCTCCTCTACCCTCTCACCTTCCAGGGCATATCTAATCAGGTGTCCCAATCCCACCTCAATCAACCCAGCTGCCTTTCTCTGAACTTGAGCCTTAGAAGAAATGACATGAAGGCAAACTATAGCCATGATTTACACCAAAGACAGTGAGTGGCCTGGGTTCTCCATATTATTTTACTTTGTTGTCATTATTGCTGTCATTATTTTCTTTTCTAGGGACCTGCTCCTTCCTGTGCTTAATTACTACGGCCCGATGTTGAGCGCTTTCTTCAGCCTGATGGGTTAACACACTCCCTTGCTCTTTATTATCCCAGACTTAGATAAGGTCCTTTTCTTTTGGCAACCACGGGTTCATTTACTCCATATATGAGTACAGACCTGGTTCTAAGTATTAAGGACAGTCAGAAAGGTAAGCCTTTACCTGCATTAGAGAAGATGGTTCCACAAAGGTTGTGGTGGAAGGTTTGCATTAGAAAGCACTAAAAATCAACCAAATAAAAATCTCATTATCTTTTCTTTAACATATTCTTCTAAAAACAGAAAAAAAAATGATAAACATAAAATAACAAACAATAAGTAAACCAAACCAACAAAAATCTCATTGCCTTTCCTTCTGATCCTATGTTTTCTTTTAATCGTCCCTCTCATGACGGCAACTGTCCTTTCTGAATCCAGGCTTGGACATGTCCTTCCCAACTCAGAAGCCTTGGTTAACATCCTCACTTGTCCTTAGTGATGTTTCCTTCACTGTGTTCTAGAGCTTCCCACAGATCAGAGATTTACAATGTTGACTAACTAGAAATGCAGGATTGAGCAAAGCTAAACTGGCCTCGCCAAAGAACTCAGAGTCATAAACACAATAGGAAACTCCTGAGGAGCACCAGGCACTACTACCCACACTTATTTTTGCACAGAAGCATTTTCTTACAGAACACTTATAATTCTGGGTCACACTGTTTTGGAAATGGTGTCTATAAGTGGCATACACGGTGAGAGACCCAATGAGACTGAATTCAAAATATTTTAGCACATGGGATGATGGCAGCACCTTCGCCGGAATGGTCAGGATTTGCAGGAGTTTATATGAAGAAAGGGGGCTGATGACAGATGGCCTGGGTGGTAAAACCAGGCGACAACGGCATGGTAGCTGGATGATAGGTTTTAGGGCCAGAGCTCGGCACCGTTCTCCATTTCAGCCCATTCCTTTATGCATGAACCAAACCCCCCCATCTCTCTCTAGAGTGACTTTTCACAGCAAATGACCAAGATACTTCTGCACATCAGTCACGAAAATACATAACCTGAGTAAATACTTAAAGTGATTTATTTGAACCAGCCCAAAGGGGACCTCTATTTAGATATGGGGCTTTGGATTTGTTGGGCCTTGTGAGTCCTCAGCTTAATAGGATGAGCTCTGGCAAAGTGTCATAGGCCTGTAGCACTGAATAAGCACAGAAGATGATTCCTGACCCAGTTAAGGAGATAACGCGGAACACCTGCGTCCACACTCCACCCCTCCTTTCAGGAATAGCTGGTGATCTCTCTGCTCTGGTTTATAAAGAGATTTGGGGACATGTTTGTTGCTTTTGATGCATTGCTAGTTACAGCTGCTACATCTACTTCAGCATTACATTGCTGAAAATTAAATTAAGTGTCCGATATTTATGACCACATTCTCTTTGTATTATTTTACAGTCAAGAAAGGATAGTCTGTGTGATTATTCGATTATACCTGTGGAAATCTTTCTGAATTAGGAGCCAGAGTGCACGTTTCTGGAAGTCAAAATAGAATCTTTAGTTCTGCATTTACAGAAACATCAAAATCATTTTCCACTCATATCAGCCAAACAAATTGTAATGTGTTGAAAGCAGTGTCGTTCTGGCTGGTTCCCTGAAGTTGCAACATCGAATTATTGTGAAACTCTAATAACAATTTGTAAGAGAATGACAATCAGGTAGCCAGGACTCAACTTAGTCTCTTAGTTATATTTTTTTCCTGCCCAAAGTATCTTTAAATATTTGAATTCACTGCCAACATGTAAATGTTTGGAGATTTTTGTTTGTTTGTTTTTACATAGAGCTCTGGTTATCAGATTCTCCTGAAAAATTCAAGAAATGACAGAGTTAAGGAGGGTGTAATAGGACCATCCTGGTCCCCCTCATGATATGAAAACGAATGCTCAGCCTGAGCAGTGGCCATAGGCTTTGGATGGGCCATTCCTGTGGAGTCTGATATGTTCCCACCATTCCTGTCTGTCTCCCTGTCCAACCTGCTTCACTCATTCCCTCCATGGCCTGTGGGCAATCAGGTGTGGAGCACTTGATTACAATCACATTTAAGATCATGTCTGTTGGTAGGACTATGGTGACTGGGAGTCTGGTCTAAGCCTTGTCTGGTTCCTTGATGGGACAACAGTCCCCAAAGACTTCTATTGTTTATATGTCTGCAGTCAATGAGGTCTATAGTACATCAATAATTTATTCAGAAGGGTTTTTCAAATGAGAATAACATGTTGATAATTTGAATGTGGTGATAAAAGTGTGTTTCTATTCCAATCTAACCAAAATGTCCCCACCTTGAATGAATGGCAAAGAGAATATTTCCTGTATTGATTAAACCACAAAAAGCATTAAACAAACTAAATTTCTTCTTTATTTTATTTATTTTTTTTAGAGAGAGAATTTTTAATATTTATTTATTTATTTTTTAGTTTTCGGCAGGCACAACATCTTTGTTTGTATGTGGTGCTGAGGATCGAACCTGGGCTGCACGCATGCCAGGCGAGCGCGCTACCGCTTGAGCCACATCCCCAGCCCTAAATTTATTCTTTAATATTAAAAAAATAAAAACCATTTTAATGCAGAGACAGTTCACATCAGAAACCAGGGTGGTAATTAATGGCATAGTTTGTCATCTCTTCATGTAAGTGATGGAACATAGTGCTGATCAAAACTTCTAAGTGATAGACACCTATTTTTTTTTTTTTTAAATTAATTATAGATGGACACAATGTCTTTATTTTACTTTATCTGGTGCTGAGGCTCAAACCCAGTGCCATACACATGCCAGGCAAACACTCTACCTTTGAGTCACAATCCCAGCCTGATAGACATACCTCTTAAAGAGAATATAAATTTCTCATTTCAAGTAATAATTTTATTCTAAGAATAAAAGAAAGGTAGAGTTTAACATAAAATGTTGCTCAAGATACTAATATTCTATCAATTTAAAATGCTTCTCACATGCATTTTTAGGAACAACATGCATTAGGATAAGGAACTTAGTATTTGGTTATTTTTGTCATTCAATAAAATATGACAACAATGTATAAATAATCTCAAAGACACTTAGCTCAAACACCATATAAGCTTAATGACAGTGAGGCCACAAAGTCTCATTAAATGTTTTCACTTCTCTGCATTTTCCTTTGGAAAGTTAAGGTGATACTATTCTTTGTTTCATATAGAGTCCTCGCATTGGTTACAAGATGTGAATCGTGATGAAAGACTACAAAAGTCTTCCAAATTATTTAATGACTTTATGGGCTGTTTGCAGATATGCTATGGTTGCATTTTTCTTAGACTTTGAAAGACAGTCAAGAGAGGATTCTGCCATACTTCAGAGTCTAGCAACTGTATAGTTTTATTGGTCTTTCTCCTCCTAACACCTGAGGAGATTACTGAGTGATGGGTTTACCCGAGAAGTTTCCAACCAACTCACGAATGCCATTTTCTCTGCTAGTCCACCATGTCCACATCATGGTTTCCATGCTAGGATGGCTGAGGTCAGTGTGTCACCCCTTAAAGCACCTGAACAGTCAGTCTCTAGTCAAGTGTCCTTCTGTTCAATTTGTTTTCAACACTGAACCACACAACTTTCACTTGTCCTAGGGGTATAATACAGATACCATGCTGTCTTCGTTAGTTTTTTTGCTGCTGCAACGAAAAGATTCAACAAGAACAATTTTAGACGAGTAAAAGTTTATGAGGCTCAAGGTTTCAGAGGTCTCAGTCCACAGACAGTTGGCTCTATCCCTGGGGGCTCAAGGTAAGGTAGGACATATGGGGGAAGAGTGTGGTGGAGGAAAGTAGCTCAGGATATGATCAGGAAGTACAGAGAAACTCCACTCGCCAGATAAAAATTATACCCCAAAGGCATGCTCCCCGCAAAATGACCAACTTCTCCAGCCAAACCCTACTTGCCTTCAGTTATAACTCAGTTAATCTCCATCAGAGGAATTAATTCACTGATTGGGTTAAGGCTCTCACAACCCCAAACTTGTCACCTATAAACCTTCTTGCATCATCTCACACATGAACTTCTGCAGGGACACCTAATATGTTTATATAAAGCTCATAACAGATTCCAAGACTTATATATTCAGTGTTTTGTAGTTTGGCTTTATGGTTCCAATAGCTGGGCTGTACACCATAGTGTACACCTTGCAAGACAAAAAAAATGCATGAAAAATGTAGATAATCAGGAAACACATAAAGAATGTCAATGAGAATTGGAATTGCCCCCAAGTTTTCTTAAATCCAGAAAGACTACAATATGAGGGGTCAGAAAGGGGAAAGCCAAAGTTATAATGCATTTCTGAATGAGCAGGTTCAAACACATTTTTCTTAAATTATTTTGTATACCATTAACAATGAACCATTACCACATGTCCAAGCTTGAATTCAACCCTCTTGGTATAATGGCAATGAGGCTGGCCTTCAGGGAGGAAACACAGGTCACTCTACATGGTTCGATTTGGGAAAGAATTATTTGGTTCTATAAGGCATCTCTCTCCTTTCCCCAAATACTATGTGTTTGAAATGTCTGGGAAGCCTGACTCCATATGTAAACAGTTGTGGGGACACCGTGGAATATTCACATCCATTGACGAGCAAAGCAAAACAGGACAGAGAAGGTTCAGGAAGGGCAGGAGGCCCTTGGGATGTGTGTGGGGTAGGTGTGGAATCTGACTAGACAGGTCTTGGAAAACTGTTTGGCCTTACACCATCATGCTTTTTCAGTGTGGTCTGAAATTCACCTTTGTAAAAAGAGGGTTTTTTTTCCTGTATATTACATTTTCAATATATCTATTTAAATTTTTTATGTTTGAAAGGAGGACCAAAATACAAGATGCAGAGAGTTAGAACAAGTGAAGCGTCTTGTGTGAGTTTCCTTGGTGACATTAAGAAGATGATACGTGTTTAGGAAGGTGTAATAAAAATGTGCCATAGAATTTAATGTGAATAAGAAAAACTCTTTAAGAAAGATAAACTACTATGACAATAAAAGGCATTGTATAACCAGTCAAAATTCAATATTTTATTCATTACTTAAATGAAAATGATTCTTTAAAATGTTCTGATCTTCAAAAATAAACCTCTTTGCAACAGATACCACCAGACTCACACTTCTTTTATTTTTAAAGATGGTCAAGAGAGGATTCTGCCATGTGTCACAGAGTCTAGCAGCTATGCAGGAGTACTGGCATTTCTCCTATTAATGTCAGAGGTGACTATTTATTAAAGGGTTTACCCAGCAAGCTTCCAACCAAGTCAGCATTGCTGTTTTCTCTGCTATGCCACTGAGTCCACAGAGGCTTTTCATGCCACAGCAGCTGAAGTCATCCACTGATTTTTAGAAAGCAATTATATCTGCATCGGATAATGCACACTTTCCTCCCACAACCAATCATTCAAGTTTTTAAGTGTATGGAATACATGTCCTATTCAATGGCTTTTTGTTGAGGGCTTTTGAAAGTACAAGAACCACCGGGCCAGGAATAAAATCATGACTTTGCCATAGCCCTAAGTCATGGTCTTTAAAAGTTTCTAAGAAAAGGTTATTACTTGCCTTGAATATGGTCAATAAGTTAAAGTTTAAATTTTCCCTTTTGGCATCATGCCCTCCAAAACCATGACTCCCCTTCCCTTTCTATTTCTCTTTCCCTTCAGCCACTGTACTTTTGGAAGTGCAAGGAGAAGCACTCATATTCTAAGAACCCAGGACTAGGAGAGAACAATTCAGAATGGTTAAGGGTGGAGACACAGGACGACTGCTGCCTGCCAGGCTGTCAGGCATGAATGTCCACAGCCAAAATACATCTCCCTGATGGTCTAGGTAACATCCCTGCATCAGATAAAAGAAAAACTTTGCATAGGAGGCAAGGACGCTTATTAAAGCAATTTTTGAATTGCCTGCAAAATGCTAGTCTTTGTTAGGATTGATTTTAGAAAACAATTACATTTCTCATCTGATCATACACTTTTTTCCCCTAAAACACAATAATTCAATCTTTTAAGTATATGGAATAAATGGCTTATTCACTAGCAAGTGCTTTAACTTCAGAATAGATGCAAACCTCAAGGAGGCTTGGTGATAATCCTAAAGGTGGACCATTTCAGGCTGAGTCAGAGTGGGTAGAACTGGCCTATAGGACACAATGTTGCTGACTAGATGCTTAATGTCAGGCTCTCTTCTGCACCCTTCCACAATGAGGTTGATGTTTATGCACAAGGCTGTCTGCCACTGGCCTTTCTGTCCTCATCTGTCTTCTTAGATGGATGGATTCTTGTCTTCTTTGTCCTCTATTAAAACTTCCTGGTGTTTCCTTTATCTTTCTCTTGTGGAAGTTACCAGATTTCTCTGTAGATTTTATTCACTTACTATGGGACAAATGCCCCCTTGCTCTGATATTTTCTTAGATACAGAGCTAATTGCTTAATTTTCTTTCTTCACTTCAGAGAGCTTAGTTTCTGCACTTAAATATAGCAGATGCTTCATAATTATTAAGGACTTAAACCGACTTCCCTAAAACTTTTATATATAACACATTTAAATCTAAATCCCCAAACACTATTTCTTAAGAATTTATTTGGACATGCTTAAAACAGGAACTTGAATTGTATTCATTTATATAGTAAGAACCAGAAAGTATCATATAAAATTCTATAGTTTTTGTCTCACAATATTACTTTTAGGAAAATATATTTTACTTTAACTATGTGTCTTATATACAAAAAGTCCTTTTCAAAGAGCCATGTTTTAGTGCCAAGTGAAATGCTACTTTTGGAAACTGGGATGCATTATTAATCATACCTTGGTGGCTTCCAGTGAAAATAATTACTTACTATCTATGGCAGAATTGAACTAATTGATTAACATTGCCCCATAAAAATGACAACAGACTCTCTGACGCCTTCAGATATTTGGCAAAGATTTTCAAGTGCTTGGCCTAAACATCACCCACTCTCAGGTCTCTTTCCCTCCAAATTGTCCTGAAGGTCATTTCTGAGAGGGTCTGGATTTTTCTGGTGCTAAATAATTATGTGAGCAACTAAAGAAGTCTAGACAGATGGTGCCCTGCCCCCAGACATGGCCCTCAATATTTTTCTTATTCTTACTGTAGAAAGAGCCTTACTTGATAATACACACTGTTTTGAATCTATAACATAAATACCACCAAATATTTTAGGGAGAGTTAAGATTTATATAAGTCTGAATTTCTACTTTAATGTAATTATAAACTCCTGAATGCAAATCTCAAGACAACAAAAGAGAGATTTTGCAGTACTTCAGTTTTCTTGAAATCCTAAGTTTTTACTTCCTCTTTCAGGAAGTCAGGAAGACTAGTGCTTCTGATAGGAGCACTGTAAAGCTGATCACACAGTCTAAGTCTGAGGATTCATCATTCAGCATGCCTGGGACAGTGAGGAATGACTCACCTTTTAAAAATGGAGAAAATGCTAAGTGAGGCAGAGAGTATAATGGGCCACACAGCAATTTTCTTTGGACTAGACTTTACCACTTACGGGGTTTATGGCCAATTATATTTTATTGAAGCTGTGAACAAACCTGGGTAACCCTTCTGTGCCAGCTAGCTCATGGTTATAAAGTTAAGTAGCTCATCCTGAAGCAGATATTCAGGTAAAAAATACAGAGGCTCCCAGTTAACCATATCAGTGACAAAGGAGGCAGAAACAGTATAAGTCTTTGAAAACTCCTTTGTTCTAAAATATTCTTGGTGCTAAAACAACTAAGAGTCCACTGGGCCCAGAACATCAAAACTAAATGGATAAAGTTCAGCCTATCCACTAATCTTATCCAGGGTTAAGAAGTATGTCTTCAGATGGTTTTGTGATCTTCATGGGAAGTAAAAATTTTGCTCCATGGGTTGGCATTGGATAAGACATTCCACAAGTATTATTTTACAATTGGATATCTGAAGTTGCCACTCTACTTGGTGACTATGATGGAATGCATATCAGTGATTATAATAGGCCTCCTTACCAAATTACAGTCAGAAGTTAAACCTCAACATGGCTCTATGTTCAAATCAATGCACCACGATCATATTTAATGTGGGATTCAAAAGGCCTCCTCTTGGTGGGCTGCATGCCAAGTTGTCACGTTAGTCTCTTTTGTAAAAAAAAAAAAAAAAAAAAGCAAAACTATACATGTAGGTGCTAATAATGGTTATTTCCATGGACCTGAGTGGAAGGCAGGTCTACATGTAAGAGGATAGAAGAAAATGCCTCCAGTGTTTTCACTTTACATTGATATGCAGTATTTTCATATAGTATATTTTTCTCTTATAATTTAAAAATATTTTAAAAACCTAAAAATCTAAGAGGCTTTTTTGTTGGTTTTTATGTATTAGCAACTGCAGTTATTAATAAATATTTGGGGAACACATCTAAATGGAAATCACTAGGTGAATTTTTAATTGAGACACTCAAATCTAAACTTTTGAATGGGGAGTCAGATAACTAGTGGGAAAACAAAACAATGTTAAATGAGGACCGTGATTATGTACAAACTCCAAATACATCTTGCCAAACCCAGGTATCAATCAGGGCTGCAGCAGAGCACAACATCCTTAGTGGACCCCAGGCAAAGCTGTTCAGCTGTGATTTCTTTACTTGAAGTGCTTGGTGGTCACGTTGCCACTGGGCTCTCTGCTTTTGCCCAGGGGGTTCCAGAAAATTCAGTGGTGCGAAGCAGCAGCCGTCCTTTCAAATGGCAGTAACAGATTTCTTCTTACACTTTTGAACTTATTCTGATAACATCACACCATAACCCTGTTTCTTCTTTCAGTTTCTGTCTTTAAGGAAGTCATCTGAAGTCCTGATGATCTTTAATGACCTTAAACACGTGTGTACCAAAATACCTTTTCCCTAAGGACAGGTTAGAAAAGCATCTGAAGATGACAGTGGGTGATTCCAAAGGGTCTTACTGTCTTGGAATAAACTGTATTTGGTCCATAATTTCTTTCTTTTTAAAAATTTTGTTCTAATTAGTTATATGTAACAGCAGAATGCATATTAACACGTCATAATTTCTTTGTTATAATAGTGTATATTTGTTATCCCCCCACTTTGTAAATCCGCATTCCAGGGTGCCCACTGGTTCATATCTGTAGGGCAGGACGACAGTCTCCAATACCCATCACATCAGCCCCTGAAGATGGGATACCACTCCAGCTGTTAAATACAGATTTGTCATGCTTCACCCAGCTTTCAGGGCCAAGAGAAAGAAATGGATGCATGCAGTCTTTACCTCAAAGCCTATCATCCTTCTTTGTTCAACAGCATGAACAAAATGGGCAAGATAGGGCAACTAACGTGAAAGAACAGACATCTAGGAAATAGTAACTGTCACTGATGATGGATGCAGATTGAAGTGCCACACTGCTTTAGGGTGGTACAAAAGCAGGCTGGGTTGAAAGCCAGCCTTGGGCCATGCCCTTTAGCAACCACAGGCACTTTGGTTTCACTCTCTCTGCTCACTGAGCTGCCTCCCTTATCTGCATCTCTCCTTATCCCTCATCTCTGTCTCTGCTTTTTGGCCCACTAATTTCTTCTAATGGCCTTCATGTGGGAAATATGGTACCGGGTCCCCTTTTTGAATAACTCATTGCTTGATGAGTCTCCTACTCAATGTTCTAGTTTCCTTGTCAGTGGGGAATAGTTGTGCCTACCAGAATGTCTCCTTAGAACTAATGCAAAAGACCAGAGTTATGTTTCTACATACAGGAGTCATTACCTTAATTTCTATAATATAGGAGGACAGCAGGCATTTCTCACTTTACAGTTGAAAAGAAAGCACAGTCCCTCAGTGATCTGGCCTCTGTGGTACGTGATTTTCCTCCTTGTCCATACAGATCATCGACAGTATTGTGAGGAATCACCACCATGCCACAGACCAGGACAGTGAGGTTCAGAGAATTGAGGGAATTATCTCAAAGTTCCATATTTCTCAGACAGTAAAAGCCAGGTTTTATCATTATACCATTCTGTCTCTGTTGCAGCACTGTGGAATTCAGAGCTTTGTGAGATCACAAAGATACAAGTCTGCTCCCCAAACAGAATTATGTAAGCCATTTAATATGAAGAGATTGCAAAGTGATTTCTCTCTCTCTTTTTTTTCTCTTTGTCAGCTGAGACCCATGGGATCTCCTCAGTTTCTTTCTGTATATCTGATGCATCTGCTTTTCTCATTGGTACACTCTGCAGATTAACTTGAACTCATTATCTTTGTATTTAATCCTTAAAGAAAACTCAAGGGATTAGTTAGGAGCAGAAGTCCCTTATTTATGGAATGATAGAATTGGCTTTTATTCCCAAATGCATTCCTCAAAACAGTCAGAAATTGGATAGGATTCATTATGCTACTGAAATTATCATTGCTACTACATTTTGCTGCTAATATCTAGGTAGTTTCAGGTAAAATTGTACAAAGACTTTGTAGCCCATTGTCCCTGGAATAAAGAGAAGGGAATCACAAGCCATTATACAGAATGTGGGTCTCTTTGAGAAAGGAGCAAATATCCTTGTTCTGCCATCAGATGTTACGAAGGCTACAGATATATGAATTTACCTCTTTGGCCCTGGGCTTCACCTTCCAAGGAGGAAACTGCAGTCTATAAATCTCAAATTTCTAACATTTTGTTATTGAAAAGCTTTAATTTTTTAAGGAAAACATTAAATACCTTGCTATATTGGACACTGAGCCGAAGAATATCATTGTAAGAAATCCTAGACACAGCAGGAAGGTGCGGTGGGAAAGGTGGGTGGGGTCAGACCTGAGGGAGGAAAAGCAGGGGGGCAGAGTGACAGAAGGGACTGTGGCAACTGCAGTGCTGTGGGAGAGACGGGGCAGGTGGGTGGGCCTGGCTGCACTGCAGCAAGGGAGGGGAGGGGCACGCCCAGAGGAGGTGGGCTGGTGGGCTGCAGGGAAGGCTGCAGGTTGCTGGCCAAGGGATGCACAGAGGTAGTTCCTGTCTATCTCTAGTCTGAGTAACCCTGTTTTCCCCTCCTTCTTTTCTTTTCTCTCCTTCCTTCCTTCTTTCCTTTTTCTTATTTTATTTTGGCTCACTTGCCGACTTGATAAAGATGCCACTTATCCACTTTAGAAGAACTGTCCAGGGACAGGAGGTTAAAGAGAGAGAGAGAGAGAGAGAGAGAGAGAGAGAGAGAGAGAGACCCTCCCATTAATAGACATCTTAAGTGTCTCCCTACATAGTTGAAAGAAGTTAAATGACCCATTTTTGGTTGTTGTTGTGTCTAGTTTTGTTCTAATCAAAGAAAGATACCTCCACAGGAAGGCAATTGAGGGTACACTCAGGGCACGGGGGCACACTGCTGGGTGGTGTGGAGAGAGGCAGTGTAGCACAGTGGTTAGCAGCAATGGCTGTGGGTTCCGATGGCGACTCACGTCCCTACCGGATGCGCGAGTCTGGGGTGGTCAGCGACTGCTCTGCCTTCACCGTGCAGCACAGCAGCATGAGCGTGAAATACAGCGGTGAGGGCTTGAAATGTGGTGGGTGCAATGAAGAAACTAAAATTAACATTTCATTTTTTGCTACTTTTTATTTAATATTAAGAGCTGATAATTTTTTTCAGTTACTGGGAAAATACTTAACTAGTTCTGGAAAAAAAATCATAGATATGTGAATTTACTCTTTCAGTAGTAAAATCTTATGAAATCTAAAAATAAAACAAATATTTGTGATAAAAATTTAGCATCCAAATTGAAATTTACAAGTCTGAATATACACTGTATTTTAAAAGCTTGGTATATGAAAAAGAATGTGAAATATCCTCATACTTTTTATATTAGTTAATGCCCAAAGAATAATACTTTAAACATATAGGGCTAAATGAAATATACTATTAAAATTAATTTTGTCCATATCATTTTCACTTTTTAAATTATGGCTCCTAGAAAGTTTAAAATTAAATATGTGGTTTACTCACATTCCAGTTGGTCAGATCCACTTTATATGCTTTAATTTCTTCATCAATGTTTTAGGGAATGAAAATATCAATTTCTTCCAGTGGTGGTTGTGGCAACAATATAGAATGACTGCAAACAGCTGGGAATGCTCACCACAGAGCTATGGGTTTGAGGCCTCATTTCCACCTTTACTTTCTCCATCTCACAAACTGAATTTTAAGATAGTCTGTGGATCACTCAATTGATTCTCCTAAAGTGTACGAAAGTAAAGGAGACCACTGATTATACCCTGGACCATGGCAGGCAGGCATGTCAATGGTTTGCCAAGTCAATCTACATTCTTTCCATCTCACAGATTCTTACTTTATGCCTTTAGGAATGATGTACTTCCATTCATCCGTTGAATCTTTTATTGAATACTTATTTGTAGGGAAATCGAGATTGTGTAATTTTGTTTCTTAATGGTTATAAGCTGGTGATAAAAAAAATGACTCACATTAGATGGCAGTGAAATCAGTTTAAAATTTCAAGTAAGATACAGTCTATTCTCTATCTCTGAATTAGTAATTTCAGTTCTGCATATGGAATTTAAAATTCTATCTCATAATTTTTCTACTTTTCTTAATTATTGCTGTAGTTTTAAGGGTTAAACACTTCCTTTATGGTTTTGTGTAGTCTTTCTTTGGTTCCTTACAATTTCTAAGTTTCACATGATTTGGAAAACAGGAAAACAGGAAGAATGCAATATTCCCTTAATAAAAGAAAAACTAGGGCTGGGGATGTAGCTTAAGCGGTGGCGCGCTTGCCTGGCATGCACGGGGTGCTGGGTTCGATCCTCAGCACCACAGACAAATAAAATAAAGATGCTGTGTCCACTGAAAACTGAAAAATAAATATTGAAAAATTCTCTCTCTAAAAACAAAAAACTATTAGAAATTAACAAGTTAGATTTCAGAAGACTGGCCATTGGCAGATAACACAGAAGAGAAACCATCTTTTCTCTTCTCTAAATAAACTGCATGAATAATCTATTCATTCAGTCTCACAGTACTTTGATAAATAAGCTAACCTTGAATTTCCATTGCTTCATATTATGTGAAGCACAAATTATGCTTCCTTTCAGCAGTTCAATTATTTTCCTAAAATAACTCTTTGAATTTGTGAACTTTTCTTGGTTTCATACAAATAGTCAAAGCAGCTAAAGCTTAGCAAGTTCTTCCTAAATACCAGGCATTGTTACAGGTCTTTTACTGGCATTCACCCACTGAATCTCTAAAATAACCCCGTGAGATAGCATATAGGCAAATAGCAGTCCCCTAAAGATGTGCACATCCTGATCCCCAGAACCTGTGAAAATACTATTTATGTGGCAAGGTAGCATTAAGGCTGGGGCGGAATGAAGGCTCCTGAGCTGGACAGGGAGAGAGCCGGGATGAACCAGGTGGGCTCAGTGTGATCACAAGGGTCCTGATGAGTGAAAAAGGCAGGCAGGCAGGAGAGTCATCAGGAGACTCCATGCTGCTGGCTTAGGGTCTGTGAGATCCCAGAGGGCCACAAACCAAGGAATGTGGGCAGCCTCCAGAAGCTGGAAAATACCAGGCAAGAGCTTCTTCCCTAGAGCCCCTAGGAAGAAGGCAGCTCTGCCAGTTTAGCACAATGGGATTTGTTTCAGTTTTCTGCTCCAGAAAAGTCAGATAATGCATGGGTGCTGCTTTAACTGTAAGATAATACACGTGTTGTTTAAAACGACTTTATGGTGAGTTACCACAGCAGTGATAGGAACCTAACACAGGTAGGCACCTGCCTCATTCCCATTTAGTAGACAGGGATAGGGAAACCAGGGCAGAGAATCTAAATAACTGACCCAGGGACCAAACAGACAGCAGGTGCTTTAGCAAGGGATTTAAACTCATTGACTCCAGTCCTCAACCCTTAGTAACACAGTGGAAAGCAAGAAAGGCAAAAGGCATTTTATCATGTGGATTCTCAGTGCACAGTTTTCTTCTCAGCATCTATTTGTTTTCCAGGTCTCAGTTCCATTGCCGCTTTTGAGGGGATCCCCTCTCTGACTGTTTTGATGAGGCTGGATGATCAAAGGATGCAGCCTTTGTAGAATACAATTCTCACTACCAAAGTCCTTGTCATGATTACAATTTGACATTTGTTTGAGTTCTAGCTCAGCCATCAAAATGGACACTTCTTGAAGCAAGCCACCCACTGTATATTGCTCTGTGTGCCTGTGTGCCTCTCTCGGTTGTCTACTGAACTTCTCGTGTTTAGACAATCTGTGTCAAATTCACCAGATGCACATTGAATTTGTTGTATATGATCTTAAAAAAAGAAAACAAATTCCAGGAGAATAAAGTAGACTTTGAGAAATGAACTGGGTTAGTCAGCTTTCTGTGACTGTGATAAAATAGCTGAGATAATCAACATAGAAGAAGAAAACCTTAATTTTAGTTCACGGTTTAGGAGTATTCAGTCCATGGTTGTTTGTCTCATAGCTTTTGGGCCTCTGGTGGCATAGTACATCATGGTGAGAGTGCAAGCTGCTTACCTCACAACAGACAGAAAGCAAAACAAGGAAACAGGAAGTATTCCAGTATCTTCTCCAAGGGCAGATCTAAATGATTTTACTTTCTCTCACTAGGTCCTGCCACCTTTCTTTTGTTTGGGGCTGGGTGAGGGGTAGTACTGGGGTAGTACTCAGGGGTACTTGACCACTGAGCCACAATCCCAGCCCTATTTTGTATTTTATTTAGAGACAGGGTCTCACTGAGTTGCTTAGTGCTTCACTGTTGCTGAGGCTGGTTTTGAACTTGCAAACCTCCTGCCTCAGCCTCCAAAGCTGCTGGGATTATAGGCATGCACCACCTCGCCCAGCCCTACCACCTTTCAATAGTGCCACAAGCTGGGAACCAATCAATAACATGGGCCAAAGGACAGCATACATTTCAGATGCTTTAGCCACAAGCAATTCATTTCCATAAAAATAAAATCTGAAGAAATAAAATGACTTCTCATAAGAAAACTTGTTGTTGCCTTATGGAAATGCTGCACTCACATCTGACTTGTCAGAAGATGCACCTTATCTTTAATCATATTGTTCAGTTTTCACAAGAAGTTATTATATAAAAGTCTGTTTATAAATAAGTCTAAAAATCACTCATCTAGAATGAAAAGAAATAAACAAAATCAAGAATATCAGATTTTTTTCTATATTTGATTATATTTTTAAAATAAAGGGCATCTCATCACCAGTGACTAGCACTTATACATTTCTTAGCCATAAAACTAAATACTTCTACATGGTAATAGCATCTTTTTGATATTTACACTATGGCTGCCCCTGAACACTTATATCCACTAAGGTATAATGTTCTCTATTTTTGACATATATTATTTTATATCCATATCTACATATAGGTATGGTGCATTGTTTTTGGTTTAAGTTTCTGTATATCACTCTACAGCACACACACCTGATTTTCTGGTTTTGCATGATCATTATGTTGGTTTTAAAATTGAGCATTTTTCCTTGTTCATTATTATCTCCAAATAATATGGTGTAATTTAGAGAACTATAAATATGCAATATTATTTGAATGAAATCACACCAGAAGTTATTTGAGTTTTGTAAGGCTTTGCCTCAAAGATGTGCGTTGCTAATTACTAAGCTTTCAATCACATTCAATTAATTCTTCCACCCATGGAGAAGACACTTAATTCATCTGTGCATTTTCTGTGGCTTTGGGATTCAGCCGAAATTGAGTTCACACGAAAAAATAACTGCCAAAGATTCTCTGGGCTTTTAAACTCCCTGTTTCACTTGTCTGTAGCCGACCATTTAAATCACTCTCCATTATAAGGGCATTTTTTTTTTCCCTGAGGAAACTTATGTTAGTATATTCTGGATCCATTCTCACTAAAATGAAATTAGAACATTAACTCAGGACCTAGAGAGCTTAGAAGTATTTCTTCCTCATATGCCCAGTCAAAAAGACAAAATCAGGAAAAAGCATGCTAAAAATTCCTTTGCTAAAGTTTCATTAGATTGAAATATTTACTAGAGCAGTAAAAAGAGAGATTGTTTTATTTTCTTGAAGTAGTTCCCATAGTGTATCCATGTCTGGTCCCAATTTTATTCCCTGGACACATATGTAAGCAAATATATGTTCCAAATATGTGGAATAATAATAATAATAATTATTATTATTATTATTATTATTATTATTTTATAAAAATTATTTCCTTCATTTATCTTCCTTTCTTATTCCAAGTTTTCAAAGTGTTCGAGCCAGAAGAAAAGATCTCTACTTAAAAAAATAAAAGTGATAAAACCGACCAAATTATGCTGTGTATGTCAATATATCACAATGCATTTCACTTTTATGTATGATTATATCAAAAATGAAAAAATACATATGTAAATAAATGGAAGATAAAATAAGTAACTCAAGTAGAAGCTTGCTGATGTCCTCACTGGTCCCTGGTGTTTGGCCATACTCTCTGTTCCACCCTTTTAGGGTAAATGTGGAACAACTTCAGTAAAATCCGCAGTGAATGGACCCTGTATGCTGCTGAGTGCATTTCCCAATGGGTATGGATTCTCTTTGGCACAGTGGACTGCAGTGGACCTCTGGAACTGTACGTTAGCCTTCCTTAGAAGACTTTATGGCTGGATAAGAATCATTTGGGGTGTGATTGTATGAAAGTAAACATTCTTGTGCTTCCAACAGACAGAACAGATAACCATTCCCATTTAGCAAATTTGGAGCAATGAACTAGTATACCCAGGCTATCTGGGCTTTTACTAAGTGCGAGACTTGAAACTCTGACCCTAGGTCTTCTGACTCCAAATCTAGAATTCATTCTTCAACAACAGCTCTCAGAGTCTTATGTAAACAGCAAGCGCCCAGGAGAAAAGTCCAAGTTCTTTTGGCTCTATTTAGGGACAATAACAAAAACACACTGTAGAGTGCACAGTTAAAAACAGGAGATTCCTCTGTGGTTGAGGTCATGCTGTTCACCAGACAGGGGCTGGCAAACGTCTCCGTTAGTGGTCAGACTGTGAATGTTTTAGGCTGGGTGGGCCACACATGGATGGTCTCTATATCTTTTCCCCTATTTTTTCTCCTCTTCATCTTCTTCCTCCTCCTCCTCCTTCCTCTCCTCTTTATACTTAATTTATTGGTTTTGTTTTACGTCATTTGAAAATTGTGAAAACCATTCTTATTTATGGGCTGTAGGGCTACAGGTACAAGTTGGCCTGTACCTGGCGTAGTTTTTAAAGCACTAGACCCAGCAAATTCTAGAGCACCAAAGGAGGACTTGTCATGCAGGTCTTGGGGCATAACCCAAAGTCCCTGGTTCTGGAAGGTCTATAATAAAAGTGCACATCTTTGATTACAGCAATTTCACCTCCTGGACTCACCACACATTTAGGCTATTATTATTTCCCTCTGTCCCTGACTCACATTAAAGACGAAATCATGTCTGGCTTGCACTATATACTACATCTTTGACGTTCCCGAATTTAAATCTTCTGGTTTCTACTATTTCAGAGATGCCTCAAAATGCTCATGGATTAAAAACAAACAAACAACAACAACAAAGTTCACTTTTGAATTGTGAATCTGTTGTGTGGGAATGGTTTATATAGCCAGAGTAAGCCAAATACCCTGCCTGACAATTGCTTTGCATTCTCCTCTTGCTCCCCGCTCCAAAGTACCAGCAGATAAGTACACTTTTTATTGTGGGAGGAGGAGAAAGATTTTTTAAAAAGCCAACTTCTGGAGCTGTGATGAATAAATGATATAAGAAAGCATTGGGCATTAACCAGAAAGTAGAGCTCCATAAGTTAGACAATGTCTGTCTGAGAACCTTCACAACACGTGATATAAAGGGAGTAAGAAAAATAATTTGTAAAAATATTTCTGTTAATTCTCTCATCAAGGAGGAAAAAAAAAACTTGTATGAGAGGTAAATGAACAATTCAGAGGAACTCTTCATTTTTCCCAGTTCATATTGACTGCATTTCCATAGGCCACTGCAATGCTCTCAGATGCTGAGATGTATAAAGAATTAGCATAGTTAATTTTGATGTGTAACAAGTCTCTCCACTTTGGACTCCCAGGTGAACTACTACAACCACGGCAGCCCAAAGCCCATCTCTGAATAAAGATTCAGAACCTAGACGACAGAAATAAGACTCATGAGGCCAACCTTCCATGCTAAGGATCTGGGTGCCAAGACCTCGAACCTTATGCAGGGCACCCACATCCACACCTTTGTGTTTACCTTGACAGCTTTCTCTGTTTAACCTGCTCCTGGTAAAGAGTTAAGAGAACAGATTTATTAACTGGGATTTTCATCTTTAAAGGTCAAATTACCAACACGTCTACCAATTCAATGTCCATCTGTGAAAAGCTGCCCACCACGGGGGGCAAAAAAGCCTTTTGTCCATCTACCAATGAGATGAGAAAAAAATATGAATAGTAAGATACATACGCAATATAAGTGAAGTTGCATAGCTGAAGATATGTTAGAAAGACTATATGATTTACTGTCAAAAAGACTTACACACAGTAAACATTACAGGAGATCAGAAGAGAGAGATTATTTATTCATTCATTAAACATTTATTGGCATTTACACTGTGCCAGGTTTTACTCTTCCTTAAACATTTTCTTGAAACTCCAGACTCATGTATGCGACTCCCTCCTTGACATCTCCATGTATAGACCTAACAGGCATTTCAAACCCAACATCCCGGCAATGAACTTATATTTTCTCTCCAAAGCTCCCTTTCCTGTGCTCTTCCCTATCTGAAGGACAGACTGGTCCTCCAGACATTCAGTACAAATCAGCACAGTCAACCTGACTCCTTCCCTGTTCTCATACCATACTCAACTTCTAAGCAAATCTATTGGTTCTACCTCTGAAATACAGTCAAGATCCAACCACTTCCCACAACCTTAAGAAAAACCGTAAAAGAACGCTGCAGCATTGCAATAGCTTCCTTACCAATGGTCTCCCTGCTTCAACTTTTGACCTTTTATAGTCACAGGTCCTGGGACTTCCCTGCTCAGGGCCCTATGAATTCATGAGCACATAGTTCACAGAGCATGATGTTCACTAGCCACTCTCCTAAATATTAACTCCTGAATTTTGACAATAACTCTACCTGGTAGGTTCTTTCACTTGCTATGTTTTATCAATGAAGAAGTGAAGGCCAAGAGGGACAAGTCATTTGCCAAGAGCACACAGCTTAGGAGTGGCAGAGCGAGGACTCAAACCCTGACGTGCTGGCTCCATGCTCTATCTTCTGTACCTGCTTCCTCCAGTGGCTTCCTTTTCCACTCTTGGGAAAAGCCCACACTTTGTGACTACACCCTGGCATGGTCTGTCTCCTATCACCTCCCTGACCTCTCCTTCTCCTGCTCCCTCCTTGGTCACCTGGACACAGGCCTCTCACTGGTCAGCCATCCCAGCTTCTGTTCATCTTAGGGTCTTCATCACCTGGGTTGGCCTTCTGCTCCGACATTTCCCCCAGGGGAAGTGGCATGGTTTACCCTCTCACCTCCTTGGTCTTTTCTCAAATGTCCTTTCTTCAGTTAGGATGTGGCTTGCCACTGTACCGAACCCCTTGTGAGCGTATCTAGGCACTGTTCTTAGCTCTCAGCCCATGTTTATTACAGCCACACAAAAGCTCAGGCTTGCTGGGACTACTCTACCCATTGTACAGTGTGGAAAAGAGCCCAGAGGTGTTAAAACAGCACCCCCAAGGTCACACAGGAGACGCGTGGCGAAGCTAGGATTCCAACCTAGATGCTCTGGCTCCAGAGCCTGTGACCTTACCAAACAATCAATACACAGAACGTGGTGACTCATGGGAAATGGGAAGGCGAGAAACCCAAACCAAAACCAAACCAGGGCAACAGGACCAAGTTGGAAGGTGAAGGCTGGAGGGAGAAGATAATGAGCAACCGGGAGGAAAAGTTCAAGAGGCACAATGTCTCTGATGAGCCCATTTTACTCCAGGTGCCCAGGATTTTCTTGTAAAAGCCAGTTTATCTGTTTAACCTTATTTCCTTTGAGACGTGAACAGAGTGGAGAGTAGACTGGCTCTGGGAATCTTTGCTCCAAGTGTGATGTGGGGTGCTGGAACTGGGTATGTGATGTTAAGAAGATATTCAACCTTTCTGAATGTCTGCTTTCAGGGAAAAGAAGAATTTCTGCACATTCCTTTAAAGGAATTTAAACTCTCTAATTGACACATAAAAATTGTACACACTTACGTGCTTCCCTGTGAAGTTTCGATATATGTACATGTGGCATAATGTTCAAATCAAGGTAAGCATGTTTCTCTCAAACACTTATCATTCCTTTGTAGTGGGGATATTAAAAATCCTCTCTTCTACCTTTTTTGAAATATATAGGACATTATCATTATCTATAGAAAACTCTTCATCACTCCAATTAATGTCAATGAATTGTATAAATCAGAAGGTTCCTTGAAAAACTATTAAGTCATTAAAAGATTCTTAGTTATATTGAATCATATCTTTTGCATATTTCTAGCTATAAAGTTCTACAGCCTAACTAGTAAAATTAGAAAAAAATGATGGCTATAATAAATGAGCATGTCCACATGAGCCGTTCACATAGCTATAGAATGTGAATGTTACTAACAAGTTACCCTTATAAGACAAGTTCTCTTTGACCTTAAAACTATTTCACATCTTTTAAAAATTGAACTTATGAAAACTTAAAGGAGTAATGAGTATGGCATCATTTCTACTTAGTGTTTTTGCTTCGAGATAATCATAGCCCCAAATTCAAAAGCAACAGTGCTTTTGGAAAATCAATATTGATTTGCTGACAGGAATTGACATAAAGTGTTTCAGTTTGGTAACAGGCAGAGTCCAAGCAAAATGAGTGTCATTTAAACACCGTTAGTGTAACAGGTATTTTTTTCATTTGTTATTTACTACATCCTTGATGTTGGAACATTGAAATCTAAGAGAGAAAATTTGATTATGCTGAAATCCCCTGGATGTCAACACCTTTCCAACTTTGAAAAGTTAAGCACACCACCTATGTCCTAACAGGATTTTAGTGACTAAGCAGATCTCTCCCTAAACCTAAAGTAAGGAAGGGCTCTATCCTCTACTCCATTCCTGCTGACCCAGCAGATGCACCATCAGGAGCGACATGTCTGCTACAATTAAAGCATAGGCAAAAATGTAATTTGACAAGTAGCAAGAAACAGCTTTCTAATTAAAACACCACACATTCCACAAAGCTCTCAAGACTTCACTCTGATTTTATGCCTCAGTTAAGCATTTTGAAAAGGCATCTCCACTGTAGAATCAGAAATAAAAGTCCCAGCTCTCCTGAAGTTAGAGATCTAACTACCTGCATCTACAAAACTTGATTGGTTCTATGGTACTGAAAATCTATTCTGGGCTCTTCTTTCAAATTAAGAGTTATAAAAATAAAATCCACTTAATTAAACCAAACTCAACTCATATTTTTTTTTCCTGCAAAAAAAAGTTAACAGATAAAATGTTAGGCAGGAAAGAATTTCTAATAGACTTACAAACTTCACATGTTTATGACAGATTTAAGAGAAAGAAATCAGCTTTTTGAATGGTAGATATAGTTCTGGGACAAATTCCCCTAATCAATACAGCAAAGTAGCAAACTCTAGGATATGGTTATCTTGGTCTAAAGCTGAACACCACCTCCAAAAAAAAAAAAAAAAACAAAAACCCACAAAAAACAAAACAAAACAAAAAACCCAAGATCTTAAACTGCAATGTGTCCATAATAGTTCAATCAACAGATTCTGCTTTGCGGGGATACCATACCATTATGATGAGGGTTCTGGGTCTACTCATTTCATCGTCACTTTCCAGAGGCACAGTTTCGTGGGATGTTTCCTCCTGGCGTCGTCTACAAATGTGTGGACAGCTCCTCTGGACCACAGAGCGAAAAGCTTGAAGCAGAACAATGCTGGCAGTGCAGCCCATCGCTGCATCCTGGAGCCTACAGAATAAGTTCTATGTTGATGCTATGTTTCAAAAACAGTGGCTCCTTGTCCCTGCAAACAGCCTACACTTCAGCTGCAGCCAGCTCACCCTCCAATCACTTCCTCCAGCTCTGATCATCTGATCACGGCCAAATAGCTTGGATGCAGAGATGGGAAAGATTTGATCCACGGAAACTGAGCACACTCAAGAATATCGGAGCTTGTTGCCCAGAGTGTATTTCTCAATTCATTTTGAGAGCAGGTTTTATATTCATTGCAACGACGCTCTTGGATTCCTGTCTCAGAGGTTTGCACAGATGTGTCTTTCCCACCCAGACATGCAAATAATAAATCACTCCTTCAAACAAAACAACTGAAAATCCTGCTTCATCCTGACATCCCTCCCCTCTGCCCCAAGGCAGATAAGCATCATATAAAGAATTGAAAGGATTTTTTGTTTTTAATGCAAACACTTCCTGGAGGAAATTTTGCTGGACACCTCATTAAGTGATTGGAGTTTGACTTTTCATAGTTCATAAGTTTTAGAAATGAAATCGGCTCATCTGGAATGTAGAATACACTGAATCAAGATGATTTATAGAAAGTATGCACGCGTTAACTAAGCCCACGTGGGAGACACCAGTGTCACTGTGATTTCCTTTCAATAGCACAGTTGTTCTGTTCCCACACGTGCAGTTCTGCAGCCTAATACATTTTTATATTTACATAGGCGGCTTGCAGGGCTGAAAATATCTCTATTACTGAGGTCACTCGGAGTGTTCCGCCAGGCTGGCCTCTTAGAAAAGGCAGCTGTGAAGCATTTTAACATCCTATCAATAAGAATTCAAGCCTTGGGGAAGGACTTTGAGGTCTTTGATAGTTAAGAGTCTAGTATTCCCTGACTTCTGCAAGACTAGTCACTTAGGAGGGAACCAAAGAGGGATGCTCAGAAATCATGTGACCCATCTGGAATGGCCTCAAGATCTAATGGTACACTGAAAGAGAATAGGACAGCAGGGGATACTCACACTAAAAATATCTCATGGAAAATGGATTTTGCTTACAAATGAGGAAAGTATGAAATCCCCAGTAGGATTTGCAATGTTGGAATCTTTCCTGCCAGGATAATTCTTTCAGTGTAACTCTTAGAGATTTAAAGGAAAAAAAAAAAAAGGTTTTCTTTGGTCTCTGTGCTCCTGGATGTGGGGGTCCTGTAGGAATTTTGGGCGAGGTTTGTTTTGCCGTAAGGTGTGGACACCTAGTCCCCAGAAAAATTGCTTTCACAGAAGCATCTAGCAAAATGATCAATTAGGCATTAAATTGCTCAGTAATCCTTCACAACACAGCGTCCTTTAAACTGGTGTGCTTGCCAAAGAAGTAAAACATGTTTCTACCGCTCCCACTTTTAAGAAGTACTGGATGCTTAGGAGTTTTTCATCTCTTTCTGTTTTGAGCAAACAAATTTGAGTGCTGTTGGAAAAAGAAGAAAAAAATGCTAATGGTGCTGGCAAGTCCTTGACTTCCTCCGGACCTTTGTCAGAGTGCCCGGATGCTAATCTAAACCATTTTTACTCCAAACAACTGGAGCATTTACTGAAGAGAGGCTACAATTTAGCCTGTCCAGCTAGTATGTATTGAATATCTGTATATAATGGTGTCCACCAGAGACAAAGTAAAGAGCGGGATTCCACGTTTATACTGGCTTCAAGTAGAACTGTTCCTCCAGATTCTCCATATGTACGTCAGTGCCCAGCCTGCCCACCCAGTCCCGTGACAGATCACTCTCCAATCACTTTCGTAGGTTCTGATCATCTGCTCCTGACCACATGGCTCGGATGAGCAAGGGGTGTCAGAAATGCTCAGACATGTCACCCCTCCAGCTGGAAGCTGGAAAGGGAAGGCAGACATGCAGAATGGCCTGTCAGGGAAGACGTGCCCTGCATCTTATAACTCCCTCCCAGCCACCACTTCTCTCTAAATCCGGCCAACTCTCTAGGGTGGCTTTTGGAGTCAGATGTTTTGGCAGATGTCAAAGTCTTTAGGGAAACAAATGAGATGCTTTCTAGCTATTAGAGGCCGGCCCTCATCGATCCCCTCTTTTTCTCTGAGGAATTCACCCCTATTACTCATGGGTTGCCGAGAGACTCAATACTCTTTTTCTTTCTCCTTCTCTCTGTCTCTTAACCTGAATTATCAAGTGAAGGGAGTCTTCAAGGATGAGTGTTTTGGAATTCAGAGCACACCCATTACCCAACAGACAAGACACAAAAAGGGTGGAAAGCAGGAAAAAAGAGTTGGACAATGTTCTCCAACGTTTTGCAAAGGTACAAGAAAGGGGCTGGGTTCTAAGGCTAAAGTTTACAAAGTAAATTAAGCCACAGGTGGGCGAGGGTGGGGAAGAAGATAGAAATCTAACCAAAGAGATGTTCCCCTCATATTTAGTGTGTGTGTTGATACACAAGAAATATTAGGAGATTTGGTATAAACGATTCAGAAAGAGTCTGCTGATTTTGTCAGAACAATCAACGAATGGATCATTAATTTGGCCTATGGCTTTACCAATAGGTCACTTTGTGAGAACCTCCTTCACCCTCACCTGCCTCCTTTCCTAGCTGGGTCTTATTTCATGATTCAGTCAGACACTGATTATTTGTAAAATGCTAGAGATAGGATTTTGAGCTTATTATTCTAGATGAGAAAATATTATCATTAACAAGTATGAATGCAAAATTTTCCAAGGAAGTGTTGGATAAGAGATTTTACGTTGGGCTATTAAATATGTATTATTAGGTGTTATTTCATATACATGAATTCAGTAGACACTCATGAAGTCTTCAACCCACGCACACAGTGAAAACCTTTCATGTTGGAAACAGAATTGGCCACGTTGTGTAGACACGGAGGAGTCCCGGTGTACACAGGAACGAAGGAAATCTGTGGGGGAGAAGCTATTGATAAGGGACATCAGGGAGAAAGGGAAAAGTGTGGCATTTCGGATAATAAAGAGAGGGAAGAGAGAAGAAAAAGGGAGAAGGAACGAAAGGACTGAGATTTCTAAAATCTCCAAAACAGCCCTGAACACCAGGAAGAGGGCTCTTGCTCTGTCTCAGGGCTGTACACACCTAGATGTAGGCTGCTTATCTCTGGCCAACCAACCCTGACCAATGAATGTCGCTTTTAGAGCAGTTGCCTATTATTTTTTTGGCCTGTGAATTACTTAACTCTAAATGTAGATCTTTCCACCACTGGGCCAGTGCATCCAAAGATCTTTACACAGTGGGCCAGGAACCCATTTTTAATTTCAATAAATAATGCCTATTGAAAGTGTTGGACTATCCCAGCTTTGTTAAATTATGTAAGAGCTGTATATCTCCATCTATCTATCTAACCTATCTTGCAATCTATCTAAATCTACCCTGATCATCTTGAATTGGACTATGGCTGGGCAAGATGGAGGCAAAGCCCTTTTCCTCCCCTCTCCAAAGACCTAGTGCCTTTGAGTCTCCCCTGACCTGTGGCAGGAAGTCCTTGGCCACATTGTATAAGGTGTCAAGGACACTAAACCTTGTGCTGATAAGGAAAGTTTGTCTTGAAAGAAAAAAGATGACCGTGTGTGTGTGTGTGTGTGTGTGTGTGTGTATTTTTTTTTTTCCTGTACTGGGGATTGAACCCAGGGGTCCTTTAATACTGAGTCATATCCCAAGCCCTTTTTATATTTTATCTTGAGACAGGGTCTCACTAAGTTGCTGAGGGTCTCGCTAAGTTGCTGAGGCTGGCCTTAAATTGCAGTTATCCTGTCTCAGCTCCCATGCACCACCTGGTCATAAAGTATCTTTTTGAGAAATGAAGCCCAATAACAGCAGCCAGAAGTGCTTCTTGCACACCCCAGTACTGGGTGCTTCATTGCTTCACACACTGCAAGGTGCGGGTTACTATTTCAAGACTTTAATAGAAGCTTCTTATGAAGAGAAATTGGTGAAAAGGCTGAGATTTTGAGAATGGAAGACTTTATGGATTGAACTGTGTGCACTGGACGCTCTAGTCCCCAACATGATTGTATTTGGAGATAGGGTCTTAAAAGCACTAATATGAAGTCAAATGAGGTCATAGTAGTGGGGCCCTAATCCTCTGACATTGGTGTTCTTAGAGGAAACAGGGCAGGGTTGTAGCTCAGTGGTACAGCGCTTGCCTTGCTCGTGTGAGGCATTGGGTTTGATCCTCAGCACCATATAAAAATAGATAAATAAATAAATTAAAGGTATTGTGTCCATCTACAATGAAGAAGAAGGAGGAGGAGGAGGAGGAGGAGGAGGTTGTTGTTGTAAGGGAACACTAGGTCTCTCTCTCTCTCTCTCTGTCTCCACATGCACACAACAAAGGGATCATAGGAGACCCAGGGAGAAGGTGGCTGCACACAACACAAGAATTGTCACCAGAGCCAACAACCCCAAAGCCCTCTTAATCTTGAACTTCCAGCCTCTAGAATCCTGAGAATATTAATTTCTGTTGCTTAAACCACCCAGTGTGTAGTGTTTTGTCACAATGGACTGATACTAAGACCTTTCCAGGGAAACCGTATTCCAACCACGAAGCCTCCAGTGAGCGAACCTTGAACTTCCACTTCTCAAGAAAGCTTCCCAGGGGCCGTGGGAGCTTTCCTTCCTTTTCCCAAGCACAGAGGGTGGGAGCCTCCGGAAAAGTGCCTCCTCCTGAAGCCGACTCCCTTGGCCCCACCTGCAGACTCTGGAAGCCATGGCTTCTAGTTCAGGCAGTGGATGGAGCACATCTGTTTACCTCCCTCCTCCCCAAGACCAAGTGAAATGACCACAGAGCAGAATGAAAGCACTTGGGCCCCATCAGTGGATGAATTTCCTGGTGTTTCTGAAAGATGATCACAATGATCAATAACCAAAAATGAAGGAGTCAGGTCCAGCTCCCACGCGCACCATGAAGAGAGGTCAGAGGAGCGGCCTCTTCTCAGCCAGCGTGACCGAGCCCGTGCTGGATGTGGAAAAGCTATCAGAGAACCTCCTCCTGCCCCCTCCGTGGCACAGACGGGACACTGGAGCCCCTGACTACTGCTAGCCACAGCAGGCGAGCGCCTTCAGAGATGAGCACAGGAGCACTGCAGCAAGAAACCCTGATGACTCTGGCCTTGGTCAGTGGGGTCAGGGGCCTGGATTGGGCCTGTCTGTCAATCTGGCTTCCACATCCTGAAATTAAGACTGCAGCAGGCATGCTGTCGTCCCCGGAGCTCATCCATCAGTGCCAGTCTGACCAAGCAAAGGAGGGGCCTGCAAATGTCCATCTTCTCTCTTCCCAAAGCTGGCTACCCCATCTAAGGAGATCCCTCCCTATATTTTGGCTATTTTATAGAGAAAGTATATCCCATCAGCATTTACTGAGAAACATGGTTCAAGTCCAACTAGCTCCTTGTCCCTGTGGCAACAGGGTGGGAAAAACAGCCAGCAGAGCACAGCTGAAAAGCTCACAGTGAGCCTCTGAGTCCGAGTATGCTACGATCACAACCATTTTGCAGTGAAGGCTCTAACATGTATAAGCTGTGTGTTTTTAAGCAAGTCACTTAACTTCTTTGAGTCTCAACAGCAAATAATATAAAATAGGGATAAATCCTTTATACCTGCAGGGTTTTCATGGGAAGAGAGCAACTGAAAAGGTCCATAATAATCAAATTCAATGAACAAATGTGATATTTCTTGTGTTCATAGGAATAACAGATGCTTGGTCCCCTCACGCTTAGCCTCTGGGCTGAGTTTGAAAATGATATTACCCTGGAGAGGCTTCTCTGACAGGCCCTTGCCACACAGCCCTTAACTCAGTCCTTATCAGGGCACCCCAGGGGTTTCCTTCCTAACACACAGCTGTAGCAATCCAATTGATTTGATTTTTAAAGACCCAAGATTGTGCTAACATTGTTCATCACATATCTTGTGCCTACCTTGTAGTGGATTTTTAACATAATAATAATGATGATGAGAATACAAAGAAATTAAGACCATGCCCAGCACTTAACGATGTGCTGGGCATTGTGCTAATTAATATTAATACAGAGATTCACTTACACCTCCTTCTGTGAGGTAGTGCTATGATCACCCACATTTTACAGCTAGAGACACTGAGGCACAGAGAAGTGAAGGGCTTCCTTATAGAACCACAGCTACAGTTAAATAGCAGAGTCAGAATTTGAAGTTAGTCTGGCTCCAGAGTCTGGGCTTACAACATTCATGTTAAATTTGCATCACACAAACCTTCTATCTTCCAGTGATAGGTTTATACTAGAAAAATCTTTGGTGTCCAGCAAGGTGCAGAGGCGAGCCTGGAAACCACCCCTTGAGCATTGATCTGACCCTCACAGGAAAATCTGTGGTGTTTCCTTGGATAATAATTTCTGAAAGCGGCTAGCAATCTCAAGACTGTTTGGGGGTGATCATTTAAGTTGCATTTTAATGGGTATTTAAGATATCTTTAAATGGAATGAATGTGATGAGAGAATTTTTGAAAAGTGCATAACGTTGACTGTGCAAAAACACTCAGAGGCAGAAACGACTCCAGTGTTCTAATTGGCTACGGGAGCATACATTTGGAATACAGAAACCTGACTGGCTCCCTTTATAATGCTTTGTTTATCCTGCATGATAGAAGGTGTTGGTTAATGCCAAAATGCTCCCCCAAAAAGAGGCCCTGGAGAGTTGGCTGACACCTTGGACATGTCACTGCTTCAGAGAGAGCCAGCCACTTGCTTTCTAGGGACAGTGTGAAGGTCTGGCCGTGACTGTCACCCTGGTGGGTGCTCTGTGGCCTCACAAGCTCTGCTGCACCTGCCTTCTCCACCAGGTGCAGCATTCTCTGCTGAGTCCTGTGCTGAGACCCAGGCAGAGGGTCAGAAACCTCCATCTGCCTATTTAGGCCATAGCTCAGGCATTACAGGGAGCTCACTAACGATTCGTGGGACACATGTATCAATTGGTAGGTGATTAAGGTCAGAATTATTGTCATCACTATCAATACTGCCATCATCCCCTCAACCATGTTGGGATTCTCTGTAAATTTCCCAGAAGTACAGCAATTGTTGCCCCCAAAGAGTGGCCCAAAGGAGGAGAAGATTAAAGATTAAAGACAATTAGGGATTCAGTCCCTGGTCAAGTAAAACCAGGTCACAGAATTTGCCATTTTCCAGGGCAGGGATTAGTGAGAATCTTCTTCCTTGTCCACTTCCAGATAGGTGTGTCCCCTCAGGTAGAAACTGGAAGGGATGTCTAGGGGCAAGTCCTCCAGGGCCTTCTAGCTGAAAAGTGGAAAACAACCCAGCCAAGGGATGAAGGCGCAGTTACCCTCTCATCCCCCTCTTCGCCTCCCCAGCAGCCACTTCTACTCAAGACCTGGGGGTACAAGTCTTTATCAATAAAAATCCTTGACCTCTTTTTCCGTATCTGTGACTGGCAGTTCTTTTCCTTCACTTTCTCTCTATCCATTTTCACTTAATCGCTGTGGCCTCCTCTTTACAGGGGTCCTTCCCACACGCTGACATTTATTGAGCTGTGCAATAAATTATGTTGGAAACAAGCTCACTGTTCTTTTGTTTTAAAAGTATGGGTGTGTTACGGAGCCCTCCTTTATCTTCATTTCTCTACCTTTGGCACGGGTGCAGCTCAAAGGTAGATTATTCTTTTGTTGGTACATTTAGATGCATCAGAAAATTATTCTTCATTGCTTTCTAATTGCACTTCCTGCCGAGTGCATGGATAATTTAAATGTTCCATTAATATCCTGCCTTACATTTCTCAGGTGTCTCTGTTTGACTGAGCTCTCCTCAGCTCATAATAAATCTTATTCATAGTAGAAGTTTGCAATTGTGTAGCAAGTAGGCAAGAAAATCAGGAAGCGGATGCCTAAAGTCAGTATCTGTGGAGCTCTTATTGCCCTTGTCACTCTGAGCAAAAATTTCAGCCTCAGTTTTCACATCTGTCAAATGAATGAGTGTTCACAGGACATAATCCCCACCCCACAGGCTCAGTCCAGTTCCATAAGCAGGATAAGTGCTCAATACATGTAGTCACACTGAAAAAGAGAATGAAGAATTTTCAAACAAAGAATTTTCAAACTCTGCTTGTCTTCTCCCCACTTCCCCTACAAGTGGTATTTCTTATTTCCTGACTCTGCCTTACCCAGGGACACACAAAGCTCCTTGGATGATGGGGGGACTGGGGGTGTTGGGCACAGCTCCCTGGGCTTTGAAGTTAGCTCCCATGGCAATGTGACATGAGTTCCATAACCCCCTTGGCAGTCCTTTCCCATGGTAAACAAATTTGAAATAACATACCAATCCCTCACTTATCCCCAGGTCTCTCATTTTGCAACCTCAACTATTCTGATCACAGCCAAGTCTGGGAAGGAACATAAGCAACTTTTGCAGAGCCAGAAAGACATGGCACATGATTCATTCCATGAAGCTGGTGGGAGTGATGGGGAAGAGGTGCTCCGACTGCCACCAATAGCATCACAGGGTTCTAAAGAGCTTGCCAGCCAAACATGCAGCATCTTTGGATCAGAAGCATTGTAATGCTGACCTGCCCAGGCCTGGGGAACAGGAAGCAGGCACTTAGAACTGGCATCCCTGCTGAAGGCAAGTGTGCCCACAGCCTCTTCAAGGGGTTGTGGCAGGCTGGGCCATTAAGTCACCGGAAAGAGCGTGGAACTGCTCCTGAGGGTGGGATTGAGAGTACCTTATTCCAACTTGGTATCTAAGAAGTGATTCAGAGCAGTGAACCCAGGCTTTGGAACTAGAGGTCTGAGATTGAACCCTAGCTGTATTTCATGACTTTAATTCTCTGAGTCTATTTTTCTCAATGGTCCAATGAGAGTAACATGAACTCCTTTGCAGAGCTGTAACAAAGACACTTAGTATAAAACACTGGCATAAAGAGCAGATGCTATCATTCCTTCACTAGTTATTACCAATGCCACTATTGTTTATTAATATCACTATTATTCTAAGTAAATGCTAAGGAGGGCAAATGAAAGTCCTTCAGGTCAAGGCTCAAAGCCAGTGCAGTTGTGTGCAAGTAGTAACTCAAGCAAGGGGCAGCCTTGACATTAGGATGAATGGCAAGGTCTGGGGGTGGGGTGGGGTGGGCAGGAAACGTTATGGGCTCCTTTTCACCAGGCGGCAGGTCCCAGTGCACTTACAGGTATGAGCAACCCACAAAAGGAAGGCACCCATGATCAACAGTCCAACCAAAGAGAGAGAAGAAATCAATACTCTCAGTATCTGGGACTCATCCGTGATGGGAGCCATAAATGAGGTGAAGGTCAATGTGAGTGACAATGTCACAGCTCTATACGATAATGAGCACTTGCAGCCGTGACACAGATGCATCCAGAAAGTCATATGATGTCTGGTGACCATAGTTGGGGACAGAGAAATCTGTGAAACAGTCTAGATAAGTTTCTACCAATGAATGCTTTTAATTTTTAAAAGTTTAGTGATGAAATTGGATAAACGATGTTATTTTCAAAAGTTATAACATTATGTGAAAATTGTTCTCAGATGATACTAGATAAATGCACTATTGACTGTACTTTCAGTACTTGTTCTGCCTTATTTCTCATGTTTGCTTTTTTTTCCACTTTGAATCATGGCAGGAACTAACCACCCACCTCCTAAACATTCCAACTCAAATCTAGTTTACTATAATTACGAGTTGCTTTCCAAACACAAAACCGGCAGTCTTTAAAGTCATTTACAACTGTTCTCTCCAAATCAACTGAAGAGATGAAAAGGAGGATGTCAGTCAGCTCCACGTGCTTTGCCAGAACCCAGGGGCGCAGCCCACCGATCCTTGGAGGGTTGGTACAAAGCGCCCAGCTCTGAGCTTTTGAAAGGAAATGAAGGCAAACCAAGGTTTAAATCCAACAGGAACAGGAAGAACGGGTGATATTCAAAAAATTAACTTGATAAGATAATGTTCAGCTTCTCTTTGAAAGCTAAGCTGCAGGATGAGAATACTTAAAGATTTGTTGCTCTTAACTTTCAGTTTCTTTTACTGACAATGGAAGTCTTGCAGTTCTTCAGGAGGAGGTCTGCTAGGGCTCCACATGGTGGGAACAGCAGTGAACAGGGTTGGGCTCTGACATCAGGTCTTCCAGCAAGGTCTGCCACCTCTTTCTCTGGGTCTAAGTTTGCTCATAAAACTGAAGGTCAGAACAGGTGGTCTCAGGTTCTTTCTTGATCTAGGTTCCTTTAGCTTTATCTAACCTGGAGATTCAGAGAGATGTCCAGGCTTGAGAGCAGAGAAGATATAGGAGCTCCTGTGTGACCACAGTTCCCTGTGTATACACGTGGCTACAGGATGTGGAGAGCACGATACCAAACCATTATGTGTCTTACGTTTGTTAAAACATTTTTAAAAATATGAACTACAATTTTATTTTGAGGATGAGGGTGCTCCTGATATAATTTGGCCTTCTTTGCATTTTTATTTTAAATTGACATGGAGTAATTGCTATGGTTTAGATATGAGGTGTCCTCCAAGGCTCATGTGTGAGAAGATGCAAAATCATTCAGAGGTGAAATTATTAGACTGTGAGTGTAGCCTAATCAGTAGATTAACCCCTGGATGTGGATTAACTGAGTGGTAACTGTAGGCAGGTGGGGTGTGGCTGGAGGGTCATTCATGGCATGCCTTTGGTGTTTACATTTTGTACCTGGTGAGTGGAACTCTCTCTGTGTTTCCTGATGGCCATGTTTCTGGGATGCTTTCCTTGTCCACACCCTTATGTTATGATGTTCTGTCTCACCTTGGGCCCAGAACTATGGAGTTGGTCATCTAAGAACTGAGACCTCAGAAACTATGAGCCCAAAATAAACTTTTCTTCCTCTATGCTGTTCTTGTTAGAGATTTTGCTCAAAATATGCATAACAGGAATTATACATATTTGTGGGGTACAGTGTGACACTTTAATATATGTATACAATGTGTAGGATTAGGGTAACTGGCATAGCCATCCCCTCAGACATGTATCATTCCTTATATTGGAACATTCAAAATCCTCTCTGCTAGCTATTTTGAAATCTGTGATCAATTGTTAGCAACTATTATACACAGAATATTAAAAGCTATCCCTCCTGTCCAAATGCATCCTGTCCCCAGCCTCACTCCATCCCTGCTGTCCTACCTCCCACCAATTTTTAAAAGGCTGCAGTGAATAACAAACAGCATGTGCACAGAGGCCAGAGCATCAGGTGTACTAAGAACTGGGTGCAGTGGTGCACACCTGTAATCCTAGTGGCTCAGGAGGCTGTGGCCATAGGATTGTGAGTTCAAAGCCAGCCTCAGCAACTTAGCAAGGCCCTAAGCAACTCAGTGAGATCCTGTGTCTAAATAAAATATAAAAAAGGGATGGAGATGTGGCTCAGTGGTTAATCACCCCTGGGTTCAATCCCCAGTACCAAAAAAGAAAAAAAAAAGAGCTGGAGAAGACATGATTAGATATGAGGTAGCAGAAGGAGGTTCCATGAAACCCATTTCTTCAACTTGGAGATGGAAGAATTATCAAGTCAGAAACCAGCAGGACTTTATCCTATCTGCTTCTCCTCTTATCAGGAAGTGTCCAGAACAGTCTGCCCAGTTAACTCCCGTGGGAAGACCACAATGCCCTGTTGAGCAGGTTGACGGAGGGGATAATGAGAGGACTCTTCCAAAGCAAGGAAAGTGACCATGTAATGGACCATTCAGACCATAACCCTTTGAAAGTGAGAGAAGGTCCCAATAAAAATGATGCTAAGGTATAAATAGGGTTATTCATAAATAAAATGGGACACATGGTCAAATTAGCAATGTCTAACCCCTATAATTGCTGTGAAAATCAAACAAGGCATTCATGTGAAATAACTTATCCAGATGTTGGCGCGATAGTGTCAATAAATATTAGCAACGTGATCTGGGCTTAACAGTCAGAGGTTCCAATCTCCAGGTGATAAGAAGCCCTGAGAAGCTTTAGAACTTGTCTCCCCATGAGGGTTGGTGGCTTGCAGGAAGACTGCATTTCAGGATGAGAGGGGACATAGTCACCAGACATCAGAGAAGACAATAAGGCAAATTCCCAGCACAGATGGGGTGAGCAAGAAGAAGCAGAGGAGGGTCAGGCTGCAGTTTTAGAAAGACGCTGACATGAGGACCAGGAACTGTATCTGAAGCTCTTCTAGCCATGCTGGCTTCAAATCAAGGAAAGGAGAAGGAAAAGACAAGTCTCCCAGCTCAGGTTCACGTGGTCTCCCAAGAACGTAGCTGCCCTACCCCTGGTATCTCCAGAGCCTCAGCTCCAGCTTCAAAGTCCACCCTATCCCTCAAATGCCTATTTCTGTATTTCCATCCAAATACTCTGCACTGCCAAATCCATATGGCCTCGGGGCCTTGTTTCTTCAACCAGTTCTGCCTCTCTACTGTCCTGCTGCTTTTAAAAGCTGCGCCATGTTCCCTCAGCTGTTACTTGATCCTGGCTGCTTTCCTCTTCGTGGCCATCACCTAACATGCAAGGCACACAGCTCACCTGAACTAGCTGATCTGCAGTAACAGGAGGGGAAGATCAGAACAGTCTGTGTTGGGTCCATATGCAAAAGCCAGTGTGGGATGCTGTAGTTGGGTAACTGGAGGAATGGCAAGCACAAGATTCTGAGGTCCAGAGCTATAACAAGCTGAGGAGGCCCTAAGCAGAATCCAGTAAGATAGCCACCGCCAGACACGCAATGGGATCCAAAGCCACAGAGGATGCTAGGTCTGACGACAGATTCCAGAGGGGATATCGGTGGCCACAATGGAGTGAAGAACCCACGGGGAAAGCAAGCAGGATGTGGTGTGTGGGCACAGAGCTAGGAACACATGCTGTCAAACAAAGATGTGCCATCCCAGCTGCCTCTTGTCTGCTTTTCCCCAGTGCAGGATTCAAAAGCTATGAGGTTCTGTACCTGCCGATGATCTCCTAGTGATTGTCAAATGTGCTCCCACGTTCCCATTCCTGAGGCCACCACCCTGTTTTAGTTGATTACCTTCAATCTCAAGGGAGCCTGGGGTTTCGGGAGCTAGAGAAATGGAAATCTATTTCCAATTTCCACTTAGAATTATGCCAACTACAAGTTTTTCATGTATTTCCTGCAGAGTATGCCTCTCCTGCTGCTGGTCTGTGAGTCAGCTGTTTCAGCTACAGAAAAACGCGTGAACAAGTAGCAAAGGAACACGACCGAAACGTCTTAGAAGCATCTGGGTTTTCTTGGCTCAACACCTTGGTGTTGTTTGTATGAGTGCTGCTCTTTCAAAATATTTACCTACATCCCCCCACGCACTCCTCAGTGTCAGATGTAAGGGAAGTTCTCCGGATTAGCCTAGCCCTGGGCTCTCATCTTGCCAGGGCCTTGCCACAGACACTTCTTTCCCCTTGACCACTATTCCCTCCAGTAGCACCAAAGCTTCTCCCATATATAAATACTAGGTACACGTATGATTATATGAATGGTGTGGCCCTACCTTATATGCAAGCACAGAAGTGAAAAACTGTGCTCCATTGTGTACAATGAATCAAAGCGCATTCTGCTGTCAGGTATAACTGATTTGAATAAATTAATTAATTAATTAAAAAAAATAAACCCTCTTCCAACCTTGAAAATCTCCATGGCCTCAGCATTCTCTTGCAAGGTTCAGCTCAAAATCCCCCCTTTTTTTTTCCCTTCTCCTCTCCTGTTCTCTGTTAACCCCAGTCCTCCATCAGAGGGGGCCCTGTTGACCCCTCCTTTGCAACTTTTTATGTGGAAAAAGGACAGCTGTAGTTCTTAGATGTATTCTTTTCTCTTATAAAAGTGTTGCTCTAGAAATCCCCACTCGCAGTATTAAGCTTCTTTTGAATACCTTCGTTAGGGCGGGTTCGGCCCTGTTATCCCAGGGAGCAAAGATCCGCTGAATGGGATGTCGATGGGCCAGCTTTCCTTCCTCTCTCGCTCTCATCCTTTCTCTCTTCACGTGACGACTATTAGCCAAATACTGGCCTCTGTCAGGCACTACCCAAGGGGATGGATATAAAGCCATGAGCCGAGAGAGAGACCTTTATTCCCTTGACACTTACATTTTGCTTTAAATAGCAAATAAAATATTAAGCTCTCTTGGGAAATTATTATCCATAAACACTGTAATGGTGGTGGCGTGTGTCTGTATCCTTTAGTCTAAACCGAGCATTGACTGTTGGAATGCCTGTCACTTCAGATAAGAAACATTAAGCCTAAAGAAGCAACTTTTCCAAGTCCCTAACCTGAGAGTTGCAACCCAACCGTCCACAACAGGAAATCCAAGTGCTTGGCAAAGCTCAGCTATGAATTGAAAGTTTTATTACGTGTAATGCAACGGGGTCCCTCTGAAGGTTCTTCAAACTGCAGCCTGCTTGACATCACAAAGCACTAGAGCAATCACTGGTGGGTTGGCAAGTGAACCTTTAGTTGGAAGAGTATACTGTATTAAAGAGGAAAAGAAAGTGACTTTCATATAACTTTTATGTAAAACTACAGCTGGCCCCAAGGATTCATGATGAGTCTTCCAAAGCCATGCTGGTTGTGTCCAGTCATCTGTAAAACAGAATTGGGGTCATTCTTCTGTCTCTCTCTCATATACACACACTAGCTTTACACACCACGGAAAATCAACTTCAGTCCACTGCTTACTTTCGAACAGCTTGTTTGCTCATTTCTAAAAGCACAAGAAAAGAATAGTGCCCTCTGAGGTTCCTGTAGCCTCTGGACATGTGCATTTTGTTTATGAGAGTCTTTTGTGGAATTGTGTGCTCCGTGTGAGGAAGACCCAATGGCGACTATTTTAATAAGGGAAGGTGTAACTATTGTCCTGAATACTTCCAGTAAACAGTTCCTGGAAAGCAAAGTATCCTGTTAGAAGGCCAAGAGAAGTTCAGCACTTTCCACAGTGCCTTGCGTACCTTCCCCTCAGAGAAAGGCCGAGGTGCTCAAGCTATGGACAGAAAGAAAACCGGTCACTAGAAGCTGTTGTATTAATCTGGCTAATAACATGTTCACTAGAGAGTTAAACTACTAAGGAGGTTTAGTGCTACTGTATGTCAACAATGGGCAGTTGAGGACTATTAGAGTTAGTGGTCTCTTTGTCAGTAACTTAAATTTGTTAGTTAGCTAATAGTAATAGGAGTAACAAAGTAATCCAGTATTTCAGGGTGTCCCTACCTACCAAGAAGTATAAAGGAGTTGGGAGTAGTTGCAAGGGGTTTAGTGAAATATGGTTGGAAAAAGGAACACAGTGGTCTACAACAGAGTCCTGACAAGAGTTTTTCTCAAAGTAGCATGGAAGGACAGTATCTGTTGTGGTGTCCCCCTAAAGCTCATGTGTGAGACAATGCAATAAGGTTTAGAGGAGAAATGATTAGGTTCTAAGAGTCTTAACCCAATCAGTGAATTAATCCCCTGATAGGGATTAATGAGCGGTAACTGAAGTGGTGAGGCGTGGCTGGAGGAGGTGGGAATTGGGCGTGGCTTGGGGGTATATATTTGTATTTGGCTAGTGGAGTCTCTTTCTGATCACCATGTGAGCTGCTTCCCTCTGCCATAGTCTTCTACCATGATGTCCTGACTCACCGCCAGCCCCAAGGAATGGAGCCAACCTTCTATGGACAAGAACCTCTGAAACTGTGAGCCCTCAAATAAACTTTTCCTCCTTTAAAATTGTTCTGATCAGATCTTACAGTCACAGCTGCAAAAAAGCTGACTAAAAGAGTGTCTTAGTTCATTTGGGTTGCTGTAGCAAACACCAAAAAATGGGTGACTTACAAACAATACAAAAAAGTTATGATTCTGGAGGTGAGAAGTTCAAAGCCAGACAGATTTGGTGTCTGGGGAGGGACTCACTTTCTGGTTCACAGATGTTGCCTTGTGGAGACACGTGGCAGAGGGCCCAATGAGTTCCCGTGGACCTACTTTGTAAGGGCGCTAATGTCCCTCATGAGGACTCTGCATTCATGAACAAATCATGTCCTGAGCCTCACTTCCTGATATCAGCCCCTAAGCCTAGAATTTCAACCTGTGAATTTTGAGGGGGTACAAACATTCAGACCACAGCAGATCCAAGGGGGCAGTAATTTAGCCAAGAGCTGCAGTCTTTTACAGGCTAAGATATCTGAGCTAGTCACGAAGGAGGACACAATGGGAGAAGTGAGGAAGAGTACTTCCTACACTGGAGGCTATTTGGCCCAGGAAGGCATCTGACCTTCTTGACCAGATGCTGATATTTCTCCACATAGACAGCGCCCCCTGCTGTCCACTGTGAGAAGACGCTGCGCGCACAAACATTTAGCCATTTAGCCCCATAAGAAGGAACAAGCTGCCATCCTCAATATCATTTAATCAAACTGTCTCTACTCCATGTTTCCATTCCTAAAGGGCATGTTCAATAGAAGGGGGCATATACCAGTGGCAATGCAAAACTTTCTCTGAGAATTTGAAGGATAAGGAAGCGCTTCTGCTTCTTGGGGTCCCTTATGGACAGACATGTCATTAATATTCCAGCGTTGGTAGCTGGGATTTGTCCAAATGTTCAGGTCTCTTTACCTGATGAAAGTGCTGAGTGTCTGCTCACTGCAGGGTGACAATACCTATGCTAAGCCTCAAAGAGCTGGTCACACACTCAGGTGGACAGACACTCACACCCAAATATACAGGAGGAAGAAAACCAGCAGGTGGCCTCTGATGACCACAGCTCCAAGGAGGGCCTGCAGTGTCACTTGATGCTTCCAACCTACTGCAGAAAAGGTGTGACCCTGTCAGTGTAGTCTGTCCTGGGCTGGACAGGTATGGACAAATGGCCCAGAAAAGTGGTTAGAAGGACAAAGCCCATCTCTCTTTGAGAATGGGAAGGAGTTGAAGAAGGGTTCAGTTTTGAGCCCACATTTGGGGTAAACATACCCAAAGATATGCCCAGCTCCGCGATGGTGTGTGTGTGGGGGGCCTGTCTCATCATTCCACCAGCAGGGTGGATCTTAGGAGCAGAATCGTCCCTAGCAACATGGCTGACTCAAAGAGGACCAGACATGAGATCCAAAATCCTAAAAAGAACTCATTCCTGAGGTTACTAACTTCATGTTTAAAAAAAAAGTGAAACTTTGTTCAAAACAGACAAGTCTAAAACATAGAAATATACTTCACTTCTTTTAGTTTTAAAGGTAGCATCTAATCATAGTCTTTGTTTTAAATGTTCCAGAGTAGCATGATTGGTACTCCATTAACATCCTTGATCTCTAATGGCCTTCCTGTCTGCTAAAACTACAAAACACATCGTCTTCTTAAAGTTTTATAATATATGTTTACACTAACAAAATAAGGTCAATGACTCCCAAACCACTCTGGGAGAGACAGAGAACTTTTCTCTGCTGGAAGGGTTCAAAGAAGTTGGAGTCTCATGTATGCCAAGGCTGCACAGTTATCATTATTCTCTTTCTGACCTCTGGACCTGTGCTCCGAGCATAAAGCCACATGCTGGCTTGGCAGTCTAGAAAGCACCTGTTCTCTGCAGACAGAATCAAGACTGCTGAGCATGTGCTGATACAGGTTCAGAGCAGCCTCTTCCAGCAGCTTCCTGATTCCAAAATCAATTTTTTGCATTAAAAGAGCCATTAAAGTCTGTCCATCAGCAATTTAGTTCATGTGTAGCCTCGTTTCCCAGCCCAGGGATAAGGTAGTTCTGCACTTGGCCCCGAAAGGCTTTGCTTTATTTCCCCAATCATAAGTATGATCGTTTTTACTCATGCTGGGCAATAATACAATGGAGAATGAACATTAAATTAAATGTATAAAGCATCTGAAATCAATCAAGCTCTTCATGAAACTAATTTTAGAAAAGAGGTCATTAGATATATTACAGTCGATTTGAAAGTGAATTGAGAAAGCAGACCTCATGTTCTTTTTCTAAAAAATACCCTTTTCTTCATGAGATAGAGTTTTTATTACCTTTCATCAGAGTCCTTCAGCTGCCACAAACACCCCTATAACCTCTAGAAGTTAAAATAGAGATTTTTATGCTCCAAGTAGAAGAGGCTACCACTGCAATTTCTCTCATCTTCTCCTTGTTCATGATCAGTACTAGAAAAGGGTAAAGGGAGCCTTCAAAGTCCCCAGTTTTAAGAGAGCAAGAGTAGCCCTAGGTTGAGCCCAGGAAGTCACACTGTGTTTTGAGAGAACTCACCTGCCTGCAGGCATGGCTCTGAGGCTGTGTGGGGACTGGCTGGGAGACTCAGGTATGCACCATGTCCCAGAATTTATAAGAGGAGTGTGAGTAGGTTCTGCAATGTGTTTTCTTGCTTTATGTTCATCTCTGGCAGAGTGAAGATGAATAGGAGGTTTGTTTACTCTGGGAAAGGAAATGGAAGTCAACAGATACCAGTGGAGATCCCTGAGACCAAATCCGGTCATAGTCATTGTGCCGTCTTTTTCCTTATTCTGAGACAGAAAGATTTTCTGAATTTCATGAAGGCATCTGATAAGACCTCCAAGCTGTTTCTATGGACACTCTTCGAGGGTGGTTTCCAACACTGAGCAGCCAGGCTCTCTGATCTGCTAAACACTTGCATGAATGAGTCAAGTGACCAAGCCATGGGGCCATATGGTTGTAAATAACGTGAAGCTAGACACAGAATTAGAAGGTTGGCACAACAGAGCCCATGCTGTCCCCATAGGCAAGCTAAGTCTAAGAAGGTGAACTTCAAGTAAAAACAAATCACAAGGCATAAAGGAAAGGTGTGATTTATAGAGTCTTGGTGAAAAATATGTGGGTTGCAACGGAAACCAGCATGTGGCAAGGAATCCAATATTATGTTGTACTAGCAGGAAAATAGTGTTTAGAACAAAGGAGAAGGTGATTCTCCTATCTTGCCATTGATGACATTTTAAATACTGTGTTGAGTTCTTGGTGACAGAGTAGGAAGGAAAGAGAAAAATAAAGGCCTGTTATGAGGGAAATAATGACAATGAAAAATCTGTATAAGGAAGTTCTGAAAAAGGAAGATTAGCTTTAAAAAGCCTGTACAGGCTTAACAATTGTTTTCAAACACTTACAAATTGTATGTAAAAAGAATTATGCCTAGCCAGGTGTGGTGGCCCACAACTTGGGAGGCTGCAGCAGGAGGATCAAAAGTTCAAGGCCAGTCTTGCCATTTAGCAAGACCCTGTCTGAAAAAAAAAGGGGGAGGGGGTGCTAAATATGTGGCTCAGTCATAGAGCGCCCCTGAGCTTAATTCCTAGTACCAAAAGGAAAAAAAAAGAATTATGTACATGCCTAATTATGTACATGCTTGGTGATATGCACCCTGTTCTTTGAGAGACTCTACTATTAACTATTTTTTTTTTTTATAGTAGAGTGGGAAACATAACAAAGTAAAAAAAAAAAAAGTGTATTCATAGCAAATACAATGTTCTCAATATCACCCAAGGGAGTGGACTTAAAGTGACTGCTGGAAGTTAATAGGGATCAATTCTGACTCAATATAATACAGAATTTTCTAGAAATACAAGCCACACCCCAAAAGGCATTATTCACTTGGCATTCACTCAACACACCTTTGAGTGGAGACTCTTGGCATTTTTCTGGATCTTGGGTAGTTGACACTTTTTCCCCTGAGCAAGTATTATGTCAACATTTATGAGGACTCTGACAATATTCACATTTTAAGATGACACATCAAGGCATGTTTATTTCTTCTTTGAGAATGTATGTATGTATGATTTTCAAAAGTCAATTTTCTTTTCCCTTCAAAATTTAAGACATTTCTTGTGGGCTGGCCAAAATTTCACAGGGTTAACTACCTAAATTTCCTTTGAATGAGCAGTTGGGAGCACTAGTCCTACTTCCTCTCCCAGACTGCAGAACTGCTCTTATATACCAAGGATCATGAATCCCTGAGTTGGTGGAAGTGTGACAGGAGTCAAGACTGGCTTTCTAACCTTACAAATCAGAAAAGCGAAGTCAAATGGGCCATAGAGGTGACATGTTCTACCACAGAGCACAGGTCCACTGAATTGCTAAGGGTGCTCCCAGCACTCCACTGCCTGCTGGTACTATTCCTCAGGCTGCTCTGAATCGATGCCACCAAGGACTTGAACTGAACTGAACAACTAACCGCAACCACTGGACCACATCGTCTCATTTGCTATAAATCTTAAACAAAGTGTACCTATTAAGTTACGCATTTATCATGCTCTAATGAAGCCTCCACTACTGATGGATTTACCAAAATATTCCCCTCTTGCACTCTAACCCCTTCAGCCTCCCAACACTTAAAGACCATCAAGAAGTGAGGATATGGCGCCCTCTAGGGATAAATGCACTAAACCAGGTCAACTCATAAATGAGGGGTCAAGGATGACAAAGTTGTGAAAACTTTATATCCATAGGAAGTTTTCAACCAAAACAAGGTATTAGAGTTTTAGCTAAGACATACTATTCTATATGCCAAAAGCAAAACACCAGTCGCTGAATCAAAATATTAAAAGTAGCTGATATTAAGCTCTATGAGAGTAAAAATTAGGGAACTCGTCTCACTATTTCAAGACTTTCAGGTGAATTTCTAAAAGAGAAAAAAATGCTCCTTCTTTGAGATTTTGAACAAGAGTATAAAATATCCCATATACTTATTTGCTTCAACCCAGTAAGAGACTATTTTTGCAATTATCCTTCAAGTGAAAGGTCTGTTTGCTCTTCCCTAGTGTCTCTCTGAAAATCTTAATTCCCCTGGGGGCTCTTGGAGAGGTTAACAGAACATTTAAAGAGAATAAATAGAGATGAAGGGGATGAGGAAACAAGCCCGGAGGCTTTTTGTTTTGTATGTTTGTTTTAAACTTTCCAACAGGCAACAAACTTGTCCTGCTCACTTAAAAGACTTGCTGCAAATTTTCATTCTGACCCAATACTGTGCTTAGTCCAACCACACTTAGGGACATGCTTAGCTCCTTTCTGGTCTGTGAATATGATTTCATAGATACTGAGAAGGGCTTTGAATTGCCCTCCTGTTTGGCTGAGTCACTAGATTCCTCTAACAGTTGTATCAGTTAGTTGTTGCTAAGTAACAAACCACCTTAAACACTCAGTGGCTTAGGAAAAAAGAAAAAAAAATTAATTGCTAAGGAGCTTATTTTCTGGCCAGGCAGCTGTGGCAGTGGCTGGAGATTTCCTCATGCTCCTGCAGTCAGTTACAGGTCAGTCGGGCAGCTGTGAAGGTCTCTGGTGCCTTGGCTAGATGAGCCAGGCAGACTCAACTCTCCCCCTAAGTCTCATTCTCCTGCACAAGTCCAGACATTTTGTCATGAAAATAGCAAAAGATCAAGAGAGAGAGCCAAGGCATTATAGGGGGCACAGACTCAGCATGGAAAGCCACCTGCCTGATACAGGGAAGCATGAAGACTGGGAAGGTTAATGCCATTGTTCTACCAGGCAGAATCTTATATTGTCTAAGATGCACCTAGAAAATACCCAGATAAAGCTACTTACTGCTCACTGGTATGCACTCCTGACATCAATTTCTTTTGAAGAGAGAAAACTGAAGAAGGGAAGGGGTTTGGGATAGCAAAAGAAAGATGAGTTTTGGAAGCTCCAGCACTTCATTTTTTTATCAAGTCAGACACTTCATACCATTTAAAAGAATGAATTAGAGTTGGGAATATTGATCAAAACTTGTGAAAAAAAAAAGAAAGAAAGAAAACAGATGTGCTTTTAAAGAGAGACGTCAACTGGTGCAGAATCAGAAACAGAACGTCCACAGCACTAGATCCTGCAACACTTTTCTTCCAAAGAAGCATTTAGCCTGTTAAAGGGAAGAAGCCACCCAGCACAGTGAAGACACCCGATCCCACCACCCTCAGTCCTCCAAATCAAACCAAGCACAAGGAACAGGACTGATGAGTCAACTACGTTGAAGGGAAAATGGTGAATTATTTTGAGCTTTAGAAGCAAGGCTGAGTTTAACATCCTCTGACTCACCCAGCAGGGCACACGTTTTCTGACAAAGCAAAAGTAGTGATGGAAAATATTGATGTGGTATCTATCATAGCATAGGTACATAGTCAAAGTTCCTTCACAACAAGGATGTCTTGACAAATGATCAGTTCAAAGACAGTTTTGCTCCAATGACGATTATTACAAAATGAAAAAATAAAAATAAAAAAAAAGTAATACTACAGTAGCTGCCAGAAAAATCTTATGGCTTTACATATAAGTGGAAAATATTTGAATCCTATTTCTTCTCTTGCTCCTGGGAGGAAAAATGAAATAGGAAGCTCATGTCCATCACATAAACCAACCTGCTAGAGGTATTCCCACCAGAAGTAGCACCTTCTTAAAGTGACTCCCTTTAAGCCCGAGAGAAAAGAGGCTGTAAATTCATGTTACCTAAAAGAACAAACAAAAACCAAACTAACAATTCTTAAAGGGTGTTGCATACTGAGATCAATGACACCCACCAACCCTGTAGGACTGTGGTTATGACTCTAGGTGATGCCTGGCCTTTTCAAATAATAATCAAATTTTTGTGTTAAAGATCTCATTGCAGTTACAACCTTTAAAATGGAAGTGCATTCACTTTGTTCATATTTTTAAGAATTAAAGAGAAGACTCTGAACACTAGCAAAAAACTCAACCAAGTCAAGTCCAGAGCTGGGTGCAGTGAAATAAAAGGAAGAATTTGTGCACCAAAAGATGTAAGAGGGCTTGTGCGCACAGATAGCAATTGGCAGAGAGGCCATGTCATATGCAAACAGCCACAGGCACCTAAATGTTCTGGAAGAAAAGTCAAGCTGCTCTCAGCTATAGAGTGAGCAGAGTTAGATGGCACAGCTGGGTTGGGGGTGTGGTAGAGCAGAGTTAGATGGCAGAGTTGGGTCGTTCAGTGGTAGAGTGTTTGCCCAGCATGCATGAGGCCCCAGGATCCATCCCCAGTAAAGGACCTGAGCTGCTCTTTTGGACCTGACCACTGAGAATGGTTCAGTAGAGTAAGGTCAGTGCAGACATGTACTGAATGAAAACTAGCTCAGGTACACTGAGAAAGGAAAAACAAACTGCCTCCTAAGTCCATTCACTGAGGAGTAGGCCTTGAAAATGGTGTTGCATGATACTATTGCTATCAGTAATAATTCACTATCATGCATAGCATGGCTCTAGATTTTTCAAAATGAGGCCTCATTCATTTAGCATTTGAAGTACATAAGCAACAGGAAAAGAGAGGCACAGACTCAGACTTGCCAGGGGTTACACTGAGAGCCAGGGGCTGCAGGCTTTCTGCCTGGGTTTCTTAACTTTAGGCTCTGGACCAGACTGCAATGGAGTGTAATCAGATATAGCCCCTTCCCATGAACCAAAGGTTCAAAGTATCCTGAGTTATTTCTTTGTTAAATAAGGAGATTTAGAAAAACATTTGCAGGCATGCACAACAATTAGTCAGGGAGAATAGATAAGTCATTCAAAATATGCTTTAAAATTCATTTTATTTCACTAATAATTTCATATGAAATTCCATCTGCCTCCACTTTATTTTCAAAATAAGAATGCGTGAGACAATTCCCAATCCTTTAATCTATGTGTAAAATAACATCTGCTTTTTCAGTTTTATACTCAGCCTTCAAAAAAAAAATTACAATGCCAACAGAAGTTGGCTTTTCCATCAGAGAGCAGAAGGAGATATTTACATCTGCTGAGAGTTGACAGGGTACTTATAGTTTATGAAGCATTTATCTCATTTTATGCTTATAACTCTAATACTACTACTAATGTTTAACAACGATGAACACTGTATAGCAGGTAAAATGCTAAACATTACTTGTTTTAAAAAAATCATCAGAAAAACTCTATAAATAATAATAATATGATTATTAGTTTGAGTAAGTCCCATTTGTTATGGATGAATGGATAAAAAAAATGTGGCATTTATACACAATGGAGTATTACTCTGCATTAAAAAATGACAAAATCATAGAATTTACAGGGAAATGGATGGCATTAGAGCAGATTATGCTAAGTGAAGCTAGCCAATCCCTAAAAAACAAATGTCAAATGTCTTCTTTGATATAAGGAGAGTAACTAAGAACAGAGTAGGGTCGAAGAGCATGAGAAGAAGATTAACATTAAACAGGGATGAGAGGTGGGAGGGAAAGGGAGAGAGAAGGGAAAATGCATGGAAATGGAAGGAGACCCTCAAAGTTATACAAAAGTACATACAAGAGGAAGTGAGGGGAAGGGGAAAAATAATACAAGGGGGACAAACGAATGTCAGTAAAGGGGGCAGAGAGAGAAGAGGGGAGGGGAGGGGAGGGGAGGGGAGGGGAGGGGGGGATAGTAGAGGATAGGAAAGACAGCAGAATACAACAGACACTAGTATGGCAATATGTAAATCAATGGATGTGTAACTGATGTGATTCTGCAATCTGTATATGGGGTAAAAATGGGAGCTCATAACCCACTTGAATCAAAATTGTGAAATATGATACATCAAGAACTATGTAATGTTTTGAACAGCCAACAATAAAAAATTAAAAAAAAAAAATAATATGATTATTATTCCCATTTGTAGAGAGAGAAAATGGAAGCTTGCTAAGTTTGTGTTAGTTACTTTAGGTCACGCGTAAGCTTTGCTTGTATTTCAAAACATTCAGAAATTTGTTTTCCTGACTAGCTGCAGCAGAGTGAAATCATAATTCAGTCTTAGTCAATACTCTAACTCACACATCAAGAAGACTGCATGGGTTGTTTCTTCATTAAAACCAAACCAAATTTATTTATTTCAAATGTATGAAGTTTCCAGTGCCCTATACCTATAGGAAAATAATGACTTACCAGTTGGAAAACAAGCATCCTCAAAATCCCTAAATATAAATGTGCCTCAACACTCCAAAGTGTGTTCATTGGTGCTTGAATATTTAAATGTCCTGCTATGAAGGCATGCTGAAGTTTCAAGTATGCTAATGTATTATGTCTCATAAATGGCTCCCCAAATTGAATTAAACCCCACCTTTATTCTGCATTTCTTTTAATTGGTAAGGTCATGAGCAGAAAAGCTCATGATTCTGATATGAATGAAGCAGTGTAGTCAGATCATTGCAGTAAAGGCAAAGGGGAGACTTGGGGTATGTTCGTCTATCGAGCTGGATTCTCAAATGCCCTAGATAAATCATCCGGGCTTTCTGTGCTGTTTGGGATGACTTAATCTGTCTGCATCTTGGCTCTACTGAACAAGAGGTGGGAACGATAGCAGGTAGCATCTTACCCATCCTGGTATTTACAGTTTGCTAGTTCTGATCAGTTGCAACATCAGCTCTCCCAAGTCAATGGCAATGTAATAGAACAGAGATAGAAAATTCAGCTCAGGTTGCAGGCTGTGTGTGTGTGTGTGTGTGTGTGTGTGTGTGTGCTGGTGCATGGAAGAGGGAGAAAAAAGTGTAATAGTAAATGATGAAAAACAGATAAGTAGTTCAAGAAATTGAGAACTTTCCAAATATTTTTAAGGGCCTTACATATTTTTCTTCTTTCTATTTTCTGTGTATTTTAGTATACTATCACTTAAACAATAGTCACAATTTCAAAAATCAAAATTTCCCAGAAGTCTGAATAGAAATGGTATTTTTTTAAAAAAAATAAAAAGAAAAAGAAATACATCTTAAAAACTCACTGGAAAGAAAATACCTAGGGCTAGATCAAAAATCCCCAAACTGAATGTAGATTTTTAAACTGACACTTTGCCCCTGGGAATTTTGATGATATCATTTACTTCCTTGGGTATTAGACATCATGGAAGCCTAATACATTTTCTTTTGTATATCTTTTGGAGATAATGAAAGTTTTTTGAAAGAATATTTTAGATTTTTTTGTGTTGTGAAAAATCTTAGTTGCTTAAAAGATATCCAATTTAAGTCGAAGGAAATTTTCTTACAAAAAGTAGGAATATTTTAAAAGTAAAAAATGTTACAATACACTAAGCTATGGCAGTATTAGTATACACTGAATATTCTCTGTTTTGTAACAGATACGATTAATCAGCTTAAATTTATTGTGGTTAATTATTGATGTATTTGGATTGGTTTCCAAGATTTTATTTTGAGATGACTATTACCATACCTTTTCTTTTATAGACACTATTTTTTTCCTTTACCTCTTCAAGATTCTAACATACACTCCAACATGAGGAGCCCCAAACTCTGTATATGGCTACCATGTCATCTGTGACTGCCCTCCATCATCAGCCTGTACTCATAAAGGCTGAATAAAATCTTATTTAAAAGATGTGGAAAGAGGACATGGGGGTGCAGTTTGGAAGTGACCATTTTTATGATCATTCGTTATTTGCTGAATTTAATACTTGTTACAAAGTTTGTAATAGTGGTCTTTGAAAAAACTTTCTAATATATCCAATAAATTTTTTAAAAACCATAAAATATTTTCATTATATTATCCCCATAGATAGGGAAATAGCCAAAATACGGTTCATTATACTTAGAATAACATAACATTGTAGTTTGTATATCTAAACTTTTATGGGATCACATCACCATGTTCTGTGATGCTAGCTAGGGATTTGCTGTGCTTTCAAGGAACCTTTCCCAGATTGCTTTACCATTCCACATAATCAAGACAAAATTCATCTTTTGAATATTGATTTATTTTGTAACTTTTCCATAACATTCCTTTTTCCTCATATGTTCTGGAACTTCAGTCAGTAGACTGATCTTTTTAATTTTACTTTTTTTCATTTTAATTAGCTTATAATAATTGCGTACATTATGGGGTAACCTGTGATAATCCAATATACATGTACAGTGTAAAATGATCAAATCAGGGTAATTAGCATCTCCATCTCCTTAATGTTTGGATCCCTGGAGCTTCTCTCATCTAGTTCTTCAAAACATATATAATAGTTTATTGAAACCTACAGACACCTGACTGTGCTGCACATCACCAGAATTTATTCTTCCTAACTGTTTCTATCCCTGTTCTCACAATTCACTCTATTCCCCCTCCTGTTCCCTTCCTAGCCTCTTCTGCTTTAAGATCAACTTTTTTCCACTGCTATATGAGAGAGAACACATGCTATTTGTCTCTCTATGCCTGGCTTATTTCATTTTACACAATCTGTGGGCTAATCTTGAGGCAGAACATGCTCCGCCTGTGGCCTCAGGGCTTCCAGAGCCAGTTCAGAGGTAGCCTGTGCTGAGAGGCTGGGTTTCAGGAATGGGGCTTGAGGAATGGGGCAGGGGGCAGCTTTTTCCAGGCCTTTTCCAGAGCACTGAAGCCCCATTCCAAATTGCACCCATCCCGCCTCTGGATTCCTATATGAACTATTTATTGTTTACAGGCCTCCTTGTTGCTTTGCCTTTCTATTTTATTCCTCAGACTCTGTGAAGAGGTTTATCCTAATTACAGCAACTGTGTTTTCTTTCAAAGATTTCACATTCGGTAGGTATGGTAAAGTAGAGGAGAAGCCTCAAAATGTCAATGAAATGAAATGAAATTTCATTAATCCAAAAAAAAAAAAAAAAGTCAGCTAAAGAACTAGAAATTTCACTCCAACTTCAGTTTTTTTGTATCAGTCTTTCCGAGACTTGAATGAGGTAACATGTGCTAAAATTCTTGGCAAATTATTTGTGCATTATTTCATTGGTGTTTTTAGGTCAGTTATGGTTGCTTCATCTAGAGTCAGTTGGCCTAAAGAGGTCTGGTTAACAGGTTTGTCACTAGCGTATAATTTGCTTCTTAAATGTCTTACTATGATCTCTTCTATATCAAATATGCAAGTAAACGGGAATAATTAAATATCTGGTAGAACTGGGGTTGTGGCTCAGTGGTAGAGCACTAGCCTAGCAAGTGTGGGGCCCTGGGTTCAATCCTCAGGACCACATAAAAATAAATAAATAAATAAATAAAGGTAATAAATAAATAAATATCGGGTAGATATAAAAGTCTTCTGTTTTTATCTGGACTTTTATATCATATATAAAACTAGAATTTTATGCTCAAAATAAGGGTTACTCTTAATAATATATTATAATTTGTATTTTAACAATATGTCTTGTTAAAAATCTAGGGCATGATATTACCTAAATGTAAAGTCTTTTCCAAATAGCAAATCCTTTTACCATAAATTTTCCAAGCTCAAGTTCAAATAAGACTGCCCAAAATAAAACCAAGAGAAACTTTTGAAAGGATTTCTTTTTCAGTATAATATTCAATAATTACTTCTTCTTTTGAAAGGATTTCTTTTTCAGTATAGTATTCAATAATTTCTTCTCCTCCTCCTCCTGTTTTTCCCTCTCCCCCCTTCCTCCTCCTCCTCCTCCTTCTTCTTCTTCTTTGGAAATGGCAAGGGTATAGGGGGGTTATTCAGTCTTACTCAGGGTCCTCTAAATGCACTCTCAAAGGTCGTACACTACCAATAATTCAAAAGATTGGTTTAGGATGAAATGCATCATCTGACTTTTATTTTATTTTATTTAAAAAATAATTTTCTTAGTTGTTGATGGACTTTATTTTATTTACAAATCCAGAGCCTCACGCATGCTAGTCAAGCTTTCTACCACTGAGCCACAACCCCAGCCCACCCGACTTTTATTTTTGAAGAGAGCATCACTACAGGAAGAAATCCCGTGATCCATGGAAGGAATTACATGTTCTATGGAACGAAATGAAAGCAAAAGTGATGAGAGACTGATTGATCAACTGACCTGGCATGCTATTTGGGTAAACATCTCAGATAATTTAATTATTCAGCACGAATACCTCTCCAACTTGTCCATTTTCTTTTGATTAAACTTTTCTGCTCTGACAGTGGATGGAACTGTCTAGCCAAAAAAAGCCAACAACTGGAGATATGCCTACTATTAAGAAAAAAGTGAAAATAAGCAAAAAAGGAAATGTTGGGCTGGCTTTTCTGTTTAAGCTGGCTCCCCTTTTAGCCCTTCACTAATGAAGTTAGGTTAATCACTGATGAAATCATCTAGAAAATTCAATCAAACAAAACCTTGTGTTGACTGAGTTATCTAAGTAATCCTGGTTTGGGCTATAATTCTATTTATAATTGCATCTGTTCTTCGTTATCCCTGCCGAGAGAGAACAGAGGCCACCCTCTGGTTGCCAGGGCCTGTTCCCTGCCCCTCCATATCAGTTTTTCTGTTGGAATAGCATGAATTCAGTCATGGCAGGTTGGCCCTGAGGTGTCCCATAACTCCTGTTTGACTGAATTTTTTCCATAACAAGAGGTAAGCTTTCAGGACATGACAACTTGCTTTCAAATGCAGTATTCATATGTTTTAAAAAAATACAGTGCATTAGAAAATATTTTTATAATGGTTATTCTCAACAAAGCATTTAGTCTCCTCTATTTTGCTCTGCATATTATATCAACCGTGGGATAAATGGTTCAGGCTTGTTTCTCAACAGCTGGAAAGGAGAAACACTTTCCCAGGGTTGGTATGGAGGGAGCTGCCATTCCTTGCAGGACTAGGAGGGTGCTGGCTGAGGAGAACATGACATCACGCTCTCTCCAGGACACAGCAAGCAGTGAGTTTTGTAAAAGGGCAACAAGTTGCAACTGAAAGTGGGAAAATTCTAGGCCTTTTCAAGATGTCATATAAATGTCTACAGAGCTCTGAAGCCCACAAGCAACCATCTTTTTGAAAGGATGTAGGTTTTCTAAGGCTTTCTTTTTGAATTGCTTAGAAGAGAACACTTTGGCAGTTCAGTAAGAGAGAAAACAGCCCCATGGTTAGGCTGCAGTAGAGATCAATCCCCTAACTTTTGGTCATCAGCTTCTCTAGACCTTCAGGACCCCAGCTAGTATGTGTGGGATTTCGAATGAATCAAGGCTCTTACTCCAACCACATGATGTGACTGTCTCCTGTACAGATATGGAGAAATATCATGTTCCCAACTAATACGGGCTCTGGATTCCCAAGATATGAAACAGACTCTCATGGTCAGCTAAAAGAAGACAACTGTAAATTTGGGGAATGGCAACTTCAAAGCTCAAGAGAGTGTGGTTGATGCCCCCAGCCACCTTGGCTAAGGTACAAATTCTCAAGCCAATCCCACTTCACAGCCCTATGTTCTTGCCTTCTTCTCTTTTTATTCCCATGTTTTTAATAGTCCTGGCATCTGCTTCCTTTTGGCTTCCGTTCGGTTCTAGCTGTTCAATGCCTACTATTTTTCTGTCAAACACCGCTTCTCATTTCCTCCCGACACCAAATCTTCCACTCCAAAGCAGAATGTTTACTCCCTCACCAATGGAAGTTTCTTTGCAAATATTTGCCCTTAGCTCTGGCTTTGGTATCAGGCTTGAATACAACCGTGATGAAAGAGACTGAAAGTTTTTAATGTTCAGTTCCCCTTCTACAAAGCATGGCCTAATAATTTCATGATTATTAAGCAAAAGATCAGCAGCCAAAGTCTGAAAATAAGCTAGGCAAGTTCCCATGCTTTCTGACAAGCTATGTGACCAACTGAAAAAGCGGAATCCCTTGATACACGGGTGTCAATTACAAACATATTTGTGGTCCAGATGTTGTTCATGACATTCATTCCTTATGAATCCGGCTCAGAGTCAGAGAAGCAGACCCAACACACATCTCCTCGTCAACACAGAGCATTTGCCTTCATGACATTTCGTGATTTGAAAACTGCCCCCAGCTTAATGCTATGTTCCTATCTCATTCTAGAACATTCACATTAATGATTCATAAGTGGATCTTCTTGAAACAGATATTCAAGTCTATAACACTTTTAAAAGGGGAATCATAACAATTTCTATTGTATGTCCTTAACATTTTGATGAGAATGATGTACACATTAATATTCATCTGTTGTCAATACAGTCCACAGAGCGGAACAGATGAGTCACAGAAAAGACCAACGTGAAATATGGTGAACACATTGGTGACACGGTAGAGAAACTGTGAGCTAAGCGTGAAGCAAAGAATCTGCTGCCAAACAACTCGACCTAGAAACTTATAATATTCAAAAAGCAAATTTCCCTACATTTTTTAATGATTGCTCCCTAAGAAACATCACACTTTCTTATATTTCTTGGGATAACAAAATCTATACTGATTGCTGTGATGTATTCTAGAGGATACATATTCTCTTCTCTGAGTAGAGGTAACTATTTTAAGATTCTAAGAGGCAATTTATCAACTTAATGGCAATCATGAGATGATGCAATTTTCTAAAACTATATTGTAAGCATCTCAACTTGAAATAAATGAAACAATACTTGCCACCATTTAGAACAATCTTCACCTTTAGAAATCTAATTACTGGCATATGTTAGAGCATTTAATCTTAGTAAGGAAAATGGAATTGGTTTAGATTCCCAAGAATCTTGAATTTCCTACACACACATACACATCACTTGCACTTGTGTGAAAGTAACTGTTCAAATGTGATGGAATGCGTGTGTGACATAGAATATTGTTTATGTCCACTGGTTTTCTGAACATCTGCAAGGATATAAAAAGTCAGTATTTGGTTTCAGGAACTACACTCTGGGGGAGATCTGGGAGATGATCAGGGAGTTTGCTGAAGGTAGGGGGAGTTGGAGAGCTTTGCCTCAGGCAGAGCCACTAATGTGATAGGGACAGTCATTGTCTGGTTCAACAGAAAGTCCCTTATCTACCATGCCCCTTGTCAAAACACATCACCATGTAAATGATGTGATAAGTTGGACCCACATCCCAGCAGCATTCCAATAATCTGCTTGATTACAAAGCAAACAAAATTCAATGTGTCCTGTGTTCATGAGAGAACCTGGCAGGTAATGGGCGCTTGGTTTAACAGTAGGAAAGTATTCAGTTCACAAATCCTCCTTTTTCAAGAGCCAAGCAGGTACTTCTGCTCCCTCACCCAAACTGTGGGGCTACCCACTGCAGGATTCCTCATTTATAACTGTTTCCTCCTAAAAAAAAAATGTTCTCACTGTTTATTTAAACCTAATTTTTATTTAATAAAATGTGGGAGAAATCTGGGAAAAAGAAATCCAGAGAAGGATTTGTCCACAAAGACTCCACCCCTGTTCAGGGCTGGGGCTTTATTCTCTTTGTGGGGAGCACTGCCCATGAAATATTTGCAGTATGCCCTAGAACCATCACATGTATTCAAGATTTTTGCTTTTATGAATTTGAACTTTTATTTCTTAACTCAGTTTGAGATAGAAGATAGAAGAAAGGGTCATGGGGTTTTTGATGTTATAATTGTTGCTGCTTGAATATTTATTTCTCTCCCAGTTCTTCTGTAAGACATACAAATTTGAGTGTCGATATTCCTCAGTATTCCTGGTGCTCCTATAGATAGATGGTTATGTTTGTGTAACAAAGCTCATACCAGTGAGTCTGTTTGCAGTTTATCACATAATACAAAAACAGAACCCACACGTTAAATAATTTGAGCTATTCTACAAAGTCTTAAATATTTTCACTTCAATAAGTTATATGTTATAGTCTTTAGGAGAAATCACATTTCTTCTATCTATTTATTTTCATAATGAAAAATTTATATGGGACATTTAAGTACTGAAAAATGAAGCTCACAAACTCAATGGCAGAAAGACACTGTTCAAACCCAGGGTTCTCACATGCTAAGCAAGTGCTGTACCACTGAGCTACATCCCCCATCCCTGCTGCTTTTCCATTTAGTGAGTGAGAAAAGAAAGCAAATCAAGTTGGATTTTATACTTAATATATATTTCATTTTCCCAATTATGCATTTTCCCCATTATGCCCTAAAATTCATAATGTTCTAATGTCCAGGCACACACAAAAGCACACCTACATACACACAAACATTCACAGTTTCTTAAAACATAGAGGCTAAGACAGTGAATTCAGAGTGTCAGCCATCACGCTTCCATTTAACAAGTGCCATCTTGAGCCAATTACTCAATCGCTCCATTTCTCTTATTGGACCACATTTGAGCTGCCTGTTCTGCCTTGGTGGTGCCCTTTTACCTCTTCTGGGAAGATTCAGCTTTGCCACCCAGAACCCACACAACTGGGTCCCCAAACCAGCTCCAAGTCATAATCTTTTTCTACCCTGTGATAGTAAAAATGAGTCTCCTACGTTCAACTCACTCCCACGACCTTGTATTTTCATACAAGTGTAGAATGAAACTGTTACTCTAATCTTAATGTCAAAAAATAATGAAAAAGCTTCTAACATAAAAACCAAGTACTACCACCAGAATCTGTCCCTGGAAAAATCCTGAGACTTTGAAATTACAATCTTTCAGGATGGTTGTTGTCTACTACTTAAATGGAATGTAGTGTATAATTCAGTTTTGATTTAAACAAGCAACACTTGCACAAGAAATGCTTGGGGCCAGGAAACTCTATAGTCTAAATAGCTCTCTTGTCTTTCAACTAGGGCAAAAATTGGAATACTTAGGATTTTCTTAAATGGAGACACCTGCTTGCATTTATTGCTATGAATTTCATTATGAAAATTTTATATGGGACATTTAAGTACTGAAAAATAAAGCTCACAAACTCAATGGCAGAAAGACACTGTTCCTAATTATAAACATAGTTTTGAGGACGTGCTAACAAAACTTCCAAATGCAATTTAAATGAATTTAACAAATTTCTTCCTAAAAGCTAACTTCTAATAATCATCTGATCATTTAGTTTTTGACACACTTACCATATGAGTGTCAATCTCCCAAGACTAAATTGTCAGTGTGAAAAGAAAACTGAATGGCCCCCTAAAATAAAAAAGATGCTCTACTTCATTTGGTTAAGAGGGAAATACAAATGAAAACTGATAGGATCCCATCTTACAGCCACCAAATTGGTAAAAATGGGAAACACTGGCAATTTTACTGTCAAGGAAATGCAGAAAGGAAAGCCTTTGACACTAATCGTGAGAGTGAAAAGTGACATGGTAGTTTTGAAAAACTAAAACCAAAAGCAAAAAAACCTGGGAGTATTTTTAAAGTTGAAGAAGCATTTGCCCTTAGAGAAATCTGTGTCCTTGTTTACCAGGAGATTTTGAAAAGGATGTTCATAGAAGCATTGTTTATAAGAGCAAAAACTGAATACTAATAGGAACATAGTAAATGTCCACCCACAGGGATAACCGTTTCAGGAAATTATCACAACTGGATGCTGAGATTAATGGCAAAGGAATGAAGAGAAGCAGGGGCTCTCAGAAGGTCCCCTCACAACTTACTCATGGGTTACCAAGGGGAACCTACAAACTTCACAGAGCAGAAACCTGCAGACACCTTGTAACTAGTGACCAATGAAGGAGCCAACCAAAACGTTCCTCCTGACGTGGTACACTCATGGTGCACATCACTTCTGTAACATTCCTGACCACATCAGCACTACCTGAATCTCACCAGGAGGATGCTTCAATCTAAAAGCAACTAAGGGCCATCTTACAAGGATTGTGGTTTCAAAATTTTAACATCAAAGACTGAGAAATAGTGACACATCAAGGAAAACTAAAGAGACCAAGAGAGAAAACTAGTAGGTCAACTGGCAAAATTTAATGTCTATGGACTATATATTACTGTACCAAGGTTGATTTCTTGATGTTGATTATTTTATTATAGTTGTATAAAGAAATTACTTTTAAAAATGTATCTGAAGTATTTAGAGGTAAAGGGTATCATGCATACAATTTATTTTCAAGTGTGTCATGAAAAAAATATTCTGTATGTGGAGAGAGAGAGAAGGAAAAAGAGAGAGTAAAAAATTATAAGGAAAAGAAGAAGGGGGGAGATTAGCACATTTGATTAGCAGTTATGTACAGGTAAAAGGAAACTAGGATGGAATACTACAGAAGTATTGGTATTTCATGATCAAAAGCCCTAGGGTCATTCTTTACAGGGTAAATATATATTCCCTATAGTTTTATACATTGTATATTTCATAATTTTAAGAATATATGTCATGGAAAGGAGGGACCCAATGCAATTCAAGCTACCTGGGCTCTGGATGTATTCGGGTGGTAGGAGTATTTTGGGTAGGAGAAAGGAGAAACCTGAGGGTGATGGTTTAAAGGCACATGCTGCATACAGGTGCTTAAGAGTTGGTTCTGTAATAGGCAGCAAGAGGATGTTAGAACTAAGAATTATTAGATCAAAGATTTTCAATGCTAGCAATAGGACAATTTAATACGACTTCCTATTTTCCCCAGAAAACTAGATAATTCATAAAAAAAAATGTACAATGTAATATGACTCACCACAATTAGAAAAAAAATATTTAGAAATGGTACAAATGTTCAAGAGCTAAAAAAAAATTCAATTAGAAATGATAAGTTATGTGCTTCTAAAACTAAAGAAATCACAGGCCTAAAACACATCCCTCCCCCCCCCCCCCATAGTCACATCATTTCATTGAAAAGCAATAATTAAAATGGGTCTTTTGAAAAAGTCTGAACCTGTTTCATTTTTCAACGTCATTGATTCTGAATGCCTGGGCTCTTGTTTCTAATGCTAGGTAATATTTAAAGCATTGAAGTAAGGAGGAAAAAGATAATGTCGTATTACAATATTTGCAATGCATTTCCTTTTCAAAAAATGTCATGAAATGGTGAGAACACTTAAAAGGACCATAAATATGGAGGCGGTAACCAAAAGCATCAACAGCATTCAAGTGGGCCTGCATCATCACAGACGTGGGTGTGCACAAGATAATGTAGGCGGACGTGCACATGTGGGCAGTGGATCACGGTGTGGAGAGACCAGAGACAAGGAGCCCAGTTAGAAGGCTGGAAAGGAACTACAAGGACCTTGCAGAAGACCATCCAGGGAGGAAATCTTGAGCCACTTCCCTAGATCACTAAAGTCAGGGAAATGGTTGAAACATTTAGGAGGTGGTAATGCCAGTTCTTGGAACATGAATGGTGGCAGAGTACAGAAAGAATTTAGTTTCATATTGAGACTTATTGGACCAACTGAGATATAAAATTCAGGGGGGAAAAACAGAATTATGAGGTAAGAAAACGTGTTATCCATGGACCCTGTTGAGTTTGAAACAACAGACGGAGGGCCAAAAACAGCATGGTACTGGTACCAAAACAGGCGGGTGGACCAATGGTACAGAATAGAGGACACAGAGACTAATCCAAAGTTACAACTATCTTATATTTGACAAAGGGGCTAAAAGCATGCAATGGAGGAAGGACAGCATCTTCAACAAATGGTGCTGGGAAAACTGGAAATCCATATGCAACAAAATGAATCTGAATCCCCTTCTCTCACCATGTACAAAAGTTAACTCAAAATGGATCAAGGAGCTTGATATCAAATCAGAGACTCTGTGTCTGATAGAAGAAAAAGTTGGCTCCGATCTACATATTGTGGGGTTGGGCTCCAAATTCCTTAATAGGACACCCATAGCACAAGAGTTAATAACAAGAATCAACAAATGGGACTTACTCAAACTAAAAAGTTTTTTCTCAGCAAGAGAAACAATAAGAGAGGTAAATAGGGAGCCTACATCATGGGAACAAATTTTTACTCCTCACACTTCAGATAGAGCCCTAATATCCAGAGTATACAAAGAACTCAAAAAAATAAACAATAAGATAACAAATAACCCGATCAACAAATGGGCCAAGGACCTGAACAGACACTTCTCAGAGGAGGACATACAGTCAATCAACAAGTACATGAAAAAATGCTCACCATCTCTAGCAGTCAGAGAAATGCAAATCAAAACCACCCTAAGATACCATCTCACTCCAGTAAGATTGGCAGCCATTATGAAGTCAAACAACAACAAGTGCTGGCGAGGATGTGGGGAAAAGGGTACTCTTCTACATTGCTGGTGGGACTGCAAATTGATGCAGCCAATTTGGAAAGCAGTATGGAGATTCCTGGGAAAGCTGGGAATGGAACCACCATTTGACCCAGCTATTGCTCTTCTCGGACTATTCCCTGAAGACCTTAAAAGAGCGTACTATAGGGATACTGCCACATCGATGTTCATAGCAGCACAATTCACAATAGCTAGACTGTGGAACCAACCCAGATGCCCTTCAATAGATGAATGGATTAAAAAAGTGGCATTTATACATAATGGAGTATTACGCAGCACTAAAAAATGACAAAATCATGGAATTTTCAGGGAAATGGATGGCATTAGAGCAGATTATGCTAAGTGAAGCTGGACAATCCCTAAAAAACAAATGCCAAATGTCTTCTTTGATATAATGAGAGCAACTAAGAACAGAGCAGGGAGGAAGAGCAGGAGGAAAAGATTAACATTAAACAGAGACATGAGGTGGGAGGGAAAGGGAGAGAAAAGGGAAATTGCATGGAAATGGAAGGAGAACCTCATTGTTATACAAAATTACATATAAGAGGTTGTGAGGGGAGTGGGGAAAAAAACAAGGAGAGAAATGAATTACAGTAGATGGGGTAGAGAGAGAAGATGGGAGGGGAGGGGAGGGGGGATAGTAGAGGATAGGAAAGGTAGCAGAATACAACAGTTACTAATATGGCATTATGTAAAAATGTGGATGTGTAACTGATGTGATTCTGCAATCTGTATTTGGGGTAAAAATGGGAGTTCATAACCCACTTGATTCTAATGTATGAAATATGATATGTCAAGAGCTCTGTAATGTTTTGAACAACCAATTAAAAAAAAAAAGGGGAAAAAGATATCAAGGGCCTGGGCCCAGGATGGAGGGAGAGTTGGAAGCATCAGTGGATGTGTGAGAGGAGAAGCTAAGCGAGAGGACACAATGGCCCAGGGAAGTTTCGTGGGGATGGACGAGGTTCCAAGGCTACATCCTCCGTGAACCCTAACCTTGTGGTTCCTTTTCCCCTGAAGGTCTTCCATGAATAAAAAATATTGGGGAATACTCGATCCATTTTTCTGTGATCAAAAATGTGAGTGGATTACTGATGAATCACAGATGGTATTTTGAGTAAATCTACCACGTTAAATAGTCCAGTATATTTTTTTGAGTAACGGTCCACGTACACATTGTAGACAGTTTGCCTTGTCCCGGGATACAGAGTACTGGATTCTGCCCTCATCACATGATAGAGACGATAGGAAAGAAGTTTAGAGTCTTGTAAGTCTGAAAGCAACCACAGACTAAAGCTACCCTTATGGAAGTAAAATGATGAGAGCCAGTCAGAAAGAAGGTGCTACATAGACCTCATGAGGTCATGTTCCCCTGAATACCCAGATCAGGTTCCACTACTGTCACCTTTGTGATAGTCAATCATCTACTGAGTTAAGGGGTTCTTATTCCAGGATGCTCATTTCTAGGAACATGGATAGAAAGGCAACTGAGCCACATCCCCCCGCCCCCGGCCAGATGACAACTGTGATGATGAACACAAATGGACCTTCAAAAACTTTTGACCATGTAATAATTTGATTCTCTTGAGAATTTTCCTGTCTACTGATCTTATAAGGAGAAAAACTGGGTTCACTGACTTAGAGTTGTACAAGTAAAATGTCAGGTTTAAGAACTGAACTACACTGGTCTTCTACAAAGACTGTTTCCTCCACTTTGTCTTGGGATCAGAAAGTTCTACTTAGTGAGGAGTTTCTCCTTTGAATAATATTTCTGAGCATTTTTGCAGATGGCTCCACAGCTGCATAACCCCAGAACCTGTGAAGATGCCCATTTCTATGGAAAAGGGGACTTGGCAAACGTGATTAAGGACCTGAACATGGGAAGATTATCCTAAATCATTCAGGGATTTAATCCAATCACACGAATCCTGGACAGTTTGAAGGGAAGGCAGAAGAAAGGATGAGAGAGATGTGACAGGTAAAGACCCTGAACATCATTGCTGACTTTGAACATGGAGCACAGGAGCCATGGCTGAGGAGAACGGTGCCCTCTAGAGGCTGACAATGGACATCAGTTGACATCCAACAAGAACCTGGGGACCTCCACCCTGAGGTCTCAAGTGTCTGAATTTTGTGACAACTCAAATAAGCACAGATTTTCATCTAGAGCCTCCAGAAAAGGACACAGTTCTAATGAGACCTTGATTTTGGCATGATGAGACCCTTTCCTGGCTTATCATCATGGTGTTGTTTAAGCACTAAATTTGTTGTAATGCAATAGAAATCCTACCACAGTGTTCACATCCATAGAATACCAGAGAAGCCCAGGCTGAGCCACTGGGACTACAGGCATGTGCCACCATGCCCAGCTGTGTAAGATATCATAAATCAGTATGTGTATGACTTTTTTTTTTTTTTACAAGTTTATATATCATTCAAAGACGTATAGCTTTTATTCAAGTTCTGAACCTTTCTTAGGGAACTGAGAGTTTATGTATAGTCGTTCACATCACTAAAGAGCAAGGTAAGCCTACAGGAATGGCTCAGGCCAATGGCATGTCTAGGCCCTCCTTGTACTCATGAGCTGGAGGGAATAATTTTTAACTGTCAAATGCAGGTCATATGTTTGGAGATACCTGTACAGAGTCTCAGCAAATAGTAGGTAACAGTGACCTCATATGGTCAAGAAGTAAACCAGACATGGACGCCAAGTTAGATAAATGTTTACCAGTTAAATTCTTTCAAATGCACTGCTCTGCTAGAGAAAAGCCTCTTTTCACTTTTCCTGGAGAACCCATGGTAATCTGAGTAGAATTCTAGACTTCCATGTTGTGATGCAAAATTATACTTACTGTTGCAGATGGTGCACTGGGCCAAAGGAGAACAGGCACTGGGCTTGAGAGGCTCAATGGCTTTGCTCTGTGACACTACCCCCATCTACTTAAACCACCCCTGTGACTTAGTTTCTTACCTATTTTACGTTAAGTTTTCCTTAGGATGTTTTGGCAATGAGACTAATGCTTCAAAAGTTTATTATATAGTGAGTGATTACTAGTTTTTTTTTTTCTTCACTATTTTCTGTGTCTTGAGTTACTAACTTAATAAAACCAGAAAAGTTTGGAAAGTACAGATGTAATAAGAGACTGCTCTATGAAAAGAGTCATTACAACATTCTAAACTAGTGTCAGGAAAGCTCTCTAACCTTGAGGACAGAAGGCAAGTTTTCAAAGACTAAAATAGCATTTACATCCACTGATAAAATCACACAGATCTGGTGATTTATTAAGCTTTTTTCTCCATCGTGGAACCAGGAACAAACCAATGTCAAAACTCTTTGACCCACACTTCCTGTGTTTTCATCAATCATTTTCTGTACCCTGCTCAGTTTTATTCAGCCTCCGCCTTGTGTCTGCTCACAGCATCTGTGGGAAAAACTGATATGGCATCCATCAGTGTGGCCTGTGTGCTGCTCAGCCCCACCAGGGAAGGAGCTGGAGTTGGAGAAACCATCCTACCTGCTTGGCCCCATCTTACATATTGTCTTACATATTCAAGAACATAAAGGCATACTGATACACACAATCAGCATTTTATTTTCTAACTTTTTAATAGCCTTTTGCAGAAATCTTGAATTCTGTTCAATATACTTCAATGCCACTTGCCAGTTTTGAGGTGATACTATATGCTTGTACTTAGACACTAAGGTATTTCCTCTGCAACAGATGTAAGAATTTATCTACTGCAAGCTATCCACTTAGATTTCCTTTCACTTGCCTAACATATGCTTTCTTTCTTCCATTTGAGAAGTGTTTAGTCCGTACCTACTTTGTACCGGGATTTTGCTATCCTGGGAATACAAGGGCAGTAACCACAATTCTGGCCTACAAAGGCTCAGAGTTTTAGAAGTTTGAGGGGAAAATGCCACCGAATCCTCCAGGTCCAGGAAAGATAATGCAGAGGAATCCTATTTAAATGGCAGACAGAGGAATGTCATTTAAACAGATCTGCCATTCATCAGACTGACTAGCAGTGAAGTTATACAAAGGTATCTCTGGCACACTACCCTCCCATTTTTATGCTCTTTAATCCTAACAGGATAAAAACTGAGGAACAGGTTTATACTAGGAATCGATTTAAGCCCATCATGATGACATTTTGTGGATCTAAGGTTGATCGCTAACTGTGGAATAACATGCCCTGTGTCTTGTTAGGTACCAGGTTGCTAGGAGGACTCTCTGAGCACAGGGCTGGAAGAAGAATCGGCTCTCTTTCCAACATCTCTGAAATCACACCTGGTCCAGGTCAGATCATATTCCCTTTCTTAGGTGTGAAAGGGAGAAGGAGATGAGAGAGGCAGAGGAAAACAAGTAGTCAGAGACTGAGCTGCCAAAAAGGAGGTTCTTGCTGCTCTTATCAAGGCTGGGGGGACTGGAGGAGTTCACACTCTCCCTCTGCTTGCCTCCATTCCAGCCCTGTGGTACCCAGAGGAGCTCGGCACAGACCTCAAGCCAGAAGACTGGAACGACAAAGATCCAGCATGGGGTCTGGAAAAGATGCTCTCCGAAAGCAGATGGATCTCACCCTTCTCTTCATGATGAGGAAGAGGGAAGGGGGTTGTGTGCTTGCCCGTGGCTTCCTGAGGTTGGAAGAACCCAACTGGCCCAACCTTGCCACTGCTGGTTACTGGTGCACCAGGTCCCTTACCCCTGGCTCCTTCCTGGAGATGTGCAAACAGCCACTGCCTTCCTTACCATCTCAAGTAACCACTTCTGTATTTCATTGTTAAAATAGAAATTTATTAGAGGTCATTTAAACCGAATTCTTCCAGTTGCTAACATCAGAATCTGAATCAGTAATGATGCTATTAAAGTGAAAAAAACGTTTCATTTTAGTCCTCTTTGATCCCCCCCCCCTCCCTCCAAACAGTAAGAAACCTCTCAAATTTTTAGGATTCAAAAGCATCTTTCAAGGTCTGGCAACTAATGTCTTGTTTTAGCAGCAACCCAATCCAAAGGCGGTTAAACACTTGGTCAAGGTTACACTGCCTGGAAACCACTGCTTCCCAGTGATAAAAAGATACATTTTTCAAATTGATTGGAGAGCAGCCACAAAATGGCTTTTAACTTCAAAAACTTGAAGTTAATGAATGAACCTTCCCTATTGGTTCTGGGACGAGTCCTGAACGAATCTTATCTTTGCATGTTGATATGCCAATAAATTTTATTACTAGCAGTTTCACATACAGGACAAATTTATAGCTGTCCATATAGATAGGCTGTAGAGGAAACTTAAATGCCTTTTCTCACTTGAAAATTTCTTTTGAATCAATGCCTGATTTTTAAAGAAGTGAATAATATAAACATCATGGAAAGTAAATACCTTTAAGTATTACTTCTCCATGTTTGCATTTTCTTCTTCAAAAAAGTGACTGAGCTCTAACATCACTTTCAATTTTTGAAGGTTTCTCAGCTGCATTCAGTTTCCTTTTTCATATTCTAAAGAGCCATGACAAAAGGATTTTGAAGAGCTTATCAAATAAACAATGGGTGTTCCAGAATAATTTAATTATCAAATTTCATTGAATAGTAGGTTTTGTTAAGTATTGTTTTTTTTTTTGCTTATTTGCTAAGTCAAATGTTCATTCCCATGTTCTTTTTATAGAATGTGTGATTTGAAAGGCCAAAAAGTCTTTGGTCATTTTGACAGCCTTAATTACTCATTAAAATTGGTAATTACTAAAATTATTATATGAAGAAAAGCTCATTGTGCTAATCATAAATGGTGTCATCTTTCCAAAGAGACTCTCTTCCAGATCCTTTTTTTAAACTCTGCCATTTTGGTTTTTAATTTATATTACAGAGCTGCCTGGTTTCCCAAATTCTGTGTCAGGAGATGAGGCATGCTCAAACTAAATTAGAAAAATTGAGTATTTTTACATTTTTGTAGCACTGATTAAATAAACTTTCGATGAGTGGGGTCCATTAATTCTTCTAATCTCACAGGCAGACATTTCCACAATCCAATTGCAAAATATTAACACTTTCAAAGGCAAGCGTTTTTCTCTATTGTCACGAACTCGGTCGAGTTGATTAACTTTTGTCATTTCTGTATCATTAAATGTAGGTCACCATGTCAGGTCCAGCAAACACATGCATTTATTTCCATCCCACTGACACTGCAGTGAATGATAAGAAGCAAACAAATATCACTTCAATAGAAAAAAAATCCTCTTCTTTGTGAACACAAACATTAAAATCAAGACACAAGAGACGATGTAACTGATGCAACACTGCAACCCAAACACTCCATGCTAATTGCCAAAAATGCATTTCTGCAGAAGGAGAAGAATCAAATGATGCCTCTTTCAGAGCTGAAGGAGCTTTTGTTTGCAAAGCTTAACCCGCTCCATACCAGTCATGTCCTTGGGAAGTGACTGAGCACTCATATCCTGTCCCAAGTGGCTGTCAATCCCAATACCCTGTATTGCCAGAATGTCATGAATGAAAAACTGTTAAGCAAAGCAAAAGTAGCCACAGCTCTGCTCTTGTAAAGAAACTCTTTTTTAAAGAAACTCTTTCTATGGCTGGTATTCTGGAGTTTCCTTCACTCACTGTTCTTGCAGTAGATGTTTAACTGCATGTTTAATGGGCCTTCTCTGGCAGGTAGGACTGGTAGGCTGTTTTACAGTGGTCAGGAGGAACTCAAACAGTGGAGTTAGACTTCGTGCATGGGGTCCTGAATTCACTATTGATCAGATGTTTGATTTGGGTTCATTCCTGGTCTGTAAACTTCTTTCCTCATCTATAAAATAGGAATGAAAACCTATTGCCATAGGGTTATGGTAAGGATTAAAAGAGACTGTACCAGTAAAATACTTGGCACGCAGGGCATGTCTAGAGTTCCTGAGTGACTGTATGTCTAGCTTTACCAATCTTTACAGAGACTACGGAGAGGATGAGTCAAAGAAGGACAAGTGTCATTTGTCCCCACTATGATTTCCCGCTTATGTGCACCCAGCCCATTCTTCTCACTTTCCTTAGGCACCTCATTTGCAGGGAGAAAGAGGCTTCACCTCAAAAAAACTGTTTTTATATGGTAAATGGAGCATAAGTATAGCAAAATAGACAAATTCAGAAAGATCATTTTGGGTAGCAGTGAGATCTATGAAGAAACAAAGCAGAATAAAGGGACAGAGGGGACTGAGGGAGGGGATGCTGGGCAGGGGTACTTCCACCTGTTGATGCTGGATGACCTTCCAAGAAGCAGCATTTAAGAACTTGAGGGATGAGGGGGACTCACTGTGAGAACTCTGGGGGAAAAAAAAAAAAGCAAATACAAGGACCCAATCAGGTGATCCCCTAATTTCACAGATTGGGAAACTGAGTCTCCAAAGAGAGGTAACTGTTCAAAGAGACTCTCCAAAGAGAGGGTTTGGAATTATAGTCTTCAGACTCACAGGCTCTGCCATTTCCTACACTAACTCCTATTCGCTAGACTTCCATGTGGTAAAATTGCTAAGAGTGTATTTTGCAACTCTAAATGGGATAATCAAGAAAATAGTCTTCCAAGATGGTGATGAAAGACAGCCAGTCAAACAGATCATGGACTACATTACAGTCTACGAAGAAAACAAGATCTTTAACTCCATGGAATCCCATCCTTTGGGGATTTGAGTGTGGACAAGAGAAATAATTTTCTTCTGGAACTCAATGACTATGAGACAGAATAACATCTTGAAGATTTTCTGATTCTAACCATGAGTTTTTCTGATATAGCCAATTATTATTAAATCCCAAGGGTCAATAAGGTAGCAATGAAGGTCTTACAAAGCAACAAGAAATCATTGTTATTGCATGATCTATCAATCAGTTTAGGCAACCGAAACAATATAGGTGGTTTGAACAACATTTCTTATAGTTCTGGAGGTTAGACATCTAAGGTCAGGATGCCAGCCTGTTGGGTCCCTGAGGAAGGCTCTCTTTCTAGATTACAGATGGAATCTTCTCACTGCATCCTCACCTAGCAGAGAGAGGACAATCTCTACTCCACTTCTTCAAAAATCTCTACTATCCTTATAAGAGTCCCACTCTCGTGGTCTATTTTACCCCTAATTACCTTCCAAAGGCCCCAGCTCCAAGTACCACAACATTGGGGATTAAAGCTTCAATCAAAATTTGAGGAGGACACAAACACTGAGTCCATAACACATGGGCTGGGATGGTGTTTTAAGTGATCTAGTATGGGGAATAACACTCTTCACTCTGCAACATGGCTTTAGTGAGAACTTTCACCCTATGACCCAGGATGGAAATTTTTGCTGATTTAGAGTACAACTATTTAATGTCTGAGATAAAATATGTTTCTTAACCTAGATGTTTGAATTAAGCTCACACTACAATTAAGGTGATAGATGAAGAAGAAAATATAACACGAACACACAAGAGATTTCCCTAAAGTCATTAAGAAATGAACCAAATTCCATTTTCAATCTTAGGTGGTCTGAACTTTATTTTTGCCTTAAGCAAAGCATTCAACAAGTTCCATAATAAACCACTTGGCATTAGACTTCCATACAATGAAAATATGTCTTTAACTGATCATATACTGCAAAAATGTGACTAATGTTGTAATTTAATGTGCTTATGAGTAATCAGAGGACCTTGTTAAAATACACAACTAGTATGTCTGGTGTGGGCCCTGGGACTCTGCATTTCTAGCTATACCCAAGTGATGCCAATGCTATTGGTCCTTGGATTTCACCCTGCTTGGTGAAAGTCTATCAGTGCATCATATTGTCTGTTATAAAAAAATCACAGGGAAAGAAACTGTCTTGTCTCTTGAATCTTCTATAGAAACTAAAATTGGAAATGTTAAGAGCAAATTATTCTCTCTCCTTTTTAAAAATGGATCTCTTCAGTCTTATGGTCTTTTCCTTTTGACTCGGGCACAAGAAGCACCTTTTGTAAGACTATGTGATTTCACGGTTATGCATTTTATTTACTGGTTCTATTTCACTGACCCACATCTAACTTTCCTAATATTGATGGCTTTTTTATATTTATTTTTAGTTTTTGGTGAACACGACATCTTTATTTTATTTTCACGTGGTGCTGAGGATCGAACCCAGTGCCCCGCGCATGCCAGGCGAGCGCGTTACCGCTTGAGCCACATCTCTAGCACCTGATGTTTTTTTTGTTACAATTGCTTTTGGCCTTCTTGCTTACTATGTTTGGTTACTACTGTCTTACATGCATCTTTATGAAACACTTCAAATCCTGCTTTTAAATAAGATAGAATGTGAAATATGAAAAGAATCCCAGCACAACCTAGATAAATGAAAATATGTGCTCCAGGATACAGGATGCATTTGGAAATTTTAGGCATGTGATGGAGGGTGGTAACAAACTGAGAATGGAGAAGCAAGTGATCTTAGAAGCAGACTTGCGAAGGATTAACCCTGTTCCCTGTCACAGTTCGCTTCAGGCTTTGCCAGACAGTCAGGATGAGGATGACTCAGTACATTCACATTGCTAAGGATTTAGCAACTGAGCTTCTAGTTGCCCAGAGAGGTACTTGGAAAAACTTCACTGTCGCTACTAACCTCAGGAATACTCAAGTGAACGCTGACAGCTACTCTGAAACACTCCTGGGAAGAACAATTTCCTGTTCCTTGGGTAGAGCTACATCTTAGGTAGACCAAAGGGCAAAATCAACCAAGGCCAACTCTTTGTGTCCTCCAATTTGGAGATGCCACGAAACAGCTTCTAAACTGCAAAGCTGCTGGAGGTTTGCTGGAATAGTAACCCTGTGTGGCTACTATTCAGGATGCATAAAGGTCCCGTGTCAGTTACTTGAGCTTTGAGCAAGGTATTTAACCCTATGTGTCTCAATGGCTTCCTCTATAACTTGTAACAATAACTTCATCTGAGAATTAACTAAAACACTTCACATTGTATGGGATTCTCAATAAATGTTTTACCACATACATTTATGACTCCTCTTTTCCTATACTAGGCCATCAAGAAAAGTGGTTGAGGAGGGAAAGATAGCCCCAAATCATACATGGTGACTCATTCTTTCATTTTCTTTTTTGGACCTTCATGGAAATTTCTAGAACCAATGTTGTTACTGTTTATTTTCAAAGTTATCTCTTCAATGTCTTTGAGAAGTCAAAAACATGAGCAGATACAATCAGTACCATTCAAACTTGATTTTGTAAACTAAGTTTGTTTTGATGTCTTTACCAAGCAAAGAAGACAGGGAATTTCCTCATATGACAACATAAATGTGTGATTTCTGCTAAAGCATAAACATCCTTGTCACAAAAAGCCCTGTCAAAGGAAAGAAAGGAGGTGGCAGTGAATGCCAAACAGGCCTTTATTTTGCATATTGTTTTCACCTCTGAACATCTACAGTAAAACAAGTGTTTTCCTTCCATTCAGTACATTCAGTATCACTTTCCCCATCTTCTCACTTATTCTGACATGACTTTTGGGAAATTCCAGTCCCACCGCACCCCACTCAATTTCTAAAAATCCCTCCTACTTTCAAATATTTAAATGTCAGGGAGTTCAGAGGGGAGGAAATTCTTCCTTCTAGGAATTCCTCATACTCATGTAAACATGTTTGCATATTCATTTCTTCTCAATCAAAGCTCTTTGGTAGGTCAAAGGTTCAGCTTCTTAGTCAAAGCTACATGTAATATCAAAAGTGGTATTATAAGGGTATAGAGGAGTTAGGAGGCATCAAAGCAAGGAAATGGAATTTTTGTAATTACTGAAATAAAATACATTCCTCTCTTTACTCTTTACCCCTTCTGAGTGAGTGGGCAGGAAGAAAACATAGTGGTTAACTCCAATCCCTTCTGGCAGGATGCTTCCTCTTTTACAAAAGATTAATAATAGCCAGTCCTGTTGGCACAAGCCTATAATTCCAGCTACTTGGGAAGCTGAGGCAGGCGGATCACAAGCTCAAGGCCGGCCTGGGCAACTTAGTTCTAACCTGCCTCAAAAAATGAACTAAATAGGGCTAGTAATGTTCAGTGGTAGTGCCCCAGGTTCAAACAATCCCCAGTACCAGAGAGAGAGAGAGAGAGAGAGAGAGAGAGAGAGAGAGAGGGGAAGGGAGGGAGGGGGGATGGGAGGGAGAACACCACATAAATGAATCAACCCATTTGGTACAAACACACTTCATTCATTTTAGAAAGAAAGTTTCTTATCAAGACAGAATTTCTAATCAGTGGCATTACCACTTTGAGGCTAACATGGTATGTATTTTCAACCAAAATAACAAAACACTCAAATCCTGACATGGGAGAAACATTTTTCAATTCATTTTAGAGCTGAGGTTTTATACTAGAGAAGCTTGTTTTGTAAGACAAGCAGCAATGGGATTTCAGAAAATTATTTAAACTTGACTTGATCCTATGAATTGGTCTTTGCATGAGTTGTTATTCATTTACTTTCTACAAAAAGTGGGGGATAACTGAAAGCAGCATACATTTCTCTTTTCAAAATGTATGGCTTTTATTCATAACTGCTCGCAAAATAAGATGGATTCTAACCAAGACTCTGAAGACACTTAAGCCTGGTCCATTGCCTTGGGTCAAAAATGAAATCAAGTTTGCTTTGGTGTATACCTTTACCTCCCTCAGCTACTGCCCTCAATGCAGGGCCCTGGTCGCTGACATCACTCAGTAATCCTTTGACTGCTTCCACATTCCAAGAACATCTTGAAGATTTCTTGGTCTATGTGTGAATAGAAATCAATCAGTCAATAATAAATAAATCACACACACACACACACCATTCACAGAGTTTAAAACAACCTTGTTAATTTGACAATCTCCTCAGCTCCTATTGGATCTGACAAAGTTCTAACCCTACAGCAATCTCTTAACATGACGGAGGAGTTGGGTTCCTAAAACATGGCTTTCAGAAAGGACACTACCTATGCAGCAGCAAGATGGATTTTCTCAGCAGGACTTTTCAGTGCCCTTCAAATATCTTTCACTAGATGACAGCTTACACACACAGGTAATCCACCCAGTCTGTGCTGAAATGAGTGACCCGTCATTTCACCCCCTTATTCTATTCTTTTTCTCCCTTGACAACAAGGCTTTGAGGACCTCTAGAAGAGATATTAAGAATCTAAAGGGGTTGGGTCATCATAAGCCAGGATTAGTCTCCACCAGAGTCTAATGTCAAGGTTGTAGGTCCCAAACAGGCACCTCGCCCCTCAGCAGTCCCCCAAGTGGGGGTGCTGACTCAAGAGAACTCATCACCTTCCTGCTTCCCTTCAGGAGCTGATAGGGAGGAAAGCAAAGCACATGTCTCACTGCCAAAATCGCTGCCAACACTGCCTGCCTAGATGTGTAAGATCCCTTGAAAAGTCTTGGCAAGAGCTCCTTTTGGAGTGTTGGCCAAGGTGCTGAAGTGAAGCAAGGGAGGCAGAGGAGCACCTTTGCCAGTGAATCCCCCTCCCCCACTGCTCTTTAAGACACTGACCTTATTCACTGTGACAAAGTACTGCTAAGATTTCAAATCTCATACAATTTTAGAGAAAGGGTTTGTGCATATGTGTGTGTGTAGAAGAGATACACTTTATAGAAATTTCAGTGCTACAAAAATTCTAGGAGAACCACTTAGAAACTAAACACAAACTAAAAATAGATGCATGCTGTTTATTTCAGTTGAACGCTATTATGGCTGTATTTCTCTATCACATTGTAAACTGGATTCTGTAAAAGGAATCAATTGAAAAACAAAGTTATTGTAAAGCAAATGGTAGAGAATGACAAAGTTGCAATCCCAAATGATGGTTCAAAAGCAAAAACTGTTTTCTACTCATGTCTTAAGATTTCTTATATCTTTACCTTTTTTTTTTTTTTTTGGTTTCAAATGTTCTTTTTGACAGTTTGTCCTTCCTGCCTTGAAAATGTGCATACTGATATCAGAACCACAGGCTGCCCTGGCACAGGGCTGGCTAACAGTCCAATCATCTGGAGGTAGCTATAGAGTGCAGCCAATGGTTAAAAAAAAAAAAAAAGAAGGGACCCAGGCCACCAACTCATTCACCCCCACCTTCTTGGGCATCTGATGCCTCTTCCTCTGCCAGCCAATTTGCTTCCGTTCTGTTCAACTTTCCGACCTCTAGCTTTAGAGAATAGTTCTCACTGTGGGAACTGGCTCTAGCTAGCCGTTGGCTCCCTCCTCACTGGTGATTGGCAAGAGCAACACTGTCTTTGACACTCTAAAAAAGAGCCGTTTAATTCCTAATGATATTTACTGGCAAAAAGGAAAATGAAACTCATAAGGAGGATTCCGGTCCAGCAAAGTCAAGCTGCGAGCTCGGCCGCAGAGCCCGGGTCTCCATGTAAGGCTGTTCCCCTTCCCTTTCCCACCAGAGTGGACTCCCCCGTCTTTTGCCACTTCCATCCCAGATTGTGACACCTACTGGAATTTATGAACATCTGGAGATGTATGTATAGGATTTGGGCACCAGACACTGGCTGCTGCCCCAAAAACTTCCCGCGGAAATCACCCAATACTCAGAAGGCTTTTCAATAAGGAAGTAACTAGTAACGCGCCGCTGAAGGGAGAACCCCGCAAAACCTCTCAGAAAAATACCAGAAGCCACTTGGACCCTTTTAATGATCCATGTCTCCACCAGCCAGTACAATTTGCCCTTTCTGGAGCAGTGTAAAGTGGCTTGTGGGGTTTTACCCCATGGTAGGAGCGCTGAGCGGAAGTACATTTATTTCCATGCTAGAGTAAAGGTGGTGGGGAGGGTGTCCTAGCTCAAGCCGGGGCCAGGAGCCCAGATAACGTCCTTTCCCCTCTGCTCAGTAGTCGACCGGGGCGAGAGGGACGCACAAAACCGTGGACTAAGAGGTGTAGTCTGTAGATCCCCACCCCCCACGCGTCCGGGTCCCTTAGCACCCCCATCACCTATGATAAAGTGGATGCACCCCCGCCTCCTCCCAACCTCCTCAAAACCTGGGCACATCCTCTCCCACGCTACATTTCTGCTGCCCACGCAGCTGTTCCTCTCAGCGTCCAGCGTGCCCAAAAGCGCCCCGTGTCCTTATGCGTCGGTGGCACTGCCTCGAGGAGGTGGCGTCAGGGGCACCCGCAGAGGCGGCGGGGGAGGAGTGCGGGGGCGAGGACTAGCGAGCTGCAAGGCAGGGGCGCGCCGAGCTTTCGCGGAGGCCGGCTCGGGCCCCCTGACAGCCCCGAGCGCGCGAGGAGGCGCGGAGGACGCGCCGCACTCACCCGCTGCTGCTGTCGGCTGCTGACGGCCACCGCGGCGGCGGACGCGGCGCTGTGCCGGAGCTCGGCCGCCTGCCCCGGTCTCAGCAGGCTCCGGGTGAACCTGCGGGTCCGCTCACTGGCCATCGCCGGCCGCGCCGATCCCGCCGCGGTCCCAGAGCGCGGGTCCCTCTGGTCCTGCCCGCGCCAGCCTTCGTTACCCACCCGCCGTTCAGGAAGCGGAACTCGGAGCTTTTCCCCCGCTTCCTCGCTTAACTCACGAGAGGCGGGTTTTTCTGTCTTGCACCCCCACTCTTCCCACCCCCTTCCCTCCGCTGAAGCTTCCAGACGACTTTCCAAACTCTGCGCTCCTCTGGGCTGGGCGCGCACAGCCACTCGGCGGGCTGCCCCGGCCCGGCGGCGGCGCAGCTGGAGCAGAACGCGCGCGGGGCGGCTCCAGCCCGCGCCGCCCACCGGCCTCAGCTGGCGGGCCCGGGCTGCCACTCCGGGGACCGCAGGCGGCGGGGGAGGGCGCCCGGCAGCGGCTGCCGGGCTCCGGGCGGGGCCTGCCCACCTCTACCACCCCCATTTGGAGAGTGCTTGGAAGGTTGGAGCTCTGGCCGCATTTGCTGATTAGACCTCTATTTTCAGACTGGAGAACGGGCGGGGGCAAAGCTCACGTCTTCTATCCCTGGACAGGGGTCAGAGCTTATTGAGGGTCTGGTGGCTGGGACATCCGTAACCCCTCCTAAGCCAGCGTTTTGAAGTGTCCTTTGTCCAAAGTCCCTACAGAGAGAAAAGGACTGTGGAATAAGCTTCCGCATTCATTCTCATCCTCAGCCAGTATTCATTAAGCACCGAGTGTATACTAGCTTCGCACTGTTCTAGAAACTCAGGATAAGGAGAGTAACTTACCAGCCCCACCTTAAGGCTGTATGGGGCTGATAAGGTGTTTGGTGGTGGAAGTGGGAGACAGCAAGGACCCACCTATATAAATAAATGAATAGAAGAAATGAACAAGGCAGTGTCGGGTACTAATGCCATCTAAACCGCAGCATAGCAGGGTAGTGTGGAGTAAGAGATTTCCAGGTGGTGGTAGGGTGAGGAGGTAAGAGTTGAGTTGTGGGGTTACTGGGCAGTATGGGTCAGGTTTTGGGAGTGGACTGAACATTCGTATTGTTTTTCTGTTCCCACTCTTACCAAACGTCCGTCTGACCTGCTCTCTATGGCTATCTGATTAAAATCTTCTAAGATTTCTCAGCCTGAGTCACATGCTGGGTGGTTTTCCAACTCAATGTTGGTGGGTGGAAGAATGATACTAGCCCCTGGGAGGGCAGTCTGGGAAGATCTGGAATAGCCTCTCCAAGTATTATGGGGTTTTTAGCCTCTTTTTATGGCTTTGTGACCCTGCCATTTTTTTTCCCTAAAGTCAATAGCGTGTAGTTTTAACCCAAGTTCACATTTGGGTATAAAGTTCTAAAACAGCTGCTAAATGCACTTGGGTCAGCTCCCTGCTGCCTAGGATTCAATTAGACAGAAATACTGACTTGGCATCATTTCAGCGTATTGTAGAAATTATGCTTGGCAGGAGCTCTGGAAGATTTTGGGAGTATCTGAAAGATCATCTGGTTCCAAGACAACCTATAATACAAAATACTGTATTCCGTATTGTATATGCACTTTCCCATTTGGTACTCAGTATGGGAACCTCACCTTTAAGGGTAAGCAAGTAGGTGGTTACTTCTGTGATGGCTTCAGGAGATCTCTGTAGGAACAATTCTCGCTAACCACACCCTTTAACAGGTGCACCTGTGTGATGCCTTTAAGTGCATAGTCTCTTGAGATAATACATTAAACCTGAGCATTTCGGGAAAGGATACCTAATTTGTCTCTGATTTTAGAACACTGGCACATAGTGGGCACTCAGCAAATATTGGCTTAAGGGTAACTCCTATAGGGCTCAGATGGGCTTGTGCAACCGGAAAGCTGAGTGGCTGAGGCAGGGAGACAAAAGGGAGGAGAGAAAAGAGTGCTGGAAAGGAAGGCTGTGGTATTCAAAACTGCATCATAGTGTGCGTCCCAGGCAGAGCAACCCGATGATCCAAAACCCTGAATAACCCACATGGCTCACTCTTCAACCATGTCAAGTACCAGAAAATGACTTGTCCTTCCTTTGTGACTACCAATTTACTTTCTCCAGCTTCAGATGACCAAGAATCTGCTGGGAGAGGATTTGATGAACCAAAATCTGTTTGCTCTACTCACACCCTATGTGATGTTGATTCCACGGATCACCCTGAGAAGGAAGGTGGACATTGGTGTGACAGCAGACATCACACATTACACATAGGTGTGTGTCACATAGGAACCACAGTGTCTCACTCCCAGAGAGTTCCCATAATGATACCACCTAGGGCTCTCCTCAGCCCCACAATCATATAGGTTTCAGGGAAGCTTTCTGGGTCCTATAGGGAGAGAGCTGAGTATCCCAACCACAGGCACATACACACAACTCCCTGCGCAGAAGATGCAGGCAATGTCCTCTGCTGCATAAAGGACTTTGGACTTGAGATCTGCTAATTTGATACTCTCTCTTTGGTGATTCCCAATCTCTCAATTATATCAAGAGACATGGCTAAGATGCTTTGTAATAGCAAATCTATGAAAATGAAATGACTTACATCAAGTTTCTTGGCTTACATTTCTGCTTGGACTTTAACCCACTCCAAGCTGTTCAAAATCATCCGTGTTTCATTCTGCATTCTACACCAGGACATTTTCATTTTAAGAGATGCCATTGCTGAAATATGACCATTCTGGTTGCCATTTCCCAGAGAACAGCCAGTTTATAAAACGTGAATTTGAGGACTATGAAATTGTAGAATACTTGTTAAAGGTGCATTTTCTGTAGTCCAAATGCCTCTAAACCTCAAATTTACTTCTACCTCAAGCAAGTTACCAGACTTCTGTAAGCCTCAGTTTCCTTATCTGAAAATTGGGGAAATAATAGTTAACTATGTGGTTGGGTGCTCAGTAGGTTATGCAAATCAGTGTAAATTTCTTAAACAGTGCCTAGCACAAAGACTTCATAGGGTTAAGATTAGGGATAGGGTTAGTGTGCTATCACTGGACATAAACTTTCACATAAATAAATTTATTTTAATTTTAAAGTACTGTAAATGGGGTTATTCAACCTCTTTATCCTATGTTGTAGGCCCATCTAAAATTCTAGTGGGGAATTAAAGAAATTCCCCAAATTCAAGGAACAGGCACTGTTGGAATTAGTTGTTTCAAATTTTGTTCAATGACCTCAAATCATGTTTGTACTATTATTTGGTCTTCTTTAGTATATAAAAGGCATAAGCTACAATCAAATTTTATCATGTTCTAATTCTCCTCTTCATTTGAGGTGGCATGGGTCAAGCCATTCAATCAGAAAGAAATAACCCTACTCAACAGACACTTCATGGAATATCAACTATGCACCATTCTATTCTCACTCTTCCAGAGGATGCAGAGCTAAGAAAATAGTCCCTGTCTCCAAAAAGCTTTATTTCAAATAAAGTAAGTGACTTACAAAGCATTAATGGTGGGGATGGGTGGGCAATGGGGAACAGGGGATAAGACTTCAGAGATGGAGTCTCCCAGGACCTGTGTTATTGCATTTCATATTATTATGGCTCTCTTCTTATAAGACTGAAAATGTCTCAGTAACATGGAGTTTTCTTTTCCTTGACCCACTCTCTTTCCTTTTCTCTCTCCCCTTTTGTGTTAGTAAAAAAACCCCCAAACACTTGAGATAATCAACTTATGGGGAGGAAAGATTTCTTTTGGCTCAGGAGTTCACAGGTTTCAGTCCATGGTCTTTGGCCCCTCACTTAGGGCCTGAGGTGAGGCACATTGCAGAACAAAAGTGGTCAGCTCCTGATGCTCAGGAAGTAAAGAGAGCAAGGAGGGGTCGGGGTCCCAATATCCTCTTCAAGTGTTCACCCCCAGTGACTACCTCTTCTCGCACTTGGCCTGGCCTCCTACAGGCTAGTACCTGCCCTTTGGGGGACATTTCATATCCAAACCATAATACCTTTCCTTCCTCCCTCCCTGCCTCCCTCCCTTATTTAAAACCCAGATACAATTCCTCCATATATGAAAGCACCAGTGGCTTTTTTTTAAAAACATGGAAAGCCCTTATTACTTGCCCTGGTACAGTCCAAAGATCTATTAGACTAGAAGAACAAAATTGTCAATAATCCTCACTAATCATCCTTCTATAGGACTTTGCTCAGGGCTGATAACATGGGTTTTATGAGTAAGAAAAGATTTTAGGAATCTTTTCATTGCAGCAGTAAGTATAAAAACGAAAATTGTTTTTTATTTCCCCAAAGACCTAAAGGCATACATAGTGGTGTGAAATTCAGTCATCGTTCCTGACTGTGAGTTCAAGTCTTGATATTCAGAGACAGTAGGAACTAGGATGAACACTGTTTAGAGTAATTCTGTGGCATTGAGCAACCTCCCCTAAGTGATACCAAGACCCGTGCACCCTGGGCGTTCACTTCTGCGTCAGCATGTCTCAAGGCTCAACTGTTGTAAGTTTGTTTAGTGTTGCACAACTTACAAAGCATTCTATTTTACTTGATTCACAGCTCACTCATCCTAAAAGGGAGCTGGGACATGAAATATTGCCCCCATGTACATAAGGGAAAGCTGAGAGAGAATTTAATAGCATGCACATTAGAAGGAGAGACATTTGCTAATTAATAAAAAAAAAGATAGGCATTGAGTTAGAAATGCAAATGTCCAAATTCAAATAATTTTCTAATATAGCAAGACCTCCTTTCTGATTCCCTATTGAGAGAAAAGTGTATGTACTCTATTTTTACAATAAGGAAAGAGTTCCACAGAGGGAAATAACTTATCCAGATAATGTGGTACTGTAATTGCGGTGAGTACATTTTATTTAGTTATTAAAAGTTAAGTTATTAAGGCACTTCCGGATCCGAGGGCCCAAAGATGGACATGCACCGGAGGAACTTCTAGATCCAGGGGCCTAAACATGGACGTGCGCCTGAGGAACTTCTGGATCTGGGGACCTAAATATGGATGTGCACCTCAGGAACTTCTGGAAACGGGGCCTAAACATGGATGCCTGAGGCATTCCAGATCCTGGGGCCTAAACATGGATGCCTGAGGCACTTCCGGATCCTAGAGCCTAACCATGGATGCCTGAGGAACTTCTGGACCTGGGGGCTTAAACATGGACATGCACCCAATAAACTTCCGAATCTTGGGGCTTAAACATGGGCATGTGCATGAGGAACTTCTGGATCCTAGAGCCTAAACATGGATGCTGAGGAACTTCCGGACCTGGGGGCTTAAACATGGACGTACACCTGAGGAACCTCTGGATCCGTGGGCCTAAACATGGACACCTGAGGAACTTCCAGATCCTAGAGCCTAAACATGGACATGCACCTGAGGCACTTTTGGATGCTATGGTCTAAACATGGATGTGTGCCTGACGAACTTCTGGTTGCTACCGCCTAAACATGGAAGACTGATGAACTTCCAGATCCAGGGGCTTAAACATGGACGCGCGCCTGAGGAACTTCCAGATGCTGCAGCCTAAACATGGAGGCCTGAGGCACTTCCGGATCCTAGACCCTAAACATGGATGCTGAGGAACTTCTGGACCTGGGGGCTTAAACATGGATGTGCACCTGAGGAACCACCGGATCCATGGGCCTAAATATGGACGCCTGAGGAACTTCTGGATCCAGGGGCTTAAACATGGACACCTGAGGAACTTCCGGATCCTAGAGCCTAAACATGGACATGCACCTGAGGCACTTTTGGATGCTATGGTTTAAACATGGATGTGTGCCTGAGGAACTTCCGGATCCGGGCACCTAAACATGGACATGCACCTTTGAAACTTCTGGATCCGGATCCAGGGGCCTAAACATGGATGTCCGAGGAACTTCCGGATCCAGGGGCCTAAACCTGGACGCTTGAGCCGCTTCTGGATCTGAGGGCCTAAACCTGGGCATGTCCCTGGAACTTCTGGGTCCTTGTGCCTATAAATGGCCGGGCGTGACTCTCAGAAGGGACGTGGCCCATGAAGGGGAGCCGAGTATGGGGCCTGTTGGGGGGCAGACTGAGCTGTCACACCCTGAACTTGCTCAAAGGGAGGTAAATGAGTGACAGGAAAGAAGATTTTTAAGTGAAAACCAATCCTGTCTTTTCTGTCCAAATTTGGCTTTAATTCATTGTCTGGCCTCAGGGAAAAAAAAAAAAAAAATGTCCTGGGATCTTTTTTTCTCCATCTGTGAAAGTTATGCAGAGGCAGATTTGGGCTCAATCTAAGGAGGATTAGTAAATATTGGATGGGATGTATCAATTTCTCCCACACCTGAGTCAACCCTGTGCATTTCCTTTGCTTGGCATTTTGATTTTCTCCTCCTCTTCTGCAGTGTGTGGATTATTCCAGACATCCACCATTCCCAGATAGACACCTCAATATCTAACAAAGTGGTCACAGAATTATTTTAGTTTTTAAAGGCAGCAATCTAAAAATAAATCCACATTCTAATATTTCATCAAGAAGTTTGCATCTCTACACATGGGTGGGATTGTTCTTTTCTCTTTTAGGAATTAACTTTACTACATTTTGCCAGAGATATTTTTCTAGCTTACTAAATTGGATTGGAGAGCCTTCTGCCTCTTTCCATGGCCTACTACAGTTTAAATAACACGGGGATTATTTATTCTCTAGCGGTTGGAGAGAATCCAGCTGTGGAGCCATCTGGTTGTGGCACATTTTAAATGGGCGATCTATAATCAGTTTCAAATCTCTTCTGTGGTAATTGGTCTATACAAGATTTCCACTTATTTTATTTCTTAATAATTATATTTTACTAACAATATCCTCCAACTTTTCTAGATTTCAGAAATATTTGCCTTAGAATTTCATGTAGCATTAAATTATGTGTTCCTTCTAATATGCATTCTATTTAGCTTTATTATGAAGATTTTAAACATTCCTCAAAATTGTTAAAAGAATACCAAAAAGAATAGAATGTATACCCGTAATTTGAAATGGTTAAATTATGCCATAACTTTTCATCTCTAAATAGTTTAGCATTTATCTCCAAAGTAAGAACAGTCTCCTACATAAATACAATATCATTTAACACAGTAAACTCAACAATTCCTTAATTTTTAATTACCCAGTTCATATTCAAATTTCTCCAGTTGTCCCCAAAATGCTTTCTTTCATTTTTCTGTGAATACTTTTATTGTTTTTTTTGTTATACATAACATTATGATTCACTTTGACATAATTATAAAAGCAGGGAATATAATTTGTTCTAATTCAGTCCCCAGTACTTAGTGTCTTGGGGATATACATGATGGTGAGATTCACTGTAGAATGTTTTCTCTGACATGCAGAAGCTAATCCAAAATAAGAGGTGGTGGGGGGATAAAAGTAGGAAAAAAAATAGAGAGGAAGGGAAATAAGGGAAGGGCCGAGGAATAGAATAAGGAAAGACAGTGGAATGAATCTGACCTGACTTTCCTATGTACATATGTGAATATACCACAGCAACTGCCTTCCTTTATAGCTGACCTGAGCAGAGCACTATTTTCTCATAGACAATGAGTGGACTTGGTCATCCTATCTCATGTAAATAGGCTCCCTCCCCTTCTCCATCATGACACTGACTTGTAAGAGAGAGAATGAGCCAAGAGTCCCACATTCTATTTCCTCTTGTTGACATTTAATTTGGTCTTTTTTTTTTTTTTATCTAAAGACTCTTAAAATCTTTCCTCAATCAGTGGCTAAGTCACTTTTCTCATTCTTAATCTGGAGTTATTTTGCTTCCTTCCTTTGTTCCTCAATTGGGTTTTCAAGGGGGATTATCTACTAATTAGTCTCCTCAAGGAACTGGTTTTGGGTTTATGAGACAGAGAGAGAGAGAGAGAGAGAGAGAGAGAGAGAGAGAGAGAGAGAGAGAGAAAGAGAGAGAGAAAGAGACACACACAGAGCATGTGTGTGCATATGTACGTGTGTTGTTAAAGTGCTGATGTTCTCTTAATCAAAGGTGGGGGGCTTAGATGTTATAGAAGAAAAAAAAATAGTGATGTTTAAATACATAAAACTTAAATCTTCATTATGATAAAAAATATAATAAAAAAGCCAAAAGGCAAATTATATAATTTGGCAAATATTTGTAGTAAAAACAAACAAAAGACCAATGACCAATATCTGTAATAGACAAAGATTACAAAGATCCTTTACCAATTGATGGGGAAAAAAAAAAACAGGCAATTTCCTATAAGAAAAGAATGAAAGAAATCTAGCCAAACTCACTCAATTTTTTTTTGCCCATTTTAAATTGTGTTAATAGTCTTTCTCTTATTGATTTTGGGGTCTAATTCATATAATTTAGATATGTCATATATATGTGGATACATATGAACATAAAATTTGTTCCTATTGAGAAGTCATAGCATAATTTTCAGTTTTGTTCACAGAGTTAATAGAATGTTAATATATATATGTATGTATATATGTATGTATATACAATAAATATATATATATATATATATATTTACAAATATCAGTGATTATTTTTCAAAAGAGAAGGTATGCATATTGTTTTCTAATAGCAGGCTCAGAAAGAAGCATAATGCTTGTAAAGTTTAATAAATACTATAAGTTTTGCAAAACATTAATTCCATACTCTGATTAGGTAGTAGAAGAGAGTTGAAGAAAACATTTTTGGTATCTCTAATTGACATAAAAAAGATTTCCAGGAAATTTTTCTTAAAAAAAAAGAAAAGGGTGTCATTTGTCACCACCCTTTTCTCAGGCATGTGGTTTTGGTGTGCACTCGTGTTTGCACTAACCCATTTCCTGTGCATCTATTCTGCCTGCTTCTGCTCTTGCTGTGGTAAAGTGAAGTGAAATAGAAATATCACAGTTTGGCCCAGAGGTGGGAAAGCAGCACAAATGGTAAGCTTCTCTGAAGCCCTGAGCAGAATTGGCAGATTGATTGGTCTTGAGGATGTCTATTCAAATAAAAGCAAATGGTGTTTGTTCTTCCCCACATGATCGTTAGAATTTATTAATACAAGTAGATGAGGGTTTTTAATAGCTTTATCTTCTTTCTAACAGTTTCTCGTGTGTAGGCTTTAAAATGTGCTCTGTTCTGAGCTAATCAAGGATATTGTCCCCTTTACCCTTGTTTGTTTATTTGCTGAAGAGGAAAAAAAAAAGAAGCAAGATAGCTATTTTTATAGAAATCTTAAATGCAATAGGAGAGTTATTATGCAACTAGTTTTTAAAATTCTAATAAAATCAAAATACTCTTTGTAGTTTTTTAGGGAGGACGGTTAGTGTCATTGTGTGTCGAAAGCTCCAAGCTGACAGGAACAAGAGGCCTTGCTGACACTCTGCCACATAGCCCATCTTCTGCTGAAGAAATGCTCACATTGGAGAGACTTAAAAGCACATGGGTATGATTTGTGAAGCTCGATAAAATACTCCCTAAACATCAGGTTTTCATTACCCTTTTCTGCTTTCATTTGCTTCAACATTTATTCAACCAATATTCACCACTTCAGTGAAGTTTACCTGTGAAGCCAAGTCTAATGGTTAGTATGTGATTCTACTTAATAGGCTTTATTTAACTTGCTAGTGTGAATTTTCTTGTTGGATTCACATTTAGGGTGTCTGATATATAGATGCTAAAGCATTTTAGAGACGGTCAAAGCTGGAAGTGGCATGGAAGTCATTTAAGCTATTTATGTTGGTTGGCTTTGCTTTGATTTTACTGTTGGTGTTTTGTGTATAAAACAAATGAAAACCTAGAAGTTCAGAACTGTACCTCAGATCCCCTAGGGAACAATAAGACTGCTTGGTGGCAAAAGTAGGAATGCTACCTAGTTACTCAAATCCTGTGATTATCCCTGTTTACCATCAATCCTGAAACATGAAGGGGTGAAAATCAAAGGCTAGTGATAGTGTTCTTGAAATATAGTACAGAGCCATAGGGATCATGATTCTTCCTATATATTCACAGATTGAATGAGGAAGAGACCGGTATTTAGAATTTCCTTTTTCTTGTTTTTGGCCTTTGCATAGATCTAGATTCAGATCAGAAGCCATCTTCTTTAGGATGAATTTTTCCTTCCTAGTTTGACATGTGTCACTTTTACCTGATCAGATATTACCCTCTGTGTACAGTGGTTTTTAATTCACTTGTGCTTTTCTCCATTAGTAGAACTTCTATAATGGCTGAGTACCAAGTGCCAGATTTTTACCATAAACTTTTGAAATGTTTCCCAAATTCTTGAAAAACACTCCAAATTAAATACAAGTCTCTCCATTTTTATGGGTGAGGATGCTGATGCTCACACTGCCTAAGTCATTTGAACAAGGTCGTACATCTAATACACAGTGGAGCCAAGATGGCTTTACTCCACATTCCATGTCTATGGGTCACAATGAATAGACTTAGAATCTATTGGTAGTGGTGGTGGATACTAAACTTCTACCAGTATCCATTCAATTCTGCTTCTAGCCTGAGGTTGGAAAGGTAAAACCTTCCCACCTCAAGCTCCCTTGAGTATGGATTCTGGATATGAAGTAAGTTTGCAGTTAGAAGCACTGGGTGTGATAGAAGGTTGCAGGGAGTTTCAGAAGGCACTATAAAGTGCCAGCTGGGTTGCACTGTGGGGCTGCTGGGAAACAAGGTAGAAAGGGACTTGGATTTACTGAGGCAGTGGTGGAGGCCAGGCTTGGGATCTAGGGTGCAGCCACCAGCTTGAGGTTCACAGGGCAGCTGTGGCAGTGACTGTGATTAGTAGCTACAGAACCTCCCTGATATCTGAATCACAGTTTTGAGATGTCATCTTTAGACTCAGCAGTCTAGTAGGGACTCCCAATATAAGCATTCTTCTTGATATCCCAATGGATTTATAAACCTAAATTTCTTTTGACTTTGAATATTTAGAGCGTGTTTCAGATAGGTATTGCTATGGAACAAACCACTCCAGAACTCTGTAGACTAAGATAAAAAAATGATTTACTAGTATTAACTTTGATCCTGGCTTTGGTTGGAATCAGCTGGGAAGTTCCTCCTCACATGGTTGCCTGGGATCATTTCTGTAGCAGTCCAAGGAGGAGTTCTATTGTGGCTAGAGCATCTAGGAGGCTCTTATATTTGCTGAAGTGCTCTGGTACAGTTTCTATGACTTTGTTCTCCATGACTTTCCATCACTCACTAGTTTAAATCTATAAACCAGCTAGATGGTAACTGGTTTTCAAGAGGGAGGAGATGGACACTGCCATGCCTGTTAGTTGTCCTGGAATTAATGCATTACATTCCCTTGGTCAAAGTAAGTCATGAGACCAGCCCAGATCAAGACTACACATCCTGGTGGAAGGAGTGGCACTTATGTACCATAGTTAACACAAAAGGACAGATGCAAATCTAGAAAAACAGGACCAAGATGGTTATCCATGTTAGAAACAGGTTGGCCTGTATTTAAGCAGGAGAAGTACAAAAGGAAAAAAAACATAGGAAAAAAAATTAGAAGTTAATTTGTAGAGGAAAAAAAATTTAGGTAGAAGCAATCTGGCCAAATCTCTCCATTTGCCCATTATAATTTCACACAATTAATCTTATCCATTTACATGGCAAACGTTTGTTTGATATATAGTATTTGGGGTAACTTTCATAGGTGCTGGAATAGAAAAGTTCTACCCTGGAGGAGATAAGTAATATAAGAGTATTATGGTAATCCAGAAACACATACAGGGAGTCACAGCTCGGCCAGGAAGTCAGGAAACCAATGTAGGAAAGGCGACCCTTGAGGGAGTGTTGAAAGCTTAGTAACAGACTGGATGAGTGGGTTTCTTTGAAAGATATAGGAAATAGCTCAGACTTACAAATAGTGTCATGGCACTGACCTCTGCTTCCAGTTATGGTGCGATATATCAATGATGGTAAGAATAACTGAGGTAGTGATATAGTGATATGAAATATGTGCTTGTGGCAATTTTTAAAATACAGACAGAAAGTCAGAATAAAGAATATTAACACACTGTAAGGAAAGATCCACACATGTAAAGAGCATTTCAGAATACACATTATTTAAAAAATAGACTGAAAATTTTTTAGAACAATATTAAGTTCACAGCAAAACTGAGCTGGAAGTGTAGAGAATTTTCATAAACTCCCTATCCACACATTCACACAGCCTCCCTCACTGTGGATACCCACAACCAGAATGGCACATTTGCTACAGGTGATCAGTTGGTAAGCGCATAGTTCACATCAGGGTTCACTTTGTGTTGTACACTTCATGGGTTTTGACAAACGTGTGTATAATGAGATATACCCACCATTGAAGTATCATAAAAAATAGTTTCATTGCCCTAAAAGTCCTCGATGCTCTGTTATTTGCCAGTAGCTGCTGATCTTTTTATCATCTCCAGAGTTGTTCCTTTTCTAAAATGTAATATAATTGGAAACTTTTCCAGATTGGCTTATTTCACTTAATGAAATACATTTAAGTTTCCTCTGTGTCTTTCCATGGCTTGATAGCTGACTTTTTTTTTTTTTAGTACCAAATATCATTCCATTGTTTGGATGAATTACTGTTTATTTATGCATTCACCTACATTCATCAAGGACATCTTGATTGACTCCAAGTTTTGACAACTAAGAGTAAAGCTGCTATAAACACTTGGGTGCAAGATTTTGTATAAACTCATTTGGTACAAAACAATGGCAGGTGGCTCGACAGTTTCTTACAATACTAAACAAACTTTACCTTATCTCTAATACTACATTCAGTAAATAACAGGGAGTGTGATTGCTGGATTGTGTGTGTATTTTTTTCTCCAATACCACATGATCTTGATTACTGTATTTTTATAGTAAATCTTGAAGTTGAGTAATATCAGTCCCCTGAAGTTGTTCCTCTCCTTCATGTTGTATTAGCTGTTATGAATATAATTTTTTTTTGCTTTTGCATATCTGCTTTAGAAATAGTTTATCAGTATTCAGCAAATAAATTTCTGGGGCTTTGGTTAGGATTGAGTGGAATATATACAAATCATGTTGGAAGAGCTGACCTTTTGGCAATGTTGAATCTTCTGATCCATGAACATGGACTATCTCTCCATTTATTTAGGTATCTGATTTACTTCATAGAATTTAGTAGTTTTCCTTGTGAATTCATTTTAACATACAAAAAATGTATAATTCCATGGGAAAAACATAAAGTTCTATGTGTTTTAAAATTTGTAAATAGGCATCTAAAGCTTCCAAAGCTTCCACAGCTGTTTAGCAAATCTCTGGAGGAATTGATCAAGTTGGAAGAAGAGAAGAAACACTAGCAATATTACTGTAATATGAGTCTATAGTAGATTATTAGCTGGTGTAGCTAATGAAAAATTGATGATGAGCCAGCAAAATTAACAATTTAGTAAGAAAACTTGTGATGAAAACTGGAAAATTTCAATGAAATGGAAAAATTCCTGGAAAAATTAAGCTTATTAAAACTGACTATAATTGTCCTAAAATTGTACAGTAACTTGATTAAATAAATTATTGAAAGAACATTCCAGGCTCAGCTGACTTCTCTGGGCAGTCCAATCTAATATTCAAAAAGGAAATAATTCTAAAACTGTACTAGATCTTTCAAAGAATTGAAAAAAGAAGCTATGCATTCTAACTCATGTTATAAAGCTAAGAAAACTTTCCTACTACACCCAAAAATGGTGGTGTGAGAAAATGACATATTCCAATCTCACTTAGCAACATAGGTGAAACAAATCTTAACAAAGTATTAACAAATATAGAAGAGCTTGAGTCCAAGTTGAATTTATAAAAGCATATGTTTTGTCACAGAATAAAGGAGAAAAATTGCATAATCTATTCAGCAATACAGGGAAAGCATTTGATAAAATTAGGACACAAAAGCTTTTTGCAAACGAAAAAAGTGGAAGTAACTTAATCTAAAAAGAGGAAACGATATTTAAGTAATAAAAAAAAAATTTACCACAATCACTACTACTGGTTTCATTCTGTTTTTTTGAACAATCTATGTGGCATATTAAGGCAAATAACCACAGTATGTAAAATAAAGTGTTTCTACTTATAGAATTGTAAGGAAAGAATAGGAATTGTTATTGTTGGAAGATAATTTGACCGGGTAGGTGGAAGATTCAAAACAATATAGCACTTGCTTTATTACCAAATTATTAAATTAAAAGAGAGATTATCAAGTTTTCTGCACACATAACATATAAAAATCAGTTTTATGTGTATGAATATATATTAATATACAAATTAATATCTATACCTATATATCACAGAAACAAAAATTTTAAAGATACCATTTAAAATAGCATGAGAAAACTTAAGAACCCATGGATAAGTATGATAAGAACTTTATAAGGCTCAAAGGAAAAAATAAAGTTTGTAATAAGATCTAAATATTTGGAAAAGTATGCAATATTGCAATATTAATTGATTAGAAAAAGATAAACTTTGCAAAATTGTCAGTTATCTCCAAATTGATTATAACTGATGTTATAGATTCAATGGAAGACCAATTAAAAGCTCATTAAGCATCATTTCCCTGTGGCATTTTGCTCTTTAAGGTGTCAATAAAATTCCATTTCCTGTCCAGGTTATATAATACTACCAGCTGCATTTCTTGGTAGCATGAGTGGACCATTGTCCTGAAAGGCTAAAGGAATTTACATATTCCCTGGGGTAGGAAGAGGAAAAATATCTTTCAGCATCTGGAAAAGCATAGAAGTTATTATCTCATTAGCTCATGCTGCATATTCTCGCTAAGATGTGTCATCTGATAGGCCTATTCATTAACTTCAGTAGACTCAATATGCTACTTCTGCAACCTGGTTCAAAGTCATTTCCCTGGCTTGGGATTCTCTGCTTGTCTCACTTCCAACTATCATTCAAATCACCTCCCAAGCCATTTTTTCCTTTGATGCCTTTCCTGAGCAGTAAACAGAATTCTGTTTATGTGTGGAGAACAGGTAGTGCCCCTTGAGCTGACCATCTGAAGCACTCTTCAAATTGTTAACTTTATAATATATTTTCTATTACCTTGCATAATTTCAGTTTCTGTGGAAGAAATGATATGATTTCTATTTGGATCTTTTCCAGCATTCTAATGTATAATTTTTCATCCTGTATACACAGAGGGAGTCGTGATTGATAGAATATTTACTTTTATGGTCAGATTTTCACTCTAACAATCTGAAGATATTTTTAATTTGCAAGTTTATTTATCTTAAATCCAGATAAAAATAATTTCTTCTGCTAAAATATATGGAGAAAAAGTCATATCATTCTCACTTATTATTGTTTAATAAAGTTGTAAGTCACTTGAGAGAAACACTGCTATCTGGTATGTAAATATTGAATGCTCCAAGTGCTGGATACTGATGCTGTAAACTCTAGATATGTTAGTCAGCTTTTTATCACTGTGACCAAAATTCTTTAACAGAACAAATTAGAGGAGAAATAGTCTATTTTACTTCATGATTTCAGAGGTTCTGTCCATGATGGGCCAACTCCTTTGTTATGGACCTGAAGTGAGGCAGAACATAATAGCATAAGGGCATGCCCCCAGAGACCCACCTCTTCCAGCCATATCCCACCCTCTACAGTAACCACCTAGTTAGTCCTTGCATATTATTAATCCACCCAATGGATTAATCCACTGATGACATCGCACCTCTCACAATCCAATCATTTTACATGTGAACATTCCTGCATTAACACAGGAATTTTTTGGGGGGATACCTTGTATCCAAACCATAATACTATGTCATATAACATTTTACTGATAATGTGCTTAATATGTAGTTCAAATATTTCTGAGTTTATCCTATTTGCAATAATCAAGGAATAGAAACAAAATGTTTTAGTTAATGTATTAAAATTGAAATATTCTAAGGGAGACATATTACAGTACAGATTTCTTATCTTTATGTATGAAATAATTAGCAACTCACATCATGATCATGAGTTCAATAAATAGAAACAATAACATATTTATTGTATCCAGTCATTCAACAGATACTTATTATGAGCCAGGCAATATTGATACATACAGCCTATTCCTCTCCTGAGATCTGTTTTAGTTAAGGGAGAAAAACATCATATGAAGAATTACAGAATTGATTGTTAGTTACAATTGTGGTGGGTGTTATTACAGTGAATTATTGTTAGGAAAGTGTGTCACAGCAGGGACTTGATTGGTCTCTTATGGAATTTGGACTGGCCTGTTTCTTTTATTCTATTTCTTGGAGATCAGAAATTAGAATTTGGTATTATCTTTGAGATAAACAAATGAAGTTGTCATATAAATGCAAAAATAGAGAGATGGAAGGACATACTTCTGACTTTCAAAATTCAGTCATTTAAGAATTATAGCTGTACCATGGACTTTGAAAATTAAAGGCACAACTAGGGCATGATATATAGATATTTAACAATGTAAAAATAAAAATGAAAAACACTCTAAAATTGATGTATCTCATTGCCAAAAACAAAAAATTAGGGGTGAGTATATAGAAAAATGACTTTGGAGAGATCTCATTTCTGATCCATTACGATCCAACTGAGGAAGATACTCCTAACACATACAGAAATATTTCCAAGTATTTGGAATAGCATATACAAAACATTTGATTTCTTCTACTCTGTGGCTGATTTTTTTTCCCCATGGATATTCTAATTTTACAACAAATCCAACATTTGTTTGGAATGAATTACTAGTGTCTTGGTCCAACCTTGGGGTGAGTGACCACTTTGGGTAGAAAGGGAGTCATCTGATGCCATCCTGAAGAGGAGCATGCAGTGGGAGTCCCCAGATGTGGTGATATCATGCCTTCAGAACAACACTTATTGGAAACTTGTTTTCATATGTGCATTCGTTTCCTGTGGCTATTGAACCTGAGACACAATGTGGCTTCTGGTTCTAGATAAAACCAGCAAGCCTTTATTGTCTTTCAGTTTTGGAAGTCTGATGAATGCAGTCAGTTTCTCTGGGCTGAAGTTGAGATGCTGGCTGCCACCCTCCTGCCTTTACCAGCTCGGGAGCTGGATTTCACACTTGCTTTCTTCATGTCTCTTCTCCCAGTATCCAGGCCAGCAGACTACACGTTCAAATCCTTTCCTGCTCTATCTCCTTACCTTTTCCTCTTCTCCATTTGTCTGAAATCTCTTTTATAAAATACTTTTTTTTTTTTTTCCGGTACCAGGAATTGAACTCAAGGGCACTCGACCACTGAGCCACATCCCCAGCCCTTTTTTTTTGTATTTTATTTAGAGACAGGGTATCACCCATAATAATTTCCCATCTCAAAAGCTCTAATTTAGTTACATCTGCAAAACATTTTTTTTTCCATGCAAGGTAATATTATCAGGATCCAGGGATTAGCTTATAGGTATACAGATATCTTTGGGAGAGATGTGGTATTTTTCAGTCTATTATAATTACTTCCATATATCATGCTTATATTGTGTACAGTCCAAATGTTTAGGTTTTATTTATTTATTTACTCATTTGTGATGTTGGGGATTAAAATCAGACCTTCAAGCTTACTAGGCAAGCACTCAACCACTGAGCTAGCTGAACATTCACACCTTTTAAACTGTGATTTTGAGACAGGATTTCTATTTCTGCTTTTTTTACTGTTCTGACTGCAAGACTTGACAAAGAACAATTATAGGGAAGGAAAAGTTTACTTGGGTCACACAGTTTCAGAGGTCTCAGTCCACAGAAGGCTGGCTCCATTCCACTGGGGCTCAAGTGTTTTCAGTGTCCTCTGGGTGGCTTACATTTGTTCATAAAAACAAAGTGAGAGGTGGAAGAAGACACATGGAAAGCAAAGTTCAGATGCAGGAGGAGACTACCTCCTGGATAATACCTTTGAGTCACTAAGTTAAATTGAATCTGGAACCTGTTCCCTACCCAGACCTTGATCTGATTTCTAAAACAAACAAACAAACAAAATATTTTCATTTTTTTTTCAGATTTGAGTTGGGTTTTCTGTGTCCTAAACTGAATATATCTCACTGATATACATCTTTCAGGGGAAAATAATTGAAGTTCTATTCAGTGTTTAGAAAGCAATTGACATCATGGTGGTAAAGTGTGGTGGAGGGAAGCAGCTCACATCATGATCAGGAAGCAGGCAGACCACACACACACACACACACACACACACACACACACACACACAGAGAGAGAGAGAGAGAGAGAGATCTTCACTTGCCAAATACAAATATATACCCCAAAGCCAGCTCCCCCATGCCCTCCTCCTCCAGCCAAATCCTACCTGCCTTCATTTACCACTCATTCCCATCAGGTGGTTAAGTCACTGATTGAGTGAAGGCTCTTATAACCCAATCATTTCTCCTCTAAACCTCCTTGCATTGTCTCACATGTGACCTTTTTGGAAGGTCAGGAATCCAATTCTACTTGACTGGGTACCCCAGGCCCAGGATATCTCTTACATTCAAACCATGAAAATGTTGTTCAATTGCTTTCTAAAAGCTGAATAGAACTTCAATTATTTTCCCCTGAAAGATGTATATCAATGAGATGTATTCAGTTTAGGGCACAGAAAGCCCAACTCAAATTTGCAAAAATAATGAAGATAATTTTTTCCTTTGTTTTAGAAATCAGATCAAGGTCTGGGTAGGGAACAGGTTCTAGATTCAATTTAACTTAGTGACTCAATGGTATTATCCAGGAGATAGTCTCCTCCTGCATCTGAACCTTGCTTTACATGTGTCATCTTCCACTTCTTTCCTTTTATGAACAAATGTAAGCCACCCAGAGGACACTGAAAACAATGATGAGATTGATGCATACATTTGCCCTTCATGACCTACCAGAAAGCTGGCCCTGGCAAAAGATATGCTGAATCCCCAGGTAAGAATTTTAGATAGTCTTACTTATAGGTTTGTCTCTCTGATATTTGTAGGTCATTAACTATAGAGATTTTTTAAAAATATATTTCCTTATTTTACTGTTTGTCTTTATTGATGTATTATACATATTAAAATATACATGTATATTATATGATATACACGATACATGATAAATTTTGATATTATTACAAGAGCATGGAATATAATTTGTTCTAATTTAGTCCCCAGCACTTCTTCCCCACGCTTCCTCCTCCTGCTTCCCTCCCTCTACTCTACTGATCTTTCTGTAATTTATTTATAGTTTTTAAAAACTTTTTAAATTAGTATTTCATGGATATACTTGATGTTGGGATCCTCTCTGGCATGTTCATATGTGTATGTACATAGGAAAGTTCAGATTTGTTCCACTGCTCTTCACTTTTACATCCCTCCTGTTCCCTCTCAATCCCTTTAATCTGCTCTACTGATATTTCCTCTGTTTTGATGACACCCCCCCTTTTATTTTTTTATTTTTTATTTTTTTGTGGTACTGGGGATCAAACCCAGGGCCTTGTGCATGCAAGGCAAGCACTCTACCAACTGAGCTATACCCCCAGACCCTGCTGCCCTTTATTTTGGATTAGCTTCTGCATATGAGAAAAACATTCAACCTTTAACTTTTTAAGACTGATGTATTTCACTTACATGGTAGTCTCCAATTTCATCCATTATAGAAAATGCCACAATTCTATTCTTCTTTATGGCTGAGAAATACTCCACTGTGTATATATAGCACAATTTCTTTATCCATTGATCTGATGAAAGGCATCTAGGTGGGTTCCAAAACTCAAAGTGGATCAAATACCTAGGAATTAGATCAGAAATTCTGCTAGAAGAAAATGTATGCCCCGCACTCTTGAATATCAGCCCAGGAACTGATTTCCTTAACAAGATTTCTAAACACAAGAAATAAAATAAAAATTCAATAAGTAGACTTGCTCAAATTAAAAAGCTTCTGAAAGTTAAAGGAAATAATTAAGAGTCTGAAGTGAGAACCTACAGAAGGGGAGAAGATCTTTGTCACCTGCTCCTCAGATAGGGAATTAATATTCAGCATATATAAAGAACTCAAAAAACTTAACACAAAACCTCCCTAACCCCCAAACCCAATCAATACATATGTAAAAGAACTAAAGAGACACGTCTCAAAAAGAAGAAACACAAATATCCAACAAACAAATGAAAAAAAAAGTTCAACAGCTTTAGTGAATCAAAACATTTTGCCTCATACATGTATCTCCATTTTTTACCCATTATTCTATTTCACTAATTTTGTTTTCATTTTCAGGAGTATTAAAGAAAGATAAGCTATTTAATGGCTTAGGAGGAAGTTGATATGTCCTTTGTGTTTAAGGGTAGATGTATTATTTATTGCTCTGTAACAAATTACACCCCCAACTACTGTATTAAAGTAGCACATGTTTATTATTACAGTGTTGTAAGTCAGGAATCCAATTCTGCTTGACTGGGAACCCCAGGCCCAGGATCTCTCACAGTGCTGCAATCAAGATGTCATCCAGGACTGGGGTCTCATCTGAAAGCTCAGCTAAGGTTATCAGATCTGCTTTTAAGCTATGGCTTTTGGTAGGGTTAATTCCTTTCAGGCTGCTGGACTAAGCTCCTCAGTTCCTTGATGGCTGTTGGTTGAAAACTGTCCTTAGTTCCTTGCAACCTGGGTTTCTCCAATATGACTACAGCTTATTTTATCAAAGTAAAAAAGAGATAAAGACTTTTGTTTTGTCAAGATAGTAGCTGTTTCAGTCAGCTTTGAAACTCTATAACCAAATATCTGACAAAAGCTACTTATGAAGTAAAGAAAGATTTAGTTTTGTTCATGGTTCTGGAGATTCAATTTCAAGATGGGGTAGCCCCATAGGTTTGGGCTTGTGGTGAAGGGATGCTTATCATGGAGAGAGTATTATCAAAGTGAGTGTTCATGTGTCAAGTCAGGAAACAAGCACACACCCACAGAGGACAGTGTAGTGTCCCACTATACCATTCTAGGATATGTCTCCAAGGACCTAAAACCTCTCATTACTCCCTGCCACCTAAAATTCTACAGCATCTCCTAACTGTACCATCCTGGGGAACAAGCTTTTGCTTGTATGCATATACTTTTGGGGAATCCTCATCTGAACCAGAGCACTAGATTTTGTTACATAATCATGGAGGCGACATCTTCATCTTTATTGTTAGGTTAGAAGCAATCACTGAGCTATCCCACAATTCAGACAAAGGAAGTACACAATCATATATACATGCACGTATATGTGATGGCATGTCTCTTTGTTATCAATAAATCTATGTATCCTTTTCATATAGTACAAGGAAGTTTACAAGCAATTCAAATCATTGTTAGATATACAGGAGCTGTGCTTAGATTTTAGAATAGGCTTCCAATTAGACCAAAACCTAGGACAAAGTCTTTCAATTTCAAAATCTCTCAAATTCAGAGAACTTTGTGTTGATTACTCACTCATTGCAAATCTACTTTTTAAATCCTTAATGGAAGAGAAAAGGTAGAAGAGACAGTGGTGAAGTTTTACTGCAACTATGCCCAGGAGAGCCTGGTCACCAGTACCCCTGGTCACCAGCATCCCTGGTCAGCCTCACAGCTTGAGAACAGCTGGGTGTGAGGCATTGTACCCACTGTGCAGAAGCCTTCCTGGGCCTGCCTCCTGCACTCACAGCTTCTCCACCTCTCTCTGTCTCTCTCTCAGCTGTATGAGGAAGTTAGACATTATATATTTGGCACAACCTCTGGAATTATCCAATAACAAGACACTGGCACCTTATTGTGTTAGTCAGCTCTTTGTTGCTGTGATCAAAATATCTGACAAGGTCAGCTTGGAGGGTGAAACATTTATTTTAGTTCACAGTTTCGGAGGTTTAGTCCATGATCAGCTGACTTCACCACTCTGAGACCAGGTTGATGCACAACGTCATGGTAGAAGAGCATGGCACAGGGCCACTGCTCACCTGATGGCAGCTAGAGAAGCAAAGGGAGAAAGGGGAATAGGCTACAGGGTAGATGAACCCTTTCAGGTCACAGCTCCCGTGGACTATCTCTTCCAGTCATGCCCTACCTCCCAGTCAATCCATTCAAACTAGGATGGACTGATCAGGCAACAGCTCTCATAATCTAATCATTTCATCTCTGAGTATTCCTGCATTGACACATGTTTTGCAGGAACAACTCATAGCCAAACCATAAAACTTATCCTGCTCTTTGATTCAGTGCCACTTAGCACCAATTTGCCCTTAAAAATTCTAGTATAAAGACATAGCCTAGAAGTTTTACTCCTTTCCCAAATATTTTAAAATTCTGTTCAGAAACCACAACAGAGAAACAAACAAACAAACAAACAAAAAGGCAAATCTATAAGTGTGCTAAGCACTTACAAAATCAACCATTTTGTGAGGAAGGTAGCTTTGATTATGTTCCTCACATGGATTTACAGGCATTTCAAGGAGGACTTTTAAAAAGTATGATTGTAGTGTTCAACCCAGGACTCAGTGGCCTTGCCGTGGTCCAAGGTCTTTCCATTCCAAGCCATGGCAGAAGTTCTGCTACTCAAAAGTGGGTGACCTTAAAACGATGTCTTCATTTCTTTCAACTTCTAGTTCCCTCCTGTCTCCTATCTACTTACAAAAGGAAAATCCAAACTTTCAGCACAGTTACATGGTTTAAGTGATATTAAATCCATGAGAGTATATAACAAAACGTGTTCTCTGTGAATGCTGTTTCTCAACCCTGATCGATATGTTGACATTCATGGAGGGCAATGCTATTTATGACATTCTTTGATATTCTGTTAGGAGATAAACTCTTTATGTCCCGTTCACTTCACTGTCCTTGTGGAAGGGTCATGACCACCAGAAAGTACTTGCTGTACCTGTCAATGAACAGCTGGACCAGGAGGTGTCCTAGTCGAACCCAACTGCCTGGCTACCATGGAAAGAGTTGAACTAGAGAAGCTGTCAACATATATTCATGCTGTAGATAGAAAAAGTTTTAGGAAAGGAAAAATAGCATACTCTAGATTTGGAATGAGTGGAGGGGAGACATAGAAATTTCTGTTTATATTTTCTCCTCCACAGCATTTTTCCCCACAAGAAAACAAAATAAGCCTAAAAAGGGATCATAGTTCCATAGCTCAAAAATTTAAAGTATTTGAACTCCATGCTCTGTGTGTGTGTATGTGTGTGTGCGCGCGCGCACACACACACACACACACACACACTCTGCTTGCATGCCAATGAGGAAGAAGGATATTGCAAACTTTTAGACTAAGGTGGTTTTGGGAGATTTGGACCTTATGAAATGTTGCCACCTGTGTGGTTTCTTACATCCACATTGCGTTCCTTCATTCGCTGCTGTGGGAGATAGATTGTGTGTGGGTAAGGGCAGCCCTTCTGGAAAGCTTAACTACAAAGGTCAGTTCTGGGCATTGGAAGTTGGGTATGTGGGACTATCACAGAAACACATGAGCTTCCACTTGTTTGACTGGAGCTTCTGTTGTAAAGAATTAAGGAATCCCAGTGGTCATATATCAATATACAGATGATATTCCAAATTAGCACGTTAAAATTCATTTGATAAGCTTTGCTTCTCCTTTGTCCATTCATTAGAGATTCAATGGGTTATTAGCTTATTAGTATTTCTTAAAAGCATCACATCTTAGAAGCAGAGAGCAAGGGAAAATACAATTCTGAAAGGGAAACCTGCTGAGATTTTTTTCCATCTAAAGTTAATAATGCTGCTTAATTTGTAGAATGCTCTTGCTTCCTTAATACAGGGACAATATTGTTCCCTAATGGAAAAATATCTCCATATTATTATATATGATGCAATTAGACTGAGAATTATTAAGGACCAGATTGCTTTGAGAACTTAAAACTTACCCCAGAGTGATTTGTAGTCCACTTCTGTATTGCCCTTCTAGCTTTAATATAGCTCTCTCAGGGCTTGGGGTATAGCTCAGTGACATAGCATGTGCAAAAGGCCATGGGTTCAATCCCTTGCACCAAAAATAAATAAATTAGTAGAAAAAAAGAAATCTGTCCATCCATCATTGTCGTCGTCGTCGTCATCATCATCATCATCATCATCATATATCTATTTATCTACATGTAGCTCTTCAAAACCTGGAATTTTATTAGAAAAAGCTTTGAGAAATTGCTTTATTTCTCATAGATGAGATAGTATTTTGTCTTCAAACTGATGATAACGAGCCCTGGCTGGGGAGCAGATGTTCCTCGGGGTCTGGCACTGCTATGTTGGGCACAGGAGTGCTGCATGATGAAATTAGACAAACTTGTCTCCAAATCAGATGGCCTTGGGGCAGAGACAAAGGGTGAATGAGTAAAGTGGGCTTGATGGAGGCAGCACAGGGGTGATTACTTACCTCTACAGTGGGAGATGGGGTCTCTGGCTTATTATTTACTTCATACCCCCTGCCTTCCCATGCTATGATTGTGAAGTATGCCACCACTAAAGGACAGAACTTTCTCCTTGAGTGTAGTTCAGCCATTCAACTTCCCTTGCTCATTTGGAAAAGGTGGTTGGGATGGTGTCTAGTGATGAGCTTAGACCCTGACAGGGCTCTGGGTTCCCCTTGTCCTTTTCCATTTCTGTCACTGCCATGGGAAGACGCTGCCTAGCTGATCTGCTGGTACCAGAAGGAGTGTGAGCCAGGCAGAGTGCAGCCGTCCCAGAGATGCCCCGCTAACCTCCAGACACATGAGCAACACAAACACTTATTGTTTTATGCTGTTGAGCTTTGGATGTTCCTTATACAGCAATATCAGGCCACAGGACTAATGTGCCTTATTTTCCCAGGATGCACTTGTTTGTTTGTATCTTGAGGGCTTTAGGACAGGGCTGGTGATTCAGATTCAGCTTGCCTTCAGAGTAGAAAGGGCAAATAAGTGAGGGAAGATGTGTCTGGAGAAATCACATACACTTCTGAAGAGGGTAGCTGTCATTCCACTCACATATAAGGGTGCAGGAATATGTTGCCAAATCTACTTATTTTTAAGAAAAGTAATAAATCTGGACTTTTAAATGTGGAATTCCAAAAGTTTACTTTAGGAACTAATTAAACAATTTGTAGAACTCTGTATTAGAAGGAAATATATTTCCATTCATCACAGGGTCATCCTTAGCAATATTTAGATTCCAGTCTCTTTATTCCTAGGGGCTCTAAAGTTTAGTATCTGTTAGGACTCAATGCATTCCAAGTCTATGGTATGCTCCAGTGAACTTGGCAAAGATCTCATTAAAAATACACACAAGGCATGCTTCTTTGTTTCCTATGGAATATTGCACAAATACAGTTGAAGTGTAAAAGCTAAAATCAACAAACAAAATGCAGACTAAACCCCAAATTTCCAGATATGTAAAGCTCTTGAGCTATTTCAAATGTTTAAGCTTAACAAGTCAACCACCTCATTATATTTCGAAGCTGGCTTCTTTTTTAACCAGTGGAAATTTTTTTTTCAACTTTAAAATCTATTCTTGCTTCCCATAATGTAAAATTTTAAATGATTTATTATTATTATGTTAAGTGATCTAACAGCTATGTCTAAATTATACTATGGGTGTATCAGAGGACAGGAGAAATTTTTAGTACCTTTGAATGATTTTTTTCTTAATTAATTGGCCATCAACTAGAAAAATAGCCTGTTATTTCTGTTAAGACTTCTGATGCCAGGAAGTTTTCATTTTAAATCTTTATTAGCTTCTACTGATTAGGCCAGTAAAGAGAGATTCAATCTCCGGATTTCCTGGACCATGGATTATAAACCTGGGGTAATTAAATGGGAGAATATAACCTCCTCACTGAGTTCTTGATTGGATTAATGATTAGACATGACTTGCAAAATAGAGACCCTCTATGTGAATGTCAATTTAATTTAAACAAAATGTACTTTGTCCCATCCAACTGCACATTGGCTACAGGGTAAGAAATTGCAAGGAACACAGAGGAGATAATTCCTGATCTGAGGTAATGTAGATTAAATGAAGACCAAATGGAGGTGCCAGTATCTGGAGATACTCCATTTTATTTTTAGAATAATGGGCTCAGGTACATTAGTTATAATTGTTTATGCTTCATTATACTTGGAGAAACAAGTATTTCTTTTTATAATGGAATTTTTTTTTATTCCTTAACAACAACAATAAAAAAGGCAGAGAACATTTAACACTTGTTGAGTGCCAATGATGTGTTAGTTTTATTTGATCTAACAAGCACCCTATGTAGTAAAAACTTCAATTCCCATTTTGCAGAATGAGGAAGCTGAGAATCAGGAGAGCCAATATTTCATCTGGGATAGCACTTCCTCTGAAGCTCTTCTAGATACTACAATCTGAGTAAATTTCCCTGTGAGCACCCAGCTAATCACATACTTCCATCCTAGCACCCAGAGCACTTCATGCCTAGTTGCTCACCTTGGTCCTCTCCTATTGGACCATGACATCTTGAAGATTTAATATGGGGGATAGGTGATGCAGCAAATGTGTAGAGACATTTACTTCTGGTTAAGCTCATATAACCTGCAAGTGGCGGAAGATGGTGCAACAATAGAGGGTTTCCTAAATAGAAAGAATTGGGCAACATTTGCTAAACTTTCTCTTGTCTTAAAGGTTTAAGCTCTCACACACCCCTGATAAACATCCCCAATTCCTATCCTCATTAGAGACATGACATCCAGGCCCAGCGTGTGATGGGATCAGAAAGTGCTACCCGTAATGACATGGCAACTGGAATCACCGGAGAGCTGGTGAGTGGTCTAAATCCTTTGGTCTTTATCAGACTTTGTAAACCAGATCCTGAAGGGCACAGTCCTGGGGTTCTTCTTTAAAGTGCCTCGGGTGATTGTAATCATTAAATTGATTTAGAAAATGCTGGCTTTTAGAAAATGCTGATTTATAGATACTTGAAAAATTTGATAAGATGAATGGCGAGGTGAGCCTTAGAGAAGAAAAATAGATATTTTTTCCTGCTTCGATGTCTGGAGATGGAGAAGGCAGTTCATGCTGGAGGAGACTGATTTGGATAGGAATGGTTGAGATATTCCTTATTGTGTAAGGATAAGAAGAGCTGGCAGGACTGAGCACAGCCAGTCCTCCTATTTAATATGGAGCTCTGAGGAGGGGTCTGATGAACTGTGTAAGGACTATGAGCCTAGAGTGGAAGGATAAGCTCTCAAAATCACTAACTAGAGTGTCCCGCATGCAAATAAATTATTGATGTGAATTCATGGATGCCTCACCAAGTCTAATGGCAGAGAAGGGCAATGATATTTCTGAAATTCAATTATCATATGGTTAAAAAGAAAGATAGGTGGGCTGACCCCACATGAACCTGAGGATGGAAAGGCAGTTCTTAAATTCATGGACATAGAAACTGTCTTTTTTTTTTCTCTCTAGTCCTCCAGAGGGGTGGACTTACTCTTTAGCAAAATGGCTGATCAAAGGAACCTGTTTAAGTTTGGATGTGAAGTGTCCCCCAAATGCTCACATGTGACATAATGCAAGGAAGTTCATAGGAGAAATGATTGGTTTGTAAGAGTCTTAATCCAATCATTGATTTAATCCCCTGATAGGGTTTAACTGAGGGGTAACTGAAGTGGTAGGGTGTAGCAGGAGGAAGTGGGAACTGGGGTGTGGCTTTGGGTATATATTTTGTATCTGGAGAGAGGAGACCTCTCTCTGCTTTCTGATCATGACGTGAGCTGCGTCCCTCTGCCAATACTCTTCTACCATGATGTTCAGCCTTACCTGGAGCCCCAAGGAATGGAGCTGGCCTTCTACGAACTAAGACTTCTGAAACCATGAGTCCCCAAATAAAATCTTCCTCCTTTACAGTTGTTCTGGTTGGGTCTTTCAGTCACAGCAGAAAAATAAAAACAAAACAAAACAAAGCTGACTAAAATCAAACTCAAAGCAATTTGATGGGGTTAGCATATGGTTTTCAAAACCAATGCTCCTTGGGAGGAAGGTTTTCAGCTAAGGGAAATATGTGGCATTTGTCTTTCACTAGTACCAAAATTAGCCCTGATTCAGCAAACTGGATAAGCACCTTGGAGGTGAAGCTTCAGAATGGATGAGCAGCCAGTGAAGAGGAGGATGGGAGGAATGGGCTCTCTCTTGTGGGAGCCCTAGTTGACTTTTGGAAAGCTTTTTTTCTAGACTGAACAGATGCTGGTCGAAGGACTCAAATTTCCTTAAAATTCTCCCTGTCAACAGTGTTGGGCGACTAGAAATCCCTCTGGACTCTGTATTCTCTTCTTGGAAGTCAGGAAACTAGTCAAGCCTTCCAACTACCAATAGTGTGGCCCTTCTAATGTGGACTCCAAGTGGATGGGGAATGTTGACTGAAACATCCCCTGAACTGTGTTGTTTGATTCTTAGTAAATAATTATTAAGTGAATAAACGAACGAATGAATGAAGATCCAGAACTAATACATAGTCTGTCTTCAAGGAGATCAGCAAGGAAGACAGACACACCAAACCAAAAACCTAGTGTAATAGTTAATTTGAATTGTCAACTTGATTGAATTAAGAGATGACAATGATTAAGAGGCTTATGGGTGTGTCAATGAGGGTGTTTCTAGGAATGATTGGCATGTGGGATAGCCAACTGAAATGGAGACCCTCTCTAAGCTTGGACAGCACTATCCAATAGAATGATGGCTTGGATGGAATAAAAGTTGGAAGAACAAGGAAGCAGCAGCAGATGCAAGCTCAGTTCTTCTTGAATGGATTCTTGATTGCTTCTGCAATCCTCTGAAGATATCAGACTCTTGGTTCTTCACTTTGCCAAAGTGAAATCTGCCAGTGATTTTCCAGAAGGCTTTGGTCTCAGACTAGGGTAGCGTTGTTGATCCCTGTTGTTCTGGGGCTTCAGCCTTTTGGACTGTGCAGCCACTGGTTCTTCCAGCTCTCCAGCCTGCAGATGGTCATTGTGGACTATCCAGCTTCTGGCTGTAAGCCAACTTGATAAATCCCATTTTTATAATTATACTTCCTGTTGATTCTGTTCCTCTAGCAACATACTAAGTGCTCTGGGAATGTGCAGGAAAAGGAGCTGTGGACTCTGAGTGCTGGAAAGGTTGGTGCTGTGGGAGGTAGGAGTCGGTGGTCAGAAAGATATGTGGAGACTGGGGAAGGGGGTCACAGAAGTACTAGCAGAGATCAGAGTGTGCACAGAGTTCCCAAGAGACTTTCTCTTGAAAGTATTTGTCCAGTAGATCATTCTTTTCATCCTTATTTAACTCTTTATTTTTAAAGCTTACCTGATAGTCTAACTATTTTACCTTGTTTGGATTTTTTTCAATAAATGTGTTTCACTTGTATAGAAACATCAAAGGTATAGTTAAGGAAAATGGTGGGTAAAATCAGCCAATCAAGAAAACTTGCCCTACCCAGTTGTGCTTGAGTTCCAGGAGGAACTCCCCACCATCCTGACAGATCATCCCTGCTGGGATCCCTGCTGTCCTTTCACCCTTGGCTCATAAAGCTCCTCATACTTAGTGTAACATTTTCTCCAAATGACTCTCTAAGGCTGAGAGATCCACCCTCCTGACAAGAGTATACCACACCTTCTGCCTAAAATGCTTTTTCTCCTTGTCCCTATTTCCCACATCCTCTGGCTACTTCCTTCTTCTCACTCAGGGGTCAGTTTACATTTCATTCCAGGAAGACATCTCAGTGTTCCCACTCAAGATGGTGCTCCTTCTAGGTGCTCCCAAAGTGCCCTGTGCTTCAGTTACCATGTAGCTGAACAGACCCCATTGAATTTCTTCTGATATTCATGAAGGCAGGTTTTATCTGTCATGTTCACTCCTGAAAATCATCAGCATTTAAATGATGATCAGTTTTAAGTGATTTAACACAGGGCCTGTATATCATCAGCATTCAGTCATTGCTCCTGGAACACATGACCAAATTTTTGTTTTCTCCATTCCCATCCAGTACATTGTGTGAATTGGGACTTTAGGCAGATGTGTCGAAATCTGCAAGGTTGAATCTACCCAGGTTCCCCTGTGTGTATATTTATGTTCAGACGAAAGTGTGAAAAATGAGGACCAAGAGAGAAAAGTCTTCCGCTAATTTAATAAAGTAAGTGGGAATTTAGTGTGCAATTCAAGAAATACATTTTTCTTTCTTCTTTTGCATATTAAATGTGTTTCTTCTGGGATGCAAGGGCCATTTCCTTGTTTCTCAGTGGAACAGTTAATAGGTTAGACACTAGATACACATGGAATTCACTGAAATTCAACAATTGAATTACATCTCAGTGATTTTCCTCCTTCCCTCACAAATTTGACTTTTGGAAGATGTAACACTCTAAGACAAAAAAAGTAACCTGTTTCCTAAGTGTCATACTTAGTGTTGAGAATTCAAATATGAGACAGTAGTTTGGATCAGAGACATCAAAAACACCTTATCTGATTGCAATTTTCTGAACTGTTTACTAGATTATGAAGTATGCATTAGTGTTCGGAGGCTGTTTCCAGCCACGGATTTAGGTGGCACCTCTAAATCCTCTGTATGAGAAACAGATCTGATCATTCCACTCTCAGCTGCTTGTTCTAAGACCGCGGGTTCAGAAAACGTTCAATATACTGAGGTCAAAATCAGAAAAAACATACTGTTTTACTCAGCTTATCCAAGGTTTAGATGCTGGGCCTGGCTGAAATTAAGGAGACCAGCAAAGGTATTATATTTTGAAATCCATGAACGATCTAGGTTTGGAGCAGAGAAATGAGGCTTTTGAGATGTGTGAGGAGATTGAAGTCTTTTAAAAATTATTCCCAATATGTACTCTTGTATTTATCTCAGAGAAATGGAAATTTGTTTTCACAAAAAAGCATGGACAAGGTTCACAGAAGCTTTACTCTTAATAGACTAAGAATGGAAGGAGACATGACCCAGTGTCTCTCTGGGGACAAATGATGAAATGGACTAGGCTGCATCCATACTGGGGCATCCTGCTCAGAAACAGGAAGGAAAAAATAAGATTCATGTGGTAGATTAGCCAACTTGGGGAATGCAGAGGGTAGCACTAGGGAAGCTTCTGGTGATGTATCTGGTCTGTACCTTGGAACTATACAGATGACAAAATTGCTTTCTCTTCTCCCCCCACACCCCAACTCCTCTCCTCTCTCTCTCTCTCTCTCTCTCTCACACACACACACACACACACACACACACACACACACATGAGGGCATACAATTATGCAATGCTGGTCAAATCTGAAGGAGCACTGAGGGTGGCACCAGTGACAGATTCCTGGTTTGGACATGGTCTGTAGTTGTACAGGAAATGGTTATGGCAGGAGGCTGAGGGGAGAATACATGGAAATTCTCTGTACATTTTTGAAACTTCCTTTTAAATTATGATTATTTCATAATGGAAAGTTATAAAATGTTTCTCCATGTGTTATTGTTAAGGGTCAGTGGAATTACGGAAGTGAAACCAAGGTCCATACATTTTTTTTTTCACCTTTAGATCATTTTAAGAAGTTTTAGAATGATCTATATTGGAACCTATGATTCTCTATAGTTGCGTATACATATGCATACACTGTTAATAGTTGATTTACTTGAACTTGACATAGAACAAGCAAGACAGCCTGTGGGGTGTGAAGGAAAGAGGTGTCTTGGGCTAGCAGGCCTTCCAGACTCCACTAGTGGGGGTGCTGGTGCAGGAAGTCACTAGCTCCCCATGAGGTATCTTCCTGTACCCCTGGTGCCCACCACACTGCTGGCATGTCGCATCTGGCAGTTACACACATTGCCTCACCCTGTGGTTTATTCCATCTGTCGTGTGCCCTCTGCCTAACCGGGCCTTAAGCCATAAGACCCCATGATCATGGCCTGTAGGAGGTCCAGGTAAGTGAGAAAAATGGGGCCAATGTCTGCTGGGCTTCCTCACCTGTGCAGATACTGTATCTATTAGCACCTTTTCTCAAGCCAGTAACAGCAGAAACAATCCATCCAGAATCAAGTAAAAAGAAAGATGCTTTGACTCCTGCAACTGAGGAGTCCAGGGCAGGTTTGGCTTCCGACTCTGCTCCTCCTTGTCAGCTCTACTTTCTCCATCTTGGTTCCTTCAGCAGCCAGATGCTGAACTTGGACCACAAAAGGCTACAGCTTCCTGAACTGTACTCTTTCCACTGCATCTGCCTCTTTGAGAGTTCGCATGAAATTCCAAGTGTCCTCTTCTTCTCTGGCTCTACTGGGCCACATTCCCACCACTGAACCAGCCACCAGAAGGAAATGTACTGAGCGTTGTGGTTTAAGGTCATGAGCTTTGTCCAGACATCAGGAGCAGAATCCATGAAAATCCTGTGAACTAAGAGCCGAGGGCAAACCAGGTGGAGTCTCACAAGCTTGGAAGAAGAGCAGGGATTCCCCCTTAAAGAACCCAGAGAGCCCTACTTCCTCTTGTGAGAGACACACTGCAGGGAGAAGGAGGGGTCCTTATGAGGCTGGGGGTGGCCACCAGAGAGCTGATGATGGGTGGCTTGCTGCTTGCACTCACAGGACACAAATGCAAATAAAGGGTTTATTATCTAACAGGACATAAAATGTTAAGACAGCTTGTTTGTCCTATGACTGACTCGTTTTATTCCTGATAAATTAGTTAATAGTGTTTTATATTTTGTAGCTTCAAACCGCATTGGTGGAATTTATGCTCTGTGCATCAGTGTTGCAGAGTTAATTGGTTTTGGTTTGTATTCAACATAGACTTCATTATTTTCATTCTCCCCAGGAGGAATTCTTAATTCAGCCTTATAATTTCCTTGCTGAAATACATCGACTGTTTGAAGCCTCTAAAGTGTGTAATCGTGAATGATAACAGGGCCCTCCCTTGCAGCGCCCTTCTGGTTTGTAGCATCCCTTGTTTTCTATTATGGCCCTAGTGACTCTGGTGATATTGGGGATGCTGTTGGTGGGTTGTTGCTCTGTGGTTCCCTGGAATCATATAAGAAGAACAAACCTTTCCTGGGGTCTGTTGTCTGTTGACAGTGGACTGAATGCTGAGAATTCCACAGGAGGCCAGGTAGACACGGCAGGTGTCCTGAAGGAGCTTGCAGTGTATTTGGAGAAACACACATTAGCCACATTTCAAAGTGTGAATCTACACATTTGGCCATAGTTATGAAGGAGAGGCCACTGGTATTCTGAAAAGGTCGAGAAGCTGGGGTACGAGGAGGGCTGCCCAGTAAACAGAAGCAGGGCAGTTATGCCTAGAAAATAGTCCTGGAAGCAGGATAGGAAACATTAGTAGATGCATCCTGGTAAGGAAGGAAGGAAGTGATTTCTAGGCAGTGCCAATAATTTGAGTAAAGAAGGGTCCAAGCTGCTCCATAAGAGCCAGCCATTCTGACATGGGGAGGGTAAAAGGGACACAGAGGAGGCTGAGGCCAAGGGTGTCATCTGGGCTGAGGCTCCATCAAGGCATTTCACCTTGTCTGTATGCTAAGTGGAATGGGAGGACATCGATGCGTTTTAGTGGCCTGGCAGGAATAGGACAAGGTATTGAGATCATTGAATTTGTTTTCAATTTTATTCCTCAGGTTAGACTGTAGAGAAAAATTGGATAGGGATAGACAAAAGAAAGGAAAATCAAGGCAGCTTATTCCAAAGAGTGAAGATTTGTAGTTATTTAATCAAAGTACCAGGAAACAGCCATCATAGTGTATGATAAGCAAATAATCAAGTAGGATAACAAGAGGTCACAATGATGAGGGCCATATGGAAGAGCACAAAGGAATAGTCTGTGATTGAAAGTTCAGGACATCAGGGATTTTTCCAGAAGTAAAAATGAAGAGTGCATCCAAGCCCGTGCAAAATCCAAGGCAGAAGATCAATAGTGGGGACTAATGGAAACCAGAACTCAACTGCAGTATGAAGGCCAAGATACGGGGCAGCAGGTCCTGCCTACCTACCTACAGTTTTTTTATTTGATTCTTCTAGGGCGAGATATACGGGTGACCCTGGAACCACCCAGCAATAACTTGCCACACAGGTGAAGTATCTACAGCATCCCCAATATCGCCAGAGTCTCCAGGGCCACAACAAAAAGCAAGGGATGCTACAAACAGGAAGAAGGGAGGAGGCCTGCTCTTCAAAAGGAGGGCCCTGTTATCATTCACGATTACACACTTTAGAGGCTTCAAACAGTCGATGTATTTCAGCAAAGAAATTATAAGGCTGAATTAAGAATTCCTCCTGGGGAGAATGAAAATAATGAAGTCTATGTTGTATATAAACCAAAACCAATTAACTCTGCAACACTGATGCACAGAGCATAAATTCCACCAATGCGGTTTGAAGCTACAAAATATAAAACACTATTAACTAATTTATCAGGAATAAAACGAGTCAGTCATAGGACAAACAAGCTGTCTTAACATTTTATGTCCTGTTAGATAATAAACCCTTTATTTGCATTTGTGTCCTGTGAGTGCAAGCAGCAAGCCACCCATCATCAGCTCTCTGGTGGCCACCCCCAGCTTCAGAAGGACTCCTCCTTCTCCCTGTAGTGTGCCTCTCACAAAAGGAAGTAGGGCTCTCTGGATTCTTTAAGGGGGAATCCCTGCTCTTCTTCCAAGCTTGTGAGACTCCACCTGGTTTGCCCTCGGCTCTTAGTTCACAGGATTTTCATGGATTCTGCTCCTGATGTCTGGACAAAGCTCATGACCTTAAACCACAACGCTCAGTACATTTCCTTCTGGTGGCTGGTTCAGTGGTGGGAATGTGGCCCAGTAGAGCCAGAGAAGAAGAGGACACTTGGAATTTCATGCGAACTCTCAAAGAGGCAGATGCAGTGGAAAGAGTACAGTTCAGGAAGCTGTAGCCTTTTGTGGTCCAAGTTCAGCATCTGGCTGCTGAAGGAACCAAGATGGAGAAAGTAGAGCTGACAAGGAGGAGCAGAGTCGGAAGCCAAACCTGCCCTGGACTCCTCAGTTGCAGGAGTCAAAGCATCTTTCTTTTTACTTGATTCTGGATGGATTGTTTCTGCTGTTACTGGCTTGAGAAAAGGTGCTAATAGATACAGTATCTGCACAGGTGAGGAAGCCCAGCAGACATTGGCCCCATTTTTCTCACTTACCTGGACCTCCTACAGGCCATGATCATGGGGTCTTATGGCTTAAGGCCCAGTTAGGCAGAGGGCACACGACAGATGGAATAAACCACAGGGTGAGGCAATGTGTGTAACTGCCAGATGCGACATGCCAGCAGTGTGGTGGGCACCAGGGGTACAGGAAGATACCTCATGGGGAGCTAGTGACTTCCTGCACCAGCACCCCCACTAGTGGAGTCTGGAAGGCCTGCCAACCTAAGGCACCTCTTTCCTTCACACCCCACAGGCTGTCTTGCTTGTTCTATTTCAAGTTCAAGTAAATATACTCTTAGTTGTACATGCAGCTGCATTATATAGCAGGCTGTAATCTAAATCTGTCAAAAATGATCTAAAGTGGATTTATAAAGCCACAATATGTAGTAAAGACCCATGTTTCACTCCCCTAATCCCACTAAAGTTGAACTATCACACGTGAGGAAATGAGGTTTTACAACTTCCTTTTCTGATACCATGTTAGATGGAGAGGAAATATGTCAAAAAACAAAACAACCAAACCAAAAAAAAAAAAAAAAAAAAAAAAAAATCAGGCAAAAACAATTTGCAGAGAAGCAGGAAACTGTTGGTGGTCCAACTCAAGGAGCTCCTTCAGAACTTACAAGCAGTGAAGGTAGTCATGTTGTGTGTGTGTGTGTGTGTGTGTGAGAGAGAGAGAGAGAGAGAGAGAGAGAGGGAGAGAGGGAGAGAGAGAGAGCAGGCAAGTGTGCATACACATGTGTTTCTGTGTGATTTTAACATGCATGCACATACAAGGCATGGAACTGTCCTACCACCAGTAGATTCCCTAGTGTCACTCTCTTCTGCCACAGGTATCCCTGGGCATCATCAGTCTCCGTGGACTACCCACCTGATCTCCATCCCCAGTCGTCCCTCCAGTACCTATACATAGTCTTTTGCTTGTGCTGTCTTTTCCTTCAGTTTAATCTTACACCTCTGGCTACAGGAATTACCTCCACTGAGTTCTCCTGTCACCTCAGAAGGAGCGTGAACAGGATTGAACTCACTACACTAGGATCTTCTTTCCTGCTTACATGAATGATGTCACCAGTTTTACCTTCCTTAGAACAAGAGTGTTAGCATAGGGATTACCAAGACATGGATCAATAGGAGCAAAGCTGGGAGGGTACTGGGCTAACTGGGGACCCACTCACCCATCAAAGGAGAGGAACTGTTCAGCGCCAGTGGAGAGATGGAGCAGGGTCGTCAGATCTTCTAGTTTTAAAAGTGATTCATAAAATAGTGATTCATAAAATTCATAAAAAATATTATTTTCAACATGTTCACAAAATTTATTTTTTTAAAAAATATTTTATAACATTAAGCAGACTAAATAAAACTGTTCTTTAGATCTCTATGTAAGGACATAACTGTCAAGTTTTGACATTTACCTTAGGTTAATCTTTGGCAATCTCCTTTACTTAATGTCCATGGTCCACCAAGTCATGCTTAGACTTCCTTAAAGATATCTTTTAAATTTTCCCCTTTCACTTATGCTCTCATACTTCAACAAATGTGATTGTGTTTCTTGGTCTCTGGTGTCCATGCCTCCTCTTTATTTTTCCCTCTGTGTCTCAGATAGATAGGTAGATGATAAATGTAAATATAATTATATATAAAAAGATGTGGATGATATATTTTACTAAAGTTGCATAAAAGCCAAGCACTGAGTACTGCTGGGAGCCATTAGCCAAGTAGGTATGACAATTTCCTTGCCAGCGTACCCCATGTTGCTGACATGTTGCAGTGACATTGAATGTAGGTGACCTTGCTCAAGGACCAAGGCAGATTAGGGTGTTCCCGGTTTTAAGATAATCGTGTTTAGGGCGTTCCCAGTTTAGGTTCCAGGTTTAAGGTTTAAGATTATTCCTGCTGGGAATAGGGCGTATCCTGCTGCCTGAGTTCCCCTTGAGTTCTCACGGGATTCAGACAGTATATTTTGGAGATAGAAGCCCAGTGGATTTGGATTTGGGCAGAGAACGTGGATTTGGGCAGAGAACTTGGATTTCCCCAGAACGTGTTTGTAGACGGCTGGTGTGAGTTCGGGAATAAAGAGTTGCTGTTTGAATCTACAAGCTGTGTGGTGGCTCGTGATTGTGTGCCCAGCCAGACTGCGGCATTTGGATTTATTTTGTTTTTATTTCAAGTTGCCTGTTCCTAGAACTTTCTCAGGCAAACTGGGAAAAATGGTTGACTCAAGGTTTGAAGTTGTTCGCCTCCGAGCAAGAGAAATTGTTAGAGGAAGAAGGTACCACAGTGAGACCAAGAACAATTAGGGCATATGTTGATACAATACAAAAATGTAGCCCATGGCTTTTTAAAGATGAGTTATTAAGTATATTAATGGGACCATCATGGTATCCTGTAGAAGGATTTTTCTTCAACAAGAAAGAGAGGGCTAGTTCTGTTTGTTACACTTGTCTAAGATCTTGGTTTCTACAAAGTTCTGATTAATTTATAAAGCTAAAATGTTGAAACAGCAACCACTCTTTACTTATTATGTCCCATAAGGTAATATATTTAAACATGTGTGTTTTCATAAATTGGTAAATGGAAAAATGTTTAATATTGCTTTGGTCTGTGTCTTTGGTAAAACAAGGTAACTAAGTGTTAAGATTCTATCATGTGTAATTTATATACAAAGAGTAGAAAAATTTTCAGTTGGGTTTCAATTATAGTATTATAGTATTATAAAAAACATGAAAGTCTTTCATCTTATTAAAGTGGAGTAATTTGTCTAAATCAGAAATTTTATAAGAGTTGTTTCAAAATGTGAATTTATAAAAAGGGTTAACGGTTAAAAAAGAGATAGAAAAAGATTCAAGATGTGGAAATATATTTTAATATAAAAGGTTAAAGGAAAAAGAAATGTTTCTAGATGAGATAATCTGTGTGTGGTAAAGTAAAAAGGTGTAAAATGCCATTTCAAAAGATTTTGAGGAAACTAGACTTACTTTAAAAGCTTGAGAAAGGAAGAAATAAGAAAAAGATATTTGTACATGGCAGATTGAGACAAAGCTTCTCAATGGAGTTAAAAAAAAAAAAGCCTTTGGTTGAAGGGCAGCCATGTAAACTAACATTAAAGCGATTTAAACAGAATCTAAGCCTTGTTTAAAAGAGTGAAGCTGTAGGTGGTGAAAAAGTACATTTAAAAGTACAGTATAGATGATAATTAAAAGGCTTTAAAAGGTTAAATTGAAGGTGGTCGAGATACCTTTATGGCGGAAAAAAGATTGCTTTATTGCATCATTCGAAGCCTAGTTAATCTTAAAGGCATTACTTTAAAAAAAATGGGAAGATAATAGGATAAAAGATATTTAGATAAAGAAGATTAAAAATTTAAAGTGAAAAACTTTAAAGACAGAAGTATAGAAAGTTAAAAACAAAAAAAGATAGAAAAGATGTAGAAAGATAAAAAAATGTAGGAAGACAAAAATTTTAAACCCACAAAATAGGGAAAAAAAAAACTAGGAGGAAAATAAGCAACTAAGGGTAAATATACAAACCTTAGGAAAAAAAAAAAAACTAGAAGATAGAAATAAGAAAAAATGGTTGAAAATGTCAAGTAAAGGTATTTCAGATAGAAAATGCAAGAAGCTAAGACAACATTTAGATACAGACATATACTTATTAAAGCAAAAAGAGGGAATTGGATAGGGGTATATATCCCCCAAAGATAAACTTAAAATAACCCTTTTTACCCTAAACATGATTATCTTAAAACCGGGAACACCCTAATCTGCCTTGGTCCTTGAGCAAGGTCACCTACATTCAATGTCACTGCAACATGTCAGCAACATGGGGTACGCTGGCAAGGAAATTGTCATACCTACTTGGCTAATGGCTCCCAGCAGAGTACAATTGAGTACAGAAAGTATACGCACAAGCATGTACGCATACACACACACACACACACATGCACACACACACACACAAGTCCCATATTCCACCAGAAATTGAGTCAGCCATCTCTTTATTTGGTTTTGTGGACTTTGCTAAGAGGGATCCCTTTTAAAGACTCCATCACTAGCTACCATCTTAATGCATGATACCCTTCCTCATTCAAAGGCAAGGAAAGCATTGAGAATGGATAGGGGCTTCATCCTGGTACAAAGAAGGTTTGTGGTGGCAGCTACTCCTTCCTATGGGGAGAAGGAAGAGTGGTACTTCTCCTTTAAGGCAAAAGAGTGGTATTCCAGGAGGTCTGGGACGCCTGCAAGGTGGGCCAAAGAACAAGGCATTTCATCACTCTTCAGTGCAGTCTGTTTCAAGCTGATCATTACCAGTTGATGACCCAGGGCAGGAGTTGAAGTGGAAGCCTCATCTGAAACTGACTAAATTCAGTCCACTTCCCTGTCCACTCTACCTCCCACCTTCCCTGCCCACTCCCACCCCTCTTTGACTCCCCCTCAGGTCTGGATGTGGATATACTGCTGACATTGCCTTCTCTTGGGAAGATGAGCTCAGGAAAGGCTGCACAGGGTCTGGGGTCTAAAAATGAGGGTGTATTAGGTGTGCTTCAGACTGGCACATCTTACAGGCTCAGAAGAGGGTCAGAGTAGGGTTCTATAAAGCACAGGATCTAGGGAAGGGGTCTAGCTGCCTGGTCTGTTGCTTAGTAAGGATATTTGTTTTTTATTTGTGTTTTCTGAGCAGAGAAAGAAACGTGAAGAGGAAGAGGGTATTTTGGGGACAATGGAAAAACTGGTAGTCCTGTTTCATATGCCAAGTATACATAAGGTCACCATAAGGTGAGTATACAGTGTACATAGAGCAAAGTTTAATGCTCATTCAAGTACCATATTCAAGAGGTCACTTGTTGAATAAGAAAAGCCCACCACACAGAGGCCATGGTAGGACTTGGTGAGGCTAAGAGGTGTTGATGGAGGACCTATCCAAGACTAGAAGAACCACCTCCTGCAGGGATTCTTAGAAAACCCACATTCAAGAGTGCCACATTTGCAGCAACATGAAGGAGCTGAGTAGAGGAGTGTGCCAATCAAACAACAAGAGGAAGGATGCCATTCATGCAGGTGAGAGAAGCTCGCTGTCACACCTCTTTCTCATCCAACAGGAAGGATGAGCTAGTGCCTAAGAAGACAGAGAGCAGTGGATCAAAGGGTTCTTTCCTTCTAACTTGTAGTAACCCTGTCCTAGAAAGTGGCCCACTAGTGCCACCAAAAGCCACTGGAGTCCAGTTTCTTATTGCTCAAAATAAGCCTTTCAGGATGTGAAACTCAATGGAAAATTACTGAATCTCACCAAATTTATTAAAATATATGGCAGGAAAGGTGGGATGGACAATTAGAGAGCAGTTACTGGGAAAAAAAAAAATGAGACCTTAGCATGGGTAGACTCCAAGTGGAAACTCCTCAATACTCTAGAGATTTACAGACAGGTATTTTAACATCCAAAGTGCTGATTTTCCTAACATAATTTTATGTATTATTTCCAAGTTAAAAACAATTGAAGTTTCTCTTTGCAAATGAATGTAGATTAAATATTTAATCTAAAATGTATGGTTTTTCAAAATTGAATTCATTTGTAAAAATTACTTTAAGACTTTTTTTGCAAACTGATTTAGGTATTTTTGAAAAGCTTATGAGGAGATATGTGATAAATAAAACGTTTAAAATACATAAATAAATCCTATTTTGTTGTTTTGAACATGCATTTTCATATTGGTTTATCTAATATTTTGAATAAGAAAATTAATTTATATCATATATATGCCAAAATATTGTGCTTTTGATAATATTGGTCAGTGGAAAAAGTTACACAAGTTACACAAGTAAAGTAAAATAAAATGAGTAGTAATGCAAGAAAACAATTATATAAAAATAGAGGTTATTTCACTTATCTGGTAGGTTGGTCAGGGCTGTAACACGGATTCATGTAGAACCTGGCTATAAGAACACTTTGTTTAAAAGAAAGAACCTGGTCTACTGACATCTGGCGTCTCACGGGAAAGTTGAAGATATTCTAACTTTCCGCCCAACTTCAAGGCCCAATGTCAGCAGTATATCCATATCCAGACCTAAAGGGACGTTAAAGAGGGGTGAGAGTGGACAGGGAAGGTGGGAGTGGACAGGGAAGTGGCCTGAGTTTAGTCAGTTTCAGATGAGGCTTCCATTTCAACTGCTGTATGGGCCTATTGTCCACCCATCCAGTTCTAGTCACCACTGGGAAGAAAGCAAAGTGGAATTTCAGTAACTTTAAGGAAATTTAAGTCTGGTTTCAAGTTTGGGGAAGGATCTAGAACTGTTCCCTATAAGGAAGAACGGGAGCCGTTGATAGAGTGAGTGTCTACAAGTGCAGGCTAGGAGTGAATCACTGTGGGTGTCTCTGTGAGTCATTGTGCAAGGACTCAATCAGCCTGGATGCTTTAAGAGGAGAAGGATGGGGAGGGAAGATCTGCCCTGTTGTGTGTCATGCTGGTGGAAAGACCCAGAAGCACAAGGAAACAACCAAGGAATGGCTCACTGGAAACCTTGGCGAAGATATTCTTGACTCAAATTCAAATTGGAGAACACTAAGGAGAATGTATCTGGGGAAGAAATAGAGGCTCAGTAGAGATATCAGAGTTTTCTGGTAATCAGAGGAGCCTGTAAGTGTGTTTCTACATAAAAGGATATTTTGTAGATTCTGAATATTCTTATTTGTATCTGTTCCAACACAACGCTTCCACTTACGCCTCAGATACAGAGGAATAAACAAGCTAAAAATAATGTAGAATCACCTCTCTGATGAAGAACAGTACTTTGTAATTAATTTAATAAATTGTTCAAATATTTCTGAACATGCGCATAGTTTCAAAGTTTGGATATTTTTGCATAAGTGTAGCTAAATTAGAACCCCAGTTTTTCCCTCATGATTGATTCACTTCATTCCAGATTCTCAAATCCTGAATGATATATTCTTTTCCCACAGAATAATTTATTATTTTAAAGATAGCATTGGGAGACAATGTGGAAAATGGCCATTCAAAGATGTGTTCTCAAGATTAGAAAGAAAATAATTATAGTGAAAAAGAAAAAAAAAAGTAAGACCTACACTCTGTCGTCGGTGTTTATTATTCTAAGTGTCAGTTTCTCTTTATAACACTGTGGACCAAACAAGACAGAGAGGAAAACAATGAAAGAACATAAATGAGCTAACAAGGGAAAGCCATCACTTCCCCAACCACTTTTCCCCTCCTCACTGCACCAACCACAAGCAACCTCTTTTAACCATTCCCATTTCTGTTTATTTGGGGGGATTATTTAATTTACTCTAAATGTGTTTTTCTCCTATAACTTCTGGGTTCCTTGTATCTTCTTTGTGAAAGATGAAGCTCCACCTCATCTTTAAATAAAGTATTTAATCTGAATATCCTGGTCTACTGACATCTGGCGTCTCACAGGAAAGGTGAGGATAGTCTAACCTTCCGCACAACTTCAAGCCCCATTCTGCCTCCTGAAGTCTGTCCATTGTACTTGGGGGAAGGGGACAGACATTAGAAGTGTTTCTCAGCTACCAGAGGAATTCTAGTAATTGGGCAGGGGATCTTCAATTATAATCCTTTGGATGCTCACCCATTCTCCCATTTCTTCCCATATCCTTTCTCCTTTGTTTCTGTCTTGGAAAAGCCCCTAGTCATTGTGATGAGACAGACTTAGAGCTCAGAACAGGAGGATAGATGCCAAATAGCAGGACTCCCTCATCTTTACAGCAACTGGATGAGGTCAGCATTTTAAATCACAACATTATTTAAAATATACCTGGTAAATGAGGGAACTGAGATTAAAACCTAAGTGGTCTAATCACAGATCTCATTTTTCATGAGGAAGATAAAGGTTACCTAAATATTGAGTGTTTTGGAAGTTGGATTACTCTTTTTGAGCACCAACATGACATCACATGTAGAACATGTCATAGGTCACCTCATGTGATAGATAACAGTCAAAATGCAGGTGCAATAAAAATATTGCATAAAATTACCTTCAGGCAATAGTGTATAAGGTACTATGAAACATAAATGAATTTTGTATTGCAAGTTTGGTCCCAGAACCAAGATATCTCATAACACATATGCAAATGTTTCAAAATCTAAAAAAAATCCCAATATGAAATATCTTTATTCCCTTATTTTAAGTAAAGGATACTCAACACTCAACTTGTTCACGTGTGTGTGTGTGTGTGTGTGTGTGTGTATAAACACTTCATATATATATATATATGTTATATATATATATATGTTAAACACTTCATATATATATATATATAAATATGTTAGTTGAGAAACAGTATATATATAGTGTTTCTCAGCTAAAAGAAGAATCTTGGTAATTGGACAGTGGAAATTCAACTCTAATCCTTTGGTTGCTTACTTATTCTCCCATTTCTTCCCATGTACTTTCTCATTTGTTTCTGTCCTGAAAAAGGCCATATAATGTAATATATATATATATGGAAAAGTATATATATATATATGTATACATATATATATATATACTTATAAATAAATACATATTTAAATTCATACTTAAAGCATTAATATATACACACAATAATATGTAATAAATAAAATTTAAATATAGTAAAGCATATTAGATATGTCATGTGCTGAATAGTGATATTTCAGCCAGCACACACTTCATACTTGTTGGTGGTCCCATAAGACTGTATCACTTAGGGACATTGGGGCATCATAGTTTGTATAATAGACTCTATGATGTTCACACAATGATGAAATTGCATGATGAGTAAATGTCTATATATTTTTTCACATGGATATATATTTTACATTTCAATAACTAGTTTGTTTTTATAATCTTCTAATTAATTTTTTTCTATTCTCTGATTGATCTGTTTCCCTCAGGATTAATTGCTTATATTTTTGACTTGAACTTTTGCTTCCAGGTTTCTTGTTTTCCTCATATGTCTATTGCTAGCCAGTGCTTGCCCTTCTGGACTCAAGAAAAGAGAGGTGATTGGTTTTCTAGGGGGCCAGATTGGGCTGCCTCTGGTTAAGGTCATGCACCTAGACATGTTCTGTGGGCTGACCTTGAGTTCTTTAAACCTAGGTGGGGTTTCCTGACAACTAGATGTTGCTGTGTATGAGGACCAGGGCAACCAAACGTGAAAGCTGAGGGCTCTGTTTTGGGGTGCACACCCACACTGCCAGCCCCAGATCCTTGCCTGGAGACTTGGTTGGGTGGGAGAAGTGGAAGGGGCCAACAAGCAAAGCTGCTCAGGAGATACACATCTGGCCACACCAGGTCCCTTTCCTGTCCTTCCTGACTCCCTCTGCCTTCTGGGAGATCTTATCTCCACCACCTCTGCTGCAGGCCCCTCCAGCAACAGTCTCCTCTCTTTTTAAATTACCAAGTTCTTTACTATTCTTTCAGACTTCCGACTGTATTGATAGACCTTGTTGATGGACATTCCTACCCTCTCCTGTTTATTGTTTTATGTTTATTCTGAGAGATGATGAATTGAGTATTTTGATTTCTTCCCTGCATCAGAGAATAATAAAGCAGAAGGGGGTGGGAATAATGTCTTAGTGAGCCAAACTATAGTATTTACCATCCGATGACCGTTGGTGACACCTTAGGTAATTATGCTGTCAGTTTTGTCTGAGATCTGAAGCATAGTTTTCTTTTCTTTTTTTTTTTTGACATCTTCCCACATCCTGGATTTTTCTTTACTGAATTCTTGTCAGTGCTTCCTCATGTAGTATGGTTTAGAGTTACAGGTATTTTCAATGTTAATAAAGATGGAGCTTGTGTTTCTGATATTCTCTCTTTTTGAAGGAAGAGGTATTAGGTGGTTAGTTTATTCACGCTTCCATTTTAGAAATAAAACAGGCTGGGGATATAGCTCAGTTGGTAAAGTGTTTGCCTCACATACACCAGGCCCTGAGTTCAATCCCTAGCCCTGCCAAAAAAGCCTTCGCTTTAGAAATGGAATGCTACTGAAATTTTAGTGGTGTCTCAGATAAGAATGGATACAAGCTCATCTTTTTCAGTGTGTCACTTTGAAATCATGTTTTTTAAATAAAATTAATAAATTTAATTTTAAATGTTTTGTCATTTATAAAGTCTTCCTAATCAGGAAACACCCTGATATGAATTAGGAGACAGCCCTGATAATCTTGTTTCTCTGGAAAAAAAAATCCAGATTATTATCAAAGATGGTTCAACTTTGTTAACAGAGTTTTTCCTTTTAGATTTTGGAGAAACACAACATTGAGTTCTTAGAACTTTGAAAATCTAAGTTGGTGTGTTCACTCTCACCAAAAAAACAAAAACAAAAGCAAAACACAAACAAACAAAAACCCAGCTTGATGTGGTAGAAGCAAGTCTGTTCTGGATCACTGCAGAAGGAATCTTCTGGTTTGTATCAGAGCATTAATTGGCTGTAGGCCTTGGATAATTCACTTGATTACAAGCTTCATGAGGCAGGAAGTTCATTTCTGTTGATTATATATGTCCCCAGTACACAGAATGTGTGTGTGATCTATTAGATCTGCATAATAAATATTTGCCAATGAATACAGTTTGACCCAGGGTTATTGATATCCTACTGTTTTCTGGTCACAGTGCCAGCAATAATTTTTTTGAAAAAGCATATTAAATTGGACAACGTGTCTATTGGTTATTTGATTCTTGGTCTTCACATTCATCATCTATGCTTTCCTTGCTCTGTTCTGGATGGTAGGAGGCTGTTCTGTAAAAATTATATTTCTCAGGCTCCTTTGCCAACTATGTTCTGGTTATGTTTGGTGTAAAATCAGAGACCAGGAGACAAAAATCAGCATGTATCTCCCCCTTTGTTTCTAGTTAGTGTGATTTCTGAAGCAGTAACTGATACTTGTTCACTGATCTAAATCCACTAGGCAGCTCCCACTCTGTGGGTGTGATTTCTGCTGGGCGGTTTGGAGTCAGTACTTTTTCTCTCCTCAGTCCTTCCAGGTTGGAGGCCCATCAGTTCTCTGCAGCTGCTATGCCTTGGGTTGTCTTACCTTGCTCTATTGGCTTGTTCAATTTATTATGCAACTACAGAGCTGGTTTCACATATGCATGATTTCTACTGAATAAGTAATACAAGACCTATTTTCCTCCTAGACTTGACTCTTTCTTGAGATTTTTTTTCCAATTTTCAAATATAGTAAGTTCAAACTTGTCTTATTTACAATGACTTGAAAGCAGAGAAACTATGAAAGTGCCAGTACTCTGTAAGGACTATGTCATTGCAGAGCAGTGACATAATCTTACTGTTTTTCTCATACTGTCAATGCAGTAAAAACATTTGTATCTGCATGGAATTCTTGAATGTGTGAGGTGTGATTATTCAATTATTTTGAAAAAGTAGATGTGCTTTGTGTAAAGCTCTTTTTAAAGCTATGCATTGAATTTTTGGAACTGATACTTATATACCATTAGAAAAATTGCTCAAAATTTGTTTAGACCCGTATCTACTGAAGAGAAACAAAATTCATGAGGATTTTGTTGTCTAAGAGTATGTGTTGAAACTTGAGATTTTGAGATATTGAAACTTACCTTTCAGTTCAATTATTGTGAAATGTACACTATGCATGCAAATTTACTGTTAGAATAGTGGGTTTACATAAGCTGTGGAAAGAGCTGAAATGAACCATTTGTTTGAATTTTGTTTTGAAGAACTCAGTGGAAAGCAACTCTTCCACCTTCATCTCCCTGTCTTCTGGGGACACCTAGAGATGATTAACAAGCAGTAAACGATTATCAACAAATGGCTAGATGCATGTCCTTTTATTTGATAACACTCTTATGCCACTGAATTGTTTTTATCATTGAACTGGGAGAGTGATAAAATCATGGCTCCAAACTAGAAGTAGAGTACAGCTTCCTCAGTAACCATATTTTAAGGATGATTCTTTTTGATGACCTCTGTTCACACATACAAGCATCACTGCATACTTGAACTTGCTTTTGTAGAATCAGCTAGTAATTTAAAACACCTATTCTTCATCCAGTATTTGTATTCATGTTGGCATTTCTTGAGATAAAATCTCTCTTCAGTGACATTCAACACCATGGTTGTGTGTAGAGGAAACAGGCCTGTAAGTTACTCTTCCTTTCAAACAGTTATCTGATAATTCTGTGTTTGAGTCCACTGATAGAGAGGAACCAAAGTGTGTTGTTGTGGGTCACAAGATTTTGTTATGCCCATGTCAGGGTCATTTTTGGTTGAATAGAGAGTGAAAATGATTTGGGTTAGCCAACCTGAGGAAGGGCTGGACCATATATGCTGGAACAATACATCTTGATGATGGTGGTTGTTATGGTTTAGAGGTGAGGTGTCTCCTAAAAGTTTATGTGTGAGACAATGTAAGAACTTTCAGAGGTGAAATGATTAGATTATGAGAGCCTTAACCTAATCAGTGGATTGACCCACTGATGTGAATTAACTGGGTGGTAACTGTAGGCAGTTAGAGTGTGTCTGGTAGAAGTGGGTCACTGGGAGTGTGCCTTTGTGTTTATATTTTGTCTCTGATGAACGGATTTCCCTCTGTTTCCTTGGGAGGTGTCCTGCTACTTTCATCTGCCACACCTTTCTGCCATGATGTTCTGCCTCACCTTGGACCAAGAGCTATGGAGTCAGTCAGCTGTGGTCTGAACTCTGAAACCAGGAACCAAAATAAACTAGTCCTCATTTAAGTTGTTCTTGTCAGATTTTTTGGTTGCCGTGTCCCGAAAGCTGACTAAAACAATAGCACATACCAGACTTGGCTCATGGGTTCTTCAGAGGCATGTGCAGGATTCATGATGGGCATCTCAGCTGGAAGTATTGGGATTCCCTACATCATCCTCATCTGTTGGTATTATGATCAAGACTATATAGATGTTTAGAGTTTAAAAATACCTGGTATTATAAAAATAATCTTATTACATATGCATGGATTTCAAATTTTATAATTTTTTATCACTAAAAATTTTAAACCTGCGCAAATGTATAGCACAGAATGAGTCATCAATAGTTCTATCCATAAAGAGCATTTTGCCAATTTTTAATTTCATCTGTAATAAGCTTTCTTTTAAAAATTTCTGGTGTATTTTAAGGCAAATTTCTGGTGTCACATCATATATCATGTAAATTACTTTGTTTCTTTCATACAGGTCTCTTTAAAAATTATCTAACTTTTCTGCCATTATCATGCCTAACAATTAGGGAGAATATTTTAATATATGCTAATATATAGCCTTGCAGGACTAATGATTAAGAGTAGTAGTTTAATTTTTGCTTAAAAAGAGTCCATCTCTAATTTTCCTGTCTTAAATCTGTCTCTTAGCATCTAATCAAGGTCCACATGCTATATTTACCCGATAGGTCTCTTAGGTCTCCTTTAGCTTATAAAAAGAGCTCTCTCTTTCTTATTTATTGAAGGCATTTATTTGTTGAAGAGGCCATTATTTATCTGAGGTCTGAATTTGACTAATAGCATCTTCCTGATGTCATTTATAAGCTTCTCTATTCTCTTTTTTTAACTGGTAATTAGATATGGAAGCTTGGTTTGATTCAGGGTCAATTTTGGGGAGGCAAGAACACATTCGAGGTGGTTCTTTGTGCTATTTATTGAATAATAATATCAAGAAAAATATCGAGTGCATTTGATGTTATAGCTAGCTGTGGGATCAGTGTTGAAAAACTGCTCAATTTACTCTGAAGTTTCTCATGAAGCTTTCCCCTAAAAAATTATTTGTAATTGTCTAGATCTGGAGATATCCTTTCATTAGGGCTTACAAAATAAGGACATTCCTATTATCTCTTCAGCACATTTGAGCTGATATTCTTATATATTGAAAGGCTTTTCTTCATTTTCTAATTGGTTGTCGAGATTCAGTTCTATAATAGAGGACAAGGCAAGCACCTGACCCCCATTCCTCACTGTGAGTCCTCAGAATATGATCTCAGACTGGCAATCTCCAAATATGACCATGGTGACTTTACTTTTTAAAAATTTTCAGCATATAACTGCTGATTTGTGGATTTTCATTTATTTGCTGTGTTCTGGCCTATGGTAATCATTTTTGTTTTAGACACACAAGCTAGTGCCATCTTTATCCAGGGCAAAAAGTTTGCTTTGTTCTGCTTTTGAAACAATATCAATAGTCTTCAACAGTTCCTTGATTTCTGTTCCAATAAAAGTGCTCGAACTCATCTTGTGCAACTTTTTATTACACACTTGGAGCCATCTGTTAGCTTGAGGAGCCGTGATTCCTTCTTGAGAAACTGCCACTCATACACATCTGGGGAACTCAAAATGCTCATTGTCACCAGGTTTCCATTGCTCACAGGTTATTTCAGCAGACAGAGTCAGGCTAGACATACATTTTAGAAAGGGAAAAATAAACCATAAGCTCATACTGTTGTTTCCAGGTCTATCTGTGAACCAGAGGTGATCACTCAATATCTTTGACTTTTACCAGTATCTTTTTTCTCCTTTGCTGAAAGTCCTGGTGCCAACTAATATTCATATAATTATATCAGATTCAATGTATGAAACACCACACATACATTCGTTTGACTTGATTTTTTGGTGGCTCTAGGAACTGCTTCCACTCTTTCCATGGTACTAGAATCAGGTTTTTGCTCTTTTTACTCCCACTGAAGACCAAAAGTTCCAGGATAAACAGGATGCTTGAATCTCCTCCCACTTGAGGATATATCCTGGCAATAAATTATTTATCCTGATGTTTTGTTCCTCTAGCCTCCTGTCCCGGAGTTTCTGCAGGAGCCCCTAATCCTGACATAAGTGGGGGAAGGTTAGCCCCCATAAATAACTCTGATCAATGATAGAGAACAATTGTTATTCCCTACCTGTCACTCTATTCAAAGAGCGGTCTCATACTGCCTTCCTAGAGTCATAGGCAGTAAGTAAACAGGTACTATAAAGCTTGGGCCAGCTTTGCAAAATAATCTCGTGTATTGGGTCTCCCTTTTTCCTAATTTCATCCTCTCCTTCTTGATTTCCTAGGATTGCATGTTCTTTTGGTCAGCCTTTTCACTGCTGGGACTAAAGTACCCAACCAGAACAGCTGTAGAGGAGGAAAAATTTATTTAGGGGCTTGCAGTTTCAGAGGTCTCAATACACAGACAGCAGCTTGCATTTCTTAGAGCTCAAGGTGAGGCTGAGCATCATGGAAGAAGAGTGTGGTGGAGGGAAGCAGCTCACATGATGACCAGAAAGCAGAGAGACTCCACTGGCCAGGTACAAAATATATACCCCAAAGCTATGCCCCCAGTCTCCCAACTCTTCCAGCCACACCCAACCAACCTTTAGTTACCACTCAATCAATCCCTATCAGGGGATTAATTCACGGATTGAATTAAGACTGTCACAATCCAATCATTACTTCTCTCAACCTTCTTGCATTTTTTCATACATGAGCTTTTGGGGGATACCTCACATCCAAACTATAACATTCTGTCCCTGGGCCCCCGAAGTTCAGACTTATCTGGCAATGCAAAATACATTTAGTTCATTCCCAAGAGTCCCCATAATCTCAACAGTTCTGAGATTGCTCAAAGTTCAAGTTCAAAGTCTTCTCTGAGGCTAAAGGCAAACTTACATTGTGAGCCCTTATAAAATTTAAAACAATTTATATTCATCCAATATATAATGGCACAGAGTAAACATTTCCATTGAGAAAAAATAGAAGCATAGAAAAAAAGGGATGGGACCAAAGCAAGACAGAAATCCAACTGGGCAAACAAGTCCTATAGTTCTGTGTTTGGCATCTGGAGCACATGGCATGATGTCCTTTCCAAAGGGCTTGTGTAGCTCTGCCCCTGTGGCCTTTTTTTTTTTTTTTTTGTAGCCCAAGTGAACTTTCTGTTGGCTTGTTTTTGCTCAATTTCTGCAGCTTTCCTAGGACAATGTCCCACGTTACTGATGTTTCTTAATCTCAGGGGTCTCCAATGCAGCTTTGGCTTCCTCCTCAAATCTGCACATCTTGCCTTTTCAGAGAGTGTCTGCAGGGACTCTGACCCTGCTTCACTTTGCCTGGCTAAGGAGGCCTTTCCTTGTAATCTTGTGGAAGCCTCCATGACTCCCTAACTCTAGCATCCTGTATTCCTGTAGAACCAGCACAATGTGGTTGACACCAAGGTTTGCTGTCATCTTGAGCAGTAACCAAGCCTCCAAGGACCCTGTCTGGGTAGTTGAGCACATTGAAAATCTCCCTAGGCCCCCTTGTGCAAGAAGGATTCCCCACTGGTCTCTTCTCAAAAGAATTTTCACTTTTACTCCTCAGAGCCTGAGGTGGGTGTGGTCTTATCAGCTCCTCAAGCCATCTTTTCTTATTGACTCTAGACAAAGTCTTTAGCATTTCTTTGGTGGCAGTAATGTCTTTAACAACTGCAACTTCCTTAGCCTCAGTTTTACTCCTACTTTCAAGTCCAAGTTTTTCAAATTTTCCTGCTCTGCTTTCTCCTCCTGAATATCACAATAAACTTGGCTAAAAACTGCCAGCAATACCCATGCCACTTCCTGAATGCTATGCTATCTAGAATTTTCTTCTGCCAAGTTAAAAAGTCCATCACTTTTAAAACAAGCCTCACAGAAAATCTCAGGACACAGGCAAAATGCAGATAATTTCTCATCCAGAACATGAAACAAATGGCCTCTAGACTAATTACCCACAGTGGCCTCTTTTTCCTCTAAACCCTCTAGAGCCCTGTCTCCACTGTTCACAGTCCTATTGGCATTCTGGTCTTCTGAGGTCCCACCAGAATCAGCCATGAAGCTCTGCTTACAACAACCTAAAGCATTTCCAGCTTGCCCTCCTAAGAATCTCAAAATTCCACTGACCCATTTCAAAAAGCCCCCAAACCTTCTGAACCACGAGGTCAGGTTAGTCACAGCAATGACCCTACTTCTCGGTACTAATTTCTGTTTCAGTCAGCATTTTTGCTGCTGTAACTAAAAGAACCCAATCAGAACAATTGTAGACGAGCAAAGATTTATTTGAGGACTCACGGTTTTAGAGGTCTTGGTCCATAGAAGGCCGGCTCCATTCCTCTGGGCTCTAGGTGAGGTAGGACATCATGGAGGAAGATGTGGCAGAGGGAAGCAGCTCACATGATGATCAGGAAGGAGAGAGCAAGGGAGCGGGGAGGGGGAAAGAGAGAGAGAGAGAGAGGTCTCCACTTGCTAGATACAAAATATATACCCAAAGCCACGCCCCCAATGTCCCACCAGCTCCAGCCACACACTACCAGCCCTCAGTTACCATTCAGTTAATCCCTATCAAGGGAATTAATTCACGGATTGGGTTAAGACTCTCACAACCCAATCTTCTCTCAACCTTCTTGCATGTGAGCTTTTTGGGGGACAACTCACATCCAAACCATAACAATGTTTTCATAGAATCTATTGCCTTAGGTTTTCTTTCCTAGGGAACCTATTCTAAAACAATCCCCCCATTGCCTAATTCTGCAAAATATGTATAATCGTTCCAAAATAATAACAAAATCACTCACATCAAAAACTACTGGAAGATTCCTTTGCAGTTATTGCTGATTTCAGATATATTCCACAAAGGTAGAGTAGTGAAAATATGTGAATCAGCATTATTAAAAAAAAAATTCCCTGCATGATTATGCCAACAGTCGGATATTTAGTTAGCTTGACTTGTTTGTTTGTTCATTTTCCTTTTTTAACTTAAACATTATTGAGGATGTTAATCTTGTTACAGAGTCAAACTTTAACACAAGATGGGTTCAGAGAAGTCAAGTTTCCTCTCCCTGCCTCTTTGTAGAATGACTTTTTTTTCCTTTTTAGTTTGATTTTTTTTTCTTTTTTCCTTTTTTTTTTCGCTATTGAAGATAGTGTTTTTATGGACACTGTCCAAGATTTTTATAAATGTTGATTTTGGGGGGCAATATATAATGGTGGAAATACGTACAGTAATTAGCTGCTTGAAATTTTTTAGCCAGCACTCAGTCAGACTCTATGACTTACTGATAATAAAGTATGCAGATGAATAGACACTCTGCAAAAACATTGTTAAGTGAGAAAAGCAAGTTGCAGAAGCTTGTAAAAGGAGGGGGATTAATATAATCCTCAATGTAACACTGTGCATCATCCAAATACCATAGCAGATATTGATATATTGTGTCTCTGTCTCTCTTTCTATCTCTGATGATGCTCTGAAGATTTCACACTCATCAAATCATACTAAGGTGACATCTGAGGACAGGATAAAGGATTGGAATTGAGAGTAATGATTGAAAGGAACTTGAAGAATATATACATATATTTTTCATGTCATAAAAATAATTATAATAAAGAGCCTGAAGTCCTAGTCAGAAATCTTATCTTCTAATCATCAGAGATGATGGTGGGTAGGGAGATATTAATGTCTGAGTAGTGCAAATGAGAATCCTATTGATTTGTTGAGTGGCTCTTCAAAAATCAGTGGTGCATTTATGAAGCAATGTTAAGTCACACACAGAACTCAGTAAAATTATACTTATGCCATTATTGCTATGTATGCATGTCTGGTGCATTTAAGAGTAACACAGGACCCACAAGACTAGAAGAATCATGGTAGGAGCAGTATAATTGTGAATTATTTTTAATGTCTTCCCCTTCTCTTTTTTTCAGTTAATACAAGGATTAAATAAAACATTTTAAAATTTTAACATATGTTTTATTTGTTCTTTTTAGTTATACATGACAGTAGAATGTATTTTGACCTATTAAACATACATGGAGTACAACTTGCCATTCTTCTGATGGTACATGATATAGAATTACATTGGTCATGTATTCATATATGAATAATACAGAGTTATGTCTGATTCATTCTACTATATTGTTCCTATTCCCATTTCCCTTCCTTCCCTTCATTCTCCTTTCTCTAATCCAAAGTACTTCTATTTTCCCTATCTTATTCCCTCTTATTGTGAGTGAACATCCATATATCAGAGAGAATATTTGGCCTTTGTTTTGGGGGATTGGCTTATTTCACTTAGCATGATATTCTCCAGCTCCATCCATTTACCTGCAAATGCCATAATTTTATTCTTCTTTAAGGCTGAGTAAAATTGTTTGTCCCAAATTCTTGGAACTCATCTAGTGAGTGTATATATACCACATTTTCTTTATCCACTCATCTGCTGAAGGACACCTAAGTTGGTTCCACAGTTTGGTTATTGTGAGTTGAGCTGCTATAAACATTAATGTGGCTGCATTACTATAGTATGCTGATTTTAAGTCCTTTGGGTATAAACTGAGGAGTGGGATAGCTGGGTCAAATGGTGGTTCCATTCCAAGTTTTCTGAGGAATCTCCATACTGCTTTCCAGAGTGGTTGCAGTCCCACCAGCAATGTATGAGTGTACCTTTTTCCCCATATCCTTGCCAACATTTATCGTTATTTGTATTCTTGATAATTGCCATTCTGAATAGAGTGAGATGAAGTATCAATGTAGCTTTAAAGTGCATTTCTCTAATTTCTAGAGATGTTGAACATTTTTTTCCATATATTTGTTAAACATTTATATTTCTTCTTCTGTGAAGCGTCTGTTCAGTTCCTTGGCCCATTTATTGATTGTGTTATTTGTTTTTGGTTTGGGTTTTTTAAATTATTTTTTTCTTTTGGGGCGTTAAGTTTCTTCACAGCAAAGGAAACAATCAAGAATGTGATGAGAGCCTACAAAATGGGAGAAAATCTTTGCCACCTGAACCTCAGGTAGAACATTCATTTCCAGGGTATATAAAGATTTCACTGTCTAAAAATATTGTTTCAAGGGCTTCTAGTTCAATTTTCCACACAAACATACATATCAATACATATCAAATATCAATTAACTCCTTATGTTAAAATGTTGAACATTTTTTCAAATATTGACTGATCATATTTCTTCCTCTGTGAAATGTCTGCTTATTTCCTTTGCCCATTTATTGATTGGGTTATTTGGTTTTTTGGTGTTGAGTTTTTTGAGTTCTTTATATATCTTGGAGGTTAATGCTCTATCTGGGGTTCAGGTGGCAAAGATTTTTCTCCCATTCTGTAGGCTCTCTCTTCACATTTTTGGTTGAAGTGGGACTAAAAGTCCCAAATTCTTGGAACTCACCTAGTCCTTGGCAAATGGATATTTGGCCACATACTTGAAAGTGGCATGAGCTCATTTTTACATGGAATGGCTAGCATGGTTACAAAGTCAGAATTAAAATGAATGAAGTTCAGGGACATGTGGTAAGAAACATAGGGTCTTGTATTAGTCAGCTTTGTGCCATTGTAATAAATGCTTCACACAGGATACTTCTAAAGAAAAAGAAGTTGATTTAGCTTGTAGTTTTAGAGTTTCAAAGTGCATATAGCAGGTCATAGGCTCCATGGTGAGGGTTGTTCCTTGGCTGTCTCACCTTGTAGTGCAGATAGCAATGGTAGGAACACTTGAGTGAGCAGGAGATTTCATCCTGAACCAGGGAGTAGATATCTGAGTGGGGCCAGGCTTGCTCCTTTTATGACAACTTTCTCTAGAGCTGCTAAGGAGTCCCAAGAGACCTACCCTCTGAAGGCACATCCAAATGACCTAAGGAGCTCACATTAGGCTCCACCTCTTAAAGCATCCTTCCAATACTGATAACCTGGGACATACCCCAGTCACAACGGATCCTTGGGGGACACCCAAGCCATATTCAAACCATAGCAGGTTTTATAAACACCCAAGTAAAAATTTATATCCACTCTCAAATCATAAATTAGTTGCATTCCAAAAAACTGCTTTAGAAGATTGAAATTTGCATTTTTAAAACAATTTTATAAGAGTTTAACATTAAAATAGAGCTTTTTCTATAGAATCATAGTGCTATTTTTAATTCTCACCCATAATTATCAGACTCTATGAAGATAAAGTTTACAGTCTTGGTAAAATACCAGATTGTTGTATGATTAATATTATCTGTGATTTCATCTACTGTCCTCATTGCTTATTTTGGTTTAACCACTACTTTCTAATTTACCTAATAACACATCGCATAATCATGGTTTGTTCTTAAATTAAGCTTTCATTTTAAATGCTACCATAATTACTGACACATTATAAAGACTGGAGCATAAACATAAAAAAGAAATGAGTTTGAAAGTTTTATGATTACACGTTAATGATTGTTGGTGCTGCTGATTACCTTGAGCTGTCAGCAATAGTACTGATACCACGGGTTCCTGCAAACTCCCTTCCTTCTTAGGCTGTTTATTTTCATTTCCTACTTTTATTTCTATTTTTATTCGGTAGGCAGTGTCAATCTCTGTCCTTCCTAAAATGCACATTCATTTCCTTCTCAATACATAGGAAACAACCCATTCTGCTGTGGAGGATCATTTTGCATTCTCAGGCTTCCTGCCCTGTCATAATCATATAGCCTCAATATTTTTGTTATCATCAAGAATTGGAACTAAATTACTAATCATTTTCCTGTTTCTGGTTCACTTCCTTGACTGTTCTCCCCATGAACATCCCCTACCATCATCCCCCTGTCCAACTGTCCAGGCCCTTGCCTTCCTCATCTGCACATCCTTGTCCTGTCTCAAACAAGGACATTGCTTCCCACTTTACAAAGTAGACACCATGGGCATCTGTTACCTTGCCTATAAGTCTCTCCGTCTGTAAATCAATTAGTATTTGCATCACTGCTTCTTTACCATTTCAGATTTTCTAAAACACCACTTTCCGGCCCCACCTCTCAATCTCTGGGAGTGGCACTTTTCTCACTTGTTTTGTATCCTCAGTGCCCTTCGCTATACCTAGGACATTTTAGGTGGTCTGTAATTCATGACTGAAGAAGTGAATCTAGGCAGTGTTAAAGAACACTAGGCCTGAATAACTAATAGTAAAGTTGAAGACAGAAATTATTTTGGCTTCTAAACAGGTAAGTTAGAGAAATGGTTCTTGAAGAAGGTGCTGGGTATTTAAATTAACCCTTTTTGAGCAGATTGCATTTGACATTGAGATCCTAATTTCAAGACTATCTCTCTGTCCAGCACACCATGTCTTCAAGTAAGTGTGATTTCTATGTCTTCAAATCAATTACAGAGTAATTTAGGGCATTTTAACAAAAGTTTTTATAGGATGAAGATTAATTGCAATTATTATTTAAGAAATATGGTCCAGAGATACTTATGAATGTGATTGATGCTTTCTATTCACACTGCTGTTGCTATGAAATCACATGGAATATAAATTGGTCACATTAAATTGCCTAACAATTGCATATGTACCATTTTTTTTTAAATTGCAATGCTTCTTATGTTGAGAAAGACTGTTTATAATTAATTCTAAAAATGCTTTTGAGATTTTTTTAATGGTGCTAGTGAATTAAAGAGTTTTCTATATTATATTCACTTTTTCAAGATGAAAATAGCTTTAATAAAGTATCATTATAAGATAATGTGTTTTTAACAAAATAATATGCATTCATTAATTAACTGGGTAATATAGAAAAAATATAAAAATGGACAACAAAAATGTCCTGCAATACGATCACCCACAAGTGGCCACTATTACTATTTTCATATGTCTTCCTGACATGTTTCCATACACACTTTTGAATGTTTACAAAAAGTAGATTTATATTATGTATGATAGCTTATAAATTTTATATTTTAAATTAACAATATGAGTATTTTTCTATGCGAATAAGTGTAATTCCACATCATCATTTTTAATGTCAGAAACACACAAAAAAATCCAACTGATTTCTTAGAATTCAAGCCATTGAGTTTTAATACCACTTGTATGAAAATGCCATATAAAAATAGCAAGATGCATTCATCTTGTACATGTTGGATGCTTCCTTTAGAATAAATAAAAGAAAACTTTTAAAGGGAATATGTGTATACCTAAGGACCTACATCTATATCTGTGTGTGTGTGTGTGTGTGTGTGTGTGTGTGTGTAAAGCAAACACTGGTAATTTTCTCTGTTAACCAAAGGATGTTATTTTATGCATGTTTAGGGATCTAGTAGGACACTTTAGAATTGCTTTTGCACTATGAAAATTGTTTATGAAATAAAAAATAAAACTTCCGTCTTGTCTTGAGTGCTGATGTCTGAAACCACAGCAGCTTAGGACCACAAAGTAGCAAGGCAGTTAGGACAGAGGTGCTGTCTGAGAAGGGCTCAATAGTAGGGCAGGAAGAACCTCATGATGTCAATAAGCCTGTGACTTCGCCAACCCTGAGCTCACCTTACCTCTACACTTTTGCTACTTCTTTGATAAATATCCTTCAGCCTAAGACTGTGATTCACAAGGTATGAGAACCCAAGAGGTCCTTGAGATCCTTCTAGAAACTCCATGAGTTCAAAACCATTTTGAATGCTAATAGTAGGATACTACCTGGCCTTTACAGTCTCATTTTTTTTTTTTCATAACGTGAAGTGGAAGTTTCCATAAGTTATGTTATGTGTAAAGCAAGAAGAACTTGAAAGTGGAAGCAGACAGAAGAATCTAGCTATCTTCTAAGAAAGCCCAACATTAAAAGATTCATAAACATGTAAAAATCGTTCCATTCTTTTATTATCTTTTTTTACTGTTTTGCAACACTTTTAAAATTGTGTCATTTATTACAAAGTGTAGTGGGTTTATTTTTATTTTCCAGTGTACTAATATATTTTTAAATTCCTCTTTTTTTATTTCTGGTAAAATAAGTATGAATGGATATGATCTACATAACAAAAGCCCTTCAGAATCCTAAATAGATTTTAAGAGTGTAAGGAACTGTCATAGTCTGTTCAAATTTCTGTATCAAAATGCCATACACTGAATGGCTCATTCACAGGGGAAATTCTGGAGGCTGCAAATTCCAAGGCCAAGCCATAGGCATATGTGACGTCTGGTGAGGACCCCCTTCCACATTCATACATGACACCTTCCAGATGTGAACTCCATGGGGACAAGGCAGTTGTCTGGGGTGTCTTTAATAAGGTCACTAATTCCATTCATGAAAGCTCCACCCTCATGAACTACTCACCACCTTCTCCCTGAAGTTTCAATATTTGAATCTGGCAGGAAGCCTGCATTCAGATAACAGCAGGCATCCTGAGACCAAACCTTGTGAGCACATCAGCCTAAGCCTATGCTGCTTCATTGTCTTCTGACAGTGAACAAGACAGAACTGTTTTTGTTTATTTCTTGACAATAAACAGTGTTAGTATTTGACAATAAATATTATTAGTTTTGATCATGGTAAGAGCAGTCTATCACTTTTGCAAGAATGATTTTAGCATTTTAGTTTATTCTTAAAGGATATTAGTTCAGAAGTTCAGAAATGCCCTCAGGGTGTGAAATGACTAAGCTTTTTTTTTTCTGTTCTTTTGCTTTATTCCCCCTTTTCATCAATTTTTGTTTAGAATACAGAGATCTCGTTAGATCTGCACACATTTCTTCCTTTCAAAAAAGGATTTGTTAAATTTAATTTTGGGTCTTTGTCTGGTACCTAATATGAACTCTGAGTTTTTTCCTATTTTTTTTTCCTTTTCTTGTACCATTTTTTCCCCTTCCTAATCTGTTTCATTTTCATTCTGGGAGAGTAGCTCATGTTTATTTTATGCAGCATTAATTAATTTTAAAACATCATAAGTTTTGGTTTGACTTAATTTGCCATTGCTATATTTTATCTTTAGTATTCCTAAAGTTTTCCTTTATCACATAATACTATCTTATTTTCTATTTCTCAGTGTTTTCTTTTTTTATCTTATGGAGATACCAACTTCTATTCGATCCTTCAGTGCTATTATTAATTTGTTCTATAGCATTTTCCTCTGGATCCCTGAATTTTCATGACATGCCCCTTTTTTATTTTTTATTTATTGTTGTACAAGGAAAATCTGCCCAGATTTGGGTGTGAGCAGAGGGATCAAGTAAGTATACCTTCCTGGTTTCCTTATGGTATGATTTTATCTGCTTTTGACTTATAGCTGGAAAAGGAGGCAGGCCAAAGCACTCACCTCTCCTTCTTATGGACCCAGAATAGCATGTACTCCTGCCCAAAACCACAGTCTACTCCTTCTGTCTACATGATGTGTGCTCTGGAACCCTGGGCCAGATGTGAAGAGACACATTCTAAAATTCTTCTAGTTGACAGTCTCATGGTCAACCATGGCCTGAAAACATTACATGGAAAATTCCAGAAATAAATGATCCATAAGTTTTAAATTGCTCATCATTGTGAGAGGTGTGAAGAAATCTCACACCATCCTACTCTGTCCCAAGTGGGATGTGAGTCATGACTCTGCCCAGCATATCCATCCTTCCATTAGTCACACAGTTACCCTCTTGGTTATCAGATTGACCATCAATGCATCACAGGGCTTGTGTTCAAGGAACTTTTATTTTACTCAATAATGATTCCAGTGTGCTGAGGTAGTGGTGCTGGAAATTTGGATATGTCAAAGAGAAGTTGTTAAATGCTTCCTTTAGGTAAAATGATGAAAATTCTTGTCCTAATAAAGAAAAAAAGAAATGTGCTGATGTTGCTGAGATCTATAGTAAGAACAAATAAGAAAAATCATAGTGTATATTGGGTTTGGTACTATCCATGATTTCTGTTTTAAGAGGGTCTTAAAACAGATTCCCCATGCCTAAGGGAAAACTACTGCACCTTGTTTTTTTCCTTCGAAATTTTCATACTGGAAAACCACCTTTAATTCATATTACACAAATAGAGCACAATTTTTCATGTCTCTGGTTGAACACAAAGTAGAGTAACACCATTTGAGTTTTCATACATGTACTTAGGGTAATGATGTCCGTCTCATTCCACTATCTCTTCTACCCCCATTCCCTCTCTTTTCTTCTCCCTCCCCTTTGCCCTATCTAAAGTTTGTCTATTCTTCCTATGCTCCCCACTCCATCCCCATTATGAATCAGCATCCTTATATCAGGGAAGACATTCAGCATTTGAAAACCACCTTTAAATCTTGAAGCGCCCTGCCTGATATATTATTGGACCTTTTTAATTTTCTTGGAGAAGTGTTTTTTTTTGAGTTATGTCAATATAGGAATTGTTTAGGTTATTTTATTTTCATAACATCCAACATGTTTTCTTAAATGTATAAATGAAAAAAAATTTCTTATGCTAATTGACAGAAAATAGGAATATTCCTACTAATGAGACCAGCATGGCAAAGTTGTATCCCATTTCTTTGTCCTGCACAAGTTCACCACCAGGTGTATTTGCAGGTAGTGTTTTCAGACTTTCACGTGATTTAATCTGAATAATGATTTTCAAATGATCTTACTTCAATAAATCATTTTAAATTTGCTTTTTAAAAGCAAGCACTAACAGGTTAGAACAAAAAATAATAATTTGACTTAAATATAAAAATTAACTTCATTTATTTTCCTTTTTACAAAATGTCTTCTTACACTAATAGAGTGAAGAGATTAATTGGTGGTGAAAGTGTTAGTGTGAGCTGAAAAAGTGACTTTATAATAGCATGAGCTTTGAATAGCTCATTCTGCTCTCACTTTAATTCCTCACAAATGGCAAGGGATGTAGTTACTCAACAATACCAAAGGAAATAAAACCTTACACAAATGATTGTAATTATTCTGAATAATGAAGAAAGTGATTCACGCACATACCTCATTGGGCATGGGAATTCAGGACTTGGACCTTTTTCCATGGGTGCAGTTAGAGTGAAGTCAGAGACTAAGTTCATATGACAATGCTCCTCAAGTACAGAGAAAGTATTTATTTCTCTCTCACTAAAGATTCACGGGATGAATCCTCTGTTTCAGAAAGGTGGGTATGTTCCCTGACCAGCTTCATCTGCTTGCTCTGCTCTTTCTTAATGCCTTCTTCTCATCTGCATAGTTAAGGTTGTGTCATACCCTGTCTGCATTATAGCACAGAGGAAAGAGGGGGACACCATGGCAAGTGACTCAGGTTTTAATTTGATGATCACCTGATCTTGGGAACAACACTTGCAATCAACTCTATTGGCCTTAAAGAAGTCACATAACCATATCCAGCCTTAAGGGAATTTGAGAAATGATGTCTCTAAATTGGTAGCCATGTGTGAGCTTAAGCTTTCTTTCTCCGTGATGTAGAGAGTGAATTTTAAAGGAAAGTTAGCAGCTTCTACCATCAATGAAGGCATGCTTGGTATATGACATATTTTTTCACCTAGCTTTCTTTTAAAGGAAACACAAAATATCTTCTGTAAATAGGAAGTAACTTTTTTTCCTTTCACTTTCTGAATATTTTACCTTCTCTGTGAATTGCAGTATGCTAAGAAATGTCTGAGATTCAAAGATACCCACTGTAAAGGTTGTTAAGTTTGTAAAGGTGGTTACTTATCAGTGTATCTAGCATACCCATTAGTTATTCTCCTGGTAGTATTAGAGTATATATGCAGAAAATCTATAAACAGGCTCAACTACAGCAATTCCCTCCGATGGATCCATGACCCACAGACCTTAGATGATGTACTCTGGGATTTATATTTTAGTTGTATAAAAGTGTGTTTGCAGCAAGAATTTATAGCTGACTTGTTAAATATTATGGGGGAAATTTTTTCAGTTAAATCTTATATAAATTGGCATCCCAGTTAGAGGAGAGTGTGCAACAATATAGGGAATTTTCTCTTTCTTACCACAATAATACCAATCAAAGCCTTGATAGCATTGATAATGAGTTTGAAATCACAAAGCCATACCTTTGGGGAAAAGAAAAGAAATGTACCCTTCTATCCATTTTCCTGAGCATCTCAAGATGTATAATTAAAATTATTATCATATTAAGTTATGTAGGGAAATCATGAAGCCATCAATCAACAATTTCATTGGCAAATCTTTATGAAGTGAAGGTCCCTAGAGCTTTCCCTAAAACAAAGATACCTTCAAAAGAGGACAATTCTAAAGATATGACCTACCTCTTGAATGTTTATAAGGATACAGGCTCAGTTATATATAAGATTGAGGCATATAATAGAATTTTCTGTGGCCTAAAAATCAAGAGATTTGGCTCTGGGAAGTGACCTTGATCAAGTTATTTAGTCTCAAGTGTCTTCTTGTTTTCATCTGCAGAATTAGGGTGCCTGTGGGGCTGGGGAGTATTGGTCAGGTGGAGACTCAAGTGGGATAGCTCAGGTCATTCTCTTACATTCTTTTGCACTCTTTGTGTTTTTGTGAATATCTGTAAAATACAATTTTTCTTATGTTTGGTATAGATTATGCTTCACGAAAGCAAGATTGGGTGTAGGCTGTTTGCCCAGCATCCCAGCCAAGTTTTATGTGGGAGGCATCACAGAACTTTGATGAAAAGTATAAGCTTTCATTTGTAGTACCTAGATCAAATTGTGACTCTTCTTAGCTGTGTGACCATGGGTGAATTATTTAACTGCTCTAAGCCTCAGTGGCCTCAAATAGAGATCATAATAATACTGACCTCATGGGCTTTTTGAGTATTAAGTGATGAACCTATGTAAAGTACTTAGTCCAATGTCTGGCATTTAGTAAGCATTCAATAAATTTCATTTCTTGGTACATGTCAGATATTAGTAAATGTTTTCTAACATATTTGGTAGTGATGAAGTATTGTTTTTAAATTGGAAAATTTATTGCACTTCAGAGAGCAGTGACATTTAGTAACTCCTGGAGAATTGAGGGTACACAGATGAAGTTAAACTCTCGTTCTTCTCTGGGAACACATGCAGTGGATTGGAAGAGTCTGTATATTTGTGAGTACCTTAGACAATGGCCTGGAATTCCTGATGTGGGGAAATTGCTTGCTAGCTGAGAAGTGCATCTTTCAAGGAGCTCCGAGTCAAAGGCACCCAGGTTGTCATCCCCGCTCTACCACCAATGACTGATCATTGAAGCAAGTTGATTAAACTCTCATAGCATCAGAGCAGTGTGAAATAATAGAAATCAAACTCTCCTTGTAGGAATGAATGAAATGATCCTAAAATGCCTAGCACAGAGGAGAGACTCCATAAAATTTGATTTCCCTTTTCTTTCCCATTCTGTGTAATTGCCAACTAGGTTGATCATTAATGTTGAAAAACAACATTTAAATAAACACCAAAGAGGTCTATTAAATCAATATTAATTGCAAATTTTTCACTTTGTTGATTTCAAACTCTATCCAGATATTTTTCAAAATGTAAATTTACTAATGCTTCATATAATTGGAATATCTCTGACTTCTCTTGAAGTTAGGGGTTTACTTTCTTTTTAATTAATACACAAAATGATAAACCTCACTCTGATACAATGGAAGGAATTCATTCTCCTTTGAACCATTGCTGGACAATTTCACACATTGCTTTCACATCATGTTTGTGGCTTGTCACACGAAACTTTCATTCTTAGCTGTTTTTGGCCTCCTTGATAGTACCTGGCCATCCATTCCTGAATCTTCCTGCTGATCCAGTTTTCTTTGGGCTCCTCTACCTTTCCCAATGTGGTCATAATCCTCACTCCTTAGTCCTTAAGGTTACATTAATGTAAGAGCAGGATGAAATTTTGTGATGGATAAACCTTTCTTAACTACTAGAGGGTGGTGAGAAACAGGGCATTACACTATAAAATGGGGACATCATTAAAATTGTGTATCATTGTTTCTAAAACCCAGCAGCAGAACCCTGGGGTATTATTAATTTCAACTGTCCCATCCCTTAGCCAGCAGCATCCTTCTGGTTGCTGTGGTTGGCCATAATTCAGAGCTATCTTCCTTTCTGTCTCCTCAGTACACCACTTCAGTGCCCACAACTCCTGTCCCTCAAGCCATACCCACAGGAAGACCCCACATCATTTTGAAATGAAAGTAACATCTTGAGCTCACAGGGATGTCCTTTCCCCTTTCTTTCTTTTTTTTTTTCCTAGTGCCAAAACCATGCTCAGCCACGTTGGAGGCTGTGGTATGGTTTGAAAAATTTTTTTTTTTATTGGTTGTTCAAAACATTACAAAGCTCTTGACATATCATATTTCATACATTTGATTCAGGTGGGTTTTGAACTCCCAATTTTACCCCAAATACAGATTGCAGAATCACGTCGGTTACACATCTACATTTTTACATAATGCCCTATTAGTAACTGTTGTATTCTGCTAACTTTCCTATCCTCTACTTTACACTTTAATTCTACAGAGTTCTCAGCTATCTCCATTCAAGTTTGCATTCCAGCTTAAGCTGCAAGCTGAGCCTTTCCTAATTGCAAAGCCAGTCCCCGAGTCAACCCTCTCATCCCCAAGCACAGCAGTGCTGGCAGCCAGGGTGTGCATGTCGGTATGCGCACACATACACACTGTCCATTTAGATTCGTGTCACTCTTACATTTTATGGACTCTGTGCTTCCAGGACATTTTCACATATTATTATTCAACCATTCCCTTAAACCTGTTATGCATTAAAAACAGATTTAAAAGGAAAGGGGTTTAAAAAGTTCTGAAAGTTTAAGCATTTTGCCCAAGGATAAAAAAACTTGAAAATGTGAGAGCCCAGAGCTAAACTTGGCTTAGTTTGATACTGAGCATGAGCCCTGATGCTGTACTAAACTGCATATGGATGTTTTCTGTAGAACGACATTAAGGTAGAGTGATTCCAAATAAACCAGAGTGTCATAGGTATTGATGTCCCTAACAAAATCACATAATTGCTATTTATTTTTCAAAATGTTTTATGGAACTGTAGATAAACATGTTGTGCATTTCTAACCATACAAAGAAACATTTTGATTTCAAAGGCTGTTGAAGTCTAATTTCTGTCACATCTGCGATCCAGAAGTCCCTAAGGCCTGGGATTATCTAGCAGTGGTACAAATGAAATAGATGTTTCATTGTTTATGAAATGCTCTGTATAAATGTTGGCAGTGAATGCCTGGTTATGGAGACTGTATTTCCTGGTGCTTCTTCCAAACTGCCAAAAATATGACAACTATTAATTCTCAGTCCCTCTGAGAGGCAGGCAATTTATAGCCCAGAAATCAAACTCCTGAAAGTCTATATCTCAAGTTTGTTCAGTAAGCCAAATTTAATTTTTGACTTCTGATAAGATTGGTAAAATTCTTCTTGTATAGTCCCTCTGGAGTTCTACCCTGTAAACTGTGTCACTGTCACAGCTGTCTTGTGGAACATGAGGTCATCATCCACAGAAATACAGTAATGCTGCATTTTTAATTATTTACCATTAATGTGTTCAGCATGATAAGTCCAATTGGTTCATATCCAGTGAGCTTCAACATAAATTGCATTGTTTTGGAGAATAATTTATGCTTGCATATGCCAGTGCACTGTCTTAAAATGTGTAATGCATCTTTAGAAGAGTAAATTGGCAACTTTTTCAACCTATATTTTAATAGTAGGCCTCCAGATAATTTTGTTACAGTTTAAATTTTTTCTAATTGATCAGCAACAAAGAGAGAAACCAGAGAAAAATAGTTCTGCAGAATAGTGGAAAATTCATTAAAATTCTCTGAATAATTTATTCTTCCAAGCAACTTTTCATAGCATAATGTGGAAAGCAGCACTAACTGAAGTTATTCCACAGGAACACGATTAATGTTTCTGTCCAAAATATTCCTGATCAACGTCTGCTAGAAAATGTAAAACAAACAAAAAATAATAACAAAAATAATAACGTCCCAGGGTTATTCAGGATGCACCGGCCGCGTGCATATGCCTACTCTAGTTTTGTGTGGGTAAGAAGGGGTTGGATGTTGAATCACAATGCAATAACAAGAATTGCTTTCTCATCTGTTCTGGCATATGAGAAAACCACTAAACAATGCCTGCTCTGACCCCGCAGGTGTGCAGGCCACACTCCAACAAAGACACATTATTCCCCAGACACTTTCTAGTGGTATCATCATTTGTGCTGAGACACAAAGAAGTAAACAAATGCCCAGCACTGGCTGGCTTGGCTTCTATCCCTTCTCACCAGGGAGCCTGAATTGGGTCAGAGAGAAGTCAAATGGGAGGGGGCTTGTCGGCCAGTTTTAGTTGTCAGCTGATACACTAAAAAGGAGCAAAAGAGAAAATAACTGGAAACAATGTGTCGAGGCTGGCATGGATATGTGGCTAGAAAATTCTGTTGATTTATTTTTAAATGTCTTTTCCATATAAATTGGATTGCCTTGGTAATAATGACTGAGAGGCCAAGACAGAGGTTTTTCCTTTTATTTTCTGGAAGAAAATAATATTCTGCAGAACTATTTTTTCACTCTTTTCTTTGTTAATTTCTCCAGACCATGAGCAGTTTTTATTTCAGTTGTGGTTGACAACCCATCGGGCTTTATAGACTCATTTTAAAATTTATAAAGCTGCAGCCCCATCTCCCCCAAGATTACCTCTTTCTACACAGTGAACCAGCAGAATGTCAATTGACACTGTTAAATTTAATGATTTGATCTAATTTTATATCAAGTCTATTTAATATCCAATTGCTGAGAAGCCAAGAAAATCTGAGGGCCACTGTCATATAGTTTGAATACAGTTTTGCCAATACATTGAATGGTGCTATTAATTTTATCAATGTTTATATTTAGCTTCTCTATTCCATTCTTTTTTAAAAAGAATCTGGATATTATAAATGGCAAATGATCTTATATTATGAAAACCTCATTCCTAGGTATTCATCAGTGGTTACAAATAAGACCATTCCAGTAGTATGCAAGTCATGGTTACTGGAAGCTAAATACGATCTCATTGAATCTTAGCCTTTCTTGTAATGCCAACAAGATATTTCTCTGAATTTCTGGCAGCTGTCTCATGTGTGTTTAGCCACCTGTGTCTGTTTCCTCCTTTGTATTTTCCTGTCACACTGTAGATCACCCTGTTCCTCCTCAATGGCTGAAAGGGTCACCAAAAAGTGACACTTGGGTAGTCTTGTACCCTTGTTTCTCAGTTCAGTCCCTCACTTTTGAACCCCTCTCTGATCTCTGATGACTCAGCCATGCCGGCACACTCCCAGGAGCTGGTACCTGCCTCGGAAGTGTGAGGACTGCCACTTGTACCACTGAGAGCTGCTATGGCCTCACAATGTAGCTGAAAGTCCTGGGCTTTCATTTCCCAGCCCTCAGCAACCCTTCTCTCTCAACTCTCAGGAATGGTGTATAAATACTCCAGCTCCCAGATTCCTCAGGTGGGATAGTCTGAAACATGTTTTCAGTGAGAGTAAATTCTGGTTTGCTTATTGTAGAGGTCAGTCCTATGACAGGCCATTAATGAGTGGTTTCCTTTCCAGACCTTACTTGTCCATTGTACCTTCCAAATCAACTACTTAACACATGAGTCTGTCTTGTTCTTCTGAGACAACAAAATATGAAAAATGCACATGCAAGAGACAACAAAATATGAAAAATGCACATGCAAGAGATATTCCAAATTTGTTGTCCCACTCCATCTTTTTTGGTAATCACTCTAATAACTGCCCTGACTGTAACAAGAATCCAACTGATATCAGTTCAGATGTCATTGCCTGTATGGTTTCCCTGAACATCGCTGTCCTAAGGACTGGCTGAATAGGACTCATTATTGACATATTCACTCATTAAATTCATTCTCATATTTTAATGTATCTTCCCTTGTGTGCCTAAAAAAATTGATGAGAAGGGAAAGTCTAAAGAGTGAGGAAGAGGATACTCCCACAAGGGACATGCCTGGTTCATGTCAAAGTTATGAGCTGAATCTGGATGTCCCAGTTAGTCAGTGGTCTCCTCTTCAGGTAATGAAATTTACCCTCTTCTCTGCATTTTGTATAGACTGATCCTGTTTTCCAATTTCCAAGACCAATGTTCCAGATTAATGAATTCCAAATATCTTCCAACTGTTTGTGAACATGACAGAAATGTTCCTCCCCTTCAGGTCAATGTTTAGGTCTATATTTGCCCTTTTTTTTTCACATGTTATTATGCAAGGACTATAGAATGGGATAAAAAGCATCTAAAAGACAAATCCAGCTCTTTTTGTTCTATTAAGGGATGTTACTAAAAATCATTTTTATGATAAAAATCATAAAGCAAGGAATATTACCTTGGTTTCTATATTAAAAATCTTTTCATATTGGGGCTGAATCCTATTTGGTCATGGTTTATTTTACATTTAATTATTTGTGTAGTCATTCAATTCTTAACTCAGTGATTTCTAAACTGTACCTTAGGGTTGAAAGGGGTGCTTCAGGAGCCACTTAGTGGGGGAAAAAGTACATAGAGAAGTTGAGACTGTCCATAGGCTCCTTCAATTGAAGCCTCTTTGTTTTATATATTTTGGGGAATGTATGACCTATTTGAAAACCTAATTCTTGCTGTGCAAGAGACACAGTTTGTTGTTTGCACAAAAGCTATTTGCTAAAGTCCATTCCTCCTTGATGCCAGAACCTTGATTTTATACAGGTCTTGCTGGGCCATGTTCACAGATGAAGGTGAATCATGATTGGCCTAAACTAAATGAGGTGATGCCAACTCACTTGGCCACTCTGGGGTTGGTGTACATGAGTGATATTGTTATTAGGAAGGGCAAAGAAGGGGCATCTTCTGGGTTCCTTTGGGAGAGATTTTATGCCCTGGTACAAAGAGGGTTTAGAGAGAGGCTGTTCCCCTTTTTCAGCTTTGTGTGTGTCTCGTGAGAAGAGAATAGTTTCAGCTGCTGTAGTCATCTTAGAAACAACCCAGAGCTATGGTTTCACTGATTTTTAAAGCGACCTATTTCTGACTTTGTCTTTATGTGAGAATTATTAACCTTTATCATTTAATATATTTTAATCAGACAGCCAAAAGTGATCCAAGTGATGCCTTGCCTAAGAAATAATTTTTTGAATATCTGTCCTAGATTATACAGGATTAGTAATTGCTCTATGACAGTACTACTTAAAGACGAATCTCTGGTTAATGATTGTTCCAGTTGTTCTGTTAAGAAATACGTGACAGTTTTGTTTTATAACTAAGTGAACACAACAAAAAAATTGTTTTTCAATATCATTTAATAACATTGAAATATAAGATTAATTGAGGTGGTAGCATCCCCCTATGTTGTAACAGTACTAATCATAAAGAGCATGTGTACACTGCATGAGCTGTGTCGGCTAGTAAGTCTCAGCACAGTCTCAGACAAGAAGGAAAAGTTTAACTCAGCACATACATTTTTCTGGTTATCCCCATTCTATTGTTTGCCTTTGATAATTTTTTCACTTTTGATAGTTCTATTATTTGCATTACACCACATTTCTCAAAGATGGATCTTTGAATAAAATTAATTAATAAAGTGTAGAAGCAGTGAGGAAAGCAGTAACTCCAAGTGAAATTTATGTCATATACAAATAGTGACCAGGACACCTGTGATCCTGGAATCTGTTCATACTGTGACAAGTGAATTTGCAAGTGTGAAGAACTTGCATAAGCAGCTGAGGGAGAAAATTTGAACTGCTGAAATATGGCCTCTTCTCAAATTCCTTCCATTTCTCCCAGCCTCTACTGTTCTCTGTACTACGAATTTGGTCAAGCGGTGGCACGAAGTCTTCTCTTACGAATCACTTCCACAGAATGGAACAGTAGCCTCCCTGTCAAATTGATCAAAATGGTCTAGATCAAACAACTGAAAAACAAAGATTTAATTTGAAAAAACAAACAAACAAAAAAAGAGACCAAAACTACAAGTATCATTATTCAAGGTTGCATTTCTCACTTCAAAACCAGGCACAAGTCACACCATTGCCAAGAGGCTCATAAAGCTACCTTTGACTTCTTCAATAGATATGCTTAGAGGGAAACGAGCCATGGGTGACTTCCTTTATTAAACAGTACTGTTGGCCATGGTCACATCACTGGTGTAGCATGTGGAAAGGCAACCACCATCTCTTGTGCATGCTAGCAGATCCTGCTTTTTTGAGGGGGACCAAATCATTAATTGGCAGAGGATGATTTTTCATGTAGCATATGCACACTACATACATGAAGGACAGTGCCACATTGGTTTTTTCTAAAAAAATTGTTTTAAGAGTCTGGATATATTGGAAGAAGTATATTGGCATCGTTTCCAACTAGCTGTAAGTGCCAGTCCACACATTTTATTCAGAAAGCCTTTAGCAATCGCTGACCTAATATTAAGTCAGTGTTGAGAAAAATGGACAATCGTGAATAGGATCAACTATGGTGTGCTGTGTAATGAAAGCATATTTTGCCACAATAAAATTCACTATATGTCAAGGAGAAAGAGCATGATATAAATTCATGGCACTGGGTGAAGCAAAATTCTTTTATTTTTTATGACACTAATAATACAATTAAAATCCATTTCTATGATTTCAACTGGCAAATCTCCATTTTGAAGTGGGCATCTTGAATAGAATGAAGTGTACATATAAGATATATGGAGGCTAAATATAACCATTTTTTTTAAATAGCAAGAATTCTAAGTGGTTTAAATTATGATACAAATAGTTTTGATTTTTGTCTAATAGGTGGCTTTTTCTTCATTGTGAAAGTACCAGTGGCACATTGGTACAAGTTAACTGCATGTAAACACTTCATAAAGATGTTTTACAGAAGCAAACTCTATCAAAGAAAAGAGTAGGAATCAATCACTGCTATTCTCAAGATGAAATGTTCATCCTCCGTCCTGGGGGCTGCTCTGTTCACAGGACAGATTGTGGCAGGTGGGCTCAGAAAAAAGGCTGCAGAGTCCAGATGAGGACCATCACTGTCTGAGATACAGTTTCTGGCTTATCCAGGTGAAGATAATGCTTAGAACAGTCCCCAGATCAACAAGGTGAACTGTTTTCAGTATTATTACTCAATATCTTCAGAAAGAGAAACTCAGTGAGAAACTGCTTCTTCCTTTGGGATGCCTCATTCAAGCCAGGCATTTAAAGCTATTTTACAGCCTCCAAGATTCGCTACATGTTCTGGTGATCTCTAATTAAGGGTTGAGGCCTTCAACTGGGCTAGAAATAAAGAGTAAAGCAAGAGAGAGAAGACCTATGACTCCTGCTGTGTTTTGAGACACTTCTGAGCCCTTAGAAGTTCACAAACCATTCAGCGCTATACTGCTTTGTTTGGTTCCTGCCCCTTCACCTGTTCTTGGAACCTGGTTAGCTTCCCTTGATTGACTTTTTATAACGGGTAGGACTGCACAGCCCATGTGCCTCATCCATCTCTTCAGTACAATGTAACTTAAAAAGGAAAACCCCATTATTCAACCACACATTAAGATTCTTTTCAGTAGGAAATATTTCTCCCAAGTGAATGATAATTGAAAGGATGAGATAATGATTGCTTTTTGTTTCTTCTCTAGTTGGCATTTTAAGGAACATAGAGGCATTGAAAATGATATATTATTAAAAAATTTTGCAAGGTTCCCCAGTCTATGATGGAGAGTCCCCAGTCAGAGAGACGAGGACTGATGTGTAGTGGACAAGCTGCCTTGCCAATTTAGGGCAACTATAGGCTATGGTGTGCCAAATATTTTCTAAGTCACTTTTCAAAAATAATTACTGGTAAGAGGTTATTACAGAATGCAAGGGAAATGGATTCTCCCCCAAAAAGTAGTGAAAGAATTGCTGAGCCTATCAGAGGTAGAGAATAAGAGGCTGATGATTTCCTCCCTGTTCTGTGGGATATTTCTGGGTGACAACTTGGCATAGTTGGAAGGAGCCCCAGCTGCCTTTTTGGAGCTACCGCCAGCATACATGCCAACACCACATTTCCCCTGGGCTGTGCCTGCCAATGACTGAGCACAATGAGGTTAGTAGCACAGGCCCGTTCTGAGCCTGGAAATGCTTTAATGGGTGATCCTGGCTCCAGAACTTGCTTTAGTGTGGTCCAAACTTTCCTTTCTGTGCTTCTCTGTTCTGCTTTCCTGTCCATCCTTCACCGGCATTCTCCAAATCCAAGGACATTTTTTTCTTCCATTCCCTTTTCCTCCCTTCCATTCCTGATGCTGTGGATGGAACCCAGGGCCTGGCACATGCTTGGCAAGGTCTTGACCACTGGACTATACCCCAGTCCCCGGATTTCTTGTGCACTGAATCTCTAGCACCTACTTCTCAGGGCTTTAGAGTTTGTGCATATACATACACTTATTCTACAAACATGATGACCTAATACAACATTTCAAGAAAGAGCAGAAAACTATAAAATTTTAACCTTCCTCTTGGTTTCCATATTTATATAATGACAGTACTTCACTAATTATTGCCTAAAATAGTTTTGAATTTTCCTTCCCATGTTGTTCTAATTTATTTTACTACTACTTGTATGGTTCTCTTAAATTTATTTGTATGCAGTATATTTCAAGGGCTATACCATCAGTTATTTATGTATTTATAGTCATTTATATGCCACATCTTTATTCTAAACAGTACTGAAAGAAAATTTCACTTATGTGGGAAACATTTACATATACATATATATTTCCCCCTTCCCTCTTTAAAAGGGGTCTGGGATGATAATGTCCAGAATGAATCCATTGTCTTCAGCAGGAAACCAACCACTTAGGCCATGCATTACACTAGACAAATGTCACTGAGGTATGCCATGACCGAAAGGTATTCACTTTCCTTTTTTTCTCCTCCACATGAAGCCATGTTTCACTCAATCTCTAACCTATGACCACAACTCCTTCCTCCATTTATAAGGTACTTGCATGCTATACAAGGGGATTTAAGGAAAAACACAGAGATTTTGCTCAAATCTCTATTATCTCAAAACAATAATTCTAAATTTTTATTCCAAGACTTGAAGTTGCTGTGGCAATGAAAGCTGTACTAACATTTGAGTATATCTTAAGAAACTCTCAACACAAAATAGCTCTGACAAATCCCTGCTCCCACAGCCGTATACTGGAGGTCTGAGGTGTTTTTCTTCCCTAGGGGTCTGAACATAACATCTCCATGGGTTCTTACTGACCAACATTAGCCTCTTTTCTCTTTTTCTTTAAATTTTTGCTTTTTGATTGACATGTATTAAATGTACATATTAATGGGTTCACTGTGATATTTCAGTATATTTACATAGTATATACTCATGAAATTGAATCTTCTTTGAAGATTGAATCTTCCCCAACTTTCCTTCCCAGTCTCTCATCACTATTCTACATTCAGTTCAACTTTTTGTTGTTTAAATTTCCACATATGAAAGAGAACATGTGATACTTGTTTCTCAGTGTCTGGCTTATTCCACTTAACATAATGTTTTCCAGTTCTGTCCATTTTGTTAGAAATGACAGGATTTCATTCTTTCTTTTATAGATAAATAATATCCCACTGTGTACATATGCTACATTTTCTTTACTGATTCACTCATTGATGGGAAACTTGTATGATTTCATGCCTTACTATTGTGAATATAGTACACAGTATGGGGTATGGCTATCTTTTTGTATGCTTATTTTATTTACTATAGACATATACCCAGAACTGGGATAGTTGGATCATAGGTAGATCTAGGTTTAGATTTCTGAGGACGCCACACACTGTTCTCCATAATGGTTTTACTAATTTGCATTCTTACCAAAGTATAGGAAAGTTCTTCTTTCTCTACATCCATGCCATTATTTGCTAGTATTTGTATTTTTAGCAATAGCCATTCTAACTGGGGTGAGATGATATCTTATTGTAGTTTTATTTTGTATTTCCCTGACAACTAATGATATTGAGCATTGTTTCATATATTTGCTGACCACTTGTATTTCTTCTTTCAAGAAGTCTCAATTCATATCTTTTATCTATTTTTAATTGGATTAATTGTTTCTTTGTTGTTAAGTTTTTAAAATCCCTTATATATATTCTTGATATTAATCATTTGTTGAATGGAGAGTTGGTAAATATTTCTCCTGTTGTAAAGGTTGTTTCTACTCTGTTGGTTGTTTCCTCAGTAGATTTTTAGTTTGAGGTAATACATTTTCTATTTTTCGCTTTTGTTTTCTGTGCTTTTTTGGTCATATCAAAGAAATCATTGTGTATTGTAGGTCCCTGAATCTTCCCATATCTTCCAGTAGTTTCAGAGTTTCTGGTCTTACATTTAGGTCTCTCACCCATTTTGAATAGATTTTTTTTTTTATGCAGAGTTTCTGTCTTCTGCCACTAGATAGCTAGTTTTCCCAGAGCCATTTATTGAATGGGAAGTCCTTTCCCCACTGTATGGTTTTGGTACCTTTGTGGAGAGTTAGATGGCTGTAGATGTGTGGTTATTTCTCAGATCTCTCTTCCATTGGTCTGTGTCTGTTTTCATGCCTGTAGCATGCTATTTTGGTTACCATGGCTCTACAGTATGTCCTGAAATCAGATATTGTGATACCTCCAACTTTGGCGTTTTTGTTCAAGAAAAAAAAAATATTAAAAATTTAAGTAAAGAAGTGGGAGACCTCCCATAGTCTCTTTTTAAATCAACACTCATTTTCCCTGTGTTGAAAGTCCTATATTCCCTTCAGATTGCCAGAGAAAACACCAAACTTTATAAAATAATGCATCATAATATTTTATAATGTCATAATAAAATATTATGATTCATCATTTATGAAGTTTGGTGTTTATGTTACTATATCATAGAATTTAACTATATAATTTATTATGATAGATAAAAAATATGAAATTTTCTCTGGCAGAAACACTTTCTCCTCACCCAAACACCCCTTATAATATTGAACATATGTTTATGTTATAGCTTGATTCCCCATGGGTTCTTGCCAGTGTCTGAGGAGTGTGTGGATTCTTGAATTTTGACCAAGAGGACTCACCAGGGAAACTTGCCAGGGAAAAAAAGGTCTCCAAACGAGTTTCTGGGCATTTTGTGATAGATATTTTGCCAATTTTAAGTAACTTTCAGGTGTTTAAACTACTCAGATGAAGTCTCCAAGCTTCTGGTCAAGGTCAGATCTTCAAGGGGATGTTGATGCCGTCTTCTCTGACAGAGGGGACTTCATCTGCAGTATCCTCGCTGTAGTCTCCTCTGTTGAAAACAGGCTTCTCTGGACTGTGTTTACCTGGCCAGGAGCCAGGTTACAACTTCCTAACTTGGAATATTAGCTGTATCCCAGAGGAGAATGTATATCATCATGTTTGTACAGTCTAATTCAGATAGTTATTTATTCTGTTTCTATTCGTGAAACAATGTGGATGCTTTGTTTCAGGCATACCCCAATTTGATCATATTTTTAACAAAATTATGAAGATTACTGGATTTTAAAGGATATTTACAATGCATTTCTTGGTGCCAATATGAAATATTCTCTCATTTGTAGTTCTCCAGTCTGTCAGCAGGTTGCAGCAGAGGGCTAGCTTTAATTTTAAATTAGCATGTTCAAGGGCATCAAAACCCTCCCTCTCTCTTCCCTCCTTCCCTCCTCTCACCTTTCTTGCCTGCCCTCTTCCTCCCTTCCTCCCTCCTCACCACCCTTCCTTCTTTCCCTCTTTCCCCCTCCTTTCTTTGATTCTTTATTTACTGCCTCTCTGTCCCCTCCTGTCTCCCCTTCCTCTTTTCTTCTTTCTTTCTTCCCTTTCTTCTCATTTCTCTTTCTTCTGACAAATGGGCATGACACTCAGTGACAGTTTGTAACTGGAGGATCTGACTCAATAGTAAAAGTTATACATATTTTTAAAAGAAAAAAACCTCAAAATTAGTGATATTCACCTTTGAGCTTTTTGTAATAATAAAATATGGAGACCATGTATAGAATAGAGCGTCAATCAAAACAGGAATTGATAAACTTATGTTTGATTAATGCAGATAGCAATAGGAGAACCCAGATTGGGCTTAAATACACACATTGTTAAGATCACATTCCACTTGCAAGGTGTATGCAAATGAACTCCTTTTTTCAGCTACATTTGGAAATGTGGAAGAGGAAAGAAGGCACTGCAGTCACAGTGCTCATCAGTTATTCACTGTATCTACGCCTCTCAATTGTGTTTCTTTCTTTAATGTAATAGTAAGCAATAATCTCACAGCTGTGCTTTGTAGAGTGAACCATATAAGCATCTATATTGAGATTTTGTACACACATAACATAAAAGGGAGAGAAAAACTTGAAGGATACAGCTTGGCCCATTGCAGAACCATACAAAAGAGCTAATGAATCTCTCAGAATGGTTGTGGTGATCAGCTGGAAGACCTGATTTGTATTCCACAATGGAATTACCCTCCCAAAAGGGATTATTTCAAGGTATAACCCTACTTACTCTTTGAGACATTAATATCTTTCATTAAATACTATCAATACCACTCACTGGGATGAACTAAAAACACACTTCCGAGTCACAAATCTGTCTTCCTTTCCATTTGTTCTTTCATTTCATCTTTCAGGAGTAGTTACCAAATCCTCCCCAACGACATTCCGCACATGTGGAATCAGGTAGGTCTTGACATTCTGATATGAGATTTGAAGTTGAGTGCTCAGTATTACAAGCAAGGATTTGGATCTATAGTTTAATTCAGGAGAGTGCCATTCATGTCACTCTACAGGGATCAACAGGGCTCTGCAATAGACGCTTCCTAGTGATAGTTGGGGCATAGAACACTGGGATGCAGTCCACATCTATTCAACACACAGTCATTGAGCTACCTCACTGTTCCTGGCATGCACAGACAGTTCAGGACTATGCTCACCGTGGGGCAGGAGGGGAGCAGACTCCACCTAATAATTACATCAGTCTGGAACTAGAGAATCATTAGAACTATGTTAACTGCTGGGAAGGAGGACACTGTTATAAGAACACAAAAGAAAAGCACTTGATTTGGTCTGGGGGTGGGGAAGTGGGTTATAGAAACTTCCCTCTGTGACAGATAGGAAAATTCATTAGTCTTAGACAGCAATTTAAAGTGAGGTTTGATTATTGTCTTTAATTTGTAATTAAATAGGAGAAACTGTAATTAAGCATGAAGCAAAACCTAAAGTAATATAGCACATTAATTTATTGTATGGGATAATCATTGTGGTAAGTGCTAATACTTTCAGAGAGTAGCTTCATTTGAATATTAATACCTTAAATTGCTTGTAAAAAGGTTTGTCCATAATTATGGCAAGCCCAGGAAAGTGTGATGATTACTGTTTACAAGGGAAAAGAATATATATCTTAAATAATATAGCTATTTACAGGTTAGGAGTATCTTTTTTTCAGTTTTGTTGGATGATACAGAAGTGAAAGTATACACAAAAAAAAATCACAAATCACATTTTGATATGTATATGGTCTATTTTCATATTTGATATATATGGTCTATTTCCAGACTCCATCTTGCATTTCTTTTATCACACCTTCATAATTTTTTTTCCAGTATTTTGAAACCCACTGATGATACCAATTTTGAGTAGCGATTCTTCATGGGGTGGTGTATTTATGTATTTTTTGTTCATGATTGGAGTGAATTAATATATTAACCAGAACTGAAGCTGACTGAATAAAGAGATGATAGTGAAGAGATTGTATAGCAATTTGTATATCAAATTGAAAAAAATTGACTTAGGAGTATGTTTTAGTTCACCTACTGACTAATACTGATGGTGTATAGTGAAATATATTAATGTCTCAAAAGGGAATCCATGTTACACCTTGAAATAGTCAATAGGGAGATTAAATATATTTGCTGATAGGAAAAAACCCCATAATATTGGCAAAACAATGAGTTAGGATATTGTAAACATAAAATAAATCTAAAACTACAGGAGGCAGCTCAACAGAGCATAAAGCATAGGTTCTTTCTTTTCTTTCTTTCTCTCCCCTCCCTCCCCCCCCCCCTTTTTTTTGGTAAAGGGTGGGTAGCAAATGATAAATTGTAAAAATAAACTGGAGTATAGTCCTAAAAAGAAATATTGAAAGCAGAAAAACAATGAAAATAAAATTAAGACAGAAATCCACTTACATCAAAATGGAAGAGCAAAAGAGATCTCTTTTGGCAATCTTTTACTAAGTACATTTTTAGAAGTAGGGAAATGTGATAAGGATAACAAAATAATATGGACTCGAGTAAAATGTGATTAGCACTAGAGGAGAATGAAGTTTAAAAACAAAATGTAATAGTGGTCCACTTTATGCTTTGAATGTAACTCTTGCTGCTCTGCCACTGAAATTATTTTTAAAATGAACCTGTTTCTTTCTCTTCCTCTCTCCCTGCTCTCCCTAATCTATCCCCCTCCTTCATCTCAGGGATACCTTTCTTCTCTATCCTAGGCAGAGTTACCTGTCCCTGAGTATATACCCACTATAGGAATGAAGTTATCCAGACTTTGGGGATGGTGCCAGAAGACCTCAGAAATGAATGTCTCCCAAATTAACAAGTGAATTACAACTTCAGGCAGAGAACAATGGAATATGACCTTTGAGTCACCTCTTTAAAAGCCCCCTGTTCCTGCTGATGGGCAGAATCACCGCACCAGAGTCCCCTGTGTTCCTGTGTTTCTCCTTTGCTAGCAAAGCAGTAACCTTCTTTTTCCTTTTTCTCAAAACCCTGTCTTGTTATTAAAATGGCATTCAGGACCAGGACCGAGCTTTCTACAACAAAAATAATCACAGGCACATAAAGGGTCCAAATGCTGAAGTGAAGGGTATTGTATTATTATTTTTTTTTTAGAAAATCAACATTAGAAAACTATAAAAATAGTCTAAAATGAGGGGAAAAGGAACTGATAAGGTAAACCGCAAACTGATGGCTTATGTATATTTCAAAGAGGTTCATCAAATAATAAAAATACTAGAGTCATCGATGGTTCAGAGATGAGAGTATTTTAAGTAAGTACTCTTTTTAACATGTGGGATCTGTGCTTGATCTATCTGTTAGCAAGATGGTCTTGCCAGTGAAATCTACCATAGCCCGCCCCAGTGTTCTCACCCTGCTGCACTGAGTAGGTGAATTCTACAGCTTCATTAGCAGACACAACCTGACAAATGTCACTTTAGTCCTTTGTTAATTTGATTCTTAAATAGGGCATAATAATACATATTTATTTCCCTGGCCATACTCCCAAACCTTATATTCTAACATTTATGTTCCAGATGAAAGAATTGGGCATTCATTTACTTTCTACCTGGTCTAATTTTACCAGATTATAATTAGGTCCAAGGGTCTTTCTGTGAGATTGTTTGTCTAATAGAGATATTCTGACTCAATTATCTGAGAATAAAAGGAACAAAAAAGGCCATTATGCAAATGTCAGCAAATGAGAGAGACATAAAGTTTTCTGAGTTTTCAAACCAATTAAAAATTAATGTCAGGGCTCTCCTTGCATGCCATTAGAGTTCTAACCTCCAAAGTAAGGAACAATTGGCAAAAAACTATGAGCTATGACAAGGTATAAAAAAAGGTCAGCTTATACCATGAGATTTAGGCTATATTTTTATAACAATTTGGCTATGGTTGCTCAAATTGACAGTGGATACTACTTATAAAATATACATTGCACTTAAAAACTCCTGGTTTTAGTAAATAGATAAAAAATAAAGTGAAAATGAATAAAATATTAACGAATTGTCTTTATCCCCCCTTAAAGTCAGTTACATGATGTCGCTAGTGTTTGTAAAATATTCCTCTATTTTTTTTATCTAAAAATGAATGGAATTTCCAGGTGTGGTGGTGCAAGCATTTAATTCCAGGGGCTCCAGAGGCTGAGGCAGGAGGATCACAAGTTCATAGCCAGCCTCAGCAACTTAGCAAGGCCCTAAGCAACTTAGTGAGATCCTGTCTCAAAATAAAAAATAAAAAGGGCTGGGGGTGTGGTTCAGTTGTTAAGCACTCCTAAGTTTAATCCCTAATACAAAAGAACAAAAGAATGCAGTTATCTTCTGTGATATTAGAAATTTTGGTCATAGATGGAAGTTTGAAGAAAAAATTCTATTCAAACTGAGACAGCAAGATTATTCTTCTCAGAGGTCAGTATTAAACCTTTGTTGTAATTCACTTATCCACCAATCATGACTACATCCAAAGGGCTGCATGTTGGGTTGCATTTTTAAGGGCATTACATACATGTCTATCTGTCTACCTGTATGTATATGCATAAATGTATTCATAACCATGTATAAAACATTATATTATATATAGGATATATAATATTCTATATGTCATATGCAAAAATATGTGCTAATATATTTTTAAATAATGTGTTTTCCAAACTTATGAAATCAATAAGATAGAATATGTGTCATATGCTGCCTCCCTCTGGCCCACCATCTTCCTTCAATATATAAAATTATTTAATGTATAATTATATGTAATTCAAGCACGTAATTTTTATTGTAGTGTACGTATTGGAATTAATGGGTTCTTTAACACTATTTTACCCTCATAGCTCCAGGTTGTAAGGTGATCCTTAGGCTCATCCCATGGTGGGCTGATCTCCTCTGATTACAACTTGTTGATGTTTTCTTTTGCTCACACATGATTTGTGCTTTTATTTCTCACATTTTTTTCTCTAATTGACACACTGAATTTTTCTCTAAGATCATTCTCAAGAGCACCTTGCCTAAAGGTCTTTTTTTTCCTAATGAGTGATTTTCAGGGGCTACTTTATTCTCCTCCTCTTCATCCCATTGGTAAGGGAGATCTTCTCAACTTGGGGTCTGGGAATTATTGGACAGAGGATACCCAATGCTGGACAGATAAGATTGGCAGCAATTTACTAGTCACATTGCTCAGAGTCCCAGAGAGGATACCAAAGGCCATGGGAGGCGGGCATTATAATATCAAGAGGGTGGGGTGTCTCCTACTTCTGTCCTCCTTCCTGTGAGAAGGCATGATTATCTGGTTAGAATCACTCTGTGGGTTGCAGGGAAGTGGACCTTTTGGGCTGAGGAACAGGTCGGTGTGCTTGTCTGGCAGATAGTGGGGCTAGCTGGCCAGGTGATGGGCATATCTTGTAAGAGCAGGGAACTCTCCATAAGTCTATGGGGCCCTCTGAGGTTCAAGATGTCAAGGAAACACTTGACATTTTAGGCCTTACAATGCACTGACCTAATCATTCCACTTTAAATTTTAACTTCATAGTTTATGCTTCTAATTTGTCCCATCAAATCTGGTGCATAATGCTGCTTTGCACTATTAGTTGTCATCTGGAGATATTGCTGACATTGACTTAATCTCTCAATTAGATGGTACACCTAGAAGACAGAGTTTATCTTTTTCTTATGATAGCTTTACATCAAAAACAAATTAGTGATAGTAGAGGATAGGAAAGGCAGCAGAATACAACAGACACTAGTATGGCAATATGTAAATCAATGGATGTGTAACTGATGTGATTCTGCAATCTGTATATGGGGTAAAAATGGGAGCTCATAACCCACTTGAATCAAATTGTGAAATATGATATATCAAGAACTATGTAGTGTTTTGAACAGCCAACAATAAAAAATTAAAAAAAAAATTAGTTTTCTCTTACATTTGATAAGTGTGTATGCATATTGTCTTAGTACATTAGGGCTACTACTGTAATAAATTGTCACAATGCAGATGACTTAGAGTAACAGAAATTTATTCTATTAGTTTAAGGAAGCCAAAGTCTGAAGTCAAAGTGTTGGCAGGATCAAACCCTTTCTAAAAGTGCTAGAGAAGAATCCTTTGTGTTTTAGTTTTCTGCTGCTGTGACTAAATACTTGAGATAAACCACTTATATGGAAAAAAGTTGTTTTTTGTTTGTTTGTTTGTTTTTGGCTCATGGTTTTCATGGTTTCAACCCATGGTTGGCCCAGTCACTTAAAAGAATTTTTTAAATTAATTAATTAATTTTTTGTTGTAATTTGTTATACACGATAGCAGAATGCATTTAAGTTCCTAGTACACAAATGGAGCACAATTTTTCATTTATCTGGTTGTACACAAAGTAGAGTCACACCACTTGTGTACCTAAGGTAATGATATCCATCTCATTCCACCATCTTTCCTACCCCCATTTCCCCCCTACCTCTTCTCCCTTGTCCTATCCAAAGTTTCTCCATCCTCCTATACTCCCCCCATCCCCATTATGAATCAGCATCCACTTATCAATAAATGGGATGGTTTAAAACTGAAAAGCTTCTCAGCAAAAGAAACAATCAGTGACGTGAATAGAGAGCCTACAGAATGAGAGCAAATTTTTACCACACACACACATCAGACCGAGCACTAATCTCCAGGATATATAAAGAACTGGAAAAACATAACACTAAAAAACGAATAACCCAATAAATAAATGGGCCAAGGAGCTGAACACACACTTCTCAGAAGAAGATATATAATCGATCAACAAATATATGAAAAAATGTTCAACATCTCTAGCAATTAGAGAAATGCAAATCAAAACTACTCTAAGATTTCATCTCACTCTAGTCAGAATGACAGTTATTAAGAATACAAGCAACAATAAATGTTGGCAAGGATATGGGGAAAATGGTACTTTTTTACATTGCTGATGGGACTGCAAATTGGTGCAATCAATCTGGAAAGCAGTTTGGAGATTCCTTAGAAAACTTGGAATGGAACCAATGTTTGACCCAGCTATCCCACTCTTCAGTTTATACACAAAGGATTTAAAAACAGCATACGACAGTGAGGCAGCCACATCAATGTTTATAGCAGCACAATTCACAATAGCTAAATTGTGGAACCAACCTAGATATCCTTCAATAGGTGAACGGATAAAGAAACTGTGATATATACACACAATAGAATATTACTCAGTATTAAAAGGGAACACAATCATGGCATTTTAAAAATTAATTATTTATTTGTTGTAATTTGTTAAACATGATAGCAGAATACTATCGATGGAAATCGATGGAGTTGGAGGATATCATGCTAAGTGAAATAAGCCAATCCCAGAAAAACAAAGGCTCAGTCACTTTTGCGCTTGGCAGCAGGAGTATGTGGAGGAAGAGATCTGTTAACCTCATGGTATTTAGGAAGCAAGAAGAGATGGAGATGGGGAGGGGACAGCATCCCAATGTACACTTCATGGGCATGACCGGATTACCTAACTTTCTTCTTTTAAAACCCACCTTTTATGTTTCCATCACCTGCTGATAGTGCCACAGGTTGGCAACCAAGCCTTTAACATGTGAGACTTTGGGGACACTGCAGATCCAAATGATGACCCCTTCTTTCCCATTCTGGTGGCTTTCTGTGACCCTTGGCATTCTTGGTTTCATGACAGCAAAATTTTACTCTTTGGCCTTGCCTTCACTTGAACTTCTTCTTTGTGTGTCTTGGCATCTTCCTCTCTTTACACATACACCAGTCATTAGATTTAAGGCCCAGCTGAAACCAACATGATTTCATCTTAAGGTGATTACATCTTCACAGACCTTATCACAACTGAGGTCCTATTCACAGGTACTGAGTGTTAGGATATCAACAGGGCTTCTGGGGGGCACAATTCATTTGACAACACATTGATAAGAAAATACATGCATGTAGTGCTTCTATAGACACATTCCAGAGAAGTTTCTGTGGATGACTTATGCAAGATTAAACAAAGAGGCAGGAGCAGCTCCCAACAGAACTCAGAACGCAGGTTGCTAGCCAAGGTTTTCTTGTCAATGGCTGAAAATGAATAACATGTATCAATGTGTCTTGATGTATAATTCGCATCTCATCTACTTAATGATTATAGAGTTCTTTGTGAGCTTAAAGGACTCTCTAAATAAAAGGCAGATCTTTAGACTAAGATCTCTATAATTTACATTATCTGTGACAGGAAAGAAGAGACAGAAATATCTGTCTTGGCTTTAGCCCATGTTTTTCACCCCTAGAAGAACATGTGATATAGGAGGCTGGAACGAATGGTCCTTTTTCTTTGTGACTGAACAAGTCATAGAATGGGATTTGAAGCTATCTTGGCATTTTCTGGATAACTATTCCCTTTCTGTCAATCTGTTGTTAATCATAATTTGCAGAACCAGCAGCCCTCCTGTGGGTGAAATTTTGTGTTGTTTCCTTACCCCAGTGATTTCATATTTCCTCCGAGGTCAAGGAAACAACCACATTAATCATGTACCTTCCCTCTTATGGAGTGAGTTTACAACTATGAGGTGCTTTCCCAGCGTTGTGAAAGGGCTGCTCTTGTGGCTGGGTTAGCAAACAAAATTAAATGCAAAGCAACCAGGGGGAGCCAACAGGCAATGACTGCAGCCACAGACAGCAGTTGTAGAATCACATTACTGAAGTGTCATTATAAAAATTCTCTCCCTCTTCAATGATTGCTTATTTGAGATATAACAGGAAGACGGAACCCCGAGAAGATATTTTGCATCTATCAGTTCACCCAATTCTACTGAGAAACACTTCCAAGTGCACCTAGGATATAGTGATTAGCATTAAGCAAGGAAAGGGCAGAATAGAATATCATGAATTAAAATTAGTTGCAAGTGTTTTTGGTTTTTAGGTACATATATTAAAACTAAAGACCATATTCCAGATCAATAATAAACAAATAAACATTGTTTTGGGGCATCTCACACTATTATTTAGTGACTTAGCTTACGATGTTTGGGCATATTTGATTGTCCTCATAAAGTCAGGATATAGGAAAATCAGGTCAAGGAGGGAGAGTTTCTTTATAAATGGCTTCCTGCTTTTCCCATTGGCTTTGGTCCATTTGACATTCATAATAAATTCTGCAGAAGCTGACTCATTCGACCTCTCCTGTTCCACCTAGAATGGAATTCTATCAGCCAAGAATTCCATACTAAGAAGAGGCTGCATTGTCCTTAAAGAAAAGGGGGATAATAAAACATCATGTCACTGGATGTCCCCTTTCGTTCCCCCAAACCTAGCCACCTTAAGGGAACGATGAGAACAAGCCTAGGCTAAAATGTCCAGAGACTTCTTATCTTGAAGGACACTGGCTTTCTTTAGTTCACACTAGGAACTGAGCAAGGCAGAGTTCTTGCAGGGAGCCACTTTCTTTCTTGTATGTCAGGATGGTTGCTCCCTGGATTGCTGGTTATGTAGGCAAACGAAGTAACCTAATGCTGAGCTTCCTGCTGTAGCCTAACATAAAACCTCTTTCAGTGGGGACAGATGTGGTATTGGGGCACTGTGGAAAGGGTATGTGTCACCTGTCCTGCTGACTCCACCTGACAGAACACATGAGGGAGAGTAGATACTGCTTGGCAAGGCACTGTGAGGGATGGAGATACTGTCCCCACTGAACTCTTATACGAATAGTCACTGATTTCTTCTAAGCTTCCCTAATGAATTACACAGCTCACACCGTCTTCAGATTCTTTCTTTGGCCTCTGGGCCACGCATTCCACTGCCCTGGTGCAACTGAGCTGTGGGTGTGATAGTGGCTGAGACCCATTCTTCTGGCATCTTGAGTGAGGGTAAAGGGAAATCTAGACAGTGTGGCTCTATTACTGTCTCATGTTTAGTATGGAGAAAACAGAGGTATTGCAGAATATTTCAGTGGGGTGGCTCTGAGACACTCTGATGGAGTGGAATCCGTTTTGCAGCTTGCTGCTCTGTGATCCTGAAGTCTTTTTAGCACTGTATCTAGTCGTCTCATCTTAAATAGGAATAATATGGAGGATTGCCATACTCAGCTAATAAATCACAGAACAGTCAGTCACATTTGAATTTCAGGTGAAAATGATGTCTGTTAATATGTCTCATGTACTAAGTGTGACATGCTTATACTAATCAATTCCATTGTTTATCTGACTTCTTTAAATTTTAATGGGGGTTTCTTGATTTTTATTTGGCTGTCTTGAGATAGTAGGTACATCTCCCTCGTAGTTCATATTAGGTTAAATTTGATGGTATGAGAAAAGCATTCACATCACACTTAGTACATATGTTAGTATTATTTTTAATTAGAGCTACCAGTTTATATTAGGATTTTGTTAGGCACTTTAAAATTATATTATTGAACTTTACAACAACCTGCTGGATTAGGGTTAACAGTCCCAAGTTACGAGATAAAAATAGGTGATAAAGTTTGAGATTTGCACATCTAGTCTCTGTGATCTTTCTAGGAACTAAGATCTTTCTGGTATTCCACATTACCTTATTTTAGATTGTAGGAAATAGACTTTAAAACTCCATAAGGTGTGCAGTGTTAGAGTTTAATGGGATATAGTTAATTTTAAAGTTTTGGTATCTTAGATCTTTTAAGTCACTGTGCTCCTCCCTCTTTCCTTGAATAACGTTATGTAGCCCCAGGATGTACAAAAAGGTTCTAGGTAGGAAATACAGCCATCACTCTAGAAAATGACTATTATGGTCTCTGTCTCCCTATGAAACAGATGGACATCAGTGATACACTGTGTAATTGTAGCATTCACTGTTCTACTAAGAGAGATTCATCAGATATTTTGTGAATCATAGTAGATGATCTTACAATTTTAGATTTGGTTTCAGATTTGAGTAATATTTACCTGTTACCCAGAGAGCAAGCTGAGTTTGGACAGAGGACTGAAGGGAATTCCTAAGTGTGTTCTGTTCATGTTCCCAGTGGAGTGGAGATGGAGATATTGATGAAGAAGCTACTAGAATTGGGGCTGGATACTGAGTGGACATGAAGCTATTTGGTTTCCAGTCTTAATTCAGTTACTGTGAGGTAATTAAATGCTCATATCCACAAAAAAGTTCTAATGCCGCCAGCAAGAAGATGCCATCACCTGTTGACCTTTCCTGTAAAGGGCTTGAGTCAGCTGTGGAGACAAATTCCTTTTCATGCCTGAGATGATTAATATGGAGACCAATGTCAGAGTGGTTGGGGAAGGTTTCACTCCTGGGTGGAAAACTGACTTCTCCTGAGGATAAAGCCGAGGGCTAAGAGAGTGCTGTTTGGAGATGTGCCAGAGAGCATCTGGTCAACTGCTCCTTCCTTCAGGAGGCAGAGGGTGTGCACAGGGATTGACGCTGTGCACATCATCACAACAGCATTAATGGTGATTTAAGCACAGGCACAGCTTTAATTTATCAGAATAATTTTTACATTTGGTTGTATCATACTTGAAGCTAAGGTCCCACCTCCCTCTCATGTCACTCACTGATGGGTGGACTTTTTTGCAGCTTCTCTTTCCAGCCAGATTGTAAGTCTGTTTTGTTTTTTTTTTTAAACAAAACAATCTAAATGCTGTGATTCAGATATCTTGGATACTTACAGCACCTTCCCAGGAAATTTAGATTCTTTAATAGAAAGGGGCATCCCTGAGTTAATCCCCTGTGGATCTGTGTTTCCCTGGAGTCCCACAGAAAGTTATTTCTGATGTAACTGAGCATCTAGGTATTTCCTATGGAGGGAGGGTGGCAGGTACAACATAAACCATTTATGAAATATGATGATAGAAATTGGCAAGTGCTTGAGTTCTGTTTGTAATGTAATTTTTGTTATTATTACCAACTCTTTTCTCTCCTACTCCCACTAATCCTGAATATTTATGGGGTCAAGAGCTAGAGTATAAATACATATATAATATTCAAGACTAAGAAATCAAGTCAAAATACAATTAAATAATGTGGATTTCCCTGTATAACTTCACAGATAACAACTTTATTGCAAGAACTTATTCTCATGTAAAGACATGATTTCTTAATACTCAGAGCAAAATATTTTGTTTTTCAGGAGTAGGGATTGAACCTAGGGCCTTATGCCTTATGTTTGTAAGCAAGCTTCATTTTGATTATCATTACACGTGCCTGAGTATTCTGTTGGCTGCTTGTATCATGTTTGGCTTTTTGGGAAGCAGAGTTGGGAGGATGGGACTGGGAGGTTCCCATGAAACCCATGGAGTTCAGCCTATGAAAGCTGAAGGAACATGGAGCAGAGCTGAACTGATAAGGTTTTCAGAAAACAATGCAACTCTCATGTCTATGAAAGAAAAGTGGAGTGGCAGCAGAATTGGGCAGGAAGAACCTGAGACTGTGAAAGAGACCTGACGCAGCACAAGGATTTCCCATTAAAGGAATCCTGCACTGGACTGAAAGGGTCCTAGCATCCGGGCCATGCTCAATCATTTCATTGGCTGTGGCTGCCAGGGAGAACTTGAAAACCAAGGTTGACCTTGAAGGCTCTGAAGCTGGGTATTATAAACTGACTCCATTCCTGCAACTGAATGCCCTGATTTTCTCAAGGGATTTCCTGATGATGTCCCTCCACGGTTGTCATAGTCAAAACCTTATTTTGCATAGTTTTGATTTCCCATTCAGAAATGCAATGGAAGTAGCTCCTCCAGGACCCTAGTGAGCCTCTTTTTTGAGAGGAATTTTCTGAGAAGAGGAAGATGAAGGAAATGAACTAGAAGCCTACTAATTGGTCTCAGATTTCCAATTGGTCCTTGTTGCTACCCATTCTAAATTCCTTTGCCCTCATCAGCACTTAGGGTGCACATTTTTTTTTTTTTTTTGACTGTGTTAAGGGTGGAACCCAGGGCCTTGTGCAGACTAGGCAAGTGCTGTACCACTGAGCCACATCCCAAGCCAACACTGCATATCTTGATGCTTTATTTAAGAAGTCATATTGAGGATCAATATGTTTCTCAGGCCAGAACTGCTGCCCTTGTCCATTCACAGTCATAGCTGGGCAAGTGCCTGGAGGTTCCCAGGTGGGTCACCTGTGTTCCATGCATTTCCTCCTTGACCCACTGTGTCACAGCAGCTCTGCCTCCTCTTGCTAATCTAGGTCAAGTACTGTCCCAAGATCCTGACTTCTCTTCTTTCCTGTTAGTTCCAGGTCACAAGGAGTCTGTGGTGCCCAATGTCTGCTCTTGCCCGTCATCCCAAGTAACTCTTGTTGTGCCCCATGATAAGAGTAGCTCCCTGAGTTTTGGAAACATAACCTATTTTGTAGAGTCCAAAGTTGTGGAAATAGGCAGAAAATTTCCCCCAGTTTGGGGATGTAAATAAAGGTGGTTTGTAGATAAGGATGTAACATCAATGTGAAGAAAATAGCCCCGCCAAAAAACTAAAACCAAACCAAAACAAAACAAAACCCTACAAAATGTTTAAATAGATATTTTATCAAAGGTATACCAATGGTTTATATAAATGATAAATAAGCATTACGCATCACCAGTGATGAGAAAGATGGAAATTAAAGCCACATGAGAGTCTCTCAAATATTTATTAAAGTAGCTGGAAGATAACAACTATAACACTAATGAGTTGAAAACACCTAGTGCTTGCAATGATGTAGAACAATTGGAAATCTCCTGCACACCTCCAGGGAATGCAAAATAGCACTTTGGAATGCTGAATTTCTGACTTTTGACAGTTCCTTCTGAACTTAAGCATATATTTGCTGTATGATTCAGCAATTTCCTTCCTACATATTTACACATGACAACTGAAACTTTATGTTCACACAAAAGACATGTCATGTTAATACAAGTTTATTCATAAATGATTTCACTTGAAGAGTAAATAAACATTGTGGTAATACATACTTTGGACTACTACTTAAAAATAAAAAAAAATGTACTATTAATATACACAAAAATGGATGAATCTCAAATGAATTATTCTAAGTGAAAGAAGTCAGATTCAAAAGGTCTCCATAGTTCCATTTCTATGATTTTCTGGAAGTAAAAAACAAAACAACAAAACAAACCAAATTACTTTCTAGAAGTAAAAGAGATCAGTGGTTCCAGAAGTCAGGGGAAGGCAAGAAAGACTGACTAAAATGGGAGGCATGAAAGAATTTGGGGAGATTGATGGAAAACCCAGGATGTTGTGCATGGTAGTCAGCTGCTGTACCACTGAGCTACATCCCCAGCCCTTTTTAAATCTTATTCTGAGACAGGGTCTTGCTAAGTTGCCCCAGCTGACTAGAACTTGAAATCTCCTGCCTCAGCCTCCCTAGTAGCTGTGATTATAGGCATCACCTACATTGTCTGGTTAAAACAAAGGCTTCTTACTATCCACTGTTATAGTCTTTGCCACAGACCCGATCTCTCATTAGATTATAAAAAAACAAACAAACAAGCAGCAACAACAAAAAACAGCAAATAATTTTGTCCTGCTTTCATTCTTGCCTCCTCTGAAGACTAATACCAACTTGGATAGATTGCACTCAAGGCTAAGTATTTTTTCCCTTGTATCCAGGTGTGCAGTTTCATATTGTACCCCTTGAATCTGGATTAGCCATGAACCTGTTTTGGCCAAATGAATGTAAGCTAATATAATGCAAGAACGGTTGTGAAAAGAACATGTGCAATTGGACATTCCCTGTTTCTACTCTTGGAAGACTTTGCAATTCCATTGGGGTAAAGAATCCCAGTCTAGCCTGATGGAACACTTCTGGATCAGTTACGCCTGTCTTACAGTCTGACAGCCAAATGACCTTCAGAAGCAGAATTGCATACCTGACCAGCTGCTGACCAGAGATATGTGAATGAACCCGAGGAGACCAATAGAGACACAGGCTAGCTCAGTCCAGCCCAGATCAAACTGCTGAACTTGAGTCATTATCTAAATAAATCATTATTGTTTGAAGTCACTTGAGTTTGAGGTGGTAGGATATGCATCAAGTCTTACCCAAACTTTCACAAAACAGACACTGTAAATTGTTTAAGGTTTTGTTTTGAGTTAGATCATGTCACACCTCTGCTCAAAACCCTGTGAGGCCATTTTCCTCATGGTAGTCTGTGAGTGTGACCATGGGGCTCTTCCTCCTCTCTGACCTCATCTCCAATCAGGCTTCCCCTTGCTCAGATCCTCCAGCCTCACATTTCTTGCTGTTCCTCACACCCAGCAAATACCCTCCACGTGAAAGACTTTGCACTATCTCTTTTCTCTGCTGAGAACATTCTACTGCATATTCCTCTGGCTAAATCCCTTTAGTTCATCAACTTTTTCATACCTTCTAACCATTTTGTTTAAAGTTTCTCCCTCATTCAGAGCTTCAACATACACACTATGATTTATCTTTCCATTCTTGGAAGTGATGCGATCAGTGATTTACTTATTGTTGATATTTGTTGTCTAGCTCTTCCTTACTAGAATGTACAATACTTATGTGTAACGATTATTGTCTATTGTCCTTACTGCTGATTTCCTAGCCTGAACAGTAATTCTTGGCACAGATGAGGTCCAAAATAAATATTTACCGGATGAATTAAATACAGAAGGCATGGAGGGGATGTAGCAAGTGCAGGCTCCTTTCCCCGGAAGCTTTGGTTTGAAGAGGAGGGAAATCTTGCTGATTTTTAATTTAGAGAATTGAAACTTTTCATTTTTTGCTAGTTTGCATGTGTGTGCATGTGCACAAGGATGTAGTAACTTGAAAAATGATAGGATAAAATCAAATACTATTGGAAGCGATAGGAAGTCTTCTCTGTTCTAGATATTAGAAAGATTCTATTTGAATGAAAAGTGCGTCTACTTTGGTGCTTTTAAAATGTAAAAAGTGAATAGGTGTTTCAAAAGGTCAGACTTCCAGATTATCTTTTAAATATTCTCTTGTCTCTAAAATATGCCATATTTATATGGTGCTGTCCTTTGCATTGTGTGACCTCTGTGCTCATCCAAGACAGGCGAGTATTCTATAATTCAATGTTCCATAAGTCAGAGTGAAATGGTCTTTTTACAAAAGGAAGTTTGAAAGTAAAATTATGCTTTGCCACAAGTCTTAATTCTTAGTAAACACACCTTTAATCTTTTTGATACCTTGAGCATATTATCTTTCATGGACTTTGCAAAGGTCAGAGAAGACAATTTCCTTTTAAAATAGATCCCTTGTGATCATCTCATATTTGATTTGTTTGAAGATGAGCCTTTTAATGCTATTCTCTCCTTTTCCCTTCATTGATAATAAAAAAGAAAAAAAAGCAAAAGAAAAGGTATAACCTGTACTCTAATGCTTGACATATTAAATTATTTTTCTTCATCATGATATTCATATTTAGAATCACTTTAAAGTGTTTACCCAAACCCATTATCATGTTGGTCTTTGTGCAGAATGTCATGTTATAAAAGTTATAGATTCAGACTAGGTATAAATATATGGAAATAACTTAGTTTAAAATAACAGTAATATTCATGAGGACAGCATTTCACTCATTCATTCATCCAATGGAAAATTCTTGAGTGCTGATTATCAACCAGGCTCCCTGTTAAGCATATGGACAATAAAAATAAATGTCATGCATAAACCCCTTTCTTGCAAAGATCAGTTTAGTGGTGGAAGCAGACATTTAAACAGGATATTTGCTGTGAAACAGACAAATGCTCTTCTTTATATTCCAATACCAAATAACCAATTTTGAGCAAATATTTCATTTTATCAATTGTTTTAATATTCTATGGTCTTTCCTCAATATGTATAACATCAGAGACTGGAAACCCTTCTTCTTGCTTAGCCATTGACTTTAGCATGTGTTAGCTTTGACTGAAAGGACCAAAAGCATAAATAATTTGTGGTCCACTTTTTTTGCTTTCTGTCTCTGCAGGGAAGAATAGCATGATCTGTGGTGGGAAGAGAATTTGCTCCACTGCTTATATGTGTGGGCAAAACATAAATTTGCATACAAGACTCACCATGTATTTTCTTCTATGTGTTTATAATAGTCCAAACTCATGCCAGAGTATCTGAAATTTGAAATCAGTATGTTGTCTTGACTTAAAAAAGAAAGAAAAAAAACACCTTTGGAAACTCTTTATTTCATTGGACTTTTCCTCTATGTTCAATGCTGTGGTCTCTTATCCAATATCTTAGAATCAGGTATCATAGATACAGCATTGGAGGCTAGAGGTTTGATTTTCAATTTCTTTAAGCTTGAAGATCCAGCTGAGTATTGACCACTGGTGACACCAGGCCCAGGTGATACTATTGTTAGTATTCCAAGTTAAACAGAAGGACTCCCAAGGAGACAGATACATACTAGAAATACATTCACAGCTGTAATGGGTTGTAGAAGAAAGTATACTGAATTGCCTAAAGGCAGTATTTATCTTCATGGGAAAAGGCTTAGGGAGCCAGAGTAGATCTCTTTAATATGGAAAGAGGAGAATATGTTAGCAAGCACCATGCTAACTTCATGAGAGGATGTTAATTTGTGATTATTGTACATAAATCATTAAAACCTACAAATAAATTTACATGATGATCAAATTAAAGAATTCCTATCTGAGACTTCAGAAGTGCAAAGTAGGATTAAAAAGTGCAACGTAAAGACTAACAAAAAGCAAAATGAAAGGACATGTTCATATGTAAATATAAGACACAAATGAAGTATAGAGGGGAATACAGAAGTTTTGCTTAAAATGATCCTTTGGATGGGATTATATATATATATATATATATATATATATATATATATAATATTTAAATATATATAATAATATATATATAAATATATGTAGTAAATATATATATATATATATATATATATATATATATATATATATATATATATATATATATATATAATTAGACAAATTTGAAAGTAGTACCAAATTAAAAATACTAATATGAAATAAATATTCTAATAGGATACTTAATCCATAAAGACAAAGTAAGTGTGACCTCATAACAGTCTATTAAAAGTTATAGGGTTAATATCTAACTTCATGGGAAGCATTAATTTTCCTGATATGTATTGGAGAATGGTAAAAAATTATTGGGATATGTTTAAAAGAGCAGAATATAGGAGAATTCACTAAATTCTTTTTGCCACAAGCCATCAATATTTCTATCTCTGGTTAATGATCTTTTCTGTTCATCATCTTTGACTCAGACCAACAAGCTGGGAGCCCTCTGGAACAGGTAGAACTTACCTAGAAGGTTGAGGCACCTCTTGTAGATGTGTTTCCTTATCAAACTCTCAGTGAATGAGAATGTGCAAAGCCCAAAGATTACTGATGGAAATCATCAATAATTAAAGTTCATACAGCATTTCATATTTTATGAAGCATTTTCACATTTACATATCTCATCTCTTTGGCTTCTCGTTCTGTAAGATTGTATTAAGAGATAATATTACAGTTGTTCCATTAGAATAGATGTTCCCCCTAATAACTAACTATACACAGAATCAGTCCTGAGTTTTTCTATAATTATCTTTTTTTAAAGGAGCTCTGTTATTATCTTGCTATATTTGTGTTCATTTAAAAGTCATAGTTTCAAGGAAAAAAACACATGTTTTGGTCAGGACAATTTTAGTCACATCTGAGAGAAACTTACCTCAAATTGGCTTAAGCAAAATCAAAATAAATAAAAAATGACAAAAAAAATTCCTCCCCAAACGAAATCCATAGACTTTGTCTCATGCAGACCATAGCTAGGAAGTTGAAGCTTATTCAGTGGCTCAATCAAAGTGACTTTACCAGAAATATTTTTCTTTCCATATTTAGATTTGTTTTCCCAGGCTAGCCCCCATGCCTTCTTGCTGTAGGAGAGAAGGTATGGAGAGCCCCAGGCCTATATTTTACACGAAATGCAGAAGGAAGAAAAGCTTTAAATCTCTCAGGGTCAGTAAATAAGATAGTAGATCTCCAATTGGTCCTGATTGGGTTGTGCTCTCAGCTGTTGAACAAGTTACTGTTGACAGATTCTTGCCAAAGCTTCTCATGTGATTCTAGCAGTGACAAGGAGAGCCCATCCAAGCACACTGGCCAATTTCGCAAAGATGCCTCAAGGGAAAGGGGAACAATTGCTGGTTAGAAATAAATGATCATTGCCATAATTTACTGTAGGAGGTGGATTACAAAGTAAAACACATTTTAGATCATTGAAGTCCTAGTTTATTTAACTGTGCTCAAATGATTCTGTGTCCTCATTAGCAAAAGAGTGAAAGAGTAAGCCATATGTATAAAAGGCTTCTGTTTGGCAGAGCATATAGGCCCCGTTGCTAGTTGCCTTTCAGACTCACTTTAGTCAAATTAGTATTGATAAGGAATAAGATAGTTACCCCTGGGATATTCTTTCTTATTTAACTGTAGACATCACGATTTGAAGGGGAATTTCAGGAACCCTCACTAGGCAAATGTATAGAGTCTCATTTCTTCCTATGTTCCATGTTGGTTAGCCAATCTCAGGGTAATATAGAGGGTTTGTCTTTGGATTTTCCTGTACACTCAAGGTGGGGTGGGATGAAAGTAAAAATGGGAAACCAAGTCACAGCTCACGATGCCAACCTCTCTGCCCTTTTTGTGCCTTAGTGGCTCAATCAAAGTGACTTTACCAGACATATTTTTCTTTCCATATTTAGATTTGTTTTCTCATGCTAGCCCCCATGCCTTCTTGCTGTAGGAGAGAGGGTATGGAGAGCCCCAAGCCTATATTTTACATGAAATGCAGAAGGAAGAGAAGCACTCCTGTGCCCATTCTTTCTGTCCTTAAACACTCAAACAATTTCTTTTGCCCAAAGTAGACTTTCACAAAACACAGCAAGAGTGACCTACCTGAAAATGCTGAGGCTTTAAGCATGGAAGATGCCTGAACAAGGGATCCTAGGGTTTGCTTTCCTGAACACAGAACTTATTCAGCCAACTGATTACATGCACTGGATTGGTTTCAGTGAAAAGTCATGATCTTTAGTTGTCCCTCATCATTCTGCTCAGCATTTTCTATTTGTTCTGCTTGTTGGACAAGGTGTCCTGAATGCTTTTGTTGAGAAACTGTATTAGAAAACAAAATCTGAGAGCCACAGGTGCTTGCTGTGAGCAGGTGTTGTTTCGTTTAGGCCTTCTTAGCTGAGAGAACAAAATGGATGTGTTTCCATTAAGTTCCGTGGGTATATATTTCTAGATGGAACCATTTGTATATATACTTAGCTAAATGTGAGTTCAAATCAATGTCACCAGTTCCAATCCTTCACATTATCATTCTTGACTCTTCTTCTTTATCTGTAAAAGTCAACAGTGAGAAACTGCCCTCTATTTACTTGTTTCATTTATGTGTACATACAGTAGAAAGAAAATCACCAATCTATACTCTGAGGAGGATTAAGTATCACTGAGTGTGCAGTGCCTATTTCATTTCCAAATATACTTGGTGAACACTTTTCCCTCACTCTCCTTCAGTGAGATTGTTTAATATATTTAAAATACAGCTAGATTCTCTTGTCACAGTCTTCATTCTTTAGTGGAATAGCCCAACTTCCTAAATGATTATTCTTTTAAAATTTGCTTCTTGGTTTGTATTATATGGTTGTATGGGTTTTCATAAATGCAAAATGATATCTTATATCCCAAACTACAGCACCTATTGAGTCATTTTATTATTTTAATAGTCCTGAACTTCATCTATTCATCCCAATCCCTGCATCCTGTGCCTCTGGCAAAACTTGATCATCTTATTGTCCCTATAGTTTTATGTTTTTGAGAATGTCTTATAGTTGGAACCATATGATATATAACTTTTTTATACTGGCTTCTTTCACTTAGCAATACATTTAAAGTTTCTTTCATGTCTTTTCATGACTTGATAGCTCTTTTATATTGTTTAATCAATGAATAACATACTCCAGTTCGTTTATCCATTCAGCTACTGAAGGGCATCTTGGTTGCTTCCATTTTGGGGGAGATTATGAATAAAGCTGCCCTTTAGTAGCTGAATGGATAATAAACTGTAGTACATCCATAACATGGCACATTATTCATTGATTAAACAATATAAAATAGCTATTGAGCCATGAAAAACATGAAAGAAACTTAAAAAGTGTATTGCTAAGTGAAAAAGCCAGTATGAAAAAATTATATATTATATGGTTTCAATTGAAGACATTCTCAAAAACATAAAACTATAGGAACAGTAAGGTGAATTTATAGATTTGACATCTTACCAATATTAAGTCATTTGATTCATGAACACAGACTGACACTCCATTTACTTAGGTCTTTGATTTCTTTAGTGATTTTGATAGTTTTCTACAAATAATTCATGCATATTTGTGTTAGGTTTATAGCTAAATATTTCTTTTTTGGTGCTATTGTAGATATTATTGAATTTAAACTTTCAAATTTCAATTGTTTATTGTTGGCATATAGAAAAGTAAATGACCTTCATATATTAACCTGTGTCTTGCAACTTTGCTATAATCACTTCTTATCCAAGTTTTTAAATGAATGAATCAATTGAGTATATTCTGTTTATTAAATACCTTTCATTGTGTCCTATCTATCATTATAAATTATTTAAAAACGAATGGTATGGATTCTATATCTATACTCCAACATCCATTTTAGACATCAAAATGCTACCATTAAATAATCATGGAAAGGGCAGTTTTAGGAATCTTAATTTGAATCCTCACTCCACCAGTTATTCACCGAGCTTCAGTATCCTCATGTGGAAAACAGTTAATAAAATCTACTCCAAAGTGTTGTTTTAAGGGTCCAGTAATAAAATAAATGTATATGATGGTTAATTTTATGTGCCAACTTGGCTGGGCTAAGTTAGGCCTACAGAGCTGGTGAAATATTATTTCTGAGTGTGTCTGTGAGGGTGTTCCTGGAACAAATTATCATTTGAATCAGTAGAGTAATTAAGGCTGATCACCGGATGTGGGCTGCTATCATCCAATCCATTAAGAGCACGCAGAGAACAAAAGATCAGAGAAAGGGCAAATTTGGTTTCTGTTTAAGCAAGAAATCTGTATTCTCCTGCCTTTGGCCATTAGGGCCCCTGAGGCCTTGGTTCTGCAAGGAGACTTATACCATGGGCTGTCTGGTTCTCAGGGCTTCCCACTAGTACTAAATTATACCACTAGGTTTCTGTTTCTTCAGCTTGCAGATGGTATGTTGTGGGACATGTTGACTTCCCTATCTCTGAGCCAATTACCATAATTAATCTCCATATATATTTATATACATTTATGTATGAATATAAAAATATATTCATACATAACTTTTCCAGAGAAACACCACCAATAGGAGATATATATATATATATATAATTAAACATTTAAAAAGCTGATATATATATATATATATATATATATATATATATATATATATATATATATCCCCCCTATTGGTGGTGTTTCTCTGGAAAAGTTTGACTAGTACAATATATAAACATTATTTAAGTCTATAAAGATCTATATGCATTTATTTAACACAATACTAGTGATACAGTAGCAGTAATGATGCTAGTGTGAAAACCACCAGAGACAACAAACAACCCTGGAATCTTAATGACAAAGAGAAGGCATCAGGTTCTGTTTGTCATGATGTCTGTAAGTACTTTTATTTCTCTCTTCACATAAACTATAACATTAAAAATAGCTAATAAAATAATAAAATAAGGTAGAGCTGAAAGTTAGTGAATGTTCATGCTATGTAATTTTAGCGTAATACAAATATTTATGGGAAAACCCAGAATATTTGAGCACTTCAACCCTGAAACAACGGATTGTAGTTGAGTAAGTCTTTAATCTGCAAGCAATGGATTCCCCCTTAAATTTAGAAAAATGTTAAAGAATCTGTTAATCTCTTTAATTTCCTTTTTGTAAATAACAACAAAATAGGTTAACAGAAAAAGCATAACACATACATCATTATGAAAAGCTTTTACAAATTTTGGTGACCTTAACTAAATCCATGTTATCATAAAATTATTTGCTTTTCACTCAACAGTTTAAAGAAGTTGGAAGACCAACTGTGAACTTCCTGGGAGTCACTGAATTCATTGTCATGTCAAATCACAAACACAAAATCTTGACGGGAGCTTTGATGTTTTGGGCTGATGTGTGTAATTACATGCTCTTCACACAGTCCTGTGCTCAAATGCTGACTGTGCACTTGGAAGAGGAAATGATAGCTTGTCAGGATAGCTAATAATTTACCTGCAAACATTTTGCCTTATAAACAAAAACCTACAACGTTGAACTTATTTTTATGATGTAGTAGATGATTTGTTAATGTCTGATTTTAAAGAAACGTTTTTGTATATTTCTTTAATAGAGTTTTAAAATAACATCTCTCAATCTTTTCTTTAAATGTAAATAAACATTACTGCTATTTGAATACATTTTCCTGACTTACTTTAAAATCAATAATATATAGTATACCTTACTCCATTGTTGTTTTCTAGTGTTTTCATTTTTTTCCTTGTCGTTTTGATATGCACCGGGTAAATACTTCCATGTATTACTCTATCATTTGACACCAGCTATTCAATGTCATCTTTAACTGATTGCTCAAAAATAAAGGTGCAAGATATTAATTAATAAATCAAAGTGACTAGAAAGGCTTAAAAGCCATAGCCCTGGTTTCCAATCTTCTATTGATTGATTGCATTTCAAAAACTTGAAACAAACCCTCTACCTAATACCTGGGTTCTAGAGTATTGGATTATTTAAGGCCCTGCTTAATCATTCTTCAAAAACATTATTTAATTTGGCTTTTGAGTTAGTTTGTGTCCATTTTACCACTTCCAACTTATACTGGGTAAGACTAATAAAATAATAAAGTGCAAGACTGTTCAAAGTGCAAGACTGTTCTGAAAATAGAGAAGGGAGGGAGGAGGAGCTCTAGAGGCTTTTCTCAGCTCTCCCTTCATCTCTCTGTGTCACTTAGCATGTAGTGAGCTTCCTTATGACTCAATTTTCCCCCTCTGTGAAATGGGAGCATTAGACTAAGTCATCCACAGCTTCCCTCTTACTGGACTCTTAAAACATCACAATCCTGAACTGGTCTGAGCTTGGCTGATAAATCAAGGTCTAGGTCCTGATTATTTTAGACTAATAATTTCCTCGGGATCTTTTGAGGTATGCAATCTGTGACACTCATTTATGCTTCAAACTTCACATCTATTTCAATAAAGGCATTATTTAATTGGAATTTTTTCTATAATACACTAGAAAAAATATTGGGGGATACAATAATAGTAGCTATTTTAAAAGTTCCCTTTAAAATGTAAGTTTATCTTTTTCTCATGTTCTTCCTCCCTGCTCTGTTCTTAGTTGCTCTCCTTACAACAAAGAAGACATTTGGCATTTGTTTTTTAGGGATTGGCTAGCTTCACTTAGCATAATCTGCTCTAATGCCATCCATTTCCCTGAAAATGCCATGATTTTGTCATTTTTTAGTACTGAGTAATACTCCATTGTGTATAAATACTCCATTGTGTATAAATGGAGGGCAGGGAGGAAGAGCATGAGAAAAAGATTAACATTAAACAGGGATGAGAGGTGGGAGGGAAAGGGAGAGAGAAGGGAAATTGCATGGAATTGGAAGGAGACCCTCATTGTTATACAAAATTACATATAAGAGGATGTGAGGGGAAAGGGAAAAAAAAAAACAAGGGAGAGAAATGAATTACAGTAGATGGGGTAGAGAGAGAAGAGGGGAAGGGAGGGGAGGGGAGATAGTAGAGGATAGGAAAGGTAGCAGAATACAACAGTCACTAGTATGGCAATATGTAAAAACGTGGATGTGTAACCCATGTGATTCTGCAATCTGTATACGGGGTAAAAATGGGAGTTTATAACCCACTTGAATCTAATGTATGAAATATGATATGTCAAGAGCTTTGTAATGTTTTGAACAACCAATAAAAAAATAAAAATAAAATAAAATGTAAGTTTATGAGCTTTGAATGCTCAAAATTATTTTCCTTCTCATATAAATAAACAAATATATAGAAAATTAAATAAAATCCTTACATTTTCCTGGAACGCCATTTCCATCTTGCCCTTGGTGACCTGTCTTACCTCATCCCTGATGACTAGTTCCTTGTTCACTATCCTGCAGGATTTTGTACATCCAGCTGGACCCTGAACCTGGTAATAGGATCTTGGGACATGACTTTCCTCACTCTGTTTGGGTATGTTAACTGTTAGACCAGGACGCAAGAAAAGACCACTGGCTCCAATTAAAATCAAATTAAAGCAAGCTTATTATTTTGACCGGCCGGGCTGCCTTTCCCTCCCAAAAAGGCGGGAACAAGACAGCACCCCAGCTTTCCTACTGTCCAGCTTTATAGCCCAGAAAGTTACACAAAGGCGGGTTACAGGTAACAGAACTCTGACAAGCATCACACTAATGGTAGTTTACATTTTTTGCTGGCCCCAACATCAGAATTTATGAGGACCATTAGAGTCTCAGAGAGGGTCGTTGTCTGGCCAGGGAAGGCCAATATTTATGAGGTGTCACTAAGTTTCAGAGAGGGCTGCTATCTGGTCAGAGAGCCAGGCATGGGTGAGTTCAAGGCACGGACAGGCATTCCAAGCAGATTCAGAATTTGCAGTAATTTATAGTAAAGCCAAAAATATCTTTTTCATGGCTTTGTGGTGAGATTGCTCCCAATTTTAAGAAAAGATCAGGTTGGGTCTATCATTAACCATCTACTAAGATGCTTTGCTATTGCTTTGAGTTTCAAAGGAAGTCAAATATATTTGTTTAAAATAAAATCTCACAAAATTGGTTTCCTTCTCATTTGCTTCTAGTTAGCCTGTGTTCTCCTCATTTAATCTCCCTCTGATTCTTGTAAATCTGTTAGGCCAATCATGTGGTCATCTTTTGCCAGGCCGTCTTTATCTTAAACTTTGTCCTTCTGGTATTCTTCCCTATTAAACATTATTAAGACATAAGAGGATTGTGAATTTTCAGAGAATGAAAAAATGTAAAGTGTAAAATCTACATATAAAGCTGTACAGAAAATATTCCTTAAATGTTTCCAAAATGTTTCTAAATTACTGCATTTGATATTTTAATCTTGCATTGTATGCAGGGTAAGCAAAGGTTGAATCCCACCTTTAAGTAGGATAGATGGCTTTGCATGTGTGCCAGCATCAGAGGGACTGTAAACCTCCCTGGCCTAGCTCCAAAGAATCTCTCCGTTTTTTCTGCATTGTGTCTTGAATAAATGATTTGTCTTATTAGCACATAAAAAGCAAGGTTTCTGCTGAAATCTTCATCTACATAGGAATATCATTATCAGTCAATAACAATTTAGCAAGACCTGAATGACTTGGGAATACCACGAGAAAGTGAAAATCATGGTGACTACATTTGGTGGTGTTTGAGAGCTGGAGACAGAATGGGCATGAATGCCAAGATGGAAACCCCAAGAAGAGCTTCCGTAGAAGGAGAGAGGAAACAAGGCCACCTGAAGACAATGCAAGGACAGAAAACTGTGACTGTGTTACCAGTTTCATATAGAAATGGAGCCTTCTTCTATCTTACTACTTCTTTCTTTGATTCAACAAAAAATGTTGGACTATAGATATCCTTTTGGCCCCCTTATATCCTCTATCTCCCTTAGGAAATTAGAATAGTCACAAGTTCATTTTTTAAGGGGTGAACATTGGTAGGGCCATTTTATGGAGGTATCATTCTGAGAAATAGAACTCTATGACAACATTTAATTTCTGTCGTGACATGTTGAATTGTGAGGCTGTTGAAGAGACAACTTCTAGAAGGTCACTCTTCACTCAGATATATACCCTTTTCTTAGGAGACTCTCCAAGATCCAGCTTATTGAGACCTTGTACTAGTGCATTAGCTGAATCATATAATTTTAAATTTACATAAAACAAAGACCACATTCGTTAGCAGCTCTTTGACATCAGCACCAAATAAATAGGCAGAATCAGGAAAACACACTGTAGAGCCCACTCAGATTTATATCTTCAAATATTTAATATTTTTCAAAGTATCATTGTCCAGAAATCCAATTTACTTTTAGAAGATTTGGTTTACTCCTTTATTTAAATTAAAAAACTATTTCTTAATTTAAAAAATATATTTTTTTCAAATGTGCCACATGGATCTTATTTAATTGTGTAAGTTTGGATTGATGTGTGAGTTTAAAAGTAATATTAGCCCATGTCCAGGTTTACTATCAATCTTTCTGCTTAGTAATGAAGTAGAGTGGTAAAAATAGTAAAAGTTGCAGACAACTTTGAATTATTTTTTTTCAGCACGGATGAGTTCCCCACATCCCATATGGATGCATCACACTAGTCTATCTTTTCTATGTTCTCCAAAATGAGTCTGTTAAATGAGCCCTTAATTTTGTTTAGAAGCTGATATTAATTGTTCTGGAAAAAGTAGATTAAGCACTTAAATAAAAGCACATTTGCTAAATTTAACATGAAAGCGTTGATGCACATTGTGCTTGGTTAACATGCATGTGTTCAGAGTAACTGAAATTTGGATTATTTTTGCAACTAATTTTGAAATTAAAGTTGTTTTTTTTTTTTTTTCTACTTTGACCAAAGACTCATGGCAGGCATATGCTTGAAATCTGCTGAAATAGCTACTTAGTCCAACCAGCTTTCCCAACCAGATGAGTCATTTGTTTGCTTCATTTCTTCTTAAGACCTGTGAGGGGTTTCCAAGCTGTCCCTCTTGTAGCAGATGGGATACTCACAGGAGTCCATCCCTATAGCAACCACAGCCGCGCCGGGCAACCAGTGCTCTACTGATTTCCAAATAGCATGTGAGACCATTGGAGTCTGCAAAACCTTCCTTCTACCAACTGGGTTCCCTGCTGATGCTATTTGGATAATGTCTATTTTGACCTGTATTTCAGAAAAGACTGCTATTTTGTATGCAACTTATGAGAACACTCAACCTAAAAATAGAATTATCTTGGAGGGGGGAAAAACCCTTTTTATTCTAAATGCTTTTCTATTTAGATTATGTATTCTAAGTGCTTCACACGTCATATAAGGTTATCTACTATGAATAATTCTCTATCATAAACCTCATGAGTGAGGAAGACTCAACACATGTGGCTCTTTGGAGAAGATCCTTGATAAAAGTATGGACCACAATAGAGTTTTGGGGAGGGTTTAGCAGTTACTATATGGAAGTTTGAGTGAATTACTTGATACAGGCTAGGTGCTCAGGGAAAATACTTGGAAATTCCTATTTGGATCGGCGTGCTCCTGGCCATACATTTGCAATACTTCCTTGGAGGTTGTTTTGAGAATCCATTAGTCATTTTGGAATAGAGTTGGTGCTGCAAATAAGTTGGGACAAAGGCAGTTTGGAGTATACATTACAAAAATGGTTTGGTGATTCAAATGTAAAATTGGTTTGATGAGGTTTTGGAGGGTGTTCTTTTGGGGACATAGTGATAAGTATCAATGTGAGTTTTGAATTTTGAAAGGTATACTGATAAGAGTAATTTCAACAAATCGAAGCCTTTGGCCTGTATCAGCATAAGAGTTGTATTTGCTGTGTCTGAAGAATCCTGGCTCAGCACCTTGGCATGGCTTTGTTTTGACTGACAACATGATTATCTGGGCTTCACCATACTCTCCTGTTTCTTCTCTTAAATCTTGAGCTAGTTTGGGTTGGAAGGTAGGCGGAATAGAATCTGAACAAGGCATTTGGCCTTGAGCATTCCTACATCATAGTTAACACTGACAGGTGGTAGAAAGTAGAAGCCAGGTGGAACCACATAAAGCCTCTCACTTCTGTCACTGTACAGTTAAGCTTTTGCCTGCCTCACACAGTAAATTAACTATTTAGAGACGTTTCAAGAACAATCCCTTTCTGAAAACAAATTCCCATGGCTTAGTTTAAGTTTACATCTAGCTACAGCAGGGAACTGAAGTGAAAAAGAGTCCATCCACGGAGTTCCAAATCTTGACTTGCTTTCCATTCCTGAGCCCAGGCAGCTGACGGGATCGTTGTTTTCTCCATTTTGGGGTGTCAGATAAACACAGCTTTCACATCATGCACACACTGCAGTACGCCCGCATATGGCTTCATGGAGAATTTCATATTTATAGGGTGGCACTACATGTAACATGAAATCTGAAAGAATTGGGCCAGTCTTGGACTCTGGCCAGGGAGTTTTAAGTTCTCAGAAACGTGAACATTATATCAGGGACTTTTTTGTAGCATGGACTAGGAATGAGGACTTTGAGGATAACATTACAGGGGAGCTCTGTTTTTCAGGTAAGTGTTTCCTTGCCAGAGAATTGTACCTGTTCCCCACAAGCACATTTGCTGTGCTGCCAGCTGTTTGTTGTCATTGTTTGCAGCCTGAGCAGGGGTCTGCTTCATGGAGGCTTTCTCCAGGGTGAGAAGCATTGAACAGCTGTCACTAAGCTGGGATCCTGGCCTCACTGCTGCAGATCGATGTGCAGAGGGTTTTTTAGCCTTGCCCAGAACTCTTAACAATTTGGTTGACTATCTACTTGTAGGCACCTGACCCTCTAGCCTTCTGCCCTCCATCTCCCGTTATCTTTCAGTTCATGACAGTGTGCATTTTGCTGGAGATTCCTGAAAGCCTTGGCCTTCTCCTTGGTACACATGGCCTCTTGTGTTTCTCGAACTTCTATTTCGTGGTCTGCTGCTATTTGGGAATACATCAGCTCAGGCTTCCCCTCAAGCTGTACACTCAGTGCCTTGTTAACAAGACTCTCTTCCGTTTCCACCTATCATCTAGGATAGTTAAGACTTAGAGTAGTGGAAACTATGAATACCAAACCTTCTAGCAGCTTTGAATTGCCATGGCTTGGAGTTCAATTATCAGGCACTTACTGTGTAAGCTTGCTTGACGGTGACTAAATTCATTATTTGAAATCCCTTTTGCTATCATCAAAGGGTTAGTCACTTCAGAAATCTGAGTGAATCAGAAGAGAAAAACTAGTAGCTGAAGGGTTCCAATTAAGTTCTTTGGAAAGTCATTGAGAATAAATGGATAGGACTTTTCTTTCCCCCTTTTTCCCAACTAGACTGGTGAAATTGTGATTGGGACCTAATAAATCAGTTCTCAGCTTTTGAAGACAATATAAATTTTTAGTCTTTAGACTTTGTGAAAACCCAAGACTTGAGATGGGTTGGGCATATGTATCTAATTTCATAGACAAGATTTTATAGATACATATATATGTGGTTAAATTCTGAGCACATTATTAACATTTGTTTTTTTTACTTAGAATTTCAAATTGGGAACTCTATTTGCCAGATTTGGAGAATGATCTCAATAATTATCTGCAGTGTACATGAGGAATTTAGAAGTAATCAATCATCTCCTTTTAAAAGAAAACAAAAACCAAAACGTTAGCAACTTGCTTCCTGTTGGCATATTTGTTTTTTCCTTTTTATTCTATTCTTGTGCACTTGTTTTCTCTTTCTGCATCACTGGTAAGTACAATTTGAGATCAAGAGGCCGATAACATTCTGAGAAAAACCAGACTTGCTTAGCTCTTCCCCCTTTACCATTTTCTCCTTGAGAGGAAGGGGGGTATTCAGTGTTGGGTCTTCCTGATTGGCTTGAGTGCTCTAGAGTTTGTGTTCCTACAATGGAACATCAGTGCTCTTTCATGAGGGTGGCCTAAAATACAAGCCCCAAATGTCATCATTCTGAGCACCACATTTAATGACGTGTCCCTAACTATCTTCTTCCTGTGGACTGTGAGTAGGTATGTTCTTAGCTCTGACAGCTGCCTTCAGCTGTGAATTCAAACTGCAACCTGAAGCACTTGGTTTTAGCCCCTTGTGGTCTCCCTTCCCCCACCCCCCAACTCCATGGGGAATACAGAAATCTATTGGGATTAATTTTTTTTTTAACAGGCATTCAAAGTGACTTGAGATCACTGAGTAATTACAGTTCAGTGCAGAAATTTGATGCTAGGAATACAAAATGAGTGATGGATCTTTGATCATCAGGAGCTTAGAGTTTGGAAGAAATGTTAATTAAATAGGAACCTATATAAATGTAAAACTGGAAATCAAGGAAAGGGTTCTAAAACAGAGGAGACCTGGTACCCAAAGATACCTGAGAAAGGAAATGAATTCCTGAGGATGTAACAAGAGCTAGAATTTGAAGCATATCTTAAATGGAAGAAAAAGAAAGAAGCAAGGAAGAGGGGAAAGAAAAAAAGAAGGATGGAAGTAAAGAGAGAGAGAGAGAGAGAGAGAGAGAGAGAGAGAGAGAGAGCGAGCCAGCTAAGTAAATAAAAGGTAACACAAATACCCACAGGAGTAGGTTCCAAGGTCTTGGGATAGGATAGAGCCTAGTTGGTAAAAAGATATAAAGAAGGGCAGAATCACTCTAGTACAGAAAATGAGGAGGAGAGAATGCAAAATGTAAAGGGTAGATATATCAGTGAGCAAGATAGCCTCCACTCTAAGTAAATATACATGGAAGGGCTGGTGGAATGAACTTGAGAGATGTCACCACCAAATGTCAGAGAAGCTGCTATTAAAGATGGCAGCCTGAAGCATGTGTCCTTGAAACTTCCTGGATATACCCAAAATACTGAAAGCAGGAACTCAGGTTTTGCACATCCTTGTTTATAAGCAACATTATTCACAGTTGCCAATAGGTTAAAGCAGCCTAATAGTCATTAATAGATGAATAAATAAACAAATTATACACATATACTGAGTTATTAGTCTTAAAAAGGAATGAAATTCTGACACATACTATAATACATAGGTGAACTTTGAAGACATTCGGCTAAGTGAAATAAACCAGACACAAAAGGACAAATGCTGTATAATTCCACGAATATGAAGTATGTAGAGCAGTCAAGACAATAGAGAAAGCAGAATGGGGTTGTGGGAGTCATCCCTCAATGGGTATGGAATTTCAGTTTGAGAAGTTGAATGAGTTTAGTTAGGAGACAACTGGTGTCAGTAGTTGTATAAAGCTATAAATGTGCTCAATGCCACAGAACTGTTCACTTAAGAATGGTTAAAATGACAGATTTTATGTTATGTATATTTTACCATCATAATTTTTAAAATTTAGATTAAAAAAAATCACTGAGAATTCACTTTGAAAGTCACTTCTGTACACATGACTTCCTTCAAGTGGCATGAAAGAATCAAGAATTTCCTTCTCTGCATGAGTTCAAATCTCATGTGAGGGCCTCCTTTGTTAAGCTCTAACCTGGAGCCGTATAGAAGAGGTTCTGGAAAGTGTAAGTTATTTTCTTCTCTTCTGCATCTCAGAAGAACTTTTAGGTGGGGTCTGATGGAAAAGTTACAAAAGATAATTCAGGGTAGAAATACCTTTGCCAAGTCAACTTCTGTTTTCCTTCAGCAACACTTTTATGGTTAATTTCCAAATGAAGATAAATACAGCATTATATATTTACTAACATGATACAGTTATTCTACATCAAATTTAAGGTGTGCTCACATTCTTTCCAAAATGGAGACATGAAGTTACAAATCTCTGGTAATGTTCATTTTTCTCTTAATTTAGTCACAATGCACACTGGATGTCTACAACTGAAATATTAAATTGGAGAGTTAAGCATTATTTGTAGGCCTCATATTAATACAGGACAATAGAAAATGAATATATGTAAAACATGCACACAGAATTTTTCTGAGAGCCATTGAAATAAATGCATATATGTAAATCTATGTTTATATATATATATATATATATATATATATATATATATATATGCATAATGCAATAGACTTCATTTCTGCAGCTGGTCATGTGATCATAGTATTTGTAATTCTCTTCTTTCCCATGCCTTCTATGTTCCCCTTGCCTTCAGTTAGCAACATAAATGGTCTTGAATATTCATATGGTAGGGTGACCCAAACTCTCTGGGTTATGATCGTGTTGCTATCAGGTTTCCGTAATTTTCTATTAAATTTTACCAGCAGACATTAGAGTACTAAAGGTACCTGAGAGAATTTTCTGGGTTCAAGATACATAGTTATCATTCTCTCTCTACTTAACCCTCTACATTAGGATCAATCACCAAAGCCAGTATAGGGACTTCCTTCTGTGGTGTGGCATGGGAAGTTTCAAATTCCAATGCTATGTAATCCTTAATATATGGCAATGGTTAAATAACAATGTAAATGTACTTAATAACAAACTGTAAACTTAAGAATGGCTAAAATGGTAGTTGGGCACAGTGGTGCACATCTATAATATCAGTGGCTCAGGTTGCTGGGGCAGGAGAATCACAAGTTCAAAGCCAGCCTCAGGAACTTAGTGAGGCCCTGTCTCAAAATAAAAATAAAGTGGGTTGGGATGAGGCTCAGTGGTTAAGCACTCCTAGGTTCAATCCCTAGTTACTCCCCCTGCCCCTCCCCCAAAAAGAAAGATTAAAATGATATATTTTATGTTATGCATATTTTACCATAATAATTTTAAAATTAATATAAATAGCAATAATCAGAGCCTAATGTTATGGATATAAGAAGCAAACACATAAATAGCTGATTATTGGGAGAAGGTGAGAGGGCCCACGCTTATCTTCATCCCTTGCTTCCTGGACTCATATTTTCTAGCCACAGAAATCACTGCATTATCTTTTCATTACTGTGATCAAATGCATGACAAAAGTTTAGTTTGGGCTGAAGAGTTTTAGAGTCCATGGTAGCTGAGTCCATTACTCGATGCCTGTAGTTAGGCAGAACCAGTATGGTGGGGGGGGGGGGGCTTGGTAAAGGAAAGCTTCTCCGCTAATGACAGCCAGGAAACACAACTAGAGAGCACATGAGGAGCCAGGACAAGATATAATCTCTAATGGCATGTCCCCAGCGACCTATGGCCTCCACCCACACTCCACCTGCCTACAGTTACCATGAAGCAGTTCATTCAAATTATTAATCCATCAAATGGATTAATCAACAGATGAAGTTACAGTACCAATAGTACATAGTATTGGCTACTATTTCAAAGTATATACTTATTCTTTAGGGAAGTACCCCAGGTTTTTAAGGTGTTTTCTCCCTGCTGGCATAATAATTGAATCTTTTGTTGTAACACCAATGAATTACAAGGTTATGAGTCCATTTCCACAATTAATGTCTTATGTAAACAATTCTTTGATTGGAAATCATACTATATTGAACACCACTCTAGTGAATATAGCATTTCATCAAGTCCAAAGTTAGTGATATTGTCAAAAGTTCTGTGGTCAGCGAAATCAAATCCATATACAAGGCAAGGGTTTATTCCAATAAAAACATCTTTTTCTTTCTTCCATAATGAAGATATCCAATATTACACCCCCTACTTGTTCGAATCCCCCCAAATATCCTTCCCAGCATGCCAATGTTCTATCATGGGCTAAATTTTGGCATCTGCTATTGGGAAGTAGAACTGAATCGTGGCTATAGGTAGGTAGCCTTGATGTATAGAGAACTGTTGATGCTGTAGGAGTAGTTGCTATGGAAATCTGAGGCTCTTGCTCATGAAATTTAATTATACCTCAGAATCTCTTTAGGTCTGTTATTTATATAATATATCCATTTTATGATGGAATGCTGTTGTTCACACCCAAATGTATAGCACGGTGGGTCAAATAACTTCAGTTCATGGTAAGTAACTTAGGACTCCTGATACCTGTATGTCCTTTGGTCAAGCATTCAATTTCTACCAGGAGACAATAGCAAACACAGAATTATTTCTCAAGTGATATGAATTATCTGCAAAGGAGAGCATGGCTTTGATCTACATTTCTGAGGATTTCTTATTCTTAGAGTCTTTGAAGTTCATTTCTCTGTGTTGTAATCATTACAAGCACTAACATGAATTGGATCTGCTGTGATATATGAACCAAATGTCAAAGCAACTTTACAGAGCTTGGGTCTGATGAAAAACTTCTCTAACTATGTGATCCTCTCAGAACTTCTGGATATACAGGTTGCTGGTGAGTAATTCAAGCAAAAGCATACCCAAGTAGGTTCTATAGTTTTACCTCCTCAAATCAAAGAACGGTGCCTCTGTCTTAGTGGTAGATTTTGCAAAATGAAACAATTTATTCTGCACCTTGATGGGGATATCTTGGAATGTTTCAGACCACTGGAGTCCTGAAAATACTAAACAAGATGACAGCATCTGAATTTTCACTTTTTCATTTTGTGATCTTAGGTTATAGAAGGGAGACTTACAGGATATACTTTTAGAAGTAAAGGAAAGAATTATCCAAGGGAATTTACTAACTTTTTATTCAAAGGTCTCTGTCTTAGGTACTTGAATTGGGTGATAGCTATGACTCTCTATTCTATTGATTCAAGTCACAAAACCATGAGGTCTAGATTACTTTGCTTATGTATATCAAGTAACATTTAAGTAGATCTATTTCAGTCTTAGTGACTTCATGTTAAACTAACTATGGGCAAACAGCTCTGGGGATCAACTATTTTGAGGGCCTCTCTGGCTCTGAAGCCCTGTGGCATTCACACACACTTGGTCTTTGGTGGTATTCTTTTTCTGCTAGCTCTGCCACAGTGCACATATGGTATCTAGAAACCTCAGCACTAAGTTACAGAGTTAACCATTCTTAGCACACCTTACATTTATAGAGGCAAATAGGAAAGGGGAGAAACATTCTACTTGATTTCTCTCACTCTGGGATTGTGTCATCTCTGTTGAATTCAAGGAGGCCCTTTGGACCGTGGCATTTCCCATTCTAATCTCTCATCTGTAGAGAATTGTCATTGTTATGGTTTGGATAGTAGTGTCCCCCAAAAGCCCAGGTGTGAAACAATGCAAGAACATTCACAGGTGAAATGATTGGGTTGGATTAACGGAGTGGTAACTAAAGGTGGGTAGGGTGTGACTGGAAAAGGTCCATCATTAGGAGCTTGCCTTTGGAGATTATGTTTGGTGAGCTGAGCTTAGCCTTTCTATGCTTCCCTCTGCCACACTCCTCCACCATGATGTTCGGATTCCCCTTGAGCCCTGAAGAATGCAGCCGGCCTTCTATAGACTGAGATCTATGAAACTGTAAGCCCCCATATAAACTTTTTCTCCTCTACAATTGTTCTGGTCAGGTCTTTTAGTTGCAGCAGTGAAAGAGCTAATTAAAATAGTCACTAAGGAACCTTTCAAGATGCTAGCTATCTTTGCCACCACATTTCTCAAAGCTTGGTGAAGCGAATACTCTCTGGGCCCTCCAAAGGACATGAGGAATGGATAAGCACTAACATGTGAGAAATCTAATCCAGCTTTCTAATTTTCCTAATTTCTCAGATTCCTTCTTTTATACACACTTTGAAAGTTCTAGCATCTCATTTAGTGCAGCACAATGTTAATTTGGACTTCAGTCAAGAACTTCATAAACTCTTAAAGCTACACAAAATTCTTAGAACACATAACCCTGCATCCATAATCTCTGGTCAGTATTTGCATACTAAATTTAGCTTAGTCCAATAACACAGTCCTTGTATCTCCTAGGTCTAACATGGTCAGGATCTACTTCCATATGTAACTACTAATAACATAATATATATATGTAATGGAAAATTATACCATTCATTTGCTATGCATAGTATATATCTTCTAGGTCAGATTTTGTGGTGGTTATCCTAAAAAATGCCAGAATCTAAGAATACTTATGAGCTTGGAAACAACAAGAGGTAGTAAAATAGTAATAGTTCAGCATGAACTTTCAAGGCAATCACTTAGGCATGGTTATTATATGGTTTCAGACAAGTGGGAATTGCTAATTTTACACAAGACAGGAAGGGAGAAGCTGCTTTTGTTGAAGAGAGAAGTCCAGAAAAATTATGGGGAAGGCTAAAGTTATTATATTCATCAAAGTACCCACAAATATATCCATTACAATTACTAAAATCCCATTTTTTTCACCAATGCTATAATTTAATGTTAAGCACACTACCAAGCCTATGAATTAAGTTTGCATTGTAATTCAATCACTTACACAATCATATTTCAGTTTTCACCAATCTCACTATGGGAATTCAAGAAATAAGAAATAATAAACTTGAAGTGGGAATTTAAAACTCTGATCCTGTCATTTTCTTTCTCTAATTTCTCCATTGCACTTATCTAAAGTGGCATCTATTGCAACAACTACTTTGTCTTTTAAAGTTTTGCTTTATGAGACTTTGGACTTCAGACCACATAGTTTATAATAAAATTGTAAAGATTACTGGTCTTCTTTGTTGTCATTCATTAGGATAGGAGAGACTGGAATACAACCAATTCAAGAACTAAGTGGCTCTTTGGGGGCAGGTTATAACTTTGGTTTAGGACATATAGACTTGGAGGTGCCTTGGAAGTGCTCAGCAAGGATGCTGTGCAAGCAGCACACTGGGTCATACTATGTACTTTAGGAAGGCTCCGAAGGGTTCTAATGGCTCTGGGCAGTTACTCTTTGTTGACAGCCACCAAGGATGGTTAAAACTCCCAGTAACACTCAATAGGAACTTTAAAAATGGAGCAGCCTTATATAGCAATGCTATCTTTCTGCTTTTCTATTTCATACCCTGAGGCAGGCTGGTTCAGGTGAGCTGTCCTCCCCAGGGATGTTGCCAGAGACTGCAATGACAATCTTTATTTTTTCCTGGATTTATTAAGTTTCAGTAATTAAGGAGCCTGGCAAATCCATATATCTCCTGATATCCCATGGGGATTGGCCTGATCTTTTCTAATTGTGGGTATTGTGAGTGACTGGAAGTTTCTCACACAATATATGGGAACTCATAAAAAAAACATTAAAGTGTATAAAATTTCTATCATTTGTAATTCTCTAAGGAAGAGTTGTCTCTTGCCCTCCACTTATTTATTTATATCCCTATGGACCTAGATGTATTTGTTTTATATATTGGGTTATAACCCATGCTACTTTATTTTGTTGCATAAATTGTTCCTATTTTGGCCTTAGAGAGTTTTTTCAGGTTGGCTCCTGGGTCCCTATAAAGTCCCTCTATCCTTTTGTTCTAGAGTATTTATCCACTTTGTGGTACTTCAAGATGTTCATGGTTCATCTCTGGTTCACCCAATGGGAGGACGGCAGTTAGACATCAAGATCTGAACACTGCTGTCACTTGCCTTCTGCTTGAAGGGCATCCTCTACTGGGTGTGCCTCATCATGAAGTTCTGCTGGTAATCAAGTCTATCAATTTTTGTTTATCTGTTCGTTTTGAACTTTGGCTGCTGTAGTTTTCTCACATGCATGTGCTGATCAACCTTGTGTTGAAAACCAAAGGAAACCCTCTGAAGATCTCTAGAGCTTTTTCCCTGAGCAGTTTTCTATTCTCCATGTTGCTATCTCAATTCTGGTGATCTGTGTCCAAATTTCAATCTGCCCTGGCCTTGCCCAATTCTGAAGTTTATTTTCTCAAATTGGAGACTGACCATTGGGCTCATTTTGCTTTTCCTTTCTTGTGCTTCTGCATGTGAACACTGCAGGCAGTGATCTTAGGCAATCTCAGAATAGGGACACTTCATAGATGATATCAGAACCTCGAAATCCCAATATGCCCCTAAATCCTTTTGGTCTATAGGAAGTCTCACTGCTGGCAACTGAAGACCATACCTCTACTCTGCAACTACTTACGGATATAGAAGGTGCTGCCTTGCATGTGAAGATCCATCTCCACCTCTCCTCCTGGGGGCTGGACTAATCACTGGAGTTACTACAAAGTAACCTGGCAGTGGATTGTAGGGAATTCTGGGAACTTGGGAAAAATGTTATTTCCTGAAAGAGTTGAAAACCCTCATCAATATATAGTGACTAGATCTTGAGGATAGTTGAGAGAGAGAGAGAGAGAGAGAGAGAGAGAGAGAGAGAGAGAGAGAGAATGAATATGAATCTGGCAGCATCACTGGGGAGGACAGCTCATCTGAACCAGCTTGCCTTAGGATATGAAATAGAAAACAGAAAGATAGCATTGCTATATAAGGCTGCTCCATTTTTAAAGTTCCTATTGAGTGTTACTGGGAGTTTTAACCATCCCTGGTGGCTGTCAGCAATGTGTGAGAGAGAGAAAGAGAGAGAGAGAGAGAGAAAGAGAAAGAGAGAGAGAGAGAGAGAGAGAGAGAGAGAGAGAGAAGAAACAAAGTCACAATCCTTTGCCTAATTTCTGACTTGAGTCATTTTCAGACTTCAAACCCATTGATGGAAAAGAAAGACTGGATCCCTATTCATCAAAGGTGATTTAGCTGCTGCCTCTCCTGAAGATCCAACAGGTCAACAGTGACTGCAGATAAAAGCCACCACCTCTTCCAGAGACAAATCAAGCATTTGGTGACAGAACAAATCTATTTGACATTTTTTACTCTGGAATGCACAGTGTCTTGACTGGAAATGATACATATTTGTGGAAGGATATGCCTTTCTTACTTCCTTGGTCAGCACCATTATTTGAGGGTTTATATTGTTTGATCTACTGAGAGTCTTTGATGTAGATCATTGCTTACAGTCATCTCAGGCCAGGATCATCTCAGGATCCTGTCTATAGCAAAGGACGATCATGGTTCTATCACAGAACATACTACTCAGAAACTGTTGGCCTGATGGAGCAGTGGTCTGTCTAAAATCCAATTTTTAAATGTTTTTCATGTATAAATGGAGAAGAATTTTTCATTTTTCTGGTGGTACATGATGTAGAATCCCACTGGTCATGTAGTCATATATATACATAGGGTAATAATGTCTGATTCATTCTACTATTCTTTATACCCCATACCCCCTATCCTCCCTTCACTATCCTCTACCTAATCTAAAGTAACTGTATTCTTCCCTAATACTGCCCCTTTCACTGTTATTGTGAGTTAACACCCATAGAATATCAGTTATCAAGACTACAAGCAACATTAAATGTTGGCAAGGTTGTGGGGGGAAAAGGCACACTCATACATTGCTGGTGGGACTGAAAACTGATGTAACCATTATGGAAAGTGGTATGGAAATTACTCAGAAAATTGGGAATGGAACCACCATTTGACCCAGCTATCCCATTCCTTGGTATATACCCAAAGGACTTAAAATCAGCATATTACAGTGATGCAGCCACATCAATGTTTATAGCAGATCAACTCATAATAGCTAAACTATGGAACCGACCTAGGTGCCCTTTAATAGATGAATGGATAAAGAAAATGTGGCATATATTCACATGAAATATTACTCAGCCTTAGAAAAGAATAAAATTATGGCATTTGCAGGTAAATGGATGGAGCTGGAGAATATCATGGAGCTAAGTGAAATAAGCCAATCCCCCAAAACCAAAGGGTGAATGTTTTCTCTAAAATTTAATTTTTAATGATGCCATATTGTACAAAGAAAGACATTAAGTATTACACTGGTTTTCTAAAGAGGTGTCGATTATAACCATTATTATACATAACATATTGATAATTTCATTCATGTGCTTTTATTACAAATAGAAATTATCTCTCTTAAAGTGAATTTATTGGTAGATACCCCAAAATTCACAGGATAAATGCAAAGCAGAGTATTAAACAGAAATGATAGGAACTAGTAATGGTAAACTTAAAATATAAACCATTTAATACCAGAGTTCTAATATCTTCACAGAGGAATCAACTCCCTGTATTTCTCCATATCTTGATTCACTGTGTTCAAATATCAAAGTAGCTGGGTAGAGATGCCAATTACTATTGCTTACTTTGTATTTTTACATCGTACCCTTTGATAAGCAGGAAGAGGTCTGATCTACCAAAGTCCCTGGGGTTCTCCTTGGTCTTCATAGTGGGAGGGCACTCTTATTTATCATGTAAACATGATAGCACACAATGAGGCAAGAGGAACTACTTAAAGGAAACCATGCTGCTATTAGTTAAGGGAGAAGTGGCTACCATATGACTAGAAAAACATAATTTCCCTCTGATACACATTTAACTAGTGTATATATATATATATATTTTTTCTTTTATTTTGATAAATGCACAATTTGTGTTCTGGATATATTGATGAACAACCTTACTCACTTCAGACACCATCTTCTTTCCCATCTGCTCCATGGAGGTTGGACAAAGAGACTGATTCCTCACTGCCTCTGGTGGCCAACCTCTCACTGCCATTGGGGGCAAAGCTGGTTTCTGCTGCGCATGCCTGCAGTTGTCTGCGATGCTAATGGGTTTCAGGGCCTCTGAGGGCCACAGTGGTACTTCATTATGTGATGTCCTCATTAAACCAAAATTTTCCAACAATCCATGCCAAAATTCTTCCTTACCGAAGAAATTTTTCCCATTGATTAAAAATCTTGTTTCTCTCGGAGCAGATTAAAAAAAAAAATCTTGAACCTGGACACCGAAGGGATGCTATTTGTGACAGCAAAAATAACTCCATTGGTTTGTGCTAAGAGCCCGCTTTGAGGGAATATGCAGGTCCTCAGGGTGTACTAGGACCCAAAGGTCTGTAACAAACTCTCTCACACATTGCAGGCCGTCCCCAATCCATGTACTCCTTTGGCCATCTCCTTTTCTCTTTTATTGTCACTGCTTTCTCCCCAGTAGACCTTAATCAGTTTCTGTTACCAAAGACTGTGGTCCTCTCTTGCTCCAAGGCCAAGGCAAGTACATCAAGTGCCACTTATTCAGATTACAAAAATATCCTTTCTTGTACAAGAAAGTTCGACAGGGGTCTTAAAAGTTCTTCATTGCTGATTGTGTTTGAATTCATAAACATAATATCTGTAACTCGACATTTTAGGTAATATCTAATCTATTTTTATGGAATAAACTGAAAGGCAATGGTAAGAAAATAGTAGATGGTTGGCAGAAAATTATTCAAGCGGTTCATGTCTCCCTCTTCAAACTAGTTTCAAGAGGGTAGTGAAATAGAGCACCCTGAAAGGAAATGTGTTTTGCTGAAGGACAATGAAATCATGCTAAATTTAATGAGAATGCTTTTAAATTGTTCCTATTTCCTCTTTCAGGTGATGCTTGAAACACATTTATTCTATTCTCCTGATACTATGACAGGAAAGAAATTGTATTATTACTTCAAATACCTAGGGAAAAATAGCTGATTACTAGTTTTAACTTTCAGAATATTCTCAAAGCATGCTCTTAAAGTGCATTTCTTTGCCTTATTCTCAGTGACAGAGAAATAAGGCCACCGATTTCCATTATCGTTAATGACTGTTGTAATGATTCCATGCCTGATGCTTTTGATTTTTGTTTTAGAAAACACACCTACTACTGAGACTAACTCTCTTTATCGTTCACTCTAAATTTCCCCTGAGACATGTGGTTTTTTTTGTTTAAAAACACATAAATAAGAAAATAAATAAATAAAGTTAATTCTTTACTGTTAAAGTGAACTGATGCTAAATTGATAGGCCTCCAGCAGAGGAATACAATAAATGAATATGTAGAGTCTTTAGTGTATAATGCAATATCAATAATTAGAAAACTACTTAAAAATAAAATATATAGCTGGTTGGCATATGCCTGCAATCTTAGTGACTCGGCAGGCTGAGGCAGGAGAATCACTAGTTCAAAGCCAGCCTCAGCAACTTAGTGAGGCCCTGTCTCAGAATAAAAAAATAAAAGAGGAGTAGGGATATGGTTCAGTAATAAAGAGCCTTTAGGTTCAATTCCCAGTATTACTACTACTACTACCACTAATAATAATAATAATGAAATAAAAATGACTATATAAAATCAATGAGTGACTAAATACAAAGTTTATATAGACAATAATTGAAGACACACCTGCCAGCTCCTTGGCTGAGGTGGAAGGATTACTTGAGACCAGGAGTTCAAGGCCAACCTGGATAAATAGTGAGACTCTGTTTCAAACAAAAGAAAATAACAACCAAAACGAAAACAAAAATGATAACCAAGAGTGAATACTGTATGTAACTGATTTTTGCATTTATGGGGATTTTATAAGCATTAAAATTAACATTTTGGTTTTGGATATACCTTTTATGGAAAATGTTAGTGATAAATTGCTAATTTAAGAACTTACTAAACTTATGAAAATAATTTTGTTCTTAATAATCTGCTGCCAGTAGGATGTGAGCTTTCAGTTTTCCTAATTGTTAGGATGGTTTCAAGTCAAATGGCTACTATTTCATTCCAAATTTATTCACCTTGGGATTACATTAGCAAGGCTGTGAGGTAACTAGCCATAATTATTGTAAACTCATAATTGCAGGATAGAACTGAGCATGCATGAGACAGAGAAGCCAGGCTAGCCCTGGCTCCTCCATACACCTCCACTAAGCCACTGGGCATAAGCATGAAGCCATTTTGAATTACTGAGGCTTGTCAAAACATCAGGAAGAGCTGAGCCTCTCTCAGGTGAATTTTAGCCCTCATTCTTTGAGACTCCTTATGTCTTTATTAGCCTTTGTGTTCTCATAAGTTCCTGTCCATTTTACCACCAAGCTTTCCCAGGTGTAGCAGAAAGATAACTACAAGAAGATATAACTGAGACATTTCTCTTTCCATATATATATATATATATATATATATATATATATATATATTTCCAAAACTGAAATCAGAACATGTAATTTCCTTGTTAGATAAAATGACTTTCTATTTTATTTAAGGAAAAAAACTCAACTACTTATTGTGTGAGGAAAATGGGCTACAAATAAGATTGCCCAAACATTCTTTCCCCAAACAGTAGCATGTATTATCCTTGTTCTTGAATCTGAACTATTCTGTGACTTGCTTTGATCTATAAAATGGGACAGAAATTACCTCATGCTTGGGCATTGGACGACTCTGTGCCATGAAAAGCCTGCTATCAAAGAAGTCCAACTCCCTCACTGCACAGAAAGACCACGAGGAGAGACAGAGTGTTGGTGGAAAACAGACTGTGAAGGGAGAGACAGGGAAGATCTGCTAGTCCTGTCCCCTACATCCTTCTGCACCTAGCCACCAAGAGTGAGTGTGATGCCATTTTCACTCTCCAGGTCCAGTTGAACCACCCTGGTGAACGGTGTATGGTGTAGGCAGGGAATCTGGACTATCCTGTGACTTGCTTTGATCTACAAAATGGGACAGAAATTACCTCATGCTTGTTTGCTAAGCACTGTTAAATTTTCAAAATTATGGGAAAATAAATAGTTGTTGTTGATTTAAGGCAGGGAGGGAGAGTTGGGTGGTTTGTTGTATAGCAAGAGATAGCTGATGTATTGTGACCTAGTTTCTATCTGCTCTGATACCTGCGTGCCTCTCTAACCTTTTCCACTCACCTCCTATAGTTCAGGCATTGGCAAACTAGAGCACAACTGCCAGATTCTACTTACATAAATAAAGTTTTATTGGAATATGTATTGTTCATAGCTTCTTTCATATTACAACAGCAGAGTTATGTAGTTGCACAGAGACTTAGTTTGCAAAGCTTAAATTATTTAAAATAGGTCCCATGCATTTGCCAATACTTACCTGTATTTCTAAAACTGTAAGATTAGAGTTCGGAATTAGTTATGGGGAGAGACCTTTTACGCCTTCAGCTTTAAAACATAAGTGCAATCTAGCTTTCCAGAGTTCTTTAGTGCAATATACAGATTCAAAACATGGGAACTGAAACTTTTTTTCATTCCTCTCCATTATTTTTTTATGTGTATCTCTTTCAGGAATGTTTACAATACTGGCTATAATCTGGGATAGGAATTGGTTATCTCCATATGCTCTGGATATAATAACATCTTACCATCAAAATCTCACTCTGGTTTCTAATATTTTCCCTAGTTTTATCAGGTCCAATGAATTTTCCAAGCAGTTGAGGAGCAATATCACATGGAGAGAGCAAGGATTAGCCAATCATCTCAACTCAGAAAGTGAGTGACTGTCTACTTATAGGCAGACTGTAATAGCAATTTGAGAAAAAGATTCATCTTTGGAGACAGGGTAGACTTCTGCTCAAGTAACAAGAACATTGGAGTACTTGATGCTTCAGGGGTAGGATCTCTCAACATATGCTAAGTTCTAATCCTGTGTGAGTCTCACAATTACTCAGATTCTTAGCACCAAACCAGCATAAAGATATTAGACCCAGTGCTTCAACTTGGTTTACTGATTTCAACTGTATCTAGTATTTAGTAGTTTCTTGGGATTCACGTGGTTGCTCTTTGATACCCCAGAATCAACACTGAAATTTGCTCTTGAGTTGACTCCTGTACATACATTGGATAAGCCCTTATTTTGGTTTTAGATTTCAAGATTCCAGGCAGTAGATTTATATATAGAAAGAGAAGAAAATCACTAATGAAAGAGTAAATAAGAATGCAGATGTTTAGTATAAGAAAGTGTGTCATTTTCTTTAGTTTTGATAAAAAAATCATTACCATACCAAAAAATAAACACAGTTCAAGAAAATTTTAGATCTAGAATGCTTTATCTATAGGGCATTGTCATTCAATAGAGGTTTAGTATTAGCCACATATCTAATTTGAAATTTTCTGGATACAAAGCAACAGATAAAAAAGAATTAATTTTAGTAGCATATTGTCTTCAACCAAATATGTCCAAAATGTTATTATTTCAACTTGTGTCAATATGAAAATTATTAACAAGATATTTTATGATTTTTATCAAGTTTTTGAAACTCAGAATGTATTGTATATGCATAGCACATCTCAAATTAGACTGGCCACATTTTAAGTGCCCAATCTTAGTTCCTCTGAGATAGAGAAAAGAAACTGTGAGGGTAAGGACTACTGAGGATTTGTAGCAGAGACCATTAGTGTTAATCATGCATGTTGTTTATATATGTATGCATCAATCCATCTATCCCAAACTCCCTTGAAGTTAGATTAAGATGATGAGATTATTTTCTAACCAAGAGGGTATGGGGAGAAGTTATAGATATCAGTTTTAAGCCTGACCCTTAGAACTGTCCTATGCAGTCTTTAGCTCTTTCCCTGCTGTGGTCACCTAAAGGCCACGAGGTCCTTATGGCACTGATATGAACTGGACAGGGGTTGGTTACCCAAATCTGATTATAATGTGGACAATCAATGAAATTTCGTTGTGGTGTTTCATTGAGACTGTGGTTTATGTTGCAGCAACTAAAACTCACTGACCAGTACGTGAAGAGTGAATGACTGCTCAGCTTTTGGGAAGGGGATACCAAAAGCACAGGTAATGATGTTAACTGAATTACCTGAATTAAGAGAATAAAGTTTTTTCTTTTGATCAGTAAAAATAGAAAAAGAAAGATGGTACTCTTATCCAATAGAGATTTAGCTTTACAAGTGGAGAAGAGATGTGGGATCTAATTGAAGAAGCAATTTGAACTTTACAAGCTCTGCTAAGATCTGTTTGAAAGGAGATTGGAATACCAGAAAGGGAAATAGAGCTGGAAACCCGGAGAATATAGAGACATATCCATCTGCTGCAGGAAATATATGGTAGGAAAGAATGTTTCTGTTACCATGAAATCAGTCTTGATTTATTCAAGTCCCGGAAAAAGACAAATTTTGAATTTAAGTGAGATTTTGGAAGAGTAGCATATGACCAAAGACATATTGACTGTGAACTTTGCATGTAGAGTTTTCTATAAGATACTCATATCAGGATCCATAAATTCAAAATGATTTAAAAAGGAAACGGACAAAGGAAAATGGACAAAAATTGTTTTAATATACAGGATTGATACCAAGGGAGAGGATGGAAAGTCAAAGAAAACATGAGGACTTGAGGTGCCATGATAATAAATTTATATATTTGTGAGAACCCAGTGTTATTTCAAAGATAGAAGCAAGTAGATTCTCCCCAGTATATGGTAAGCATAGTGTCATAATTCCCTCTATCTATTACATACTTGTATCTGGGCTTAAGACATTTCAGTTATTCTTCTAAGAGTATATAAGTTGTTTATTGTTGAACTTATATAACATAGCTGAGCATTGTAATAAATGAGAGAGAACTGGTCAAAAACAGAGATTATTATATGCTCTGATCCATCACAAGTCATAAACTCCCAGAAACATTCACAGAGGAAGTGAACAGTCTTGGTGGCTACATGGGAGCAGGAGTCTGTGTAGGAAGTGATTATCATATAAGTGTGAAACACAATTTGTTAATTTTGCACTAATACAGCTTATATCAAAAGAGGAAATGGGCTATATTTTCCTAGTTACATTTGTATGCTGATGGAATATTTAATAAAAAAATTACTAGGGTATTTTTTATCAGCTAGTGGTATTCAAATGGCCTTAATATTTTCATATTTATTTCTTGTTTCCAATGGGAGGTGAAGTTGGTAAGCATATTTCTTCAGGCCATGTTTATGAATGAGCATAGTCCCTGTTCTGTAGAACAGAATAGAGAACCTAGAAGCAGAGAAGCTCATCTGATTTTTCTATATCTTTATATTGTTTGTTTATTTATTTAACTTTATTTTATTTATTTATATGTGATGCTGAAGATCGAACCCAGGACCTCGCACTTGCAAGGCGAGTGCTCTGCCACTGAGCCCTAACCCCAGCCCCTTATTTATTTTTTTATGTGGTGTTGAGGATCAAACCTAGTGCCTTACACATGCTAGGCAAGAGCTCTACTACTGAGGCACAACCCCAGTCCCTCATCTGATTTTTGACAAAGATGTAAAACCAATTTAATGAAAGAGATAAATAATTAGTACTGGAGTAGTAAGTCAGACCTACAAAGGAAGAAATGTTGGCCTTTACCTAAATCTTACAACTGCTGCCAAAATAACTCAAAAGGAATCACACTGACTTAAATATAAAGTATAAAACTGTAAAACTTTTAGGAAAAATAGTATAAAATCATCATATTTAGGACTAATTTAGATCTTAAACTTGATGATTCATAAATGATTCATAAATAGAAAAAAATAAGTTGAACCTCATCAAAATAAAAAATATAAACTTTTGTCCCATGAAAGTTCTTATTAAAAGATATAAAGACAGTTTAAATACAGGACACAATATGTTTACAAGCAATGTATCTGATCAAAGATTAATGTCTAAAATATATTGCAATTTAACTATAAAAGGAAACCATTCAATTAGGAAAACGGGTAAAAGTCACTAACCATCATATCACTAAAGAAGACATATAGATGGGAAATAAGCACATAAAAAGATGCTCAGCATCCCTAGGCATTAGAGAAATGCAAATTAAAACTATATCAGGAGCCAGGCGCAGTGGAGGCATGACTGTAATCCAAGCAACTTGGGAGGATAAGGCAGGAGGATCACAAGTTCAAAGCCAGCCTCAGTCCTCAGCAACTTGGTGAGGTACTGAGCAACTCAGTGAGAACCTGTCTTTAAATAAAATATTTAAAAAGGGCTGGGGATGTGGCTCTTGGTTAAACACCCTGGGTTCAATCCCCAGTACAAACAAAACAAAACAAAACAAAAACAAAAAGCCTCACAAAACAATACAACATGATATCACTATATATCCATCAGAATGGCAAAACCAAGAAGAAAGAAAAAGTGTGACAGCAGGAAACAGGAACAAGGATGTGGAGAAATCAGGTCACTCGTACATTATTGTTGGTGTAAGTATAAAATGTTAGAGCCACTCTTGAAAAGTGAGAATTGCTTAAAGACTGAACACGCAACTGTCTAATCCAACAATTGCATTACTGAACATTTATCCCAAATAAGTGAAAACTCTGCTCACACAAATCTATAGATCAGTGTAAATCTGAAGTCCTCCTAGAGGTCCTTCAATGGCTGAAAGGTATAACAATGTACAGGGCCTACATGCCATGGAATACTACTCAGAAGTGTTAGGAAGCAAAGTATTAACACATGCAATGGCTTGGATGAATTTCTAGGGAATTGTGAAACCTGGAAAAAGCCACTCCCAAAAGGTTCTATATTAGATGAATTTAGAATATAACATTCTTGAAATTGCACAACTTTAGAAACAGAGAACAGCTTGATTAGTGGTTTCCTGGAATTAGGAATGTCTACTTGCAGAGGAGAGAGTTTAAGTATAGTCATGAAGGGGCAGGACAAAGGATCCTGTAGTAATAGAACTGTCCTGTGTTTTGACGGTGTTGGGGGATGCAGGTATCCACAGATGTGACAAGCTAGAAGAGCTAAATGCACAAGCACACACACCCCAGGATGCAGGCGGATTGAATATATGTTAATATCCTGATCAGGATATTGTTTTGCAAGACATTATATTTTAAGGAAATTATAAAGGGTACTTAGGATCTCTCTGTGTTTTTTTTTTTTAGTTTATGGAAATCTGTAGTTATTTAAAACAAATAATTTAATAAAGTCATTACCTGTTACACTTTTGTCTCGGCCACTCTGATCCATTGACCCAGGGACCATTCCTCAGTCTTTTCCTCTTTCTTCAACATATTTACCCTCTAAAGGGCAACACGTGCCAGAAGTCCTCATCTTTTGCTTGCACAAACCATTAGAGCATCCCTGTCACTCACCACCCACCTTGAAACTCAACTTCCTATTTCTAAGGATGAGATCAGCAAGCTTAGAGATAAGAATTCAGTTAATCCAATTTCCTGGATTCAGTAGCTCGAAAGAACTATCTACCAAGTCAAGCTTACTTAGGATCTTGGGGTCCAGGTTTATACCACTGTAGCCTGCTTTCTTCAGGTGAAGTTTACTCTTGGTAAGACAATGGCCTGTATTGTGAGAGGGAAATGGGTGTTGATTTGTGCTGTAACATCCTGGATTTGATCAGCAGACAACAGGACAACAAGCACAAGAAGGCACAGTCATAATGCACACATCCTGCCTTCAGTCAGAACATTTCACAGTGAGAACCATCTAGGTGGCACTCACACACAGAATCTAGAAGGCAGGCCAGGCCAGGAGGTAGTGAGAAAGGATGTACTTTCATATTCATTCCCTAAATGTGATGCATCCTAGATCTCCCTTTCTACTTTGCAAATCCCTCATTTCTCCCTGAATTGGCAACTGGCAGGCCTTACTATGACATAGTTAGAATCTCTTGTGGCAACATTTAAACAATGTCTGTGTTGGGCCTACACTACGAACACAGATTTAATTGGTTCAGGAAAGAGACAGACTTATAAAAACACCGTCCAGTTGACACTGTTGCACAGAGCAGGCTAAGAACCCTGAGAGTCTCAAAGAGGCCCCTACTCACTAAGGCTGGAAAGCCAGATGTTGATGTTTAAGGGACTCATCTGGGAACTGCCAATGTACCAAATATCAGGCAGGCTGCTGTGGAGCATCCGCATTTTCCTTGGAGTCCTATATTTGTCTTGATTCCCATGTTTCCCGAATGTCCCACTCTAATAGAATTATACTCTCCCATATTCTGTCATTTGATTTTTATTGTAATTCGTGTTGGTCTGGGGTTGGAGCTCAGTGGAAGAGCACTTGCCTTGCACAAGTGAGGCATGGGGTTTGATCCTCCACACCATATACAAATAAATAAAATAAAGGCATTGTGTCCAACTATATCTAGAACTATAAAATGCTTTCTCATCATATGACCAGGCATTGATGTATACCACCAAAACAAAAACTTCATTTGTGAGCAAGGAAATACCCTATGATTGGGCCCAGTCTTGCCAAAACACCAGTGATGCAGGTACTTTCCTAGAAAACTTACCATCTCTTTTCTTTGGTACCCAAGAGGTGCTCAGGAAGATAGTCCCCCTGGCCTTTGATAAGCAAGCTGGTTGGAATTTTGGCACTGTGTGAATGAAAAGTCTTTCTTCTCTCAGTTCACAGAGCTTGAGAAGTGGCATCTCACCAACCCTGCCCAAGATGTTCAGCGAAACAAAATCCCATAAGATGGCTCTTTATGTTCATTGGCTGTAGTTAATCAAATACCCCTTTTTACCTTTTTAGACAAAAGGCTGGGCTAATTACTTCATTTTTAGATTGATTTTTGGATCTATTAATAAATTGGTGAAGACAATTTCAAAACAATTTATAAAGCCAAATTGTACCCTTCCCTAAGAAGGAAGTGCTACAGCTTTTCTGGATTCAATGTTTGTGTTATTTGAATAAAAGAATATCTTTCCTGTCCACTTAAACATATTGTATTGAATTATAGCCCCTTTTGATCTTCCCATCTTTGAATTCATGAATAAAATATTTTACTGGGGCAGAGTGAGATTTCTGCTTCTGGGACATGATCAGGAAAAGTCAAAGGCAACTTGCCAAAGTTAACATCACATTTTAAAAAACCTGCTTACTGCTATTTGTATTTCTTACCGCCATAGCAATAGCAGTTGGCTTAAAGGAAGTCACACAGAATTTACAGCATTAATGAAAACTTTCCTGAGAGGGGCTTAGTGTAATCAAACCTCAAAACATTGTAGAAGATCTCATTTTACTCACTGATCATTTTCCTATTTTCAACAGAAACATAAGGAATACGGTTAATGAAATACAAATTTCATATAAGAATCAAGTATAATATTACTTTTTAAAAAATACTTGTTTTTTAGTTGTAGTTGGACACAATGCCTTTATTTTATTCATTTTTATATGGTGCTAAGAATTGAGCCGAGGGCCTCGCACATGCTAGGTGAACACTCTACTGCTGAGCCACAATCCCAGCCCCAATAATATTACTTTTGAAATGCTAAATGTTACGCAGGTCAAAAAAGAGTTTTTCAGAACGTTTTACTTGTACTTTTCCTTATATAGTTGAATGCCAGGAATTTGGCATGAAGGTATAAATCTTATAAATAAATCATACTTTTAAAAATAAAATTGTTAGATTTACATTTAACCAAATTATGCATTTTGTGCTCATCAGAAACCAGAGAATTCAGGGAAAATGATATTTCCTCCTTGAGGTACCTAAGGCATAGGAGATGTGTTTTGGTTTTAAATATAATGTTAATACTGAAAGTAATAAACATAGGACCCCCCTATTGTTCCTAGTCTTGGAATAATTTTAATTTACATTTTAAAAGACAACTCTTTCCTTCTTAAAGGTTCTAAATGTTATTTGTGTAAAGTGGAAAAGAAGGGGACATCATTTTGCTTACTTATAAAATAATTCACCAAAGCTCGTCAAATTTAAATAAATCCAGTAGTTAAAGGATTATCAAAGAAAAGATGATATGAATTAAGAAGTGTTCAAGTACCCAAAACCACATGAGTGAGCTTGTGGAAACAGCACAGGCTTCTCTTCTTGACCTTGAATTTCCATCTCAGGATTTTATGGGGTTCTTTCTGCCTCATGCTGCCTATAGCTACCCTCCTCTGCCTGTTTCTTCAAACAGGTCACTCTTCCCTGTAAGATCCACACATGGAAATGGACATTTAACTGGCAACAAGCCTGCATAATTTATGATTAGATTAGAGTGTGATCCAAACCAAGCTTTTGTTTGGGGGAGGGTTTTATAATTCAATAAAAGGCCCACATTATTTTGTTAGTGTTTTATAAATAAGGATTCCTTTCTTGTTCTCTCCTCTCTGCATCTTTATTGTTGTATTTTTTGGTGTATTTGTTTGTTTGTTTGTTTTGGTACTAAATAGATGTTACTGAGTTTGCTTAATTCATAGTCTTTTGACTAGTCCAAGTGATCCAAGATGAGAGAAGATTTGAATATATTGAGCTAATCTACTTTATATAATAATGTATGAAGATACTGGTCATTTGGGAAATGCTAAATGTTATGAATGTTAAACAGGAGTTTTCCAAAAGGTTTTACTTGTACTTCTTTATACAGTTGCATGTCAGGAATTTGGCATGAAGGTACAAATCTATATTACTGATTCCTGTTTTATGCTATTGGAGAAATGTGGTTGACAAAACTCCCCACTTAAATTTGTAGCCTGATTCTACCATGTTGATAGGAAGGCATAATTGAAGAGCTTCTTGGAATAAAACAGTAACCAAAAAACAAAACATGTGCTAACTTTGCTATAAAAAAGAAAATTTGATGTGTTCAGTGGATTTGCACAAATTACGTATTATTCAGATACTTTAGGATTAAAAATTTATTTCTATTCTATACATTCATGGGAACACACATAGTTTTATTTGCTTATGAGAAAGACTATTTTGATTTTACATTTAGTATATACTGGGACTTCCGACTATCTTAAACTTTCAAGTAGCTATCGTAAATAAGTAAACTGTTGTTGTCACAAGGGTCATGTGTAAATGGACATGACATTTTGAACTGTTTCATGCTAAGCATAGTCCATATGCCGTTTTCCGAAGTGAATATCTACATAAAGGTAATGTGGATTTAGTCCCTCTCTGCCTAAATCATGACAACCCACAAATTGCTGAACTGTAAATTCCTGGTTTTATCATGCTACTATTTTTAAATATAGGTCAATATTAAAAAGGAACAATAAAAGATATCTCTCAAAAGCAAAAATATTTAAGCATTCTTAATAATTTGGTTTTAAATTGTGTATGAAATGAAGCATCATTTTTTAAATGCAAAATGAGATTTCATCTTACAATGGAGTAAAAACTCAATATGGTAGTTCTGTGAGTTTTTAGGCCAACTGTAGAAAAAGAGTGGGAGGGAATCAACTGAGGACTTATTGCTTCCAGTTCCAGAATTATAACCTGAGACAGAACGCTCAGGGAATCAACTTAAATTACTGTGACAGAGCAGGAGGAGAGAAATATTTTTTAGATATTTTGCAGAAAACATTTTATATATGTAGTTTCGTCAGGAAATGAGATACTCTATGGAAGTAAATATTCTGGATAACTAAGCTAAAATATTTAGCCATAGTTGATTTAAAAAATAATGTATTTTCTTCTTTATCTTTTTTCAGTGGTGAAAAAATAGCCCCATTACTTCTGATTTGAAAACTCAGTGTTATTAACATGTTGATCTCTGAGGACTTCCAGGGCTGTCGCCAATAAGCCACACCACCTGGTCCCACCATCTTCCAAAGGTAGATTAATTTGCCACATAGTGTGTTTTCCTCTTTAATTAATATCATATTTCTGTAATAGAAATGTGCTAAAATACAATTTTAAAACATTCAAATCACATCAATCATACAAATAAAAAATGAACTCTTCTCAAATATTTTGCAAGGTGTCAATTAGGGAATCAAGAAGACATTTCAATGAACAGACAAGTAGACAGGGAGGCTGAAGTCCATTTATGCATATTTATAAAATTAGTCAATATCCAAAGGGCAATAGTCAGTTTTCTACCTCTCAGGAACATTTTGCATTACTACTAGTTTTATATAATTTTAAGTTATAAAATAATTCAGGCAATTTAAGGCTGAGAGGACCTAAAAAAGTAGACAGGAGATACTTAGTAATATTTTTAGTCTTTTCACTTTTTAAAAAATGAAATAAAGACATTTATTACTTCCACCCTGGCATTGTTCTGAGAACTTCACATGCATTAATTAATTTGTCTTTCACAAACATTATTTTGCTGCAAGCAATAGTAATAATAATAATAACTGCTAACACTATGCGGGAAATACTATTACTATCCCATTTTATAGATGCTGTCACTCTGAAAGGTGGCCCTTGGTGGGATTTGACCCCAAGACATTGGGCTCCATCTTTTGTCCCATGCTCTACTGTAATAGTATCATGCTTGACATTTTTAGGAGGAAAACTTAATTGTAGATGACTAAAGTTTTTAAAAGGCTGTTTTATGTTGCTATTTGTAAAAAAATTAAATGTAGTGATTTTCATGTTGCCATGGACAATCATATGTATGAGACTCTTAATCCACTAGTGTTAGGTTACACATAATTCACTCTGCTGGCTTTGAAACTGTACTGGGCAGCTTCAAGTCTTTCTACTGAATTGTCAAGAATAACTTTCTGTTAACTGCTGATTTGAATTTTAATTATATCCCTGTCTTTGATTAGGATGGAGTCTAACTTTTGGATAAATGGTACCTACACTAAGTGTCCTTTTCATAAGATATTACTACATTATAGAAACTATCGTAGACTGATATAATGTGTGTCTCATAGAGTTCAAATTGGATGGTGTATCTTAAAATCATAAGCATGTTTTTAATGAATAATAAAAATATTGGGATGAAATAATGTATCTACTTTCACATAAATCCAAAATGTTAGAATCATATGAAAATAATAATATTAAATAAAATTATTCTCTATGCCAGTGGTTCTCAGCACTTCTCAGACTGTTGTATTCCTTTAAGGATTCATGAAGCCAAACTATTGTTTTAATTAAAAAAAGTAAGATATCACCTGCCGTATTCACTGGGTTGACTTTTGTGGATAGGACAAAATCCATCATGAGAGAAACTTCTGGTAATTAGCATAAACAAAGTAGTACCAGTAAGGTTGTAAAAATGAAAGGCAGGTTCACTTAAGAATATCCTTATAGAAGCAATAGAAATGATAAGTTTGATTAAATCTTCACTATATTAAAAATTGTTTCATGCTCTGAGTGACAACCTAGGGAATAGGTGTGATGTGATTCTGCTGTCTACCAAATGTATAATGCATACTTATGATGCAAAGATGAACTAAAGAATGCTACAAACACCGCTTTACACGAAAGAACCAAATAAATACATTGCACATTGGACTTGTAAATTTGGGATGCATTTCTTCTGTCATGAATACAATGAGCTAACTCTGAAAGGAACACATTTGATTCCATGTTGACTCCATGTTGCTAATGACAAAATTCAGTCTTTCATAGAAATTAGAATTTTCAGCTTTTTGATGAGTTTTATGAAGATATTATCAAATGTACCTCTAAAATCATATCATATAACCAATGTGTCAAAATTTGGAAGAAATGCTTTGTTCAGTGGGCTAATAATGTACATGTTACTAATATGTGATATTACAAAATTTTGGGGGTGTCAGTTCCACTTAGGTACACCCAAAACCAACAGACATTCACATGGATATTATTGTGTGAAATGTGGACTTCCATTTGGATTCTACGTTATAACAAACCTTTAACTAGAAATTGTTGGGTTTTGGTGTAAGATCAAAGAAAAACTCTCACAATTATTTTAAAAGGCTATAAAAGCATTTCTCTCTGTCCCATAACATGAATTGACTATAGAATTAGATATGGAAGCCCAGCTGTGCTGTCTTACTTTAAACAGCATTACAGAGGATTTTACAAATGTAATATGATGCCACTCTTCTCATTACCTTTTTGTCTTAGAAAATGTAGATTTTTTTTTTTTAAACCAGGGATTGAACACAGGGGTGCTGAACTACTGAGGCACATTCTACCCCCACTTTTTTTTAAAAAATACTTTTTAAAAATTTTGAGACAGTGTTGCTAAGTTACTTATGGCCTGGCCAAATTGATGAGGCTGGCTTTGAACTTGCAATCCTCCTGCCTCAGCCTCCAGAGCCACCTGGATTAAGGCATGTGCCACTATGCCCAGTTGTAGAGTTTAAAAAAAAATTTTAATCAAAATGTTTTCTTACTCTGTTATGAAATTCACTAAGAGATATTGAGGAAGATGTAGAAGGCCTTAGGCTGCCAGGGAAAGATGTCCAGTGAGGAGGTCAGGGGCCGGGCCAAACCGAAGGAGTATGGAGAGGTTCTTCAAATGAGGTCAACTTCCCACTTGACAAAAGTGCTCATGGACGTAAGTGGGGACCCAATCGGATAATTCCATGCTGGTGCTTCTAAGTGAGGGATCCATTTGAAAAACTAAGCAGATGCATGGACAGAGGGGGCACCAATCAATAACAGTGAGGAGCACAGTGGACAGGGGCGGAGGTAAGGAATGGAAGAAAGTCCAGAGACCATAAAAACAATACGCCAATATTCTCCCACCAGATTCCCAGCTCTGGGGCTCCTTCTCTCTGGATAAGTCTCTCTCTGTTGCTTTTGCAATAAATCTACTTCTTGCTTTCTATCTCTGTGTCCTGTTCTTCAGTTCTTTGCTGAATGCAGACAACAAACCCAGCACACCTAGATGGTAACAATATTAAAAATTTTTAATTTATATTATGAAAATATTTATACATATAACCTACATAAACAAAGACTTGAGGTGCTCAATTATATTGAAGAGTGTAAAGGGATCAGGAAATCATAGTTTGACACCCAATGCCTCTCACTTTGAGTCATTGTTTAATGTTCTATTATTATTTAATGAAAGAAAAGATATTTATTTAATGACTACCATGCATCCAGCACTGATTTTGATTTTGGAATTGAAAATAAGTGATAGATAAAACAGATGATGTCTCTTTTCTCCCAAAACTTATATTTTGATGCAGGGGATACATGCAAGTGGGTCATTTTTAGTAGGAGTGGGGGAAATGGATTCTGTTTAGGGATACATTATATTGGAGCTGCCTGTTAAATGTTCAGTTACAGCCTTGGTTTATATATGAACTTGAAATTTAAAGCACTTTTATTTTTACTTCTAATTAATTTATTTTGGAAAGAAAAACAAATAAATCCTTAAATTAAGTATTGGTGCATTGAAGCACTTTAAAATTATTTTAAAAGATTCATTATAGTCTTCATTTTCTATCACAACATTCATATTTTCTGAAATTGTAGCACACATAGTTTTTGGTAAAATTAATATTTAGCATTTTAAAATGTATAATAATGATCCTATTAATCATTTTTAATTTTCCCTTTCTCCTCATACCATTATTACCCTTGAGTAGAAGACATCAAACTGTAACATATTGCAGAAGTACATAATTTTCTTTCCTAGAGATTTTGAAAGAATTAAAAGAACATTTATTTGTGCAATTTTTAAATAATTGCTAGAAGATTGTAAGTTAAATAGACTTTTGGAGATATAATAGATCTAGGATTTTAGATTGTAGGTAGTAGGTTAAAAAAAAAGCCTCAAAATAATTAAGTGGTTACACAGATGACTTCAATGAAATGTATAGCAAAATGCATGTATTTTTTCCTAACTGGACACATTTTATACAGAATGTGGTAAATGTCGGGAAGCATGTTAACGTAGCACAACTATTTTAAAAGATTCTGAACTATATTCATGATAAAGAATCAACATGGCAAGATTCAGAAGGAGGAATTCTGCATGATATGCCCAGATGCTCTAGGTAGATAACTTGGTACCTATTTAAAATGGAAAGAATTCTCAGTTCTAAAACTGGGAAGTCCATGTAATTCTTTGCTTTGACTTTAGAAACCAGTTCCAATAGCATAAATTAGGACAAGAATGAACCACACATAACAAAAGAAATTCCTGATCCTTTCCCAATGTATTCTAATGCTTTGCAACTATTCACAAATAATGTTGGTGGGGAACTTTCAACAGGATACACTTTGAAAATTAAAACACTTGGTGTCATCAAGTACCATTTTACAGGCATGTGGTATAAACATCATTTTTAGTCCCTATTTCTAAAAGTTGTATATAAAAACCACAGCTTAAAGGGCAGATATTTTTGATTGTTTTTACTGGGAAAAAATTCTCTTTTTGGTTATGTTGAATGCCTCACTGAAATTTCTTTAAAAATAGATATTACTTTACTCAATTACTATTTGGGCTGGTTTTATGAAAGCAGTTTTTGATATCAAACCCATGCTTTAACCCCTGTGGGTCATGTTTTCCTCTCTGATGAAAGGATGGCATTCTACTGGATATGGAACTGAAAAGGTTATGTATGAAAAATAAATTTTAAAGCAGTATTTAAGTGTGTCACTAAATAAATACTTTTATAATTTCCTTTAAAACATTTGAATTAAAATATTTCTTATTTGGCTATTTTTTTTTTCAATTGTTTGATTCACCCTGTGTGCATCTCTTAGATTCCATCCTCCCTCAGCTCAGAGGATGGAGTGAAATGGATGATGTTTAGCAAGCATTTAAGCAGCGCTCCCACAGGCACCGCTTACCACTACTTTAGAAGGCCAGAGTTTTAAACTCCACTCTAAAATTTGTTGTTTTAAATTAATGGAGTGAAAAACCACATTGCAAAATATGAAGCACCAACACTTTCCCTCCAGTTGTGTCAGCAGGCCTCAGATGTCTTATCAACGTCCCTCATTCAGAAGCAGTGTCCTGGTGCCAGGCTCCTCTGGTGACTGGACTAAGAGGACAGATCAGAGTTAGGCTGGGCTCCCTGTCTTCCTCCCATCCTTCAGGTCACCAGTAGGTCTGACTAATGACTTTTAAATAGGAAAAGCTCCAATTCTAAAGGTAAGTTTTTTCCAAAGAAGGCAAGACGACCGATAGGGTTTTTACATTCTGGTTCACCCCACAGAGGATGACAGAGGACAGGGATTCTGAAGGCCACGCCCCTCTCTGGCACAGGGCCAAAGTTTATTGGTGGCCTCTTTATTCATATCTATGCTGAGAACTGGGACTAACCAAAGAGAGTGATAATTCCTCACTCCAGTCATAAAAGAAGACCCAGAAAGGGGCTTTATTTTATTTTTAAATAAGTAGGGTTTGATTATTTTATCACCTTTATCAAAGTATAAATCTAAAAATAAATTCATCATTTTTTTATAACTTTTCATCGTACAGTTTCATGAATCTTTTTTTTTTTTTTAATTTTTTATTGTGGGTTGTTCAAAACATTACAAATTTCTTGACATATCATATTCCACACTTTGATTCAAGTGGGTTATGAACTCCCACCTTCACCCCATACACAGATTGCAGAATCACATCAGTTACACATCCATTGATTTACAAATTGCCATACTAGTGTCTGTTGTGCTCCACTGCCTTTCCCATCCTCCACCCTCCCCCCTCCCCACCTCTCCCCTCCCCTCCCCTCCTCTCTCTCTACCTCCTCCACTGTATAACCCTGAGGGTCTCCTTCCATTACCATGCAATTTCCCTTCTCTCTCCCTTTCCCTCCCACCTCTCATCCCTGTTAAATGTTAATCTTCTTCTCCTGTTCTTCGTCCCTACACTGTTCTTAGTTACTCTGCTTATATCAAAGAAGACATTTGGCATTTGTTTTTTAGGGATTGGCTAGCTTCACTTAGCATAATCTGCTCTAATGCCATCCATTTCCCTGTAAATTCTATGATTTTGTCATTTTTTAATGCAGAGTAATACTCCATTGTGTATAAATGCCACATTTTTTTTATCCATTCGTCTATTGAAGGGCATCTAGGTTGGTTCCACAGTCTTGCTATTGTGAACTGTGCTGCTATGAACATCGATGTAGCAGTGTCCCTGTAGCATGCTCTTTTTAGGTCTTTAGGGAATAGACCAAGAAGGGGAATAGCTGGGTCAAATGGTGGCTCCATTCCCAGCTTTCCAAGAAATCTCCATACTGCTTTCCAAATTGGCTGCACCAATCTGCAGTCCCACCAGCAATGTACAAGTGTACCCTTTTCCCCACATCCTCGCCAGCACTTGTTGTTGTTTGACTTCCTAATGGCTGCCAATCTTACTGGAGTGAGATGGTATCTTAGGGTGGTTTTGATTTGCATTTCTCTGACAGCTAGAGATGGTGAGCATTTTTTCATGTACTTGTTGATTGACTGTATGTCCTCCTCTGAGAAGTGTCTGTTCAGGTCCTTGGCCCATTTGTTCCTCAATAGGACACCCATAGCACAAAAGTTAATAACTAGAATCAACAAATGGGACTTACTCAAACTAAAAAGTTTTTTCTCAGCAAAAGAAACAATAAGAGAGGTAAATAGGGAGCCTACACCCTGGGAACAAATCTTTACTCCTCACACTTCAGATAGAGCCCTAATATCCAGAGTATACAAAGAACTCAAAAAATTAGACAATAAGAAAACAAACAACCCAATCAACAAATGGGCTATTTTTTTTTAATCCACATAATTAGAGGAGCCATTCAATCCCAAGTAGAACCTATCATTCCAAATGCATTATTAAATTTATGTACAGTCACTTTAGAAGGTAATAAGTTCCAAGATACTTCTCTTACATATGTGAACACATGTGAACTTGTGTTTTATTATATAAGCATATATCTTTGACGTTTTCTATATGTGTATGTGTTTACATATTTATACGTGATTATGTGTATATACATATATCTTTGATTTTTTCCCATTTATACATATGTATGCATGTATATATGATCATGGCTAATAAGCACCATGGATAAAATGGCTCAGAATGCTGAAGATAACACATAATTACACTTTATTAAGAATATTTTAATTATTTTATGCAGTGCATTTTATTATGTTATCAAGTATTTTTTTTATCATGGTGTTGTGCTTCCTGAACTGAATATCAACATCCAGTAAGTCTAAGATTTGTTTAGGTTGAGTTTGCCAAAGGGAAATGTATATAAGGATTATGTTCAGGCCAGGCTATGAGAAGTCTAATCTTGGTCAAGATTTCAGGCATTATTTTAGGGAAGAACATTATTTGGCTTGCTTACTCTGTGACAACATAAACATGATTATTCACTTCCAGTGCCACGGGCACTCTTGACAGCTCTCTCTCTGTGTTGCTGGTAAATCTACTTCAGCAGAAACATAAGACAGATCAGATGTTACTAGAAACTGATCTGTAGTGCTCAGTTCCTGGGGTTTTGTATCAGCAGTTCATAGTACCTTTAGGGGAATTCAGTGCCTGTTGCAAACCTAATAGCTGAAACCAAACCAATCTACCAGGAGGCATGATGAAAGCAGTCATTATGTGGAAGGTCACAAATGAGCCAGCATTGTTCCTACTGACAATCATTATGCTTCTTTCTGGATGATTTTCTCTTCCCTATTCCTTTCTAATAAATCAGAAACAGCTAACATTCATGTTAACAGAATTTTCATTAATTCAGTGTGTGCTTTAAAAATTGACACGTAGAACTTGTAATAGCTCTGATGATGAAATTTTGCCTCCTGCTGCCCACCTAAAATCATCATATCTCTCATACAACTGGCTTCTACCAGTTCAGAGGGCTTTGATTCCCGCCCCCCCATAATATGATTTGCTTTTTTTTTTTTTTGAGTAAATATCAAATAGTTCCACAATCCACTGTTTGGGTCATGAAATATTTTCCTTTTAGACTAGTGGACCAGATAGATATGAATAGGGAATGAAAATAATAACAAAAAAGATCAAGTTCCCCTGCTGTTCAATCCCCAGCATTAGCACGTGCACACACATGTGCATGAAAATGTGTGCACATGCATGTGCGTGCACTTTCACACACACACACACACACACACACACACACACACCAATCATCTTGGGTCACAGCAAAAGTGAAGTCAAGGTTGATAGGTGGCAACAGAGAGAGACCATCAGCAAGGAGTGAAGCCAGGGTGAAGATGTTCTGCACAATAACTCTTCAAGAAAACAGCTTGTTGAGTTAACAGAGAGTTCTAATTCTGTGAGCAGACCATGGGTCCATGCCAACCCCTATTCCTGTACCCTCCAGAAGTAAATCACCATGGTTATAAAAGGGGAAGTCATACAGCTTTGCATGTGTCTCAGGAGAGGAGTCAGAGAAAAGAAGGAAAATGGATCATGAAAACTTCAGGAATGTGTTATCATGGGACTGGTCGTTCCATATCACCTTTCTTTCTTGATGGGTGAGGAACAAACACTGTACATATGTCTAGGCAAACCACTCTGCACACTCAGACAGCCAAGGACTGGGTGCTTCCCTGTATGCCGGAGACACCCTCAAGTAAGAATTATGATGATGCCTAATGTAATTTGTAGTTTAGGTCAACTTGAATACCCGTGATGAGATAGTTTTCAAACTATATTGGATATTTTACAATTGCATTTTTTTTACAGAATATTTAATGTGTCAAAAAAAACTCCCCATCAGCTACATAAGTGCTAAGGCAATTATATTCTCTTATAATAAAGGGTGTGGAGGAAGGAAGCTTCTATGTTTGGTGGATGCAGCCATTTGGCAATTTCACCTGAAATCTAGTTATTTTTGTGTTTCAGCTCTGCCATCTTTAGAATATGGAAGCAATTCCCTCTCTTATGATTATACTAGATCAATTTCATTTTCACATAATGTTATGGTTTAGATATGCAGTGTCCCCCAAAGATTCATGTGTGAGACAATGCAAGAAGGTTTAGAGGTGAAATAACTGGGTTATGAGAGCCTTAGCCAATCAGTGCATAAATCCTCTGATCACTGTAGGCCCATAGGGTGTGACTGGAAGAGGTGGGTTCCTGAGGCCATGATTTTGGGTTAAATATTTTGTCCTTTTTCATCAGAACTCTCTATCTGCTTCCTGGTAGTCATGGCCTAAGTTGCTTTCTTCCACCACACACCTCCGCCATCAGGTTCTACCTCACCTGAAGCCCTGAGGAATGGAGATGGTCATCTATGGACTGAGACTCTGAAACATGATTCCCCAAGATAAACTTTTTCTCCTCTGATTGTTCCTGTCAGGTATTTTGGTCACAGCAGCAAAAAAATCTGATTAAAACACATGACAACACTTAGAGACCAAAAAAGGGGCTGTTATTCTTGTTGGTCCTTTATATATTGTTCATATTTAATCTATGAAGAAAACTTTCTTGGAAGCTTCCAGACTTCCTCTAATGATTGCTAACCACAATTGATTTATATTTATATTTAAATTAAACACTAGAAAAGGTAAGATAATGGGAACACCAAGAAAATGCATATGTTAAATTATACCAGAAATGTAACTGCGCTCCTGCTGTTCCTTATTCCCCTCCCAAACATCCTCATACAAGCATTGATCTACTTTTTGTCATTAGAGGTTAGGTTGTATTCCCTAAAAGTTTTTACAAATGCAATCTTAAGCTATGCCTGTCTTGGTTTTCCTTTCTGTTATTTTTTTTTTCAAATATATTTGAGAGTTATCCTTGTAGTTAAGTGGAACAATAATGCATTCCTTTTAGTTGGTGAGTAGTTTCCCAGTTTAAAGATATACCACATTTATTTATCCTTGCACAAGTTTATGGGCAAATGTTAATTATTTCCAAAATTTGGCTAATACTATTAAAGCTGACACAGATGTTCATGTGTGGACATATACTTTCCCTTCTCTCAGGTGAAAACCTGGGAGTGGGATGCAAAGATTGTAGACTCAGCATTTGAGAAAATGGCTCACATATTTGTACTGTGGTAAGTTCTCATCCCCAGTGTCTGGCAGGGACCAGTTTCTTCACATGTTTTCCAATGTGTGTGCACCCTTTTATTTTCAACCCTTTTACTGGATGTGTGGTAGAATTGAACTATGGTTTTAGTTTGCACTTCCCTAATACCTATGGTGCAGCTCACATCTTGATGTGATAATTTGCCATCTGTATGCTATCTTATGTAACATGTTTGTTCAATTTCACTCTCCACATTTTAAAATTGGGCTGTTGGACTTTTTCTTTTTGAGTTGTATGAATTCTCTACCTATTTTAGATACAAATAGTTGGTTTAATATATGGTTTGCAAATATTTTTCTCAATGGATTGCCATTTTCTTCTTTTAAAAGTCTATTTTGAAAAACAATATTTTTTGTTTGAGTGAGATCTGTTAAAATTTTAAATTTCAGAATTAAGAGAAAATTTTCTTTTGTTTAAGACACTCTCATGCTTTATTATAAATGTCACATTTTGTTATGACATCCCCAGAAACTAATATACTATATAATTCCAGCATCATTTATTGAAAAGGCTGTCTTTTCTACATTAAATTGTCATTGTTCCTTTATGCAAAATCAATGGACCATGCATGTACCATGGGTCTATTTCTGAACATTCTATCCTACTCTATTGATATATCTATGCTCTACTTCTATACCAAAATTACACTGTCTTTAGAACTACTTTTAAAATAAGAAGCTTTGTAGTAAATGTTGAGGTCACTCAGTTGAATCCTGACTACTTTCTATTGTTTTGCAGTACAGGTGATTGAACCCAGTGCCTTGCACATGTTAGGCAAGGGCTGTACCACTGAGCTACATCCCTAGCCCTTCTTACTTTAATTTTGTTTTTAGACATAATCTTGCTAAGTTGCTGAGGCTGGCCTCAAGCTTATAATACTTCTGTCTCTGTTTCCCCAGCAGCTGTAATTTCAGGCCTGTGTCACCATGCCACCTAAATTTGGCTTATTTTCAATGTTTTTTTTTTATTATTTCCATGGGAACTTTAGGAACATTTTGTTGATTTTTTTAAATGAAAAAGCTTCTTTAAGATTTTGATTGAGATAGTATGATATCTTTGGATTAATACCTTAAAATCCAAGCAATATTGAGTTTTCTAACAGGAGCATACTATACCTCTTCATTTATGTATCTCTTTGATTGCTCTGACCATAATATTTCTAACATAAAGAGGTCTTTCTACATTTGTCAAAAATTTTCCAATGGATTTCATACATTTTGATACTGTGGTAAATAGTAATGTATTTTATTGCAATTTCTGCTACATAATAAGTTTCTTCTGTTCTGGGCTTATGTCCTATAACTGTGCTTAATTCTTCCATTAGTTCTGAATTTTCTAGTAGATTGTATTTTATCATCTTTGTAGATTGTCACCTCATCTAACAATACAGTTAGTCTGACTTCTTTCCAACCTATAGGTTGGAAACTCACAGGCCTTTTCTCTCTTTTATCTGTGATAATATGGCAACAATTACCTCTTGGCTGGTGAACAGATGATGAGAGCAGATCTTATCAGGAAAGCATCTACTCTTCTGATATTATTTATGATGCTATTGTGGTTTATATTTGTTTGTTTTGTAGTTATACTTTAACAGATTAAGAAGATTTTAGTTTACTTATAGATTACTGAGATAATTTTAAATTTCTTAAACATTTTCTTTTGAGTAAATGTTTTCTATTAATTCAGTCATATGTATATATGTATGTGTGTGTGTATATATATATATATCTTTTTTTTTCTTCTGTTGATGTGCTGAATTATATTCAAAAGTTAAGTTAATCTTGTGTTTCTGGGATAAAAACATCAGGTCAAAATGTTCAATCCTTTTAAAATACACGTTTGGTTTTAATTTATTAAACTTTTGTTAAGAATTTTTTACATTAGCATACCTGAAGGAATTTCATTTATAGTTTGCTTTTCTTAAGATATCTTTATTTTGATTTTTTGGAGATGTCATCATGACACTGGTCTTAGGGGATAAATTGTTAGTATTTCCTTAAAATTTCTGGAAGATTTTGTGCAGAATTAGTTTTAAATAACTTTATAGAATTGGTCTTTTAAAATCCTTGGTATGATTCAACACAGATATTTAGGTCAAAAGGTTTTTGTAGTGGGAAGAATTTTAACTAAAATTGTAATTTCTTTGGTAGACATAGGGCTATTAATTCTTCTTAGGTGAGGTCTATTAGTTTGTTTTTCAAGTAATTTGTCAGTTTGATTCAAATAGACAAATTGCACTTTGAATATGCATAAAGCTATGCTGATAGCACTTCTCTCATTTCTAACATTGTTAATTTGTTTTCTCTCCTCCTCAACTTTTTCTGCATTTTTTTTCCTGTTTAATCAGGCTAGAAATTCATCAATTGTGTTGATCCTCTCAAGGGAACATGTAGCTTCAGGGATTTTGCCCTGAAGGATTTTCCCCCTTTTTATGTTTCTATTTTATTAGTGTCCACATTAATTATTCCTGATTATTTTAGTTATTTTTCTTCCTCTGAGTTTGATTTGCTCTTCTTTTTCTAGTTTTATTTTTAAGTGACAACTGAATTTCTTATTTGAGACTTCTTTTCTTCTGTACATATTTACTGTTGTAAACACTCCTGTAAGTACTACTGTAGTCACATCCCATATATTTTTATATATTAGGCTTTTATTTTCATTTTCATTTCTAGTTTCTATTTTGATTTTTTCCCTGACCCTTGAATTTTTAAGAAGTATGTCATTTAATTTTCAAATATTCTGGAATGATGCGAATTGATTTGAACTTCAAATCTTTTGTGATCTTAGAACATACTTTACATCATTTGAATACTAGTAAATTTTTGAGATTTAGTTTATAGTCAGGACTGTCTTGGAAACTATTCCAAGTGCTCTTAAAAACTGTGCATGTGGGAGCTGGGGTTGGGGCTCAGTGGTAGAGTACTTGCATAACATGTGTGAGGCACTGGGTTCAATTCTCAGCACCATATATATATAGGTCCATCAATGTCTAAGAATATATTTTAAAAAAATGTGCATGTGGATATTGTTTTGTGAAATATACAATAAATATTAGCTAGATACAATTTATTGATGATTTTAAAAAGTCTTCTTTGTTTTATTATTTATTGATGGAAAGATATTGAAATCCCTGGGAAAAACTTTGAATTTACCTTCTTTGCATTATTTTTTTAATTTTTTATTGTGGGTTGTTCAAAACATTACAAATTTCTTGACATATCATATTCCACACTTTGATTCAAGTGGGTTATGAACTCCCACCTTCACCCCGTACACAGATTGCAGAATCACATCAGTTACACATCCATTGATTTACATATTGCCATACTAGTGTCTGTTGTGCTCCATTGCCTTTCCCATCCTCCACCCTCCCCCCTCCCCACCTCTCCCCTCCCCTCCCCTCCTCTCTCTCTACCCCCTCCACTGTATAACCCTGAGGGTCTCCTTCCATTACCATGCAATTTCCCTTCTCTCTCCCTTTCCCTCCCACCTCTCATCCCTGTTAAATGTTAATCTTCTTCTCCTGCTCTTCGTCCCTACTCTGATCTTAGTTACTCTCCTTATATCAAAGAAGACATTTGGCATTTGTTTTTTAGGGATTGGCTAGCTTCACTTAGCATAATCTGCTCTAATGCCATCCATTTCCCTGTAAATTCTATGATTTTGTCATTTTTTAATGCAGAGTAATACTCCATTGTGTATAAATGCCACATTTTTTTTATCCATTCGTCTATTGAAGGGCATCTAGGTTGGTTCCACAGTCTTGCTATTGTGAACTGTGCTGCTATGAACATCGATGTAGCAGTGTCCCTGTAGCATGCTCTTTTTAGGTCTTTAGGGAATAGACCAAGAAGGGGAATAGCTGGGTCAAATGGTGGCTCCATTCCCAGCTTTCCAAGAAATCTCCATACTGCTTTCCAAATTGGCTGCACCAATCTGCAGTCCCACCAGCAATGTACAAGTGTACCCTTTTCCCCACATCCTCGCCAGCACTTGTTGTTGTTTGACTTCCTAATGGCTGCCAATCTTACTGGAGTGAGATGGTATCTTAGGGTGGTTTTGATTTGCATTTCTCTGACAGCTAGAGATGGTGAGCATTTTTTCATGTACTTGTTGATTGACTGTATGTCCTCCTCTGAGAAGTGTCTGTTCAGGTCCTTGGCCCATTTGTTGATTGGGTTGTTTGTTCTCTTATTGTCTAATTTTTTGAGTTCTTTGTATACTCTGGACATTAGGGCTCTATCTGAAGTGTGAGGAGTAAAGATTTGTTCCCAGGGTGTAGGCTCCTTATTTACCTCTCTTATTGTTTCTTTTGCTGAGAAAAAACTTTTTAGTTTGAGTAAGTCCCATTTGTTGATTCTAGTTATTAACTCTTGTGCTATGGGTGTCCTATTGAGGAATTTGGAGCCCGACCCCACCGAATGTAGATCGTAGCCAACTTTTTCTTCTATCAGACGGCGCGTCTCTGATTTGATATCAAGCTCCTTGATCCATTTTGAATTAACTTTTGTGCATGGCGAGAGAAAGGGATTCAGTTTCATTTTGTTGCATATGGATTTCCAGTTTTCCCAGCACCATTTGTTGAAGATGCTATCCTTCCTCCATTGCATGCTTTTAGCCCCTTTATCAAATATAAGATAGTTGTAGTTTTGTGGATTGGTTTCTGTGTCCTCTATTCTGTACCATTGGTCCACCCGCCTGTTTTGGTACCAGTACCATGCTGTTTTTGTTACTATTGCTCTGTAGTATAGTTTGAAGTCTGGTATCGCTATACCACCTGATTCACACTTCCTGCTTACCATTGTTTTTGCTATTCTGGGTCTTTTATTTTTCCATATGAATTTCATGATTGCTTTCTCTATTTCTACAAGAAATGCCGTTGGGATTTTGATTGGCTTTGCATTAAACCTATAGAGAACTTTTGGTAATATCGCCATTTTGATGATGTTAGTTCTGCCTATCCATGAACAGGGTATATTTTTCCATCTTCTAAGATCTTCTTCTATTTCTCTCTTTAGGGTTCTGTAATTTTCATTGTATAAGTCTTTCACCTCTTTTGTTAGGTTGATTCCCAAGTATTTTATTTTTTTTGAAGATATTGTGAATGGAGTGGTTGTCCTCATTTCCATTTCAGAGGATTTGTCGCTGATATACAGGAATGCCTTTGATTTATGCATGTTGATTTTATATCCTGCCACTTTGCTGAATTCATTTATTAGCTCTAATAGTTTCTTTGTAGAGCCTTTTGGGTCTGCTAGGTATAGAATCATATCATCTGCAAATAGTGATAATTTAAGTTCTTCTTTTCCTATTTTTATGCCTTTAATTTCTTTCGTCTGTCTAATTGCTCTGGCCAGTGTTTCGAGAACTATGTTGAACAGAAGTGGAGAGAGAGGGCATCCCTGTCTTGTTCCAGATTTTAGAGGGAATGCCTTCAGTTTTTCTCCATTCAGAATGATGCTAGCCTGAGGCTTAGCATAGATTGCTTTTACAATATTGAGGTATGTTCCTGTTATCCCTAGTTTTTCTAGAGTTTTGAACATAAAGGGATGCTGTACTTTGTCGAATGCTTTTTCCACATCTATCGAGATGATCATATGGTTCTTATTTTTAAGTCTATTGATGTGGTGAATAACATTTATTTATTTCCGTATATTGAACCAGCCTTGCATCCCAGGGATGAATCCTACTTGATCATGTTGTACAATTTTTTTGATATGTTTTTGTATCCGATTCGCCAGAATTTTATTGAGGATTTTTGCATCTAGGTTCATTAGAGATATTGGTCTGTAGTTTTCTTTCTTTGAAGTGTCTTTGTCTGGTTTAGGTATCAGGGTGATGTTGGCCTCATAGAATGAATTTGGAAGTTCTCCCTCCTTTTCTATTTCCTGAAGTAGCTTGAAAAGTATTGGTATTAGTTCTTCTTTAAAGGTTTTGTAAAATTCTGCTGTATACCCATCCGGTCCTGGGCTTTTCTTAGTTGGTAGTCTTTTTATGGTTTCTTCTATTTCCTCAATTGATATTGGTCTGTTTAGGTTTTCTATATCCTCCTGACTCAATCTGGGCAGATCATATGACTTAAGAAATTTATCTATGCCTTCACTATCTTCTAATTTATTGGAGTATAAGGATTCAAAATAGTTTTTGATTATCTTCTGTATTTCTGAAGTGTCTGTTGTGATATTGCCTTTTTCATCCCGTATGCTAGTAATTTGAGTTCTCTCTCTTCTTCTCTTCGCTAGTATCGCTAAGGGTCTGTCGATTTTGTTTATTTTTTCAAAGAACCAACTTTTAGTTTTGTCAATTTTTTCAATTGTTTCTTTTGTTTCGATTTCATTAATTTCAGCTCTGATTGTAATTATTTCTTGCCTTCTACTTCTTTTGCTGTTGTTTTGCTCTTCTTTTTCAAGGATTTTGAGATGAAGTATGAGATCATTTATTTGTTGGTTTTTTCTTTTTTTAAGGAATGAACTCCAAGCAATGAATTTTCCTCTTAGAACTGCTTTCAATGTGTCCCATAGATTCCGATATGTTGTGTCTGTGTTTTCATTTATCTCTAAGAATTTTTTAATTTCCTCCTTGATGTCTTCTATAACCCATTGATCATTCAGTAACCTATTGTTCATTCTCCAAGTGATGTATGCTTTTTCCTTCCTTCTTTTATCGTTGATTTTCAGTTTCGTTCCATTATGATCAGATAAGATGCATGGTATTATCTCTACTCCTTTATATTGTCTAAGAGTTGCCCTGTGACATAATATATGATCTATTTTTGAGAAGGATCCATGTGCTGCTGAGAAAAAAGTGTAACTGCTTGATGTTGGGTGGTATACTCTATATATGTCAATTAGGTCTAGGTTATTAATAGTGTTATTGAGTTCTATAGTTTCCTTATTCAACTTTTGTTTGGAAGATCTGTCCAGTGGCGAGAGAGGTGTGTTGAAGTCTCCCATGATTATGGTATGGTGGTCTATTAGACTCTTGAACTTGAGAAGAGTTTGTTTGACGAACATAGCTGCACCATTGTTTGGGGCATAAATATTTATGATTGTTATGTCTTGTTGGTGTATGGTTCCCTTAAGCAGTATGTAGTGTCCCTCTTTATCCCTTTTGATTAACTTTGGCTTGAAATCTATTTTATTTGATATGAGTATGGACACTCCTGCTTGTTTCCGAAGTCCATATGAGTGATATGATTTTTCCCAACCTTTCACCTTCAGCCTATGTATGTCTTTTCCTAACAAATGCGTCTCCTGTAGGCAGCATATTGTTGGGTCTTGTTTTGTGATCCATTCTACTAGCCTGTGTCTCTTAATTGGTGAGTTTAAGCCATTAACATTTAGGGTTATTATTGACATATGGGTTGTTCTTCCAGCCATATTTGTTTATTTCTGTTACTAGACATGGTTTGTTTTCCCCTTTGATTATTTTCCCCCCTTTACTGTCCTACCTCCCACTGTTGGTTTTCATTGTTATTTTCCATTTCCTCTTCCTGTAATGCTTTGGCGAGGATGTTTTGAAGAGATGGTTTTCTAGCTGCGAATTCTTTAAACTTTTGTTTATCGTGGAAGGTTTTAATTTCATCTTCCATCCTGAAGCTTAATTTCGCTGGATACACAATTCTTGGTTGGAACCCATTTTCTTTCAGTGTTTGAAATATGTTATTCCAGGATCTTCTAGCTTTCAGAGTCTGTGTTGAAAGATCAGCTGTTATCCTGATTGGCTTACCCCTAAATGTAATCTGCTTCCTTTCTCTTGTAGCTTTTAAAATTCTCTCCTTATTCTGTATGTTGGGCATCTTCATTATAATGTGTCTAGGTGTGGATCTCTTATGATTTTGCACATTCGGCGTCCTGTAGGCTTCTAGGATTTGGGATTCTGTCTCATTCTTCAAGTCTGGGAAGTTTTCTCATATTATTTCATTGAATAGACTGCTCATTCCTTTGGTTTGGAGCTCTGTACCTTCCTGTATCCCAATGACTCTTAAGTTTGGTCTCTTAATGTTATCCCATATTTCTTGGATGTTCTGCTCATGGTTTCTTAACAGTCTTGCTGAGCTGTCTATGTTCTTTTCCAGTTGAAATACTTTGTCTTCATTGTCTGATGTTCTATCTTCTAAGTGTTCTACTCTGCTGGTAGTATTCTCCATTGAGTTTTTAAGTTGGTTTATTGCTTCCTGCATTTCTAGGATTTCTGTTTGTTTGTTTTTTATAACCTCTATCTCCCTGTATAGTTGATCCTTTGCTTCCTGGATTTGTTTGCGTAATTCATTGTCGAAGTGGTCTTTCATTGTCTGATTTTGCTGTCTAATGTCTTCCTTGATACTCCAGATCATCTGAAGCATGTATATCCTGAATTCTTTATCTGACATTCCATCTGCTGCAGCTGTTACCTCTTCTAAAGTTGCGTTGACCTGCATTGCTTGTGGTCCTTTCTTTCCTTGTCTTTTCATACTGCTTGCGTTTCTTTCCTGCAGGCGCAGGCGGCGGCTCTGCTCTCTCCTTATTCCAATTGGGGTGTCGTGGCTACCACGCCGGCAGGTCACTGGGCCTGTTCTGGGCGCTGGCGGCGGCTCTGTTCTGCCCCTACTCCAATTGGGGTGACGAGTGTACCACGCCAGCAGGCCACCGGGCCTGATCCGCCGGTCGGTTTCAGGTTTGCCTACCCTGCAGGCGCGGGCGGCGGCTCTACTCTGCCCCTACTCCAAATGGGGTGACGTGTCTGTCGTACCGGCAGGCCACTGGGCCTGTCCCGCTGGTCGGTCACAGATCTGGCCACATTTCGGGCACGGGTGGCGGCTCTGCTCTGCCCCTACTCCAATTAGCGTGGTGTGTGTACCACGCCGGCAGGCTCCTGGGCCTGATCCGCTGGTCTGTTGCAGGTCTGCCTACCTTGGAGTCGCGGGCGGCGGATCTGCCCTGCCCCTCCTACCACGCCTGCGGACCCCTGGGCCTGATCTGCAGGTTTGTCACAGGTCTGCTCACCCTGCGGGCATGGGTGGCGGTTCCGCTCCGCCCCCACTCCAATTGGGGTCACGTGACCACCACACCGGCAGGGCCTGATCCGGGCGTGGGAGAAGGATCTGCTCTGCCCCTACTCCAGTTGGGGTGACGTGTGTACCACACTGGCAGGCCACTGGGCCTGACCCGCCAGGCTGTCACAGGTCTGTTTACCTTTCAAGCGCTAACGGCGGCTCTGCCCTGCCCCTCCTACCACACCCATGTACCACTGGGTCGCGGGTCTGCCCACCTTGTGGGTGCGGGTGGCAGCTCCGCTCCGCCCCCTCTCCAATTGGGGTCACGTGGTCACCACGCTGGCGAGCCGCTGGGCCTGCTCCGGGCGCTGGCGGCGGCCCGGCTCCTCCCCTCTGGCTCGACGACAAATTGAGGAGACTCGGGTGTCTCTGCCTCACCCCCCCTACCAGGAGACCAACTGTTTCTGTCGCCGCTGGTATTGATGAAGTTCTCTCCTCCGCCGCTTTCTGATGATATCAGATCTCTGCCATGTTGGTATCCTATGCGAATGGCAGCATTTCGTTCCCCTTGCCGGGCAACCAAAGCACCGGGTGAGTCCTGACCGGCCCTCAGCAGGACCCGGACCGAGAAGCAGTTTCCGCGGGCTCCTAGCCCCGGGCCAGGGAAGTTCTGGGAGCCGGAACTCGGCCGCTCCGTGCTCAGTGTAAGCTCCTATAAGTGTAGGCTCCAAGAAGCAGTCCCCGCGGGCTCAGTTCCGGGAGCCGGAATTCGGCCGCTTAGTGCTTGGTGTGTGCTCTGATAGGAGCAGGGTCCAAGAAGCAGCCTCCGCAGGCTCCGCAGCCCTGGGCCAGGGCGGTTCCAGGACGGTTCCGGGAGCCGGAACTCGGCCGCCCCGCGCTCGGTGTTCGCTCCGATAAGATCAGGTTCTAAGAAGCACCCAGGCACTGAACCCTAGCAATCTGTCTGCAAGCCGCAGGCGAATTGCAGCCTGAAATTACCTGTTCTATGGCTGAATGAGCTGCGGTCAGTCGAAAACAGGGATGGTGACGTCAGCTTTCCAACATGGTGGCTGCTGGTCTCCTCTGTGGTCTGACAGGTGTCCTTCTTTGCATTTTGATCAGACTTTTCTTCATGTATTTTATGACAATTTTACTGATATTATTTTGACACATGTAAAATCAGTAGTTTTAGTGTTCACTTAATATATTTAGAGAGCCGTAGGACCATCAGTACTATCTAATTTCAAACCATTTCTATCACTAGAAAAGAAAAAAGAAAACCTGTACTGGTTAGCACTCCTAGTTCCCCAGTGTCCCTAGCTATTCATCTACTGTGTACAGGATTTGCCTATTATGTATATTTGATGTGAATATAATCAAATAACTTGTGTTTCCAAAAACAGGAGAATAAATTCAGCCCTTATTACTCCACCTTGGCTGAAGTGAAAGAACCAAAGTAAAGTTTGTAATTTAATGTCCTTGATGAAATCAGAATCCTCTAGACTCATGAAATCCATGTCATGCTCTGTCAGTCCAAGCACTCACATGCAAACACTTTATTTTGGGTTGCAAATATCATATCTTCAAAATATATTTTTTTAAACTCTCATATATTCAAGCACAAACTTTATTGTTACCAAGATAAATGAATGAAATTCTCTATGTATTTGGCAACAAAAAGTTGAATTAAAAAGTAGATGTCAATTTGATGTAAAGTCAGCTTCAAGCAAACTAAAACAGTCCAAGAGTGCTCAGTTTGGCTTTCCACTCGATTCAAGTGTCCTTAAGAGAAAACTTTAAGCCGGCTTTTAGTTTTTGCTTTTTAGTCAGATATTTTGACTTCATATAGCCAAAACTCCAGACTGCTGAAAATTATGGAGGAAGATTTGCTGTCTATAATGCTGAACATAAGGACTCTTTTGCTTTGAAATAATCTGTTAAAAAGAATTGTGGAAAAGAACAAACTGGCAATAATATTTGCCAAAATTTTAACAGAAAAAGTGATGACACTTTGGAGGAGAGAAGAATACATCAATAAGTGCTACATCCATGAGAAAAATATTTAGCTTCACTGTTGAAAAATGAAAATTATGACTGCTAATTTTTAAAATTTTCTGTTAACCAATTAATTATATATTTACTTTTGACTTGTTTTTCTGATATAAATTTTACAACATAAGTTTTATTTACTTATTTAAAAAATTAAGAACCAATATTTTTTCTTTATGAGAATTAAGTATAGAACTTGAAACAAGCCAGAATTCGTCATTTTGAAATATAGAGAAATCTAATTTGGCATTTATTAAATTTAAAAAGTGAAAATAGAAATAAGAGCACCCATTTAAAATCCAGATTAGTCTTATTTGTGTCTCAGTTGTGTTTAAGATGATTATGTTATATGTTAATGGACAAAGCTTTTTTTCTAGATCATTTTTGTCTGTTTTATATGACAGAATAAAAGCCATATACTGAGTCAAATTGTCCCCCAAATGTTTTAATTATTTTACCTCAATGTAAAACATTTTCATATAGTCGAGAAAGGTATCCCTCTGTGATTTTACCTGCATTTCCTAATGGCTGTGATATCACACATCTTTTCATGTGTTTATATGCAATTTGCCTTTCTCCAAGAGTCTCTGTGCTCCTCTTTGGTAATACTTTCTATTGATTTTTTTGCCTTATTGAGTCATAAGATTTCTTTATACATTCCAAAGACAAGTTGTTATTATCTGGGTGCTTTACAAATGTTATCTTCTAGTTTATCAGTGTCTTTTCATTTTCTCAGTGATTTTTTTCACATTTTTTTCTTTTTATTTGTTCTTTTTAGATATTCATGACAGTAGAATGTGTTTGGGCATATTATACATACTTGAAGTATGACTTATTCTAATTAGGATCCTATTCTTATGGATGTCCATGATGTAGAGTTTTTTGAAAAACAAAAGTTTCTCATTGTTGATGCAATCCATGTTCTCTTTTTCTTTTATTTTTTCTTTCATACTTTTTGTGTTTTAAGATTTCTTCGCTTAATCTGTGGACAAATATATTGATTTTTATATATTTTCTTCTAGAATTTTTCTAACTTTAGCTACTACATTTAGATCTGAGATCCATATTACATTAACTAATATGTGGTTTAAGGTAAGGATTTAAAAAAATTGTTGTAGCAATATAACAATGAACAGACTATCCTTCCCCATTGACTTCCCTTGTCATTTTTGTCAAAAATCATTCGAGTGTTCATATGTAGCTTTGTTTCTCCCCTTCTAATCTGTTACTTTAATTTATGTGTTTTTTCCTTCTGCCCAAACCACAAAAATATTAATTTATTAACTTTTGAAATCAGGGAATGCAAGGCCTTTGAATTTGTTCTTCTTTTTCAAAATTGTTTCAGCAATTCTAGTGTTTTGCATGTTACTAAAATTCACAACAAAATGATCAATTTACACAAAAAAACTTGGGATTTTGATTAAGAATATACATCCACTAGCATAGAATATCAAATACTGATGAGCTTGTGGAAATGACTGTAACTTTCATGGATTGAAGGAATACACAATGGTACAGCTGTAAGTAATTTGGCAATGTTTTACAATGCTTAATTTACATATGGCATCATAACCCTACTCACTAGATATTAATCAAAGACATATGAAAATGTGTATGACAAATAATCACAAAGAAGTAGAAATAATCCAAATGTCCATCAACTGGTGAATGGATAAATAATTTGTGCAACATCTAGTTTGGAGGATAGTATTCAGCAATAAAAAAGTAATCAACTATGATATATGCAACAAATATGCATAAATCTCCAAAGGATTATGTTAATTGTAAGAAACTAGACCCAAATGATTATATATTGAAAGTTTTCATTTACCTGACATTTTTTAAGAATGGCAAATTTATAGGACACATAAACAAGAAGCCAAAAGGCTGAGATAGAGAGAATTGACCGCAGTGGACAGAAGAAAACTTCATGTATTGAATTTAGGCTATTTTCTGCTGTTATATGAAAGTGCCTGAAACTGGGTTCTGTATAAATACAAGAGGTTTATTTAGCCCCTATTTCTGGACATCCAAGAGCATGGTGCTTGTTTCTGCTCAGCTCTTGTGAGAGCCTCATGATGAATGGCATCATGGTGGGACAATGTATGTGGCAAAGACCGCATAGCAAGAGAGAAAATCAGAGTTCAGATGGGGTACAATCTTGCTTTTTTTATAACAACCTATTCTAATGGGAACTAACAAGTGTCCTGTGAACACTACATTAATCCCTTCTGAAAGTGAGGCCACCAACAATCTAAGCACATCTCAGTAGGTCTCACCTCTTATAAGTTCCATCACTTCTTTATATTACCCACTCCCTGGGGGACTAAGCTTCCAGCTCATGAACTATTTGGATATTCAAATATCCAACTGATATCCAAACCATAGCAGGTTGAAAAGAGTGGTGTGGATATTGATGGTTGTAGTGGGTCTACAACTGGATGTATATTCATCAAAACTTTCCAAAGTAATAAATTTTATTTAATGGGGATTGTATCTACATACCTACACAATCTATTCTAGACTTTGCTATCTAATGGTGACAAAAGCTACTTGTGTTGGAGCTTACTCATCAACAAAGGAGTGAAGAAAGGCCTGGGATAAAAAGACCCTAACACTTCTTTTTTTTTTTCTTCCTATTTTCTAATAGAAGTAGATACTATTCTTTTTTCAAGTACTTTCACATATGTTATATGTGATGAAACAAGATTTAACTAGTATCTGGTATCTACATAAGTAATTCTCATAAATTTTCTGTCAACTTCAACTAACGTTTTCAAAAAGAATATCCCATGTGAACAATGTGTTGGGTTTTCCTACAAAGTATTCTCTATAGATTTGGTGGCTTACATTTAATTTGAAAGCTTTTATATAATTTATTCTCAATGAAATGTGGTACATTTAGCTAGTAATCCTTTTGAACACATTCACAAGTATATAAGAAACATGACCTTTGCAAAACAAACTATTGTCCTCAAAAGCTTTTGCTCAAATTATATCCTGCACCCATATCAGCTGCCATTTAAACATCTTACAGAAAAAGGCCAAGTACTCATTGTAAGTCTTGTGAATTATGGGGGGGGGGGGGGCGGGGAGAAACCCAGAAAATGCATTTCTGTTTTGGAACTTTTTCCTCTTATAAAATATTGTATGAAAATAATTGTAGTTCCATTTATGTGCATGTAACACAATTTGCTGTTTTCTTTTCCTTCCTTCCTTCCTTTCTCTTCTTCTTCTTCTTTTTTTAAGTCATAGTCTATAATCTTTTACCAAGTAGTTCTCTGTGGATACAAATCCAGATGGCCTGGCAGATGGAGCTTTGGAAGACTGGTTGAAATGTCCCAGACACATCCATCATTTAAACATTCCATAGGAAATTTGAATAAAACTAAAGATCCAAATTTCTATGAACTGCAGAGTGTAGTCAGCTGTAAAGTTCATGTGCAAACACTTGGTTGATTGTGACTTCTTAAAGAAACCTTATTACATTGTGCTATTTATGCATTATATAGTCATTTGTCATTAAAAAATCCACTAAACCTTAAAAGAAAGAAAAAATAACTCAAGTTTCTTATTTCTTTTATGATTCTGCTTCTTATTTGTAGGAGCTGTACTTAGAAATAAGAGAAATTTTTGCAAATCAGCTCAAGGGGTTGGGGGTGTTCTCTTCTTGGACAGAAATAGAGTAATACTTTTTTTTTTAATTTTTCACGTGAGTATCGTTAATCAGTGACATCAGTTTATAGAGAATGTTTTTCTGTGTTGCATCAGAGGATGGTTTTTCTCAAACATTCATTAAAACTGTGACCTAACAAGTCTCACCAATTACTAAATAATAATTAGGTTCTCACATTTACAGATAAACTATTGAGACTAACCTTTCACATAATAGATGCTTTATAAATCTCTGCTCATTTGCTTTATTTATCATATTTTGTGTTAAAATTCAGGATGATACTAGACAAAGTCTAAAAATTTAAGTGGTCCCAAGAAATGCACGCATATAAAGTTAGGTTTAAATTTGACAGAAACAGAATGTTTTCTCCCAAATGTAGGTAGGAGTTTTTGGAAATAGTGTGTGATTAAAAACAATGTATCATGCACTTTATATATGAATAGTGTGTAGATTACTTGTAGATGCTTAAATCAAAGCCCTGATAGCTGTATGTTTAAAAAGAATTTGACCATTATGGACAATTTAGTCCCACTTTATTTGGGGGATTCCTAGTGCTGATCCACATACCCTATAATCCAGGGCAATGCTGCCTGGGTATGAAATCACTGAGGTAAAGAAGATGCTTTGGGGCCCCTCACTGCATTGTCAAGGGGTAAGGGGAAGGAGAGTTTGGTTTTTAGCAAGCTTGCAAACAAGAAACAGCAGTTGACTGGGAATAAAGTTTCAATAGAGTCTTTCAGCTTACACAGAACAGAGAATTGGGTTGGGCAATGAAGGAGGGCATGACCTCGGGCTTCCCCAGAGACCAGGACAAGGGAGCTTTGGATTTATTCTCTTCCATCAAGGCCTGGTGTCGAATTTTATTACAGTTATGTTGCGAGATCTGTTATTCAATTTATTTTAGTGGCATATGTCTTTTTAAAATATTTTAAAAACAAAGTGGCAATATAGACTATATTGCACAAAGTGAACACAGATAGTAACAGGGAAGGCAGAGATGAAGAGGTGACATCAGTTCTGAATCTGAAATTCTGACAAAACAAAGCTCTTCTTCACCTTGGACTCCTGTTCACATTGCCTGGTGAGACTTTCTGCCATTTCCTGTGAATATATGGTTTGTCTTTGCTCAGTGAATTTTCTTCTTTTCCATTTTGAAATGTCTTGGGAGCCCTTTCTAAAGACCAAACCATACAGGTTGGTTTAGCAGCTTTTTTCTCTTTAGTAGTATGTACCTAATTTCCTCCTTTCTTATTGATTTTTATTAGTGTCCTTTTTCTTTTTCTTTCTTTCTTTCTTTTTTTTTTTTTTTTTGCCATACTGGGGTCTGAACCCAGGGCCTCATGCATGCTAAACAAGTGCTCCACCACTGAGCTACATCCCCTGCCTTTATCATTTTTCTTTAAAAGGAAACCAAAAATAGAAGTTTTAAAAATAGAAGTCTTTCACTTTGTTCTTATTATCTTGGTAAAACTATTTTAATTTTAATGCTTTAATACTCCTTTCTATATTGTTCCGTTTATCTGAATCTGTCTTACTTATATTTAGAGGTCTGTCTTCTGTCAGTCCTATGGAATGGCGACTCCACAGTGGTCAGTTCTGCCAACTTGTTCATTTCTACTCAGTGTCCACCATGGTCCTGAAAGTGTAAACACCTATCAAACTGACATTGCCCTGATTTGACTAGCAATATGTAACATGAAAGCAGCCTTTATTTTAGCAACTACCCAGTTTTCTTGCTATTTTTCTAACTTGCTCTTTTTAGTAGCTCATCCCTTGAAAAAGAAAGTCATCTATGGGCAATTTTGGGCTCTGCTATCTAGAGTCTGATTGAATGAAGATTGAGATATGATTAACCTGGGTGGTAAAGGAGAACTTGAATTTTGTACTATACATTGCACCTCTATGAATTTAAATAATCCTTGATTGTCCTGATGCTTCATTGTTGAGAACTGCTAGAAAATCACTGAACTGTCAGTCCACTATTATAAGAAGAGAATTCACAGACATTTAAAAAATGACTAAGGAATAATGGGGTGATATCATGGCAAAAGAGAAGGTTGGTGGCTTGAGAAAATGGGAGTTCTTTTGAATTGTTTATTATGCACTTTTGTCCTGCAGTTGAATGCGAAGTACTTTGTGATCAAATAAATAAAAGTTACAGGTCAATGTAAAATGATTCTTAGTCATAATAGTAATCAAATAGCAAATGATTTGGCCAATCATGTATATCTATAGGCTTTGATGTCCTCCTTTGTAAATGAAATAAATAGAATTTCAGGACTCTTAGAATAAGTATAACAAGTTTAGTGTAGAGGGATGGAAAACTAAATGGCTAAAAAATTTATTTACAGATGAGGATTCATTGTGGTCTGTACCATCAAAATGACACTCTGATATTTTACAATTTTCAGAGTGATTTGATGTATACAGTTACTCCTGTATTCTATGTCAGAGACTTTTTGTAGTCCAAAATTAGCTGTGGTGTGGAAATATGTACTTGAGATTTTAATAATTAGTATTTGCAATTACCAGGTGGAAATAAATTTGATGTGTCAACTTGCTAAATGTGTTTCCTTGCCTTTAAATTCAGACAATCATGATTATCTAATGGGTTTTGTTAACTCATGCAAACTCAGCATGTTCATAGCTTTGTGGTCAAAACAGATATATCAGATGCAAAGTGGAAAGTTTGTTCCAGGTACCTCTGGAAAATATCTCTATTATTTGATGAGTCAAGCAGAACAGAGAGGCCACTGGCTTCCTAGTGGACATAAGCTTATTGTGTCCATCTCAGAAACCTAGCTTTTATTTGGTTCCTTTTAGCATCAATTAGTATCTTATTTGCCAGAAATAGCAAAGTAAAATAAATGAGAAGGCAGCATCATAAGGTATCTGAGCATGATATGTAGAATTGTGCAAATACAATCCCTCAGCATTTATTCTCCTGGGAAGTTCTGGAACACAAACACACGAAGAAAAGGAAAATTCAGCTTTTGTCATTCGCCAGAGATTTTATTCTAAATATCTGCAATACATGGAGGTTTTCATTTTCCCACGTTAAAGCAAACTCAAGTAGCTTCAAACCAAGCATCGGTTGTTCCCCTGCCATGAGAATAATAAGACTCTCTACGTCATGGGGTTGCTATGAAACCAACAGAAAAGATGCCAGTAAAATATTTAGCCTGGGGTTCTAATGCCTGCCACACAGTGATAGCTCTATAGTGTTAGAAATGTAGGGGGGAAGGGCATGTTACCACATACCTCAGGTGGCCTAGGTCACCCAGACTTTCACAGACAGTTGCTTTCAAGCTCACAGTCACATGGTAGCAGAGAGGCCCTCAAAAATGGCATGGATCCCATAGAACAATTCTACGCCTCATACAGCTTAGGCACAGGGGTAGATGATCTAGAATAGAAAGATCAGTAGAGTTGGGGGAAGGAAACAGGGGCAAGGAGGAAGGGAGAGAAAAGGGAAGCACTGGGGACTGAATGAGAGCAAATTGTAGTCCATGCTTTTATAATTATGTCAAAATGAATCCTAATGTTATGTAAAACAAAAAAGAACCAATAAAAAATTCAAGAAAATGAAAGAGCTAGAAGAGGAAATTAAGAGGGAGAGAGAAGGAGGTGGGGATGTAGCACAGTGGTAGAGTGCTTACCTAGCATGCCTGAGGCTCAGGCTTCCATCCCCAGAAAAGAGATGCCAAGGGAGCAAGCTAGTCATGATATCTTCATCTTCATGGATGGACGAAGATTAGGGGGTAGATCAAATTAAGATAACGTTTAGTTCTTTGAACATTTCACTCACAAAAATATGATCAAGTTCCTGTCCTCAAGTCTGGTAATTCAGGCTCTGAACTCAGACTCCTCCTGGCTGTAGAGAGAGAGAGAGGGGCTGATGTCAGAGGCTGACCAGAGGGAAAGCGGGACACACACATAAACCTGAGCTTCCCTGAGAGGTCCATATGGATGGGTGATGGCCCCGGAAGGACTTAATAAGCGAGTCAGTCATTAACATCAGAAGTAAAATCCAGAGACTAGGTCATCTTTATGGCAAAACATTAGAGGGGATTCTAGCATGGGATGCCTGCTTATTGCAATAGAGTGGGGTGGAATAGTATTAAGAAAAATTAGAGTGCCAGTTATATCACATATTAAAAGGCATTTGAACTCTCCATGAGATGTGCCTATGGCTGCAGAGTTGCAACCTGATCTTTTATGTATTGTTCTATCTTTGCAGTAAACTCTCAATTACAGGGGTGCAATCTGAGAGTATTCACAGGTGAAATATTTTCTGTTTCTCTATATGCAGGGAGTGGACAGTGGTGGTTCTCAACATTTCAAAGTTCACCATCTTGCAGAATTTCCTCCCTAACTATTTGGGAGGGTCATCTATAGGCAGGAGAAGCATATAACTTATAAATCAATTGTTTGAATGAAAACCTGGCACTATTAATAATTGTACTGGGAAAATATGACTGTGTAGGTCAGTGCAATTGTCACTCCAGTGCTGTGGAAGCAAGTGTAGCCACACACTCAAAAAGAATAGAAAGCAGAAGAAGTTTTAATTGGTCTGTTTACCACAATTGCAGGAATTCTAGGGAAACTAGAAACTTGATTGACAGAGTTCCTTAGAGGGCCCTGAGATTGAGGCTGCTGGGTAATTCTAGATGCAGTCTGTGTACTCCTTGATAACTAACGCTATAAATAGCAGCTTCTGTTCATTAAACACCTTAATACAAATCTGTGCTAGAGTAATTGGGAAGAATGGTCTACAGGGTAAGATGAGAACTCTTTGCTCTAATGTAGTCACTATCCCCCAGTGTACCATTTAGCAAATAAAGTGTGAACTTTATAAAAAATGGAATGAGTCCTTTCCACAGCTGTGGGCTGTTAGGAAGATACCAATTCACATTGGTCAAAGGGATGGGAAAACAGTATGGTTTTAGGATTTTTATATGATACTCTGAATCAGCTTTGTAACTACTGTTCCCATTTTCTTTCAAAGACATACAAATTAGAAGGACTATTTTTAAAAACGCCATCTTCCAATGGGCTATTTACTTATTTACAGGTAGCCAAACTCATTTCACAGAAGGCTCTGAGGTAAAATTAATTATCCTGGTGAGATGTCCGGCAGAATCATTGTGGGGAAAACCGTTAGCTGCCGTTGTTATCTCACAGAATTTTAGAGTTGGAGGGACCTTAGAGTCTGGATCATTGTGTGTGACCTTAATTAGAGAATCTGACTATTCATCATTATTTGGTGCTTTGAGAAAATTGTTGCCTTCTATGATCAGCAGACCTCCTCATGTTTCCCAGTTCGTTGCAGCTGGTCTTATGGGTCATTTTCAGTAGCTTGGAGTGCTAACGACTATCAGTAATTACTGTGCTATTGTCTCTGTAAGATGTCAGTTCCCAACACATGTGATATGATTCTATGCATCTGTACAGCATAAAACAGCTTTTGGCACCGGGGGAGGGCTCACCCTGAGACCTCCAATCAAAAACCGAGCCGCACACTACCCAGCTTCTTTGACACCTGCAGACCAAGGAAAACAAATACCTGTTTTGTTTGAAGTCTGCTCACACCACAACCAATACTGCCGCCAGTTGTGTAAACAATTGTCCCCACACACTAACAAGTAATCCATTCTGCAGTGAATACCAGCTGACCTCTAATCCTATTCAGTTCCAACATGATGAGACCTAGAGGTAGCCTCAGATTCCACAGGTTGAAGGCCGCATCCCCAAGACTGACCCCCTTTGCACTTCAGATGTCAGTAGCCGGCCCCAGGTCATTTTACTTGTGCTTCAACCAACTGACTATACACCAGGATTCCCACAACCCCTCCTTGGGTTTGATTAAATTGCTTGAGTAGCTCACAGAACTCAGAAAAACATTTACTTGTATTTGTGGTTTATCATAAACAATATTATAAAAGATACAGAGGAGGAGATGCAAAGAATGAGGTGTATCAGAGGGGGCATGGGGCTTCCCTCTTCCTTCTCCCCCTGGAATAGCTCTCTGAGCCCCGTCTTTTTTTTTTTTTTTTTTTTTTTTTGAGATTTCACTGCAGGGGTTGATTGCTCAGAGACTGGGTGGGAAAGCCCACAAGGCCTGTCTGTTCAAATGCTGCTTGGCCTCTCTGTGTGGTTTTCCTTCCTCCAGGGTTTGGGGCAGGAGATCTTATGACCTAACTAATGTCTGATAAGGGTTGTTCTGAGAATGTAACAGGGATTGAATCCAGGGATGCTTTACCACTGAGCTGCATTCCCAGACCTTTTAAGCATTTAAAAAAATATATTTTGGAAACAGTGTCTCACTAAGTTACTAAGGGACTCTCTTAAATTGCTGAGAGAATAACTTTGAACTTGTCATCCTCCTGACTCAGCCTCCCAGTGGCTGGGATTACAGGTGTGTGCCACTCCACCTGGCAAAATTTGTATTTCAAAAAGCAGAACCATCCTGGCTCCTGAGATTAGTTCTTAGTCAAAAGATACAATATTTAAAATGTGTTAAAATATTTTAAAAGAAAGAAAATGTTAAAAATATCTATTTCTGTGAGAGGATCACTGATAATTTTAGAAACTCTCATTTTAATATCTCAAGTAAAGGTAATCAATAACTCTAAAACAGTTATTAGATGTTTGTTTTCTACCAAAACAGATATAAAGTTAGACATAATTTTTTTTGGTATGTTCTTAGTACCCTTTTGATGTATGTCCTGGCATTCTTTTTAAATGGCTTAAATATACTTTTATGTTTATGTATAATAAATGTGATATTTTTAGTTTGAAGTAAAAAATAATTTATAGTTATAAATAAACTTACTTTAAGGCTTGCAACAGTTATTTTAAATTAGAAAACAGCCTATTATTTTGCAAGTGTAACTTAATAAAGACACTCTTTCATTGACTTATCTCTGTCTCCTCAGCTTTTTTAATGTTTAAAAACAGGGTCCCTGCTTGCAGTTAGTTATATGCAATCTTTAATTTTACTAGCCTACCTCTTTCTCATGGATATTGGTTACTGGATGCTACATAGACCACACCAAAACCAGTATGATTTAATGCTCTCCTTTAGAGGCAAGTGTATATTACTTAGATATGGGGGCCTGTTCCATGAGAATGGCTCTTGGGAAAAAGTTCTGTGTGATGAAAGAGAAAGAGGAAGATAATTCTTACAGCTAGCTATCTTAATTCAAAATCTTGAAAATATTAAAAGGAATTATGGGAACATATTTGGATTTCCATTAAATAAGAGACTTGGCATCCAACTGATCATTCATTCCAAGGTGCAGAGTTGTAGAAAGAGGTTATTCAAGTTTTTTTTTTTTAAGTAAAATAATCTTATATTCCTGTTTGTTCACACTAGGAAATACTTTTCAATAGAGCCTATATATCAGCTCACTGCCATCTTTCAGTAGTTAATTGCTACTAGGAATTATGTTAAACCATCTTGGACTAATTACTCAGAAATTGAATATAACTAGAAATAGTGACTTAACATAAAAAGACCTAAAATGCTATCATAACAATGCAATTCCTTGAAGGATTAAAGACATGAATAAATCAATGTGAAATATACCTCCAAGAATATTTGCCTTTATTTAAATAACTGGCAACACTTGGCTGAGGTGAAGTGAAGTACCTCAAACCAATAACCATTGTAAAACACACAGGTGCTCTCTGAACGTAATAATGTGACTCCTCTAAGTTTTCTTTACAATGTCAAAACTAGTGATCCATTTTGGGCTATTTACCATTTAGATTTGCCTGACCATGGTATGATGCAGAATAAATTGTATCTATTGTAGATACTACTATAGAGAAATTAGAAACCCTGAGAACTAAGTCAGCCAAGAGTTGGCTGGATTTGGTTACTAAGAATATGAGGATGCTGTTTTGTTTTCATAATATTTATACATCCCTCCTGCTCTAGAAGACTGATGAGCTTTACTGTGATTGTAGGGATAACCTGTGTAAAGAGGTCATGATCGCCTATGAAACTTGATATAATAATATCAAAGTTTTCATTAAAACAGCATATTTAAAACATCTCTGAGGTGGAAATATTAAATCCCTTCATCTTTTATAACTGCTAATTTGAAAATGACATTTCTTATAAGATGAAGTTATTTGGACATTTATAATGAAAATATGCCAGAGACACATCTTGCCTTTCTGAATAATGTAAAATGAAAAAAACAGGCTATCTCAAAGCAAATATTATATTTCATTTGATGAATGCAGAAGAACCAAATTCATTTTACAGTCAAATAAAACTTACAGTTTTTTTTAAAATCAGTATATTGTATAGAGGCTTTAATGTAATTGATAATTTTACCTTTTTAATTATGATGTCAATCATTATTTGCAAAATATATTTTTAATTTTTTCTGAGTTTTGATCAGGCTTTGGAAGTCATTACTTAGATTATCTTTGGAGTTTTACCTATATTCATATCATTTACCTAACATTTTTTGCAAAATAGGGAATCTAGAAAAGTATCATCTATATTGATGTTTTCATTATGTATCTTAGAAAATGAGTCACAAAGCAAGTAAGATATGAGATTTTCAGGTAGATATAATTTTATTTGTCCTTCCAGTTAGTATTAATTATGTTATTTAAACATTTATTTATTCACTCAATAAACAACAATTGAATTGAATCATAATGACGTGATAAGAAAAATCAGAACAAAATGCTTCATAACTTAAAACATCTTTGCTTCCTAGGAGCAAAGAAAGAATGCCCTGTATGTTCACCATAATGTCTGGTATTTTACATCCACATCAATTCTCAGCTCTTGTTTTTGCCAAAGTTATCTACATTAGGATGGGTCTCAGGTACACTATTTTGGGGAGATAAGTAACTATGCCTCAGATCCTAGCCAAACACCTGATTCTGTTAAGTCACATAAATGGAGATGTGATTGGAGGTGAGACATAAAACAGAAAACAAACAAACTAGCAAAATCTCTCAAATTGTGTGCTTAATCAGGGTTCAGATGCGCGCAGATGTGTCAAGTAAAGATGGGTGGCTGTGGTAGCAGAGGAGGGACAGCACACACTGAAAAGAAACCTGCATGCGGAAAGTCAGGCTTCACAACCTGAGAGCTTGCTTTGAGTGAATAAGAAATCTGTGCTTGGCAAAGTAGATTCAGCAATAAGAACTCATTGATGGGAGGAAATAGTGATTGTGAGCATAGGGAGGTTGATGTCTCAGTCCATCCCATCACCACATCCTTGATGACAGGAATACTGTGCAAGAAAATTAACTCTATAGCAATGACGGGACTTTGAGGGCCCCACAGAGGTACGTTCATATACAGTGAGAGCTATTCAACCTTTTGCTTTGAGCAGGACTGCAAAGCTATTGTAGTGGCATGAGGATTGAGGTCAGAACGGGGAGGGAGGCACAGAGAACTGTGGCCATGGAAGGGCAGAGTGCAGAGCTCCAGGGTTGGTATAGAGTATAAAGGTTCTGGGGATTGCGGAGGCCACATTTAACTACAAGTGTGGAAAAGTCTGCCTTGAAGGATTGATTCAGTTACTGCAGAGGACCTTAGGATGGACCTTAGGAGGTACAAGTGATCCTGGACTAGAAAAATTTGCTTTTAACTCTTCTTTGATAACTTATACCCCAATACTTGCAAGTTAAAGAAAATTCAGGCAGCATAGAACTGCCTAAAATATATATATATATATATAAATTCTTCAGCTTTTTGCAAATTGCTGGATTACAAAATTATTAATGGTAGGGAGGTTTTATTACTATTATTTGTGAGTCATAAAAATGAAAAAAAATTGAAACAGAAAGTTGGATTCAGAAAGATAAAGTATGCTATCAAACTATAAAGTCACAAAATAAAGGCTGGGCTTAGGTTTAAATTAATGATGCCTAACTTCAATGTCCAAGCTATAACATCAATGAGGATTATAGATGTAGTTTGTTCAAGCTATTTCTGCATGAAAGATTATGAAGTGGAGTGGAAAAAATGGAGCATCTATATAAATTTATAAGGCCCATTCCTGTGTAGATGTGAAGGTTTCCTATTTTCTGAATTTAAGGCTTTTTCCTTTCTTCCTTCCATCTTTTATTCCTTTTGCTGAATTGATTCCAAGGCATTTGAAGCATGTGTTCTACCACTGAGCTATCCCCTACTCCCTAAGGCTGTTATCTTATGCAAAATCATGTTGAATTTTATCATCAATGCTTATTTTATATAAATTGTTTGTAAAATGCCTTCTGGATGAGATATATACCTATCAGATTTTTTTTCTTCAGTGTGATTTAAACATAGTACTTCACAATTCAAACTAATATGTTGTTAAAATGCAAGCATTAGACCATTTTACATATACAAGCCGTATCCTAATATTTACTCATTGTTTTTATGCTGAAATACTTATATAGATACAAAACAAGTGAAAATGCCTGGGACAATTTGTGCTTCATATTGTAAACAAATAACAGATCTTTTGATCATGACAAGATTATACGTAGACTGAATATAAAAAATTAGGCCAGAAAGTATAAAGAAAACAAAGTAGTATAGAACAAAAAAAAATGTTAGAACATTTAGCCTTTCAGTTTTTATAATATCTACAATAAAAAACATTTTCTAAGTCAATAGTGCAGATTGAAGATAGCTGTTTGACTTTAAAAATGAAAGCCCATGAACAATAGTATTTAGAAAGGTATTTTGGATTATATTCTAAACTGTGAGTCAATAGGTAAGGGAAAACCCATGGACTCTGAATTTGGACAGTCTTGAATTTGAATTGTGCACTAGATATGATACCAGACAAGCTCTCTGATCCTCAATTTTATCATCTGCAAAGTGGGCATAATACTTAAATTCGTTCGTTATATGTAATAATGATAAAAGGAGATGATATATGCAAAATAGCAAGTGTATGGTACAACATACAGTAGAAATTTAACAAGTCATAAGAATTATATGCTATATAAAGTGTGTTTATCTAAATTAATCTTTCTGGAACAAATATAATTTTCTTCTTTCTTATCACTAGCTATCATTTGAGATAAATCTCCTTGACATGAAAGAGTACAGACACAAAGGTCACAAAACTTATTATTCCATTTGTATAGTATCTCAGAAGGGCCAAAACTACAAAGATAGAGAAAGATAAGTTGTTAAAAGAAGCTGGAAGGAGGTGTGTTAAGAGCACACAGGGGAATTGGTATGTGGGGGAGAAACTATTCTCTATCTTGATGGTTGTGTGTCACATACCTTATTGGCAGAGACAGATCACAGAGCTGCACTTTAAAATAACTGATTCATTGTATGTAAACTGTGCCTTAATTAAAATAAATTTTCAAAATTAAAAAAGATCTACTTACTGTTGATTAAGCAGCTGCTAAAATAATGTCCAGAAAGGAATGGGAGACAGTTAGGAAATGTACGTGACAGGTGAAGCTTTTGTTTGCACACTTGGGTTTTGGACCTAATGTTTGCAGCTGACATGCTCAGAGGAAGCATATTTGTAAAACCTCTAAATGAGATCAAGCTGATATTCAAGTAATAAAAGCAGCAGCAATCACCAAAAAAATATTCAATGAGAAACTGAAGTATTATTGGAAAAGATGACACTAAAACACACTGCAGGATTATGGGGGGAGGGGGAGGTACACCCACAGGAGGTAGACACAGGTTGTGTTCCAGATGCCCGGAAATAGGAGCAATGTATGGTGATGAGTCAGCACCGGAATCTAACAGGTACTGGGTGGTGTCGCTCTCTGTGAAGCTACGGGTACATAGTGATAATGGTAGCACTGGGTCACAAGTTTCGTGTAAACCTTTTATGAGAATGTATGTTGTCCATCAAAAAGAACGAATGACCAAAGTACCCTTCTAAGAATTGGAAAGGTTAGCTTGAACTGTTCCTTCCCTCTCCAATGTAATAAAAAGCAAGCAGAAATAGCTCTAAATTATAGCCTAGATTATTCACTTAGGATATTTTAAAAGGGTAATCAGGAAGGTGTGCTGTGGAGGGAGGTAGAACACTCCAGTGGGAGGCAGGGAGTGGGGGTTATGAGCAGAGAGTCAGAGAGATAGAACTGAAGTGTGTTCTTTGCCACTTGGTCACCGTGGGAAAATGAGCAAGTCCTCTGCAGACCGACTCATCCAGAGCACTGAGCATAGTGAGTGGCACAGACTTAGGTCAAAAGAGACTGTTGTCTTGGTGGAAGTGGGAATGTGGCTCTCGGTTCTCAGGCTGAAGAGAGTAAAACTAAGTCAGGGGGTCAGCTGGACATTCTGAAATCCAAGGCTATGTTAGTGCCAATGACTCAGTGTGGCAGGGACTCCAAGACAGGGCTTTCTGGTGGACCTGGTGATGGGCAGGCTCCTTCTATCAGGAGCTTTGGCCCCAGGGCTCTTGCACAGTCTTGCTGAGTTTTCCTTAAATCTGATATACTTCCCCCAAGCTTCCTTCCTCCTTTTTCTCCTTCACCTGGGATCAGAAATGCTTTGTGGTCTGTTGGATTTTCCATCCTCTCCCACTTTCATTCCCTCTTTTCTCCATCCCCCCACAAGAGTTTCCCCTAAGATTTCTTGCACATTGGATTTCATACTGACCTCTGCTTTTCAGAGGACCTTGACAAATACAGAAGTCACTTGTTACTATTATTGTTATGAAAATGCTGTTTCTTCAGGCAACAGTTGTTAATTTTAGGAATATACCTAGTGGGACATCTATGGAGATATTTCAAATAATAGAGATTATTTTTTAAGACAATGGGTGGATGATATCAAGATAACCTTGAATTAGGTGGTTCCAAAGACTTCAGACATGCTCCAGAATGTGATTAGCAGAAAAGAAATGAGGGAAAGAAGTTCGATTTCCAGCATGAGTTCCTTTTATCTTCTTCTGATTATGATCCTTTTCCCTTTTAGACTAACACCAAGTACTTTTTAACTTTAGGAAGTAAGCAATGAAAGCATTAACCTGATTCCATGGGGGTGGTGGGTGGAACCTAGATTTTTACTGAATCACTAGAATGGAAAAATTCAAGAACTTCTGAGATAAATGTGTCTTAAGCATTCATTTTTGTCTTGTAATACCAAATCAGATTTCGTAATTGTGGCTGGAAGAGTAGAGTTAGAACAGGTCTCAGTGAGAATTGCAGTCTAGGTCAAGGCATTCTGATCTGAGAAGTCCAATTTATTTAGAAAAGTTCATTTTCTACATCATTTATGAACATCTGCCCACCACTATCTCACTATTGTGTTATTTTGAGGACAGAGAAGTTATTCTTAAACTCTAATACAAGATCCCTTTCTAAGGTCTCCTCTAACGTCTCCACAGATGCAGAGAACAACTTTGTTCAAGATTGTAATTAGGTCACCCTTTTGTATTTTTGTTCCAGTATAAAGGACCAATTTTATTCATTAATTTGTGTATTCATTTAGCAAATAATTTTAACATATTTTGTGAATTTCATTATTTCTGTTGTATTTCTTGGACTCTCTCCAAGTATACTAGAATCTTTTTTTTTGAAAAAAATTATTCTAATATGTTATATATGACAGCAGAATGCATTACAATTCATATTACACATATAGCGCATGATTTTTCATATCTTTGCTTGCATACAATGTATATTCACACCATTAGTGTCTTCTTCTTCATACATGCTCTTAGGGTAGTGATGTACATCTTTTAAAGACTGATGATCAATATTATACACTACTATACAAAGGATCTAACTAATTGAGAGGATTAGATGCTAATTATTCTATTTTGATGTTTTGTTACTTCCTAAAATTTTATTCACCTTTATTACTCTAATACTACTTGCAAACATCACCCATGTGCCAACCACAACACAAGTAGATGCTAATATTTCACTTGTGACCCAATGCTGCCTCCAGATTTCTTTCCTCTTAATTATATTTGGTTATCTGTTTAGTGGTTTGTTGTATGTCCATCCTATTTTGCAACCTCAGTATCAGCATCTGAGTAATTTTTTCATAATATTTTTTCTTTAAATTCCACTTTTGTTTAGTTAAAATCAGTTTGATATCTGTTATCCAATATCCTTCTATTCATAATACCCTTACCCTTCCTAAACTCTGGTAATCCCTCTTCTACATCCTGACCAACAGTTTTAGCTTTCATATATAATAGAGAATAGGAAGTATTTGTCTTTCTGTGTCTGACTTATTTCATTTAACATATTTCTTCCATTTTCGTCCATTTTGTTGCAAATGACAGAATTTAATTCTTTTAATGGCTGAATAATATTCTATTGTGTATATAAATTTATGTTTTCTTTTTTGCATTCCATAATGGGTATTAAAAACCAGTTGAATAGAAAGACCAGTGTTCCACAGCACAGTGGGGTGACTATAGCTAACAATAACATATATTTTATGAAGAACTAGAAGAGTCAGAGTCTCTGAATATAAGGAAATGAGAAGGACATGGAAATGTTAATGGCCCTGATTTGATCAGTTGCCTGATTTGATTTGTATGCATGTGTTGAAATATACACTGTATCCAATAAATATGTGCATTTATTACATATTAATCAAAAAAATTAAAAAGTCACCATGATGTAAAAATGAAGGTAAAAATCCATACACTGTCATTTATTTATTAGTCACATATCTCCGGGAAAATTATTTTAACACCTTCATTTCCTGATCTGGAAAATGGGAATAATTCTTCCCAAATGGAAGGTTGATAGGAAGAAATGGCATGTAACTTGTAACTGACATAAAGTAAGTGTTCAAAGTCTGAGCACCCCTCATGTAACTGCAGTCAGTCATTTATGTCCACTCAATCCTAATAAAAGAAAGAATGCTTTGCAAGTACCTTGCTGAAGAAAATCTTTGAAGAGCTCATAAAGGGAATATAGTCTTTGCTCTCTGGGAAAAGACCCATTTAACTGATTAACAAAGGCAGGATTAGGTATCATATCCTTTTCATTTTTGCTTGGGAGCAAGGCTACAGAAAAAACTGCCTTCCCCCCTTTGACGTAGAGAAAATAATCCAGCACAAAAGAAAATGGGTTCATTTTCTGGAAAGGAGGGGGAAATATTTTCCATGAGACCAAAGGAGAAAAGACCAATGGAGAAAAGCTCAGAAAAGAGAAAACCTCAGTTACAGAAGAGCTAACTATCAACAGTGAGAAGACACTGTCATGTAGAAGAAGAGCTAAATTAGTTCTGAGGGGACCCAGAACTACAGTTGCTACAATGACAGGTGGAAGAGAATCCAGAGAAAAGGTTTACTAACTCTGAAAGGCACTCAGGTGGAATGGACCACATCAGGATGCATCAGCTTCAAACCCCAGAGGCTGGAAAATCACTTTGCTGTTTGAAGAACTCAATCATTGAAGGTACCCTGCCTTAGACCTGGATTTCTCAAGTTTACCTATAATTCAGAGCAGGAAACTCCCTGAATGTTTTTCTGGGGCCCATTAGAATAAGAAGAGGGAGAGAAAGCCCCGAGCTGTTAACCAGGTGGGATAGAAAGGAGCTTGCCCTGTGGTGTATGTGTGATTGGCATGCAGTATCCAGTCACATCCCTTCTTGTAGGAGGTTGCATGCTTTGAAGGCACTGGAGTGGGAGTAGGGCAGTGCACAAGTCATTTGTGGTTCTTGACCTTTAGAAGCATGAAAGTTGAAATAAAAATGACTGATAAGCAAGCAAACTTTAGGAAGACGATTAAGTAGAAAAACTGTCAGTTTAGAAAGTGTTGTGAAGAAAAGCAGTTGAGGGACTGTGATGGGGACAAGAGGTGATGAAAGGAGAAAAGTTTTCTCTGAAACTTCCCTAAGGAGCTGCTGATCATGAATGTGGAAGCTTTATAAAATAAAGGAAAAGGAGAGCTAGAAGATAGGTAGAGAGATGATAGATAGCTAGGGAAGGAGGGAGGGAGGGAGGGAGGGGAGGAAAGAAGGAGGGAGGGAGGGGAGGAAGGAGGGAGGGAGGGGAGGAAGGAGGAAGGAGGGAAGGAAGGAGGAAGGAAGGAGGGAAGGAAGGAAGGAAGGAGGGAAGGAAGGAAGGAAGGAAGGAAGGAAGGAAGGAAGGAAGGAAGGAAGGAGGGAAGGAAGGAAGGAAGGAAGGAAGGAAGGAAGGAAGGAAGGAAGGAGGGAAGGAAGGAAGGAAGGAAGGAAGGAGGGAAGGAAGGAAGGAAGGAAGGAAGGAAGGAAGGAAGGAAGGAGGGAAGGAAGTAAGGGAGGAAGGATGGAAGGAAGGAGGGAAGGAAGGAAGGAGGGCAGGAAGGGAGGAAGGATGGAAGGAAGGAGGGAAGGAGGGAAAGAAGGAGGGAGGGAGGGAAGGAAGGAAGAAAACCAGACATGCAAATAGAAGGAAGAGCACCTAAAGTGATGATCTCTCATTGTGTTCTTGAAGATGAAAGAAAATCCTTATGAAAACGAGTTTGGCTCTGAACAAAGCCAGAGTGGTAGTTTGGACATTTTAAAAATTTGAATTTACTCTAATGGAAATAGACAGCTAATGAAGGAATCTAGAGCAAAAAAAAAAATGCCTAATTTATGTCACAAGAAAACTGATTTTTAAATTTTGGATTTTAGTTTAAAAGAAAATCTAATATTAGCAAGAATGGCACAATGACATTATTAATATTCTTGATCTAGATTAGTGGTTTTATCCTTTTGTTCCTCTATAGACAAAGCTATTTTTATTATAATTAGTGTTACTGTTGTTACTGATTCCAAATCATCAGCATGTGATTTATATACAGTGTGACTCTCCACCTCTAAATATTTCAGTATTTCCAAAGAAAAGGGAGTCTCTCTTATACAACTCCAATGTAAATTATCAAGTTTATGGAGTATGATGGTGATACACTAGTATCCAGTACATAGAACATTCAGATTTCCCAGTGGTCTCTCTAATGTTCTTTACTTCACTTTCCACATCTAGGATAAATTCCAGGTGCACTGAAACTGCAGTAGTTGCCATTCATCCTTTGTCTCCTTGGTTTGGAAGAGACCTTGTCCTTCATCTTTCATTGACATTTTGAAGAGTAGAGACCAGCTGAGGTGCCAACTCCAAAGCCCTTCAGTTTGACATTGACTGATGCTTTATAATAATCAGATTAGCTAATGAATTTTTGGCAGTAATATCACAAAAGTGATTCTCTTTCACAGGAACAATATAGAAATTATGACCTCACTGTATCACATCAAGAAATATTTGACATCACTTTGTCCCTAAATTGGTAATACTAGCTCTATGTATTTAAGGTGGATAAATCTGCTAAGTTTTTCCATGCAGAAGTTTCATTGCAAGTCTTCTTCTTTCTCAGAGAAGACTTTGAGAACCTGTAAACATCCCATTTTCTATTTAATTTTTATTCAACAGTTTTTAGTACTATTGATAATATAATTATTACCTGAGAAAATTATTTTTATAGTGGTTGGTTTATTTTTTATAATCCTTCCATGCCATTTTTATTAGTTTTCTTTCCCATTTATTTAAAAAATACTTCTTTATCTATTTATTTTTTACTCTCAATATGAACTCATGAATTCTGGTTTTATGAATGGTTTAAAATCTGTTCCTATATTACTCATTTCAAAACATGCATCATCTCATGTTTGGGCAGTGAGAGCTCCTTCAAGGAAGCCATTTGCATTTTCAAAATGTTTCCAGCAGTTTTTGAGCACATCCTTAATTTTTGGCATACATATTCTATTTATATCTTGTTTTCCCTGCCATAACCTGGTTAATTTAGAAGAAAAGTGGTTTTTTTTTAAAGAAAACAATATCTAGATTCATCCTTGGCACTGTGTAAAGTATGGAATATTGCAGGGTAGAAGTTAATTGACCAGAAATTGTTGCAGTCATTTGGTTGAAAGATCACAGTGGTAGAATCTGAGGTGAAGAAAAAGAAGAGATGGAGACAAAAGGATATACAAATGCACTCTCATTCACCCACATGTATATATATATATATATATATATATATATATATATATATATATATATATATAGTGTGTATGTGTGTGCAAGGACACTTAAAGATATAGCAATTGTTGATAAAGATTGGATATTGAAGGTGGGAGATTTGAAGCTAATCCCTGAACCAATAGTAGGGGTATGTGTGTTTCTCTCCTTTGATGTACCTTCTAGACTCACACGTTGATAATCTTATATACTGACAGCTGGCTGTTGGATGTTATCTTTTTGTTGACTGTACTGGATGTGACCAAACTTGAATCTGCATTTGTAGGGTCACGCTCATGCGTTACCATGACAACCTCCCAGGATACAGCTGCATGATGGCTTCAGTGTTTCTTTCTTGTGAATAGAAGCCTCTGGAATCAATGGTTTGAAGGTACCTTGGAGGTGACCCAGCTGGATCCAAACAGATCTGGGAACCTTGTCCTTGCCTTTAGAAATAGGGATTAATGAAAGGAATATTCTCAGATCTTCCTGCGTGGTATAATGTTGAAAAAAGTTTGAAATGTGATGAAAGAAAATGCCTTTGTGAATGAATAGTAATTGGTGTTCCTATTACAAACATATAATTCAAAGTGGAAACACAGGGATTTAGGGAACCAGTAGGGAGAAACTACATGATTTATATTTTGAAAAATGTGACAATTAGTTCATGCCCTTTCCTTTAATATCTAAAATAGTATTTTATTTATTAAGAAAATTTCAGACTATAAATATTTATTTTTCCTCCTATCTTCTTCAGCCTGCAGATTAATCATTGTTAAGGCCTATAATTAAAATACTGTAATATGACCAAATTTATCTCAATATTTTTTTGTGTATTATATATATAATTAAAGATATAATTAAAAATATATATTATGTATGCTATATATATTGGCATATATATATTAAAGCTATTCCATGACTTATAAATTTAGAAAGAATCTCCTTGAGAATAGAGATCTGATATGTTTTTGGGATGTGAAATATAATTGACACTAAATGACCTGGTGGCTTTATAGACAATTGATCTTTCTTTGGATCCAGTATTCTTTGTTTAGGGGACACTGAGTCCTTGTCTTTTTCTCCCTGGATGTCTAGTTTGTTGATTTTGCAGCTCAAAGCATATTTCTGCTTGACGTTCATTCTCTGAGAAGTCCTTGAGTACTTCTAACCTCTCAATCCAGAAGTCCTCACTGTGAATTGCTGACCCTTCTATAACTTTGCACCATTCATTGAAGAGTTATGTTTTCTCAACTGTGAAATGAGGGTATGACAGTATTTAATTTATCATATGGCTCTGAGACTTCAGGAGAATATTCTGCAGGATGAATTTCCATAGGGTTCCGGGCTTAGTAGAAACTGAGTAAATGGCAGTATTATTTTGATAATAATGTAGTTAGTATTTTGCAACTGCTAATCATGTGCAAGGTCTATATAAAGTGCCTTACTAGTCTCTTCTCCTTAGGTATTCATTCACAGCTGTCTTTTGATGTGGGTGATATTAATAATCACATTTGAGATATGAGTGTATCCGAACCTTACAAAAACCTTAGGAACTAGTCCGAGGCAGTGCTGGTGGGGCTGTGATTCAAGTCAGCTCTACCTGATTTCAAGGTCTATGATTTCACTTAGAATGTCATGCATCCTCTGTCCGTCCTGATGTCTGGTGTATTATAAAAGTGAGAACAGCTACTTTCATGTCTGTTAATATAATAGCTAACACTCATGGATCACCAACTATAGATAGAGTTGCAATAGAGTCCTTGCAATCTGTTGAGCTACAATCTTTACCTGGATCATCTTCTTTAATCCCTCAACCACCATATGGATTAGAAATGAATTATTCCTATTTCACAGATCAAAAAACCTTGGGGTTGGAGCTTTCAAGTGCACTGTTCAATGTCCTCGAGTGAAAAACTGGAGGCAGCCACTGGAGACAGGTCTGTCTAACTCCAGGCCCCTGCATATTTCCTTACCAGAGCTGTGAGAGAATAAATTTCTGTTGTTTTAAGACACTGTTATGCAGACCTTGGTTATGACCACCCTTGAAAACCAATTCACATGTTGTCCTCCCCTCATCTTTTAATTTTACATTAGAGGTCCTGAGATAAGAAAAGAGGATGGTCCAGGTATATTTAAAATACAACTTTAGGGAAATTGAATATTAACCTTTGCAGTTTGTTATGCTGAAAGAGACTTTGAGCTAAGAATACAAAGCATTATTTTATTATCTTAGCCTTAGTATACACCCGGCTCAACCCCACTTCTCAATTTCTGGGGGATGAACAACCCTAATCATTTGTGATTACAATTGAAGAAAAAGGAAAAGAAAGGAAGGAAAAAGGAGGGGAGGAGAGGGGAGGGGAGGAGAGGGGAGGGGAGGGAAGGGAGGAAGAGAAAGGAATACTCTAATGGGGATTGACAGAGAGAGTGAACACAGGGAAGATACTGCAATTCCAAGCAGGAAATAAAGGATACGGGGCACGGAATAGAAAAGGCATAAAGCCAAAATACTTCACAATAAAACCTAGAGAAAATGAGGCCTGATTCATTTTAAGGAGTGCTGTGGGAAAACAGTTTAAACACAATTATCCTCTAAAGTCCAAAACCTGAAATCAAGGTGTCAGCAGGACCACAGTTCCTCTGAACACTCTACGCAAGAATCCTGCCTTCCATCTTCCAGCTTAGCTGGTGACAACTTGGCAGTATGACTTCTACCACATCTGTCCCCACATGGCCTTCTTCTCTCTTAGACTTTATCTTTTCATCTTCTTACAAGGACACAAGTCAATGGTTGGGGCCCATCCTAAATCTGAAATAATTTCGCATTTAAAGCCTTAAATATTTATATCTGCAAACACCTTGTTTACAGTAATAGTGGACACGAATTTTCTGAGGGTCGCTATTCAACCCTCTACAGGAGAAATATCTGTGACTCACAGCACACATTTGTCCCTCCGTTGGGAGGCCACTTGTATCCAAATTTGCAAATGGTGAATATCCTAGAAATTTTCTAAGTAGAACCCGTGGAGTCAAAGGGAGGCAACTGATGAGATCTTCTGTGCAGAGAAAATCTTGAACCTCACTGATTCCCCAAAATAGATACTCCAATGTGGGCCACCCATAAAGAGAGCCTTGGACTTGAGTTATAAAATCCTGATAACATTGCTCTTCTTAAGAGATGGACTAACTTCTACCTATGAGACATTCTTATTGATTTTTTTGTGTGATGCACATAACAGATTTCTTACTTACGACACCTTCCCAAGAATATGAGATTTTCCCCCAAACTTCAGATATTTCATGGAAAATGAAAGGAACCAGCAAATGACAGGTGATAAAATGCAGAAAATTCTTAAGGCTGTTCAGCATATTATGGTGAGTGATATCTTCCCCACACATTTTTCCCCTCCTTTGTTGGATAAATTTAGAGGGATCTGAGAACTATCTGGAGCATAAATCCACAACACAGATGAAACATGGATCTCTGAAACACTGTATGAACTGCCTTTCACTGTACATGCTGTTGGATACTATGTAATTGAGAAAAAAATTCCCTGGTGTAAGTCATTAAAACATTAGATTATTGGTTATAGGAATTAACTCTCCCTGACTTATAGAGTAAGAGCAAGTCATAATATTAGTCTTGCTATATATTCTTTTCTCTAAAATAGAACACAGACAAATCTACAAATCTATCCCTTTGACAACCTCAAAGGGACCTTTTGATGATTCACTTACATGAAACATGACTTCTTGAGCTGCTACCAGGAACACTGTAAGGGCTCTATAAAAACCAAATGCTTCTTTCACGGGATATGCTCTTACTGTTGTGGACCAGTAGAAAATACAAGGTCCTTGTTAATTCGACATTACCTTTCTCTTCCAGTCTAATGTCCAGCCTTAGTCTCTATGTCACCCAATATTTCTTTATTTGTCTCCATTGATCTCTAGTCCCCCCCCACTCTTCAACAGGCATGTTTTCCCTTTCATATTCTTGGAATGTTGCTTTAACCTTTTCTCTTAATGGACATGTCTGTTCCTTTCATATCCATGTATCTTGTTGGCAAAATAATACTCATAGTTCAAGATGGAGCTAAAATGTCATGTTTTTCAGGAAACTTTCTTAACCTACTTAGGGAGAACTGATTTCTTCCTTCTCTTACAGTCAGATGGTGCTCTGAACATACACCTTTTATAGCATTTAATGAGTTGCTATAGGACATTGCTCAAGGGACAGAATTTTACAATCTCTATAAAGGCTAACATCCTAGTTACTAATCCAGGGACTAGTATTCTCTTGTATATTTTCCTGAGTTAAAGGAAAGCAATAGAATGTTCCAAAATCTCTATTGGCTCTAAAATGCTTGGGAGTCATTTTTTATTTCTTTACTCCCCTTCAGGAACTTACTCTATTGTCTTTGGCTCATGAACCCCACTGAATCCTGCATCCTTAGTATAACCACTGAAGCTGCTGTGGCAAAGACTTTAATGCCTTCCACTGGGCTGATGCAATGAACAACTCTCTAGTTTGTTGTTACTTATGTTCATATCTCTTTGTTCCTTCCACACTCTTTTCTACATTACTCCTAACTCCTCCATTTCTTGCCATCTCATAATTATCTTCTGAAACCCCTAATGTCTTGGTTGTAGAACTTATCTCTAATCACATTCTCTTTTTTCAGTAATCTTATCCATTCTATTTGGTGTAGATGCTTATGACAGCCAAATTCATATCTCTTGTATCTACTACTGTTTCTAAGAGTAGTAAAATTTCATATGCCTGAAGTATAACTCTAACTTTTCTTCCTTTCAATACTGTTACTCCACCAGTCTTTGGAACTCAGTAATGACAATGCATATTACCCAGTTTTCTATATCAAGATTTTAAATAAGTAAAGGGAAAGCAGCATGAAATTGGGTAAATTCTCAGAATATGGAAATAAGTCGGATAGAGAAACGAAAAATAGAAGAGTTAAATAATTAGATAGTCCATGCAGAATATCAGTGATTCCACTAGTAGGAGCTGCAGAACAGAATAAGAAAAAAGGAAAAAAAGAAATTTCTTAAGATTTGTTACAAAAATTTTTTTCAAAAACTGAGGTGAGCCAAACCAAGCAAGTATTCTTAAAACTTCTCCTGGGACTAAGCATAATATCTGTTTACATTCCATTGGCCAAAAGAACCCCAAAGTCAACGGAGTGGAAAGACATGTATGTTCCTTCAGTGAAATATGGAAAAGGTGAGGATGGAATATATCTTGTGAACTAATTGTACATCTGCCGCACACTTACAGCCAAGGGTCTAGGAAACAGAGTGTTATAATAATATTTGTGTCATCATATATAATAGAGGAGAGAGAGAAGTGAGTTCCTAAGGTGGCAGAGAAGAGAAATTCCAAGGGGGAAATGTATATGACCTAGAGATAAAAATTTAAGGTTGAAGCTTGAGGAGGAAATGTTCTAGAAAGAACACAGGTAAAGACAGGGAATTAATTGATATTTGATATGCATTTATGTGTATGTTTCTGTGGAAAATTGAACTAGAAGCCCTTGAAACATTATTTTTGAACAGCGAAATCTTTGTAAATCCTGGAAATTATGCTTTATCTGAGGTGCAGCTGGCAAAGATTTTCTCCCATTCTGTAGGTTCTCTTCACACTCTTGATTGCTTCCTTTGCTATGAAGAAACTTAGAATCAAAAAAGAAAAAAAAAAAAAAAACCCAAAACCCAAACCAAATAACCCAGTTAATACATGGGCAAAGGAAGTGAACAGACTATTCACGGAAGAAGAAATATGAATGGTCAACAAATTCATCAAAAAAATGTTCAACATTTCCACTAATTAGAAAAATGCAAATTAAAACTACACTGAGATTCCATCTCACTCTAGTAGGAATGGCAACTATCAAGAACAGAAGTAACAATAAATGTTGACAAGGAAGTGGAGGAAAAGGTACACTCATGCATTGCTGGTGGGCTAGCAAGTTGTTGCAACCACTCTAGAAAGCAGTATGGAGATTCCCCAGAAAACTTGGAATGGAATCACCATTTGACCCAGTTATCCCACTACTTGATATATACCCAAGGGACTTAAAATCAGGACACTACAGTGATGCAGCTACATTAATGTTTATAGTAGCTCAATTCATAATAGCTAAGACATGGAACCAACCTATGTGCCCTTCAACAGATGAATGGATAAAGAAAATGTCATATATATACAAAATGGAGTACCACTTAGCCATAAAGAAGTATGACTTTGTGACATTTGTCAGCAAATGGATGGATCTGGAGACTATCATGCTAAGTGAAGTAAGCCAGTCCCAAAGAACCAAAAATTGAAAGTTTTCTCTGATATGTGAAAGCTAACCCACAATAAGGGGTTGGTGAGGGGAAGAATAGAAGTGTAGTTAGTAGATTAGATAATGGGCAGGGAAGTGATGGGGGGATAGGAAAATTAAAGACAGTAGGATGAATCTGACATCATTTTCCTATGTACATACATGAAAATAACACAGTGAATCTCACCATCATGGACATCAATAAGATTGGGATTCAAATCAGAATAAGATATATTCCATGCTTGTATAATTATCTCAAAATGGACTTTGCTGTCGTGTATAACGTGTATAACTAAAGAGAACTAATCAATTTTAAAAAAGTGAGATTATGTCATTTCCCTTTTAAAAACTATACAAAGTCTTCCAATTTCTCTTCAAATACTTTAAAATTTTAGTAGGTCTTGTGCATTTCAGTGACTGCATGTGTGCCAGAATCATCTCAGAGCTCTTGCTTCTTTTCACTTGCTCATGGGGCTTCGACCTCCAGGTGCTTTCTCATCCTCAGCCAGGCCAAGCTGTTCTCGCCTGTGAGCTTTGTCCAATCTCAGTGGATTGATTTTAGACTGATTTTAAATGTCATCCTTCCAAATTCTTAGTTCAAATTTATTCTCAAATAGCCCTCCCAGATAATACTTTATGAAATTTCTTATCTAAACATATTCTATAACATATTTTACCACTCTATTTATTTCTTTTTAAATATTTATCTAAATTTTAGTAGTATCAGCCACTGATTTTCTTTCCTTTCTCCCTCTCTCCCTCCTTTCCTTTCCTCTTTCTTTCTTTCTCTCTTTCTTTCCTTTTCTCTCTCTCTCTCTCTCTTTTTCTTTCTTTCTTTTTGATATCTTCTTCCACTAGGCTATGGGAACAATAACATTGTTTGTTCTGTTCTCTGTCATGTCTTCTGCCTTTAGGACAGTGCTTGGCACGGAGAAAACATTTTGGTCTAAGTACTGAATAAGGAGATGAATGCATAAATAAATGAAACTCATGATTAACACAGAAGAAACATGGGGTTGGCAGGAATACTTGAGGAAGCAGTGATCCAGAACACAACAGCAAAGGTTTGGTCTGAGGAAGACAATGCCTAGAACTGAAGTGTATCAATCACAGGAGAGGGAAGAGTATGCAAGTAGATGTGCAGCTCAAGCCTTAAGATACAGCATGGCATAGCCAATGAACTCCCAGGTGATAAACTAATTCTGCTCACGCAAGAACCTAAAGGCATGTTAGGGACCATTAGTGCACTGTGAATAAGGCACTTAAATATTGATCTTGATTCAGGTCTGTACTTAGATGCTTGCTGTTTATAATTACAGTAGGATCTCTGCAATATATGACTTACTTTATCATTATCAACAGCTGAGCCTCAATGTTGTAGCAATATTACAATCAATTTTCTCTAATTAAAAGATTTATTGAGTGAAACATTTTGAGTTATCATTTTTTAATCTCCCAATGTTGTTGAACACTTTCTGAATAATCACCTATGTAGAATCCAGGGTTTGATGCCATATTTTCAGAATGTTTTTGTTTGGAGATACCACAAGGTTAGCTTTAGGAAAAAACTTGGAAAGTCATCAAACAATTATCTTTCAATATTTAAGAGTAGTAACATTATTATATGTACTTATAAAAATATATTTAGAGTAAATGAAGAGTTGTTATTTTTTAACTGAAAAAAATTAAATACTTCTTTATATCAATAAATGTAGCCCTTTTGCTGCTTGCCAGTAATCCCAAAAGTTGGCTCTCTATATCTGTCTGTGAACACAAGTGAGTCCAGAAACCTCCTGGAACAATCTTCTCCTCCAGTGTAAGAGGGGGATAGCATGATAATACTCTTCCCAAACAGCTAGTATGTGGATCACATGAGATGATGTGCATCATGCATTCTAAATTTATGTCTAAAGCATGCTATGTTATTACAAATTTGATGAACATTACAATTAAAAAATATTCTGAACTGCCCACCTAGATTCCATATTGAAATCCCCAACAGAAGTTTCCATGGGAGAAAATTGTAGCCTGCCTCACATCTTTAAGTTGAGAGAATTGCACCTGTATACCGGAAGTTAACTTACTAGAGTGAGAGTTCAAATAGTGTCACAAAAATAAATTTTGTAAATAAGACAACATTCACTGGCTTTTAGTACAAATACTCCAGCTATAGATCATATGTTTTATAGAAAAAGAGTATCTTAATTTTTGAAGGAGAGTGGGATAATATAATAGCCATATGCATGCAACACATACACAAGAAAAATATATTGACAATATACCACATCACATCCAGTATCATAAAATTAATCTAGTGTTAATAAACTAGTGAGATCCTTTGTAGAAACTCTCAAAGATTCTTTTTTTCCATGGGAAGTGACCTTGTACTACCTCTGACTTCCAGTTATGTTGTCAAATACTTGAATCCCAATTTCCCAGATGATGGCAGCATTCATGGAAGTAGAAGTTGGGCTGTCTGATTTCTTGATTCCCCAGAGTCTGAATCAGTGCCTTGCACTATGATATGGATTAGGGATACTGATGCTAATATCTAGTCAAACAGTTGAAACACATTTGTTAGGTCTGTTTTGTTTCTGGGGTGCTCCAATATGTTGCAAAGAAGATCCCTTGCATATGAACTTACCTTGGTTTGGCATGCACTTCAGAGGTGAACTAAAGATGCTATCAGCCATGCTTTTTCATTTTGCTTTATTACAGTTATTCTTGGAATATCCGTAGCTGCTGAGATATTAATCTTGCAGGGATATTTTAATAGAAATTTCTTCATCTCTGCCTTACCTGAGGGGAAATGAGTTGTAACAGGAGCATATATTTATTTTCAAAATGAATTTCAGAAGGAAAACTTTTATTTTGGGATGCATATAATTTCATTCACAATGTACGTGATAATGTGCAAAATGCCATTTCACATATTGTATTAGAAAAATAAACTCAGGCAAATGGAGCAGAAGGTGATTTGCAGAAAGAAACTCATTACAAAACTGCTTAGTGCTTAGGAATAGTCTTTTAACGCAACTTCATTTCTTTCTAGATTTAGGAAATAAAGCAAATTACCACTAATTTCAGTTTATTATGCTACAATCCCCCCCCCATTTTTCATTAATAAAATAGTTCATGTTAATTTTACAAAATGTGGAAAATACTGAAAACATTAAGAAGAGACTGGTCATAGCTTGTAATCCACTTCCACTCCTCCATCTGGAGATTGATGAAATTAACACTCTGAGGTTTAGGCTTTTTGCTTGTGAGCATATATGTAAGTAAAACAAAGTACATTCACAATTTGAACATGACTCTGCAACCTATTTACTTTTTACAATGCCATCACAGCACAGAGCCCAGCCTGCTTTATGCCAGGAACTGTGCTAAGCACCTTTCCTTTGCTTTGTTTGTGTGATCATTTTAACTATGATTTTGGTACTGCAATCACATCATTCAGATTTCACAGATGAGCAGAGTGAGGCACAGATAAAATCACACAGCTTGGACTCAGTATCCTTATTGACAAAATGCAGTTAGATTTTAGGTATTTGAAAGGTTCTGAGAGGCAAGCAAAGGATCAGGCAAACCACTTGATAATGATGGGTTTAACATATGATATCACGTTGTTAACATTATTATTGTTACTATTATTGTGATAGTAGGATGGTTATTCACAATTTTATCTATAGTATGTCATACAATTTCTAATATATAGTAGTTACCTGAAAATATATATCACAAGAATGATCTATAATTCCATTTCCCAAATGCCAATAGATGATTCATAGTTGATGACTGAGTTATTGAATGGTTGAATCACACTTGAGTTTTTTCTTCAGTGAAATATTTCTTCTTTTTTCCTTGTTTCTAATAGAGTCTTTCTTACCAAGATTCAGCCATGTAGAAGATAACAAGTGAGATGTTATTCAAATCTCTTACTCTGTTCTGTGATTGATGCAAGAAGGTGCTTAAGCCATGACAACTGATCAGGATGCCTCTTGGGCTGGCTTTCCTCACTCCCTCCCTTCTTTTCTTTCTCTTTCTCCCTTCTTTCTTTTCCTCCTCTCTCCCTCCCTCTTTCTTTCTTTTTCTCTTTTCTTCATGTCCCCAATCCCATTCTAGTAATAAGCATGCATTTATTGTAAGTAATTGATTAGGTGTCATTGAAATATTGCACTTCAAGAGTAGATCACTGCTTTTTTTAAAATCATGTAGTGATTTCTTTTTTATTTTTTATTTGTTTTAATTAGTTACACATGACGGTACAATGATCTTGACATAACAAACATTTGAATCAGATGGGATATAATTTCTCATTTTTCTGAGTGTACAGGTTGTAGAATCACATTGGTCATGCAGTCACGTATATACACACAGCAATAATAATGCCTATTTTATTCTGCTGTCCTTCCTTTCCCCTTCCCCTCCCCTCCCCTCCCCTCCCATCACTTCTCTTTACCCAATCTAACTAATGTGACCCACATCTTTTTTTTTTTGTTTTTTGTTTTCCCCATCACATCGTCATACCTGAATTTTGTATAACGAAGGGGGTCTCCTTCCCTCTTCCATGCAATTCCCTTTCTCCCTCCCTTTCCCTCCCACCTCTTTTCCCTATCTAGAGGTAATCTTCTTCTCATGCTCTTCTTCCCTACCCCATGTAGTGATTTCTTAAAATTTCAGATGACTTCTTTGCCAATAAATGGTGTGACCTATTGAGAGATGACAGATAGGATTGTGAATCAAGGTGCATGAAAATGTAAATGCCTCAAGTGTGGCAACGATCTTCATTAATAAGTACATTAATTAGAGACTTTAAAATGTGTTTGCAGTTTCTTGCCAGTGTAATCATACACAATAGAAATAGAAAGAATCTATAGCAAAATGGGCAGAATAGAGCCATCAAAGGGTATCATTCAGAGGGACTAAATCTGATCATCATTTAGAAAATACACTGCTAAGCTTATTGCCTGTATAAATACCAATTTTAGCCAATAGGCTGCTTCATAATGGAGTATTAATAGCTGAATGGATCTTAAAATGGAAATCCCAGAAAAGAACATGAATGATGATGATGATGCCTTGACATAAATACAACAAAGGCATTAATCACATTGTAATCAAAAAGTACACATTACTTTCAATTTCATCATTATCCCCACTGCTTATTGGATTGATCAGCTGTATAAGTGCACAGAAAAAAATAAGATTTCTTGAAAATACTATGATACACACACACACACATATTTTGCACAATGTAAAAATCCTCAGTTTTAGGAATGAATGTTCTTGAATAAATTAATTTGTCCCTTAATTGTAAATTGTATCTACCAAAACCCCAGACAATATTCTTCTATCACAAAAGTACCTGTTTTAAATTTTGTTACTTTCTTTAATCATAGCTGTTTAGCTAGCTCTACTACTGCTACTAGTAACTGAAGTTTTAATTGAATCTTTCATAGGTCCATTCTGTGAATACAAGTTAGACTTAATAGGAATAAGGCTAGCCAATAGACTTGAATACCAGAAGTCATTTTAAAAGCAGGAACAAAATAATTACCCAGGTTGTAAATGTGTTATTATAGTTTGATGGCTTTGATTTGGAAAGCATATGTGGAATTAAAAATAAAATAAAATAAGTAAAATGTAATCCCTATAGGAAAAAAAGTTAACTTAATTAAAAGAAAATGAGATAAAATGGGAAGTGAGAGAAAGTATGTTTTTCATATATTAAATATTTCCAATTAGGATAAAGTAAAGATAATTAATATTTACTGAGGATCTATTAAGTATGTCAATCTGTGTATTACATATTTATATATCATCTCACTTGTACAATTTATATATAGTGCTTAATCTCACTCTCAGAAAACTTCTATTATTTATCCAAGGAAAAATATGTAGTGGTATTAGTTTACCCTCAAAATTCAAAATCAAATAAAAAATTGAAGAATAAAATTCTACATTATTTTAATTAATTCAACCAATATATTACATGCCTGCACTATGCTTGTCTCCTTTTTAAAGGGCTGGGGGAAGAGAAATAGATCTATAAAACTTACCCAGATAATAATACATTGCCCAGCCATATTAACCTTGATTTTCCCACTTCTTTTGCAAAAATGATTTATCCACCTTGATTGATAAAGAACTTCTCTGTTCATTTCAATTGCAATGCAGTATGCACTGTATGCTTTCAGGGTTTTATTTAAGAAATTGCAGAAGTAGTATGGTAGGCAGAACTCTAGGATGATCCCTGAGATTCTGGGCTATTCTATACATTCTACTAATTCTACGTTATACATATGCTGGATTCTGTGTCTGTGATTACATTAATTTATAGAACACAAGTTAACTTTTGAAGGCAGATTATCTGAGCCCTTACGATCACATGACTTAATCACAGGAACCCTCAAATCTGGGTCTAGAAGTCACAAATAGATCATGTAAATATTATGGTGTGAATCTTGATTATCCTTCAAAGTTCATGTGCCAAAGGCTTGGTCTCTCAGGTGGAGATAAAACCTTTAGGAGGCCTAGTGTAGGGAGTCCGGTATCAGCCTTCCATTCTCCTTCTTTCTGCTTGCTGGACCTCATGAGGTGAGCATCTTTGCCTAACTGCATGCTTCCTGCCATGATGTTGTGACTAGACATAGGTCCAGGCAGTACAGTCAAGGGACTATGGGCTGAACCTCTGACACTGTGAGCCAAAATAAATCTTTCTTCCTTTTAAGTTGATTTTTTTCAGGCATCTTGTCATAGTTATGGAAAGCTGACTAATACCAAGAAACTGAAGTATAAGAAGGATTCAGTGTACCCTGGTTGGCTCGAGTGTGGAGGAAGTCCCATGGAAGGATGGGCAGGCAAATCTAGGAGCTAAAGGTGACCCTTAGCTAACAGCCAACAAGGAAACAGGGTCTTTGGTCCTATACCACTGGACTGGAGTCTTTCAACATTGCAATGAACCTGGAAGCACACTGTTCATCCCCAGAACCTCCAGATGAGGATGGTGCCCACAACATACCTTTACTTCAACCTCGAGATTCCCTGCAGCAGAATGAGTTATATTTCTCCAGACTTTACAGAGATGATGAGATAATAGATTTCTCTTGTTTTATGTCAACAAACTGGTGGTGATTTATTATAGAGCAATAGAAAATGAATATAAGCAATAATGGCAAATGTTAAAACAAGATGTACTAGAAAATTAAAGAGATTTTTTTTCCTATACTTCCCTGTGTTTTCAATGTAGTTTATGATTTTAAAGAAGTTGAAGTTGTAACATTAATTGGAAATGTCTGTAAACTTCATTAATAGAGAACTCAAGCATACCATAAAATTTTGGATGATGAGATCATGCATATTATATCCCTCTTCCCTGCCCTCTCTGTCTCCATGGCAGAGTGCCATCTTGTCTCCCTATGATTGTTTGACCTGATAATCCCTGTAGGTTCAAGTTCAAGTTTCAATTTAGATTTTCTTCTGCGATATTTGAATGGTATATACCTTGTGTTAAAAAAATCAAGTGCCTCTTTGAAAAAAATCTACAATAATGCATAGGTAATATTTTCAGATATTAATATGTGGCAAATATCTCATTGGGGAAAGAATCAGGAAGTCTGAACAAAAATGGTGAAGCTCCAGGAGAAGGAGAATGAACTGGGAGAAAATAGCCTCATAATGATAATGACTGAGACTGAGTTAGGAAGAAATAGGGCAAGTGGGAAATAATTAGCCATTCAGAAACAATTTTAGAGGCCTCCAAATGAAGAACCCAGAAAAGATAAACAGGCAGTGACTGAAGAAAAAAAAAAAAAACACTATAAAGTTTAATGATGTGAAAATGGTCATAAACAAATTGTGGGATGATTTCAGAAGGAAAACCAGGTCAACAAGCGGCTATAATTCTTGAGTTTTCCCAAAATTTAATTTTAGAGGAGAGTAGTATGCTTACCTTTTTTTCCTGCATGCACCATAAACTCAATTAAAGTAAATGGGAGATAGGGGCAGCATTTCTAAATCACAACCTCTTTGAGGCTAATTATTTTGCACTAAATTGTTGAGCAGTAACATTTTCCTGGTTTGGTAATAAGCATAATAACATCCTTACGCACATTATATTAGATTTCAGAAAACATTTATGAAACTCTTTCTTCCAGAACAAATTTTTGCAACTACTCTAAGTTGAGGAAAGATGTGAATTACCCTCTATGCCTAACAAGTATATTCGTTGTGATAGAATTGATACCAACCTTCTTAAAACTATAAAATGCTTATTCTGAGATATCTTGTCTTCTGCTATATCTTGTCCTGAAGCTATAAGTGCCTCTTCTGGGATACCTCTAGGACATTGCCTTCTATAAGGTTGGTTGGTTGGATGGATGACCTCCATGAGTCCAACTACATCTTGCATAAAAGATTGTGACTTTTTAATTCTAACTATTAACCACTCAGGTTCTTGAGAGCTCTGTAAATCAGTCCAGGGAAACTTCTAAATAGGCTTTTCATTCGTTAAATATTTATTAGCACTGTTTGTGTTCTTGACCCCTAGGCAAGGGTCATGCTAGAGAAGAGCTTCTGTAAGCATTTGCTTAATAAACAAACACCTCTGAAGTGCTAGGCACTTAATTGGTTCTGATAATACAGTGACAGACAGTTGATATAATACTACATTGATACATATATGGCAATAATAATTCAGGTGTGCATGTATGTTTACATATACACACACACATGAACTACCATCTATGGAATCTTGTTACTTATCAACAAAGTGGGACGTGTATTTTATCTTTCCTGGTGGCATTTTACTTTAAGGATATATGAGTAAATGTGGGAGCAGGGAAGGTTGTCTTAGCAGGCAAGAAGTCATTCTAGATTTCAGTTTTTTTTAAGACTGGACTATGCAGAGGGCCTGTTAAGGAACAAAACCAAGCTCAGCAGTTTTTAAGGATAAGACCCAAAATTTAGAAATCCACCTTTTCTAGAGTTACTTCTTTATATTTTCTAAGGGAGAAGTTCCAGCTAGACTGGTTTATCATCATCCACCAGTGAACGTAATTGTTGAGCATGTTTTGAGCTAAAGAAGCTCATAGAAATTTGGGTTTCTCATGCCCTTTTAGTGTGTCACCTTGCATATCAAGTCACATAAATACCCATACATTGTTTGCATAATTCAATAATAAAGTATTTAACTGCAAAAATCCTTTGCTTTGACAAAAAGGTACCCACATCACACCAATTGCTATAGCCAGAGGAGACATGGCAGCAGTACCCGAGTCAGCTCAGTGCTCTGTGTTCTGCAATGTTTGAAATAAATACTATGTGTAAACCTATCAGTAACTGAGCAACAATCATGAGATAATTTGAAGCCAATAACTCAATCAATAGCTATTGCAAAATGAGAAGAAAAATAAGAAAAAAAGGCATGGAAATCTCTCTCTGAAGAAGTGGGAGTAAATTCAATATCTCATAAAGGTTATGCAAATAGCATACATAAATATATATGCACACACATCTGTATGTACATATGTACATACCTGTGTACATATGTATACATATATGCAAATATATAGATGCATGTATATATGTAATCATGCCTATGAATAAAGTATGCAAGAAAAGTATGAGAAACGCAACCTGTTTGAACAGGAGAGTGGGCGACCCAGTGAAAGATATTTAAATGAAAATTTAAAAATGAAACCAAACCATGTGAGCATCTTCTGCTAGATTCTACCCACTGGCTGTCATTTGTTGGGACTGAATGTTCCAAAGAAAGCCACTAAAGAAGGCTAAGATTCAGAGGGAGTCTATGCCATCATTTCTTCATGTGATCTTGGTCCAGAACAGATTTCCTCTGCAGTATCCCTTTTTTCCCCCTGATTATTGCTTGTTTTCCTTTCCTTGGTCAGGTTTCCAGCCCAGAGTTTACCCACACTTTATTTGCTGAGGGGAACTCTTCACTGGAGGGGGTGTCCTGTTAGTTTGAGAACTGCATGATTTTCTGTTACTTTTTACCACTGGACACAAAAATGTTGTGAAGAGTCCCCCCCCAGGCCTGTTTCGGTGACAGCAATCCCACCCCATGATGCAAAGCTCATTCTCCCTCAGCCAGTGTCATTCTACTTTTCTTATGATTCTTGAAAACATGGGGCAGAACCTCAGCTTCCAGGTTAGTTATGATGTTAATGTAGCTCCTAGTAAACTCCCTTCCACCATGATGGAAGTCTCCAGGAGGGACATTTGGAGTTACAGTGAAGGTGAAAAACAAAAGTGGATATAACAAGGTATATCCCACTGCTCCCATTTGGTGTCTGGCTTTGTATCAGGATGCAAAGGCAAGGATATACACATCCTGTGAAACAGGACTTCAGGTTTCCTAGAAAAGGATTCACAGATGGTAGCATACTGGATGTGTTTTCACATTTTTGTTCAAAACATTATCATAAAAGTTTCAAATATATTGATAGAAAGTTAAAAAATAACTGTACAGTGAACATTTATAGATTTATCTCCTCAACTCTATATTTTGCCACACTGTTTTGTCACATATCTATCCATCTGTCTAGCAATCCATCAGTCTATCCTATTTTTGATGCATTTAATAAATTACAGATATCTGTATACTTTCCCCAAATACTTTAGTGTGAATACACCTACAGCTCAATAATTCTTCACTTTTTAAAATTTTGATGTAAAATCAATACAATGTAATGTATAAATCTTAAGTGTACATTTGTTGGTTTTGACAAATGCACACATCTGTGCAACTTATACCCTGTCATCACCTCAGAAAAACTTGCTTACACCTCATTCCTGTCAATCTTCAGCCCTTCCCCTGCCCAAAAGCCAGCGTTCTAATTACTGAACACCACACTTCACTTCTAGACCATAGTATTAATGGCATGCTACTGTATGCACTGTCTTTGGAAGCTTTCCTCCAACCAGCATGAAGATCTGAGATGTAGTCCCCATGCTGCTTTTATCAGTAGTCAGTTTCTTCTTACGATTAAGGTGTATTTCACTGCATGAATGAGTTGCATTGTATGTAGTCTTTTGTTAATAATTCCTGGGCAGGTTCCAGTTTCAGGAATGGCTGAAGTAATTATCTTATAATTTTATATCCTGTCCAAGAAGGTATGAGAGTTCCAGTTGCTTCACATTCTCACTGACATTTGGTGTCATCAGTAATTTAAAAATTAACCATTTAGAATGAGCCATTTCATGTGTTTTGTATTTTCACAACAGATGAGTATTTGTGTGTGTGTGTGTGTGTGTGTGTGTGTGTTTCAATTTTTATGTCTTCTTTGGTGAAGAAACTTTTGCCTGTTTTTAAACTTGGTCCTTTCAAATACATTATTTCACTTGATACTCATGGATAACCCTTTAAGTGAGGTTATTAGGTTCATTTTACAGACACATACACTCATCCTTAGGATAAAGTTCTTTATTTAAGACTAGTTGATAAACTGATCCTATACTTTACCCTACAAGGCACCCAAGTTGAAATGCATGCTAGTGGTCAGTGTCAAAACTAGGGATGGATGATCAGCATCTTACCATCTTCCTGGTTAATGGAGACACCAAAGTTGAGCCCCATTGGTGAGTTACTAATTCTGCATTTCCAAGTTCTGCTAAAGAATCTATTTTGTGTCCTATTTCTATGAAATCAAATTCTGATTTAGGAAATGATTTATGAAACTTATGGCAGCTCAATTTTGTAAAAGAATATAGTCAAAAGTCAACCTAAGCTGGTCAACTTCACTTATAGTCACAGTATTTTGAGGCTTTTTACATGCTGAAAAAGGGTAATTTGGGTTAGCTCCTCAAGGTGTATTTTTAGAAAAAGCTTTGCAGATGATATGCAGAAGACATTTGTAAGATAAAATTATTCTCATGGCATGAATCAGCTTATTGTATTTCATCTCCTTTAAGATAATGGGTTCTTTTCCTTTGTTGGATTTATTTTAACACATGAAACCATTTTCAAAAGTGAATGTCAATATGAAAAATTACTCTCTCCATGTGTTCAGTAATGGAAGGGAAGCTCACAAATGCACCATCAGCAAATATCCAAGGGTTTCTCTCATTAAGCCTTCCCATTGAATCTGAGCAGGTGAAAGGATTAGACGACTTAATTCCTACTTCTAATTCCATTTCCATAGGAGCTTTAAATATTTACTACTGCTTAGGTATCTTGCGGATTTGTAATCTTTGATGAATCAGTTATGTATTTTGAATTACCACAAAAGTGCCCTATAGAACAATCATTTTTTTTGCATCTTCCCCTCCCTTCCCTGCCCAGACCCTCTGAAAGTAGGTTAGTTAAACTAGATCAAATGTAAGTTTAAATAATTGAAACTGGGCTCCCCCTGGGAGCAGCTGAAACACCATTGTAAAGCCAGCAATGTGTTTGAGTAGAAAATCCTTCTGTGGCTTAGTTTTTCATTTTTTAAAAGTATTTTATTATTTTTCTTTACCACTTTTCTCAACCAATGCCTTGTACACTGTACTCAAAAAATGTTTATGAATTGAATTTAAATTTGTTATTTCTTGGAGACACAGAATAACCTTTTCTTTTTTTTTCTTTCCCAACTTCTTGAAACATTCAGAATATTGGATTATTGTTTTATGTTGTAATCCTAAAATGGAGTGAGTGGACAGAACTAAAGGGGTCTGTGACCTTGGGTGAAAAAAAATTCCATCTTTCTGCATGAGTGATTTTTAATTAGAAATTAAAATATACTTCTATTGTGAATATAAGACCCCCACAAGATAGTAATGCTGTGTTCCTAAACATTGGCCACTACTAGAAATCACAGATATTTTAAAAACATCAGTTTGAAGATATTCTGAAATATCATTTATGTTTATCATTATTTCAAAATTATTGGACTCTGCTGAATTATTAAAATGTTTTTATTAGTGCATGATGATGATATATAATCTTGGGGTTCATCCTGACATAATCATACAATCATGGGGTATAATTTGCTCCACTTCAGTCTCCAGTACTTCCCCTTTCCCTCTCCTCCCTCCTTCTGATTCCCTTCCTCTAATCTACTGGTCTATTTTTATTTACTACATTCATAGGAAATCACATACATTAGAATGTCAGATAATTGATTTTAATTGCTTTAATCATGCTTTGATAGAATCAGTTTCCATTTTTTACGTATGTTATTTTATGGATTTGAAAATGACTGGGCCTGGATCCTGTGGCTGTGTGAGCTGGAGGGAGAACTAACTCTCAGGTCTGCAGGAGCACTGAGTTAGCAGGTACAGGATTGTCATTTCCACTGGTCCCGGAGCAATTTCTTAAATTTTGTGCCCTTAGTGTCTTATTTGCCTTTACTTGTTCCAACTCCTGTCTTTGAAAATATCATGCCAAGAGGGATTCCTGTCTTCCTCCCTCAGTAAAGTCTGCTATACCTACAAGACTTGTATAGTATTTGGGAAGAGTGTAGGACTGTAAGTCCAGAGAAATGTGGTTTTGCTGAACTTTCTCCGTGACTTTGAGAGAAACAGCATCAGCCCAGGACAGGAAGTGTGGCCAAGAGTTCTGGTACAAGATCAGCTGCAAGACAAGAGAAGGCCACTGTGACAAAGATCAGTGGAGGCTGCAAAATGCACTATGACACAAACTATGAAAAGGACTTCTCCAAGGGCATGTGAGAGTGACCCAACATTTTATGAATATCCTGTAGAAGTAGGTTTGTCCTGTTCTAATGCCTGAGTCTGTAACTATGACTTTTGGAGACTATTCAGTGGCCTTAAGCCATAAGGAGCTATGGGATCCCTGGCAAGCAGGCAGCTTTCTGTGGCTGGTAGATGAAGAGGAAGTCAAAGAGGTTTAAAGCATGAAAGGGACTTTGTGCATGGTTGCTGGCTTGAAGAAGGAAGGTAAGCAAGGAATATGGGTAATATCTACCTGGGAGAGACTCCAGTTGACAGCCAGCAAGAAAATATGGGTCTCAATTCCATAACTGCAAGGAATGGAAATCTCCACCAGCTGAAGTAGGCTTGGAAACAGACTTCTCCCCAGAATATCCATGTGAGAAGTCAGCCTTGGCTGATACCTAGAGAACCCAGGTCTGTGCCGGACTTCTGACTGACAGAACTGTGAACTAATAGATGGATGCTGTTTTAACCCACTATTTTTTTCCTAATTCTTTATACAGCAATAAAAAAACGAACAGAGAAGTGATCCATTGAAAAGTGGGGAGAAATGGAGCATATCTGGTGACTCAATGGTATTATTAAGTAAAACCCTCTGTCAGACCAAAGGGTTGTATCACAGACTATCTCAAATCCTGTCTCTCTGTTCTTCTTAAAAGTTCTCTTTTCATAATTCTATTGAATTTCTGTGAAATGAGTAGTATACAAATAGATAAGTCTAACTCTGAAGCTAGCAATCTTTCATTAGGAAGTGATGTTTTCAGATTTAAGACATAAGAAAAGTTAAAAATTGATTTTTTCCTTTAATATGGTTCCCTTTGCTACAGTTACAACTTTTCAAGATAACTGAGATGCTCTGAAAAATCTTAAAGGGTATAAATATCATATTCATCTTTACAATTTAAAAACTCATTTTAGTCTTTGTAACACAGTAGGCACTCACATATATTGATTTCCAGTAGGAATAGGACAAAATTCTGGGAATTTAGTGACCAACTACATCTTTGACAAGACAGCTTACTGTCTTAAAGTCACGGTGTCACCTGGAATGACATGTATTCATTATGCTTATTCAAGCAATCCCACATACCAGTATGGAAAACCGCAGACAAAAGAAACCTATGATAACTCATTGTTATGGTTTTCTTCTGGAAAATCCCTAAAAGGCTCATGAGTTAAAAGTTTAGTCTCCAGTGCAGCCATGTTCAGAGGTGGGGCTTTTGGGAAGTGGTTGAATCCTCAGGGCATTGACAAAATCAGAGGATTAACAATTTTATGGCATTAATGGGAGGTGGTGAAAAGTGTAGTAGGTGGGATCTAATTAAGGAATGTGTCCTTGGTGTGTGTCCTGGGAGATTATTTCTGGTCCCTGCATTCTTCCTGTCCCCTCCCACCCCCTGCTTCCCATCTGGTTTGAGGTAAGCAGCTGGGTTCTGCCACACCTCAGCCAGGATGTTCTACCTTATCTCAGTCCCAAAGCAGTGGACACAGCAAACCATAGCCTGAAAGCTCTGAAACCATGTGCCAAAATAAATCTTCCCTTCTCTTGTTTTTTTTTTTTTTTTTTTTTTTAGATATTTTATCACAGTGACCACAAAATTGACTAATACACTCACAAATGCAAAAATTGGTATGTAGGATTGCTGACTAATGTTATAACAAGAATATGACATTTAAATTCAAAACTGACTTGTGTTTAATCTCTTCTCAACTACATAAAATCTTTGGGGTCTTGGGGAAATTACTTAACTATCCTGAACCCTGGTTTCTGCATCTGTAACACATGGATAATTAAAATAATTTTTCCAAATGGTTGATATGAATATCAAATATGATCATTTGTATAAAACCTCTGTTTGTTCACTATAATCATAAAAATAGTAATATTCTTTCAAGAGTTTTATTTTTTTTAATAAAAAAAATCAACCCCTACATAAAACAAAAAGTTGTACTATTGGTAGGGTAACATACAATGTTTTGATACATGCATACTTTGCATGATGTTTAAATTAGGTTAAATGTACCTGTCATATCAAACATTAACCAATTCAGTATGGTGAAAACACACAACCTTTTTTTTGAAATGTATAGTATATTGTTATTATCTATAATTGCCCTGCAACTTAAAAGAACTTCTTGCTCCTGACTGTAACTTTGTATCCTTTGATCAACCTTCCCCCATCCCTCTTGATAGTTACTATAAATTTACAAAAATCAAACACATTTCCATTAGAAACTGGTATTTTCAAGGCACCATGAGACTGAATCCCAGGCAAATGTTATTGGAATATTGATTTTTTCCCTAACTAACGGCATTTCTTGTTTTTTAAAGGAAAATATTCTGATTTTTAAAAACTCTCAAGTAGCCTTTGATACACACATCCCACGCCATCTGTTGACTCAGGGATTTCGAGTCTATAATGCTGTCTTATCTCACTTTTCTTCAGGCTGCATCTCAGCTTTTACTTTTGCCATCACCCTCACAAGAGCCACGCTAGTTTAGCTGATAAGCACGGTTTGCTTTACACAAATACTTTTGAAATCAATCAGGCCTGTGCTATTCCTATTTCAGTGGAACTTAGTCTCATAGGAAAGATGATAGGCAGCTGAATTTAAGAAAACAGAAATAAGTAAAACATACCAATGATAACATTGTCTGTGTTTCTGAGTCATCAACGAAATCATTGGAAGAGTTCCATGGTTGTTTGCAACAATGAGAAGTCTGACCCCAAGTGTGTAATACAGATTAAAGACTTTGCTCTGCAGCCTTACAACCAAAACATATCTGAGAAAATAAAAAAAAGTAGAAATGTTTATTTTGCAAAGTACAGTAATACCCTAACATTTGCACTAACAACCTAACATATAAGCACACTCAGTTTAAACAAAATCTCCTTAAAGAACCAAATGGATGAATCCTTGATCACGGTATTCAGTATTCAGTCATTCATCATTGAATTTTTTGTTGGTTATATTTTTTTCCTCTTAAGTTTAAGATCTTGCACTTGTGTAAAGAGTCATAAAACTCCTTGCAGTACAAGAACATGCCAAGAACAAGTGTGAGAATACTTAACTGCCTTGTACATCAGTCTCCAATAGAATAGAGTTATTTTGTACCATATCTCAAAGAAAATAGAAACTCAATGATAGTCACAAATGTTTTCAGCATAAATATTTGAATTAATAGGTATAATGTATAAATATTCAGACACCTTATTATCTATAAGGAAGTAGCCTTCTTGAATTAAACTGAAATTATAGGACTAATTTGTCATTGTTTTACCAAAAGTTGACAAATTCTCAAGAGATAGGTTAAATTTTATGGGGCTCAGTTTCCTTATTAATACTTTTACTACATTTCTTTATTGTTGCTTAAAACTCAAAATTTTAAAGTTGAGAGTGTACTTTTTTGCCAAAATATATTTTATATAGGAGGATTCTTATAAGAAAAAAAATACTTTATAGTTGTAAGTAGACAACAGCCAGTCTGTTGCTAGACCATCCTGTAGAAACAAGGTCATTTACACTTAATACTTTACTTTTATTAAGATAAATAATTTACGTGCTCTTTGGTTATAAACATTTTTCTGTGGATTTTCCTTTTCCTTCTAAAAATGGATCAAATATAATCTTAACAAAAAGTACAAATATTCATGTCAATCAATCAATCAGAGCTATGTGTGGTTAAGAAAAAGAAAACTACATAAAAACTGTTTTCAAGAATGAGGCTGAATTGTGGGATGAGTCCACTGAAAGACTCTAAAAGCCACAGTCCAGTTAGGGATGCAGGTAGTTTGTTCATATACAAGCTGCCTGGTGCCCCCATCTTTGTGTTGGCTTATTTCTCAGACCACTGCGTCACATATGTATGTAACTGTGAGGTGGTGCAGACAGGAACCACAGCCATGGCGTCTCATTCTCATCCTGTGGAGAGGGCACTGCCTGTCCAGAGCTTCAAAAACTGCCTGTGTTTCCCCCTGATTTACTCCTAACTCAGTCTCTGTGAGCAAGGGAAGAACATATGCTAACTGGCAAAGGCTCATTATCAGGTCCAGCAACCATGGCATAGATGTTGGGATTACCAAATTTGAGTTCAATCAAATCCATCCATTGCTACACAATGGCAAATGGCAAGTTTTCCCAAGAAATCTCTCCTTAGTGTTAGGAAGGGAGAAGAGGGAGAATAACTACAGCTCTATGCAACTGGGGAGGCTGAACATGTCAGTGTATATTCAAACATATTCACTGTACAACTAGAATAACATTATTTTGTGTTTTCTGATAGAATTTTCCAAAATAAATATGAAACATAAATTTAAAAAAATGAGAAAAAGATTTAAGTCTAGATATCATAGGCTCAGTGTAAGAGGAAAAGTTCATAACATTTTAAAATTGTATAGAAAAAGTCCATAAAAATAAAATTAACTATAAATGAGCAAAAATAGTTTCAATAAAAATTAGAAATTAATAATCCTTTAAAATCAAAAGATTTTTAAACAACAACTAAACCAAAGTATACCTGTAGCAGACACAGTGGGTGACCCACCCCTTTTTTCTTGGCTCATGCTCTTGGGGTGAAGCCAGTGCCTGCTGTTCTTCCTTGAGCATGCCTCTGTTCAGCTGTGGTGCACTGGAAGTGCCAGAGTTAGTTCCCAATCTTCCCACATCACCTCACTACAGAATGACAGGTGTCAACTTGGAAGTATCCTCACCCACGTGGGATGATCTGGAGTGTGAACCTACTAAAAAACAGACACTTCATAAATTCCTTTCTCTTCATCATTTCACTGTCCTTCTCTCTGATAGGTATTTCCTAGGATTATCACCCAGAACTTCTGTTTCCACTCACTTGAACTTTCAGGGAAAGTTCCTAGAGAGTAATGAAATCCTGTGCTTTGTAGCAAAACAGATGAAATTGGAGGGCGTTATGTGATGTGAAGCTCGCCAGAAAAAGAAAGACCAGTACTGTATGTTCTGCCTCATATCTGGAAGTTGAAAAAGAAGAAAAGAAGAAAAGTTGACCCGAGTGTAGAAGAGTGACCACTAAAAGTTGGGATGGGTGGATCAAAGAAAGCTGGGTTTGATCAGTGCATGTTGCAGGCCTGGACAGGACAATGACTGAACTCCATTAGTACATGCTAATAAAAAATTTAAAAAGAAACTTAAAAAGAACCCTAAATAATACACACTTAAATAATTATTTTACTTTCAAAAATTTTAAAAGAAGATTTTAAATGTTTCACCACAAAATGTTATGAATGGACGAATTTATTAACTAGCCTGATTTAAGCATTCCATCTTATAAATATGCATCAAAACACCATGTTGTACCCCATGAATGTATACAATATTTATCAATTAAAAATTAAATTTTGGGACTGGGGTTGTGGCTCAGCGGTAGAGTGCTCGGCTAGCATAGGTGAGGCCCTAGGTTTGATCCTCAGCACCACATAAAAATAAATAAGTAAAATAAAAGTATTGTGTTTAACTACAACTAAAAAATATTTTAAAAAAATAAATTTTAAAAATGCATGATATGCCAGGTGTGGTGACTCACACCTGTAATCCCAGCAGCTCAGAAGGCTGAGGCAGGAGGATTGTGGGTTCAAAACCAGCCTTAGCAACTTAGTGAGGCCCTAAGCAACTCAGCAAGACCTTGTCTCGACATAAAATGTATACTCCTTAAATTATTCCATGAGATAGAAAGGAAGGAATCCTTTCATACTCATTCTATGAAGCTAGTATCATCCTGATACCAAAATCAGACAGAGACACATCAAGGAAAGAAAATTTCAGACCAACATACTTGATGAACATTGATGCAGCAAGTCTCAATAAAATTTTGGCAAATCACATACAAAAACACATTAAAAAAATAATGCTTCATGGTCAAGTGGGTTTATTCCAGGGACGCAAAGTTGGTTAAACATATGGAAATCAATAAATATAATTAATTACATCAATAGATTTAAATATAAGAATCATATGATTATATCAATTGATGCGGAGAAAGCATTTGACAAAATACAGCATTCATTCATGTTCAAAACACTAGAAAAACTGGGATAGTAGGAACATACCTCAACATTGTAAAAGCTATCTATGCTAAACCCAAGTCCAACGTCATTCTAAAATAGAGAAAAAATTGGAACATTCACTGTAAAAAATGGAACAAGACAGGGATACTCTCTTTCACCACTTCTATTCAACATAGTCCTTGAAAATCTACCCAGAGAAATTAGAAATATGAAAGAAATTAAAGGGATACAAATAGGAAAAGAAGAACTCAACCTATAATTATTTGCTGACAACATGATTCTGTACTTAGAGGATCCAAAAAACTCTACCAGAAAAACTTCTAGAATTAATTAATGAATTCAGTAAAGTAGCAGGATATAAAATCAATATCCATAAATCAAATGAATTTCCATACCTCAGTGATGAATCCTCTGAAAGAGAAATTAGGAAACCTATCCCATTCACAATAGCCACACACACACACACACACACACACACACACACACACACTTGGGAATCAACTTAACAAAAGAGGTGAAAGTCCTCTACAATGAAAACTACAGAACACTAGAGAAAAAAATTGAAGAAGACCTTAAAAGAAGGAAAGATCTCCAGTGCTCTTGGATAGGCAAAATTAATATTGTCAAAATGGCTATACTACCCAAAGCATTGTACAGATTAAATGTGTTTCCAATTAAAATCCCATCATCATTCCTTATATAAATAGAAGAAACAATCACGAAATTCATTTGGAAAAATAAGAGACCTAGAATCGCCAAAGCAATCCTTAGCAAGAAAAGTGAAGCAGGAGGCATCACAATACCAGACCTTAAACTATACTACAGAGCAATAGAAACAAAAACAGCATGTATTGGGATCAAAATAGACATGTAGACCAATGGTATAGAATGGAAGACACAGAAAAACACCCACATAAATACAGTTATCTCATACTATACAAAGGCACCAAAAACATACATTGGAGAAAAGATAGCCTTTTCAACATATGGTGCCAGGAGAACTTGAAATCCATATGTAGCAAAATAAAAATAAAAATAAACACTCAAAGTGCATCAAGAACTTAGGAATTAGTCCAGAGACCCTGTGCCTAATAAAGGAAAAAGTGGTCCCAAATCTTCATCACATTGGATTAGGCCCCGACTTCCTTATCAAGACTCCTAAAGTACAAGAAATAAAATCAAGAATTAATAAATGGGATGGACTCAAACTAGAAATCTTCCTCTCAGCAAAAGAAACAATCAATGAGGTGAAGAGAGAGCCTAAATTTTGGGAGCAAACTTTTGCCACACACATGTCAGATACAGTACTCATCTCCAGGATATATAAAGAACTCAAAAAACTTAACACCAAAGAAACAAACAACCCAATCAATAAATGGACTAAGGAGCTGAACAGACACTTCTCAGAAGAAGTACATTTGATCAACAAATATATGAAAAAAATGTTCAACATCTCTAGTAATTAGAGAAATGCAAATAAAAACTACTCTAAGATTTTATCTCACACCAATCAGAATGGCAGCTATCAAGAATATAGACAACAATAAATGTTGGCAACGGATGTGGGAGGAAAAGACACGCTCAAACATTGCTGGTGGGACTTCAAATTGGTGCAACCAATCTGGAAAGCAGTATGAAGTTTCCTTAGAAAACTTGGAATTGAACCACCATTTGACTCAGCTATCCCACTCCTCCATCTATACCCAAAGGACTTAAAATCAGCATACTATAGTAACACAGCCACATCAATGTTTATAGCAGCTCAATTCACAATAGCTAAAGGAGAAACAACCTATATGCCCTTTAATAGGTGAATGGAAAAAGAAACTGTAATATATATATATATATATATATATATATATATATATATATATATATATATATATATATAAAATATTCCATTGTGTATATATATACACAATGGAATATTATTCATCATTAAAAGGGAACAAAATCATGGCATTTGCATGTAAATGGATGGAGTTGGAGAATATCATGCTAAGCCAATCCCAAAAAACCAAAGGCAGAATATTCTCTCTGATAAGTGGATGCTGATCCATAATGGGGGGTAACATGGGAAAAATGGAGGAACTTTGATGAGGCAAAGGGAAGGGAGGGATGAGAAGGGGGCATAGGGGTAGGAAAGACGGTGGAATGAGATGTATATCATTACCCTAGGTATATATATGACTGTACATATGGTGTAATCCAACATAAATACAACCAGAGAAATGAAAAGTTGTGCTGCAATTGTGTACAATGAATCAAAATGCATTCTGCTGTCATATACACATAATTAAGTAAATTAATTAATTGATTAATTTTAAAAAGTTATCCATTGTCTGATATGATGACTATAGTAATAACAATGTACTATATACTTAAAAGTTGCTAAGAAAGTAGATTTTTGATGCTTTTACACAAAAAAGCATATGAGATGATGCATATAATCAGGTTGATTTAGCCATTCCACCAGGTATACATAGTTCATAATGTATAACATAAATATATACAATGTTTTATCAATTTAAATGATAAATGAATGAACAAAACAATAAAACACACTACCAAGTAGTCATTTAAATAGTAGCATGGATTTCAACTTTCAAGTGCAAATGGCCCATGATATATTACAGTGTCAGTATGAGTTGTATGATTGTCTTTGTAGGGAGAAAAATGTACATATGCATGGGCTCAAAGCAAAAAGTCTGGAAGAACATATTGATGGTCCCCAAGTCACATGCTTGTATTAAATGAATTTTTACTTTACAATGGTGCAAAAATGATGTACATTCAGTAGAAACTGCATTGAATTTTGATCTTTTCCAGGTTAGTGATATTCAGTGGGGCATTTTCTACCAATGCTGGGCAGCAGCAGTGAGCCTTGTTGCCCAGTTTGCCATTAAATAACAGGTGCTCTACTGTCTTGCTAAGCTATGATGTCTGGCATTTAGGTAACTGAATACATTTTCAGCTTCTGAGGGCTTATCAGAGTGCAGCCCCATTTTAAGTTGTGTAGTATCTATACTTAGAGAGATGGCTGTGATAATTGGTGTGGTCTTAAACTTTCTAAGAAAGACAGGGCTTTTATATTAACAGCTACCACAGGATCCACTAACTCAATCAGGTCATGAGAAATAAACACTTTAATCATTAAAAAAAAGGATGAGGATGTGCCTCAGTGGTTAAGTGCTCCTAGGTTCAATCCCTGGTACCAGGAAAAAATAAAAGCATAAATAATATAAGATAAAAGAAGAAAAGTAAATTTGAAAAAAAGCATTTACTTCACTGTTATTAAAAAATTGATTACAGAGGAAGAAAGATTCCATTCTTCACTTATCAAATTATATTGAATATTAAGAAACAAATATCATTGTTATAAAAAGTATTCAAGGAATCCTCCCATTCTGCTCTGAAAATATAACTCAATCCAATAATTAAAGAGGGAGGTTTGATGAAAAAATATGCATATTATTAAAGATATATATGTATATTATATATATAGATAGATAGATAGATAGATATAATTTCCTTTCAATGTACTTATGTGTTTATCTCAATGTCTATTTTCATTAATTATTTACTGACCTATTAAAATTGCATCTAATAAATTCACAAATGCCTTTATTGTTCTTTTGTTCTAATAAAATCTGAGATAAAGGAAACCTGCACTCAAGCTCTCAGTGTGTTAGTTATGACAAGAATGGAGGAGCTCAGGCTAATGAAGCAGTAGACAGGCTTCCTGCATTCCTCTACCTTTCTCCTCTGTCCTCTTGGCTCCCATGTTGCACATCCACCAAAGCCCTGGCTCTGAGGTTCACGGTTGCTTTAGTCTTGGCATCTCCTTCTTTCCACGTGCTTCTGCGTCTTGTCTGTCTTGGACTACATACTGCATTTCTGCCATTGGTCTGCATTGGCCTACCTATTCTTTCCCCTAAGCCTCACTTGGATCCCACTTTTAGCTTTCAGTGTCACTCTTCCCACCATCAAAAGGTGACAATTTATATTCTGTGACATTTTATCTCTCAGACTATTGGACCATTTGCTAGAATGCACTTCCAGGATCCAAGTCCAAATTTCATGTGCTGATTTTACTATTTCAAAATGAATGTCATAAGTGATAGTGGGGAGGGGTGCAGCGAGTGATGACAAAACGTGGAAGGGTCTTTTTATGCATGTATTTTTCAGATTATGAAAAGTAAGTTTTTCTCAAACACTGGGCATTGGATTCACATTCTTTCAGATATTCATTCTAAACTATAAAAATCATCCATAAATGAACAATTATAGCCTGTACCAGGGCACTCTGTCCCTGTTCCTGTATTGGGTACTGCTCCATTATTATCAGGATTTAATGACATTATGCATGCAACACTGTTTTGCATATTTTGGATCCACACAAAAATGTGTCTTATTATGCTTTATATATTACAGAGCTAGCATGGTGATTTACTTTTCCAAGCTGGAGACTAAACAACTTTTCATAAGGCTGTAAATTGAGTAGAAATACCACTTATTTTTATTCAAGTAATTACTAATGCCCTTGATATCATTCTTGTTCTTTTGCACAAAATAGACTAATAACACTTAGCAAACGTTTTCGTTCCATCTGGTATATTAAAACCTACAAAGACCCACTGTTTTTCATTATAAGAAGAGGGAAATCATTAGAAATCACCAGTGATATGTATAGTTAATTGAATTGATGGCCTAAAACAATATTACTAATAAACAACTCAATGGCACATAGTAAAAATGAACTCATTATATGCAGACTATAATTATAAGGCATGATAAATCATATGCAGAGGTTATCTCTACCGTTAAGCAAATAACTGTCTCACTCAGGGCTGATTCGCTAAAATACTATCTGAAAAACCAATAAATATTCATTATTCATTTAAACACAAAATTCTGTCAGTGGAAAATTATCTATTTCAAGGTCACCTGTATTGAAAGAGCAAAGAAGCAGCAGCATGGATATACTCATCAGGTCCTTGTTAAACCACGAGGTTTTTGATCTTTGGCAAATTCCTGACTCTGTTCCATTTAGAAAGTACAATTTGGATTCAGTGACTCCTACTTTATAAACATGTTGTAGTCATAAAGTGCAAATAGCTCAGTCAAAATACTGGGTAAACATGAAGTTTATTTAAACATAATGCTTTAATAGTTCACCATTTCTAGTACTTTAAAAATATTTTATTTGAGACATAAACATTAAATATTTCTCAAAGCATTTTCAATCCAAGAAGCCACTCCAATCATATAGTCATATCGCAAGTTAATAGAAAACAACTAAATGTATATACAGTGAGCTTCACATATTGAAACGTAAAATCAAATGCAGACATTGGGCACATGGAGAGATTTAAGTCAGTACAACACACTTTTAGAATGGAAATTGCCTAAAGTTCGATCCCACAAATTCATCACTAATCCAAAGAGGTCGGTTAAATATATTCACATCAGGATGAGTAACATATTTTTCTGCACACTTTATGTCATGTTAAATGTGGACAGATTATTTTACGTATAATGAAAATAAATTTCATCTTAAATGGCTGGCAATAAATCCAAATATATGTTTAATTTCACAATGCATTTATTTCCTCTTTTAACTACCTATGATAGGTAGGTAATGTCCTTTGGGGCTTATGTATTCACAAGGATACAAATCCACGCTTGGAACCCAACTTCCTGGCACCTATCTGGACAGAATTCCAGCAGCAGTTCTGATCATTAGCTGCAGTGGCACCTATAAATTGTGGTTTGATGACATTTCTGCACATCCCTCTGGTGCCAAAATAACTTGGCAGGTGGCCAATTGAGCAAGCAGTAGTGAGTCCCTCCGGTGTGTTGCTGCCACAGGTGAACTTGTCATTTTGAAATCAGGAACTTGGCAGAATTTCATTTTCCTATGTGAAGAGCTTGGGATGGTTTTGATGTATGTTTAAAAGTTCCCATAATTGGTGTCCTGAGAATGATATAAACTTCAGATTTTTATTTCTGAATATCATTTGTTGTAAAATAATTAACAAAAAGGTGACATTACAAAAAAAGTACTTCTGAGTTACACATACACACACACACACACACACACACACACAATGTGCATTCCTATCATGTGTTAGTGATTTTCATGGTTTGGAATAAATTTTTGCAGAAAAGTAGAAGCCATACCCACTGTTTAAGGAAAGCTAATTTTTATGCTGAAATATATATGGGCAAAATCTGTTAGTTTTCCTTTCTTCAATCACTGCTCTGGACATGGATTATAAAACAGGGAGTTAGCATGTGTTTTTTTTTTTTTTTTTTTTTTTTTTTTTAGTCATGAGTATGAATGCCTTCCAGCAAATGAAGCAATAGTCTGGGTGATAAAGTGTCACAAAATAGAATGGGTTACCACTGAGCTGTGCGAGGAGTGACATTGAAAACTGGATGAGATTCAAGCCAATCACAGGAGAGCGAACAGGTAGGCAGATGCTGGAAGTCACAGCACCATAACTCAGGAAAAGTCAAGACCGAGAAGCAGGCCAAGAGAAGAAGGTGGCATGACTTAGGCAATGATGGGCATCAGAGCCACATCCCTGGGGGCAGTACATTTCAGAGCCAAGAGGAAGGCAAAGGAGAAAAGTTGAGGAAGCAGGGGACTCCTCCACTTCTTCCTCAACCCCACCTCCTCCACTGGAACCAGATCCCTCTAACGTAACTAAGCCTCAGACTTTGTGCTTAGGTTCCCCTAGTCTGTGATTATATGCTTAGCATAAACTATGCCATAAATCAAACTCCATTTTAATTAACTTAATTCAATTTAGTGAATAAAGTAATAAAATTGGACCCAGTGAGCAAAAGGGCATACATATTAGGGAGCTGTATCTTTTGCCAATTTTCTTTCTTTTCCTTTTTTAAAATAAACATCATCTCATCAATTTGTATTTTCCTCAGCAGAGTAGGAAGGATTCCCTCAGTAGAGCTTTTATAATGTTGAGGATTAGTTTTTGATCTTGAGCTGTCCGATAAATAACAAATAAAAAAAAAAAACTTGTTCTTCCTTTAATGTTCAATTTTTTTTTGATGTGAGGCAAATTTCATGCTGATAGATTTTATTGTTATAATATTTTGTTGTTAATGCATCTTATTTTGTTTTCCTAGGAGCTGCTTTGAGACCAAGATATGAGAACAAGAGATTTATTTGGTTGCTGATCCTGGAAAATGCTGGTAGGGAATGGGGACACGAAATGAGAATGGGGAGAGAAGAAGGTGCATTTTTGAGCAGATCTTCAGAATGAGTTCGAGGATTTTCATTCCATTTTGGAACTGAGAACTTCAGAGTTAGTCCACACACAAGACAGGAGCACTGGCATAATCACACAATGTTGTTATTCCTTGGCGGGTGGGCAGCGGGGCAGAGGGGTACAGTTGAGGAAGGTGACTGATTTTCCCTACCACTTCTTGCCCACCACCAGGTGGAATGGAGAAAGGCCCTGGACAAAGAGACAGGTGCTGGTTTCTGGAACTGTTCACATTTCACTGAAACAGTGGGCTGAGGATAGGGCAAGGCACAAAAGGTGGCGATTGAAAGACCATTTGTTGTCATTTCATTATCTGTAAGTGAAAGCATTTTAACATGAAGTTTATGAATTTTCATTATTTTTTCTACAAATAAATTTTCGACTTGGTATTTGATCTTTTATTCTTTATACAATTAAATGTAAAATTTAAAAATATTACAGTAATATTTCCTAGTAGTTTATCTATTACTTTGCTCTTTAATTTCTTCTTCTTTCTGGAGCTCTATTAAATATTCATCTATATTTTGAATCAACTTTTTAAAAACATTTAGTTTTATAATTTATTTGCAATCAATATGGTACGGTTAAGGTTACCTTTTTTTTCCCAAAATATCCAAATAACTAAGCTAAACATTTTTAATTCATTTCATATTGTTTTATGATAACCTGAAGTCATTTTAATCTAAGCATTTAAGAATGTTGATACAGATGATAGAATGTCTTCTCTCATCACATTTTTTCTAATTGCTGTTAAATAAAATCATTTAAATTTGCACCAGTGCCTAAATATTCTAAGCAACATGAAAAATGATTTTGTTGACAATGATATCATTGAGATTTTGCCAAATGTTGCCCACCCCAATATCAAATTTATACAATATCCTATAAGCTAGAAGTCAAGTCTTTTCTGTGCCTATTCTTTTAATCTCTATAGGATCATATCTTTTTAAAAAAAAAAAACCCATCAGTAAAGCTTTCCTTCATATTTTTATAGGTTTATTCCTACACTTTCCCATAGCATATGTTCATAATTTTCATGAGTTGGGTCTTCTAGCCCTGGAAGTGAAAGATAAAAAATGTTTTGTGAGTTCTCTCAGGAAAAGATGGAGTGGAGGGGATCATGATGTTTTTCTTGCACATTGGTTCTTTGTGTTATGAAAAGGAGAGATGAGAATAGAAGTGGAAGGAACAGTTCCATGAGTATCTGTGAGACAAGAGCACGCAGCCAGGTGTGCTTTGTTCTTAGTGCCAGCAGCACACAGGGGCCTGTGCGTGCAATCCTCTGCTCGCCTGAACCTTGCGTAGTAAGGACATCTGTGAATGATCGTCTGGAATGTCAATTGTGTTGAGGGACAGAATTTGTGGTGTGGGATTAATTTTAAAATTAAATAACAAAAAGCAATAGCTGTATGAAGTGCCTTCAAGTGGCTTCCAAAGGGGTGGCCATGAACTTGGGTGCAGGGCTTAGAAAAAGGTGTTAGAGGAACAAGAGCAGAATGGATGCATTTAAGGTAACTAATAAAAGGTGTGTTTCCAGATGGCAGTACACAGTTATTGTTTACTGTGAGTTGGATTTATTGTATCCTTACAGGAAACACACTTCAGAACAGCTTAGGAACCTCTGGTCTAAGGGCAGCTCTTTGGTTAAACATAATAAGGTAATGACTTTCATGATGTGATTTTGGGGGTATTTTAAAGTTTTTTACACACACCAATAGAAGCTATCTTCTCCCTTTTTTCACGATTAGAATTTTCCTGTCCTTCTACCAACATATGATAAATGGAGGAATAATAATGACAACTAAGTTAACTACATCATGACCAAGTCAAAATTAATAAAAGCTAATTAATAAAAATCTTCCAATGAGAAGAGTATTCAATGAGATTCAATTCAATGCAATACATATTTATTAGGAAACTGGTAGGTACAGAAACTCAGCTGGGAATTCTCTGTGATCTTTTTGTCCTTTTTGAAAAAAGAAATAAGTATTTTTCCTTTCATCATGGATCATCACAGCTAATGCAAAACTTATATTTCTCTGTGCAACATCCCTTAGCAACTCCCTAGCAACCTCCAAATGAGCAAGCTGCTTTTACCAATGGGATCCACAGAATAAAATTTTAAGAAAAAGCTTTCTTTCTTTTTCTTTTCTTTTGGGGGGGGCACAAAACTTTTTATTAAAAGAGGAAAAATAGTAACACTTCATACAAATGGTTAAATCCTTCATTATCAAGTACCATTCCCAGCTCAACATCTAGCACACTATTGTGAATAATGAATTCTTGCTGAATTTAATTTCATTAAACACAGTAACTCTGGGAGAAGAAAACTCTTCTTTCCTGGTGGTTCATAATTTACTTGCTCTGATTTTCCTTATAGATAATATTTATCTAGTATCTGGTAGCTCCAGTTCATTGAACATTTGAGTGTCTGAATATACTTCTGTCCTCTACATAGGAAAATTTAACATTCATAGTTATAAACCATCTAGAATAGCTTTTCAAATGCATTTACATGTTCTTTCTTTCTTTCTTTCTTTCTTTGCCTTAGCCTCAAGCATTAAAAATTAACTAACTTACCAAAAACAGACTAGAAATTTTTATCACTTTCTATATCACAAATATTAAATACAAATATTCTACACTTTGACTGAAGGCCTCCTACACTTCTGAAATTGCTAGGGTCCATGTTAGGAACTGAATGCTTGTGTCCCCCACCCTCAAAAGATCACAGAGAATTCTCAGCTGAGTTCCTGTACCTACCAGGTTCCCAATAAATATATATTGCATTGGATTAAATCTCATTGAATACTCTTTTCATTGGAAGATTTTTATTAATTAGCTTTTATTAAATCCCCAACATGACAATATTTTGAGGTGGGGCCTTTGAGAGGTGATTAGATTATGAGGGTCCTCTTGAATGGGATTAGTGATTTATCAAAGGGACTGGAGAGAGCCTTGAACACCATTTCTGCAATGTGAAAATGGAAGAGGCTGACAACCCCCAAGAAGGCTTTCCAGAGCTAGTCAGGCTGGGGTCCTGATCTTGACTTCCCAGCCTCCAGAGCTGGGAGGAATGCATTCCTGCTCTCTATAAGCCACCCTGTCTACAATACCTTGTTATAGCAGCCCAAACTACAACAATCTGTATTTCCTTTTTTAATCTGCTGATGTGTTAGTGTTTTAGTCAACTTTTTTCTTGTCCTGACAAGAACAACTTAAAGAATGCAAGACTTATTTTTTACCTATGGTTTCAGAGATTTCAGTCCATGGTTGGCTGACTCCATAGCTCTGGGGCAGAGGTAAGGAAAACATAGTGGTGAAAGTGTGTGGTGAAGAAAATCTGCTCAGTTAATAGCAGCCTAGAAACAGGCTGGAGGGAAATCGGGCGGGAGGGAGGAAGAGAGAGAGAGAGAGAGAGAGAGAGAGAGAGAGAGAGATTGAGATTAAGGGCGCTGGAAAGAAAATAAACCCTTCCAGTGACCTATTTTCTTCCACTTGGTCCCTCCTCCCAATAGCCATCCAACTATCAATGGATTAATCCACTGATGAGCTCAGACCCCTCATCACCCAATCATTGTCTAAAAGCTCCACCTCTTTACCTTGCTTCACTGGGAATTATGCTTTCAACACATGAGCTTTGGAATGTTCCAGATCCAAACCATAAACAGTGGTCATATCAGCAATACCTATGTCTTCATTATATAACTTCTCCAGGTAGCATTATTCACTTACATATTTTTAATACTAATTTTTTAATGAGCACAATATCTAAATGTATCACTTCACCCCCTACAACTTTTCTACTTTTTACCTGACTTTTTAATTTTTTTTGAGTAGTAAAATCTCTATTCTAAAGGAAAAAAACTGGACTTATACATATTTTTTTCCTCCCAAACTTCTTTGCTTTCTTGTGTTACCTGTATCCCACTCACTATCCATCCAGGTGAGAATGCTAGTTGCCTCCGAGTCCTTCACCTCCCTTAATGTTTCGTGCCCAATCAACCACCAAGCCCCAAGCATTCCTGAAATCTATGCATTTCCTTATTTAAGTCCATGTCATTTTCCCAAGAGGATTACAGAGCTTTCTCACTTGTCTCTCTGCTTCCCTCTCCTCCCTCCACAGTGGTGAAGATCTTTTAGCTGACTCTGCATGGCCTACATGGTGGAGTCTAACTAAGCATTGACCATGTGAAAAGGATTCACCCCAATTTGGTCTCTGGTTTCCTTTCCCCTGCTGCCTCTTATCTCAAATGCATAGTGTTGGAGACTCTGAACTTCATGCAAGCTCTGATTTATACCATGCTTAGTCTCACCTCTTTGTATGCAAACTCTCCTCTCTGCCTGGAATCCCATATCCTTCATTCAGTTAGCTCCCTAGTACCAACATTCAGGCAGAAAACCTCCAGAAAACCTGACTGAATAACCCCATTTCCAGTGCACACATTGAGCTTCTTCTGTACGGGAAGCATACCTTTTGTATGCCACTGTTTCCACTATTTTGAGATCCTTTATTGTCTTATAGGAAGAATTTCTTTCACAGCAGGGAGGATACATTATTAATGAAGCATGTCCGACACAGAGTTTGGCACAGAGTTTCCTCTCACTAAATGTTGGCTGTACTTGTCATCAGACAATCGAAGTGGTAAATGCCACTAAACTCTCTCCAGGACCAGCAGAGAATGCTTGATGAATGTTGCACACAATAAATATCCGATGAATGAAAACATTGTTTGTGTGGCTTCTAATATGTCAAGGAGGAGGGAAGAAAGGGAGGGATGGAGATAGGGAAGGAAGAAAGGAAGGAAGGAAGGAAGGAAGGAAGGAAGGAAGGAAGGAAGGAAGGAAAGAAGGAACAGCAAACAATGAGCTTTCTAATTGATTTTCTCCTTAAGTTAGGAAAAAATGTGGAGTGAGATTCAAGGTCAGGGGAATGTGAACAAGAAGAGAGAAAAACACTGAGGAGTGATTCTGAAATCAAGACCCAAGGCTGGTCTTGCACTTGACCCTGAAGGTGCCAACTGTGCTCACCATTGAAATGCTGCTCCTCACATCTAGAAACTGGTTCTGTTACTTCCATCAGCCAGCAGAGGTTGTGGGAGAGCAAAAGTGAAGTATTGGTTGGCAACTTCACACTAATTTAGAACATGTTGCTTCGTTTCCCAGCTGCCTTCTGTCTCTCCAAGCTATTGCTGGGGAGAATTTCGGGTTTTGATTGGGCTGCTTTATTATCATACTGTCACTTACCCACTGCAACCCATGACAATATCACTGCTCTGTGTTAAAACAGAGAAAAAAAACTGGATGGGTTTTCACTAATTAGGCTAAAGACCCATGGGTTAATTGTTTATTAAGCTCATTATAAAGCCAAGGATGAGTGTAATGAACAAAAGATTATTTTAAAAACATGTCTGCCTTGGCTTCATAGAGCAATGGAAATATGCAGATATTCCAGCTCTCTTTAAGTCCCCTCAGCCATCCATTGACTCTGCCATTGCTAGTGCATGAGTCAACTAGCCTCTTAAATCACTGTATGCTTTTAGTGTCATTTCCAGTCTGCAGCACTGCAAACAACTCACTTGTCAGATGAGACAGATCTGGGCATAATATCACTTGCAAGTGATTTATTCCATAAAGTACATAAAATGCATGTTGAGCTCTAGGCTTATTATTCCCATAGTAAACAGTGATATAAAGAGAACTCTCTTAATTTGCTCACAGTGTGAGGAGTGTCAAGGGGAAGAACATATTACATTTAACATCTTTTGCATTATCAGTTGACTAATAGGGTCAATGGGGGGAGAAAAGGCACTTGAGTTAAATGCCTAGAAATAACCTGATTGTGAAGATATGGTGCTGAAAATAGGAAGCCCCAAACCAGAAGAATCAAATTCTTCCCCCTTTCCTTTATTTTTCCCTGAATCCCTTTTGTTTTGTTTTGCTTATTAGAGTCCACTATCTCAGGATGCCCGACTGCAGCTGGATGCAGTTTTTAAAAAGGCATTTCATAGAGAAATGGAGATAAAGTCATCAATCTCCTACCAGTAGTTTTCAATGGGATCTTCTTGTCATTTGGGGTAAGACCATTCTTAACTGAGAAAGGCCATGTCTCACATTTCTGGGAAGTTAGAATCCTGGTTTTCCTCCTGTTAAACATGCTCCATGTTACAGTTATCACGTGAATCAAATGCACGCATTTCAACACATTTCTTCAAGGGGATGAGATAACCTCCATCCAATAAACCTCAATTGGAAATGTTTCATACTGTGTGGTTTTTATCACAGAAGTTTGCTCTGTCACAGATGATGGTGGAGATGATAGACTCACAGAGATGCAAGGGCTTGAAATACATCCACATATATGTAAGACACGGATAGTGGGAATTTTATAAATGGCAGTTAATATTATTTTGAAGATATGTATGTGCAATATATAAAAATGAGTGAAGATGCCCTCCTTGCTCTCAAATAACAGTTTAGTAGAGAAAGCATACATGCAACATACATCCAAATGGTTACATAAATCACCCTTATACTCAAGGATCTGAGAGCTGGTAAAGAGTGGGGTTCATGCTCCATTGCATTGCCAAGCTTCTTGAGCTCATGTGATTGTGTGTGACAGAGTGAAGGTGTGGTTTCAGTCTTGTGGTACTAGATGCATGCAACTGCCAAGATTTTGAGGTAGGAGGAGAAAACGGGTAAATGAGTCTTTTTAAAATCCAGCCTGGGATACTTAAATATAGCCAGAGGGGGAAACCAAAATGATTTTAGGAAATTGAATTTCAAATTTCTGTTTTATCTTCATTAAGAGGGAAAACACACACACATACACACAAAAAAATACAGATACACACATATTTAATTATATATATAATTACATATATGTTATATGTATATATTATATATAATTATATATTATAATATATAATTTCAGTTAAAACAGAATATAATTTTTCTGTACTACATATTCTTATCAATATTTTTCAATTTCCATTTAAGCCCTAAAGTTTCAGGTGATAGTGTTTTCAACACATCTTAATATATGCATTTACATGCACTTTGGATTATCTAACTTAATTTCACATCCTTTCTAACCTTTTTATGCAGATATTTATTTATGACTATGACTCTTAGTATATTGGTATTTTTAATGCAATTAATTTTTTAAAAAAATTCCTATACATAAATTCATCAGTTCAGTGCATAACCATGTTTTTGTTTGGCTGAATTCATCCCATCAGAAACCAGGATATTTATTTATAGTTTTGAAGAATTAGCATCTGCGGTAGTAATAAGGTCTTGTAGGTAGAAGCTATAAGAACATAGAGAAATAAAAGAGTATGTATTGATAAAATTGAGTACAAATATACCTTTTATGAGTCAATTTAATCTCAGGCAATTTTAAAATGGAGGATTAATTACTTTCAAATTAGGCAATATTCGATACTATAGCACTTTTTGATGAAGTCAAAGAAAACCATTACTTGCCATTCATTGTCTGGATTTCCTTCTAATATCATTACTGGAGGAAGAAAAAAGACAGTAAAAAAAATAAAACAAATAATCCAACCTTAAATTGTATGTAACATATTACTCTTCTGCTTTATTTTAGGCTGAATTAGCATATTTCAAATGTTCTAAGCCCCGAAGAAGAAAAAATATGAAAAAGAGAAATATGACTATATAATGAAGCAGTTGACCAACTGTTACACACTGTTTCTTTCCAGAATGAATTTTAATTTGTCGTTGGTTGGTAACCCAAAAGAGACTATCTGTTTGTTTGGTTTTTTTTTTTTTTGGTACCAGGGGTTGAACCTAGGGGCACTTAACCACTGAGTCACCTCCCCAGCCCTTTTTATATTTTATTAGAGACAGAGTCTCGCTAAGTTGCTTAGGGCCTTGCTAAGTTGCTGAGGCTGGTTTTGAACTGGAGATCCTCCTGCCTCAGTCTCCTGCATCACTTACAGTTATGCACCTTGCCCAACATCAAAAGAGATAATCTTGATAGCAAAAAAATCCAATGGGCCCCATCATAGTGAAATCTGATCATGCAGAATTCATTTTTCTCTGCGAATCAAGAGGAGCCATGTAGCCCTCTGATAAAATCTGGGACTCTGGGATCTGATAGCACTGGGTTAAAAGCCTTTATCACCTAGTAATTGTCTTAAAGAGAAGTTCTTAGGCTTCACCAGTGTTTTTTGGTTCCAAGCATGGTGCCCTTCTCCTTGACCGTGGTGCATCCCTAGGTTCTTCTTAACATGGAGTCCCAGGGTGTTCAGGATGAAACTTGCTGCAGTCATTAGGTATCTTTTATTTGTGACTTTCCAGGAACTTTTCCTCTACCCAACCTATCATCCTGTGACAACAACCATAGTACCAACAGTAACACCTGCACCAGACCTGGGCTAAGACAATTTTCATTCTTCACTCCAAACCCAGAAAGTACATGTTTTCCATAATTTTTGGAAGTTATAAATTTTCTCAGGAAGAAATAAAAGAGGTTGAATGTTCGGCTTTGAAATCTGGTAGCAAGGAAGACTAAATTCTATAATTCCTAGTTGAGAAATATGAATCAATCACTCCAAAATGGCCAACTAAAGAACAGTATCCAATTATCTTTTTTTAAAAAAATTTTTGTCAGTTTTAGATGGACACAATACCTTTATTTTATTTGTTTATTTTTATGTGGTGCCAAGGATCAAACCCAGTGCCTCACACATGCTAGGCAAGCACTCTGCCACTGAGCCACAACCCTGGCTTCAGTATGCAGTTGTCTTTTTATAGTGATAATAAATGAAAGAAAAGATGGTTTGAAAATGGTAGGCATCCCTCATGACTTGACATACTTCTTTGGTGAGAACAATATCACTTATTTTACCCAGTATACATGTTGGATTAGCTATAATGATAACACACCTCTGTATGCTACCATTTTATATCCTATATATATATATATATATATATATATATATATTTATATGTTTTAAACTTGCATGCCATCTCATGTAATTTTGTTTGTATACAATATCACTATATATTCATGTCTATGTGTTTATATCTTTGCACTCATATGTATATCTGGATCCATATCTGTAATTTGTAGTTGAAGCTGAGTCGTGCATATTTAGATCTTTATTACATTATTATATACACCAATTGAATATTTTTCAATAAAAGATAGTGATAAGTGAAAATATATTGGAAGAAACTTTTGCTAAAACTTTATCAAATAACATCTTCAAATTAAATAGGCAAATTAATACTTCATCAAAGGAAAGAATGAGAATGAAAAATCTTTCCAGGAGTCAGAAGTGGAAGAATCTTTGAAGGGAGTGAAAGAGCTGGGGCAAGCTGGCATCCCAGCGTGGCTCTGTGTGGGGTGAAACATGGTGGAGTAGAATGTGGTGAGCAGGAGGTGAGTCCCAGGATGGAGGGAAACTTTGAAGCTGAAACAGGTGACCCCTTGCATTTCTGCCCATGTATCAAAAAGGCACTAGTGAAAGTCAGCCACCAGCCCAGGGAGGGTGAGAGGAAGCTTCCTCTCTCTGAAGCCATGAATATCTAGTCTAACATGCTGCAGGGTCTGGGTTTATACCATTTGTGTACCATGAACTAAAGGAATTTAAGTATCACATTTTAGAATCCGTAGAACTGTGGGCTCTCAAGATAAGACACAGTTTGGGTGCATATATTTATACTGAAGGCACCCAGGGCTCTGCCAGACAGTCTTGGTCTGGTTTACTCTACAAACAAGCATAGATTGTTTATCTGGGAAGTGATTTGAGAAACATCAGTAGAGGAGTGGCAAATAGAGGCAAGAAAGCACAGAAAACCAGGAAAAGCTGAGTTACCAAACTCATGGCCACCATGGGCAACTGGACACAATCTCACAGGGGAACTCTGAGGAACTGTATGAACGACACTTCAGAGTTATGCCCAGTGAGGACCAAGGAAATCGAAGTTTTTTATACCAGCACCTTGTCTGCTATTGGTTAAAGTTTGCTTCTAGGTTCATCATCTCTCCAATACTCTTGAATTCCTCCTTGATTACATACTCCTTCAGTCAGAAAAAAAAAATGTATCTCGGCAGAGTGCACAGTGTGAAGTAAACAGTTTTTTTTTTGGTTTTGAGCAAGCAAAAGTTAGGACCTGAGCACTTTACAGATCAATGGCAGCTTCTGCTCCAAAGACCAGCTATAGCAATTGAGTAAGAAAAAGATGTGCTTCTTCATCTAAAACATCATATTGATTTTTCAATGAGTTGACCATTACACATTAATCTAGTTGTGCTCATAAACTTCCAAAAGCAACACCAAAAAAAGAATAAGAAAAAATAGCAATGTACCTCATAATGGCTAAACTGGAAAAATTTCCACAGTATTTTCACACCCACTGTTAAGAGGTTATTCCCAAGTTTCCAAATAATTTTCTGGGTATTTTGAAAGTGAAAACATATCTTTATTTTCTGGTGGGGGCCCAAAGCACAAAGAACCAAGCAGTTCTCTGCAACCCTCGACCCCAGTTGGAGAAAAGGAACATGCTTATAAGGCATAAAGGGGGTGGAGTGGGCAGGAGAAGCCATCATAATCATAAGGTACATTTCATACAAATGAGAAGTTACAAAAAAAGAGTCATAGAAATCACATTCTCAGGAAAACTTTCTTGCATTAATCCCATAGAGCAAGGATATTGTGGTCAGGGTGCAAGTAGGTGGGGGTGGAAGTGTTAGCATCTATGGGAGTGGGCTCATGGGGATGGGGGTACAGATTCACACACGGTGAGGTGCCTGAACAAAATGGGGTAAATCTGGGCTAATTTTCAAATCAGCCCAAAACACCACCATAAGAAAAGAACCATGTGTGTAATTCTAAATGAGATAGTCAAATGCAGTTCTCCCAATATAAAAGAGCTATAACAGCCATGAACATGAATAGGGTCTTATCTTGTTTGGAAGTGTTTCCTCAACAAAAAGGCTCATTAGACCTGGAAGTCTGTGCCCATCCTCAGTCATCAGCCCAGGACTGACATATCATTCAGGCCCCATGCATTGCTTCCTTCTGCCTTTTGGTGTGTCTTCAAAGCCTAAGAACCCGCATTTCTGACAGCTGTTTGGAAACAGAGGTATCACAAAAGCAACTGAAATAATCTCATGAGTAATCATGGTCCACTGACTAATTGTGTTGACAACCGGGACACAGCTTCTTGGCTAGACATCACAAAGATGTGAAGACAAGGAAGGAGCCACCTATGATTAAGTGGTGTGCCTAAGGCCCTTCTCCTGACCTAGAACTGAGTGCCATGAAATTTGACTTGTAGTTACTATGATTTGCCACTGGGAAAATGTTTTCATTGATATTTTTATTGTTGAGAAGGTGTAATTGTTAATTCAACAGGCTTAAATTGACATAGACTAAATTATCTTCTAATGTTAGTTTATAAGACATAACGTTACTTGGTAAATTTTTTGTCATGGAGTTCAAGAAAACATTTTTAATATTATGTTTTCAATTTATACTAAATACATTCTCTGAACATTGGAAAAGAATCATCAGTGATTTGTTTTGTTGGAACACTTGTCAGGGAAGAGGGATGCAGCCGACGGTTTGTGAAGCATCAGAAGGCATCATTTGTCCTTGCTCACAGGGTTATGTAATCCTGGAGGAAAGCAGATCAGGGCTTTCACAATCTGGACCCATGTTCTTTCAACTTCTTGGCTCCCACCACTCCCTGCATCTCCTTCTGTTATATTTCTAATTGGAAGGAGTAATTTCCTTGCAGTTTCATGATTTCCACGCCTCCCTGTATTCGTCCATGTCGGTCCCTCTGTCAGTCTCCATTTGGAAGACACATTCTCCCTCAAAGCCAAGTCCAAACATAACTTCCTCTGAAAAATCTGACATCTCCCATCTTTCATCATGACTTCCTTTTTGAAGTCCCTAAACACTCTTATAACTTCTCCCCAGCACACTTTTGTCAACCCGATTGTCTCTTCCACTAAGTAACTATGATCTCTTTTAAAGATGGAGTCAGACAGGGTATCTCACTATTTCCCAGGAACAAGCACAGTTACCTAGCTTACAAGTTGATCCTTAGCAGGTAGGTGAATGTCTGTAAATGGCGTAAGGATTCAAAAGCACGTGCAAAAAGCTTTATCCAACACATTACGCAACAACAGACATCACAGGAATAGGACCAACTGTTCATTAGATCTTTAACCTGTGGCTGACAGTGCATTACGCGCTTTCCCCACGAGGCAAAACAAGGTCTTGACATCTCCTTAATCTTTGTACATTCCTCTTCAGTCTTTCTCGTAGTTGACACATCCCCTAGTTGAGTCAGTGACATTTACATTGCCTCCAGGAGACTTAGAATCATCTCAAAAGAAAAGAATGGTGCAAGTGGAGTGAGAAATCAGATTTGGTTGTTAAAATATCTCAAATAAGCTCTGAGGTCCTATAACAGGAATAACATCCTGAAAACCAAAGTTTTCCACTGAGGATAAAATATTTATTTATTTATTCATTTATTTATTTCTCTTTCTTTCTTTCTTTTTTTGTTTTTTTTGAGAGAGAGAGAGTATCTTTTTTTTTTAGTTGTAGATGGACACAACACAATACCTTTATTTTTATGTGGTGCTGAGAATCGAACCTGGGTCGTGCCCGTGCTAGGCGAGTGCTCTACTGCTGAGCCACAATCCCAGCCCCACTTATTTATTTATTAAGGGAGAAAAAGCTTTTGAGATAGCCTCAAAGGATGATAAACATTGAGTTTATGCAGAGAGATACTAGAAAAAGAATAAAAGGTGGCCTAGCCCAGCTCACTGTCAGGAAGACAACATGGGAATTAATTGCCTGATCAGGACAATGTGGGGAAAGCAGGGATGGGGATGGCCCTGTGCAGAAATCAATGAGCCAAATCCTGAGGGTCCTACAAGGAAGTTCACTTCGGATCTGGCAATCCGAGAGCTCTGCATGGGTCCCACAGGGCCACACTGCTGCTTTGCAGGAGACTTAGAATCATCTCAAAAGAAAAGAATGGCATGGGGGAGAAACTAGATTTGGTTGTTAAAACCCTGTTAAGACGTGGATGAACTCTTCGCTTTGCCTATGCTCAAGATCCCTATCTTTTTGTGATCTGATGGAGACCTCTCACCAGCAGCTTTTCAGATATCTCCTCTAGATTTTCCAGCAGAAATTGTCCCAACTGTGTGCTTAGCTTTTCCAAATTCCCTACCCAATCTTTTCAGTTAGGAAACACACACTTTTTAATGTCTTAATCATGGACCCAAAACTGACAGAGGAGTTTTTAAAATCCAGAGGGGCAATGTGAGTAGGGCCACAGAAGTCCTGAGCACCTGTACATGGATGGAACTGGACTATGGTAAATCGGACAATTTGTACATATAAGTGTTATTTAACCTGCATAATAGTTGAGCAAGGTATGAGTTACTACCCGACTTTTGCATATAAGTAATTGAGGTTCCAAAATTTTTAATAATTTATTCAAGATCATTTCATTTGAAATTTCAGAATAAGATGAGCAACTAGAGAACATATGATTTACTATGCTTTATTGCTTTTTGTTTTTCACTGCAGTGTGTGTGTGTGTGTGTGTGTGTGTGTATACTTTTATGTGAGTGACTGTGAGGCATATGGTTCTTGCTGTCTATGGATAGTGCTAGATCAATCCATGCCTGTCTTTTCCACTCTGAACACATGAAAATATAATGTGCATCCATAAACATCCCTCGTCTCTTATTTCCCACGTCCCTTTCTCTTTCCCTCATCTCTTCCTCCTTCTTCTCCCCATTTTGTAGGGTCACAGTTCACTGACAATCCAAGGAGAAGAGTGTATTTAGAGCAACACTAATGATTCTGACCACTAACTGGGAATATGATCTTCTGGGCTCTTCTCCCAGCCCTCCCACCATGTGATTTTAAACCTGATTGAGCTCCTGTTTATCCAACTGTAAAATATAGGTAATACAGTCCACCTCATGAGGACTGAGAAAGAATACTGTTATGTGCAGTGCTTTATGACCCGTAGATAAAAGGCATGATCAGTGGCAACCTCATTATTTTTGAAAGTGTTTTCAAACTCCCCTTGTCCCTTTCTGTATCTTGACATCAGTACTGTCCTGGAGGTGAAGGCGGAAGATAGCTGCGTACCTGGATATGCACAAAATTTCAAGAAGCTTATAATCCTTACCTAAAATGGAGAGAGGCACGATTTTTCTCCATTGCAAGGAAAGCATATATTTTAACAAATTCTGTCTTCTGACTTGAACAAAAGTTTTGAAGTCTTAACAATTACCTTTGATTATCCAAAATTGAACTTTTTCTTTTAGCAATAGTCACAGAAGACACAAACCTCACGTTCCAATCCTAAGCAACCAAGTTCTTGATTCTTAAAAAAATCTGGGATGTCACCTACTCTCTCAAAATGAAAATCATGTATTGATCAAGTAAATGTATCCATCGATTTTAGGGGCATTTGAGCTGTTTTCTTGTATTTGAATAATAAACTGGGAAAAATGAATCAAGAGAAATAGCTGGGTACAAAAGCCAAACACAATGTTTTTCTAGAAGGAAAATGAATGGATGATGGCTTTGCCAATGTGCTGACTTCTGTCATTTTCATGTTCAGTGACAAGTGCCATATGAATGATTTCACTCCGTTGATTCTCTGTTGAGAGTCCCAAAATGAACAGATTGTCAGAGCTGCAACTCCACTGGCACGCCACAGTGTCAGTAATCACTATGAAGCACACTGCACTTGTCTATTCCTGAAAATGTACTTGCCTGCCAGAAAGTTCATTTTAGCAATTGTGTAGCCAGCACATTTGAACATGAATGTGTATAGTTGTTTTTCCTTCTATCTTGGTCAAAGGAGGTTTCAGGTTGGGAATACATATTTTTGAAACCTGATTCTGGCTAAAGATTTATTTTTAAAAATCATTACAGGAGAGTTTCCTATTGATGAGAAAAATGGAAAATAAGTATTGCTATTAACCCATTCTTCAAACTATTTATGTCTCCAAATTATCTCATCATCATTATATTGGATTCAAAAGTCTGGGTGGCAGAAACTTGAAGGCTGGCAGTTAGGATTGGGTTATTCCCTTGTCACACGTAAATACCAGCTTTCTTGTAGCATAAATTCTACTTATTTGGCATTAGTCAAACCATTTTTTCCTCTCCATATCCACTGCTCTATCATGAGCCCTACTATTATCTAGCCCCTTAGTAGATTTCCACTTCCTATTCTTTCTCCTTTCTAAATATAAATACAACTAGACTAATCTTTGTAAAAATTTTTCTTATCCAGAATAGCCAAGAGTTTCCAATATTCTACCAAATAATGAGCAAAATCTTTAGCATGGAACTGAAATCTGTCTACAACAATAGACTTCTTGCTTTATCTTTTGTTCATGCACATTAAAGTATCATCAAAGTACATTCATTTTCCTCTCACTTGTAAGTCCAAACTTTAGTTGTCTTCTTCCACCATTCAGTCTTTTCCAGACTCTTAGAATGTTACCTTTTTCATCTTCTTATGTCCAGATTCTGCATTTGTCCTTAAAAGTCCAAGCCGTATGGCATCTCCATTAGGCAGTGATTTATTGGGCATCTTCTGTGCTCCAGATTCTGTTTCAGCTACTCCAACATGGTACCCTACTTATCCCTCCAGATTGAGATGATGCCTTTCCTCTAACTTTCCTTGTTATGCTGTCCATACTGACCCCGTTTTATGATGTAGTCATGCACACAGGAGCTGCATTGTCCTAAATGTGATGGCAACTCCCTAAAGGAGTCTGAGCTTGCTTTCCTCATAAAGCTTGGAGCATCCAACATACAGTAGGTGCTTCATAAAGATCTTTGTATTAAGAGGAAGAAGAGAAGGCAAAAGGGGCGGGGGAGAAAAAGGAGGAGAAGAAAGAAGATAAAGGAGTATGATGACAAGAACATATCTATGAGACATGGAAAACCTAGAATAAATATCTGAATCCATTAGTTGGAAAAAATAAATTTGGGTGGTTTTCTGTATTTTATTAGACAACATCAGTGTAGACCTTGATATTGGTGATTTTTAAAAAAAATCATATATGCTGACTATGGAGCGAGTTCATGCGGTTTCCCCAGAACAGGAATAAATGTGGATATGTTGGTGTTCATACAAAGTATAAATAAAGCTGAGATATAGAAAACTTCTATGCACATTTGTGCTTCTGTAGGTACAAGTAGGTTCTCATTCATCTTATATATTTAAATTTTTATAATAAGTATGCTTAAATTTAAATAAAATGGCTAATCAGCATTACACACTCTACTTATGCTTTGGATTTAACATGACACAATATCTGCTAAAAACTGGAAGACTCCTTGAGATGATGAGGACGTGCTTCTTAACTTTCTTGTAGGGATTTGCTTCTTAGATCACAGCCCTTAGGCATGAAGCACTGGCCATATTTGACATCAAACATTTTGAGCTAGAAACTCATGTGCTTGGACCTTATTCCCAATGCAAGGAATACAATTGTCTGTGGACAGAGCTCAGAGACCTGTGTCTTAGAAAACTTTCCAGGTTATTCTGATGCTAGCAATTGGAAAGCAGATTCTAGAGAGTTAAAATTCAGAAGCCCACTGCCTGAGTGAAATTTAGCATGGAAATTAAGGAGGCTACTTAATCAGAGATTATTGGAATATTAGAAGAAGAGTGCAGAGTGCTATTTTGCATAAATAGGATATAGTTACAATGCATGTATTGTTTAAGACAGTCTCACAAAGTCAACTGATATCATTCGACTGGGGGAAAAAAGATATGAACTGTATGGAGCAGGGATTGTAAAGAGTTGGTGTATTTATTTCTCATGTGAAGAAGATGGAAAACTCTACGTTGCTCTGTAGCACCCTGTTGTTCACCCTGAACATATGTCAACGAACCCAAGCCAAGTTAAAAGCACAGCATCCTCATCTACTCTGTAAACTACATGAAGATGTTTAAAAAGGACTTTAGCTGACTGGCTTTCCTAATCCCCAGAGTAATATAGTAACAATGAGGAAATCCTTTTCCTTGTCTGCCTTCTCATATCAGTTTTCTTTTGCAAGTCCTTTGTTCAAGATGCTTGGAGAATATCTTACTGTTGATAATATTGTGCTTGTATTTGCTATCTTTTGAAGTTTGGTCACCTGTTCAGAGGCAAAAAATCTTTTATGCAGAAATGTCTCTACTTGTGAAAGCAGACCCTGCTAGACTTGGGAAGTGCTCAGTAGGTGAAAAGAAAAACCCTCCTAGTGCCTTTTGTGCCAACTTTCCCTCACATTCACACTAATATACTGCTCAGGGATTTGAATAAGTGAAGAAAAAGATTTATCCAACGTTAAAGAGTTTCGTACTAAATTCTAACATGAAACAGGAAAGTCACACAGAGAATAAACCCACAAAATAGAGTAAAATGTAAAAACAGAAACAAAAGAAATTTAAAAACCTGCATTAGTTTATAAGATGTGCGTCCATCTTTGTATGTACATGTTTGAACATGAAATAATGCCAGGATTTGAATCCTTCCTTCCTTTCCTCCCTCCCTCCCTTCTTTCCTTCCTGCTAAGATCATATATACAATCACTTCAAAAGATTTTAGAATGAAATTAAAGAAATATGGACAAATAAAGAGAAATATAGATAATTTAGCCACTATTTCTGGTCTGTCTAGATTTGGGATTTCATTATGTAGATTAGAAACATCCATGTGCTGTCACCTTTATGTACAAAGAAAATTGAGATTGTACCCAGAGGTGTCCATATGAGAACTATTAGAAAGGGCAATTAATTGAGTGCAGTTTTTTTAATATAGATTTTGAATCTGAATTTTCTGTTGAATGGTTGTGTTTAGCTGTTATTATTCCTTAGTTTTAGGTGACTGTGAACTCTGACTACAGATGGCATTGTCTGGGGAAAAGAGAGCATGGGAAGTCAGAGGCTCAGTGTCCTCCACACAGCAATGCCCAGAGGCTCAAAACCATGAGCACATTTTTATAATTCTCAGAATATCAACAAAATCTCCACTAAGAGTACACTTAAGTGTTCCTTTTATAATAAGTCAGCAACAGTAAAGTAAGCTGCACAATATCCTATTCAACCCCTTGAAATTTTTATTCTTCCAGTCATTGGGTCTAATGGAAGAGTGGTTTCGAGTTCTATGGATAGAATATAACTTGCAATTCTATGAGAAGTAATGGATATTTTAATCCTTTGTATTTTTACAGCAAATCATGACAAGTTAATCCTCTATTCAGCTATACAAATACTGTATAATTACTTCTGATACTTAAGTGACTTTGCTTTTTGTTTTGTACATCTTTTCAAATAGCAAAAAAAAAAAAAAAAAAAAAAACAAAAACAATCATCAGTAATGGTAGAACATCTTGATCTTCCTCAAGGAAAGCAGAGGTTTAATTTTAATTCAAATATTGACCATTGAACTCAAATCAATGTTCTTTGAATTCAGCCTTTGAATGGTACCTCTGGCCAACACCTAACTGCAACTTGATGAGAGATCCCAAGCAAAGAGCACTTAGCCAAGCCAAGTTACGACTAATCAAAATCATGAGCAAAATAAAATGGTTGCACCAATTTGCAGCAACCATTTTATTTTGATCCTGATTTTAATCAGTGCAGCCACTATGGAAAGCAGTATGGAGGTTCCTCAGAAAACTCAGAATGGAACCGTCATTTGACCCAGCTATCCTACTCCTCTGTTTTTACCCAAAGGACTTAAAATCAGCATACTACAGTGACACAGTCATGTCAATGTTTAAAGCAGCTCTATTCACATTTGCTAAACTATGGAACCAACCTAGAAAATGTGGCATATATATTAAATGAGATATTATTCAGTTCTAAAGAAGAATGTAATTATGGTATTTGCCAGTAAGTGGATGGAGTTGCAGAATAACATACTAAGAAAAATAAACCAATCCCAAACACCAAAGATCAAATGTTTTCTCTGATGTGCAGATGCTAATTTAGATTAGGTAGAGGTGAGTGAAGGGAGGGGAAGGGATATAGGGATAGAAAAGATAGTATAATGAAACAGACATTATTACCTTATATACATACATCACTGCATGACCTATGTGATTTTACAACATGTACAATCAGAAAAATGAACAATTATACCTCATTTATGTATGATATATCAGAGTGCATAAATGCATTCTACTGTCATGTATAACTAATTAAAACAAATAAAATTTTTTAAAAAGCTTAAAAAATGAAATGGATTGCTCTAAACTCCTACTTTCTGAGATTTCTAAAAAAAATGAAAGAAGAATAACAGGATCATTGACAAATCATTTAACTTCTTTTTGTCTCAGTGTTTTTATCTGTAAAACCACTGTAGTTGCAGACCTACCTCTCTCACAAAGGGTTTGGGCAGATCAAATGAAATGAGGGGTATGAAAGTTCTGGGAAAATGCCACTCCATGTCCCATTTACTAAAAACCGGGAACTCAGGATAACAAAGGCCACACCTTTTAAACTGTGATACCCAGAGTCATGTATTCCACTAAGCAGATAGCCAGTGAGCACTCCAAAAATTCTTTTTCTTATATTCAGATTGATCATTAATAAACAGTTCAATGAATATTGGATGTTGTTTTATAAAATTTGAAAACTATAAACATGTATTTAAAAATTAATTGCCAACTTTTCTATAAAGGTGAACCTATTGGCATCTTCATGTATTTTGTTCCCATCTTTAAAAACAAATCAGTTATTTTTATTTTGCATTGGGCAGATCCTTGTGAGAAAGACTGAGGAGGAAGGACTAGAGACCAGAGAGAGCCTCCTGTGGTAGTAGAGGGTGCTGGTGGTGATTTGCCACCATTCAGAGGAGATATAACTTCCCCGGAAATTTCTCACACATGAAGCAAGGGGCTTATGCTTCTGAAAAAAGCAATTTAAAGTGCCTCTGTGAATAGATATAAGCAAAATTCACTTGTTTTCAGGAGAATGCCAGAAACCATTGTAAACACTGTTGGACCCAAGACTGGATGCTGATACAGAGCCAAGGTCTACTGTCATGAAAAACACAGGAGAGTTTCCTACCAACACACCCGGAGTTACATACAGATTTGCTGACAAGGTAGGCAAGTATGGGGAGAATTGGGAAGGACTTTGACCCAAACTGAGGCTGAAAAAAGAAAACCAACATTACTTACCCCAATACCAATCCCACTCTGTCCCCACCATGAACCTAGGATGGAGTTAGAAGCAAAAGAAGTCTATTGTTATTACAGGAGAAATAGAATAGAGAGAACCTGTGACCCCCGCACCTTTGATACGATTGTTCAGGAACTGCTGTAAACCTAAGGATGAGTTAAGAACACTGAGAAAGCTTCCCATTCCCCAGATTCCATGGTAAATGCAAGCTAACAGCAGCCTAGAGCTGCAGGGATATGAGGTCTCTGATGCACTAATAAACCAAGCAATGAAAATGACTCAACAACTGAGCACGTTGACTCAACTCCCTTTCACCTGAATGACAGAAGAGGCATTTCCATTTCTGAACAGGAAAACTATTTATCTTAAGCCCCAGAAATAGTCTTTACATTACCCACCACTTATCTCCACAAATAATGGGGAAATGATTTGAATAGATACAACCAAAATGATATGGCAAATAAGCGAATGAAGACATGTTCAGCACTAAGTGTATTAAACCACATTGGTTGTGCCTGTATCACTACACTAAGCTGAGTTTAGGATTTTAGGTGTTTGGGGTAGATAACAAGGACTGAGATAGCTGGGACACATGGTGGTTCCATTCCTAATCTTTTGAGCAATCTCCACACAGCTTTCCAAAATGGCTGTACTAGTTCGCAGTTCCAACAACAATGGATAAGTGTATTTTTCCCTATATCCTTGCCAACATTTATTATTATTTATATTATTGATGATTGCCATTCTAACTGGAGTGAGATGAAATCTCAGTTTAATTTTTATTTTCATTTCCCTGATAGCTAGGGGGTTAGAGCATTTTTTCACATATTTGTTGTGCATTTATATTTCATTTTTTAAGAAGTGGCTGTTAAGACCTTTTGCCCATTTATTGATTAGGTTATTATTATTATTTTTGGTGTTAAATATTTTTTAGTTCTTTATATATTCTGTATATTAGAAGAGTAACTGGCGAAAATATTCTCCCATTCTGTAGGCTTTTTCTTCAACTTTTAAAAAAATTATTTACTTATTTTAATTAGGTATACATGACAGCAGAATGCATTTTGATTCATTGTACTTGATTGCAGCACAATTTTACATTTCTATGGTTATACGCGATGTAACATCACACCATATGTGCAGTTATACATGTACCTAGGGTAATTATGTCCATCTCATTCCACCATCTTTCATGACCCCATGCACCCTCCCCACACTCCCACCCCTTTGCTCAAAATTCCTACATTTTCTCCATGCCTCCCCCTTCCCCGTTATGGATCAGTATCCTCTTATCAGAGAGATCATTCGGCCTTTGGATTTGGGGGATTGGCTTAGTTGGCTTAGCATGATATCCTCCAACTCCATCCATTTACCTGCAAATGTCATAATTTTATTCACTTTAATGCTAAGAATATTCCATTTTGTATATATACTACAGTTTATTTAACCATTAATCTATTAAAGGGCATCTAGTTTTCTTCCATAGTTTAGTTATTGTGAATTGTGCTATGAACATTGATGTGGCTGTGTTACTATAGTATGCTGATTTTTAAGTCCTTTTGTATAGACTAAGGAGTGGATAGCTGGGTCAAATGGTGGTTCCATTCCAAGTTTTCTAAGGAATATCCATTCTGCTTTCCAGAGTGGTTGCACCAATTTACAGTCCCACCAGCAAAGTATGAGTGTGCCTTTTCCACCACATCCTCTCCAACATTTATTGTTGTCTGTATTCTTGATAGCTGCTATTCTGACTGGTGTGAAATGAAATCTTAGAGTAGTTTTGATTTGCATTTCTCTAATTACTAGAGATGTTGAACAATTTTTTATATATATGTTGATCCATTGTATATCTTCTGAGAAGTATCTGTTCAACCCCTTAGCCCATTTATTGATTGGGTTATTTGTTTCTTTGGTGTTAAGTTTTTTGAGTTCTTTACATATCCTGGAGATTAGTACTGTATCTGACATGTGTATGGCAAAAATTTGCTCTGAAAATGTAGGCTCTCTGTTCACCTCACTGACTGTTTCTTTTGCTGAGAAGAAGCTTCTTAGTTTGAGTCCATCCCATTTATTAATTCTTGATTTTATTTCTTGTGCTTTAGGAGTTTTGTTAACAAAGTCAGGCCCTAATCTGACATGATGAAGATTTGGGCCTACTTTTTCCTCTATTTAGGTTCAGGGTTTCTGGATTAATTCCTAGGTTCTTGATCCACTTTGAGTCTTGTGAATGGTGAGAGATAGGGGTTTATTTTCATTCTGCTGCATATGCTTTTTCAATTCTCCCACAACCAATTGTTGAAGAGGCTATTTTTTCTCCAATGTATGTTTTTGGTGCCTTTGTCTAGTATGAGATAATTGTATTTATGTGGGTTTTTTTTCCTGTCTTCTAGATCTACACGTCTGTTTTGGTCTACATGTCTGTTTTGGTGCCAATATCATGCTGTTTTTGTTACTATAGCTTTGCAGTAGAGTTTAAGGTCTGGTAATTCATTTGGAAAAATAAGAGACCCAGAAGAGTCAAAACAATCCTTAGCAAGAAGAGTGAATCAGCAGGAGGTATCTCTTCAACTTTTGTTTGTTTTGCTGTGCGACACTGTTTAACTTGATGCCATCCCACTTACTATTCTTGGTTTTATTTCTTGAACTTTAGTAATCTTTTTAAGGAAGTTGATGCCTGTACAAATATGTTAGAGTGATGACCTCAGTTTTTCTTTCTAGAGGTTACAAAATTTCTGGTCCAATTCCTAGGTCTTCAATCCACTTTGAGTTGAAAGATGAAGACCTAGTTTCATTCTTCTACATATGGATATCCAGTTTTCCCAGAACCATTTGTTTAAAAGCCATGCTTTCTCCAATATATGTTTTTGGCATCATTGGTGAGTATCAGATTGTATCTTGTGAATTTGTTTCTGTGTCTTCTATTCTATGCCATTGGTCTTCATGTCTGTTTTTTTTTTTTTTTTTTTTTTAATGCCAATACCATGCTGGTTTTATTACCATAGCTCTGTAAGGGAATTGAGAGGGAGGGAAAAGGGACAGGAAAAAGATGGAATTACAGAATAAAATTAACTATGTTATACAATGTAAACATATGCATATACTACCGTGAACACCTCCTTTATGTGTACCTAGAAAGCATCAATTCAAAGAACAGCGAACACATAGAGGGGAGGCCGTTACAGTAGAGGAAGGGGAGCAGGGAAGGGAAGAGGGAGAGACAGCAGAAGCAGTGGGCACTGAAAAGGAGCATCAAAATGAACTCTGGCATTATGTATGACTGTAGTGTACTAACAAAAACATTTAAAATGTTTTGGTCATATATCAAAACCCCAACATTTGTTGCTACTGTATGTCTGACACAGAGATGGAAGTTAAAACAAACAAACAGATGAAAGCCCCTAAGTATGGAGGTCACCTGGAATTCTCCTGCACTGCTGTCAGGGGTGCCAAATGGTACAGTCAACTTTGGAAAGTGACTTGGCAGTTTTTTATAAAGTTGATAATATACTTATCATGTAACCTGGCAAATCCTACTCCTAATTTTTTACCTGAGATAAATAAAAAATATGAGTATACTAAGACCCCCCAAAGCAAATGATTTTATGAACTTATAATAGTCCAATACTGGAAAGCACCCAAATGTCCATCCTCTGGTGAATGGATAATACAATGCTACTTATGTATGGAAAGATGGGACTTGCAGCTTCAAGAACAACATGGAAAATATTGAAAACTATGGGGAAAAAAATTGAACAGCAAGTTTCTCCCATTAGATCTGTGGGGCCCTGGAGACTGACTACCAAGGGGCATGAGGATATTCTTCGAGAATTTAATGTTTTGCTTGTGGTAGTAGTGGTTGCATGGTTGTATGTATTTGTTAAAATACATTTCACTTTTAGAAGGGTAAATTTTATTACATGTAAACTTTACCATAATAAACCTGAGTTTAAAAAATTACATAAAACATGGTTTAAGGCCTTGGGGGTGTAGTAACACTATAAATCTTCTTTTTTAAAATTTATATACTGTTGAGATTTTAAAGATGCATTATTTATAGCTCTTTCCCATGTGATTTGTGGCTTCTATTTTTTTCACAATTACTAAAATATTGAATTTGATTGCAGTACATTATTGCTTGGTTTTCTTGAATATCTTATCCATTTAGAGAGTCTAATTAATGTTGCTGAATTCAATTTAAGAAGCTGTGTTGATCAGAAATGTTTTCACTTCTCTGCTTCCCCAGAGGAAATCTACTTGTGTAAATACTTTATGTCTCCAAAGTTTTGTGAATCATCTCCTTTTCTGCAGGCATTGAGGAAGTTTATAGGGCCATGTTGAAGGAAACAACACATTGAATTTTTCCTAATTTCAATATCCACTTTGTTATGTTTAGAGTTGAATTTGACTTGTATTTTATTATTTTTTTTTAATTTTTGGCATTGTATTTCCTGAAAGCAGGGTACATCTGAATATAAATATGATTCATGAGTGTATCTCAACAATCAAAATGGAGGATCCTGAGAGCTACATGGTTATTGGCCTCTTTTGCACAACCCACTCCCCTATATTTTACACAATGAAGGTTCTGAGGCAAACAGCCTTGGGTTTCTGTCTCTTTCCAAATTTCACTTAGGTCTTTTTCTTGATGGTGTCCTGATCAATACTTTTCTCCTTATCACTGTATTCCTCTGCTTTCTAAACTATATATTTGGCTTGTATTCTCTTATTTTCATCTTCGTCTTTGACTTGGTGGCCTTCTGTGGAGGATTCACCCTCCCTTCCCTTTCCTTAATCCTTGTGTACTTTTGAGACTCTTATCTTTCATATCTGAAGTAGAGATGTCCCCTCTCTTCCTCTGCCTATACTTCAGATTCATGGAAGCACTTTCTAGGACCCCCTCCTGTTCCCAAGAACAGAGGTTCTTAAGGTACCGTGTGTGGAATCCCCTGGGGTTGACCAGTCCAAGAGTTTGGAACAATTTCCATCACGGCAAGATGTTATTCCCTTTTTATCACTGTGCTAACATTTGCAGAGATAGTACAAAAACCACAGTGGGCAAAACTGTCACTGCCTCTTTACGGCACCAGGCTATGTCTATGATTATTACCAAACTATTGAGATATTAAAATTCTTCACCACCACACACTAATCAGAGATTGTCCTTTTTAATAAGTACAGCATAAGTTATTATTTTTATTAAATGTTGACTTCAAATGCATTTTAATACTGTAATCTGGGAAGTACATAAAGCACTTTTTGTTATATATTGAAGTCGGATGTCTTAGGGAAAAAGATGATATTAGTTACATGTTCAACTAGCCCTCATTGTTTTTTCAATATTTACTTGAAAAAACTACTGACAGGACAACTGTTGTTATCGTATTTGGACATTTGGCAGATATTTTCTCAAAAATGGAAAACCCAACACTGTTGGTTATTTGTCAATTAATAGCAAATAACCAACAGTGTTTGTTGTCAGTAAAAGAAATTTGAGCATTCAAACAGCAATTAGAACTTTAGAAAACCTGTGTCTGCCATTATGACCACATGACTACTTTCCAGTACTTAAAAAAATTTTGTGATTACACTGGTGGTGATATTACCAATTATGATGTTTATGCTTTTGTATAGTAAATGATGTCAATATTTGGAAGATCTGAATGCTTGGTGAACCAATTCTCAATGTGGTTTCAGATTTACAGTACAAAGAAAAAGCCTTTAAAATACTTCCTGTTAAGCTTCAGGGGTGAACCAAAAATGAATATCCATAGTTATCTGGAAAACTATTGAAATACTTCCCTTTCTCTTAAGTACAGATTTAAGACTAAGCAGACATGAGAATCCAGCTGTCTTCTATTAAGTAAGACATTAATATGTTTACAGAAATATAAAACAATTATATTTTTCTCAGTATTTTTTTGTTTTAGAAATGTTTTTCTTAAAAGTATCTTACCTATATAGGCATAAAATGTTTATTAATTTTCAATTAACACATAAATAGTTTTATAACTTCTCAATTTTAAATTCTCATGTAGAAAATGTTGATAGATATAATCCACATTTAGAATCAAAGTTCTTTGGGGTCCTCAATAATGTTTAAGAGTGAAAAATTTTCCTGAGACCAACATTTAATGCTGCCCTAGAGCCTTGTGTACTAATGGGCTTCCTAGATGATTTTATTGGTCTCTGTGATATTATACTATAAGTTAAACAGAATTACAAACTGAACATTAGAATCCACCATCTTGATGATGGAGGTATCATTGGGCCAGTGCAGGAACATGGACTTTAACCACCTTCCAGTCAAACGCATCACATGCCCTGGTTCCATCTATCTCTTGAAAGTTTCTAACAAACTGCACAGCTAACTGGTAGAGTTCAATTTACACAGCTTCCCTGGGTTCAAATGAAGTCTAATTATAGGATAATTCTGTCTCCTTTTCTGAGATGAGATTGAAAAGTAAGTGTCTCTTTTATTCACCAGGGAACCACTTATTCAATGTTGACTTTGTAGATCATGTTTATTAGACTTACTCGACATACCTCAAATCATGATTTTCTTATAATAAATAAATGATCAGTGGGTTATAATTGATGACTGAATACATCAGCACTTTACTTGAAATAATATTGTACTCAGTTCCAAAAAGACTTGTCCAACTACAGGGTAAAGTATTCAAAGTGACAAAGCTAGAAGAGGATCTTGGGTTAATTTAAAACATCTGTCAGAGGTCAGTTAGAGAGGGAACCTCCATGCATCTCCTTGGCCACAACCACTTATCTTAGACCAGTTCTCTTAAAAGCATGGCATGAGGCAAAAACTTATTAAGAACAGTCTACAGAAGCAAGAGTGAAGAGTGAGCAATGAGAGTCGGGAAGATAAAAGAGCAAATACAAGATGGTGCCTTAGTTACTGGGACTCTGCTTGGCATCAAGAACAACTGATCACTTGATTTCATAAGACTCTCTTCCAGAGGCCACATGAATATCTACATCCCACAAAAAGCTGTCCATGAATAGGGAGGAAGGATGTATCTGTTGGTACCTTTATTTCATTGGTTACCAGTTTATCAAATGCCACAGAGCAAAGCCCCTGTGTCCCATGCCTCACCAGGGAAGCTTCAGAGAACAGGGCATGGGAAGGAGGAGAGATGTTCTCTGGTGGTACCACATAAAGCCATGTTCTGGAGAGTTGGGAGACAAAATAATAAAGGGCTCTGGTGACAACTGCAGCTGAGGCCTCACGTGCCGCATGGGTCTCAGCAGATACATGGGAATGCACAGAGCTGGCCAAATTCTCTAAAGGACTTCTGTATCTACCCTGTATTCATAGTGGTTTGTCTCTTTGTACATTTTCTTTGTTCTTCATTCATTCATTCATTCATAAGTTCTGGAATCCACTGAAAAGCATGTCAAAGAAAGGGCTGAGTCCTAAGGAAAGGCCAGTGTACACAAGTCAGGCATTTCAGACATTCCAACCAACCAGGTTGACATCTATAAATAATCAAAAAATCTTAGACATGAGTTGATTCCCCAAATTCTCCTATTACATTGTTTTTTTAATTGATTTTATTTTATTTCAACAAGGATGGCATGTTAAACTCCTGTCCTTCTTGAACAAGATACACACACACACACACACACACACACACACACACACACATATATATATATATATATATATATATATATTTAGAAAAGGAAATTCTGTTACCAATGAAATAATGAGTATTAGGACTAAATGCCTGAGAATGCATCTTCCAGTAGCATTGGCCTGGTGTCCCCTGGAAGCAAAGCACAAACTGATAACTAATCTGCTCTTCCCATCTGCTCTCTACTCTCTGCTTCACCAAAGGCATCCCCTGTCTTCCAAGTTCTTCATGCTGAATGTATGTATCTTTCTAGGGGGGAAAAATCATCAAACATGATGCAATACAGTCAGATGTCTGATAGCAGTAGAACAATGGAAGATTAAAACATGTGAACAACCCTGGGCTTTGGTCTTACAAAGCATTGGAAATTTTCAAGATGATATATTTGACCTGATATTATAGGGGTAATTATATCTTATTTCAAAGAGCCAATTATCTTTACTGGCCTACTTGAGTCTGTTCTATACATACCTGGAAAGTTCTATTTAATTTAAGATAATTAAGGAAACAAATGATGTATCTATCCAGGAAAACAAAGGTAAAAAGAAGAACCCAGTATGTAGAACAGCAGAAGTAATTTTTGAGGGAAGTTGGAAGCATGTATTTATCTATGACCCAGAAAAAATACTTGTGACAGAGATGCAATGAATTCAAACATATGATTTTTCTCAATTTTTCTGCCAAATACTGAACATGTTATTTAATTAACAGTTCTGTCTCCCTCAAAAATTTTAAGAAAGCATTTGGGACTTAGGACAAAAATCCACTTCTGTAGCACTCTAATATCTTATTTTTCCTATTTCCACACCACCTTAAATTAGAAGAAACTCTTAAAATAATTTTATTAGGGCCTGGGTTATGTAGCTCAGTGGTAGAGAATATGTTCAACATGCATAAGGCCCTGGGCTTGATACCTGCCCCAAAACAACAATGATATAATAATTAAATCTCTTCCATCCATACCTGCAATGGATATAGCTGCCAATCTAAGATGAGAAAACATAACTTTTCCCTTTTTACCAGTTTTTCTTCCAACTATTCCTGTGCAATCTGTAGTATAAGTGATCCATGTGAAATAAATCAACAGCATAGAAACTTATGGACAATGAAAGAATTTAGCAGGGATAAGGAAATAATGGTTTAATTTCAAAGTTTCATATTAAGATTCCTAACACTCTTTTATGCTACATATATTAAATTGCCTTGTTAATAATACTAATGATAATGATCAATGGTGGTTTTAAGTGATAAACTTCCTAAATGTTAATTTATCTTTTATCATAAGATGCCATAAGAGATGTGTGTGATTGAAGGGTATGGAGGTTCAAAATAGACACCTTGTGGAAGTTACACTTAATTCATATGTAAAAATCACATGGGTCACCTGAGCAAGTCGTCTTCTTATTTTTGTAAACCAAAGCTTTCAATGAAGTTGCTCAACAGTTGCATTTATAGATAGCTAAAAATAAAATCCTTTAATTAATCCTCCATGCCAGTTTGATCCAAGGCTAAGAGTGCAGGGCAGGTTTGCATGCTGGAGTAATTAGGCTTAGAGAAGGGCCTGGAAATTAATGTCGAGACAGAATCTGGCATTGGAGAATCAGTCCTGCACATGGGTATTAAAGACAGATTCAGGGCTGGGTGTTTAGCTGCGTGGTAAAGTGTTTGCCTAGCATGCACGAGATTCTGGGTTCAATTCCTAGTACCTCAAAAATAAATAAAGTAAAAGGCAGATTCGTATTGGAATGAGAGTGTTTAAGGAGGGCTCAGATGTAAAGCAGGCTTGTAGCATTCATACAATGTTATAATGTAAATAATGTGTGTGTGTATGTGTGTGTGTGTTTATTGCAGAATTTATTGGAAACCCTACTCCCCAAAGTAAAAGCAATTCAGAGAATATTCCTTTGTATGATCATCACCAGTTCCATTCCAAAAAGCATTTTATTTTAAAGTCATCATATCACGTTAAGGCATTTTTCCTAAAATGTATTTATAATATGTATTCGATAATTTTTAAATAAGTAGATACATTGAAATCATGAGAAGTTGTGCCTTGTGAACTAAGTCTGGGGTGGGTGGTCTCCCAAGGTTGTCAGTGTCCTAATCCCTGGAACTGGGAATGCTAACTTCTATGGCAAGGGAGACTTCGCATATCTGATGAAGTTCAGGATATTGAGGTGGGAAGTTACTCTGGCTCAGACAGGTGGCTTTAAAATGTAATTGCAAGTGTTCTCATAAAGAGGGGGCGGAGGAAGATTTGATTACAGAGGAGGAAGTAGGAGATGTGATCCTGGAGGTGAGTGGTTAGGTGATTAGAAGTGCAGGTGGCTCAGAGGCTGGAAAGGGCAGGTCTACAAATTTTCCCAATTCCTGTAGAAGTCCTCCTCCCTGATTACAGGATGACTTTCGCTCAGTAAAACTGATTTTGGATTTCTGGTTTAAACAAAGTTTGTAGGAAATCACTATAACAGCAATGTAAAACTAATATAACTAGTAAAATAAAATATTTATTAATATGGAATTTATGTGGCCTTTCTAAATCCAGGAAGTGACAGCTTTTTGGAAGACTCAGAAAAACAAAATCTGTACATACATAAAGCAATTTTATTAACAATGAATAAAAGCATCCATAGAAGTTTCTCCTTTTTTTGTGGGTTTCTCAGAACACCTGCCCCTACGTTTTCCTGAGCAACTGATTCGCCTTTGTCTTCTGTTCTTACCTTCTTCAGCCTAAAGACAGAGATTATTCCTTTCTATGAGAGTGAGTAATTAAAAAAGTAGATTTTATATCTCCAAAATAGAATGGCTTTAAGAAAACACTTCCTAGACCAGGACAGATATGGAAGGAATATACTGCTAGAAAGAAGAGTTTTAAAAGATTGAAAAAAAGAATCTAGAAACATGTTTACAAACCATATCAGAATTAATTATGTGCTAAATACAGTTATCTCATACTAGAGAAAGACATCCAAAACAAGCATTGGAAAAAAGATAGTCTCTTCAACAAGTGGTACTAGGAAAACTGGAAATCCATATGTAGCAAAATAAAATTAAAACCCTGTTTCTCACCATGCACAAAACTCAAATCAAAGTGGATCAAGGACCTAGGAATTAGACCAGAGAGACCCTATGCCTAACAGAGGGCAAAACAGACCCACATGTTCATCATGTCAGATTAGGTCCCGACTTCCTTAACAAGACTCCTAAAGCACAACAAATAAAATCAATAATCAATAAATGGGATGGATTTAAATTAAAAAGCTGCTGCTTCTTGGCAAAAGAAACAGTCAGTGAGGTGAAGAGAGAGCCTACAAAATGGGAGCAAATTTTTACCACACACACATCAGATAGAGCACTAATCTCCAGGATATGTAAAGAACACAAAAATCTTAACACCAATAAAAACAAACAAAATTTATTCAGATTACATAAAATTTCGTTAAAATGTTACCTAACTTTAGAATCTGACCTAATTTTCCTGTGTATGTGTATATGTATGTATATATATATATGAATATACCACAGTGAATCTCACCATCATGCATATCAGCAAGACACTAATTAAAAAAAATTAAGTAAATAGTAAGATCAGTAGAGAGAAGGAAAAAGGGAGAGGAAGGAGGGGAGAAAAAGGGGAATACTAGGGACTGAATTAGAACATATATTTCATGCTTTTATAATTTGTCAAAGTGAATTTTAATGTTATGAATAACTAAAAATAATCAATAAAATGTTTTAAAATGAATTAATTATGTGCATTGAGACCAGAATTAGAGGGATTCCAAGAACAAGGTGTGAAAAAGTAGGAAAAGAACTCTAAATAATAGAAGACTTCTAATTTTATTTCTATATTTGAGATGTGTTCTCCTTATATTGTCTAGGCTGACTTTATACCTGCAATCCTCCTGCCTCAGCCTCCTGAGTGTCTGGGCTTACAGGTGTACACCACCATGCCCAGTTTAGGATTTCCAATTTTAGAGATAAAACTTTCTGCACACTGTTTCTAGCACTTAATGTGTCTTCTTTTTTCTTTGTTTTTAAAATAAATTTTAACATTTTACTCTCTTCTTAATACCTTTTGATGACTTTTTTTATTTCTTTGTGATGAAGGGCAAATCTGGATCCTACTGTATATTCTTAATACAAACCATTCAAACATTCTTGAGGACAAGGGAAAGAAAAATGATGTCAAATTTGCTCTGCTATTTTGTTCAGACACAGAAGAACTTAGCTGTTCTAATTTGGGTTGCAAACCTGCTTGGCTCATTCACCACCATCCCCTCCACTCTCCCCTGACCTACCACTTGTTCCCTCCTCTGTTTCTTTGTGATCTACATTCATTCAACCTGTGATTAACACATTGGGTCTAGGTGATGTGTTGGGTCTGAATGTGACATTTTCACTCTGAACAGTATGAAAACTCAGCCTTGTATACAAATTACAAATAATGGAGACAGGAAGAGAAAATGATTAAGGGGAACAAATGAAGGGACAGAGGGAGGAATGGAATAGAAAACTGTGTGTGTGTGTGTGTGTGTGTGTGTGTGTGTGTGTGTGTGTGTGTGACCAAAGAACTCAGTTCAGAAAAGGGCTTTATGCAAAAATTCAGTTTTGCTAAAACTTGAATTCAAGAGGTGCCAAAGGACAGAAAATAATTTCTTAAGAGACAAAAGAAATGACAAGGATCAAACAATGGCCACAATGTGGAAGGGGGGACAGAGGAATAAGGGGATATGTTTGCTCAGACTGTGGGACTTTGACTTCATATTGCAGACAAGAAGGATGCTAAGCAGGACTTCCTAAAGAAAATTCAAACAAAATCACACAAGATGGATTGGATGGTGAAGAGGATGACAGGGGAACTTGTTGACAAATTGTTCTGACAAAGTAGGTAAGAATAAGAAATTCTCGATTGTGACATTGTCTAAGGAATTGGAAAGGAAGAAAGGAATATAAAAATGTTATGCCCATTAACATAATGATATAGAGTTATTAAAATGATGCTAATGCTATCTAACTTGAGGTGGGAAAACATAAATGTAAACTGTATTGTACGTGATTTTAATATAGGGTATGCTCTGTTAAGTTATTGTGTTTGTAATAACAGTTTAACTTAAGCATTGTTAACTATTTTTTCAATACTTAATATTCAGTACCTAATTTAAGCCTTATAGTAATCCTGCAGTTATCCTCTTGTATTGTTAGAAAAATAGATGAACAAGAAAATTAAGTAATTTGCTCAAGGTCACATGGATAATGGTGAAGCCAGGATTTGAACTTGGCTAGTTGACTGCAGGGCTCTGATTTGTAATTGCTATCCTCTACCACTCTTATTTTATGTCAGTGTTTAAATGGAATCATTCATCAAACAATGAAACACAAAAAGAATGTTTTCAGTAAGATGGAAATCTATATTTGATCTATTTTTACTAGAAACTTGTCTCACAGATGTAACCACACCAAAACATTCAGATGTAAAGTTAAAAATGTACTCATTTTTGTGTGCTTTTCCCAAATGACACTATGCAAATAGAATCTAAATCTCATTAAGCATAAATTGCACAAATTGAATCAATTAAGGTTCTCATACAAATACAAATTGGATTTGCCATTCATGAAAATGGGTGACTTCTGCCTAGTGAGATATTGCAGGTAAACAAGAATTTATGTGTAAAAATAACATATATTTATAGATTTGCCCTAAAAGTTTGCATGGAAGTAGAGTTAACTTGCTCTTTCAAATATTAATACAAACTATAAGATAGTTTGGACATAATAATATAGGTAGTATATTACTGGTATAAGAACATGTGAATAAATCAGGAGAATAGAATGGAAAACTTAGAACTACACTCATTCACAAACAAATGTAATGAATTACATATTTGGCATTGCAAACTAATGAGTAGCTGGTCTAGAGAAAACCATTGCATTGTACCTAATAGCATATATATAAAGATCAACTTCAAACACATTAAAAGATCTAAATGTGAATATCTACAAGTAGAAAATATTGAAAAATATATGACATATAAGTTTGGATTTTTTAAGCAAAATATAATTCTATAGACACAGATCATAAGGTAACAGTGTGAAAGACTCATCATCACAGTATTTCTGTCTAGCAAAGAGTATGATAGGCAAATTTCACAGATATATAATAGCAAAAGGGAAGAAATTTGTTATATTTAATAGTACAAAGGGACTGTTATTTTAAAAAATTCTGTAGATTGACAAGAATGTGGCAAAGAATAAGAACATAAAAATTACAAAGGAGGAAATTTGAAGTCCAAAAATTCAATAAAGAAATGCTCAGACTCATTAATAATAAGTGTTGATAGAATTATGAAGCTTTATAGGGACGCAAACTTAGCGAATGGTACATTCTGGAAAGATTACACTGAATTAAATATACATATACACTGTGATCCAAAAAAGGAGAGATCATGTTATATAAAACACAACATATTTATATAACACAATATAATGGTACATAATATTAATTTCCAATGTAATATGTAACAATAGTTTTCAATAATATATTTCAGAAGAGAAAAAGTGGAAGAGGTGAATGTGCAGATGAAAACTATGGGGTACAATACCATTTAGGGTAAGTAGGCAGAATAATTATCCCCCAAGGATATCTACATCTTACTCCTGGAACCTGTCATTACATTACACTATATGACAAGGGAGAATAAATGTTGTAGATGGAGTTAAAGTTGCTAATCAATTGATTTTACAATAACAATATTATCCTAGGATACCTAATATAGTATAATTAGAATAATAATACAATATAGTCACAAGGATCCTTAACTAGAGAAAAGGGAGACACAGACATTTTAGGGAGATGCAACATGAGAAAAGATCCATCAGCCATTTATGGCTTTGAGGATGGAGAGTGCCCAGGTGCCAAAAACCTCCAGAAGCTGCAAAAGGAGAATAATACATTCCCTCAGAAGTATCCAGGAAAAAAAAGCAGTGCTGCCAACATTAAGATTTTAGCACAATGAGAGTCATTTTGGTCTTCTGACCTCCAAAACTTTAAGAGAATAAATTGTGTTGGTGAAGTCACTTTATTTGTGGTAGTTCTTTGAAGCCACAATAGGAAACTATTCTAACAAAGAAGCAGGAGACTACATAAATAGAGCAAAATGGGAAGGTGTTAAAAATAAAGCACTTGGTGGAAAAAATAAAGAAGAGAAGTGAAATAAACAGAATGGTGTAATTTATGTAAATTAAGATACACATTAAACAAGGCCCTATTATAAAATAGGTTACACATCAAGCAAATGGTTGTCCTGGGGGACAGAGAATAAAAGTGAAAAACATAAAATAGATTAAAAAGCACAGGATAAAAGGTAGGATTAGAAAGGACTCTTTTCATAGAAAACACAATAAAGTTAACATGGAAAAAGACTTCAGCTTCTTTATGTTCGAACATCTTAGAATTAAGGCTCAATGACTACATGGGCAAACTGTTGCTTAGTTTATCTATATAGAGGTGACTGGTTGGTTAATTAATGAAATAATGTCTCACATTCTCTTCCAAAGTACATATTCATAATTCAAGAGTGGAGGAAATTTTAAGTGAGGTAAAGGACAAAGGGCTAAAAGGGTGAAAATCTACCCTTCATTGCTCTTAGAAAACATGAGCCCAGTCCTGGGTGCCGGGTGTCTGGCAGCAGGGTGTGGTACCCACCTGTGATTTCACTCATTTCTATTGCACACCTAGCTCCTAAAGACTTCTGTGATTGACTCACTAAGATTGAGATCTGGGATTCTAGAGTTGGACCCTTTAAGGAGCCACCTGAGAACCTATTTACTTCTTTACTAAAATTTCTGGAAAATTGAGAAATGAAGAACCTGTGTTCGTAAGAATTTTTGAAACCCCTTCAACCTCACAGACTCATTAAGGTGAGGAGTGATGTCTTCTGGTGAATGGTGGATTTCAGAAAGCAGTGAACCTGAGCTTGTTCTAGCAGTGCTGGGATGCTCCCCGGGTCTCCTCTTCACAGCAGAGTGCAGTGTCAGTGTTGCATTTTGCTAATATGTCAGATGCTTTTGGACACAAGCATGACTGTGGAGGCTGATATTTTTGGAATGTGTTCAAACATAAACTGCTTCATCTGGGGACTCTTAAATTAGTCATGACAACATCACCATAAGTGTTCTATGCTTTTCTCTTCCCTGACAGCTCTTCATGTTGTATGGGCCATTGAAACAAGTGCCAAGAGCTTTTCAGAGCTCAGAGCCTTACTGGTTGTTTGTCCTTGTCACAGGAATAAAGAAATACAAATGTGGAGAGATATTCAGAAAAGGGGTAAACACAAAAATTAAAAGTTCTTTGAAGTTTCAGATAAATATTTTGTATTGGAATCATGAGTAATTTCCCTTTTTATCTTTTTTCTTTTGATGTCATTATTGTTTTTGAGTTATTTAAAATGTCACAAAGGGGGAAAGCAAAATAGTAGCTGAGAAAAATAGACATTAAAGGAGAAAGAAAAGGATAGGACTAAAATCCTGTATAACTTTGGAATGAGAAGTTAGAAAACAATAGCAGATAAAAATGTAAAATAGATGAGGAGCAAGATAATGAAATAACCTAAAATTGTATTAAAAGACAAAATGATTCATAATTGAAATTAATATAAATAAAGATTAATAGAGATCTACAGTGGTTATTGGGTGGCAAAATCTCCCTGTGTTCCTCTCATTGGAGGAAGGGCTGCTTCCTGTAAGGCTGGCAGTGAAGTCCACTTTCAGGCAAAGGTAGACCATAGATTTCAGGATCAAGGTCTGGGGAGATGGAAATAACTAACAGGTAACCACAAATATGCAAGATCGTAGTTCATCCCTGGGAAAAAGGGAAGATGTATGGTCAGTCTGGAGAAGAGAGAGTATCTTTTAACCCTGCTTGGGGCCACAGTTAGAGTGAACTTCATCATCAAATTGATATCCTCGTAAGGGTGTCAATATTTAATTTTCTGCCGTTTACCTTTAAACAGTTTCTAAGTACTCAAAGTCAACATTTGTTTTAGAAAATGTGCATTTGTTTCTAAATTTATTTTTCTAATTTCATTTTTAATTGACACATAATAATTGTACATATTTGAGAAATACAGTGCAATAATGTAAGACATGTTTACAAATTAGGGTAATTAGCATAATAGCACGTTCATTACCTCCAATATTTATCATTTCTTTGTGGTAAGAACATTCAAAATCCTCTTCTGTAGCTATTTTGAAATATACAATGAAATGTCATTAACTATAGTTTTGCTTTTCTTACTCCAATTTCCAAAATTCAAATTCAGGTGTAAATTTACATGGTAATTACTTGCTGAAAGCATATATTCCACATTTTATTTCTCAGTTGTCTTCTTTACTCAATATAGCAACATATTGTTGGAATGATAAAAAAAACTACATGGTAGGTAATAAATGGGTGAATTGTTAGGCACAGAGGCCATCTAGTCTGTTCTGTTGCATTCAAGTCTATCTTGAGTTTTTCCATTTCTCAAGGACACTATGGCTGTTCCTTTGGAGACCCCTTTGCATGGGTTTAGGTAGGAATAAAGCTGCCCTTTAGCTACAAGAAGGACAGCCTGGCTTTAGGTGTCCTTATGCACCTTGCCACTCCACTTTTCCTGATGCCTCCTCTCCTCTCCAGGGCCTTGGCATAGCTGCTCCCTCTTCATTGGGAAAACTTCCTGGAAGGATCCTTGTCATCTTTTAGCTCTCTCTCTGAAGCACTCCTCAGTGAGATTCTCCCTGCTCTGAGGGGCCGCCTCAACCTCTCATTAATACCTGCTAGTTACTGCACAGCTCCTCTTGTCTGACACTAATCAAACCAGCAACTTTACATTCTCTCTCTCTCTCTCTCTCTCTCTCTCTCTCTGTGTGTGTGTGTGTGTGTGTGTGTGTGTGTGTGTGTGTTTTGATGATTCTATTCTTTCAACTTGCTCATAAGGTCTTTAGGGTAGAAATATTATATCTCTCATTCCTCCACTCTAGTTTAGAACCTAGAAGAGAGCATATAGAAAATAGTATTAACAAATGAATATAATGAACTAGAGGCTTGAGTGAAGAAAAGAAAAGAAGAAGAGCAGATTGAATTCTTTAGTGGTATTTAGGTGTATGATGGTTGTAGATGGGGCCAGGATATGAATTTCAGGGACTAAAGCATTGTTTATAACTTCCTGTTAATCTTAAAACAGGGAACATGTTCTAAAGACATATATTTAAATTTAAAGAGTTGTTGAAATCAATGAAAAAAAAACGTAAGTCTATATAATTTATTGCAATAAGAACCTTTTCAAATAATTTTAAGAATGGCTTAAATTAAAAGTCTTCAGAGAGAAAAGAATGCTATATTATAAAGAGTGAAATGTAAGTTTCCAGATACCTGTACAACATCATTATTAAGAGGGGAGAAAATCCGATGCATTCTAACCTCAAAAATCCAAAAAACAAACAAACAACAAACAAAAAATCAAAAAAGAAGGAGATTTATGCAGGCTTTGATTAGGAAAGGAGGATGGGAGTCATTCTGTCTGGCTCTTCACTGCTCTAGAGGATTTACTTTTTGACTGAGGTGTGAGGGGAAAAAGGCTCTTATCCAAGCCAGTTTAATCAGGTTTTAGGATGATATCAAATATAATATTTCAAGGGTCTCTAGAATGACTTCAAAATCAGCATTGACAAGCAATTCCCTAAGGGTCCTCTCTGTGAACTGATGCTAATGGAATGAAAGCTTACGAACATAACTAAAAATTAAGTCCCCAGCTTTATTGATGAACGGTTTGTTGAGAAATAGGTCAACAGATCTTTGTCACAACCCAGGCTCCTTTATTACTTAAAAGAAAACGAATCCCGTTAATTTTAAATAGCCTAAACTTATCTGTCTATACACCCTTTGATTTCCTTAATCAAATAACCCAGGAATTAGGTGTGTCCCAAATTAGACATTAACCTTAGTGCCACAAATAGACATAGAATACTTAAAGACCAATGTTAGATAATACTAAAACACATACTGAAAACTGAGTCACTAATTTATAATTTGCTTATTATTTTCAGAAAGAAAAACAAGCAAATAAGGGAAGATATAATTATGCATATATGGAGAAACAGTGTCCCTGGAGAAACTGTAATACTATTAACCCATTATCCGATCTACACTAAGGCCATCTGGTGATCATAGAAGTTTAGGATTACTCATGCTTCATTTATAACACCAGCCAAAATAAATTTAAGAGAGCACTTTTTTGGTTCTCTGATAGAGAATAGATACTTAGATGCTGCCAGACAGCAGGCGGAGGAAGACTGCCCATCTTCATTGGGAAAGTGTCTACTTCCCAGCACCCAATGTAAGAGCCGGCATTTGGCCAGACTTGGATTAATCATGTGATAGTAACAGTGACAAAATATGCTTTCAAACCTGCTCCAAAATATCTTTTCATCACTGGCCATCATAATGTCATCATTTTACAATTGCAGAAAAAGACGTTGGAATTTAAGGGCGATTGTTACGTTCTGCTGGTGAAATAACTTCACTTTTGCTAAAGAAAAGTTAAGGTCTCCAAAACTGATGGCTAGTCCATCATCTCTCCTGGTTAATGTTGCTATCTGCTGGGATTTAGGCCACATTAAAACCCATCGAAATGTTATCCAGACTGCTTTTATAACCTTAGGAATGAGGTCATCCCATCAATTCCCCACTGCGATTATTAAAATTAATAAAATAAGAAACTCGAACACTTGGTGAATTCTCTACTCAAGAAATGAAAAATGTCCATTTCTACACAATCTGATTTATGATAAAATAAGCTGGTCAATGAAGGACTTAGGCTTGGTGGACAGTGTCCAAAATATACTCTTGAATAGGGTTTGTTTCCCCTGCATGTATATAATTTGTATTTGGGAATGATAACTAACACTTTACAACAAATTGAGAAATCACATTGAATATATGGATATATATCCTTAAGTATATATAATATACACCATTTTTTTAAAAAAAGTAAATGTAGATGTTTCACAGTTACTGTCAAAATTTACTCCTTTACTCCCATTTGATTTAAAAGATGGACATTTTAGACCCATACCAAGATCCTCTCATTATTTGTCATTTAAAGCAGGCTTCATCATCTTGCTGTCTGGTCTTGTCTTCATTATCATGTGAGTGAGAATGACCATACTCTACTAGCTGCTTTAATTACATTGTTGCCTTTAATTCAATGAGAACTTTTCCAGGGTCTCACAGCTAGAGAATGGTGGGGACAAGATTGGCACTCTGGTTTGTCTCCCTTCAGCCCTTCTTCCTCATCTTTACATCACTTCCATATTGAGATGTGTGCTATCAATGCTTCTCCAATTTTAATGGGCTTATGACTCACTAGGTATCTTGGTAAAAGGAAGATTCCAATTCAGCAAGTCTGAGGAGCAGCATGAGAGTTTGCATTTGTAACCAGCGTCCAGGTACTGCAGCACACATTGAGTAGCAAGGCACTGTTATATCATCCTGATCCCAATGAAGACCGTCTCCTTTTGTTGGTATTTTCACCTGTATGGCAGGATATACATGGTCATAGTCACAGTACACCATCAAGCAGTGTCTAGGTACCCAGTGCCCTACCCAGTTGTGAGAATTGGGCTCTGCCACAGTTTTTCTATAAGTTCTTGCAATTTATTCAATTTCTCTAAGTTGGTTTCTTAGTGAATCATTGAATAATGAGTAGGTTAGACTAAATTATCATCACCACCATCATCATCATCATCAAAGTTTATAAGCTCTGAACCAGACTGGGCACTTTTCATTGATTCTATCATTTAATCCTTGAAATAGTTTCATGAAGTAAATTGAGACATTACGAAGGCTAAGTTTTATACATGCCTGTAATTCTGAATGACGCTGTTAAAGAATTCCTTAAAGAATCAATATGCCTGAAATAACTAAGTACAGTTAATAGTTATAAAGTCAAGATGGTACAGAGATAATTGCCAGGCTCCAGATATCAGATATGTTACAGAAAATGCATATCAAATCATGCCTCAAACCTTAGCCCTTTGCTTGCTTTTAGGAATTATCTAAGCTCTTTGAACTTTAGTTTGCAGGAGAAAAGACATGCCTTTCAGCATATATGTAAGAATTAGATGATATTGTTCATGAAAAGGAACTAGTGTTTTGTCTGATAGAAATGCAAATAGCAGCCACTTTTATTGCTATTAGATTAGTGAGAGAATTAAATATTATGATTGCCTCCTGCCTATTTTCTTGAATGTATGAAGAAGCAAGAATCTGCATGAGGTTTTTTGTCATTTTTTCTCTCTCAATGTCTGACCAAAATATCAGGGTCTTGGCTCTTAAGTTTTCCCTCTAGAATCACAACCCTGTCCCTGAAGGGCTTACTTTGAGAGGAAAAAGCATATGCGACATACTTTCTTAGACTCATAAAATTTACAATTACTATTTTTTTTTCATCTAAGTTATCCAAATTTCAAACCTTGATTATGAAAAACATTTGTTTAATTTTAATTTAATTTTAATGAAAGAATACAATCCTTCCCAAGATTGAAGTGAATTAGCTGTGAAGTTATCATTTTAGGAGCAAATTCTGGCACATACTTGGATGAAAGGATCATTGACTTTGGATATTAAAGTGACCTATTTGTTTAAAAGTATTACAACCTAATTACTAAGTTACTTGTACATGTCATTAGCAGATAGGGGCCTTGGTGTTTGATAATTAAAACACTAAATTTCTAAAGCGTTTCCCGATGAATTTTGATGAAAAGATTCTAAAGTATTACTATGGTAAAAAAATGACCATTTCACTCAATGTTTCTAGTATCCCCCACTTACAGAATTCCTACACAAAGCCAGTTCCTGCCAAGGACCTGGGATAAAAAGATGAATAAGATGTTTTATGAGATGTGACAGAGATCACATTCAGTCTGGCAGGGAGATTTATTAGTGTCAAATTAGAGTACAGCTTGTATCACAGGAGAGGCCATATCATAGCGCACACACACACACACACACACACACACACACACACAAGCTATTAGGGACATCCACATCTGCATCATCTTCGTGTGTATGAGGTGGAAGTGTTGTGGCCCTTGTATACATAAAGCTCCAAGGTAAGTCCCTTAGTCTCCCTGCTGTCTGTTCCTTACAAATGGACTGCTCCCTTGAGTCCCCCATATAGAACTTTTGAGATTTCCCATCAGGTATGTGACACTATGGGTTAGTCCATTCTTCTGTCTGAGAGAAATGGAGATGAAATAATGCCTAAAGTGAGATTTAAAGATGAAAATGAGGATTTTTTTAAGGCAAAGAATGGAGTGCAGGCAATGGAACCATAAAAATGAAATTATGGCATTGGCTGGTAAATAGATAGAAATAGAGAATATCATGCTAAGTGAAATAAACCAGATTCAGAAAATCAAGAGCCAAATGTTATCTTTCATATGTAGAAGCTAGAGCAAAATAAAGGAAAGAAGATTGGGCAGATAAAATCATGAACATGTAGAAAAGATCAGTGGAGTAGAAGAAGGAGATTGAGAGGGAGGGAAGAGAAATGGAAAAGGGGAGGAAATATGGAATGAATTTAACAAAGTCATGCTATGTGCACATATTAATATACCACAGGGAGCTCTGCCTTTATGAACATGTATAAAGTACCCATCTAAATAAATAAATGAGTAAAAGGAATATCGGTAGAGGAAGGAGAAAAGAGGGAGGAAGGAGGATCATCATACATGAGTGATTCTGTCAAAATGAGCCCAACTACTATGTGTAACTATAATATTCTAATTAAAAAAAAATTGGGCTGGCTGCGGTAGCACATGCCTGTAATACCAGAGACTGAGCAGGAGGATCACAATTTCAAATCAGCCTCAGCAAAAGTGAGGTGCTCAGCAACTCAGTGAGACCCTGAATCTAGATAAAATCCAAAATAGGGATAGGGATATGGTTCAGTGGTCAAATGCCCCTGAGTTCAATCCCTGGTTACCTCCCCCCTAAAAAGAATCTGGTGTAGGATAATCTACATAAGAGAAAGAGCAAAGCTATTAAGTCAGGCAGTGCTGTCATGTCAATCATGGTCATGTGCTTAGACAATTTCCTTCTGACCAGTGTCTTATTCTTAGAGACAATGATTCCTAAATCTTTATGATGCTGTGAAGATTAGATTCTTGGAAAATTGTATGTGCCTAACAAATGCTAATCCTGATATTCTTTCCTGAACTGGAAAAATGGCATATGCAAGTGAATGTAGGCAGTAAAAGAAACTGGGCTTTGAGAGAATGCTGGAATTATCTGGGCTACCAGAAAACACAGCAGGTATGGTGGAGAGGGAATGAAGCAGGCGAGATGCTCACTGAGACAGAATCCTGATGTCAACATGGAAACATGACCTATGAAGACTTCGTTGACATGGTAAGGGGTCTGATCCATTTCATCCATGCCCAGAAGCAATGGAAAATTTGTTGGCTTATTTTTAAAAGTGGAAAAATTAGATGGTCAGACTAATCATCCAGGCAGGAGCATGGAGAATCAACAGAACTGGAAGGACAGAATCAGAGAGACCAACTGAAACCTCCTGCAGTAATTAGGAAGGAAAGAAGTCGGATCAGTTAGGAAGGCAGTGGAGGGGGGGGGAAGGAAAAAAGGTCTTGAAATCTCGTCCAGTTGATAAAAGGACATGTTTGAAGATGGGAATGACAGAAAAGTAAGAGAAGCAAACAATATTAGGTATGAAAAATTTCACAGAAGAAAATAAAGGAAAGAAAAACACCAATGTCCTAATGGTACTTAAATGTGAATGATATTATTATTATGAATTATAATTTCTTTTTCCTTTTTGTTCTATGACTCTGTTTCTCCCATATATCTTATTGTTTACAAAATAGAAATAGAAAAGAAAAATCTGCTAATCAAACTAATGAATCCAAAGTAAAATAGCACATTATTTTGATGTGTTAGCCTTAATGATTATGTACTAACAACTGTTAGCAATCATGAGATAAAGGAGATAAGAAGGAAAAGGGAAGCAGGAGGTGAATATCTAATATTTATTGAGCATTTACTATGTCCTAAAGATTGTTTTCATGCTTTGATGGATCCCTTTATCATGCTATAGTAAGAGTTATTATTACTGGTACTTTAGACATTAAGTAGCTGAGGCTTAGAGATGCAGAAAATCTCACCAAATCTTATTTGGAATTCAAATTCAGCAATAGGTCACTCATTCCCAAACCCATGTAATCTCTAGGTCAGATCCTCTTAATGAGGATGAGGGTAGTTTTTTTTTTTTTTTTTTTCTATCATTATCATCTTGTATGGTTGCACCATCATCTCAACAAATATTTGTGGGCTATTTGTAGGCTGACTAAAGTGGAATGACCACTTTCAGGAGTATTTTTCTAGGATAAAGAAACAGACCAAATTAAAAGCACCATTGCTTTGCCTCTTGGTGCTCCTTCATGGAGTGCTAGAAGGGAAGTTCTTCCTCTTCTGGATGTTGTGATGGACAGTGATGTGACTGTAGGCTGCCGTCATTATCAGTCTGACAAGCAGATACGTGAAAGGAGTAGATCCCAGGGAATCACAAGGATTCATGACTGGAAGAACTGGATGAGGCTTATCAAACCAATCCTGCCTCTGAGCTCCCAATAAGATATTTCAATAAAATTATATTTTTCTTTTAAAAAGGACCATTGCTTATCTCCCATATTGTTTTCTAAACTGTCATTCTCTCTCTCTCTTTTCTTGAATAGGTGTTTTTACTGTCTGTGTTTCATTAAGAAGGACATGCTGATGTTGACAAACTAACATTGATTCCTGCTCTTCCTCAGATGTCCTGAAACCTGGAACCATTGTGTTAGGTCGTTTCTGCCTTGAAGCCCACAGAAAGGTGGCCGTGAATGACATGCTTTCAGGTGCTCTCAGGTGTCTATCATTCACTCTTGGCAGAGGCTCAGTGTGGTCACATGTACAAGGGAGCACCCACCCCACACTGTCATTTGCCCTTAGGGGTCATTCCTTTGCATGTTTTCAGGGATCACAGTCTTGCTCCTCTTTGTTTAGATAGGAACAACATGAATTCTGGAAGAAATTCCATCTCCAGTTTTAGGTAATGTGCTTCAGATTGGCCCTCTCCCCTGGCTCCAGCAAGGGAGCATGAGAAACACAGTCTAATTGTAGACTCTAAATACTCTTCTATCATAGTTGCCCCAGGAATAGGTCGAGGAGTACAGGATCTAGTTGGCCAAGTAGAAGGACTGCCAGAGCTTAACCATGACTGAGGGAAGAGCCTGCCTGGGCTATTCAACTTGGACTTAGAATAATGTTAGCCTGCAATTAAAAGGGCCCAAATATGAGACCTGGGCATGAAGCCAGCACAAGAGAAAATGGAGCCAAGAGATAGAGGACCTGGGTCCTGGTGATCTCTCTATTTGAATTCTGAAATCCCGACATTCCGTGGGCTGTCCCTACTCCAGAGCATTTCAGTTTTATGACTCAGTGAGGTGGCTGTTGTCCTCATTTTGTTTGTGCTGATCCTTCTACAATGTGCAAAGGAAAGACTGCAGTGACATCTGACTTAGAAGCATACGTTTCCTCTTTCATCCCCACAGTTCAAAGTGTACACTGAGTTAAGATAATTTGGATGGCACACAACATCCTCAAATATTCCATGAATTGGAGTCACGAAACACTGACCTAATTCAACTTCCAGACAGAAAACCTGAGATTTGGAAAAGTCTCAGTGCTCCTCAGAGATGTCAAAGAAGGATCTGATGACAAAGCACCCCTTTACCACAATGATGCTCCGACTTGACTGCCCATTGGAATCTCCTGGGAAGCTCTTCAAAATGCTGATGATCCCAAGGGCAGGGGTTCTGATTTAATTGGCTTGAGGTAGGACCTGGGTATTGAGCGGTATGGAAGCTTTCCAAGGGATTCCAGTGTGAAGCCAAAGCTGAGAACCACCACTTTAAAGAAATAGATGTGGAACAAGGAAAAGCTGCAGATGAGTACATAACAATTATTCATATACTAATAACTTCTCATCAGGTCCTTCTCATCCAAGGCTCATGAATTGCTATAAAGTCTTTGTGATGTCACCATGTTTCTTTGAAATTTGTGACAAATGTGTATCTAGGAAGCAGAATTAGGGGGAAAGGTCAAATTCAATATCTGACAGGACATATTGGCCAACCCTGCCTGACCTTTCAGAGGAGTATTTAAAGAAACATAGTGGAGGGGTTATCTCAGTGTTCATGGAGCAACATCTTGAAAATAAGTTGAAATTCCCTGTTTGAATCTGACATAATGGACATCAGTCAGCATGCTGATCATAGAAACCTTCCAGTTCATAAGTTAGACTACTGAAAACACAGACCTGGGTACTTGCTGGGGAAGTGCTTAGAGGTGAACTAACTAGGAAATCACACTATTTAGGAGGAACTATGCTTGCAATATAATATGAAAGCCAGAATTATGTAGATGAATCAAACCAAGGCTGTCTAATGACTGAATGTGAATCAACCAACCTCATGTCTTGTATACTTATTTTTTTTAGATTTATTATATGTATGAGGGCTCAGAAGAGGAATATGAAATAGACAAAGAAAATATTTTATATTAGTCTTAGAACTCAACATACACAGTAAAGACAGGAGAAAACTCTCTTATTTGTAATTATTTTGGAAAACTAGTCCTATAGTATCTGGCAGAAGCAACTTAACATCTAACTTTATATGCTGTATTTCTTCAATAGAGTCAATGAATTTGTTTATAGTGGGGATATGTTTGATAATTACAATTAAGGTATCAGTTAAATGAAAATGTAAGTATAAACAAGAGTAAAGATTTCTAGAATTTTGAGTTCTGTTTATAAATCCCTAAGACTCACAATGAAGACCAAATTAGAAAAAAATAAATCATCGTACTATAAATTCACATGTGTTTACATGGGCTAAGCTTATCCTATGATTGATTTATGGAAACAGAAGTTTATTATTGTTCATTAAAACATTCTTTAGTGAAGTGAGACATTTCAACTGACAAATTTTTACATTGTCTTCTTCCATTGAAAACAAACCAAATTAAGAGATTGCCCAGTGGATCCATTCATGATCTATTCGGATAACTTCAGGGGCTTTAGATACAGTGATCTCTAATCTCAGATTTTACTGACAGCACTTTCCTACTACATCAAGTCTAAACAGGTTCTTACCAATTTTGACAGGTGAATTATCCAACAGCATTCTCTGCTGTACTGTGTTCCTACTTGTGTCTGGTTACTAATCACCCAGCATATTCTTTCTTGCCTCCTAGTTTTTTTCATACTATTAGTCTTTCCTGGAATAACAATCAATATTGAAGCTTTTCTACATAGAATCTATTCATTCTACAAAATCGTATCCACTTCCTTCATGGAATCTCCAGGGATTTACTTAAATCCCTGTTTTTTTAATCCTATGCTTCTTCTGATTGATGTTTACATTCTGACTGTAATGTCCTCGACAGTATCTAGTATCCACTGTTTTGTATGCATTCCTCTTGGATAAGAAAACTCTGTTCTTTGAGTACAGAGATATTTTAATTTCTATGTTCACCATAAGGCCTTCCTTATGTGATGCCTAAAATTGATAAGTATTTGATAATTGTGTAATTGAATAGAATTGGAATCACATAAATAACATACTGAAAAATTTCAGGTATATTATATTTACTACTAGATATACTGTGTTGGGGAAATCCATATTTTGAATTTATCAATCACTTTTTTCATAAACAATCATTCTTTCATTCACATTTTTATCACTTAGTCTAAGTGATTTGCCAATATCAAGTAAAATATTTTTTATGTGTATAAAAATGTGTTCTGTCACAGGCATTGATGATTCAATAAACTCTTTGGGTATAAAATGTGGAATAAGTTTACTGGGCTGTTACATAATGTCTTGAATTTTGTATTAATAATACAGTGTCAATTCATTAATTATAAATGCACAGCCATTTGGTGGTGAAAAGAAAACAGGATGTCAAGGGCAAATAAAGAATTCATTGGTGAAGCAATATCTTGGACAGGAACTTCTGTTTGTCTAATGCTTTGTGTAACTTTAATAACACCCAGCAGTTTGTTGTCTCTATTGGTTTTAGACAATGAGTGGATTGCCTTTTCTTTGTTTGCTTTGCAAATAAAGGATGTTTGCAATATTATAAAGCATGCACGTGTGCACGTGCGCGCGCACACACACACGCACACACACACACCATAACAACAACTCTGCCTCAAGGATACCATATGGTGGGGCCCTGCACCTGAAACCCGAACAAAGCCAACAGCAACAGATTCAGTGTTTGTCGTTGGCTGTTGGCTGAGCATTTGAGCTGACATCAATTATACTTTTGAGCCTGGACTGCATTCAATGAAAGCTTGTCAGTTGGCACTTTAGAAGAATGAATTAAACTAAGCCTGTGTTTCCTTATCACTGTGTATACCAGCCAAAGTGTTTTGTGCACGCCTTTGACATTTTAATTGGAGAAAGGAGGTGGTCTGTTTTTTTTTTTTTTCCAAAGTTCTTCTAGGGCAGGTAAACAAAATGCATATTGTCTTCTAAGCACATGACTAGGTCCACCAGTTTTCCCAAGAGATGAAAGTCACATAATAGAAGACAAACTAATGAAAAATTACCTATAAAAACTTTTGTTAATTATTTTATATTACAAATGTTTTTGTTGCTATTTTAGACTGGGTCCAACGGTATTTTAGGAAATAGGTAAGCTTGTTTGCTTCATTTAGAACAATCACAGGCTTACAGATATATTTAAAAATGAGATTTTTTTGGAATATTATAGTAAATTATTTCTCAACTAAATATCAATTTTAGCTTTTTAAGATGATTTTTTCAATGGATTGTCAAGTGCTAAATAACTGTCCATGTGTTTTATAAGCCAGTGACATATATTTTAAAATTAATGATAGAAAAATAAAGCATCTATGTAGGTATTTTTATGAGTAGTAAAGGAGTAGATTTCATTCAAATATTCATTTGTTTACCATATTTGTGCTCATTTCTAACATTTATTCTACTTTCCTCTAGCTAAGTCCTCATCTCTGTTTGAAATTCCTGTTGTGAAAGAAAATGAAATTCTTTGAAAATCTATGTGATGAAAATGTACACTTCCCACATCAAAAAACACAGTGAACATACATTTACAAACATAACTGTATTTTAATAAGCTGCATAAAAATCACAGAGGCCCTTAAAACATACTTTATTGGTTTCAAAAAATTGTATTAAGAAATACCAAAACACAGGCCACCAACAGAGGCAAGGACTTCCTCAGTAGGAACTCATAAAACTAAGGAAATAACAAGAACTAATAAGATGGATGGCATCAAATTAAAATGGTTCTCTACAGCAAAGGAAGCAAGAGTGTGAAGAGAGAGTCTACAGAATGGGAAAATATTTTGTCAGCTATTTTTCTGAGAGAGAATTACTACCCAGAATATATAAAGAACTCAGAAAAATTAGCACCAAAAAACTAAAACAATAACAAAAACCTACAAACAAGCAAATAGCCCAAGCAATGAATAAACAAATAAACTAAACAGACATTTCTCAAAAGAAGAGCTACAAAGGACTAGCAAATATATGAAAATATGTTCCAAACCTTTAGCTATCAGGTAGATGCAAATCAAAACTACACTGAGATTTCATATCACTCCAGTTAGAATGGCAGTTGTAAGGAATACAAATAATAATAAATTCTGGTGAGAATGCAGGGAAAAGGAACACTTATAAATTCTTATTGGCATTTTTAATTTGTAAAATCACTATGGAAATCAGTATGGAGCTTCCTCAAAAGACTAGGAATGGAACTACCATGTGACCTAACTATACCACTCTTCAGTACTCATCAAAGAGAATTAAAATCAGCATACTATAGTGATATTTGTATATTAGTGTTCATAGCAGCATGATTCACAATAGCCAAACTATGGAACTAGCATAGGGTCCATTATCAGACCAATAGATAAAGAAAATAACGTATATCCATAATAGAGTTTATTCAATCATAAAGACAAAATTATGTCACTTGCAGGAAAGTGGATGGAGCTTGAGACAACTATGTTAAATGAAATAAGCCAGAATCAGAAAGTAAATGGTCATCTCTCGGCTGTGGAAGCTAAAGATAAAACAGAAAGACCTCATGGAGATAGAAGGGTGAGAAAGTGAAATTGGTAGGAGGAAAGAGGGGAGAGAAAAGGGAGTTACTGGGGAATGAAATTATTCAAATTACGTCATGGGCACATACAAATATGCCAAAATGAATTCCACTATTATGTGTAATTATAATGTACCCATTAAAATAACCAAATAAACAAATTTCCCAATGACTAAAACTGAAGCAATCAGAACAACAAAAGAAAATAGTATTAGATTATAATCCAAAGCATAACATAAACACAATATTCACATCCTCATAAATAAATGGCTGATTGAATAAAACAAATAAGGCAGAAGATACAAATCTCCCATGCAGGAATTTTCAAATGATTTGCACAGACTCTCCAATCTTCCAGGGAATGCAGCACAACTCCCTACTTCTCAAGGCTGGGAGGCCCATAGAGACTTCTTCCTAAAGAATACTACATGGAAACTGGCGGAGGAACAAAGACTAATTTTTCAATGGGGAAGTCCAACAACATTATCTCAATCAGGTTATCAAGGTCAACATCAATAGTAAGAGGTCAAATTGTCAGTATATACTCCTGATGTGGTGAAAATGTCTCTTCTCATCTATGATCTTCCTTTAAGAATACACAACTCCAGTATGAACATGCATCCTGAGATTAATCATTAGGAAAACATCAAATAAATTCCAACATAGAGGCATATTATGATTAAATTTACAATATACCTGACCAGTACTCCTCAGCCCTGTCAAAATTTACTTGTTCAAAAGTAAGAGAACTCTGAGAAACTATCACAGGCAGGGGAAGCCTAAGGAGACAAAATGAAGAAGTATAATATGGTATCCTTAATAGTATCGTGGAATAGAGAAAAAGGGATGTCATATAAAACCAATGGGAAATTTGGAGAAATTATGGACTTTAGTTAATTTTCAAAATGGGCTATCATGCAAGTTATGCAACTTAAGCTGCATATCACAGGTGGCACATTATTTGATGCACAAAGTTGTAGAGTTGGGCTTGCATGGCAACATTGCATCATCAAGTGGAAGATATTCATGTGTGTGTGTATGTCAGTATATATGTATGAATATGTGTGTGTGCGAATCTATATAATATATTGGTACACTTCTTTATGTAGTTTGTGCCTTCAGGGCCTGCTCAGACACATAAAAAAGTTGATTAATGCCCATAGTTTCCACCTCTGCTTTAATGCCATCTCTTTCTTAACCTGTGGCTTCATGAGGAATTCTTACACCCATCTGACAGAAGCAGAGGAATCTGGGATATGGTTTACAGATGATTCTGAATTATATAGATACATCACCAGAAAGTGGAGAGTTTCAGCCCTATACCATTTTTCTAGAACACCCTTGCAAAACAGTGGTGAAGGGAAATCTTTCCTGTGATTAGTACTTTGAGAATCGTACCTGATTGTTCATGTTGCATTGATGGGAAAATGTGCATGTATGTAGTTACATATCAGAACATGTCTGTAGGTGATAGTTTAATGGTTGGAGATTTGGAAGGGACATTACATAAAATCGATGACAAGGAAATCTAGGGAATAGGTATATGTATAGATTTCTCTATAGGGAAGAAAATATGAATATATGTGCATTCCATGGACACATTCATCAGAAGAGGACCAAATAATGAAGTGGACCGAATTACACACCTTGGGGATACCAGTTAGCCTCTTTCCTCAGTTACTCCTGTTATCATTCAATGGACTAATGAACAAAGATGAAGTGTGAGAGTTCGTACATGGCCTCAGTGCATGGAACTTAAGTTACCAAGATTGACCACACTATGGTCACTGCCGAGTGCCCAACTGCTAGCCATAGAGTTCCCACTATAACATAATTCCTTAGGTTGATACGTCAGCTATCTGGGGACAAGTTGATTATATCGGACCACTTCCATCATGGAAAGGACAATGTTTTGTTTTTACTGGAATAGACACTTAACTCCAGATATGAACATGCCTTCCCTGCATTCAATGCTTTTGCCAAAACTACCATCTGGGAATTTATGGGATGCCTTATCCACTGTTATGGCTTCTGATCAAGGAATTCTCTTCACAGAAAAAGAAGTATGGCTAGGATCCCAAGCTGACAGAATTCACTGGTTTTACCATGTTCTCAACCTTCCTAAAGCAGCTGGATTGATAACATAGTAGAATGGCCTTTTGAAGACTCGCAGTGCTGTGTAAGTGGTTGAGAAGGTCTTCCAGAAGGTTCTTTGTGCTCTGATACAGTGTGCAATATACAATGCTGTTTCTCTCCGATGGAGGAGGTGCATGTCCAGGAATCAAGTCCAAAGATTGGGAATGCAAATCAAATGATCCACCAATATCCCTACTGACCCACCAGCAAAATGTATGCTTCATGTTCCCATGACCTTTTGTTCTGTTACTCTTCAGTCCTTAGTTTCAAAAAATGAAGAATGTTCCAACATTCTTCCATAACTCCATTGAGTAGGAAGATAGGAATCCAAAATGACTGCCCCACCACTTTAGCATGTTCATGCCTCTGAATCAACTTGCAAAGAGAGTTCCTGTGCTGGCAGTTTCTTAAGTAACCAGGGAAACTGGACTACTAAACCATAAGGTAGGTTAAGGAGATTGAGTCTGGAATTGGAGATCCTTCAGGGTCTTCCTTATTATAACCCTGCTCCATAAGGAAGGTCAATGGAAAACTACCACCACCTAATCCAGACAGGACTAATGGAGAATGAAGTACAGGCTCACCCTCATCCCCAGGTGAAGAACCACAACCAACTTAAATGCTGAAGGAAATACAGAATGGGCAGTGTCAGAGATTGTTATAAACCAGTTATAACTATGTAACTGGCTTAAGAAATGAGGACAGTAATTAACAGTGTTCCCTACTTTGATTCTAATATGTTTGCATGTTTATTTACCTATAATAAACCAATATTTTGTTTTCTCCCCTAAATTATTCCATTATGTAGCTTTAGAAGTATTGGATTTATGTTGTAGGGCGTAAGTATTGTCAATTTTTACAATAATAGTATTTAAGTTTTAAGAGATTAAGGAAAAGAGTAAATGCTGCTCAAAGACTTAACCTCCTGCCTGGTATGGCGGTGCACGCCTATAATCCCAGTGGCTTGGAAGACTGAGGCAGGAGGATCATGAGTTCAAAGCCAGCCTCAGCAAAAGTGAGGCACTAAGCAATTCAGTGAGACCCTGTCTAAATAAAATACAAAATAGGGCGGGGGATATGGCTCAGTGGTCAAGTGCTCCTGAGTTCAATCCCTGGTACCAAAATAAAACAAGGATTTAACCTCTTTTCTGGAGAAGTGGTTTGTATCTTTTCAATGGCACCAAGGATTGTTGTACCATATTAAGCATAATTACACTTTTTCCTTGTCTTTATTTAGAGATTAAGTATACTTTGATGGGTGCCAAATGGACAAGGGTATATTTGCATCATTTTGGTTGAGCAGTGAGGTAGCCTGATGCTTAAACATTATTTTGAAATAAAGTCTTGCTGAAGCTATATCTGAAATGTCATTTCCTTTCGACTCTACTTAGCCACTTTCTCCCAGGTACATTGTGAATTAGAAGTACAACTTCTCTGTTGACCTCTGCAGTCCTGCCATCCATCCCCTATCCAAATTCAGTTGATCAAGCATACAAGGTGATGGGGACAAAACCATTTTAAATTGGCTTGTTGGAAAGGAAGGGTGCTGGCTTGGCAAAACTGATTGCCAACATCTCTCTTCAAGTCTGCACTTAGTGATCACTTGATATCATCCATAATGGGAATATTTACACCATGAAAATCTACCATACATCCAATCCAATTTGTTTCACTCTTGAGACTTGGAGTTTCAGTATTATAGCATATTGCTTACTTGGAGGATGTGGAGAAACCCTTTCTACAAGCAACAATCTACTTTTCTACTTTGCTTCTCTTCTCTGTCCTCCAAGGATTGGAGATTTTATTTTTTTTACAGAAATATTGAGTAGAAAATAGCAGAAAGACAGCAAATTGGATAGATACCATGTCATAAAATTACAAATAGGCCACCTTCACAAATGGCTTGTTAAATGAAGATACAAAATTTTGCTTCTGTTAACTCAGGAATTGAGGGAGCAAAGTTCAAACTGACTCTGTGGATAAGGTTTTAGCAAATCATAATAATAACCCTGCCATCTATGGAATTTTTGTTCCTGTGTAGTCATTTTATGTGCATATACTGCAAGATTTATGTAAACTCACAGCAGCAATTTGGTGTCAGGCTTTAATGAAAACCTTAAGACAGACTTCATCATTGTTCTTGTCTAAAAAGGGTTTGTGAGGGAAGGAGACATATAAAATCTCACAGTTTCTCTAAGAAACTGTATTTTACTCTAGTCTAGAATAGTCAGCCAGGAAAGAAGTACTCATGTTTTTTAATCAGTAAAATAATGCAAAGCATATTTTTATAACCCTGGACTTCTGTTATCTTTCCATCTCTGGCTCACATATACTCGGGATGTCTAAAATGAGGGAAGAAAACTTTACAGTAAAGCCAAACTTGCATGTTTCCTGTCATGAAGAAACTACTACAGAACCTCAAAGCTGTTGATAATCAAGAGTACAACTCTTCTATTAATACATCAGGTCTCCTCTTCATGGAATCCCGGAGGAGTGCATCTTGCAGAATCAGCAATCAGATATCATTAGATGTCCATGCACAGCAGCTGATTTAGAAGACTGTAGCAGGAGATTGAAGACATTAAAGATTCATGGCACCTGATGGGCCTGATACTTTTCTGGGGGTATTTGTGAGCTTTGAATCTGCATCAAATAGTTTATTAATCCTGGTCACTGTTTAATAAAAGCATTCCACACCCTGGTATGTTTTATCCCACTATTCCACTACAAATGTAAAATTCAAAATAATTTACACTATCTTGGGTAACTAAAAATGGACCTAACAAAAACATTGTTTTGATTTGTAAGAAATAGAAAACGTGTACTTACACATCTATTATTTTACCATTTTATGTGTTTAAATGCTTTATGTTTTCCCCTAACCATCTCAGGGTACACTGCTTTCTTGTCTCTTGAACTTGATGGCAGATTTATCAGTGCAAGAAACAGTAGAAAGAAGTAAGAGTCATTTTGAATACAGCACTTTTCATGTGAAATAAATACATGGAGCAGAGAAATTTACTTACAGGATAGGAGGATAATGGGCTATTGAGTCCTAGCTGACCAAAATTGTAAGGAATGGCTTCAAAGATGGGTTGAAATTTTTTAACCATTTAAAATCTTTTCAAGTGTAAACACAAATTATAATTGTCTATTTTAATACCCTGACCTTTTTTGCTTTACCATATTTTATATTATGAATGAAATTCAAGGATATTTAAAGTAGAAATGGAAAGAGATACTCTCTTTAGAGAATTTATTCTGCAGAAATAAATGCAGCAATATCTGAAAACGTCTGTATAATGATCTTGATCAAAACATTCAGTAATTAGTGTTGGCAACGTGGGGGAAAATGTACACTCATACATTGCTGGTGGGACTGTAAATTGGTGATCCACTCTGGAAAGCAGTGTGGAGATTCTTCAGAAAACTTGGAATGGAACCACCATTTTAACCCACTCCTTGGTTTATTCCATAGGACTTAAAAATCAGCATGTTACAGTGACACAACCACTTTGATGTTTATAGAAGCTCAATTCATGATAGCTGATAGCTAAACTATGGAACCAACCCAGGTGCCCTTCAACAGATGAGTGGATAAAAAAAAAAAAATGGGGTATATAAACACAACGGAATATTACCCAGCCTTAAAGAAGAATGAAATTATGGCATTTGCAGGTAAATGGATGGAACTGAAGAATATAATACTATGTGAAATAAACCAAACTCCCAAACACAAAGGCCAAATGTTTTCTCTGATAAGCCAATGCTAATCCCTAATGGGGGTGGGGTAAGGAAGAATGAAGGAACTTCGGATTGGGGAGTGATTAGAGGGGAAAGGGTGTGGGGGTGAGAAGGATGGTGGTATGAGATGGACATCATTACCCCACATACATGTATGATTACACGACTGGTGTGACTCTGCACCACATGCAGCCAGAGGAATGAATATTTTTTTTTAAATAACAATTGTGTGTCCTTAATTGAGGAAAGGAAGTTCATGAGAAATATGTATTGGATAATTTCATTAAAATAAAACAAAGGACCCCCAAAATACAAAAGAAATAGTACTTATAACAATTTTCCATTTAATTGATCAACTAAATCCACCCATGCTCTCTATGCCAAACATGCAAAGGGCGCAGGGCTGCTCCCTGAAAGTTGACTTCAGTCTCATTATCCTTACTTTTGTTCTGACTTTAAACATTCACTGACTAAGGGCCAATTGTGTTTGTTACCAAATGCCTTTATGCCATTTGTTCTTGTTACTGTGTTTATGACATTTAATGAAATAATATGTATATGTATATCCATGCGTATGTGATAAAATGATTTGTTGTTCTGATGAAAACAAAATTAAAAACTTTGGCGAGGCTACATGGTTGAAAATTACTAAAAAATACATACTTACACGTTCGCAAAACAACTGTGAAAAAAGCTGGGAAGAAAATTACCCAAACCTGGAAAAGTTCTACACTAAATTGCTTTGCAAACAACTTTAAGGACAACAATACTACACTAAATCACTTGGCAAACAAGAAACCCAAATTGGAAACTTTGGTGTGATTTATGCAAGAAAGTTTAAAGTCAGCTGTTTCATACTCTGATAAATATAGATGATGTTTAAGAATGTATATGATTAAATAAAAATGTATTTGAATTATATATCGTCAGTTTATGCTCTTCATTTATTGAGCAGCTACCAATTCTGGCTAATGAGATAAGTGATCTTTCATCATGGATGTTTGTGTATTCTGTGCAGGATATCCACATGTCAGAGAATCTGTCAATTTGCTAACACTGGATATCAAAGGAGGGAGTCTAGAGGAGGAATAAGAAACACACAGAGGACAGATAAGAAAAATGGCCAAACAGAAGTGTATGGGAGGTATTATGTACATAGTAACATTTATCTGTAGTTTTGCCATTTATGTGCAAAATTGGAATTTTCATATGGACAAATTCAAGAGCCACCAGGAATGCACTGGTTTCAGCAGGTGATGGAAGAGGGGTTATTTTTTATTTTTTATTTTTTTGCTTCTTTGCTTGATTTTTTGTTTTCAATTATTTTAGTGTAGTGTTTTACTAAAGTAGAACAAATTATTTATATTATATATATTGACCTCAGATGACTTTACATCGCTGTAGGCTTAGGAGATTTTATTTAATTTTTTCCATATGACACTAATTTTTTTGAGGAACAATACATAACCAGTTTTAAGATGTGTAACACTGGGAACAGAAATAGGAGGAGAAACTGTTTTATACTTTCCTAAGGAAAGAAATTAAATGGCATGGCAATGCAAAATCCCTACCAGATCTGCAGGCGTGATATTTCTATTTCCCCACATTACCTGGTATGAATGGTCAGAAAGAAAAAAAAAAGTGACAGTGTCAAATTGTCAAATGGGAATGAGAGCTGAATAAAACAAATGAGGTGGTATCTTTTTTTCTTCTTTCCTTCAAAACTACAGTGAGGGAATGAATAATTCAGCCTCCAAAAACCTAGATCTTGAGAGGAGATGTTAAAGCTAGGAAATCTTCCCAGTGACACTTGTTTACTAAATTTGTCTCATGGTAGACTACTGAAGGAATTTCAAATACAGTTTTGATCAAAACAAAAAGAATTTTTGATGTTGATCTATTAAAATGTATAAGGAGTTCTTCACACAGAAAAACTTCTTGGTCTAATAGTTATATTGAAAAATAACTTACATATGGTCCTTAATTGTTCTCATGTTAGATATTAAAAAGATTGTATGATTTTGCTCCTAACTTCTTTGACTCAAAAAGTAATAAAATTTCATCTATCTTTAGTGAAATTCAATATTATTAAAATTTTTCATATGATTTCAAACTTCAGAAGAGTCACAAGAATCACATATACAGAGTTCACATGTACTCTTCACCTGCTAACAAATTTTAAAGATTTTACAAAACTGCTTTACATTCATTCTATCGTCTATTTTCTATCTATCTATCTATCTATCTATCTATCTATCTATCTATCTATCTATCTACTTAACCATAGTACCATTCTGAAAAGCAGAAAATGTAACAATATTGTCATGTAATCTATAGACGCTGTTCAAATTTTGCCAGATGTATCCATAATGTCATTTCTCACAAGTTTTCCCTTGGGTTCAAGATCTAACCTGGGTTCAGCCATTACATTTACATTTCAAGTCTCCTTAATCTCTTTTTTTTCCTAAGAATTTTATTTTCATATCATCTATTTTAAACAAAATCTAATAATTTTGTGTAATTTTTCAGAAATGACTCACAGCTAAAAAAAACTCTCAATTGAGTAATGTATCTTTTTAGTCTTTTAAATCTGGAATTGAGGCTGGAATGTAACTCAGTGGTAGATCATAGCCTACTATGCACAAAGCCCTATGTCAGATTCCCAATACCAGAAAAACAAAAAATCTGGAACCTTTTTTTTTGTCTTACTTTGCCTTGATAATTTTGAAGCACGTTGTCCAGTTACTTTGTGGAAGGTACATTTTGAGTTAGGCTGATATGTCCTAATGGTTAGGTATAAGCTATGAACTCTTTAGCAACAACACAAGAATTTTAGTGCATCCTACCAAGAGGCCTGTGATATCTATCCATTCCCTCCGTGGTTATATTAGATTTCATTCATTACTCAGTTAAGATTGTGTCTGCAAATTTTCCCCATTGTAGTGTTAATATTTTCCCTTTATTATCAATACATCTTTTTATTCCATTTTAAATTGTTAGAATTTAACAACGTAAAAATCTTTTTAATCTTAGGCTTTTCACTTAAAAAATCAATTTAGATTTTTCAGTCAGCCTAGGAATCATGTTATTTGAAGGAGAATATTTAATGCCTTTCTATTTATTGCTACAATTGATATGTGCATCTGAACGGTTCAGTTCCTTCCATCATTGTCCCTGATGTTCTTCAATCTACCTATCATTCCCATGATTTCAAAATACTAAAATTAATTCTGATCATTCTTGAATGATCACGAATCTATCCACTTATTACTACTACAGATATTACTACAGAATTTAGCCGATTTGCTTGGAATTATTAATGTGCATGCATGTGTGTATGTGTGTGAGTGTGCACATGTCCTTGTTTCCCTGCCTAATGATGTGATTATTCTGAGAACAGTGCTTGTGTCATTATTCCTACCTTTAGCTCAGTTCTTATCAGGCGTAAATGGCACCTGAGCCACCTCCCACATTGTGTACCTGTAGGGATGACTATTTCTGCTGTGAATGGTCACTCCTGGAACAAAGCTCCAAAATGAATGGTGCCTCCTAGTCTGACACTGCACTGCCATGACCCTGAAAGGTGTTTAGTAACGGATATGTGAAAACCTGGACACTTATGTTTCCATATCTGGACATACAGAGGTAATCTTGTCTATAGAGCCTTACCCTCTCTTGTAACTAGTGATTCCAAGATTGTAAGATTTTATAATACCATTACTTTGCCCATTTCAACTACTTTAGTTTGTCCTTATTAATTAGGTTGAAAGTTTCCTTCACATAACAGAAATAAACTGTTCCGTACATGGAGGCAGAGAGCTTCCTCTAGCTAGCACTTACTCTCTATAATCTTAAATCCCTAAGCCTATCTTGCCTTCAATCATCCTGTGCAGGTAAGAATATTTTCGTAAAGGGGATTAAGCATGAGAAAGTACTTTCACTACATAAATGCTTTTCTTCATGGTTTTCTATTTTCACTATTTGCTAAGTTTTTTTAAGGTAAGGTCTGAGTACCTTTCATGTGAAGATTTTAAGGATAAAATTTAAAGAGTTTTGAAAAATACATACGCCCTTGAAACCTGCTTTCATATTAAGTTACAAATGATTCCTTTACTTTGGGAAACTCCCTCTTATCAGTTCCCAGCTGATTTCCACCCATTTACCCATAGAAAATTACTTATCTCAGTGTGTGTGTTTGTGTGTGTGTGTATGTGTTTGTGCGTGCACGCACACGCGCGCATGTGCGTATGTATCTGTGTTTTCACTAAATATTAATTTTGTCAGTTTTGGAAAATCATATATATATATTACACATCAGTTTGTGTCTGGCATATTTGTTCAGAATAAGATTTTAGGATTCTTCTATTGTGTTTTTTGTGTCTATATCTCTTTCAGTTGCTGAGTATTAGGGTATTATTTCCCTGATTGATTATACCACAATTTGTTCATCCTTTCTTATATGAATTGATACTTATATGGGTTGATACTTATAGTTTTTGACTCTTATGAATATAGGTGCTATGAATATTCCTAAATGTTTTTGTAAACATGTTATTTCAGGCCTCTTGATTAAATACCTAGCAGTGCAATTGCTGTATTGTAGCTAAGAGTATGCATAATTTTTTAAATTTTTTATTTGTTTTAATTAGTCATACATGATAGTAGAATGCATTTATGAACTTTGATGTATCATACATAGATGGGATATAATTTCTCATTTTTCTGAGTGTACATCTTGCAGAATCATGTTGGTAATGTAGTCACATATATACATAAAGTAATAATGTCTGTTTCATTCTACTGTATTTCCTGTCCCCACATATCACTTCCCTCTACCTAATCTAAGGTAATGCTATTTTTCACTAGTGCCCCCCACCTTATTGTGAATTAGCATCCACATATTAGAGAAAACATTCGGCCTTTGGTTTTGTGGGACTGGCTTATTTTGCTTAGCATGATATTCTCCAACTCCAACCATTTACTGGCAAATGCCATAATTTCACTCTTAGTAATATTCCATTTAGTATATATACCACATTTTCTTTATCCATTCATCTACTGAGGGACACCTAGGTTGGTTCCATAGTCTAGCTATTGTGAATTGAGCTGCTATAAACATTGAGGATGCATAAATTTTTTAACAACAAAAAATAAAACAACAATAATTTTCCAAAATATTCCTATTTCTATATTTGAAAGTCCCAGTTTCTCTACAGTCTCTCCAATAGTTGAGTGGGGTGTGGTGTCAGTCTTTTTATTTTTAGTCTTTCTGGTAGGATTGCAGTATATTTCATTGTGGTTTCAACCTCCTATTAACTATATACATTAGTTATTTATATGCTGCTTAGTCACTCATAAATACTTTTGAAAATATTTGAGGTTTTTTTTCTTTTGTGTGTTTTTTACAAACTGATTTGTTTTCTTCTTATTTAATTGTGGTAAGTATTTATACATTTTTAATATCAGAACTTTGGTCAGATACCTTCTGCCTCTATGACTTTTTATTAATTTCTGTAAGGTTTTGTTTTATATTTAATTCTTATCATTCTTGTGCTTAGAACTTTGTTCTCTAAACATTTTTATGTGATTTCTAGCAATAAGGGAAATGCAAATCAAAATTACACAAAACTTCAACTAAGAGTGACAATTATCAAGAATACAGATAATAATAAACACTGGTGAGGATGTGGGAAAAAGTTATACTCATGCTTTGTTGGTAGGACTGCAAGTTAGTGCAAGCAATCTAGAAAGCAGCTGGAGATTCCTCAAAAAAACTAAGGATAGAACTACCATAAGACCCAACTATCCCAGTTCTTGGTGTATCCAAAAGATCTAAAATCAGCACATTAATAGGGATGTAGCCACATCAATGTTGAGAGCAACACAATTCACAATAGCCAAGCTATGGAACCAGCCTAGGTGCCTGTCAACAGAAGAATGAATAAAGAAATTATGTGTGTGTGTGTGTGTGTGTGTGTGTGTGACATATATGAAATGTGATATATTTGTATATATGTGTGAATATGTATCATATATATATATGAAATGGGATATATATAATATATATCATATATATTATATGTATACACATATATATGCAATTATAAGGAAGAATGAAGTAATGTCATTTTCTGGTAAATGGATGGAACTAGAGACAATCATGTTAAGTGGAATACACCAGACCCAGAAGGAAAGGGTGCAATGTTTTTTCTCATATGTGGAGGTTAGATCAAAATAAGGAAAAGAATGAGAAAAAAGGAAAAGAGTGAGGGGGAGGAATTTCATGGAAACAGAGGAGAGATCAATGGAGCAGAGAAAGTCAATTGAGGAGGAAGGACAGGAGAAGGGAGGAACTGTGGACATGAATCTGCCCAGACTTTCCTATGTACGAATATGAATATATCCCAGTGAACTTCACCTCTCAATATCTCCATAATTCACTGATTCTAAAAAAGTTATAAATACACAGAAGAAAGATCAATAAAGTAGAGTAAAGGAAATTGGGGGAGGGAGAAAGAGAGGGAAAGGTGAGGTATTGAAGTACTAGGAACTAAATTGGAGCAAATTTTATTCCATGTTTATATAATTATGTCAAAATGAGCCCCTCCTTATGTATAACTAAAATTAATAAAAATTCTCATAGACACATGCACACACACAAACATATACACGCACAAATAAAAGAACTTCTATGTAGTAAGAGAAAGCAAATTTCTTAGAGAACAAAATGTACTAATTCTGACTCATTGCACAAATATATTGTCATAAGATATTGTCATTTTCTTCTAGCAGATTTAGGGCTTCAATGCTTAAGTTTATGATCAAATTAATGTGTGGTAGTTTTCAGCAAGCAAATTTTTTACTTCATTCATAACATTTATTTCTAAATATTTTAGTATCTTAATAGTAAATAAAACTTTTCTTAATTCATTTTCAGATTATTTATCTCTGAACAGTATAGTTAATTTTTGCTTATTGGTTTTATATCACACACTATTATTCTAATTGTGTGTGTGTTTGTGTGTGTATTCTTTAGGATTTTCTACATACAAGATGATGTCATATGCTTGCAGAGATACTTTTGCTTCTCTTTTCCAATCTGTATGCTTTTTAATTTCTTTTTGTTGTCTAATTGCCCCATATAGAATCTTCAGTACAACATTAAGCAAAAGCGGTGGGAACAGAGATCCTTCTCTTTTTCCTGGTCTTAGGAGAAAAGCATTCAGTTCTTCACCATCAATCATGATGATAAGCAGATTTATTGGAGATGCCCTTTGTCAGGTAAGGAAGTTCCCTCCTGTTCTTCATTTGTTGAGTGCTATAATCTGGGAGAGAGATGTTGGATGTTGTCAGATGCTTTCTCTGTATTTATGAGATATTATGCAGTTTTAGTCATTTATTCTGGTAAGCTCATATATTATTTTCACTGGTGTGTGTGTGTGTGTGTGTGTGTGTGTGTGTGTGTGTGTATTGACCTTGCATATGCTAGCATGTGTTCTACAACTAAACTACAGTCCCAACCCCTTAACTGACATCTGATATTACCCTGTTCCTGAATTCCTGGGATAAACCTTGTTTGCTCATAGTGCATAGTTCCTTTCACATATTACTTGATTCAGTTTTAAATTTCACTTTTTTTCAGAACTTTGAGTCTATAGTTTTATCATGACAAGTTTAAATGGTTTTGATATGAGGGTAATATTGACTTCATTAAGTGATTTGAGAAGTGATTTTTCTCTTTTCCTCTTCCTTCTCTTCCTCCATCTTTGCCACTTTTTCTTTTAATTTTTTTTAATTTATTCTAATTTGTTCTATATGACAGCAGAATGCAATTGAATTCATATTACACAATTAGAGCACAATTTCTCATGTCTCTGGTTGTACACAAAGTAGAGTCACATCCTTCATGTTTTCATACATGTACTTAGGGTAATGAGGTCCATCTCATTCCACCATCTTTCCTATCCCCATGCCCCTTCCCTTCCTCTCCCTCCCATTTGCCCTATCTAAAGTTTGTCTATTCCTCCCATGCCCCGCCATTCCCATTATGAATCAGCATCCTTCTATCAGAAAACATTAGGCTTTGTTTTGGGGGGATTAGCTTACTTCACTTAGCATTATATTCTCAAGCCCCATCCATTTACCTGCAAATGCCATGATTTTATTCTCTTTTAATGCTGAGTAATAGTCCATTGGTATATATACCACATTTTCTTTATCCATTCATCTAGTGAAGTGTATCTAGGATGGATCTGCAATTTAGTTATTATGAATTGTGCGGCTATAAACACTGATGTTCTTTGCCACTTTTTTTTTCCACTTCTTTTTTGAAAAAGTGTAGGATAAATATGGTAGACATCACTAGTGAGGTATCTAGACCTGGATTTCTCTTTGTGGAAAGACTTTTTATTAAAAGTTCAATTTCTTTACTTACAGAATTTTTTAGATATTAAATTTGAAAACAACAAATGAAAAGATATTAAATTTCTTTTTTATTTAATTTGGCAATGTACAACTTGTGTACATTGATACACCAGGAGTGGGAACCCTTTATTGTAGGACAGGAGCGGTATATATACATTCCACACAGCTTATCTTAATTAACATAAACTCAATACAGCAGTCAACCAATAAGGAATCTCCACACTTAATGGCTCGCTGGCCTAACTTCACAAACCATTCCCTCTGGCAAAATGCCAGGCGCCATCCAGACTTGTTTACAGACTCTAACACTTTCCAAATCACCAATTCCTATGTTTCTGTATTTTTTATATGATTTATTTGCTGTCTAGATGTTGTTGTTATTTTCTTCCTTATATCTTGTCTGTGATCCATTTGCTTATATTTTTTCTAGTTTCTAAATATGAAAATTTAGATTATTGATTCAAAATTTTTCTTTTTCTAAAAAAAAAAAATAGGTGTTTGCAGGTATAAAATTTCTTCTGAAGACAGTAACCGCTACTAGATTTTGTAAGTTTTTTCTATTTTTAGTTTTCATTCATCTCCAAGTATTTTCAAATTTCTCTTGGAATTTTCTCTTGAACTCACTGATTGCTAGAAGGCTATTGTTTAATTTCCACATTTTTATAATATTCTTATTTTTTTCTGTTATTTCAAATTTGATTCCATTGTGATTAGAGAATACACTATATGTGCTTTCATTCATTTTGTACTCACTGAGGCTTACTTTATAGCCTACACCATGGTCTTTACCAGGGAATGTTTTAAGAGTACATTCAAAGAAACGTCTTTCTGATGTTGCGAGGTGAGGTTTTCTGCAGGTAACAGTTCTACTTGATTTATAGTGTTTTGAAGTGTTCTATTTCCTTGTTGATCTGCTTGGTTGTTTCATCCATTACTGAAAGGGAGGGGTAGTTCATCTTCATTTTTAAAGATATCGTTTTTGATGTAGGGTTCTGACTTCACAAACATCTTGTATTTTCTGTAATTTAAAGCTGATACATAGTTTAAATGCCTTTTGCCTTTTGTTGTTTCTGATAAGGAATCCATGCAATTGTTTCTATTCAGACAGTTTGGTGCTCTGTTTTTGAGATTTTTTTCACTTAATCTTCGGGTGTGAGTAGCTTAACTATGTTGGTCCTATAATTATTTTCTTTATATGTTATCTTTTTTTTGTTGTTTGCTAAACTTCCTAGATTTGTTTATATTTTTTCATCCAAAGTAAAACAAATTTTGGGACTATGTCTAGATCCCCCACCTCCTGCCTTCATTCTCTTGCTTTTCTCTCCTCTAGAACTCTAGCTACAGGTTTGGTAGTTCATTTAATATTATGACATGAATATTCGATACTTATTTTTTCTATCTTTTCATTTGTTGTTTTCAAATCTTTTTTCATTTGTGTGTTTTTAGATCTTTAGATATCCATAGGCCTAGCTCAAGTTCACTGTTACTTTCTTATCACATCTCCAATGTACTTCAAACCAACCCAGTCAATTTTTCACTTCAGATGTTTTAGTTTTTCAGTTCTAGGATATTTAGATTTTTTCATGGCTTACATTCCATTGCTAGGATTATCTATCTATTCCTTATGATCAGATTTTGTTTTAAATCAAGAAATATTTTGTAACAGATGTTTTAGAGTCCTTGTTTATAAGCCCAATATTCTGGGTTATCCTGTATTTTACATTTTTTTTTCAAGTTCTGTTTTATGTTTCTTTGCAAACTTCATATTTAAAGAATTCAAAATGATTCTACTGACATTGATGACTTGTAGAGATTGGGATGATGTTATCTTTGCTGAGTATTTTATTTTGACCTAGCAAACAGCTGATGTGCTTGGCCCATGTGCTATATTCTGGCTTCTGGGTGATAGAAAGAAGGCAGATACTTCCATTCTTTTCAGCCTTCTTGCTGTTGTTTTTCACAAGACTCCTTGAAGTTTATTTTTCATTTCTTTGTATTATGTATATCTTATGAGATTCAATAATGAAAGTAATAGAGTAGAAAAATGTATCAGATGCTTTTTGTGAGGTACTGTTAGACCTTCCAGGTATCTCATTGGCATTTCTTTAAGGAAAAGTTCTTCCCTGCACTAAGACAATATGTAAGGTATCATCTTAGAAATCTAGACATTTGAATTTCAGTCATGAGTAAGGAAAATCCAACCAAATCAATATAAGAATATATATTCATAGGTTTTTGTAATTTAGAAAGCCAGGAGGCATCTATGCTTCCATATTATATAAAAAAGAAGCCAAATGAAGGATATTCAGCACCCTGAGAGATGCAGAAATGACAAAGACAGCTCAAAGGTGCTCTTTGAAGTAATCAATTTTCTATATATAGCCTGGTTCCTTATAATCTAACTGCTGGAAGAGTGTTTGGCAAAAATCATAAGTGTTGTTTTTTTGTTTTGTTTTTGTTTTACTAAATGAATGGTGGTGTTGTGTGCTCTGAAAATAGTACAATATTTTTAAAATCTCTTTCAATGCCTCTTTAAACCATAGAAATTTATTTATGGAAAATATGAGCAATTTATTCTTTAATATTTAATATGTTTTATTTTATAGTAAGGGTAAGTAATTTGTTCTTCATTGCTTCATTTTTTTATTCAAAATTTAAGTATGTTTTTATTTCTAATATGCTATTAGACTAATCACATCTTATCTTTTATTAAACCAAAGTATAACAAAACTGATAACTTCCACTAGAAGACCTGTCTTTAAATAATTTCAGTTTAGTCCTCTAATTTCATATTTGGGTAAATTTTCTTTCTGTACAGAATAACAACCAAAACTTTTCTTTAGGGCAACATTTTTAGGTGTGTGTATGTGTGTGTGTGTGGGGGGGGTTGTGTGTGTTTATGTCTGCTTGTATGATATTATTTTTAACAAAAATATCCAAGAAGACACTACTCAGGTTATTTATCAAAGCTGAAATTGATACGTTTTGGCAGGACTTCTCAAGCCAATGAGTTTCTAAACATACAAATCTTCTACCCAAAGCTGTGGTATACCGATATGGTCTCCATGTTACCAGAATCATTTTAGGCATATATTTAGTGCTCCAGTTTCCACTAAGATCTTGTCCTCTTGAGTCATTCTAGAATCGTTAGTCCTCTCTGCTTTGAGCTAGTAAACTAATTTGAATATTTTATCCTGTCTTCATCATGGACTGCACCTATTTCGGAACAGATTACAGATTCCTTTCACCTATGCAATAGGTTCTATGCTTGTTGCCAATGCTGGAGAAAGTGATTTAGTATAAAAGCAAAAGAGAATATGTCTTCCTTTATACTCCCAAAAAAGTCCAAGGAAAGTAGTCTTCAGATTAGAGACTTACCCTAGTATATCCCCTGAACTGGTCCTGGAAGGAGAAAAAAAAAACACAGAAAAGACATTAGAATTCTGAGACTTATGAATTGTTTTTGGATAAGTTTCCTCAATTGAAAACAAACCAGTGATATAAAACCCATCACCAGAATTTTTCACTTTATGCTTTGACCAAGAGGAAAGAAAAGGACCAGAACCCAGAAATGTATAATGAAAATGTATCTTAGAAATACTTCCCATTAAAACAACAATAGAAAACATCCTTTGAACAGGAAGGAGCTAGTCCCACTAGTCCATGACATCTTGGTTTCTGGATTGGCATGGTCTTCTGTATACCTTGCCTATTGTTCTCTCCGTTCTTGTAAGTTGTACACCTACATCTCTCTTATGTAATTACTACCATTTCCTTTTCCAGATGCTTCATTCTGTTTCTGGACTCTATCAAGTTGACTAGAAAGAATTGCCTTGACCTGTGACTCAGACGGAATTCGCTTCCTAGAAGCCCTTTTATGCCTTCCACCTACCTCTTCTACTAACTTGGATTTGCTATATTCCTCATTTTCATACATTTGGCTCTTGGTTTATCCTTGGAAGACATTGTTTTCTACCAAACCTTCCAAGCCAGCTTTGGCTCCCTCTTTTTTTTTTCCCCCAGAAATAACCAACTTAACGTTCCAACATGGCTGTAGCATATGTGGGAGTGACTTGATATCAGCATCACCATCATTAAGACACCATTATCATCATGACTAAAACATCAAAGACTTAGACACTATCCCCCTAAAACCCAATTCACACTCATGAAAATTGACTATAAACAAAACCTCATGAAATTACCTGACAGTTTAAGTTACATAAATTATTCAGAGGAAGGGGAATTAGTTAAAGTTTTCAGAAGTCAGGAGAAATTTCATAGAAAAAAACCTGAAGTTTCTAAATTGTTATGCAACAATTTAATGGAAAAATCAATCAAGCAATGATTTATGAATGCAGGAAAGGAAGGAAATGATGGTTAAGGATGATGGTAGCATTTTGAGCTCAGGAAATTGAGAAAATGGTAATGGCCTTGACAAAAAGACAGTAGTTAGGATAAGATGTTCTTGGGGGTGGGGTTGATGCAGAATTCTGTTTCAGACATGATGATCTAGGGAAATCTAAGTAAATGTACCTGATCAGCTTTTTGAGTCCTGGCACTGGAGAAGGAGATAGACTGGGAATGAGGACCTGAGATTCCCCATAAAAGTGTTAACTGAGTCCATGAAGAGGGGATCTGCCTTCATGAAGACAATGTGGAGAGTGTTAGTGGAACCTAAGTAAAGAGTTTTGAGGAATACCCATGTTTGGTGGGTGATAGTTGTAAAACAGGCAAGGAGAGGAGTAAGATATTTGATGATATCATCCACTGTTAGGACATAAATGATAAGGCAGGTTTTTCAATTCTTGTGAATCTTTGCTGCTTCAAGTCTAAAGATGAGTCCTATGCATGAAAGACTGGGCTGTGCTGACCCAAAGGATATCGGGTGAATGCATAAATGTTTATATTGGGGTATCCCTTGGATTACCCCATTTTCCTTATAAACCTTTATTAATTTTAGACTCTCAAATTGGCCTAGATTCAACCTGGATTTCAGAATTTCTTCTAAGCTAGGAAGAACTAGAACTCCCAATGAACTTTGAAAATCATTGCCAAATGTTCATTATGTGAACTTTTTATATTTATAATTATATGTCTTTTTTATAATGTAGCTTTGTCTTGCATCTCTAGTAGCCAAGTAGCCATCTGTACCTGGTATCTATCTCTTTTGTTTCTCTGTGCTCTAGTTCTTTATTTCCTTTGCTAGAATTATTATGTCATTTGAGGTGATTTTGGTTTGTTTACATTTTGCTGTGGTTTTACATGCACCTCTTTTACAACCTAAATTGGGGATCCATTTAGGAAAGGATCAAAGCAAGCAAGTCATAAAACACACATTTTCTATGACTTACTTAGGAATAATATAATACATTTTACAGTATCTTTTATGTACTTATAATGTACTAAAAGATAATTTTGCAACAGTGCTTCTTAGAAAACAACTCAGTCGCTCTCACCAAGGCCTAATGCTTCAGTAGCAGCACAGGCCATTTGAGAACTATTTGGGGCAGATGAGGAAGAAAGGAAAATCCTCAAATGCCACATGCCCTGCCTACAGATAATGCACAAGAAGGTCCTTCTCCAAGACAGAGAATGAAGGGAACAACTAAGTGTTTCATCTGCATTTTGGATAATGAAGAGCAGGTGGGTAATTAAAAAGGTTGTGTTTCATTAAAGCATGTGTATTAGGTAATATCTGATTTTGAATCTAAAATGCTCAGCCTGCAAAGTATTTTTTTTTCTTTTATGTTGCCTAAGGGAAATAAGTAAACTGAGCTTTGTAAGTAGTCAAATACAATCCATCAAGAGATGAACAAGAATGCTGGTTGGGCTTTTTATCTAACTAAATACAGATACAGAAAGTTAGAAATTTTAAAAGCAGTTTACTGAGACATAGCTGTCATGTCATATAATTTAACTATTTAAGGGTTTACATTCCAGGTTCACAGTACCATCAGAGTGGTGCCAGCAGGATTTTAAACCATTTCGTCACCCCAACAAGACATCCCTTGTTCCTTCGTCATCACCCACCCAAACTATGACTTCACAAGTGGGAATGTCATACTGGTAAGTAGCAAATGTTTTCCCCATTCTACGAGAACGTCACCTTTCTCAGTTATGTAATGGAGTTATCTGCTAAAAGACAAAACATACAAAAAATATAAAATATGTCAACTTAGATGTAGTCCATAGTAGAAGCATCTATTATATGTACATGATAATACTTTTTTTTATTATAAGAGCAATTATTTTCATCATTCTCTCCTTGGAATAACTGACTACTCTGGGTGAATCATCAGGTGATTATAAAACAATGTCATAGCCAATCCCATCAGTATGGGATGAGAGGCTGAAGAGTTAATTCAATGGAGAATTGGATCAGTTATAGAAATGTCCATTGTCGAGTCATAGATTCATCTGGGAGTGGATTACTGTCTCTTACTTAAGAGCCCCTGATGGTCAGGGCTTCCATAGGAACTGCATGCTGTACCTTTGTAATACACTAGAGCTTCCAGAGCAGTGCCCTGCATGCAGGCTGATTCTCTATAAAGGTTATTTCCTGACTGACAGTCTGTCCCTGGATGCCCAGACTCAAAGATTTGCAAATCATTTTAGTTTGTAGCTGCCCCAACGATCAAAGAAGAGCAGAAGAGAAATTTTTTCTTTGAGGTCAGCTTTCAGCTGCTGTAAATTAGTCATGGGTTACAATGGGAAAGTAAAAAGGAGAGTCTTTGTGTAATAAGAAAGTAGGGAAGGTCCAGGCACCCATATATTACTCATGACTGTATCATCTTGGTCATAGGTTTTATCTAATGGATTAAAAGAATTCAAAATGCCAACTCACTGGTGCCAATGTGTTCGTATAGAAACACATTTGTCATGATTAAAACAGGCATTTACACAAAATTTGTTTTATGGCCAACACTGGGAAATTAAATATCCTTTATAGTACATAATCATTTTGTTCTCTGTATTATTCTGGGTAACTATAATTAAACCATTGTTAAGTATCAGAAATACCCAGGGAAAGAGGAAGCGATAATGTGGTTGGGAAATGGCATAAGACAGATAAATAATGAAGCTTAGTAGATAAGAAGTAATAATGTCACCTTCATTTTTTATTACTATTTTTGCATAGACAGAATATTCACTTCACCTCCCATATCATATCCTCTCAGAGTTAACAGTGGTAATCAAAATTCTGATGGATAAAAGAGCCACGTGAACTTTGTTCCTTAGATTTCTATTAAAATAATGAAATTTTATGCCTTTCATTTCCAAACTGGTTTGGTTACTGAAAATTCTGTATATAAATTTGGGTGTGGAATATTTAACCTGAATAGCAATTGGAATCAAAAGGAAATTATTCTGATTTCAGATTTGACTCCTTTATTTCAGAAATAAACGTTTCTACAATTTCCAGAATATAAGATTTTTAATTAAAAACCCATGCCATGCATTCAATGGCCATATAATAGACTGAATAATTCCAAATTGCTTGGATGAGTATTCTGAGGTTTCATTCTGATAGACTTGACCATAAAATAGATTCACTTTGGCAGAATGAACAAATGAATGTTTAGTCTCAACACCAAGCCTAAAATAAATAGGCTAGGGCAAAACTAAAGATTTACATGTAATGAGAATTTTCTTACTTACTGAATTAGCCTAGTGCCTGCATTATGGATTCCAGAGAACTTTAATTTTTCTAATTCTCTTAGCAGTTACAACATTTTTAATTACCTACTTAATGCCTCTCTTGCTGAATGGATCATAAATTTCATGAGGGCAGAGATCACATTGGTCCTATATATCTGTCCTTTGTGCTATATATAATCTCAAGCACCTAGCACAGTTTCAGACACACAAATAAAAGCAAAGAATATTGGTTGAATGAATATATAAGTGAAACTGACTTTATGTCTTACTCTGACATGTTTAGTGTTGTGAAGACCAGGTGACATCCTAGCAGAAGGTAAAACTCTATGGAGAATGGAGCCTTAATGCACAGGGTATGAACAGTGCCTAAATCTTTATGAATATGCAATAAATATTGACAACACAAGTTTAAGCCTCAGGGAAATGGTGAACAGCTGTCAGTAGAATAGATAATGGCCACATATTTAATCAATTTACATTATGAGCAGTTCAATGCAAGATCAATGTGTTCGCTGAGCGAACATACATCTATAATTTAATTTAGGGGTGGCATCATGCTTGGCACTATTAGTTTGAAGCCTTTTAAGTAATTTTTGTACCTAATATATAGGGGAATATTTTATTCCCATTGCATGAGTATAGGAACATGCTTCACTCTGAAAATGAACATATTGTTCTCACACCACAAATTAAGAAAAGTTTTGTTTCCTGAAGTTTTTCAACGAACTCAACCTTTAATGTCATCTGCATTCAGATGTACAATACCTTATAAAAAAAGAGGACTGATACTTGGGTTTTAACTCAAATTGCAAAATTGTATGTGATCAGCATTAGTATCTATTAATGATTAAAATGTATATTAAGATGATTTATAAAAATTTTTTAAAAACAAAGCTTAAAATTCCAGCTCAGATTTGTTACTTATTTCTAAAATCACTGGAAAATTAGGTAAAAATATTAAATAAATATAAATATGTGAAGAATTAGGCACATTTTAAATAACAAGGCTTTAAAATGAACCCAGCTAATTAATTCTAACATAACTAGAAAAATTAGAGAAAAATACTGTTACCCTAAGGATTTTAGTAAGTGGTGTCTAATACCATCTTACTATAGAGGATTGATTTTTATTTTAATGACAATTAATTTCCTCTTCTATGATGGAGGAGAAATCAATAGCTAAACTCAGATATCCACCAAAATTCATGGAATTTTGCTTACATATCTATTTATTACAACTGAATAGCATAGCTTTTATGAGAATAGTTTGAAACACGTAAATCTGTGGACTGGATTGAAATGTTCTTAGCCTACCGATCCAGTCAAAATACTGACAAACACTGATCATGTTAATTCTCAACTTTAAATTGTTTGCTGCTCCCAGAACCAAGCTGTTGTCTGCTAGCCGACCTCAAACCCTGAGGAAGGCATGCAAGGACAGCCACAGGTTGAACACCTTTACCCTCTGTTACTTCAGCCTGTTCTCTTTGTCCAAGCTCTCGAGGTTTGAACAGCTTCTCACTTTCAAAAACTCTCACATACAGGCACACATCTCTGTCCCTTTGACAAAGTTCTTCCCATTAACCTCTGATCAAATTCTTACATGAAAACTTAATTCAAATGCCATTTGTTCCTTGAGCCCCAGCCCCACCCCCGTGGTGCCCAGTTTGATCTCTTTCCCCTGCTCCATGGCTGGTTTTACACTTCTCGGTTTGGATGACAGTTATTTATCCTTCTGTGTTTCTTACAGAATGAATTTTACCTAAGTTCAGGGTGCAAGTCTTAGAGGATTTTTATATATCCCAGTGCCGTCCAGGTCTTCAGTTCATATAATTGTTAACTTTCAACCATCTAGTGACACTCAAGGATTCAGGAGCTCAGAGATGTTTTCCGAACAATCCAGTTCAAGGAACCCAAGAAATAATTGTTCCAGCATTCAATGCTTCTGGTATGCTTACTAAGTTGTATTTAGCCTGGAATATAATGGCCAGGATGTCCTATTCCACTTCTTCCTGACTTCCTATGTTCTCTTCTCAGCTGTACTTTCTGTGGCAGTCTTCCACATCTCTCCTGTCTTACCAGTTTTCTCAAAAAAAAAAGACCTACTTTCACATCAGTATGACAACTCATAGGCTTTGTTTAACATCATTACTAACTGTCTGAAATACATGTTAATTAAAGTTGCTCATGATGCTAAATGGAATATTTAGAATTCACAAGTGAGAATGAAAAGGAATATGTAAGGGTCTGAAGAGGTTAGAAATGTGTTCTGGAGAAAAAAAAAAAAAAAACTTCATCTTGGACACATGGAAACCAATACCTTTGGAGAAAATTAAGCAGAAATTTGACTGTTTTGCATGTGTTAAGATGGAGGAAAAGTTTACAACTCTTTGAGGTGCCATATAAACACCAAGACTTTATTAAATTTAGCAAACTCATAATGGTTCCTATTAATGAAAAAAATTATAGGCAGATCTTAGAGCATATTATATTCATTAGGACCTATTGTTTGGGGTCAGAAACTGGGAAATGGTATCCACCCTGGTAAACAGATTGGGAAGCTTTTAACCTAAAGAATTATGCGATTTGTTCAAGGTCACTGGAAGAGCCATTGACTCCTATTCTTAACAGATAATTACTAAGATTGAGTTTAAATATATCCACTAATTGCAATTGCACATTTGCCTGGTTTCTTTCTTCCATTTACTCAACAGGCTATTTAGAAACCAGCAATATCTTTTCCTCAGATCTAATTAAAATTTAGCATGACTACAGCTTAATCTACCTCTTCCAAGTTGTTGCTGGACTTTCCTAAACTGGCGAATTACTCCACATGGACTTGAAGACAAAGGAATTGAAAAGGATGTTAATTTTGAGATGTTGGATGTGATGTTCTTGCTTAGAAAAAGTGCTGGTTATCTCTTGTGAGGGAGTAGCACCTTGTTACTTCACACCATTTAAGGCTTTTGGACCATTTAGAAATGCCTACATCCAATGGGGAAATGGGAAGGGCTCAGTGTACATCTCAGAACAAAGCTCTCTAAGTTCCAGGAGTTATTATAATTTCCAAAATGAAAATATTATGTCCTATATATGCTCAAGGAGAAAAGAATAAACTAGTCTGGCATAGTGGTGAATACCTGTAATCCCAGCAGCTCTGGAGGCTGAGGCAGGAGGATCCCAAGTTGAAAGCCAACCTCAGAAATGTAGCAAGACCCTAAGCAATTTAATGAGACCCTGTCTCAAAATAAAATATAAAAAAGACTGGGGATGTGGCTCAGTGGTTAAGCACCTCTGGGTTCAATCTCCAATAAAACAACAAAAAAAATAAATTATAATAATGGTCAATGATTTTATATGCCCAGAACTTTCTAGATACCAAGAGGGTCCTAGTTTGATCTTTCCTGATCGTGCAAGTTACAGCAGTCACCATCTTCCCCTTATTCTCTTATTTCTTCATTGTTCTTATCACAGTCAGTAATGGTATCATTCAGTTATTTGTTTATTTTTGCCTGGGCCCATTATGATAGAATAGAACCAAATGCTCAGCTATGTTATCCATGACTATATTTGCAGTGATTAGCACAGAACTAGTATGTACTAAATACACAAATATTCACTGAAAGAACAAGTGAATAAATATTTCTTGCATCTGTACATGCACATATCATTATATTTTAGATAGTGGGCTGTGTGAAGTGTAGCACTATTCTTTCCTCTTCTGAATTTGTACAATGTTAAGGGGGAAAGAAGTGCATTTCCCCCCTATAATCAACCCATAAAATGGTTCAGTTATGTTCTCTTTGTCTGAGTGACATCCTTTTTTACATGTAACAATTTTAAAATGGCTGGGGAAAGTATATTTCCATAATGTTTTGTTCTTTTATTTCAAGAAAATGTTAAGGCAGGTTAATTGACGTTGCAAAGGCTAGGATATGAGGCAGAATTAAATGAGATTCCAAGTGCTCATTTTAGTTTCCAATTTTGTTTAAAAGATATAAAACTCCCACTGCTCTTGTGTGCTGGGGCAGCAGGCAGGAACAGCCTTGCTAACTCACTTGGGTCATTCCACACACACATGCCCACACTAGCCTGCTTGCTCCATCCCCTTTCTTTATACAGCCCAAGAGGACGTTTTAAAGCATAAATGGTGGCCAACCTACACTTGATCTACTATTTGGAGAAGAAATCTGTCCACTTTTGATTATATAATTTTTTCCCAGGAGTGCCCCCCATTTTTTGTAAAAAGAAGTAAGAAAAAATTTAAAAATAGCTATTTGAAAATATTTCTCATGAGCAACTTTTTCTTACATTGGTTTTTAATCAATCCACACTATGAAGTTAAACAAGAGAGCTTCATTCATTCATCATTCAATATCTGTTTTTTTTTCTAAGTAGCAGACACTGTTCTAGATAAGGACTCCTACAAGCTTGCACTCTGCAAATAAAACAGAATCTTAGCATACAAGAACAACTCCTAAAATATGGGTGGTCTCATTAAGAGTTGCCATGTGAAGTAAGACTGGCAGGCCAAGATCCATGGGCACAGCATTTCAAATGTGTCTGAGAAAAGGCTGGAAGTAGAATAAGGTGCAATATATAGAGAATAGGCCATGGGGAAGCAGTATGAGGATTTCAGTAATGGTATTTCTTATGTGACCATGATTTTATAATATAGCTAATTGCAATTTGTTGACTTCTTTCTTTTCCTGTTTCTGATTCTGTTCTAGTAGTCAGGTTCTTTTTTTTTTCCCCCTTTGGTCACTTTGACTGAAAGACCCAACAAGAACAACTTAAAGAAGAAAAAGTTTATTTTGGTCCCAGTTTCAGAGGTTTCAGTCCATAGATGACTGACTCCATTGCTTTGGTCCCAAAGTAAGGTCGAATATCATGGCAGAAAGGATGGGAGAGGAAAACAGCTTAGAACATGGCAAACCAGGAAACAAAGATAAAATTCCACTCAACCAGGACAAAATATAAACCTCAAAAGCATACCTAGTGACTTACTCCCTCCATCCACACTCTACATACCTACGGGTACCTACAGTTACTGTGCAGTTAATCCACCTGTGTGGATTAATTCACTGATTAGATTAAGGCCCTCATAACCTCATCTTTTCTCCTCTGAACATTCTTGCATTGCCTCACATATGAGATTTAGGGTGATACTTCATATCTAAACTATACCAGATACAAAGGTAGTTTGGTCATATGCTTACCTAACATGTTATGCAGAGCATTTGGCTCAATAAGATACAGATGGTTTCATAATGAATTACTAGGGAAACTACGTAGTCCCTGTACTTTATGCTTTTAATATCACCAGAATCTTTTCAGATACTTTTTTTTTCAATTAAGCCTTTCCCTTTACTTCCTGCTAATAGTGTGTTGATATAGTATAATAGCTTTTTTGCAGGAGTACTATTAACAAGTATTACAGTGTGGGCTTGAAGGAAATAAAAACTTTATAAATAAAATAAGAGATTTTGCAAAAGTTATCCAATCAAACTCTCTTTTACATGTCTCTCCAATATTTACAAAAATATTGTTAAGCATATCAATTTCTTGTGTCTCTGTAGGGATTCAGGAGCATACACACCTCCATCTGCGGGGTGGATTAGTGACTCAAAAACATTATTCTATTAGAATAAAAAAGACATTAGCAATATGAAGATATTAACTTATCTGTACCCAAGTAATTTCCTTTCAAATATAGCATAAGAGTTACTCATTCATCTTAGTGGAATATAAACTTCACATTTCACAGGAGGTCTGAGCACTTCAGGGGCTACATTATCCTTTCCCCTCTATTCCCCTTCAAATCAAGAGGTTCTCTCATGTCTTTAAGTATGCTTAGGTTTGTTTTTGTTTTCATTTTTGTTTTTATGATTGTCATGTGAATGCATACTAACAAAACCATTCATCACAATTAATTCTATCATATAAATATTGTGGAAGGGGTTTGTAGAAAATTAACATTAAGTAAGGACCATATCCTCTGTGATGCCATGCTAGTTTTATAGACGAGAAAACCAGGTTCAGAGCAATGGCTTACTCAGGGTCACTGAATAGCTCTGCTAAGTTGGTTGCCATTGTTTTCCAGTGTGAGGAAGAACTTGTAAATAATTTTATTCAAAAATGGGATCATGATAGTTTTTAAACTCTCCTGAGCTAAGAATTCAGGGCTTGCACTTTAGTTTTGGGAGACTGGAAGCCTCACCTCCTCTTGTAGAACCTCTGTTTACCATTCTATATCCTACTTACTTTTCCTTTCCTCTATCCAACTCTGAAAAATTCTTGACATCAGTAACTTGTAACTGCTCTTTCCCAAGGGTATTTGTGTTCTGGTCTTGCCTTTGTGGAAGAATTAAAAGTTTTGCATTTTCACAAGAAATTTTAGGAACATTGGCATCAGCAGATTGACTGCTATATTTAATTTTAGGCCCATTGCCCTTAATATCATTCTATATTGGTAAGTATAACATTCTGCTAGAATTGATCTTTATATAATAAAGCAACTTCATGACTATTACTTCACCATCAAATAATTATGCTATTCCTTTTCTAGATTTACTTGCCAAAATATTGAACTATGGGAGAAGACAATTTTTTTTAAATAAAAAGAAATAAAATCCAACACTCTAAACCAATATGCATTAAATCCAGGGTGCACATGTGAGTCTTTATTATCTCAACATTAATTGTACAGACAGGTGTTCAGCATCCACCATTTTCAAACAGCCCTGGGGATTTTACCAAAACAAGAAACTTGGACCCATGTAGCTTACAATTCATAAGGAGACACCATCATATAAACACATATATTATGCAATGTATTAAAATTAATATTGTAAATATTAAGAACAATATAGGTATTGTAATTTACATTTAGGCCTCCCAGACATTATATTTTATCTAGGAAATTGTCAGTAGAGCTTTACCAAAGATTTTAGAAGCTGGATATTTTATAAAGGTCAGAATAAGCTATTTCTCCAATGTCCAAGTAGACTTTATTAAAGATTTTATCAACATTTTTGGTGGAACAAAATATTTTTAAAGACAGTTTTCTTTCATTAGATGTTGCTGAAAGAGACAGAGATGGGGCAAAGACATTAAAATTATTATACAGACAACATGAAGGTCTAAAACTGTCCTGACTCAAAGCATTATTCCCATGGCAAGATCTATATAAATAGATTTTGGTTCTACCTTTAGTGGTAAACAATAAAGCTTATGACTTTTTTTAATATAGAGTCATTCTGGTTGTTGGCACAGTTGGGAAAATCTGCTATTAGGTTTTATTGGGATAAAAAGTTTGCTTTGATAATTGCTGCATGGACTATATGTGCTGTATTAAGAATTTCAGTGTTGAACTTAATATTTTTGTTGTCTCTCTTCTTGCCAAAACATGAAACATACTGTTTTTAATATACATCTATGGTTAGATAAGTCATTTATCCTGAGAGTACCAAGAAGGTCCAGTTGATAAAATTTCACTCTTCTCTTTAGATTTAAAAAGGATCTTCAAATATATCCCATCCAGCCTTTTCATTTTTCAGATCAGAGAATTGAATTCCAGTGATTTAGGATATACTGGCCATGGTGACACAGTCATTAGAGACAAATCCAGAAACAACCTGGGTAGTTCTAGTCCCATATTCTTTCCACTACAATCAATGATTCATTCATGAATTTTCAAGGGCAATTGTGAATTATTTACTTTGAATTTCTGTATTCATTGTCAGCTTCTAAAATACTGTGAAAACAAAAGACTAACCAAATCTTCCACAATGAAACAACTGAATTTATTTTGAAGGGGTTTAAGTCTATCACATTTCAAGATATGCTTGAAACAAGTTGTTGTATCTAAAACTTGGCATTGGTCTTCTAAGCAGCTAATTTGGTCTTAAAATTGGCTTTACTCTTCTATGCTACACTAAGAACACTGAATTGACCTTTCTTAATGACCGTTAGGATTATCTTTTTTTAAAAAAATAATAGAGTGGAGCTCTGTCTTTTTCAATCTGGAAATATTAAGAGAAGATGAACACAAAAACGTGATTTCTAAATACTGTGGATATAAATCTCAAGGGGAAAGTTGGGTTAGCTTTATTTCCTTAAAATTTTATTAAAAATTTGATTCAGTGATTATTGAAACACAAAGGATCTGTATATACTGTAACACAAAATCATAATTTAGATTTTCCATGTTGCTTTACTTATTCTGTAACTAAAAATATAGCGTTTACTGCTGTTAGAAAGTCCCTTTTAAGCTTACCACCCAAAGAGAACTTATATCAATCAGTTGTACTTTTTGCCCCATTTTTATTTTAGTTTATTTATATCTCTCCTTATCCCTTAACCAAGTCTGTACCAGCCCATGTACCAATTTGTATATCGTTTTTCACAACCATTTGCCTATTAAGTACAAATACTTTTTATCTATCCCTAAATATAATTAAAATACGTAATTTTAATTTTGTCATCTTTTGGATATTATGATAAATTATTTAATTACTTTTTCTTTTTAAAAATATTTAATTTTTAGCTGTAGTTAGACACAATACCTTTATTTTATTTATTTATTTTTATGTGGCGCAGAGGATCGAACCCAGGGCCTTTCACATGCTAGGCAAACACTCTACCGCTAAGCCACAACCTCAGCCCTCAATTACATTTTTGTTTTAAAAAAGTTTTGTAATAATTTCTTATAATTGCTTATAATAGCTCACAATACTCTGGCAATTTTGATATAACAAAAATCAGTCCTTAGAAAGAATTTACTAGGAGATAAACATAATGCTAACTTCTCTATGTGTATAACTTTATTAATTCAGTTAAACAATATGATATACATACAATAATTTCTATTTTGCAATGATTCAAGGACTTAAAAAATAAATATCTTGCTCAAGATCGAACTACTAAAGGTGAAAATTGATATTAAGACTCCAAAATCAAAATCCAAGTTCTTAATCATCACTATAACACTCCCACCTGGATATTTCCTCTGTTGGGTACTTTCGTATCTGTTTCCTGTTTTTAGATTGATGTGGTAGCTTTTGCTTATTTTTTTTAAATACCTGATACTTAATACTATTTTACATAGATTTTCGATTTTATCTTCATATTACTTAATACTACTGTCACATAGATTTTCCACTCTATCTTCATATTACACTAAATCCAGACTCATTGGCTACATTTCCAACTTGTCAGGATTTTGGTAATTTTTATTAGTGCAGTTTGTTAACAGCAGAGCCATGTTGCCTCCTTGTCCCCCTCCCAATAAATTGGGCTGTTTTTAAGACCAAATAAATTTGGATGAATTTTAGGTTCACTTTGTTAAAATTTCAAATATTTCTACTTGGGAATTATATTGATTCTAGAAATTAATTTGAGAGCAATGAACATTCATTTCTTTGATCAACTTAATTATATCAAATGATTTCCTACTATGTGTCAGACATTGCTCTGTGAGCCAGCTCTCCAACAATGAATATTGCAGACAAAATTCCCAGTGACTCTAGAGCTTACACCCTTGTTGTGAGATACCAAAATAAACGAGTACACAGCTATAATATATAGTTTGTCAGGAAGTAATGACGATTATGTTATCTGAAAATAATGAAAAAAATAATGAAGATTTTACTTCTTTGCTTTAATAATTATATTCTTTTTTTAGGCTTTTCTGAAGTCATCCAATTCTATATTCTAGAAATGATGTTGGTACCCTACTGCATGAAGGACAACCTTGAACTTATTTTTTTTCCCCTTTAAATTCTTCTCCTGTGGTAAAGTACTCATATAGTAGGCATCCAAATAGATATGTGTGTCCCTGTAGGTTTGTTTGCATTTGCTAATGATTAGTGATATTGGACATCTTTTCACATGCTTGCTGAATTTGTAATCAACCTGACTTTTTAAATAAATTGGAACATAGCCACTACCATTCACTTTAAGCTTGTCTATGTCTGCATGTGCTGTTTTGGCAGAGTAAAATAGGTCATATGGCTGCAAAGCCTAAAATATTGCTCCTGTTACTGAAAAAATTTTGCCTGCCCCTGCTATAGAATATACATATAGATTTTTGGAACTAGCTGTACCATTCACAGAAATCACTGGCAAGAAGTGTTAAAACACTGACTGCTGCTCTCTACCTCCTGAAGTTCTGGACTCAGTGGGAATCAGGTGAGGATCACGTTATAAATATTTAACAAATTCCCAGAAGATGCTCATACTGCTGGTTCCTGGACCAGCGGATGAGAAGTTTTGGCCGAGGACCCTAAGGGAATGATAGATAATGGTCATGGTGGATATCCTTATTTTATTCTTAATTTGATTGGAGATGCCTCTATTTGAAACACTGATGAAGACTGATTGATGTAAGATAGATATTTAAAAATGTGAAAGAAGAATTCTACTTCTGTTTTATTCAGTGCTTTTGTGTTTTCTTTTTAGTAAGTCAGGAATAGACATTTAGGATTTATCATAATTTTGAGCACCAATCAATTTTTGAAATAAAATCTATTTTAATGCATCACCTTTATATGAAAGTGTGTGTGTGTGTGTGTGTGTGTGTGTGTGTGTGTGTGTGTTGAACAGGTGGTTTTAACCTTCCCCTTTGTTTGACTAATCATCAAATGGGTTGCTTCTTGTCCTTGGGCTCCTGATATCCCTTTTACTTGTGATTTTTCCCTGTCTCTTTGATATGTGAAACTTTCTACAGTCTCTTGCCAGTTTTACAGACCTGGAAAATGTTTGTCAAAGACAGAGGAATTTTTTTAAAATGGGACTATCAAGAAAGATAGTGCCCCTGTCTCCCAGTGTCTATGGGAGGATAGGAACCCACCCTTGACAAGTACCAATTAGCAAACAGAGGTGGCCTAATCACAGTGATGAGCACAGTGATGTGCCCTTCATCCTCTGCTGCTTTTTTAGTAGCTCATACCACGGTTTAAAAACTCCAAGCTTTTGTTTCTTTCCACCACCATGGTCTTAGATAAAGACTAAGACCTTGACTGTTATCCTCCATTCAGTGCAATTGGTATTGATACATAGGTACACAGTACACAGACATACACACACATACATACATGGCTTTGACTTATTTTTTCCTTTAGTGTCTATGCATCCAATTGTATAAGTAAAAAATGTCTCAAGGCTACTAAGCATTTTCACCAAGTTGAAATAACAGTCATTTAGCATTCTTATAATATTAAAGAGCAAATTTTGAACATCTTATGGTATTTTGACCCAGGTTATATAACACAGAAATTCCATTTTCTTTTAAGAGCTTAAGATATTTCGTTAGAGCCAGTGTGGTGGTGCATGCCTACAATCCCAGAGGCTCAGGAGGCTGAGGCAGGAACATCACAAGTTCAAGGCCAGCCTTGGCAACTTAGTGAGACCCAAACCAATTTAGCAAAACCCTGTCTCAAAATATACAAAATAAAACAAAGAGTGCTGGGGATGTTGCTCAGTGAGTAATCACTCCTAGGTTCAATCCTTGGTACAAAAAAAAAAAAAAAAGATATTTCATCTGAAAATATATCTGCCTCCAGACTCTCAACTGAAACACTGAAACATTTTTTTTAGACCTTCATACTTGTGGTTATAGATCTTTTCATTTCCATCCTACTATCTGTAGGTGTCAAATTTGATAATTATTATTATTTCCCCAAACACCAATTTTACAGAGTGGTAAATATTATTTACTCGTGACTTGCTTTATGACCCTCCTATTTTAATCCATATTTTGTGTTTACATATTTCTTGTCTTTTTAATGTTATTGAACTTGTCATAGATTTAACCATTTGACAGTTCTCATTGCATGTTAATTAGTCCCCTTCTCCTTTACAAAGAAATAGTACTTATTTTTCCTAATGCACAACTATTTTCATATCTGTTTTATTTTCTTTCTCATTTTAAAATTTTATTTTCACAAAGCCTCTTTAAGTTGTCAAGATTTGAGTACATTTAAAACAGAACCTGGCTTTTATGGAACACAGTTATAACACATAGACTTGCTTTTTATCAATTTACACTAAAAATACAATTTTTATTTTATATTAAATCTGCAAAATTCAGAAATTTGATATGGGCCTTTTTATTGTTACTGTTGTTTGTAGAATTATTAGTGTAATGTTATGTCTTTAATGGAAACCATATGCTTTGTATTTTTGATATTTAGCTTTAATATATAGCCCACATTTTATACCATATAAAAGCAATTTCATTCTCAAAAAATGTGCTTAAACAATTTTAATGCTGAATTGAGGAATAAAAATGGTGGTTCAGGGGATAACAGTCTACAGCTGCTCTGAAAGAATGAATTAAATCAACAGTTCTGCAGCAGCAATAGAGGTAAGAAATGGGGAAAAGCAGGAGGCAAATCAGTGAGCTAACATCATACTAAATAAAGAAAAACTGAAAGCATTTCCCCTAAAATAGAGAACAAGATGTCCACTCTAACCACTCTTATTTAATGAAGTACTTGAAACTCAAGGCAGAGCAACTAGGCAAGAGAAGAAAATCAAAGAGATACAAACTGGAAAAGAAGTCAAATTATCTGTTTGCTGATAACATGACCCTATAATTAGCATATCTGAAAAACTCAGAAGACTTTCAGAGCTAATAAAAACATTCAGCATAGTAGTAGGATAAAAGATCAACATGCAAAAATGAATAGCTTTCCTACACTTCAATAGTGCATAGGCTGAGAAAGAAATCAGGGAAACCATTCCATTCATAATAGCCTCAATACATATATACATACATACAAGCATATGTAAAATAACTGGGAATAAGTCAAACCAAGAAGGTGAATAACTCTATAATTAAAATCACAGAACATTAAAGAAAAAAAATTGAAGACAACCTTAAAAGATGAAAAGACCTCCCATCCTCCCATAAATATTGTCAAAATGGCCATATGACCAAAAATCTACAAATTCAATGCAATTCCCATCAAAATATCAATGACATTCTTTACAGAAATATAAAAAAATCACTCTGTCTCAACAGATGTGCAAATCTAGGACTCTGAAATCATATGGAAACAAGTAAACAAGTACTAAAATTTATATGGAAGAAGAAAAGACTCAGTATAGCCAAAGCCATTCTGAGCAATAAGATCAATGTTGGAGGCATCACAATACCCGATCTCACATTGCACTATAGAATTGGAGTAACAACCAACCAACCAACCAAACAACAACAACAACAACAACAAAAACAGTATTGTATTGGCATGAAAACAGACATGAAGACAAATGGAATAAAACAGAAGAAACAGAGAAAAACCTACATTGACATAGCATTTTAATGCTCAAAAAAGATGCCAAAAAACATATATTGGAGAAAATAACATTTTTTTTTTTTTTTACAAATGGTGCTGGGAAAACTGGATATCCACATATAGAAGAATGAAAATAGGTCTCTATCTTTCACTCTGCACAAAAATCAATTCAAATGGATAAAAAACTTAGGAATCAGACCAGAAATTTTTCCATCTTCTACAAAAAAAAAAACAAAAAACATGGGGTCATGATTCCAAGGTACTGGTTCAGTCACCAACTTTCTTAACAAGACCCCTAAATCTCAAGAAATAAAGCCAAGAATAACAAGTGGGATTCTTTCGAATTGAAAAGCTTCTACACAGTAAAGGAAACAAGAGTTTGAAGAGAAAGCCTACAGAATGGAAAACAAAAAAATGTTTGTTGGCTATTTTTCTGATGGAGAATTAATATCCAAAATATATAAAAAACTCAGAAAACTTAACACTAGAAAAACAAATAACCCAATCAGTAAATAGACAAATGACCTAAACAAATAATTCTAAAAAAATATAAATATGTGAAAAAATGCTCAAGATCCTTAGCAACCAGGGAAATGTAAATCAAAACTACACAATCCATTTCACTTCATTTAGAATGGCAATCATCAAGAACACAGTTAACTGGTGAGGAAATGGGAAAAACTACACTCATTTATATTTGATGGGATTGTAAATTAGCCCAACCAACTTGGGATGCAGTGTGCGTGTTCCTCAAAAGATTAGTAATGGAACCACCATAAAATTCAGCTATCCCATTCATTAGTATTTATCCAGAAGAACTCAAATCATCATGCTACAACAATATATGCATACTAATGTTTATAGCATTGAAATATACAATGTCAAAATTATTGTATCATCCTAGGTATCTGCCAACAAATGAATTGGTAATAAAATATGATATATATAGCAATGGAACTTTATAAAGAAAAAATGAAATTATGTAACTTGATAGTAATTGGATAGAACTGGAAAGCATCCTGCTAAGTGAAATAAGCCAGATTCAGAAAGTCAATGGCCGACTGTTTTCTCTCATGTATGGAAGCTAGAGGGAAAAAAAAAAAAAAAAAACATAAAATAGGGATTTCACAAAATGGAAGGGAGACCAATAGAGTAGAGGAAGTGGATAGAGAGGAAGGGAGGATGCTAGGGCATGGGGAAGTACTTGGGAATGATATCTACTAAATTATGCTAAATCCATGTCTGAACATAATACATCATACACACATATATACATACATACATACATTTATATACACATATTACTATATTGCACTAATTAAAAAAATAATAATAAAGGAAGGGATATCAGTAAAGTACAGGAAGTAGATCAGGGGGAGAGAAAGGGAAGGTACCAGGGAATTTAAAATTATGTTATGTGTATGTACAAATATGGCATAATTGGTCCCACTATTTGGTATAATTATGATGCACCCCCCCAAAAGTAATTTGAACTCTAAAATGTGTTAATTCTACAGAGTTGCTTGGATTTTTGAACCTCAAAATATTCCTTCTAAATATGAACTAGATTTTTTTAAAACTGGACTGAAATGGTAGAAAGTCTGTTGCCTGTTTTAACTAAGGTCTGACCAAGTACATTTGCCATTCAGCCATGCTCCAGACTGGAGAAACTGATTCCCCTCTCTTTTTCTCTATTGTTTCTTACTGCAGTGTAATACCCACCATACTTCTTTTTATTGGTTTGTAACTTACTTATTTTGTCTATGAGGGAAGGAAGAGGCACTCTGAAAATAAATGTCTGTTTTTTTTTTTTTAATGAAAGTGAGTAAATTTGAGGGAAACTTCCTTAGGAAGTCTATTTTCTATGTCCAATTTGAAGCTAATAGCTGTGGTCTAGAGTCAAAGGAGAAGGAGCTTCTTTTGTAGCATGAGTACTTTTTCTCTTATGTTCAGTTTCACTCACTGCCTGTTTGTAGTGGAACAAGAATTTTTACTGGAATCCCTATTGGGAGATCAGTATGTAACTCTTGACTCATATTTACTTGATCCATATTATTGAATTTAGGGAAATAGATATTTCATATATCATTATCATTTATGACGTTTCCCAGAGAGGTAATGACTGTTAAGTTATTAGAGTTTGAAGGAACTTCTTGTAATCAGTTTGTCTTTTGAATAGAAAAAGAACCATGTCTGCTCCCCCTAAGCTGTGGCAAATTGATGAGAACTATGATTGGCTACCTTTATTGCAAGCAAATCTGCAATTAGTTCCATAGGCCATTTTTTCCTACACCATAAAGGTTGTTCTGAGTGATCATTTTGGAACTAATAAAATATGGTTACTCTCCAAATCACACTGACATGAGGATTCTTGGCAAGAAGAACCATGAAATGATGCTTTTTTGGGAGGAGTGGGAGGGGGTGCCAGGGATTAAACTCAGGGGCACTTGGTCAATGAGCCACACCCCTAGCTGCTGGGATTATAGGCATGCACCACCTCGCCAAGCCAGCATGGTGGTTTTTTGCATAGTAGAAACTGATATGAAAGCAGCTAGTCTCAAAGACCATAAATGTTGGCTAATTAACTAAAGTATAATCTTGTCTCAAAATTCACATTGCAAAAATATTACTTCATACAATAATTCTTACACATTGTATATTTAAACACATTCTTCAAAAACTTGCAAAATGAAAAGAAAAATATTTTATTAACAGGTCCCAACTTATAAATAAAATCATCCTGGGAACCCTTGAAACAGAGTTCCATTTTAGCTTTCTAGCATTTTCAAAGCTATAATCATTGCAAATTGTAGTGAGTTTTGCATTATAACATAGCTTTTATATTTCTGTGCTTTTAATATTTTAGCAAAATGGTTGATTTATTTTACTTATGTAAAAGTATATAAAATTGTATTTTTAGCACTCCTTTACATTTTAAATGTCGTTTTTTGACACACAGAGATATGAGTTATACACCCAAAGAAAATAAAACTATAAAAAATATTGAGGACTTTTAGCCAGATACCAGTGGTCACAAAGGAATCTGAGTCAATTTTGCTCTCTTGAGTTAAGAGCAAATACTAATAGGATATACTTGATCCAAATAGAGGTATTTTCTTGATGACATAATCAGAAGAGGTAGAGAATGTAAGGAAGAAAATTTAGTGAGGCCCTAGTCTACTTTCCACCATATGAACTAATGTAATATAAGGTTATACAAAGGCATTCTGCACTACCTGCAGTGGAGAACCACCCAGTTAGGAGGTGGAATCTGCTGAGCATCATCAGAAAGAGGAAATGAAAAGAAGCATGATTGGCATATTCCTGTGCCAGGCAGGGGGAAAATGAGGGAATCAACATGAACTTGAACCATGGGGTTAACAAGCAAGCAGTAGCAGATTAGAGCTGGCAGGAGATTGGTTATAGCTCCTGATAAATGATCTTTGTGGGGATTAAAGAACATGTCAACCCCGGCACCTGCTTCCACATTCTTGTTTGAAATAGCCACTTGTAGTTTCTGTGCCAGCAATGAAATAATCATTGGTTTATTAGTTACTATCACAAGCAAATAAAGGCAAATAATGGACCACAATTTCTTCTCATTAAAGCAGGAAGATAAAGGCACTAAAATGGAATCACAGGAAGCATATTTATTTTGGTCTGTCCAGTATATATCCTCCATCTTCTAATAAAGTTGTTCAAGATAATTCTTGGGGTACCACTGCTCAATTCTCAGACTTTGAGGATGAGAAAGGGATCACCATAATCCTGGCTCCAGGAATAATTTTGTGATCTTCATCTGCACAACTAGAGCAGAAAATATACCACACTCCACATCACGTAGTCCAGAGCCGTCTGCACAGCTACAGGGATTGGCTCACCTGGAATTTTGCTAGCACAACAGGAAAAGGAGGGAAACCCCTTTGTATGAAGGTTGGAGGGACAGTGACATGTTTTTCTGGAGCTGCCAGGTTACCGAATTAAGAGGTTCTCAAAGAAGAAACTCACACTTGGAAAAGAGCCTAGCTGACAGCTGATCACTGACGGATTCCTGACGCTTTCATACTGGATACTGCTGTGCCAAGGCCACTGCTGCTGGCCTCCTCAGCCACAAGAGCTTTGATTTTCTTCCCATTCTTATGCTACCTTCAGTTGGGTTTTTGTCAGTTTTGAACAAAATAATCTGAATAACCCAGAAACATTGGCAGGTTGGAGAGATTTTGAATATTCAGGGTAGGATTGATTTACATGTGGCTCTTTCACAATCTCCACTGAGACTTCAGTAATTCACTGGCTTGGGATATGTAGTCATTCTTTCTTTCTTATTCATTTTTTGTTTGTTTGTTTGTTTTTTAGTTAGGTCAACTTTCTCATACATTGCTGTGACAATTTCTATCTTCATACCTTAGATCCTTTCATTTTTCTAAGTTTCTTACCTATTTTTCTCTATCATATTTCCCAAACTAATAAGAATTCTCTTCTATTTCCCCACCTGAATTCCTCCTGAGTTTCTCACACACAACTCCAGCAGGACTCCAGTTCTCTGTGGGTGGTCCTTGAGGACTTTATCTTCTAGTCCCCAGCCTTAACCCTACCCTCTGCTTCCTGGCTACCAGGAGGTGAGCAAGCTTTGCTCCAGCATGCTTACTTACCACCAGTGGTCAGGAAGCCGCTCTTAGTAATAACTAAAGAGTAACTTATGACCCTGGTACCAGCAGACCAGAAGTGAACTAGGTACATCCAGGAATTGACATTATTTATCCCGGTTTGGAAACCTACTCACACATTGTAAAAGAAACCTACTTTGGAGCAAAATTCAGAAGTGTTCTACCAGTCCCAGAGAAATAGGGAGAGGGAGCATTAGAAAATAAATAGAATATTTAAACACCATGTTTGAAAATCACATATGCAAGTATTGTTGAGATACAAGTATTTAAACAATACATTGTACTTTTATATATAAGCACAATGTTATATGCATCAAATATCCATGTCTTGATGCATTCAGAGACAATTTTTACTGTATACAAACTGTTCCTTATGTGTTTTTATTGTGCTAGAAACTTTGAAGTAGAATTAAGGGATGCACGAATATTATAATATTATGCAGTTATGAACCAATGGGATAATAATTCATTGTTGTATAGTCCTATAGTATTCAATAGGGCTTTCTTTGGTTAAATAAATGTCTTATATTTGTGCTGTACATTGTGGTTGACATATATAGCTATTGAACACTTGAAATGAAATAATGTGATTGAAGGACTGAATGTCAACTGTTGGTTAATTTTAACGAATTCTGATACAGCTAATAGCTATCGTATTAAGCAGGACAGTTATATGATATTTATAATAATATTGGTGGGGAAGAGAGAATAAAAAATGCCCAAAGTAACCTCCTATCAAACAGACACTGTTGGAGTGTGTATGCTTAGGCAGATGCACCAAGTAAAATTGTCTTAGGAGGATGCATTCGTCAGAGTGTTCTAGAGAAACAGGACCAATAATGTCAAGGTTTGAATCTGGAATATCCCATAAAAGCTTTTGTATTGAAGACTTGGTCCCCAGGGAAGCAATGTTCAGAGTTGATTGGATCGTGTAGTTCATAACCTCATCAATTGATTAACCTATTGACAGATTCATAGCTGGATAGACTACAAGGAGGTGGGAAAAACTGCAGGAGTTGGGATTTGGTAGAAGGAAGTGGGCGGGTGGAGTTTGACTTTGGTAACTATGTTTTGTGCCCAGATCTTTCCTTCTTGTCTCTCTCTCTCTCTCTCTCTTTCTCTCTCTCTCTCTCTCTCTTCCTGGTTGCCATGAGGTGGGCAGCCTTGTCCTACCACATCCTTCTACCATGTATTGCCTCACCACAGACCCAGAAAGGATCCACCCAGTTGACATTAGATTAAAACCTTCGAAGCTATGAGCTTAAATAAAATTTTCCTCCATTAAATTGTTTCTCTCTAGTATTTTGTCACAAGGATGTAAATGATCAACACAAATAGGATGTGTGCCCACAAATATACAGGCTTACATATACACATTTAGATATATACACAGACACACATGTTTGTCTATCCGTCTGTCTAGACTTATTATAAGGAGTCAGATCACATTATGGAAGTTAAGAAGCTCTAAGAGCTGCAGCTAACAAGCTGGATTCCTGAGCTGATATTTAAGTTCTAGTCTGAATCCAAAGCTCAGAGAATCAGGAAAGCCCTAGTGTAAGTTCCAGTCCCAAAACCATATATTCAAGACCCTGCAAGAGCTGATGTTTCAGTATAAATCTGGGGTTGTAGCTCAGTGGTAGAGCACATGCCTCGCATGTATGAGGACTGATTCGGTCCCCAGCACCACATAAAAATAAACAAATAAAAATAAAGATATTGTGTTCATCTACAACTAAAAAAAATATTTAAAAGATAAATTAATTTTTTTTTTAAAGGCAGTCAGCACCTCTGTTCATCAGATGAAGGAACACAGGAAATCTGTGGAGGTTTATCTCCCTACAGAAAAAGTTCCCATGTTGTCTTAGGTGATTTGTATTGATTTCTAGACAGAAATCATCCTTGCTAAGAGATAGAGGAAGATTACATAAATCTTTATCATGGGGATAAATACACATGTGATTGCTCACTCCAAATCCACAATGTGATTGAGGCATGTATATTTTATTTATTAAGAATAAAGGTAGACATTCCCTCATCCTATGGAGGTAGTTATAATGCAACTTAATCCGGACTTGCATTCTCTAGTGGCTGAAAAACAGCACTTCTCTTTTCAGTCCAGGTTTAGGCTAATATATGAGAGGGGATGAAGAAAGAAGTTGAAAGGAGGCTTGATTTCCTCTACTCCTCCACAGTATCTCTGCAATCTTAATAGATTGAGGGGCAGAGAGAGAAAAACGAGAGAATCAGAGGAAGCCATGCTAGATGCTGTATTTTTCACTAAATGCTAACATGTTTTTTCCCCCGATGTGTTGAAATCAATAGTGGATTGTATATATCCATGAAGTTGCCTTTGCAAACTTTTTTTTTCAGAGATGGACTTATATTTTCATAGGAAATTAAGAAAAGCTTTTGACAACCTATTTTCTATTTCAAAGTGAAGTTACTACACAGGTTGTCAAGTGACTGAAGCTATGAATCAATGTCAAATGATTTTCCTGGAAAGCATTTTATGAAAATTACAGTTGCATTATTCAAAAATAGTTCTGCTTTTTTTGAACTTGGTGAAGGAAAAAAAGACCTTGTGAATTTTGTTACTGAAAATGGGTTATTTACTTTTAATGAATAGAAACTGTTAAATATGATGAACATGTTAATTTTTAATGAATCTCAAACCTAAGTCAAAAGAAAATGACATGAGGATTTGAATAACAAAGAGCTAGACATATATGCATGGTACCTGATGTTTTACATTTTCCTAGTAAGACGACTTTGTGCTGGGCTAAATTAAAAAAATAAAATAAAATCGAAAGAAAATACTAATACTCAGGTTATATTCCTCAAGTTGTTCCAAAATTTGTCAGATATTTATAAGTCAAAATCAAGTGGGGAAAACGTTTTGGCTTATTCCTATCAATTTAATCAACTATATATTTTTTTTCTTTATAAAGATCATGATAGCTATTTTTCCTTTCAGTGAACCAAACAAAATCCCTATTTCTCATAGGACTTACATTCTGTAAATTATCTTCCAACAATTCAAATTCAAACTGTCATCAGATTTAGTTTTTGGATGCATTAACTTAATAGCAAAATAAAATGAGTGACTTGAAACGTCATAGCAATAACTTAAAATATAACATTGATTCCTGTATTCTTTCATCTACTTCTTTGATCACCTAACATACCAAAAAACTGAGGCCATACACACTGAGTTCTCTAAGTTACTTTATATTCCCTTCTCTATATCCTAAAATTTATATTCCTCACCCAATTCTCCAAATTGATATCCAGTTGAATAAGGAAATTTAAATCTTGATTTTTACCCTAGTCATGAGTAAATTACTCTTTTTTACATTAGCCCAGCTTAAATCCTCCTGGTGTAAATTAACTGTGATAGTAAAGAGCAATGAGTAAATTTGGATAATTCTATCCAAAAGTTTAGGCTGAGTATCTCATAAGGGGCTCTACTTTGGTGCTAGGGAAGGACAAAGAGATGTACCAGGGTTGTGGCTGGCTAGGAGAAGATGAAAGCCACATCCCAATTTCTGAAGGTGGTTGCAGCATCCCCTGGGCTTGGAAGTAGACCATAAATGTCATTTGGGAATATTTTATATTGTACCATTTTCCCAAAAGGGGGAATAGAAACTATTGGATGCACTTAGAAGTAGTGACTGGGTCTCCAAGATCTCAGTTATATGAGAATGCTTTGCAGAAGCCTATTTGAGACCATCTGATTTATCATCTAATTTTTCAAATATGAAAGTGGATAATATCAGAATGAAAAAGCCACTGCCAAGATGTGAGCATCTGGACCACCAACGTCAGAGACCAGAGCCATGAGGCTTCAGCAGTGCATGTCGATGATGAGTTGTATGCAGACAAATCTGAACCCTGTCCACACGGATATGCTGAGCCTTTCAGAAGCAGGTGGTCCAGTCCTTCTTTTTCCTGCTGGTTGATGGTGAACTGCAACTTATTTTAGAAGCCAGACCCATAGAAAAGAAAAGAAAATTCACTAATGAAGAGGATCTTTGAAGTAGAAATTTTGTACAGGCTAGAGACAGAAAAGCAATTTGACGGCTAAAATCACTTGATCAGGTAGTTTTCCATAGTGGTCTAGAATAAATTGTCAGACCTTCTTGGGTGTGGACTGAGGTGGGGTGTTAAATACAACAGTTCTATCACATGACATCAGAATGCAACAACATGTGCTGGATTTCTCCTGGGTAGGTTTGTGGATGGATCATCACGAAGGGATCTGTTTCAGAAGGCTGCACACCAGCCTTCTGGTTGAATCTGGGTTGAATCTGCCCCTTTGAGAAGAGGCAGTGGCTACTAAGGCATATTTTTCTCTCCAATAAGTGCATGAAATCAAGTCATGCTCCACATCTCTACTTGCATTACATCTGCTCTCTGTTTGAAGGTCAAGTTGAGTCACATGACCAAGTGACTCAAGGTCATTGGAGCAGGGAAGCATTCTACTTCAAAAGAGGAGTGGGGACTGAATAATTACTGAATGAACATTATTCCCATCTATGACAGGTACAACACATTCAGAATCAATGATGATTAATTTAAAATATTTTATTGCCAAATAAAATTATTTTTAACCAAATATAGACTTTATTAGGTATTGAATGAATATGAAAATATGCCCATCTAAATGGAAACCTCAAGAGTTCCCTTTAACCTCCAGGTACCTGTAGGTCCTCTCTAACTTCAATAAAAATCATCATTTTGTATACACAATAGCCAGTTTTTGTGATGCCCAAAACAACTTTTCCAATTTTGTATTAAAATTCTGGAAGTTAGAAATAAACCAGAAAAATAAATAAATAAAATTATTTTTATTTATTATATTTAATATTTGTTTGTGACTAGTTTATACTTTCTTAATGTGCCTATATCTTAATGTTTACAAGAATTTATTATGCATGTTTTACTTGGTAGTTGATGTTTCTCTATTTTCTGCCATTTGGTATATTTTTCTAATTATGAGAAATGTAGCTGTTAGTGGGTGCTTAGTCAAAGGGTGGGTGAAAATATTGATATGCTTTTAACTATGATTGTTATATCCTAATGAGTGATATAATAAAGCTTTTTTTCTTTCTAATTTTTTTTACATCTAAACATCATTTGATATTTATTTGTTTATATACATTTTATATTTATTTATTTTTATGAATTAAATTATTTATTCTAATTTGTTATACATGACAACAGGATGCATGTTGATTCATTGTACATAAATGGAACAAAACTTTTCAATTCTCTGGTTGTACACAATGTAGTGTCTGTCGCATCATATATGCAGTCTCATTCCACCATCTTTCCTGCCCCCATGCCTGCTCCCATCCCCTCTTTTCCTCCCCTTTGCCCAATATGATGTCCTTCCATTCTTCCCAGGACTCTGCCCCATTATGGATCAGCATCCACTTATCTGAAAGAATATTCAGCCTTTGTTTCTTTTTTGGATTGGCTTACTTTGCTTAGTTTGATATTCTCCAACTCCATTCATTTACTTGCAAATGCCCTAATTTTATTCTCTTTAATGCTGAATAATATTCCATTGTTTATATATACCACAGTTTCCCTACCCATTCATCTATTGAAGGACATCTAGGTTGGTTCCAGTTTAGCTATTGTGAATTGAGCAGTATTCTAAATCTTTGCCAAAATTATGACCAGTTTTGAATTGTATTGATACACAAATAATGTTAGGGTGGCTTAAAAATTTATTTCTTTTTAATGTTTTCTCCAAAATGATAACCAAAATCATAAAATGCATATTCTTTATTGGATGAATTTGTCTCTTTTCATATTTATTTGGAACTATCTCTGTACTGGTAATCAGAATAGTCTATTGAGGGGATGCAGTGAGAATGGCTTGCCAACTGTACTGCTGCCCCACCAGAGGCCAGTGGCCTCACATAAAGTCTAGGGAAGCCTCTGAGTGGAGGTGTCTAAAACCTCTGAGGAAGGGAGGGTTGATATGCAGAGCTCCCAATCACACCCACCCTTGCAGGATCCACCCCTGAGGTTGTCAGGAAACAACCTGACAAGGATCAACCTGTCTTTCTTCTCTCTCAAGTTTATCGACTTCTGGGGCAGGGATCCAAAACAGCTTCAAAATCAGAGTTTCAATAGGAACTGAGCACTGAAATCTCTTGGTATCCTGTCAAAAACCAAAACACATTTTTAAAAAATGATTTTGTTGCTGTTTGTTTGTAAAAAGATAAAGAAAAAAAAGTGGTAAGACTCTTGACTTTAGTTTTCCCATATTCGGATCCCAATCCTGCTCCTGCCACTAACAAAATGATTGATGCTTAACAATTCATTTTTCTGTTTGTGAATCTGGGAGGGCTTATATCTACTATCAGAGTCGTTTGAGAGTTGAGCAGATGCACATAAAGTATTTCATACAGGTCTCAGCACATTGTAAATGCTCAATATATTATAAGCATTATTGGTATCTGGCCGTTTCCCCCATTAATTCGATAATAAATCTCTTTCCAAATTGTGATCCATTAGCTTTGCAATTGTAAGATCAGGCACATGGGGATTTTGATGGGCAAGACTTGTGAAAATGCATCATTAAGCATTTTTATGGTATGTTTGAATTGAAACAGAGCCAATTCTACCCTTGAGTAGAGACAACCTTGTTCTCTCCTTGAATAGATTTTGGCATGCATATTTATTTCAGCTCCACCCTGTCTGCCAGGCTGTGCTTCTTTGACAGGAAAGTGTAACTGAAATCACATGGGCTTCTGTTCAGAACACTAATGGGAGCTGCTCAGGTTGCAAACTCATTGTTACACCTCAACTTTCTGGCAGCTACTTGAAACCCTGATCTGTCAGATATAGTCATGGGAACACCTGGATCAGAAGCATAGTCTTTACATTTACCTTTCCTCTTTCCCCAGCTTCTCCAAAATGGAGACAGGAAGTACAGTTAGCAAGTATGTTGTCTTTTAAAGAAAACTAGGTTGATCTGAAGTTGCTTAAGCAAGATCATCATAGGAGGTGAGAATGTAAGCTTCTTCTATTGCCTACATCAGTGGCTCCTAAAGATACATATACTCAAATAGCAAAAATATTTTTGTTGTTTATTATTGTCTTTTTTGAGGGCAGGAGAAATTCGTAAAGATTGTTTATTTTGACATTCCACAAAGGGTTCTCCAACTGCCTTGAGATCCATTTATTAAAAAACATCTTTCCAATATCATTATTACTCTTTGGAGGAATACTACCTTGCAGGATATATTTCCAGAAAACACTGGTAATCTGACTCCTCCCTTGCACTTCAGCCCCTGGTCTACATTTGTCTCCCTCCTCCTGCCTCCCTTGTTCCCCCGTAGGCCTTTTCCCCAGACAGCCTCGGGTCTTTCACAGTTTTATTCCTTTGTGTCTATTACTGCTTCAGCAGGAGATGGCATTTTATGAACAGTCAACATGATGGTACCTTAATACTTCCTTATCATCTAGGATTCTTTTGCACATGACGTACTCCAGGGTATTGCCCTCATTTGTCCCTGTAGTCTTCTCAGGTCATGCTCATTCTCCATTTCCAGCCCCAGGCTCAGCACTGAATACAAATATTTTATGAATGATCAAACAAATTAAGGCATGAAATTAACAAAATCATTAAAAATAAAAACATATTGTTTCCTCCATTAGTCATTGGAGAGCACTGGCTGAGAGTAGAGGCTTTGGAGACCTTAATTTAAGTGCTTGTCTTCCACTGTTCCTGCATATATTTAAACAAGTTACTAAACCTGAAAATCTGGTTTGCTCATCTTTAATACCTGATTAAAGTCCCTGACCTTAAACTGTTGTATGGAGAATACAAGCCTTGGAAATGGCTTAGCATCATGGTGCCCAAGCTGTGCTGAGTGTTGGGACAAACTCACAGGGAGAATATTTGGAGTTTTCAGAGAAAACATGGCACACAGGCTAGCAGCTTTTATGTTTCAGCATGAGATTGCATGCTGAAAATGTTGACTCTGACACTGGGGTTGGGTTTTGGTGATGATAAAAAGGCAAGTCTCATGTAAAAATCAATGGGAAACAGGAAATAAGGTTGGCAATCAATGATTATAATGATTTTAAATTTTAAGAAATTGTGTGATGCCCAATATTGATATACAACACTTTACCTGTTATGAATATTTTTTTCATTTTAAAATGAGACTATCTTGTTTTTGACTATCTTATTTTCGTATCTATATTTTCAAGTTGTTACAAAACTATTAAAATATAAATGGTTACTTAGATGTTTGTGCCTGATAATTTAATAAAGGGAACTATTAGGAGTTCATTTGGCCTGGAGATGACATGTAAAGGTTTGCTAAAATAACAAACGCTCCATGATCTTCATCCAAACTAAGTAAAGAGTTTCTGTGCTCAGCACAGTGGACAACAATATGGGGGATATTAGCTATTTTATAGACAATACAGTGAGATATTAATTTATGTTTTGTCTTTTCTGTATTTTTTTCTTATCTCATTATCTTTTCAAACATTTATCCCTGTACCCAGAATTTTATTACAATAGGAAAATTTTGGATGACAGAACAAAAAAACTTTCTCAAAAGACTTTCCAGAGTCCTGAAGGCCCAAGATTATGTCAGTTATCTTAGAGAAATGTGCTTGGTGGGAAGAGGATTGGAAGGAGGGATTAAGTTTGAAACCTCTAACTCACACTAAATATTGGTATAGAACTTCTTGCAAATGACAGAAGCTTAATGCAAACTAGTTTAAATTTAGAAGACAAAAGAAGATATGCACCTAATGACAAAGTTTGCAGACAGGATTTTTGTCCCAGGTGGGTCCAGGTGCATGGATAAGGCAGATGTCAGACTGGCTCCTGCATCCCAAGGTCCAATCATTCTACAAGTCCCTTGAATAGCAATGGCTTATGCTGCCTTCTTGCTGTGCTCTAAGGAGGTCCATTTGATAGGAATTTTCTGGACCTGTTAGGTCAACTAGTATTTCTGGGGTTAAATGAAAATAAAATATTAGTGACCCACTGTAGAATATGAGTGATTGAGAGTATCCCCAAGAGGGCCATGTTCTCTGTGTAACTGCATACACCACTCATGTCATACAGAGCCTCAGTAGATCTTGAACAAATTGCAAGTACCACTTGCTGACCTCTTTATTCCAAACACTTGGGTAAGCTCTTCACACGTACTGTTTATTTAACACTGACAACACCATGAAATTAAGCTACCACTTCTATACTCACTTTAAAAATGAGAAACTACACTGCACAGAAAGTCTGTAACTTGCCCTGGATCATACAACTACTTAGTGGTGGAGAGCACATATAAATTCACAGCCTGAGCTCAACTGAATATTGGTAGGGAAGCTTTACTGCAAACAATAGAAACATCATTCAAAATAGTTTACATTTAAAATAATATATATGTATTAGATGCTTATGTGATTGCATATATATAAGAACATATGTTATTTGAATATATGCAAATGTGCATTCATACATACATTGCATATATGTATATAGTCAAAGTTTGCAGATGGGTTTTTTGTCTCAGCTGGATCCATTTTGTGGCTCTGCATTTCTCCATACTGCCTGTACTTAGAGTTAAGTTAAATCCACAGGAGGAAAGGTGGTCACACGCCTCCCCTGGTGAACTGCCAGCTGAGTGAGCCAGCCTTGCAGAAAGAGAACTTCTCTTTCCCAAAAGTTCCATCTGAAGCCCCAGGAGTGTCATTGTCTTGGCTGCATCACTTACTCAAGCCCGAGCCAAGCTCAGTGTTACCAGGGAAAAAAAAAAATATGTCCATTAGCTAGATCTGGATCACCTGCTTATCCCTATAGCAGGTTGGATTCAGCCCTACCCAATCAAGAGGTTTTGACAATGAGGAAAGAGTAGTTCTCAAAGAAGATCAAACTGTTATTAATAGTAAAGAGAGAAAGGATGTTGGCAGGCAAAACATAACAATCAGCCAACGTAAATTACCTATGTTTTGTTTTTGCACAAGAGATGAACTTGAGATGTTACACCAATGTTACAAGTTACTAGAGCACATTTATATTTCTGGAATCATCTGGATTTGGTGCAAGCTGTCACTGTGGATTTCCCTCATTGCTGACACTTTGTGATGCACATGCCTTTTCATTTTCACACAGGAAAAAAAGGAGCTAGAAAATGGTCAAACAGAGGCCCTTCACTGGTATTCAAGATTTGTGCAGGAAGCAAATCCACATCTTCATCTTCAATCCCATCCAATAACAGGAAAAAATGTCCTTGGACAACAGGTGGGTGTTTACCTGCTTGTGGTCTGGGCACTTTTCTGGCTGGGCTGCTTTGAAGCACTCTTAATAACTCCTCTGCGTGGTAACTAACTCCACGAGGATTCAGTTGCCATGCAACTGTGTGGTATTTCTCCATAGTACTGCCTTTCCTATGATTACAGACTGAGGAGCTTTTATAGACATAATAATACCTTACACTCATGCCAGCCTTTTACATAAGAAGATCCCAAAAGGGTGAATAGAGTTGCTCTTTATGTAAGTCTTTTCCACCAAGCACTAAAAATACCCACGCTTCCCATTGAGCTATGTGGCAGCCATCCGCTCCCCGCTAAAATATATAATAGATATTTTGGCAGGAGGTAATACAAAGTATTACTCATCAGAATTAAAATGTGAAAGGTATTCAGGTGGACATAATAGAAGCATCCTTTAGAAAACATCCTGGACATGCATGGGGGATGCTCATAAGTGGACAAGTGTTTGGGGTGTGTCTCTGATTTGCATACCTATGGGAGGAGTTCCATTGTTTCTGCAATTTGTATGGAATGTGGGGAGCAATTGAAAAGAGGATGGGGTCAGGTTGACTGGGTCACCCAGCTGCTCCCAGTCTTAAATAGGGTGAGGCCCTCAGTGCAGCCTCACCAAGGAGCATTTGACATAATGGAGACAATATCCTAGGTTTCTAAAGTCCTATTTTTTACCAGATGCACAGTGATGCAACTGGCAGGATCTAGCACATTGTTTAAATCCCTTTTTCATAAACTTTCAGAAGTTCAAGGGTTATTATAAACCAAACTGTATTCTCTCTGAAAATAAATAAGTTGTTTGGTTCTTTGACAAACATGCTTATTAATCTTCTTAATAAAACACCAAACAATTGAGGAAACCAAAACAAAACTGGTTTGGTCTGGTTTAAGGAGCTAGCTAAATATGTTATGGAAAACAGTTTGAAAGTAAAAGGCCTTATTTGAAGCAACAAGGCAGAGCTTTTTTTTATAGAAGGATGTCTTCTAAAACCCCTGGCTTCTTTCAGCAATCTCTCACTTTGGTCCTTGTCTGTTTCTACTCCAGTTACATGGATCTGTCAGAGCTAGAATTTTTTTTTTTTTTATCATGTCTTTTCTGCCTTAATTGTTGAGTGCTAGTTGTCCTTTAATATTCATAGACTCTTCTTTTAATAGAGCCTTAAAATTTATGTGGCCACATGGCTGCCCTGGATAAGGCAACATTTTAAGTTTTTCTTGCAGCTAAGTTTGGTGGTGAGTCTAAATTCTGACTGTAAGTTCTGATTCATGCATATTTTGGGTCCTGCATTCCTACTCTTCCTCTGGAAACTTCAGAAATGGACAATCCCTTTCCATGATAAGGAAATCTATGAGTCTTGAAAACTGCTGACACCTTGTCTACTGTCATGTAGAGAAATTTGGTCTCTATTTAATGAAAATCAAGCCAAATGTGCCATAGGGAAGAAGGAAGGTGGGGAGGGAGGGGAGAGAGGGAATATGCAGGTGATAGAGTGTGAGGCTTTCCTTTTCCCACTTGAGTCCTGCATCCCAGGTATCTCTCCTGTGCTTCTGTCCCCAGCCCTCTCACCATTGACTGTTCAGACCCTCTGTAATAAAGGAATCTCTTATAGCATTTTTTTTTTAAATAACTCCCTCCTCTCTTCTCTAGTTGATTTAAGTTTCACTTTTGTCAAGCAAAAAAAATCTGATTAGTAAAAAGATACTCTCTTTAACAAAAATAGTTGGCCTTGTGAATAGATTCCCATGAAATTGACCATTTGCATCAAAGTCACCGTAGTACAGAGTGAAAAAAATCTAAGACCTCTACAGGTGAAAATAAAGATGAGAATCAACTAAACATTGACAATGAAATAATTTCATTGTCCTTTATATCTACATAGGAAGGCATGATTGAATTTATGGATATATATATGTATTTTTTTGGAAGAGTAAAATATTCCAATTGACTATTTGTTCAGGTGGTTTAAACTGTTGCACATAGTTATTACTTATAAATTTCAGTTTTTGAGACCTGCATATGAACGGATCCCCAGCTTTCAATGGGTTTAAGTTATTACCACATAAATTCAAATGTATTTCTTACATTGAAAGTACTTTCATTAAACATATACCACTAATTAAAATAGTTGGAAAACATTCAAATTCATGACACCATAAGTGACCTTAGATAATTTTCAGATTAACATTTCACAAAGAACCCCAGATTAAAATAGGCTGTGTATATCATTAGCTTGGAATTTGGTTTTGCCTTATTACAGCACCCTGCTATCAATATGTTTACTTATAAAATAATTAAAGATAATCATTATAAATAGTACTTTGAATATTTTTATAAGTTTCTATTCCAAACAAACATGATACTAAAACTCAGTTGAAATTATATTGAACTTTAACTTCCTAACTGCTAATGGCTTAGATATACAACAATCCCCTCTAATTCTATCCAGTAAAATACAATTTAGAATGTTTCCTACAAACAAATTTTTGTCAAATTCCATTTCTTAATATAGTTCTACATTAATACACAAACAGGTAGAATTTAGAATTGTAGTGGTACATTGAATGAGAATATAAGTCTGTGGGGGGGCATTTTTATGCATTTCTGTGTTGTATTTTAAACATTTTCAGAATTTGGATCTTTTCAAGGTATGCTTTGGTATTATTCTGAACTTTTTCCCCCCTGATTCTTGATTTTCATCAGGTCCCAGTGAGTTGCAAAAAAACATGATGAACAGGAATTCAGGCAAATCAGAGTTTCACAAATTTCACCTCATATCAGTTATACACGTTAATTTTGTCAGCGTTTTCACTGCTCTGTTCCAAAGACCAGCTTATAAGAATTTTAGAATAGGAAAGGTTTATTTTTGGGCTTACAGTTCCAGAGATCTGAGTCTGTCAACAGCCAACTTCAGTTCTCAGGGCTCAAGGTGAAGTAGAGCATCATGGTCGACAGTGTGATGGAGGAAAGCAGTTGGGGACCTGGCACCAGGAAGCAGAAAGCTCTGAGCAACAAGGACAAAATATACATCCCAAAGGCATACCCCCAATGACTGGCCTCCTCCAGTCACACCCTACTGCCCTACAGTCTCCACTCAGTTAATCCCTGTCAGGAGACGGACACACTGATTAGGTTAAGGCTCTCATAACCCAATTACTTTACCCAGATTATTTCATTGTCTCATACATGAGCTTTAGGGGGGCCCCCATATCTACACCATAACATACACTCTGCCCTACGCTGTCCACTACATGATTTTCTAAGTGAGCACACCTAGAAACACATCTAGGCACCAAATATCATTTCCTAGATGTAGAGATAGAAGTTTGGTCCTGTCTAGTGCAGCCTCTGAGCATTTTGGTTTTGTCTCTGGGGACAGAGCACCAAACGGGTAGCCAGAACATCAGTTTCTGACTGCAGATATTTCACTGAAGGACTGCACAGATCACAGATTTTTGTGGTCTCGCATTCTTCCATTGGTAAATTCATTTTACATATCTTCCTTATTTTATGTGGTTTAGTGTCATATGGCTTTCTTCTAATAATACTTCTATGATTTTGATAAAGTCATACTTTGTTCATGCAGATGAGGGGATTTTATTTTCTGTAGAGGAAGGACTTTAAATCTGTAATTTAAAATTTAACAAAGGTCTCCAGACTAACTCTTAACAGTAAAATAAATGGAATGTGAAGCTGCCTTTTTCTTATTTTGATAGCTTGTTCCTTCCCTGTCTCAAAGCCTCTTCACTAGGTGCCCAGGAATAATTCATTGTTTTTTTAGTGCCTCTACCATTTGAGTCATCTAAACTTGTGCTGCGTAGCTATGGGGAGTATATAAGAAGGAGATCAAAAGGAAAGAAAGAGGGAAGAAAGCATGGGAAGAACAAAAGGAAGAAAGAAGGGAGGAAGGGAGAGACTCAGGAGAGAGGGAGGGAGGCAGAGTGTTTTGCCTCTATTTTAAACATTTCTCAGGAAGTGGTATTTATAGTGCACCTATTGATTGCAGCTCCTGGAGGAGACAGCCCTTGGGTGTCTAATGTCCTCAGGAGCATTTTCACTTCCCAAATTAGCTCTTCACTCTTCCTTCGCTCCAATGATTGTGTGTATTTGTCTTTCTTCTCTGCTTCCTTCGGATATCACTGCTAGACTCTTACATTTAAGATCCAATGTGATCTAAGCTTGGAAAGTCCTTCATTTGCTTCCTTTCATCCTATTTGCTATTTTTCTAAGGCCATTATATTTCCTTTTTCCAAGATATAGGTTTCCTCAAGTCTTTTGATTTCTTGAAATTCAGTTCCGTCCCATTCACATCAAACATAAAAAGAAGGAAAAAAATAATAAAATTTGAAAAAATGTAATTTTTACAGCTACAAAAACTGTGTTGCCTCCATGATTCATTTCTATCGTTTCGTCAGTATTTCTGCCCAGGTACTCTAGCTTGACCAGAAAAGTTAAGGTATCATAAGCACAAGCTTTTACTTGGATAGTCAGAGGTCTGTTATAATTTAAAGAGTTATTAAACTAGTGGATAGCCTCAAAGTTAGACTTCACTTGTGTATGAACAAAAATACTTTGGAAAAGGTGTGTGGTAAAAGTCTGATAAAGACAGAACTTAAGTGAAGAAAAGAATTTCAGAAATTATTCTGGTCCCTATGGGATAATGATTTGGGGAAGGGACTTTCTTTCCTCAATGGTCACAGGTCACTCAGGTAGACACAGAATTGGGGCTGCCTGTCCACACAAATCCTTCCCTGAGGCCTGAAATACCTTTCACCCAAATTTCCACCTACACCAAGCTTCATTCAGTGGTAAGGAATAAGTCTAGGACTGAAGGGGTCATCAGAGAACATACCAAAGTCCCCCCATGAAATGTAAATGACTCCTGATTACTTAGTAAAGAGTCATTGGAAATTTCCTCTTTGTCAAAAACAAACAAACAAACCAAACCAAAAAAAAAAAAAAAACCAAAACAACTTTCTTAATAATTGGAACATAAGGTGAAAACGAAAATCAAGTCCCTTTCTCTCTCAGATGTTGTATAACAGCAGAGACAAACAGTAATTTGATTAATAAGTAAATATATTATTAAGATAAAATGTATAACAAAATGCATGAAAGACAACTAAATAGGGTATTAGGAGTTTTTTTGTAAATATTAACCCATGTAATTATCACAACACTATAACAGATACTATTGCACTTTTAACAGTGAGGATGCTGATTCTTGGATTTATTATTTTGGCCCGATGCCATTTTTTGAGAGCATATGAAAACCTCATGTTTTACCTAAGTGATCAACATTCCAGGGCCACCTTTGTCTGCCTTAAAATTACCTCAAATAAGTACACTTGGATTAACTAAATGTGATAAGAAAACAAACTTGGAGGAGAATATATTGTCAGCTGAAGCTTTCATTTGTTTCTTCTTACTTAATCTTTCTGATTACTGATGAGTATTTTCAAATACTTAAATATGAGCTTAAATAAGACCACAATGTCTGCACTTGGTCTAGATAGTTTGTTGCTTTCGATGAGGCAAAAGCCAAAAGAATGTGCACGGCTTGGTTCAGTAACCCACTGCCCCCACACTAATGGACATGATCTCCTAAACCCTGTGTTAAATATTTTCATGAGACAGGTTGTGTTTCAACTTACAAACTGCTCGTTTCCTTATGACTTTCCTCCAAACCTTACCTGAACAATAGGCTCAAACCTACTTTTGAATTTTTATCTCTTTATTCCAGATATTGCCAACTCAGTAATGCATTGGTGACATTTTCATTCGCAAATCAGTATACCCCAGTCTTCTCATTTAAAAAAAATAAATGGAAATCCACAGATTCCAAAGGGAGAATTTTTATGTTTCCCCCCAAATTACCATGAAAAATTATAAAACTAGTATGTACACTTATCAAAGAAAACTAAGTAAACATACATCTATTTTTTAAAAAAAAATAGAAAAATACCACCACCCAGATATAAACAAAATAGGCTATGTTTTTTCGTACTAGCAATTTTCTTCTGCATGCGATAGTTGCAATACCTTGGGAAAAATCACTTAAACACATTCTCCATATTATAATTTGTAAATTGAGAAGAATTTGAGTGCCTCTTTCACAAGATTGGTATGGCCTTTGATTGAGTTAATATAGTAGACAATATGATAAACACTGTGTATGTATTTGTTACTGCCATTGTTATTATGAATATTATGTTTATGCATATAATGATATGGAGGATTATATCATGCTATGTTTTTTATTTAATTCAATTATTTGATAAATTTTAGTTTAATTCCTCTTATATGTAAGACATTGATCTACATGTTAGGTGGCAAAGATGAGCAAGGTCACTCAAGGTACCTGTTTTCATGAACCTTGCATTAGGATTCAGTAAGAAGAAACTGACGAAATTAAAACAGTAGCAGTGTATACAAGTGTGCATATATAGGTGAGTAAAAAAGATAAATGGTTGGTGATAAGTATTTGCAAAGAAAGCAGTCTTGTGATAAGGAGTGCCTGCATTGGTTTCCTTTTTCAGAGTGAGGGATCAGGAAGAAAATTTGGACACAGAAGTACTATGGGCCAGATCTGAGTTCTGGGGCATTCCAACATGTAGAACTCAAATTTTACAAAGGTGACCAAGAAGGAGAAGTCACTGAAATAAGAAGGAAAACAATGCAATGTTGTGGAAGACTATAGGATTCCAAGCGGGATGATTTCTTGCTTATTTGTCAGATTTTTTCTTTTTTAATAATATAAGAATGTGTAAATGCTTAGCTCTGATGTATATCATAAGACAAATAGCTTCCAAGTTTTAATTTAAATGCTAACTTTATAATTTTTTCTCCACTTAAGTTTATTGCATTTTTATATATTCAGGGTTTTTTTGGTTTTTATTTAATTGTTTATAGCTTTTATGTTACCTTTAGAGACCATATTAAAGTTTTTCTTATTAAATTAAATTTTTTTATATATGAAACACTTCTAAACTCTAGAATTTCATTTTTCAACATGTATCCACTACTTACATGTAGATTTGATATTTAAATTAATTAAAATAAAACAAAACTTTTAATTGCACTAGCAACAAATTCAAGTGTTCAATAGCCACGTGTAACTAGTGGCTATTGTATTCCATCATCACAGGAAAATGATTTTGACAGTGCTTCTCAACTTAATAAACAACTGACTCATCTAAGCATCTGTTAAAACACAGATCCTGACTCAAATGATGTATGGACTACATGTTTGTCCCCTCCCCCTGGGTTCTACATTGAAATTCTAATACTCAGTATGACAGTATCTGGAGATGGGGTACTGTCTTCATGGTGGGATGAATTCTTTCTGAAGAGAGAAATGAAATTTCTTTCGTATCCATTTCCCCCACCTTTTTCCCATTTGAGGAATCATGGGAAGAGTCCTCACCAGATCCTGACCTGATGGCATCCTGGTTTCAGACTTCTACCCTCTAGAACTATGAGAAATCAATCTCAATTTTTGCAGCTCTCCAAGGCTTGTTGTGGCAGTCCCAACTGACCAAGGCAATCTGCAAAGGGACCTAAACTTCTGCATGTTTAACAAATCCCCACATAAGGCTGTTGCTGTGGGTTTTACAAACACACTTTGAGTTGCAAGTGTCTAGGTTTATTTTTGTGTGAGAAATTGCAAAAATTCTTTATGTGCATACATATGTATTTCTGTTTATTTAACTTTGTTACGTATTGATATGCATGTTTATCATGTGCTAAGTATCTGTATAATGCTCTTTCTGAACTTTTTAACCTCTTCTATTGATTTCCAGTCACGTCTTGTGCTATATTACAATAAAATCAATGTAGTTTTGCAGGATATTTTAATATTTAGTTAAGAACATATGTTGCCAGAAGCTTTTCAAGTCCCATCAGCATCAATTTTATTTAAATTGGAAATTAGATTCATTGATAGTGAATTTACTAAGGAATAATTATGCAAAAATTGATTCTTTTCTAGAAGAAGGAATTTCTCTATTTTCCCATATTTTTTTGTGTTTTATGGATTGTTTATGTTCCCCAAGATTCACATATTGAAGCCCAAATCCTCAAATGGTATTTGAGATATCCCTCTCTTTCTCTGAGAAAGCCACCCAGGCTGTGATGTTTTGTTACAGAGATAAGACAGTATTTTTTAAAAAATGTATTGTTTCCTATACATAAGCTCTTCATGTTTGTATATGCTGTTGATCTTTTCTTTTGAAATTATCTCATTATTTTTAATAGGTTTCAAACTGGTTATATTGGACTTTTCAGGGGGAAAATTTGTAGCATCCCTCTTCAAGAATTTAGTTTTTAATTTTTTTTTTTTATAACCAGGGATTTTATAACTCAGCCATTTTTTATATTTTATTTCGAGACAGGATCTTGCTGAGTTGCATAGGGCCTCACTTAGTTGCTGAGGCTGACTTTGAACTTGCCATCTTTCTGCCTCAGCCTCCTGAATCATTGGGATTACAGAGATGCACCAACGTGCCCTAGTTTGTCTAATTTTATTTATTTATTTATTTATTTATTTATTTATTTAAATTTTATTTTTTATGTTCATTACAAGTACTGTGAATTTTCTATTATTGCAAGTCATACCAACTGTTGAGATCTGGAGTCATGCATTCATTCAACAAATCCCAAGCACTGACTAGAGGCAGACACTATGCTGGGACCCAGGAAATATAAAGGAAGAATTCCTGTCCTTAAGGAGTGTCAGACAAGCACATGTGAAAAATGAAATAGCCATGTCCAGCAAAGTATGAAAGAAGCCTCACGACTCTTTTTAATTCATTGGATATTTCATAACACAGAGAACAGACACCTGCTTTTGAGTATATAAATTAGGATGGTACCAGAATAAGAAAGACATGATTTTTGAAACTTGAGTGGATATCATCCACTCAAAGCAAATCAGTGGTTGGCCAAAATGGGTGTGTCTGATTTTTTTTTAGACATATAAATCCTTTTAAATAATATTTTATTGTTTTTGAGCATATACATAAATATATTTATAGTATTTCTGAAATATTCATAGGAAAATATTAGTTGGACATAACAAATGAAGTCTGGTTGGGTCTATTCATAAGTTTCTTGCCAGGAGAATATTTCTTTTATGGGCAGCTTGCTCCTTTGACACTCCAAATGTAGTTTTTGTATATCATTAAACCTTAACTGTTTTTTTTCTTTTAGACACTGAGTAGCCTGGATCTTGAAGCACCCAAACTGCCATCTGCTGCTGCATGACCCCAAGTCATTCGTGTAACATCTCGTTGTCATAGGGAAAAATCATAAGGAGCATATGGTTCCCATTCTACCAAGACTTTCATCTCATGCTGTTACCAGAAGGCTTAGAAATCCTGATTGGATGGGAAGGAGATTAGCTCTTTCCCTAGTGGAATAATTTCATTATAACAAAGGGGTCACCTCCCTAAGCTAAATGTGGAATGAATAATAGAAAGATTACAGATCATGAAAAAAAAAAAAAAACTAGAAAGGCTTTTTTATAAATTATGACAAGACTTTGGGTAGGACTTCTTGATGTTTTGGAATAAATGCTTTAACATTTAGGCAACTAGATTGCTCTGTTTAATCCCTACTTTTCTCATTTGCATCACTTTTACACAAAAAGCATTCCTTACCACCTGGCTGATATGCAGAACAAGAAGTATTTTCAGGGCTGTGCCTCTACTTCTCTGCCTTGACAGAATGGACCTACTTAACCCTAAAAGTATCAACTGACTGAATCAGTATAACAGAACTAAATTCTACCCTGACTTGAGAGCTTTAAGAGGCACATCAAGCCAAGAGACATCTCAATGGCTTGTTTTCTATGGACACCAGAGGCATTTTGGTAAACAGCATATAATTTGAATTTCCTGGACCATTTATACCTTTATTCTATTTCTTTTAATTTTTTATTTGTTCTTTTGAGATATACATGACAATAAAATGCATTTTAACATATTATAAATACATGGAGTATAACTTTGCATTCTTGTGGTTATACATCATCTGTTTGTGAATCTATATATGAACATAGGAGAGTTATATCTGATTTATTCTACTGTCTTTCTTATTCCCATCCACCCTCCCTTCCCTTCATTCCCCTTTGTCTAATCCAAGGAACTTCCATTCTTTCCTCTCCACCCCTTTTGTGTATTAGCATCCTCATATCAGAGGGAACATTTGACCTTTGTTATTTTGGGATTGGCTTATTTCACTTCATAATAGTCTCCAGTTCCATCCATTTACCTGAAAATGCCATAATTGCATTCTTCTTTATGGCTGAGAAATATTCTATTGTGTATATATATAAAACATTATCTTTATCCATTCATCTGTTGAAGGGCACCTAGGTTGGTTCCATCGTTTAGCTATTGTGAACTGAGCTTATATAAACATTGATGTGGCCACTTCACTGTAGTTTGCTGATTTTAAGTCCTTTGGGTATATGCTGAGGAATGAGATTACTGAGTTAAATGGTAGTTGCATTCCAAGTTTTCTGAGGAGTCTCCATATTGCCTTTCAGAGTATATTCCTTTATTCTTAATAGAAGGATTTTCAACTTTAATTTTGTCCAATGCATTTTTCTTTGTGTAGTATTGAAGTGAGTAGAAATGGGTTCTGCATTTGGTTTTACATATTTTTTTTTTTTTTTGCTTTATTCAGTGGATCTAAAGAAGTGGTTCTGGACACCAATACCCAAAGGTGCCATAAACTCCCATACATTAATGTATCTCCAGAGAAGAAATTGTCCAATTAGCAGACATTGAGGCCTAGAGTGAAGAAAGTGTCAGATTCAGAGGATAATGTGATGGTTACCAAATCCTATTCTATGATATGGGAACCGGGAGGTTAAAAAAAAAGAAAGTCAGGGAGGGAAGGAAGACAGTAACGTGGGGAGGGAGAAAAGGAAGGAATTAGAGAAACTACCATGTCATTTCTTTAAGTTGAAAATATTCAACTTCCAGCAATAGCTATTTATCTATTTTGGGGGGGGGGGGATAAAAATGTATGTAATTTTGTAATTTTTTTGTTGTACAAAAATTTCAGGTTCTTTTTACCCCTGGAAGCTTTATGTCAGTCTCTCCTCACTGTGTTTGATTTATTCTTGTGCATAAATGAAGGTGATAGAGACCACTGTGTTGACCAATGATAATGAGAACCACAGTCCACAAGGTGATTTAACCTCCTAAATTTGGTCAGTCAATGAGTATGAGGCTGGAAGCAAGCCATTTTATTTATCTGGTTATTATTTCCTCATATGTGAAAATGTGCTTCAGACTTGTTTGTCTAAACTCTACATAGTTCAAAATACAGCTAACCAAAGCTGATGCAGTTATTAATCATGATAAAGTATTTCCACTTCCTAAAAGTCTGTTATATAATTTCCCTATAGAGAATCTTTTCCATCTTCAGTCATGTGCCGAAAGACAACTTTTATAAGAACACTTCAATACCAGAAAGAATGATACATTAGTAAACCTCTTGATCACTGTGGGGTAGCTGTTGCTAGATTAGAAGTGGTACTTGAGGCACTTTTATGCAATGTGTTAAGGTTATAGGACCTGAGAGAGGGAGAAGGAGAAGAAGAGGGGAGGGGGGGAGGAGAGGGGGAGAGACAGAAAGAAGAAGGGAGGAGAGAAATCATGTATTGGAAGAAGAGTCAGCGATGCGGCCTCTTCTCTTTCCCAGTTCTGTTCCCCTCCCTTCTTTTCATCTGTCTAATCTTCCAGAGTACTTCAGAATGTTAAGCAGAAATCTTGCCCCTATCATAGGCAGATGCCCAAGACCAGGAAATAAGTGAAGAGATCAATGGATCCAGTTTAAAACGCATGATATCAGAAATATGATCATATTGCAATGTGCTGATTTTACTCCCTGTCCCAGATTCTTACAAGTTAAAGAAATAAAATTTACAAAATCATAGCATAGTCCCAGGTAACATTTATGAATTAAGAACAAAAATTAAGATTATTATTTTTATAGCCAGTTGAAGCATGAAAAATTACTTTAAACACAGGACACATTTTTTTCTAAGAAAAAATCACTTAAATACAGGACACATTTTTCTAAGAAATTAGTTACAAATCTAAATATATCTCTCCTAGGAAAATCAGCTTACAAGTGAAGGTCATTTACAGTAAGAGATACTGGGGGAAAAAGTGAAGGGGAAAAATATACAGGTCACTGTATATAAGTGTAGTTTCCTCTCAAAATTGCTTTTAAGCATAAACCTATTGCTTATTCTTTTTTTGACCATAGTAGAAGCTTAACATATTTTAAAAAATCTATATTTTTCTATTTATTCTTAGAAAAAACAGGCTAGATAAAAATTTAGGATTCAGTAGACATATACACATATACACGTCTGTGTCTGTGTGTGTATGCATATATATATGTATGTATACACACATATTTTGTGTATATATACATATATATAGACACATACACACACATATAAGCTGTGCATATAGTCTGAGTTATACGTATATATTCAATAAGATATTAAGAACAGAAAGAGGAGAGTGTTTGGGAAAAGTATTAAACAGAATCACTTTGAATAATTTCAGCAGTGAGTCTATAAGAGTTAAGGGCACCCGTGCAATAACCATTTTACCTCTTATTTTAGTTAAATAAAGTGTGCACTCTGAATGAGACCTTTGTTCCTTGTGTGTGAATGCTGCGTGTTCTTCCCAAGCGGGCCAGTTTTGTTCTCATGCCATGGGAGCAGGTGGCATGAAGCTGTTTTGATGAGGTTACAAGGCTCCTCCCCTCTCTCCCCAAGCAGCAGCCTGAAGTACGTCAGCAGTGATTGTGTGCATGGCTAGGCTGTGCGGGGAGGGTGGAGGCAAAATTGATATCAAATAAGGGTATCAAACGGAGATCCCGATGTTCCCTTTAAGTTGCTGCTCATTTTTATTAGCCCCACCAGGGGTGGAAAGCTTTTAACTTTAATATCCTCTGTAGTAAGAACAGTATGTGTTGATGGATTCACATTGTTCTTCACCGTGAAGATTGTATTAGTGCTCTCGTGGATATAAATGAAGGGGTTTCTTTACCCTCTTCTCATTTAATGATTTAGTAATCAGACTTCAGCTCAGTTAGATAAAAGAGAGAGGTTCTGCTGCCTAGATGTTAGCCCATTAATGAGGATGGGAGCCCCCAGGGAGCCGAAATCCAAAGTAGAACGATGCTGCTTTCGGGTTTCTTGTCATTTCTTCAGTTGCTCCTTCTCCCTTTTCCAATGGGCCTAGGGAGCAGGAGCTATCCAAGGTGCTAGAATGCTGGCGGCTCTGCCGTTCAAGGCAGACGGATGGCAGAAGCAGAGGAGAGAGATTACCGCTAATTTCAGAAGGTAGGTTCTTTGTTTCAGAATCCCTGATTAATCAGCAGCAGCATCAACAGACTAAGGCAGCTGGAGAGGAGAGAGAGAAGCAGGGAGGGAGTCATGGGCAGGGAGGGAGGGAGTGGAGAGAGAGGGAGAGAGAGAGAGAGAGAGAGAGAGAGAGAGAGAGAGAGAGAGAGAGAGAGCGGGTTGTCACGGGGGAGGGACGTTGCCACAAGCTAGGCTGCTCCAACCCTTCTGTATGTAAGTGGCAATGAGAAAGAGCATCATTTTTGCCGAAAGGAGACATTTAGAAAGGATCTTTCTGATTTTTGTTTTCATTTATTTTTGTCTTCACAGAATATAATCAAATGAGGGACCTTAGCCAGCCTGGTGATTGCCTTACATCTTGTAATCATCTGTGTAGCAAAGTGGGTAAAATCATCCAATTTCTTCCCGGCTGGACCTGGCAGGAGAGGGGCTGTGTGTTCATCCCCACCCATTAGCTATGCCCTCTTTTCTCTGAATGTCGATGTAAGGAAGCCAGCACCTGTCTTCTGCCACTGCATCTTCCTAGCAAACTTTAAAGGCCATTTTATCTGATAGGAAGAACATCAAGAACGCTCTGATCTCTAGTGATGAAGAATCTGGGATTCGACACTTTCCCCAAGCAGACACAATGCACTTTAATTGAAGAAAAACTGAGCTGAACTACAAGTCTGTCTCTTATGGTGCTGGATTACTCCTACAGAACTGCCCTGAGATCCACCGTGAGAGGGCTCTGACACACAGAAGTCACCTTCTGATTATTGCACTTAGCTCTCCCTGGGGACTTAAATTTTGGTATGTATTTCATTTTTCTGATTCTCTAAGCATGCTGATTGAACCTAAAACTAAATAGATCAAGCCACCAGGTTATGAAATGGAATGGGTTTTAGTTAGGGATACTTAATGCTGAAGTTTGCATGTTTTATTAGGTGGAGCAGAAATAAAGCCAAGGCATCCAGTGAGCCTCAGGCTATTTTTACTCCTTTTCCCACTGAGTTACATTACCATGGAAATGGTTAAATGAGATTTTCATTAGTAAAATAAGCCACGTTGAATTATTAAAAGCATTGAAAATATTTTCCAGGGTATTAATTGGCATTCAAGTTGTGCATGCTAGCTCTTTACCCACTATTCCATACCATAAATATTTTACAACAGTCTCTGAGCACATTTGTGCCAGCACTTAGAAACCAATTTTGCATTCTCAAAAGAGACACAACACCACAGAAAAACCAAACTACCAGACACACACCAAACTGAAACTGCTTCTTCCTGACTGATCAATTCTAAACCTCCTTGAGAAATGTATTTTCAGTCAGTATCAGGAAGCTTTCATGAGTTTAAATATTTTCTGCAGAACTTTTGGTTTTACTTAGGACATTTACTTATTTTGTGGAAGAGTTTCCATTCTAATTTTTCCAACTACCAAGTGATGTTGTAAAATACAAGAGATGCAGGTATTCCATATCTGGAAGAATTGTTACATTAAAAATGCTATTTATTCTTATTGGGAAGTCATAAATTTGTTTTGGTATTGGAAAACTATTTTTTGTAATAAATGTAGTTTTATAAAAAGGATATTCATTTGAAGAGGTTACATGTTTTAGTCATTTTAACATCCAAGAATTTATAACCAAGTAGTGTGAAATAATGAATAAAAAGTAATAAAACATTAACTCCTTTTCTAACATTTCATATTTTAACCAATACTTCAATTTGTTTTGTTATATTGTTAAGTGCTAACTGTACGAATTAATGAGAAAACAGAAGCCATACATGCAGAAGTTACTTTGTTTCTCTGTGGAAAGTGCAACATATGCTATCCCACTCAGCAGGGACAGGGACTCTGTGAAGGACATAAGCAGTTGAGAAAATTAGTGAAAACAAACCTGATGGAAAATGTTCCAACTTTGCAAAGGACAAAAGGAAGTCCAAGAACTTGAAGCATTTGTTAAATTTAGAGGGAGAAGAGGTGTGAAAATCCCAGAGAAAAGATGGTTGACTATTGTTTAAAATCCATCAATCAATCATGGATTTCCAATGCAATTAGATGGTTTCTGTTGTAGCTCCCGTCAGCAATTTATACAACGGACTGTATCTACTTTGCAAATACTGCCTTGTAAGCGTCTGGAATCCATTGGCTCAAGGCTCCAAAAAGTACCTTAGCCACTAGCACTCTGCACAAGCCCCTATCTTAGTGGAAATGTGCAATCTCTTTAGACCAGCGGCAGGCCACCATGACAACCTGGAAGTTGGGGGTATATTCGATTTGTGATGCTGCTCCATTTACATGCTTTATGCCCATTTTGCCCATTTGGGGAAGGGAGATAGTAGAGAACTCACTGCAAAGTAATTTGCTTTCTGAGAAAAAAGCAATCAGTGCCTTTGTAGTTCCTCAGCAAGCTTTCTTGGTTGTAACTTCAACATTTCCCATTTTGGGCAGAACAGCTGCATTTTGATGACACTGAGAATGAGAAAATGAGCATGACCATGTGTGGAGTTGGGGAGAGGATTTTGAGCAAAATCAAAGTGGAATTATAGCACTAATGTTTTATAAGATTTTATCATAAAAACAAGTTTGATGTAATTTACACAGGTTATGGGTTATTACTAGACTATCTAGTCTGTTGATTTGATCCTACTGTGTGAAGTCAGCAAATTTCAGAGATCAGTGTGCATATACATGTTACATATGTATATGAAGGCTGATTACTTAAATACTTAAATGTTCACTCACAATGTGTTTTCAAATTGATCTTAGTGCATGCACAGAATGTACAAGAGTCTTCTCTTCTGCTGAACAACAACAAAATTAGTCGAAATTGCCTTGGGAAACTTTTACTGGATCAATACTAATAGGCAAAATAGGATTTTCTATCTCAGGGAAGATGCAATGATTAGAGTGAGAGGGAAAATCAAATTTTAATAACTGAAATTCTAATATCTTCCATACAGCATTAAGTCAGGTGTTCAAAAACTGCAGAAATATATGAAGGGCAAAGACTAGGGAACTTTCCCATCTGCAAATAAAATGAAAACATAAATATGAAATAAAGAAGAAAATGTCCATTGGGAAATGTATCCCCTTGTATTATGGTTTTCATGCTTATTGAATAGCATAGTAATGGCAAAAAATAAATAAATTGTTCTTTATTCTAGTCCTAAGATTATCTTGTGGGGTTAACTGTGGCCTAAAAATTCAAAAAGCTTCTTGTGGAACTTTAAGTATCAGGAAGCAATTTTCTCCCAAGCTAGAGTGTTTTATTTCCCCACTGCAAAGTACAGGTGGCACATATTCAGGTTAAGGGCGTTGTCATGACTCTATATCTTGAGAAATCAAAGTTTCAGATGGAGAACAACTTTATTTCAGAAATTCTGGGCAAACACTTAAAAAACAAACAAACAAAAAAGGAACCATACCTATAAGTTTAGTGATGAGTAAACTCAGATAATAGTACGTACATAACTCTGTTCTTGGTAAATGAAAATGAAAGGGCCGCAGTAAGACTGTGCCTGATAAGCCAGTGGACAAATCTGTCTACATCTGTCCTTATGGAGCTAGAGTGGTTGATATCAAAATCCATGAAACTGTACTAATGGAAGATTTGTTCTGAATTTTAAGCAAATGGAAAAATGCTTAAGTATATATAAGAGGAAAGCTGGCATGTGGATTTTTTTTTTCTTTTTGTACATTTTTTTTTTCTTTACACAGCCTATAACATATCAAAAACTTTCTGTGATGGGGAAATTCAAGCTTGACCTGATTTGGTGGCATGTTCTATAAATTAGGACTACACTCAATGTATACCTTAATTGACAAAGGGGATATGCCACACAAATGCATGATCTTTGTTAAATTCTTTTGTGTACACATATTTCTCACAAAAAAAGCTCCCTATTTTTTTTTTTTTTTTTTTTTTTTTTGCTTTTCAACACTAAGGATCATAGAGTACCTTAGGTTTTTGTATTCCCTGGATGGAAGCAGTAGCTATAGAAAGAAGATAGGAAGTGAATTTCATTTTTTTAAATGTTTTCATGGATTCCATTCAGACACACTTAGTTTATGTTCCACATGTGTATGAAATGGGTAGTTTTATTTTTTGTGGGAATGGTTGTAATGTTGCTTTCAGCTTTAGGTTAATAACAGGAAAGAAGTATTTATGGCTTTGCAAAAAAAGAAAATAATAAGGTTATTAACTCAATACAAAGTTAAATGCTTACTGTTTAGGATATGGTAAGAATACCACCAGTTAAAATGCATCTTTGCTGAGTTGAATGAAATTTATTATCTTGGGAAGTGGAACAAGGTATTCTTTGTGAAGGGTGTGGTCAACAGAATATAAGTAACAAAGTGAACATATAAAATAAAATAAAGCTAAACAGTTAGTTCTCCAGTTGAATTTAAGCCAATAGCTGTAGCTTTTATAAGAATGGCCATGTTTTAATCTAAAGGTTAAACAACAGGATTGTCTCTTGAATGCAGAACACAACAGTGGAGGAAAGGCATAAAAGGACGATGTGAAGTTATCTGAGGATTTTGTGGGGATTCTGACCCAGTCATTTTAGGTCCTTTCTCAAAAGAGTCCCTGACATGAATTGTAAATGTTGGCCACAAAGAAACAGAAGCAGCACTGTACTCTTGGGATATCACTATGGTGCATTCTAAACCATAAAGACCACAGATACGTTTTTAACCAATGCTCCATGAGTGTAGGGAGGTGGGGCTAGAATCAAATTCACTTTGAACAGAAATGGCTGCAGACACATCCTGTTTCATTTAAAAGAGATTCCCACCAAAAAACAAATGTTCCCCTTTAATCTCACCCTCTTAGTTTTTACTACTCCATGCAGAAATTAGAGGTCTATGGGGGCAGATTTTTTTTTCCTGTTAAGCTATATCCAAATATTCTACCTGGAAGAGATGCCTCTTTTGCTTCTCATCAAGTAGGGTCTCCTATGATCCCAAATTAGACAATGGGTGCTAGATAAGCCTTTGTGAATTGCTCCTCTACATGGAGCCTAAGTGGACTTGGTTTAATATCCCACAGCCACACTGCAGCCAGGACTTCCTGGTGTAGAACGTATTTTACTCCACGCCCATCTCAGCCATTTCTGGGATGAACAGATTTATGATCCTGCTTTGACTGTGGATTTTTATTGCATCAAATTGTAGTTTAAATGAAGTCAACAATTAACATGAGGTTTGCTTTTCTTTAGGTAGGCCTTGAATCTATTCACTCAGAGATCATTTGCCTGAAAAATACCCTTTTGCTGGAAAGGTGGAGTCCAAGGTTTTGGGAGATGGAAAGAGTATTATTGTCCATAGGTCCCAGTGCCCTAGTTTTCTAGGGGTAGACAAAGGGGGTCAATGGATTAGTAGTCTGACCACAAGTGTTTGCCGAGTGGGGAAATTGATTAAGACGTATCTGGGCCTCCATTTGCACATATGTGGTTAAAGAAGTAAATTGTACAAAATAATCTACTCACCTATGTTTCGAAGTAAAATCATTTTTACTTCGAGGAGTTATGCTACCACTAAATATAATCTCGTGTACACTTAAGAATTGGGAAAAGCATCTAATAATTGTGTTACTAATAGTTATGATCATGTTTATTGAGTACATTTGCATTTTGTAACTGAATCTTAAAAACATGAGTGACTTCCAATACCATTTTTTAAAAATTTCTTTTTAACGTGGAAACTGGAGCTTAAAGATGTCAGTTAACTTACACAAGTCATAGATCTAGAAACTCCTTGGTTGGGATTTTTAGGGAAGACTTCCAGACTTCTCATCTCTGCCTTCCTGGACCTAGAGAACCCCACATCACAAAGTGCATTTTGCATAGGGAGAAGTAAACAGGAACGTGTGATTGATTCATGAACACTGAGAGGGTTCTAGTTCATGTTTGAAGACTACCTGTGATTATTGAAGTATTCCTTGTTTATCTCCTCAAAAATGGAGACAATAAAGCATGCATGACCAAATAGTGAAGTTCTCCTGGATCTGTGTCCTAATCACACATCTGTGCAGACATTGATGGTGTTTCTCTATTGCTGTGTGGACATCTAGGACAGAGTTCTGCCTTCATTAGTGCCTGGTTCTCAACGGGTGCTCAATACCTCCCTGAATAAATGAATAATAATGGAATGGAATACTTCTCTAGAATCAGGTCGCAGGACCTGATTCTATTTCTATTATTTCAAAAGTTTTCATCACCATTTCAAAACTTAATATTTATCTCGGAAAAAAATAATTTAAAGTCCAAGCAATTTGAAAGACCACTAATAAAGATAATGTTCAGAAGTAAACAATCAACCTTATTAAGAATTAGAATATATAAACTATCAGAATAACCGGTGTTATCTGGGTCGGAGGAAAACTTTAGGGAAAAAGTAAAAACCTTTGGATAATAATGCTTCATGAAACTGGGAAATATACAGTGTTGCTAGAGGGTAGAGTGGGAGTGATCATTTCCAGCCTGAGGCATTATCTCTAGCATCCTTGTAATAATGACTTGGCTTGCTTAACTTCAGTAAAATTAATTGCCATAAAGTTATGCTGATTTTTTTAAAATCCAGGCATATCTCATGCTGAATGTGGGGTAGAAGTAAATTTCCAATAATAGTAATGCTTTAATTCTCTAAGAAATATTTTTTTTCTTATCCTCTCCCTGAAATGACAATCATTTATAGTAGTAATTTCCTCTTCTGCAGTATGTCTACCACATAAGCATCTAATCTGGTGAACTGATATTAAAATACCATTCAATTACATTACATAGTTGGAATTAAAAGACCATTTAAAAAAATGTCTCTATCCCACAACCCACTAGGGCTTAAAACCAAACAAAGTATCATAAAAATTTAACATAGCCCAAAAAATCATTAGTCTATAAACAAGGCCAGCCTCCAGGTTAAAAAAAAAGAAAAATCTTAGATTGTGGAGGAAATCCTTAAATTCAGGATGGGCTTCAAATACGGATTGATTGGCCACTTTAATGCTAATAAATTTTAATAAGAAGTAAAACTTCCATAGCTACAACCCAGGTTGTGAAACATGATTATACTTGTTAAAAAGTCCAGAATAAAAATGATTTGTGATGAAAATGCAGTCTGGGACTTTTACACTAAATAGTTGGACTGATACTTTCAAAACACCCCTTTTATGATTTTTTGAAGAAAATAAAAGGCATAAACTAATTTAAAACTTTTCAATGGCTATCATTTTCCCCTTGTTAATTGGTTTTGCTTTTGATTTTTCAATCTAATTGAAACATACCTGTTTTCTATATAACGGTGAATTTGCAATCAAAGACAGTAAGCTTTATTAAAATAAAAGAGCACTCACTGGGATGTAATTAATTTAACTTTGCATCTATTTTTATTTGCATAAAGCACAGTTTCTCTGACCCCTGGCTTCAGTGATTTGGACAGCTCCTCATCAAGGCATGCTGCTTTCATAGCTTGCTTGCATTTCCTCCCTTCTTTCTTCCTTTCACCCCTCCCTCCATTCACACATCCACACTCATCCAGTTAACATTACTGTTGCTGCCATTCTTCTCCCTACACCTTCATTATGGCATTATCTAACTTGACCTGCACACTGTTGTTGAATTCCATTCTAAAATCTTCAGTCTTCACCTTCTAAACCTTCATACCAGCAGGAGGTAGGAGTTATTACTACCATCATTTTATAGGTGAGAGTAGAATGGACTGATTGAAAGTTCGATGGTTTTAAAATTTGTTTTGTTTTGTTTTGTTTTGATTTGACATGATTTTGATCTCTCAGAAATCTGTAATGCCAGCACTTCAGGAGGCTGAGGTAGGAGGATCACAGTTGGAAGCCAGCCTCAGCAATTTAGTGAGGCCCTAAGCATCTTAGCAAGACCCTGTCTCAAAATTAAAAAAAAAAAAAAAAAAAAAAATTAAAGGACTGGGGATGTAGCTCAGTGGTGAAGTGTCCCTAGGTTCAATTCATGTTTCCAAAAAAAAAAAAAAAAAATTCATTTCTGTGGCTCAAGTCTTTAATCTCAGGTAGCAATGATATAACAATTTATCACTGCTGGAGTTACTGAACTGGCCAGGATTAGTGAGATCCTGGTGATGTACAGCATTTGAGTTAAACTAAGTTATAATATGAAGCAGTTATTGAGGACCATTATGGAAAATAGTAGGGGGCCACAAATGGATTGTGTCCTATAGAAATTATACTAGAAATGTCTTTGATTGCTATATTTTGTATGAATAATTCAGATTTATAAATTTTATTTTAAAACTTCAAGTATAACACAAAAGTTTTTTTCCCAAATAAAACTTTATTTTTATATGAAATATCACAGAAAAATACTTACAACAGTGAGTACTAAATGAAACTTGTATCTGCTATGTCTTATTGGTTTAAGAACCCTTTTTTTATTGAGCATGGTGGCAAACACCTGTAATCCCAGTGATTGGGGAGGCTGAGGCAGGAGGATCAAAAGTTTCAGGCTAGCCTCAGCAATTTAACAAAACTCTATCTCAACAAATAAAAAAGGTTTGGAGATGTACTTCAGTGGTAAAGTGACCCTGGATTTGATCCTCAGTACCCAAACAAACAAAACTCCCCCACATTTTTGAAAAATGAAATATGACTTTAATTATGTAAACCAAATGGCTATCTTCATACACAGAAATTCTCACATTCATATCATCTCTTAGTCTAGTAGCTTTGACCTTGGTCCTGTTAATGAGGGAGTATTGGTTAGCCAGGTGACACTTACTTAATAATTCTTCAAATACTCTAGAGGAATGTAATGTCCAAGGAGATGTTTTCTCCAAGTGGACCTGCTGGAATCATTGGGGACTTGGCAGACACAGGTCAGGGACACTGCAGCTTGCTTTTGTCCCCACCTGTGCTGAACTTGTGACGTCTTCTGACTCTGCAGGAACCTTCCCTCTGCATGATACCCTCCAAGATGACCAGCGCTCACCCAGAGGAGGACGCTCTGGACACCTTTCTGCAGTACATTGAGGATATGGGGATGAAGGCATATGACGGCCTAGTGATTCAGAATGCCTCTGACATTGCCCGAGAGAACGATCGCTTGAGAAATGAAACAAACCTGGCCTACCTGAAGGAGAAGAATGAGAAACGCCGCAGACAGGAAGAAGCCATAAAGCGGTAAATATAATAAGCATGATCTGGGCTTTGCACACCAGGGAGTCTGTGAGTGCTGCTTGGGCTGTGACGTTACCACCTGGTCAAGAAAGGGCTCTCAGAGTTGGCTGGACTTGATGAGGGGAGGTGACAGTGGCAGCTCCACCGGCCAGCCTGCTGACAGGGTTCTTCCCTTAGCTACAAGTTACTTGCATGTGTGTGGTGCTTGTGGAGGTTCAGAAAGGCTTGGAAAGAATTCAGCTTCCTCCAAATTAAGGATCGTGCTCAACAACCTGTGGGGAAGAGCACAAGAGAACACACAACCCCTCTAATAGCTAAAGTTTGATGTAAAACCCCACCTTAAGGGCCTTTGTTCATTGCACTTACCTTAATATAAGGATCATCTTCTCCCCAAAATATGACCAAATATCAACAATAATTAGCCTTTGATGGCCTCTGGAAGAGGCGGAATCCTCAGTGTGTGCTCTCGGATGAATTTAACGGCTCTTCCATCTCTTGTTTGGTACCAACTATCCTAGGTTAGTTCAAATGAATTATATTTATGGTGCAAAACCTAACAGCTCCAAGCTAATAAGCCTACCATTGCAGCCTTTCAAATCCCAGAGGCTTGGGAGGCTGAGGCAAAGCCAACCTCTGCATCTTAGCAAGGCCCCAAGCAACTAAGAAAGGCCCTGTCTCAAAATAAAAAAAAACAAAAGGGCTAGGGATGTGACTCAGTGGTTAAGTGCCCCTGGGTTTCATCCCTTGAAACAAACAAACAAACAAACAAAATTGAGGTTAAGTGTCCTGGGGCACAGGCACCAAAAGAAGGAATAAGTTTTGGTTTTTCAAGAGAATGTTAGTGTTTTAAGCATATATTTGCCCATGGTACATGTACACACCTGTTGTGTTTGATGGAGTCCTGCTTCTTCAGTGAATCTATTTGCTAAATGTAAAAATCTAACATAGGAAATAATTTCATCAGTTAGCCGGGTAACTGAAAATAAGCTATTTTTGTATTTCATGCTAGATTTTTTTCCTCTAATTTGGTATTAATATTTTATATAGTCTGTGTGAATATTATGACATAAAATATTATTTTAAGATAAGTTATTTATGCTTATAGGGAACTAAGCTAAGAGTAAGATTGTGTCACTCCAATATTTTGTGAAAATTAATTTTATATGAGAGAGAGTTTAGAAAAAACACTAGAAAGAAGTGTTGTGGAAGACTGTTTTGAAAGAGTATATTCTTGTGGACTATTAAAATGGGAATGTATTCTATTACTAGGTCTAAAAATATTTGCACAATTATGTAGTTGATAAACATTTTCACAATGCACATGTTAATCTTTAAAATGAATTCACTTGTTGTTGGGGACTGTGTTGGTTTTTATTTCTATCATTTCTCACACCTAAATGCCCTTAAGAATCCACTCCCCACTCAGACTATTTCTGATGGTCTCCTGTAGGTGAGCATTTTACTTTGGTTTCAAATTTGAGTTTTTCAAAATTCTAAACAGAAATAATGGCCAACATGATTTCTAAGTAACTTCAGCTCTACAATCTGGAGTTTCCTAATTTTGGTGTTAAAACTCAACAACTACTTCTTTTTATAAACATATAAATGAAATTATTTGCTGAATCATTCTATTAGAATTTACAGGGCATACGTGGGCTCCATAATACTATATTTATCCATACTAACATCTCCTGTTTCATTAATAATATTCAGCATATTTCTATCTAAAGATCTATAGACACTAACAACAGAAATGGCTAATTTTTAGATGGCTTACTGTCAGGTGTTCTAAGGCGCATAACCAACAGTGCAGAGGAAGTTGAAAGTCCAAGACACACAAAGCAAGAATTTGTATAAATGGAGACATGGTGAAACCCTGTCACTACATAGGTGAGGCCTGGAAAACCGAATTATGTGAACTTTGAGTTGGTCTCTACTGGATTAATAAGCAATACTTTCCAGAATTATAATAGAAAGCATGAAAATAAAGACAGCTCAGGACACACATTGAATTGAAAAGCAGCCAAATGATCTGAGCACATTTACTTCCCCACCTCCTAAACAGAAGCTGATTGAACTACTCTCAGTTTGAGAATAGAGGGGGAAAAAAGAAAAAAAAAAAAGGAAGAAAATCATCCCTCATGTTATATGCTAATTGGTAAGAGCTTATGGTGGTTTGGACTAGGATGCTAACATTAGAGTTGGTATAAAATAATCAAAACACAAGCAACATCTGAATTATTTGATTGATGAATGTAGGAGTTGGTAGAGGAAGCAAAGATTCGTTCTCTTGTTTTCTATTTTATTTTGATTTTGCTTAGACTGAACAATAATGTTTTCACCTAATGAAATGGCAAAGACTTAATGATGAGCAAGTTTAGGGTCAATTATTGGGGAGCTCCTGCTCACCTTGTTGGAACATATTTGTGAAGGTCAATTGTGTGAAGCCTTTTAAGGACCCAAGTGGAGAGTCTGAACAGACAGTTAGAGAAAGAATCTGGGGGTTTTGGTAGAAATCAAAGCCAGAGGTATAAATGTGACAGCCTGATTCTATAGGTTTAGCACCCAGGAGCCTGGAGGAGAGAAGTAGTACTTACGTTTAGACAGAGGTGATGAAAGAACCCAGAACTCATTCTTGGGGCATCTAATTGCTCATTTAATGGGACCAGCAAAAGTATCTAGTGTAAGTGCAGTTACAATTAGTGAGAGGGCAGAAGAACCACAAAAGGGAAAGACACCTCCAAGAGGAGTAAAAAATGATTGGAGTAGAGGGATTTTGCAGATAGATCAAATACACGGAAGCCTGGAAAGTCACTGTTGCCTTTTACCAATTTGGTGTTAATAAGAACAGTGTTTTGGGAGGACAAAGCCCACTGGAATTATGTTCATAAGAAAAATAAGAAGAGAATTGAAGCAAAATATAGAGAACTATTTTGAGGACTTTCAAAGTCAAAAAATGCAAAACAATTATAGTAGTTGCGTGGCCAGTGTGATTTATGGTTTTGTTTTGTTTTAATTTTGTTTCAGTAGAAAGCAAGAAAACTATATGTTGGTATAAATGAAACCATGGAAAGGGAAACATTGGTGACTTAGGGAAGAAGATTTACTGTGAGCATGTCCTTGAGTAGTTGGGAAGCACATACCGCCCCGTGGTAAAAGAAAAGGTGTTCTAGCTTATGGATGAATGAATGAGTGACGAGTGAATGACAGGCTAAAAACTAACCCTAGAAAGGCCTCTACCTGGTCCTCTAAGGCCATAGCACGAACTTAAATCAGGAGCCAAACTTTAGAAGAGAAATGTGTTGGAAAACCAGGACATCTGAGAATAAGTAGTGGAAAAAGAGGCAGAAGGGCCAAATTACTGAACAGTGCTGTTTTCCTGCCTTCCCAAAGCTTCGTACAGCTAAAGCTGCAGAATGAAAGTAGAAGTAGGAGCCTGAGGCTAAGGACAAGCTCTGGTTGGAAAATAGTGTGCTAGGAAGATGACCCAAGGTTGCAAGCCTGTTTTGTGCCCGGGTGGATAAGGCAATCCACGGTGATTACCCACAGCAGTGAGCCTCACTTCCTGGGAACTACCCACACTCACCCCTCACCTCAAAGGCAATCACAGGGTAAGATTGGATGTTAATGGTAGAAATAACAGGCAGACATACAGGAGACAGTCCTGAGTGAGGTCAGTCGTAGCCCAAAGGACGGTCCATTAGTGTCCTTGTAATTGTCACATGTGCCAGGAATGGAAAGATGCAGTACAGTTGTAGATGCTTTCTACAACTTTTTCTGCTCTCTCTCATTTGCCCTACCCCACATCCTTTTCTGAAATTTTTGTTGAAAGTACAAATATCTCAGAATACTATTAGAGCCTTTCCAAAATTGTTGATGCTTTTCTGATTTCCTTTGTCCTCCCCTGCCTCACCACCCCCAAAGCAAATCATGCACAGCATGAGGGCGTAGATGTCTCTGGATATCATTGGGGGAGACAGCTACCCAGAGAAAAGAGAAAGAAATCAGATAAGCTATGGTTGGATGGTAAGAGGAGCGGGGCTTAAAGACCTCTGGCACTGCCTAGGGAGAGGATATCTCATCAGGTGGTGCAGTCTCAGCATTTATAGTAATGTACAAATTCAGTTTTATTTTATTCACAAGGCAACCAGTGTCCTGAGATTTTGACAATTTGAAAGTAATAATAATCTTTTTTTTGTCCCCTTAACATACATTTCAGATGACTTAACTTTTCTAATAAGAAATGTATTTTTAATTCTTTGAGAGAGTCCAAAGCCTTACATAGGTGTTCAGGGGTTCCAGAAATGGTAACAGATGCAGAATACTCTCAGCCAAATCTAACACATATTGTCATATATTTTCCCATGCAGTTTATGTCAAGTAAAGAAAATTCAACATGGCATTAATGAACACAGTCTAATTAATTAAACTTATTTAATGTCTCTCCTGAATGCCTTTTAAAATAAATACTATGATTTAATATATAGGCTATAAATGCCAAAATTCTAAAGAGGAAGGATGTTTGACCTTGAAAAGGCATTGATGATAATTCTCTGTGAAATATGCCAGTTGCAATTTCAGAAATGTGCAGACTTCCAAGGATTGCTTAAAAAATGGAAATAGGATTTCATATGATTGACCTTCTGGATCACATATGTGCTGAAATGCCTTTTGTTCTGAAGCTGGCAAGCTTAAAACACTGAGCTCTTAGAAAGAGAATATCCTCGTCGCTTTCTCAACAATCTAAGTCACTTAGACTTTCTAAGCCCAATTCCTTATTTTTAAACAAACTTGAGCCCCTTGTCACTATTAACTTTCTTATGCCTTCACTTCCATTTCTCACATGGGATTTTACTGAAAAAGCTGGTTCGGTGAAAAATACTAAATAAATAAAAAGTGATGCTGTTAGTGTTCTTCTTAACAGCTCCAAATAACATTTGGTGTGAAAGAAAGACTTAAGAGGGGGAAAAATTAATGGAGAATTTAAAAAAATTCTTTCTGTGGTTCATCTTTTCTGCTTTTAAAATCCTAATGGTTTTGTGCAGGCACTGTTAAATGAAATTAATTTTTCATTAAAAAAAAAAAAACTATAAGAAAACAAGCATGCAAAACCCATAGCTTCCAACTAAGTTCACTCTAGATGGATTACAAAATCCTATTTGTCACGTGAGTAGGGGAAAAATAAGAAACAGGCTTGAGAGTGTACTGAATCATTGACTTGGCTCAGAGACCAGCCAATAGGAAGGGAACTGACCAGTGAGAACAGAGACTGGCTGTATTCTGTAAGGATGACCTTCATGTACCTGTTAGGTCCCCTGGACTTTCACTATGAGCAATCTTGTGTTCAGGCCATTGGGTCAGGATATTCATTGAAGGTTATGGCCAATCAAAAGATGATCCTACACACCCAAAGTATGATTAACATTTAGGATTCCCTTCAAATATATTTTCTTTCTGAATTCTGGAACCAGCCCCTGCACCATCTCCATTTTGTTATTGGTCATAGTATTTTGGAAACAAGGAAATATCCCTGAAACTAAATTTTTTTCCCAGAACATATATTTCTGACAATAATTTTATTATAGGAAAGGGGCTGGATGTTTTTTTTCCCCCTGATAATGCAAATGCTACATTAGTGAAATTTCCCTAAACATTGCGAGTCTGGAAGATAGCTCTAGACTTTAGCAAAGTGGTTTTGACACAAAGGACTACTTAGGCTGATTAGCAACGTTTCTATTCCCTGTGGATGCCCTCAAGGGATCTATCTGAGGTTATATTTCCTCTTTAAAAGTGACAGTCAGAAATGGAATTAGATTACTTACAGCTTCTCTTAAAAAAACACACGCAATTTCCTATTAGTAGGTATATTTGAAAGTTATTTATATTTGAGGGTTTCAGAGTTCTGTTTTGCAGAGAGAATCAAAAGACACTGATGTTCATCCTTTGGGTCATTAGAAAAAATAAAAATATTTGCCTTTATTTTATTAACACGTTGCTTCCCCAAAAGCAAATGGTTGTGACAAAGTAGTGAACTGGTTATTATTTTAAATGATTTCTTTACCCAAACACATAATTACACTAAGAGCTCCTGGAGAAATATTAGCTGTAACATAAATCTTTAGATTTCTATGGTTTCTGGAATCATACCATGATTGGTGGCAGAAGACTGTGGAAGTCGGGAACATTTATTGAAGTGCAGTTTAGTGAATGATGTGCTCATTGGGTGCAGCTCAAATCGCTACTTTGTTCACAAATAGCTAATCTCATTGGATTTGTTTTCCTTGGGGATTTGTAGAAAAAATGAAGCATCCTATATGTATATGAAAAGAGGTGTTGAAGCATCATTGCACAGGTGGTTGAAGAGAGTTAAATGAACAAAGGTTCAGAAACACAGTGCTCAAATGTTAGGAATACTGTACAGCCAGACTTAGAGTATGGTGGGGAAGTGCTCTGCAGCTGGCCCCAGGTCCCCTGCTTCTCCAAGCACAGGAAAAAGCCCTTAGCCACACCATCCACAAGTAAACTCAAAGCTGCAGCTCCTCAGGGTCTGGCTGCACGCAATGATTCCACTGATCTGATCTGATGTGAGTTTCTGACCTAATTTTGCTGTAGGACTTAGTGCTCAGGCAGAGAAAACAAGGTTAATGTGTTGATAAGGGGCGAGATTAAACAGCAGACAGTATCTTAATAACCCTCTCTAATTTTGGCTTCCTCGTGTGTTTGTGATTAATTCAAATCACTTTTTTATTAATCATTTCAGAGGGCCACAAGCTGCTTTGCTTGTTTTTATGTTAAAATTGTGCATCCGGATTGTCTTTGTCAATGCTAAACAATATATTCAAGCGTGGGAGTAATTTTGATCATAGTACCAAATGCATGGGAGGTTCTTATTCATAGAATCATATGATTAGAAGAGAAAATTCAAAAACTTGCTTTATCCATCCCTCACTGATTCCTCTTTTTTTGAGGCAGAAACCATATTTGCGAAACTGATTCTTAATAGCTTAATTTATATATTTTTGAGTGCTGGTGATGAAAGTGAATAATTTTGTTGAACGTGTATCTAAGGACACTTCCATGCAAATGTGGCATCTCTCTTGCTGGCCTCGTGTTTTCAGTAGAGGTCACTAACTGCCCTAAGGTCATTAATCTGAATTTCAGAACTCATCAACTTACAATTTACCTTATGCTTATGTTTGTAATGGTGGTGATCCTTGACTTCTCATTCAGTCACCTACCAGGACAGATTAGAGGCAGCATGGGGGGGGGGGGGGTTTAAGTCTCAGTCTCCTCTCCAGGTAAGCCTCCTCCACACTCTCCTCCCATACCTCTTCTAGAGCTCTTTGTATTGCTGGTTGTTTGAACTTTAATTATAGCCTGGACCTTGCGCTTACTTTACGTTCTAAGAAGCACAGTGCCTGTTCAACATATCAAATAAATAGACAGATGTTGGCAAGAGGAGAGGCTTTTCAGAATACAGCTGCATATGAGCTAGTCAGCACAAGAACAAAACTCTGTGAAAAGTGAACCTTCCACATACCCAGTCCTGTGACAACTGAGTGATTTAGAGGAAACCCTTTGGACACTTCAAGGTAATCTTTCTCTTAGAACTACTGTTAAATATTTAGAGATGGTTATATGTTCTCTGTTCTAGGGCTATTTCTTTTGTTGGTTAGGGTATTGAAGGATATTCTCAATGTTTTAATTTTGATGGCTTTTTAAAAATATTTAAAAAAAAAAACAGATAAGAAAAAGAAACCATTGTGGATCAAGGCTAGGAGTCAAGGGGTATTTCTTTTTGTGACTAAAAATGCGGTGTCTCTGGGAGAACAGGTTTAATGTAACTATTGAAACGGCTAAAGTGGAGCCTGAGCATGCTAATAAAATCGCTCCAAGCCTTCTGTCCAACTGTGAGGTAGCCTGAAGAAAATGTCTCCATTATAAATGTATGGATTGCCTTGAAATTAATTTAATCATGAGTTGATAGAAGGCAAATCAACCCCCCCAAAGATGAATCTCTGCTTGAAAGACTTGCCTCCAGTTAAAAGTTATTCTCAGTAATGCTCATATTTGCAACAAATAACAGAATATTCATGTCCATGCTAGAATATGAATATAACTAGCTTGCCGGGAAGCAGATGGAAAAAAAAAAAAAAAAAGATCACTTTTTTTTTTAAAGAAAAGCACTTTGAATAAGATGTACAAGGAAGACTTTTATAAAAAAGCAAAAAAGGCCAGCATTTAAAATCCATTATTTTAATTAGTAAATTGCATTTTGTCTTTGATTTGGAGCTAAGTATACCACTTAGCATATTCTGATGTTTGAATAAGAAATGAAGTGATTCAGCATTGAATGAAAAACATCACCAAGGAGACTTTTAATTTTCTTTCAGGTTGATGTTTATATGTGTTGTATAGCTATTCCATTTTTATTTGAAGTTTTATTAAGTATTTAATGAGCATTTATCATATGTGAGGAATTGTTCAAAGTGTTCAAGGTTAAAGCAGTGACCAAACAATAAAAAATGCTTGCCCACACGAGATTCACAATGTTGTGATAGTGACGGGGGCAGAAGCCGGGGAAAACAGACAAAAATCAAGTAAATACAAAATTAGAATGTGATAAATTGGAGATCGGGGTCATAAAAGAGTACAACTTGAATGATTTTGCTTAGGGAAAGGCTCACAGAGGATGTCACATTTGAGTGAAGACCTGAAATATGTAAGGGAAGAAGCCAAGCAGCTGTCTGGGGCAATGGGCTTCCAGGAAGAAGGACTGACAAGAGAAGAGGTCATGGTCCTGGGTCTGCATTGCTGGCATGTTGAAGGAAAGTCAAGGACATCACTGTGGCTGGAACAGAACAGAGCAGGTGAAATAGAATGAGGTGGATGTTCACTCAGGCCAGAGACAGCGCCCATTGGTCTGAGCATGGAGTTTACTGATGGAAATTTGGTTTTAACTCAGGGTGGAACTAGATGAGATGAATCCAAGGAGGATCATTCTGGCTGCTCTAGGCAGCAGCAAGGACAGAAGGAGGCGCAGCAGTTTGGAGCCGTGAAAACAACTGGGCTGAGGGAAAACCCAGGCTAGGACCTGAGTGACATAAATGCTGGATGTAGTGGGAATGGAGATACATTTTAAAAGGTAGAATTTGCAGAATTTGGTGGCAGATTGGACAAAGGGTGTGAGAGTCACATTAAAGGAAGCTATTTCCACAAACTGAGAGGGGGAAGACAGCAGAAGAAGTAGGTTTTGGGAAAGGTTTTACACACATTAATTTTGAAATGTTTCTTAAGTATCTAATGATTGAAAATAGTTGTTCAAATTTTCTGGTTCATTTTTGACAATCTGTAGATATAAAATCAAAAATTTTAATAGAAATTTAAAATACTCTTATAAAACTCTAAAAGTCATATACATACATTCTGTTTGAGGAGAGACTTTTTATTACAATAAGAAAAATGAATATGAAATGTACCCTCTTAGCAATTTTTAAATGTACACTACAGTATTATTAACTATAGATACAGTGTGGTACAGTAGATCTCTGGACTTTACATAGTGGGCAGATGAAACTTTATATCCATTGAATAGCAAATGGAGGGTAAGCGTCTGGATTAACCAGAGCAAATGAACAATTGCCTGCAGGTCTCTGTTTTGTGCAGTTAGTGAAGTCGGAGATCATGATTCTAAGAGCTATATGATCCACACACTCGGGGGCTTTACAATTCAGGGCAGAGCTCACAGTCCTCCTGTAATTCAAGAAGCCAGATAAGAGACAGACATAAGCCTACACAATGCCTGACATTTTCAAAAAGGAAAATTGCTGTGAAACGGATGGATTCAGTTATTATTAGCATTGGTCATGTTGACTTAGGGCTTTTTGGCAATGATGGAGACATAAATAATTAGTTTGCCAATTGATGCTCACAGGACATTTTTTCAGTTGGAAGGTATTTTGATAGACCTGTTGTAAGACTTAAATTTGGAATGTTCGGTGTGGATGAAAGGCAACAGAGTTTAGGAGAGAGGAGATTCCAGTGTCCAAGTTCAAGATGGGTTTGGTTTCTTTACTTGCTAGCTTTAGTGATATCCATTAAAATTTCTTGATTCTTAAATTTTTACTGTTTTTTTTTTTGTTGTTGTTGGAAGAAACAATGTTCACTTTGTTCAGTTGTTAAAAGAAGCAATGGATACAACATAAATGTTCAGAAAAACTACTGGGGAAGTAGACATACAGCTATTTTGACTTGATAACTGCCATGATTTTAGCATCATTATTATTCTTACTTTTACTGCTTTTCTGTCATTATTATCTTCATTTTCATCAAACAGTGTGGCTACATTAATAATGACATGTGGCACCATGTTTGCAAGGGTTCTGCTCCACCTACAGTAAAAACAGTATGGAAAAGGGATTGATGGCTTTGAGCATTTGCAAATGATACAGGTACCCATTCCCCAAATATGATTTCCTTTTTATATTATCATTTTGTTTCACCTTATTATAAACATGTTTTGTTCTTTTTTTCTAAAATAGTTAAAATGACAGAAGGAAACTTTTGGCATATGCATAGATTCTAAAATGATGCAATAAATTGTGGCTGTATATCTTAATTATTAAACCAGCTTCCAAAAGTAGGAAAGCTGTTTTTTGCACATAGTAGGTTTTTAAACATTTGTCAGTGCAGATTGTTTTGAGCTCATTCAGTGCACTAATGATGGCTTTTCAAGGGAACAGTGAAGCTGGAATATCATGTGATATTTACAATGAAATTTGCTAATAAATTTCTAAATATTTTAAGGGAATTACCTTGAAAGTTTTCCATCTTGGCACATGAATTATTAAATTTTCACTTTATGGAAATACACCTTTCTTTGAAATTGCCATACCATTTAGACTATAACTGAAGAGTGATATAAATAATGAATTCCAGTGATAGAACCATTGTATCTATAGGAGCTAAAATCTCAAACAATTTTTTTATTGATGCTTGGTAGTTTGATTTCCCTTTGGGAGAGCAAAGAATTTTTAGAGTCACACTATAAATGCTGTTGCATGTTGCCCTTTATCTTGATTTGAGGATGCAGTGGAGGCTGGACCCATGGTGGTCTGCACTGCCCCATGTCTGGAGATAAGGGTCTACCTGCTTCTAACTCCTTGGTGCAGTCACTGTGACTCAGACATGTCAGGTTCCTTAAAAAAAGAAATCACACATGGATGGAGAAGCTTGAGGTTTTAGGAATTTTCCTGAAGGAATGCTTAACTTCCTAGGATGCACATTGTCAGATTTCACATATAATTTTTAAAAAGTTGTTTGAGCGCCTGTTTATAAAACACAATTACAATAGTACTTGTTTTGGAGATAAATGACAAAACAAGATGGGAAATCACTTGTCAAGCAAGTTGTTTTCTAGGTCATTATAATTTTTCGTCCCTAGCAGCTGGTATTTTGTCTTATTTAGGGGAGCAAGGCCTTTTTGTGATTTACAAATATAATGAACAGTAATGGAGAAATTTTTTAAAAAGATAATGGGGAAATATCTATAGGGATTAGAGCATGTGAAGACGCTTCTCTCAGAAGAAGGAGGATGACAGCCCTTTTATCCTCCCCCATTCCAGGTTTGAAATCCTACAGTAGGGGATATTTGTTCAGGGTGAGACCAGAATCTGAAATAATTCATCCTTACGTTTCCTTTAAGGTGTTTGAGGAAAAGATCATAATCAGTGTGAGTTGCTCTCTCCTGTCTAGAAGCCTCTGGATGATGAAGCAGAGCTAAGAGATGTGCAGTTCATGACTTTTCTGTTGATCCTGAATCCTATTCAAAGTTCCCAAACCCCAGCAGATCCCAACTTCCCCAATATCAATAAAAAGAATGTATTTTGTTTAGAAGAGAATGCCATGATGCATAACCCCATTTCCGATAAAAACATTCATTCCCAGAGATTAGTTTTTTTCAAATGTCAAATATTGTTATTAGATTGTTTCTTCTTTTTAATGTAATTTTACTTTTTTTTCTTCTTAATAACTTGGTAGGATTTTAATTCATTTTTACAGCTTCCTTTATAATCTGTTTCAATTCCAATCCTTATTTTTAATTTGTTTGTTCTGTTTAGCGAGCCCATAGTTATTTAAAAAGCCTAGGTATATCAGATAAAAACAAAGCAGGGGAGCACATTTTCAAAACAGTGTACACTGTTCAACAGATTAAATGGGATAAAGAGAAATTGGGGAGGGGGGAGAGAAAATGACTGCCCAGTAAAAGCCTTTTTAGAAATCATACTGAATCTCATTAATAAAGAATACGTCCACTAAAGCCGTACAATCAATCAGCCATGTGCATTAGTGATGTCTAGTCCAATTCAGGTAGATAAATTGTTCTTTAAGTGTCAGTCGGCTGCCACTCAAATCACAATACAAATAATACATGCCATGCTGAATTTCCCAATTCATGACAAATTTTCTTTTCACCGAGTTAGACTGAACTAAACAGGTGTAGAAGAGTCATATCTGTTTGAGTGAACACTGCCAACATCAGAAAAGAAAAAAAAAAAAAAAAGGATAGATAACTGGAGAGACAAGCAACAGACAAAAGCTATGAATCAATTTACCAAAAAGTAACTGGCAGAGGGTAATCCAACCAAACACCCTTGCCAAAAGTGTCAATTAAAAATTAAAAATACAGGTATGGTGGCACATGCCTGTAATCACAGTGGCATGGGAAACTGAGGCTGGAGGATAGCAAATTCAATGACAGCCTCGGCAACTTAGCCAGGCCATGAGCAACTTAGCGAGACTCTGTCTCAAAATAAAAAAATAAAATAAAAAAGGGCTGGGAATGTGACTCAGTGGTTGAGCATCCCTGGGTTCAATCCCTTTGTACCTAAAACACAACAAAACGAACAGAAATAAACCAGAAAAGCGTACTCGGTACAGAGTTCAAAATCTCAGATGAGAGCATTACTGTATGTATGTTAATGTAGCATTACTGTAGGTATCCATCGTATGGAAACACTGAGACACAAGAAGGGAATAAAAGATAACAGGGAAAAAGTCACCATACACTTCCAGGAATGTTTTAATTACAGAGAGTTAGTGTGTTTTCTAACCATGCACAATTTCATTGACTAATGGGTAGAATGACTAATATCGTTCCAATGGATAGCTCCAGAAGCTCTCGTTATAAAAGGTACTTTGAAAGACCCACTATAATATGGCTTTGTGAGGCTCTGGTTGGAATTGATACCACATGATTTTTCTAAGGAAGTCAATCTGTTTCACATATGACCTGAAAATAAAAGCACCTGCTTTTGAACCTACAGTGGAAAGGAAAATATTCTGTCACTTCTCACAAGATTAAAAGTCTCCAAGGAGAAATCGTGTATGTAAGAGAGAATTTTGAAATGAGGTGCAGTCACTGAGCCTGTGCAGCTGCAGAGCTGCATTACAGTGAAAGAAGGAGAGATTAGGGTGGTATTGGGTTTTAGGAAGGAATGTTTCTTGTGGATTTGTCATTAATGCAGTGACCCTATCTTTCAAGTCTTTTCATTTCAATGTGACTTAGAATTCTAAAAAGAAGTCAGCTTAAAGGTATCAGCACAATCCCTTGTATAAGTTGCCTTTAGCAAAAGAATCTCTATCTTTAATTTAACACAACTGGCAATCTTGGTTGGATACAGAATGTGATTTAGTTAACATGAAAAGAGAATGACCTCTGTCCCCCAGAGTTGAATGAGAAGTTCAATTCCAGCTTGACAGTATGTATGGACTATTGTAACAACAATAACCAGAGAACAAACAAAAATGGCCTTGGGCAAAATGGGAGGGATGGACAAATCCTCAGACAGAAGCCTGATGCTCTCCTGGACAAGTGTAGGCATATTTATTTCTTAATGTTGAACTGCAATAATGCATGCCTATGAGGTTACCTAAGTTACACAGATAAAATCCGGTTTAAGGATCAGGCTCATAATGATCAACCTGATACAATAAAACTATCTCTATGTGCAACTAGCAGCTCTTGTTAGTTGCTGATGAGGATGTGAAATATTCTAGTAGACAAGAAATAGTGTGAGGTAGATACATTCCACTAGTTTCAACTCTTAGAGAGGTCAATTTAGTTCATATAAGTCTCATTCTTGTACTGAATTAATCATGAAGATATTATCACGAGTGGAAAAATATGTCCTTTCTATAAAATTTCCTATGAGGAAGATTTGGAGATATTGTATTCCTCATGTGTCTAACACAGTCCTCAGGTTACTTAAGTAAATGCAATGCATGCATTTAAGATCAGTCCAGATATTCAAAGTCAACATTTTATTTCATTTTTTTATATTCTTGTCTGAACTTTAGGGGAAAAGAGAATGTCCATTACCCCTTTGAAATTCTCTGGTTTTTTAATTATATATTTTTTGATAGTAGAGTGTATTTTGATATATTATGAATACATGGAGTATAACTTATTCTAATTAGGATCTAATTCTTGTGGTTGTACATAATATGGAGTTACACTAGTCAAGTATTCATATATGAACATAGAGAAGTCATGTCAGGTTCTTTCTACTGTCTTTCCTATTCCCATCCCCTACCTTCCTTTCATTCCTTTGTTTAATCCAATGAACATCTATTCTTCCCTTCCTATCCCCCTTTTCTGTTAGTTAGCATCCACATATCAGAGAACATTTGGCCTTTGGTTTTTTGGGAATTGGCTTATTTCACTTAGCTTGAGAGTCTCCGGTTCTATCCATGTAGTGGCAAGTGCCATAATTTCATTCCTTTTTTATGGTTAAGTAAGATTCCAATGTGTATTTATACAACATTTTCTTTATCCATTCATCCATTGAAGGGTACCTAGGTTGATGCCATAGCTTAGCTATTGTGAATTGAGCTGTTATAAGCATTGATATGGTTGCATCTCTATAGTATGCTGATTTTAAGTCCTTTGAGTATATACTGAGAAATGGGATAACTGGGTAAAATGATGGTTTCATTACCTCTTTTAAATTTATTAAGATATATTGAAAATACTGAACTAATAAAATGCTGTTTTGTATTATAAATGCTATTAGGGCAATGAACTAATTAATATGAAATTTTTTATCAAATTTTTTCTCTTCAGTACATCAAATTAATCAAATATCCATTTGTACATTTCCTCTAAATATTTTTCATCCTTGATTTGTATTACTCAGATCCTAATTGTCATCTCAGTGCAAAGCAAATATCCACATCAATAATACACCTCACCTCTTTAGGTACTGTAGCAAAAATCTTCCCCTTACCCTGGCTTCAAAACTAAAATAGGCATTTTAAAACTTTTGAATATTGGTTTTTAAGACCTGAAGTCCAAGAGCTATGCTCTACCATTATCTGTCAAATCCTTTCTTTTAAATATCTACAATAAAAAAGGCATAAATGCATCAGCAGGTAGTGCAATTACCAATATTTACCCATCTAGACTTCAAAAAACTACAAGACTCAAATTATAATTTTCTTTCTTTTTTTGTCAACCTGTTTTAATCTATTTCCTTCTGCCACCCTTATTGCCTTAGTTCTCATAAAACCAAAGCACTAAGAGGAAATAAATTTGATATAAAGAGAAAACTAAAAAGAGATAGAAGTGATAAAGGAAATTTTATCCAGTTCACTACAGAGCCAGAACTTTCCCCCTCTTTATCTAGTCTCTGAAAATTTATACATTGCAAATGATTCTGTAGACTCACTATGAATAGGAAGCCTTGCGATTTTGTGAATTAAAAATGAATGAGTCAATATCTATTATAGTAACACTGACACACCTTAATTATTATAGCAACACTGCTTATGTAGAAGCCAAACATTTGGTAACATCAACTATAGAAATTGCTTGTTGAACTGAGAGAGTATTCATAAAAAGGAGACATAAACATTTTAGGTGGTGAGTTCAAGTCTATGGAGAGATCATGTATTCTCCCACTGTGGAGTCAGTGAGGCCCACATCCAACAGAGATCTCCAACACAAGGAAACACAAAACAAGGAAATAGGTGTGTTCATACACAAGGTACCAACATCACCAGACACTTTTTGTTCAAACTATTCAGTTGGCATTCCAGATATTTTATTTATATTTTAGTTTTTATGAGTATGAGGGTGGGGTGTGTGTGTGTGTGTGTGTGTGTATGTGTGTGTGTATGTTTGATCCATTAATGTTTGATGGATTACTCACAGAGCATTTCTCACCAGGAATTCATCCAACAAGTAAGGGCACTTTGGTTATTAAATTGAGATCTCATGTTAGAGGCCATTAAGCAAATTATTTAGTGCATTTTGCATTAGAAGGTTGGGCCCAAGTACGGTATTTTATAACTGGTTAATTTCATGCTACAATTAAATTCTTGACACACACACTTGGAGTGGGAAACTATGGGAAAGGTAAAATTAAAGAGGACTTTCTACTTGAAAAAGAAATTTTCTAAGAGGTCTACATTGCACATTTAAAAGACATTTTTTTTGTCCTAGGATATAAAGTAGCTGTTGTTAGAGAATAATCAAAACAGAAACAAATGCTTTTATTTTTATTTGCTTTTGGATTTTTGGTTCTATACCAGCAGGAGATTTATTTTATAATAGATATCAGCAGTCACCTTAATGAAGACAATTTCAAAGGCAAAATTTTACTTCAAATAATGAAAATGTACTAATTTGATATATGTGTTATATACATTTTTAATTTTCAATTTGATGACCAGATTGTGAGAAGGTGAAATACTGTGTGTGTGAGTGTGAGTGTGTGTGTGTGTGTCAAATGGGGGGGGGGGGAGAATATGGAAGTATAAGCTCAAACTTAATTCATTAGGGTTTCAATCATCCAGACAAAGAAAGATAAGGAGTTAGTGTGTAAGAAATAAATTCTTAATAATTAAAATCAAATGATAATTATGATATTCTCTGGGGAATTAGTTACACTGATTTTTTAAAAAAATTCTGCTTGTTTGGTATCTTCATGGTGTAGCAGTGTGAAGTATAGAGCCAGACTTCCTTCCAAGCAAAATTTTAGTCCTAACTCCTGGTTGGAATTATGGACAAATTACTTAGACTTTCTAGGCTACAGTTTTTTTTCTGTGATAAAACAGTACTTATAGCTTAGAATATCTATAAAACAACAACAACAAAACGATATCAGTTACATGGAGGGCTTAATAGAGAATTGAGAGTAAATGCTAAGTGAACTGAGACCCCAACCACTCAATCCCACACTTCCAAGGCAGCCCAGGAATTTGCTCAGTCCTCCATACCTGGGTTAATGGACACTCAGAAAATATAGTTGAATGGTTCAGTGAATGATTGGTTGATATCATTAGATCTTGTTCAGGGATGAACAGGAAGCTTGTAAGGTGGTGAAAATCTGAACAAATGCTCATTCAACACTCACCCTTTGAAAAGAACTCCTTTGACACAACTAGTGTTGTAATTCTCAAAATTATAAACTATTCTTTTGGCTTGAAATTTGTGGCAAATAAAAAAAGACAACATATTATATAGACCTATTACAATACGTCATTCTTTGTTTTACTGTGAGTGATTTTATTAAACCCAATCTTGATAAAAAGTTAAAGAGTTCCATTGTTTTAAGAGTATACTTAGTGCCACAAAGACTGTGAAGTGAAACCAGGAGTTTCCTGGTATTACTGTCTTAAATGAACCCAATTAGTTTAGATTTTTGTGGGATATAGAAATCAGGTGGACAATCCAATCTGGAATCTTTGAATAAAAGAAATGAAAAGTTTAAGAATTTTCTAAAGACTTTGAACAGTAAAGCTTTCTCTCCTATGAGTCCCTCCACACAACTCAAAATAGATAGATAAATGTTAGGGAATATCTAAATTGGTTACATATTTAATGTTGCCAAGATAATCCCCATTCAGTATTTAATACTTGGAAAATGTCCACAAAAATGGTCATTTTTAAAATTGATAATGAGATACAAGTAATATTACTCTAGTAAACTGTATAATGTTAGGCAAATTTATTGATCCTCAGGGTATCTCAAGTTTCCTCAACTATAAAAATTATAATTATAATGCCCATATTGCCAGGTGGCACTGAGGACCCAATGGAGTGTCATTACAGTCCACTATTGCTGGAGAGGTCACTGCTTTCCAGCCACAGAGGATGTGTGGTTTCCTTACAAGGTCAATCTTTTCTCACACCTGTGACCTTTATGCTATTCATCATCTGCACCTTGGACAGGTCCCTATGGCTCTGTTCGATCTCAGCTCAAGTAGCATTTCTCTGAGACTTTTTGCCATTCTCATAGGCATTATTGTTTATCTTTTATTAATTCCTATAGCAATCCCTGCATAACATTCAAACTTTTAATGCATCCTCTGTAATGTCTTGTTTTCTGTATGTAAATCTAAACTGAGTCAAATAATGATAAGACCCTGGCCAAGAATCCATTCAAACATATGGGAGTCTGGTGACCTGGAATATTTGTAAAGTGATTCAGATCTTTGCTGGAGTCTCACACAGAAGAGCCAGAGGAGCTTTTCTTTCACAAAACCAAGACGATGACACCCCTGTCAGTCTGCATATAGGCAACTCAGGCTCTTCTCTCTCTACTCCCCTTTCTGGTTAAGCTTTTTATTGTGTAGATCAAAGTAACTTTTCTTTCAATTTGGGGAGTCTGATATGAATGCAAGATAGGTTGACTCTTCCTCCTTCCATCTTTGTGAAGTTCTTGAACTTTGCACAAGAAAACAAGTTCCTGGGCTGACTTAGTAACAAAGCAATCCCTTAAAATAATTGTGATTTAAAATGTTCACAGTTGTTGCAGTCACGGTTGATTATCGTTTTCTTCACTGCCAGCCTGAGTCCTTTGTCAATATAGAAATCAAGGTGGAGTCTTGGGAGATGATTTAAACAGTTCTGAATGTCACTAGTAGCTCAGTTTTTTAAGAGCCTCCTCCTTTACCTATGTTTCCTTATTCAGGGAGCCTCTAGTTCCTGGGTCAGCAAATGTTTTCAACAGTGTATTGTAGGATTTGCATTCCAAGGTTTTTGTTGTCACTACCCAACTCTGCTCTTGTAGTATGAAATCACCCACAAAGGAACCTTAAATGAATAAGTATAGTAGTGTTCTAATAAAAGATTACTTGAAAAAAATGGTTGCAAGCTGGATTTGGCCAGAGGGTCATAGTTTTGCAACACCTGCTAATCTCTCCACTGGTCTTGGTCAAAATGTTGTCAAATTGTTTTCACCATCCAGGCCAATTCTTCAGAAAAAAATCTCTTTGTATTCTGCCTTCCTCAAAGATGTGAAGCTTGAGCAAGCATTGTAAGAGTAGACTTTAGAGTGACTGCTGAATTCTCTTGTTGGATTATTGATCTAGATGCACAAAGAGCACGTGGAGGGAGTTTTTCATGTTATAGGACAGGTACTCTTCAAGAATTTGTGTAATGGAAAAAAGAAATACGTAAGTAGTCATGAAGACTACAGTAGTGACTGACGTTGACTTAGTGTTTAGCATATACCATATCCTGTAATTTCCTTACATATTATGTCTATTTAGTCCAAATTATATTCCCATGAGACAGATTGTATCATTTTCCATTTAAAGTTAAGTCTTGAAGACTTCAAGAAGTTTGTCAAAATCACCTAGTTAGTCACTTAGCTGCAGAGTGAGGGTAGAGCTCAGACAGACTGGACATCAAAGAATAGTTTTTTTGAAAAAGAAAAGAGAATAAGATAGTGAAGACGAATGCATTATTTTAGGGATGAGATTTAGGAATAAGCCATGGCTCACCCATCAGTGGCTGCTACTTGAGTCAAATAAGGCAGATCACAGGAGCAACCCTAACAGGATTCCAAATTAATAGTCTAAATACTAAACTTGTCTTTACATAGTGACACTATGGAGAGCCAAGGTGAATTTCTGAACTTTTAAAAAGGAAATAAATGTTACAAAACTGAAAGTTTGGTCTTTGGGCAGCTTTAAGTCAAATCCATAATATTATCTTCAGATTTCTAAGCAATTTAGCATAGCTGGAATTTTGTAAATTTCTATGAAATTCTATATGCCTATATATTGAGGAACAAAGAATTTTTTCTTTTTAAATCAATAATATCCTGGTAGCTGAAAGTCCCACTGCAATATATACCTCAACATATCAAAATAGGAAACAATGAATTTGTGATTAATATATTTTGAATAGTATACTCATAATCCATTGACTATGTTAAGATAAACTATTTTGACAAAAAGATAATATTTGGATGTAGCAAATTTGCTTACAGAACCCAAGGGGAACTCATGCACAAGTGCTGAATATTTAGGCAAAATTCCATAAAGCTTCCTCTTAATTTTCTTTTAGAATTAATTTGAATTCTGGTGCATCTATCATGATAGTGCAGCATATCAGAAAAAAATCAGTGGCACATTATCTACTTGCCATGGCAACCCCGACATCACATGGTACACACACTGATCTAGAGCCAAAGACTTCACAGGCTCTTACACACACACACACACACACACACACACACACACACACTCCTCCAGGTCATATGACTTTGCCTATCGTCAGCAGCATTTGCCAGGGAAATGTGTTAACCTAAACTGATAAACTCTAGTTTATTCTGATTCCTGCAATTCTGTGCTTTCTTTAGATCTGTTCAACCATGTTTTCTTTCTCTCTTTCTCTTTCTTTTTCTCCCTCGCCTCCCTTCCTCTTTCTGATACTTTCCCTTATCTTAGAGAATAAAACAGTTAAAGTTTTATTTGCTTCCTAAGATTTTATCAGAATAATTCTTTCTGGTAACATATCTACCACCAGGAGGAAAAAAAAGGCATTTTGAAATGTTCAGGACCTTATTAACTAGCTATTTGTGTCTTAGAACCTATACCACATGAAGCCCTTAAAAAGACAGAAAAATCAGAAATTTTCATAGCCTAAGTCATTGGAATTTGCACAAGTTGCTTAGATTCAACTGTGTAAGGGATTATTATTTGCTTAGCCCTTATTTTAATAGCACGAAAGCCATTTATTAAATAAAAAGCACTTTATTCATCCATCAGCTATTCACTCTGCTAGTTGGTCCCTCAAGAACCCTCTGTCATGGTAAATGGTACCTTCAACATCTATTGTACACTGACAGTGTGCCTGCTGCTGCACAAAGTAAGCTGCATACAGTAACTCAGGTTCCATGACATCAATAATTGTTACTATTGCCACCTCCACTCTATAGGTAAGAAAACTGAGGCACAGGAGCTCAATTAAGACCCTAACCGTGATGCTGATTCTTTAATTCAAACCCCAAAGATAAATACAAATATAAATAGGAAAACAACAAACAAACAAATCCCACAAATTTAAAACTCTTTCATGCATATGAATGTTATCTCTTAAAAATGATGGTTCTGTGTTTTTCAGAAGTTATTTCAAATGCCAGCCTAGCATTGTAATCCACTTGGATTAAACACATCACAGTTACATGATCGCCATATGCTGCTGCCATAGAGGAATCATACCTCATCAACAAATGGTAGATTCCTGGCATTCTTTCAGACTTTCTGTTTACATATTGGTTTAATTAACAAAATTTAATTTTTTAGTTTCTTTCGGGGACTCTGATTCTCTAGTTTAGCTTCAAGAACATAAAGGCAGCAGATTCTACAAACAGGTAACTCCCCAGATCCTATGTAGGGTAATTAATGATTCTTGTGATTTTTGCTAAAGCTTTGAACTTCAAGGGAGTCCATTTTCAATTTCCAGTGTCAGTCAATCAGACTCTAATGCTGTTTACCAAGTAATCACATTTATGTGCAAATGTTTTTAGTTAACAGCCATCCAGTAATTGTCTGCCTCTAAAATAAATCTCTCTCTCTCTCTCTCTCTCTCTCTCTCTCTCTCTCTCTCTCTCTCTCTCTCACACACACACACACACACACACACACACACACACACACACACATTTTCTCTTTCTCTTTCTTTTAAATGGGGTTGTTTGTTTGTAACCATTTTGGAAATGATCCAGAACAAAAAAGTCATTAGCACATTCTGGGAATTTATGTGCAAATGCATTTATTCAATAAGAAGTCCACTTATAAGGCAAAATATGTTGCATCTACAAAAAAAAAAAAAAAAAAAACCCTGAAATATTGAGGATCTAAAAATAGGAAGAGTTGACTAAAAGTTCCTATCAATGAGCAAAGTAATCAGATTTACATGAAATTTGAGACAACAATAAATAATAATTCTATGATAAATACTATGTGTTTGTGAGTGGCCATATAATTTATCTGATGATAGGTTTTAAAGCTCTTGACTGCAGAAGCTTATCAGTGATTTTGTATATACATTTGACTGTGCTTTGCATGCATGTTCAGATTCATTTAATAGAATAAGCAATGTAAATAAAATTATAAACACATGCACACACACACACACACGAGTGTGTGTGTGTGTGTGTGTGTGTGTGTGAATAAAGGTATATATTATCTTGAGAGCTGGAAACATATTTGATTCACTTCTATACATTCCAAAAGACCACTTAATGTGACAGTTCATTTATTTCAAAGGCAAAATAACCTTGACTGAAGTAAGGTATGACTCATTCCCTCCTATTCCATCTATGATAGTTCAAACATTAACAGTCCAGAGCTGATAGGGCTTCTTTACCAGGTTTTGCCTCCAGACTCCCTTATGATTTTGTTTATCTTCTCCCTGCAGATTCCCTCTTCTGATCTCAGATGGTACTCCATGCATCTCTTCCCACCACATCTGCATTTTAGCCATCAGGAAGGGAGAGTCAGGCTCCTTTATTCTAGAGCATGACCCAAAACTGTATTTTCTTTTCACTCAAATCACAAGTGCAAGGGAAATTGGAAAATGTTTTTACCTGTGCAAGAAAATGAATATTGATTGAGCATCTAAAGTCTCTGCTTGAGCCATTGTTAAGGGTAGAAAATATATGCATGATGCTGAGGGCCTTATAACCATCTCAAGGTCTAGAAGAATATCTTAGGTTGGGAAAAAAACTTTATTTGTTGTAAAGCAAGAAAAAAAGCACTATAAATATAATGAAACAAATATCTGATAAATATCTATGAAGAGTAATTATGTCAACTTAATTAATTAATTCTATTTACTTTTAAATCCATTTCTTTTGAAAACAATGTTTATACTGAACTTTTTTGCCAAAATCTAAGAACATGAACATTTTCTGACAAAGTATAGTGAACCATAAGCTAAATGCAAAAATATAGCCAAATATTTTCAAAGCAAATTACAAAAGGTACTTTGAAATTTTACAGCAAATATTGTATTGAATGATACAGTTGTATCTTTTAGCTTATTCTGCATGAGTGGAATAGGAGTATCCCAAGACCAAATGATTGAATGTTCTTTGAATGTTTTGAAATGGTCTTGAATAAATGATATAAAAGTTGTTATGGTTAAGCTGTTGACATGTTAAAACATCCGCTGATTTCATTAACTTCTATTTTTCAAAGATCAGTATTTATGGCATGTAGAACTGACTGTGAATGGAACGATTGGGAGTAGCATGTATCTCTCCAACTATCCATCCATGGGCCAGTATATTCTAATACAAGGAATCACCATCATCAGACTGCCTGTGAGTCTTTTTCAGTAACCAAGAAGGGGTTTTGTAAAATACTGAAGAGAAGTGCTCTCTCCTTTGATGTAAATAGTGCTGCTAACTCATTAACCAAAAGGATTAAACTCACATCTCAGAGGAAGAGACTGAAAATCAAATGTCACACCTAGAAACTTTGTTTCGGTGAAATACCTAGTCAAGATACTGCAAGGTATGGGGGTGGGAGCTTCTGAATGGCCTTGGGAACAGCTGTCACACTGCCCTATGCTGCAATAGCTTCCTAGGAGGATTTAGAGCTGTTTATGATTTTCTATCAACCCACAGCCAAGGTAGCATGAGCTTTTCCACATATAAACAGAAGGAATAAATCTATTTTCCTCATGGAATTCTAGCACAAATTTCAGTATTTGGGGGCATAGGTAGCTAGCTGTTCCTAGTATTCAGAAGCATGACACATGTGTGCAAAAATTTGAAAAAAAAATATGCTTTGAGTTTCCATGATGGGAGATGCAATTCCTTTAGTTTGCATTCCACTGATTTGGTTGATTTTCTACTCTGTATCTGCATTATTAGTAGACTCTGGAATGGATATCATGAATTCAGGGGTGTTGTATTACAACAGTTGGTATTTCCTGATAATGTATTTTCTCTGTGAACTTTCTCCTCTGAAGACTGTACACTATTTCATAACATGAACATATATGGTGCTACCATTATAGATGACCCAAGTCTACATGCGTGCATGCACATACACACACACACACACACACACACACACACACGGAAAACCAGTGGTGGGAATGTTGAAGAAGTAACACGAGATCCTTCACATATGATCAGCATTCTGTGTCTGTGCCAGCTGTGAACACTGAACCGATCCTTCATTGGGCAGAATGCTATTGTTCTCAAAAGCCATTGTGCAACTGGCTAAGTGTGCTCTCAGACTAGCATAAACATGTCATGGGATATGAAATGCTGTGTTATCTCACAATACTACTCTTTCTGTGTCTTGACTCATAGTTACCTATACTTTATGACTTCTTCACTAGCCATTTTCATAGATGTTTTGTTTTGTTTTTGTTACATTTCTCCTCTGCATTTACAATCCAGAGAATTGTCATTTGCTCCCATAGATCTTCAATATTCAAATATGCCCTGAAAGTAAGCTAAGCCAGGCATCATAAGTTGAAAACACCATTTCATTTTATTCAATATATAAGGCAATAAGGTATCAGATAAGATAAGAAGGGAAAATGATCCATGTAAAGAGATTTTTTAAAAATCTAAGTATTCTGAAAGTCAATTGCATTTGTATTATAAATACAAATGAGGATGATTGAAATAAAAACTCCTGAGAGTCAAATAATGTTGTTTTTTTTTTAATATGTCAGTTTAAGTCTCCATAGAAGTAGTCAAATTGAAGTTTAAATAGTTTGATTTTTTTAAATTGAACTTGTCTGGTCAAATATTCAAATTTCAAATCTATGCCTATTAATACAGCCACCTTTTTGATTTGGCTTTCTTTTAATAGAATAATTCATATATCATTCCTAATTATTTAAAAGCTTAAGCATATTCTAAAATTTTTTTCTGATTCATTTCCCTTTCCTATAACTCATCATTGCAGTATCCTAAAGGGATGAATTTATGCTATTGCAGTAACCCTTCTTGGCTTAGTCATACTTATGCAAGTGGATTTAAACTCAAGCATGCACACATTCATTCAGTTAAAAGAATATTTAGTATAAAGCTGTACTAGACAGTGTTAAAGGTCTTAAACCCTGGAAACAGACAGATCTAGATTTAGTTCACTGACACTTTTTGAGTATTAGTTTACTTTCTTGTAAACGAGACATGAAACCAGCTCTTTCATTAGGCAGTTGCAAGAAATTATGCATGAAATATGGCAGATACTAAGTACTGGCAAATGTAGAATCTAATTATTTACTGATCACCTTCTAGGCACTGTGACTTGCATCGTGACTTGCTGGACACCCATCTCCAGCCCCCACATTCCTCATCTAGTCAAATTAACACACAGCAGCCAAATTAATGCATCTTATTACTTTTTTTCCCCTAAAGGTTTCCATACTTTCCTTCCCCTATAAAAATAAAAGTCAAATAAGGCCTAGTACAGAACTTAAAACCTATTGGTTTCTAGGGTTGCCATAAAGAAAGTATCATAAATTGGTCGTCTTAATCAAAGAAAATGTATTGCCCCACAGTACTGCATGCTGGAAGCTCAAGGTCAAAGTGTGGACCATGTTGGGTCCTTCTGAGCTCTGTGAGGACCTTCTGAGCTCTGTGAGCCTGGTCCAAGCCTCTCTCTTGGTGGCGTGCTGACAACCCATGGCGTACTTGGTATGTAGATGTCTCACTCTGATCTCTGGCTTAATCATCACATGATCTTCCTGCATGTGTCTCTGTCCAAATTTCCCTTTTTATAAGGACCTCCAGTCATATTGGATTAGGGGATCACCCTATTCAGATGATGTATGACCTCACGTATCTAATTACATCTGAAATAACCCTCTTTGAGAGTAAGGTCATATTTTGAAGTACTAGGAATTAGGACTTCAAAGTACAAGTTTGATGGTGTGGCACAATTCATTTCATCAAAACTTATAACTCAACTCACTTTAACTTACATTATGAGTGAGATCTCAGGGCTAGAGATAGGAAAGCCAACACAAGGTCCGCAACGTAATTGCATGTCACAACCTGGTCCCAAAAATTCAAATCTCTAAACTCATTAATTTTTTTTTTTTATGGGAGGAAAAAAAAATATTGCTGGTTGACCATTTTATGCACCTTAGCTGCCTCTTTGTCTATTATAAGCCAAAAAGACACCAGAGTGCCCTGTCTTTATTTTTAGTTCCCATATCAAGGGATCCTATATCCCTTCATGGGCTGTCTTTCCCCCCTCTCCAGTACTACTGCTGTTTCTTCATCCTATCCCTGGTCAAAACACTCTCCTATAAACTTCTGCCATATTAGAACCTCAATATCTCAGCTAGGACTGATACTGGGGCTAAGGGAGCAGATATCCACCAGGGTGACATAGGACTGAGTAGACAGAGAGTTGTCCAGTGAGCTGTCAAAGGGGAATGGTCAAGGTGAAGAAGAAGGTGAACGGAGCTACAGAATGGAAGGTACAGGTCAGCAGCATTGCATCCTTGGGATGTAAATTAGAATAATTTGTTATTTGATGTCTGACTTCTAAAACCAAGCAGCTGAAGCTTCTGGGAAGGTTGGGTGTGGGCTAAAGTAAGACAATTCACAGGCCCTCTCCAAAGCCAATTGGAAGGGCTTCGTGAAAATAAAAAAAAGTGGCTGAATCTTATGGAAGACTCAGTGACAAGTTGAAAGTTTCGGTTCCTTTGTTTTAATTACCTAAAGAGAGGATTCAAAGAGAGGAGCTGGTATGAACATTAGTCTTATCATATTCCGGGAGAGGTGTCAGAATGAGCCAAATGGCAGCCAGTCTGTCCCTGTCTAAAGTAGCAGCCATCACATCTGGCTTAATGCCTGGGGCTGTTTGTGTGACCTTCTCCCCTCTTGGAGCACACTGCTTGTAGATCACAGTGTTCCATTTTCCCACTTCTGCTTTCTAAACAGCATAAAGGTCATACTACATGATAATTGTTTGGGCTCCTTCAGAAAAAAAGGAACCTTATCTACCATGCTAAATAAATTTTAATGGATTTATCTGCAAATCTAATGTGGTCTTCTTTAATTCCTGCAAATTCTGGGCTACATGTTTCATGCACACATCAAATGTAATCATCCTTTCAGATGAGAGAGCTGAAGTTTAGAGAGATGAAGTGAAGTACCCTACATCAAACAACTAGGAAGTTTTAGGAATCCTATCGCATCCGGAGCTGCCTGACTCCAAAGCCTGTTCTTTTAGCTCTTGCATCTTGTTAGTTTTCTTCCATAAGCAAATGACGGACAGGGACATCAATTCAAGTTGTCACAAACTAACCGACAATATGATTTCACTAGGTACTCTGACTAATAATAGTTTCTCTCTCTTCATTCTCTGAACTAATACAGCACATGCATATGTGGTAGAAATACGGCAGGTTAGATCCTGATTGTTTTCTCATCAGTTTAAGTTACAAATTGAGATCTTGAGCATGTTGCTCATGTCTTATCTTAGTTAATGCCTCCTGGACCCTTCACCATGCCCAACCCAGTACTGAGTACTTTTCAGTCAAAACTCCTATTTGGCCAGTTCTGAGTATTTAGATTTACTGGGTATAAATAAATTTCATCTGGAAAACCTTCATATTAAGTAACATCATAGATAAAGTTGGGCACATTTACAACGCTATTGTAGTAGCCTAAAGAGACTGCCACAGAACAAAAGATTCTGGCAAGTGCCTTAGCTTTATCAAAGGCAGACAGAGACTCTCATTCTTCACAGTGCAGTGCCTTCGCTATGGCATTGCAGTGACAGGCTCATCCACCAAGTTCTGGACTGAGATTTAAAAGCCCTATTTGGCAAGTATTGTAAAATCATTAACAAATGCCCAATTTTTAAATAGCATTTTTCTCTTATTTAATTTCTACAGATAAAAATACCAGCATGGTTCAGTAGATAATAATTTATATAACACCTTTATTTCAAATAAAAGGTTTAAGAATCCAAGATAGATGATATCTTTAAGATAATGCCATCAGAATTCCAAGAGTAAACCAGGAAGACAGTATAAATGATTTATTCAATAATTTACTCATTCATTCAATGTATTAAAGATAGCCACTTATTTTTTGCACTAAGAATTATGATGGTGGACATACATGGGGTAGAAACATATAGCTTGTACAACAAAAACCAGAAAGAGGGTAGCAAATAAAGTTTCTTGGGGAAAGTAATATGTATATTGATCCTATATGATGAGCAGAAGTTACCCAAAACAAGATGGTGGAAAACAGTATTTTAGATCAAAGAAAGAAACATGCTCATAGGTCCCCAAGCATAAAATGCTTAAGAAACCCAAAGAAGCTTAAGGTGACTGAAGGAGAATGTAAAGGGAAAGTGGAATGTGCCAGAGAAGACAGATGAGGTCAGAGGATATGTGCATTTGTGTGTAAATCCTAGTGGAGATAGATGTCAGAGAGTGGGACAGTGACAGTTGATGGTTTGAATTTGAGGATTATGGAGAAGTTTTTTGTTTGTTTGTTTTTGTTTTACTAGATACACATGACAGTACAATGATCTTGACCTATCATACATTTGAATCAGATGGGGTATAATTTCTCATTTTTCTGAGTATACAGGTTGCAGAATCACATTGGACATGCAGTCACATATATACACACAGTAATAATAATGTCTGTTTCATTCTACTGTTCTTCCTATCTCCCCAACACCTCCCCTCCCCTCCCATCACCTCTCTCTACATAATCTAGGGTAATGCTATTCTTTTTTTCCCCTCACATCTTCATACATGTACTTTGTGTAACAATGAGGGTCTCCTTCCACTATCCATGCAATTCCCTTTCTCCCTCCCTTTTCCTCCCACCCCTCTTCCCTATGTAGAGGTAATTCTCTTCCCATGCTTTTCCTCTCTTCCTCATTTTGAGTCACCCCCCTTATATCAAAGAAGACATTTGGCATTTGTTTTTTTTTTTTTTTTTTTTTTTTTTTTTTTTTGTGTGTGTGGGGGGGATTGACTAACTTCACTTAGAATAATCTGCTTATGGAGAAGTTTTAACATTGCTGATAACCTGAACAGGAGAGGGAGCTAAATGAGGGTGTAGAGGGAGTCCTGGGAGCACAGAGGGTTGATTTCAGTTGTAGACCACAAATACATGCTCTTAATAAATTGTCCCAGTGGTAGTAGGTTTTCTACTAGTGCCTGGGATCGTGGGTTAGGCTATAAGAAGACAGACGTGTCCATGTATGTGAATTAGGCTTTTGGAAGGAGATTTAAAGGATTTACATGAGGGAAGGAAGTTGAAGACACAGGCAAATGTGCACTTGAAGAAATACATTGTAGAATGCAAGCTAAAGAAGAGAATTAAACCAGAAATGGCTTCATAATCAGGGAGAAAGTCAGAAGGTTAAAATTTGACATTTCATTGAGATGAAAGAGCACCTGGTAGAACAAAAAAAGGGGGGACAGCAGTGACCTGAAAGGAAGGAAAGTTGTGACAACAGATTAAGGAATTTACTGTTTCAGTGGTGGAGAATCGCAGTCCTTACAATTGACAGGCTAGGGCCATGGGGAGTCATTGAAGTGGCCATTGTTGGAAATGAAGACAGCAAGGACATGAGAGAGAGTGAGTGACCTATGAATCAGTTTCCACTGGACAGTGAAAGATACCCAGAACAATGGCAAGATATGGAGCACAGAGGGACCCATGTGCCCCACATTCAGTTAATGGGGAACAGGGACCATGAGGAAAGCTAAGCAAATGGTATGACACCCTGGGATCAGCTGGCCACTGAATGCCTGGACACAGCAGTGTGCTGGCAGGAAGAGGCTAATGCCACTTTCACCTGGGGCCCACTGGGTAGTAAATGAAGAGATTCCATGGGACACTAACAGTTCACAAGAGAATGACACAGTGAAGACATTAGTGGCTATTTTAGGAAGTGCTGAAACACACCATTTTGGTGAAATGATGTAGGGTGAAGCTTGAGGACTCTGGAATATGAGACTCTGAGTTCAAATCCCAGCAGAAAAGAAAACAAAACAAACAAAAACCAAACAAAGAAGTCAGCTTTCTCCAAGATGACTATGGTTCTTTTAAGCTAATGAACCATAATAAATTCTCAGTAAAGACTTCTCAATGTGTAGAGGATTATTCCTCTGGTATACAGGCTACAAAGCACAGGGTGGAGCCATTTAAGAGTCAGAGGAAGGATGTGAAGTTAGGACAAGGTCAAAGAGAGAGTGGAATAGATTGGGTGCAAAGTTACAGGCTTGTGGGGAAATATGATGTTTGGAAATGGTGGAAAACAGTATTTTGTGGGAGGCAGTGTCACATATGGGGCAGTTACATCTGAGGATCGCTGAATCATGAACCATGGATTTACTTCAAGTTTGCCAAAAGATTTAGTTCTCCTGGTGGATGGAGGCAAATTTGTTCAGAATTGAAGAAGAACCTGCCAGGCTGGGATAATTGACCGGAGGATAGATGAAAGAATCCTTTCTTTGGAGATGTCAAACAAGTTCTGGCTTCTTAGAATGTAGGCCTCGGGTCTTTCAGAGGTGTCAAGTGGTTCTGAGTTGAGTTCAGTGTGCTGAGCAGTGTATCTTTGTTAACTTCTAATCACAAACCCTTTAAAATTTAAATGTGCCATGACCATATTTTATGACAATGAACATCCTTTGGGACCTCAATGAATGGAGTTGTGAGACCTGTCACAAACCAGGGTGAGTTCTTAAGTGGCTATGTGCTTTCTAAGTTTAAAGCTCTGTACATCAGAGAATCTTTCCATTGAGCTAATACTATACAACTGCCTATACTTCCCAACATTTACATCCATTGTGTATAACCACAGACATATACATAGGAAAATGATAGAATATGTGCCTTTCATATGATAAACCAAATCTTATAATTAGAGTCTTATAGTAGTAGAAGTCTCAGTAAATCCTTTCATGTAAGGCACATAAATTATAGTTTCAACAAAATAATATGTAGATTCCAGAGTCTGATGGTCTTCTTTCAGAGACCAGCTATACTACTTATAGTGAAGTGATATTAGACCAGTTGTGAACTAAGACTCGGTTTAGTCGTTTATCAATCAAAAATGCCATCAATGCCAATGCCATCTATACCTATGTACTAAGATCAGTGCCTCAGACACAGTAATCACTGCATGAGTCATGGTTATTATCACCAACATCATCATCATTATCAGTGACAATTACTGAAATGTTATGACTGATGGCTCTAGAGGCTGAGACTGTGGTACTGCGAAGTCCATGGAAAAAAGGAAAATAAGGTTGTTGTCTGACAGTTTTATTATATCAACATTCAATTGCTCATAGCAGAAAATCGTTCATAAAGAGTCAAATTGCCTGCTGCCTGCTTGAACTATTCCATATTTGTTCCAAAGCACAGAAATGGGGATAATAGTTGATTAGACATGCGAGAATTGAAAACAGAGGCACAGAAGAAAAAAACAACTAGCATTGCCCATTTAAACACTGCAGAAGGGACAGGGGACATTTTCATCCTTGTAGTCTTTTCTACTCCTATGGAGAAAATATCATCAGACTATCCAAACCTAAAGCCACTGAATACTGAAGGCAAATGACCTAATTTCTTGTTTTGCTATTTTGACATTTGATTGGATTATTGACAAGGAAAAATGGATTGTTTCACTTCTGAGTTTCTGGAAACTGTATTTCCCATGTTAAATGTTTAAATACTTAATTCTAACTGCGATTTGGCTTCCTATGCAATGAGCACTTGGGTACAACATTAGTCAGAGGATGGGAGCGTCCATCTGCATTGGAGGTCATAATTTTTATTGTGAATGAGAACAGAGGTGTTTAGTATTTTTTCTTAGGTTATGGTCATGAGGATATTCATTTTATTTTTTATATACCTATGGGAATTTGCTTAACCTGAGCCATTTTTGAGGAACAAATCTCCTTCCTGTGTGTGTACAAACAGATAATTTCTGAACCTGGAGGGACAGGATCCTTCACCAGGGGGCTGTGACATTCCAGTGTGTTGGAATAGCAGTAAGGGAGGTTTGAATTGCAACTGCATGGCCAGTAGTTGAGTGTCACTTGCAGCCTAAGCTTCCAACTGAAAATATGAGTTTGCTTATGGTAGAGAAATCCATGAAGAAGATTATTCTTTTCGACTGTGGAGGATTCTCCAAGTGTCACCAAGACAGTCACCAAGGAACAAACAGGGCTTCCTGTGCTGATACCTCTCTGGACTTCTGCAGGCTCAGTAGGAATGTTCAGCTTTGAAATATGTATTGTTTTAATCAGTATTAGTTCCAATTTATATATCAGGTTTGTGCCATTGTCCTTAGATTAAAAATAGAGCTATTGATCTTATGACCTGACATAATGTAAGATGCCTCTCTTAAATGTCCCTTTTCCTCATGACCTACTTCCGTCTCCCTTCAAATTGGCAAGTAAATGGGTTGGTTGTTCCTGCCAAGTGAGTTATTTAAAAGAGGAACATTAACTTATTTGAATGGGCTCATATCAATGTCAGTTTGGAAAATGTGATAGCATGTCACACTGGTGCTTAGCCTCATGTACAGGACCTGGGCTGCAGGAGAAAAAAATTAATTCTTGTTTAATACCAAACCTGTTAGTCCAGCAGCTGCCACAGACAGCTTCTCCAAGGTACACCCTAACAATTGCATTGATGAATAACTGACTTTTCTCAGACATAGTACTCTTTTTAAAAAATGGTAGTTACAACTTTTACAATATTACATTTCTTAAAAATACTAAACAATTTAAATATTCCATTTACTGATAAAATACTACATTCTAATGAAAATATATTGATTAGTGAAAGATGTTTTTAAAAAGCATATGCATAATGTTTGCATAAGAACTATGTGACATGATTGATTGGAGATACTGGGAAAAGAGCCAGGACCATACAATGAAGCTACATCTGAAACAAAGAATTGAGGATCAATCGGGGGGATGGACAGACAGCTGAACATGACTTGGAACACAGACAGGCAATGTTAGAAGATATGTGAGGGCTAACAATTGGATTGAGAACCCCCAAATATCTTAGGTCAAAAAATAATGATTGATTAAATGTAAGACTCTGAAAGACATAAATATTGATAGGCATCATAGTAAATACTCACGAAAACATCAAGGGACCCAAACAAAAGGGAGGACAAAACAGCAGGACTTGGATATCAATAAATCATGTGAAACTATGACTAAAATTTTAAGGAGAAAGGTGGATCCTTTAACATACCTAAGAAATGCACAGATCAGGGATCAAATTACAAAGATTTGTTACAGCCAAAAAAGAATATGCTGGAACTCAGAACCTAGGAAGAAATGGGACAAGTTTACACAGTGAAAGCAGCAGGGGAATCTAAGCAAGGAGATGGAGTGGAGGGTACAACAGTAATAATTTAGTTTTTGCCGAATCAAGAGCTGCCATATGTCTACGTTGATTGGAATAATTTCTTGTTTATAACTTCATAAGTCTGGTCTCTCAAGGAGGTTCTTCTGACTGATGTTATAAGAAGAGATGGTATTCTCCAAACTATGTTCTGCGGAATACTAATCCTTCAAGGAGGCTGCGTGTTTATGAATGCCCACTGATGATTACATGATTGTGAATGTACCAAATACTACCTCTAAGATTTATAGTCATACAAGCACTAAGAAGTTGTGCAGGAATAAACCTTTCATTTTTATTCTGCCTTTCTAGCATTTCCCAAACTTAGCTCCGATTGAACAACAGACATCTTAACAATGCTGGTGTTTGGAAAAAATCTTTCCAAGCAGAAAAGCATGAACTCAAATTTCACATTGACTCCTGACTCTGGGCAAGTTACTAATTTCTTCCCTTATAAAACCAAGGTTATTATCAATCCAACAGAGTTGTAATAAGACTTAAAGGAGACAACAAAAGTAGACAGCATCTACTAAGATATTTATTCCTATCATTCCTAAAGCACTGGGTAGACATCGTTTTAGGAACCTAGGCACATAGCTCCAAGAATGGATGCAAGGTGATAAAATGATCCCGATATAAATTAAGATTCCTTTTTTTGGAGGGGGAGGGGTACCACGGATTGAACTCAGGGGCACTTGACCCCTGAGCTATATCCCCAGCCCTATTTTGTATTTTTATTTAGAGACAGGGTCTCACTGAGTTGCTTAGTGCCTTGCTTTTGCTGAGGCTGGCTTTGAACTTGTGATGCTCCTGTCTCAACCTCTCAAGCTGCTGGGATTACAGGTGTGCACCTTTACACATCAGTACTTCTTGCTTGAGCAGAACCAATCCACAGGCTTGTTGTAAAAACAATGATACTAGTACATATATGGTTGCATGGGGAATAAAAGGAAAAAAAAAAACAGAAAAAAAAATAAATTCATTAAAAATTGGACTACATCAGAAAGAAACTAAATACGTATAAAATAATAAGGTTCAGTTAACCATTTAACCAGCTGGTATACATAGATTTTTTGAGGGTTTTTTTGGCTCAAAATTACATAAAAACAGTACACATAGAGTTTTGAGTTTTCTTCTGAGGAACAGTTTTACAAAAATTGTTCTATATAATTTTTAGCCCTTGGACTACTGAAGTTTATGACATGATTGCTCAGACTTAAGTGTAGTGATCATTGGCTACAGAACCAGGTGAATTAACACACTTGAAGAGATGAAGGTCTTGGCCACCTGTGTTCTTACCAGCCTAAAGTTTAACACATTTCGTTGCATGATATTGTGCCAAGACAAAATGGCAACCACTAGTTAGAGTGAAATGATCTCAATGAGCTAAATACATAGCAGTAATCATCTGCTCATGTTGTAAGTTTTTCAGATAACCTTGGAATTATATTAAAAGTCTTAAACTATATATATTCAGATGGCATGAACCTACTAAGAAAGAATTATTATGCAAGTCATTGATTCCCAGAGAGATTTGTTTCCTCTCTTCATTATGGCATTGACGTTTCCTATAGAAACTCAACATGCTGTCTAATGTTTTCTATACCAACATAGCCAAAATCAATACAAGTTAAATTATGTGCACTGGAGGCTATGCTTACCCTGAGTTCAGTGTTTCTATCTCCTTAGTGCACAATCCATCTGTATCCCAACTGTTTCTAGTGGGAATACAAAATTGTGATACAGACTGAGATGCTTCTGAAAGTGGAGTCTCACTGTAAAAAATTTCACAGGAACCTTTACATTCCTGAAATATGTCTGTTTTATAAATATGTCTGAGCTTTTATACACTCACACAAATACACACAAACACACACACACACACACACACACACACATACACGTGCAACATGTAATATAAAATGTATTAATGAAAATTAAGAGATTGGTATGTATTCAAATAGCTTACTTGGAGAGGATACTATGAGGTATGTGGTTATTTATTTTGATTATGAAGGAGTTTTAGAATTTGTAAATGCGTATTGTGGTGAGAAAGGAGAAGTAGATTTCCAAGTTCGGTATACTCTATTAGCCAGCTGTAACTGGGATGACATTTCTTCCCCACCATTTGCTTGCCAATTTTTCATTCCATATTGAAATTGCATGGGGTTTTAGAAGTACGCACATTTCTCCTGTCTACTTTGGACATGTAAATAATGTGGGTAATAGCATTTAAAAGAAGATACCACTTGTTTATGTTATTGACCAGTGCCTTCCACAAAGTTGAAGGAAGAAGTACGAAAATCTGGGACATTTTCCTCTTCATTTCCCTTAACAGAATGAAATACATGGAATGAAAACAAACAAAACAAAATTGCATTGCCTCTGTTACTGACCTGGCAATGAGCTGTGCTTTTCTGCACTTTAAATCTGCTTGGATAACTAATCTGCACCGAGAGTATTTTGAAGAAAACATGTCAGAGGCACATCACTGACATTTGCTGTGGCAAAACATTAAAATGTGTTTGTGTTGCTAACAATTAAAATATATTCAACTCCCCTAAGAAGAAATGTTGTCTTCACTTCCATAATCAAACTATCACCTTCACCAGACTGATAAGCACACAAAAATGTGTCCTTCCAGTTCTTTAATTAATAACAAAAATTGTATTAATTGAATAGAAATAACTCTTGCTCACTGATATTTGAGTTTGAATTTATATGATACCAGAAAGCATTATCTGAGGACAACAGAATGAAGAAAGTTTTGGGGAAGCCATCTGGAAAAAGACAGTGCCTCTCTCATTCTTGACACTTTTTGATGCTGGGCGTGTTTGTGTTTAATTTGCTGAATATTGTGTGTAGTGGGATTTGCATTATCTGATTTTTTTAAATGAATGACCAAGATGGGATTTATATCACCTGTGATTTTTTTTAAAGATGGCACTTACAAAAAAATATAGAGCTTTAAACAAAATATGCAGCACAATTTGATACTGGGTTGAAATAAGAATGAATTAGAGTAAAAGTGACTCATAAAGCATTGCAAAGAAGAAAACGGGGATAAAAGATTTTAATTAGAGAGGTGTGTGAATACATAAATGCAAAATCCAAATAATAAATTTCCCTTGAGTTTTTTATTTATTTATTTTATTTCCTTATTAGTAATGATATGCATTCATACCTCGGGCTATATAACTCTGCTGCATCTAAATTTTCTTATCTATAAAACTAGCATAAAACCTATGGCATTATTGTGATGATTAAGTAATTGAAAGCCTAAGAGAGCAGATGGAACTTTCGTGAATATTTGGTGCTACTCTATTTCATCCATTTATTGAATAATCATACTGTTCTGAATCTGAGGAACCTAACCAAATAATATTCTGTGGTGTGAATAATTCCATTGGGTACACATAAGTGGTGAAGAAACAACAACAACTGCATTAGAGATCATTTTAAAATTTAGAAAATATGAAGTTCTAGAGAAACACAGAGGATGGGAGAACTAAATGAAGGAGGGACAGAAATGGGAAGACTCAGTCCTGTAGTGCCTACAAATGGTAACAAGCTGTAGTGGTTTGCAATTCATTGTGAAATCCAATTATGTGCTATCGATTTATTAAAAACATCATATCCTTCAAGGCAATTGAAATGTCCCTGTTAAGTGGTAAAACAGCCTGTGCACGGCAGCAGATGATTAACAAGGCCACAAGGATTGCTGCTGCAGCTGTTGGGTTTGGCTGGCAAGGAGTCCAATGAGCCTGAATGGATTCAGACAGTTTTTATTTCCTACACAGACAGAAAACACAAGGCCAGCATGGTGTCAGCTCTCTGTGTTCCTAGTCCTCAGGACAGCTCACCAGAGAGGCCATGTGAAAGACAATAAATCTTCTTCTGCTGAGAAGTCAACACTAAACTAGGGGCAAGGAGTTTTATAGACTTACAGGGAGTCCTGCATCTCTAGCCTAAGGTGGGGTGGGGAAGCCAGTTTGATTAGAAATTGCCTCACAGTGGCTCCTCACCAGATTGCTTACCTCCCTTGGCTCTGCAGAATTGTTAGGGAATTCTACCAAAGGTCCAGTAAAACTATATTCAGCTTAGGTGGGTTAGGAGAAGACATGCAAAGTCAGCCTGTTGGAGCTGTTCCCTTATGCCTTAGGTTGGACCTCTTGTTCTTTGAGTCCCATGAAAGACATTTCAATCGCCCTTAAGGTTTATTAAAGTATGAATATTTTTTGATTTGTTTTACCATGCAGCAATTTCTATTAATAACTATAATTGTGTATATATATATATATGCACATTATTTATATATTAGATTTGTTAAACTTAAAAAATCTTTACATGTTTTATACTAGTACCAAATAAATCCCAATTCCAGTACATAGTCCCAGAGAGTTCTATATTAGGCAATATGCATCTCCTACAAACAAAATGACTTGAGTTGAAGATTCTAACACTAATGTACGATACTAGCAAATAAGAGGGAATATAAAAAAGAAAGTGTAAGTAAGAATAATGTTGAGTACATTCCAAACTTGAAGGTTAGAACCTCAAATCTTTTGTCAATTCTTTTAATTAATATAGAATGGATGAAAGAATCAGACAAAACGATTAGATAAAAGAGGCTAAACGATCAAATATAATAAATGTAAGATACAGCACTAAAACTAGAAAGAACTTGGAAGTGTCTAGGGAATGGAAAAATCAATGTCCTGTACATTTTACTGCATCATTTATGCTTAACTCGATATTAGCAATGTGAATTTACAGCTCTCTGACCAAGAGATCACAGCAGAAGTTTCTGACAACAGTCAGAGCAGCCCTGAAGAGCTGTTCAAACAAATGTGATTCTCGAGAATGTTCTTGATGTTCTTGAGTCTGATCTCAGTTGAAAAAGACCTTTGGTGGGGATTCCATATGAAAGTGGAGCTAGGGAAGATTGCACCTGTGATCAGGGAAGGCAGATGATCCTGATAAACTGCCCCAGTCTGATGCTACCTGAGATTTCTCTGCTGGAAAAAATATAGAAGGCTAGTAAGTGGTAGACCCAGTGCAGTAGGAGCAGAGCAAGGAAAGACCATGGGTACAAAGAGAAAAATGGAGACTTTGCCAAATGAAGCTCTTGGAATCCTTTCAGCCAATTACCATGCCACCTCCTGCTTTTGAAGCCATCAGTTCTAATTCAGTGTAAGGGTCATCAGTAACCCTTACAGATCAGGAGAAAGTGACATGGCTGTGATTCAGGAATCTCAGACTCAAAGGAGACCCTTGGAATTATGGGAAACAAAGGGGGATTTATTTAAACTGAAATATTAAAAGGTTGGTGGGTGGAAAAGGATGTCAGATTATTTAAGCAGATGCCTTTCTTTTAATGGAATATCTGAATCAATGTGCCCATTCTTTATCTGTCAACTTTAAAAAGTATGTGAATAAATTAATCCTAAAAGAAACTTCTTATACTAAAGATTTGGGTCTTGGATGCTTCTGAGTGATTGATTTCTGGAACTAAATTAGCATGTATTTACATCTCTTATGAATATGCATAAGTGCATCCAGGCTTATGAATCCCCAGTAATGCTGGCCTCCTCCTTTCCCAGAGAACTCACAACTTATGCTCCAACTTCCAAGTTTTCAAATTATCATCATTGTTTAGAGGCACTGAATGGTGACCAGCCATCCTTTTGGTCATGCTCCAGAATCAATATCAGGCAGCAGGGATTCAATGAGCATGTTCTAAGTTTAGCTTGTTAATTTTCACATCTTCAAATCAGTTTGCAAACTGTGAGCTTTGTTTTCATTCATCATTCTTCTGGTTGGTGCACTATACCCACTTCATTGAATGAAAAGGATGCAGGTGTATTTTTTTATGGGGCATTTTTATATAAAGTGCGTAATAAACTTCTTGGGTCTGACAAAAATAACTGTTCAAGAAATCATTGTGTCCTGTAGCATTCAGCAAAACAGACAATATATTTTTAATAATTAAGAAAAATAAGAGGCAGTTAAATAAATAAATATTTGTGGAGCATCTGCTAAGTGACAGGCACATTCTTGACCACAAAGTAATAAAATAGAAGACTGTGCAGTTCAAGTGTAGGTGTGAAAGATTTACAGGAAAATATTAAGTGTCCACTCCCTGTCTTCATTTCTTAATCTAACTTTCTTAATTGTATGGACATAACAGCACCATCACACAAGGTCACTGTGAAGACCAAATGCAACAATACATATTCTACACAGAGTAGACTCTAATAAGCTGTGAAACATGAAGAACTCCTAGAGTACTGTTGATACAAGGCACTAACAGGCAGAAGGCTTTGATACTTATCAAAGGATATGAGAGCTTATCATCAATATAGCAAAAATTGCAATATGAGCACAGTGCAAGGTCATTAAATGCAGGTAACACAAAGGCAAAATAAAATTCTGACTAGTTCCTTACCAAATGCACTTTCATTTTCAAGTATGTGCCTTTTCTACCTTTCACCCAAGGAAAGGAGACCTCTCTCAATACATGAGCTTAAGAAACACACAAGACTTTTCCTATTTATTGTAACTAGTTCTGATAACCTGACAACGAATAAATATTTATTAGGTACCATTTTGTAGTGCAAACTCTGAGGAATCAGATAAAAACACATGGTCTTGATCCCTACCTTAAGGATATACATTCTATTTGGGAAAAAAGATGACAGACATTAGGAAGAACAAAAAAATTCAAAAGGTTTTAGGGTAAAATGTCACATGACCATCTTGGAGTAGGTTTGGGAGTGTTGATCAGGGTGCAAGTTGGTCTAGTTTTTAGCAGGGATGGTAAAACTGACTCAAAATGTCTTGGTGTAGTTTTTGAGCTCAGTGAAATGAAAATCAAAGCAATGGAACTGGATTCAGGCTCAAATGATAGCATTCTAAGAGGCAGGAGAAGACACTGGTGAATGACCACTGCCTGCAGCCGCACTTCTCAGGTTCATATGCCAGCTCTGCCCAGTGATAACTGTGTGTTCTTTGGCACCCCTTAAAACTGGGGCCTCAGCTTCAACTGTAAGTTCAATAACGTTGCTGAGACCAACCATCAGTGCATTTGCCTATATAATGCTGATAAAAATGCCTGTCACATAGTAGATGCTTTAGAGGGTTAATCTTATGATTATTAGAACTCTCCTCTTTACATCTCTGCCACCTCTCCCCATATCTCAGGATCCACAGAGTGTCTAACCCTTCCCAGGCAAAGGGTTGATAGAAAAGGGTGTCTTCCCTCAGGTCTTGGCTTTGTCTTGTCACTCTTACACCAATTGCTGAGGCCAGAAACCTCTCATGTCTGGTCAAGCCTGAATGCTCTTCCCAAAGGTCGCTCAGAGTGGGAGATGGGGACTTTCTCCAAAGCAGAACAGAGGTGCCCTGGTCATCTACATGGAGACGAGGCAGTGGGCAGCAAAAGCGATACACTCTACTGAGGGCTGTAGCAGAAGGGATACAAATAAATGAATTATTAAAAGGAGGGATTCCACCTTTGGTCATGGAACGAACAGGTGAGCAAAATGAAGAGAGCTTGGGGGCAGAAGACCCAACTGTGGCTGCCAGGCGCCAGGAGGATAAGAAACTCTCCTCGCCATCTGTCCATGCCCCCTGCAAGGGACAAAGGCCTTTGTTTGATTTTAAATGTGCCTGATCTTTCAATATTTATATTCTCCTTGTCTTAGTAAATATACACATAGGAACACAAGTGTCCCATTTTAAAACAGAAAACAATTTTGCTGTAGCTAAGGAAGTCAGAGAGGTTTTTTTTTTTTTTTTTTTTTTTTTTTATTACACTCTGCCAATTTAGATTTGGCAAGACGCCATCACTACCTATAAGAGTAATTTAGAGGATGGAAATTATTGTGCTGCCTTTTAAAAACTGTATCTATATAATATAGGATGAATGCACTTACCAGACCTAGCAGATGATGTATTCTTCACGGAAACCATTACTAGGATTATAATTTAAAGTAACAGGTGAACCACTTTAGAGCCTGATAGGAACTGCTGGCTAATTCTATTTCAAACCTCCTGTCACCTCCATTACTCATTCTATTCAGGTACAGATAGATTTCTGCAGCATTTAAGAAATATTAGCTAAAAAGTCTAGGTCAAATAACGTTTTCTTCATTTTAAAAGTCTGTTGTTTAATATTTTAATAGGAATGGAAATTTCATTCATTTGTATACTCATTCAACGAATATTTCATGAATCTCTTCTAAACTGTGTGTTCCTGAGTTGATTGCACTAATTTGTGGAATCCTGTCAATTACATCTGACTATTCTCCTTCAAATAAAGGCAAATTCTATATATAGTTTAAAATGTAAAGCTTTTTGTGTTTTCATGAAGATTAAAATTCCATCAAGTAGTGTCAAGGCCCCACCTCCTCCCAGACAAAAACTCACATAATACATGAATTGCTATTGGTGAATATTAAATGATTTTAAAAAGGTAAAATGTGTCACTCTTGCAACTTAAAATAATATTATGCCACTTAACACTAATTACTAGAAAGTATTGTACCAGTTAAGGGGAAGATAAGGACCCCAGTCTATTTATAGATTCATTATCTGGAGGGTTTGGATTCAAGGTCTGTCCCTGCAACTCATTATTTCAGTAATTGAGATAAAGTTCTTAACTTCTCCAAACCTGTTTTTAAAATGGAGAATACACAGTTTCCACCTTAAGGACCTGTTGTGATCAAACAGGTTAGTGTTACAGTCTGTGCCAGACCCCCAGGAAGTGCTCAATCAATGTTAGCTGTTGTCATTAACCAGCCAGATGAAATGTGAATGCCCTCTGCAGCTCTCATTGCCAGTGTCCATTCTGCCTGCAGCTCAGCACCTGAGGAAGGGAGAGATTCTCTAGCCCTCCAGGCGGCCCCTTTTATCTTTGGACAGATCCCTCAGTTGCTTGGAAAGTTACTGATTATGAGGAATAAAATCCTCCCCTGCAATTTCTTCATGTAGGTATGAATCTTACCCTTAGGGCTTCATTGCACATTCATCTTGCCTCTTTTCCTGGACAACCCCTCCAACAAGTAAAGACGATCGAGGTCCCCCTGAATTTGATGTTTGAAGCTAAACAGCCTAAGAGTGCCTAGCTGTTATATTGATTAGCCTTTTGATATTGTTTATCTTCATTTGTTTCCTTTCCAAGTCAATGTTAAAAGATAATAAAATCTAGCACACACACACACACACACACACACTCACACACACACACACACACACACAGTTCAACTTCATCCTCAGTGTGTGTTTAGTTAAAATCTAGCTTTACTCTTTGGTCTTCAGAAGTCAGAGTAACTGAATCCCTGCTTTAAAGTGATTCCCCAAATTCCCAAATCTGTGCCTAATCAACCATTATGACTTTTTTTGTTCAGAAGACGTTCAAACCCAATCAGCACATCTGTTCAGTAATAAAGCAAGACATGTCACTCAGCTTCATAGTTACATCTGACTATTCTCCTTCAAATAAAGGTAAATTCTAGATATAGTTTAAAATGTAAAGCTTTTTGTGTTATCATTAAGATTAAAATTCCATCAATGATTTAAAGGATAGATGTTTATTCATTATTATACAAATAAAATATAATTATGAAAGCTGTTAATTTCATGCAAGAAAACATTAATGAAGGCCTTTCAAGCAGTAAATAAACAGGAAAACATATTGACAGCTAATATAAATGTTTATATTAAATATGAGACTGTTGGTTGCAGCAGTGCTTTTCAGACTTTAATCTGTTTACAAAATGGCTGGGGATCTTGTAAAAATTCACATTCTGATTCAGTGAGATTGGACCAAAGATTCTGTTATTCCTTGCAAGCTCCCAGGTAATGCCTATCTTGAAAAATATTAAATCCCGCTTATGAAAACAAATAGTGATTAATAAAAATACATAGAAAACTAGAATGAGATACTAGAGTTCAAAGCTGTGAGGACTGTTTGATCATTACATCCAACAAAATACCTTTTAATTGCTGTTTTAAATTTTCAGATAATAATTCTTTTATGGTAACATAGGACAATTTATAAAAAAAGTCTCTGCTACTCATTTTTTTAGATAAGAGTTGGTATTCTTGTTACAATGTAAAACTAAAAATTTTCAAGTAATAGATTTTTTAACAAAAAGTCTTAATTATCTATCTTTATTATTTATATCGTTTCAAATGAGTAAGTGATGAAGAAGAGGAAGCATTCATATAAAAGTGGTAAGGAGAGAGAAACTAAACATTGGTAGGTTGGGTCTTCACATAAAACTTTTTCTTCCTCTATGATCATTATTTCACACTTCTGCAATTTTAAAATCACATGGTAGAAACATTTGAGATGCAGGTTGCATTGGTTAAAGTCTTATCAGTTACTAAGCCTTTTTAAGATTATTCATGGTTTCTAAAATGTTAGTGCTGGTATAGTGATACAGACCTACCATTAGAAGTCATCTTATAGAGTCCTGTGATGGGATTGTACTCTCAATCAGGAATAACCAAATAAGTTTGGGACTTTCAGAAGCACTAGGCCATAGGAGCATCAGCATATTCATCCCCAGCCAGGTTGGTATAGAGTCCAAACAACCTATTTAATTATGTCATCTAGGGAGTTACCATCAAAGGCAGTTTTCATACAATTTTGTAGATGGGTTCAGCTCTTAATTAGGAATGGGATATTCCATCTTTTTTAAAAAAATACTCTGAGGGCTGGGGCTATAGCTCAATGGTAGAGCACTTGCCTCCCAGGTATGAGCCCTAGGTTTGATCCTGAGTACCACATAAAAATAAATAAATAAAGATATTTTTGAAAGTGGGATATTTATCTTTAAAAAAAAAAACCACTCTGAACTTTTGAGTTATAGATCTACGAATGAGTCACTTTTGCCCCGATTTTTCTCTATGAGACCACATTTCCTGATGGGCCATTTGTCATTAATAGCTTCTCATGCTGTCTTCATTTCATAGCCCAAGATCTGAGGCCTGTCCAACTGATTGGTGTCCTGGCATCCTCTATTCTGAGACTAACAACACAAGTTTGGCTTAGATTTCTGGGTCTGCCTTTGCCTTCCATTCTTTTCCTCCCTCTATTATTGATTCCGTGTGAATTTATCACCCCCTGTTATGTGCCAGGCACCAGTCCAACACTTGTTCCAGAGTGAATGCAATGTCACCCTTTGCTCTTCCTCTACTGTCCCTGTCACATGCCCAGTGGTAGTCTCTACTCAGTTCTGAAGCCAATGCAGGATGGTATTTCATGCAACTATTCACATTCTTTTAAAAAGGATTCCAGGTTTTTCACTACAAGGTACATTACTATCACTAAAACGTAGATTTCACCAGTCCTTCAACAACACATTCCTTTATTGACAAAACAAAAAAGTCACTTTGAATTTATCTCAGCACTTTACATATCGTGGTTATATTTGTGAATAAAATAAAGAAAAGAAAGAGAAAATGGCAACACTAGAACTAAAGAAACCACTCATGTATATGCTATAAATATAGTAGGAAAAACAGAATGTAATTAAACCTAAAACAAGGAACAGAGCAACGTCTTAACCTCTGAATCCACAGAACACAATGGACTCTTGTCAATTTCTACCAGGATGAATATGTTTAGCTAATAGTAATTATGATTGAACAGATGACTCAATTATGCCATATGCCATTTTATTGGCCCCAAGAGTATATTTGTGAATACACAGAGATAAATGTAATTCATTATTATGTTAATCAAGACCAAAGGTCATGTGGCAGTCAGGTAGGAAAAATACAGTGTCTAATAAAACATTTGCTTTACTCTATTAACCATCACAGAGGAAAACAACAGACTCAATACTCAAATGAATCTACAGTGCTTAGATACAAATTTTTTTAGAACAAAACTGCTTGATCAGGCAGAAATGATTTTGCAATCATGTCTAAGAACTTTTCAGCAAATAATTTGTTGGACTTTATTTCTCTTTCTATTGTATTTATTTGACTGATTTGGTATTAAAACTGAACTTACTTCCACTGACAAGAAATAATATTCACAGCACAAAAGAAATTGAGTTAAGGGAGCATTTAAAAAGTATATGTTGATAAAGGCATTCTCTTTAGCTTTGTTTAAGAGTTTGAAATACAGGTCAGAATCTGTAGAAAAATCAGTGTTAGTATAGTTTTTGAAAAAAAATCACATCAATGTCAGTATAGCATTAATCCTCTCATTTAGAAAGATTATTTAAAATTCTGATTTTGATAAGATATAACAAAGGTTTAGATATATCTGGTGTCAAGTACAAGCCATGGGGCTCTGTGCTGGGGAAATAGGACTCTGAGCTCTGATTCTAACTGAAGAGCAGTCTATTAGATGCTGTGTTCCACCACAGCAGGTGCCTGACCCTTGCTTCACATCACAATTTTTTAAATCAATGTCAAATCTCTGGTAAATAAATTCTTAGTTAAGATTTTTGGCTTTGTTCAACCTTTAGCTACACCCATATTTGAATTTATGAACTGTATTTGAGTTTACTGAAATAGAAATGTTCATTTCCTTCTTACCATTTTGGTCTAGAAACTACAAACTAGTTTGAATTTATTTATTTTTTTTTGTTACGTTGCTGTTGATATTTAAACCCATTTTCCTTCTTTTAAAGACCAATATGGAAAAAGGTGAACAGCAGACCCTTTTTCTGCATAAATAATGTTTTACTTGAATTTCATATCAGATTTTAAATTGATCTTCTCAACTTCTAGTTTGAGTCTCATTCATTGGCTCTTATAGTTTCTCTTTATTTGTGTAGAAGCAGAAAAATCCATATTCACCAGTTTTCCACTGTGAGTAGAGCAAGTGAAGAATGAGAAATATTTGAAATAACCTGTGTGTGATTGTACCATATCCACTTAAAAAAAAAATCTTTCTAAGGTAGCTGAGCACTTAAACTCATTGGTAATAATGGTTTTAAATTATGTGTGTTTTAAAATATCTGTTATTTATTTGAATTGTACATTGTGCTGTAATAAGACATAGTGTCTTCTTTCTCACCCACACAAATGTAACCTTGAGATCAGGGTGAGGCTCAGGGTTACAGTTAGCATGTCCTATTCATCTTTGTATCCGAAAGGACCAACACAGTACCTCTTCTCCAGCAGGTGCTGGTATAGCATCTATTTCTGTTCAAATAAAAGAAATAGCTCCTTCTACTAGTAGAAGAACAGTGTCTGCAGGTTAGCATAAATTTTTATTTTATTATTTTAACATAATGAAATCTAAATTGAATGAGCATGTATACATTTGAAATAATAACACATGATTTAATTATGAGTGAGAGATAAAGTCTCCTTGCATATTTATGCTTTGGAAACCCATAGATGAAAAGATCAATCTGTGTAGCATTTGTAGGCACTCGGATCCATTTGGAGGGAATTATCTGGGCATGCTTATTCAATTCTTTCTTATCTTCTTTCTGGTATAAGATTGCAGGAGTGAGAATCTTTGGGATTTAAAATTAACATTTAGGAAAAAAAAACATGTAGTTTTTGTGGGATGGATAGATAACAAGTGACCAGAACCTATTTTGGTGACTCTAAGAGGGATTAGTTTACCCATAAAATGGATAGGATTTATTTCCCCAAAGAAACGTAAATGATGGCTTCCCCTAAGTTAGAGCCAGGCACTGCTGACACATTTGCTGCAGAGGTGAAGGTATGTAACTGGCCTGTCTTAGGTTCTGACCCACAAAAGCCTCTGCCAGGACCCTGGGAACATATTAAAATTTCTTCCTATGTGTGTAGCACTGAAAGTACCGCCTCTACTATTATGAACAATCATGCACGTATATCTTTTTCTCATTGTGCAATCAGTCCTTGGAAAGCACACTTGAACACCATGTAGAAAATGAACACTTTATAGAAGACAAAATTGACTGTAGGACCTGGAAAGTGTGAATCAGTAGGGAAAACACTGCTAAGGAGGGGCAGACAGAATGAATTTGAAAGCTGAATTGGTCTCCTTCTGTGCTCATGGAGTCCTTGAGACTTTCATCTGTCATCATTGGGCCAATTTTCTCTGTCCTGATTTTTGCTTTGTAGCTTCTACCATATTTTTATTTGGGGCCATCATAGGGCAGGAAGGGAATCTAAGCATCCATCTATCTTCCAAAGATTCTTCTACAATTCCATTATTCTCCAAGAATGGGAGATGGGAGAATGCTTATTGACCAAAATCAACAAGCCATGTTCTCCTATGGTAATTAATGTCCAGTAAAACTTATTGATGAAAAATTTACTAGGTTCTGAACTATTGATAATAATAACAATTACTATAGACTTAATTTTTTTTCAAGTTCAGCATCATTAAGAATTAAACAATGAGATAAAATAATTTATATACTTTTGCTCTATTATTGAGTGAAAGCATGTATTTTCTCCTGCCACAGATTGCGGTATAATTAAATGTGGGTGTTTCAACATCAACACTAATTAATTAGAAATGTAAATTTCAAGAAAAGCTTGATCTTAATTAGAAAGTGATTTTTCTCCCTAAAGTTGTATGTACATATATGAAAATAAAATATTTAAATATAATTGAATGTATAAATGTGTACTGTGTGCAAATTCATTATATATAGTTACAGAGGTGTGCTTAGCATATAGGATTAGTTCACTAGATTTGCTGTTCTTCCTATATTACTGTGTAAATCTCTAAATAAATATATAAGACGATGATTGTTACTAAATTGGTGGTGGTAGGGTTTCAAAGGTTGAAGTCATAACAAAAAAAGATGAATTTTTGATTTGAAGAATGAAATGAAGATTCATTTCTCTCCCTTCTTTTCATCTTTCACCGTCTCACTGTGCTCTTCCTTGTTCCCTTTACTATTCCATCAATATCTGACTTCATCCTTTTTGGGTACCTTGATAAGTTTTCATTTGTTTTCCTGACAAAATGCACTAGACTAGAAGACTCCAGTTTCCAATTTTTCCATTGCGATGAATGGCTTTGTAACTTGCATGATGTTATATGTGGGTCAGAGGAGAAGTGCGTCAGCTATTCATCTCCTGGATCTTATTAGATTGTACATTTCCAGGCCAGCACCGAAGAAATGTGATTCCCCGTAAACCACACTGAAATCCCCGACTTTGCAAATGTGAATGACCTGAATCTGAACATAATCAAAATGCCAGACAAGAGAAGTATTTTTAGAAATTCTGAGTTCTGATCAGAGACCAAAATATCCTTTGGAGTCCCCTATAATAGCTTTATTTTCAAAGATGATTCACTTTTTGTTTCAGTAGTATGTGAATATTTACCCTAAAAACATTTAGAAATATTGATTTAGTCCAGCATAATGGCACATGCCTGTTATCTCAGCAACTCAGGAAGCTGAGGCAGGAGATCACAACTCAGTGAGATGTAGTCTCTTAAACAAAATAAAATGAAATAAAGGACTAGGGATGTAGTTCAGAGGCAAGTCAATCTTTGTGGCATATATTTTTACATGGTTGTAGTCATCTGTCTCCTATTGACTCGTGATTAATAGCAGGAGGTTCAAACACAAATAACCTATTAGGACCAGACATGTGACTTGCACAGTGAGGTAGGCCAGGTGAGAAACGAGGAGATGGAGACTGGTGAGCTACAGAGGGTTGCCCCTCTTGGATCTGTGCATCTGACTCCCTTCTCTAGTGGTATAGTATAGACACACCATTCACTTTAGTATGTGAATTCTGATCTGGCATTTCTAAAGGTAGGCTCACACCTGTACCTCACCAGACCTGGACTTGATTTTAGCTACCATCACAGGACAAAATCTTGGACAGTTCTGTTGACAGTGCTGCAATGTGGGATAAAATAGGCCCACTTCCATCTCATTCTTTATAATTGGAATTATTTTGAAGCATATTATTTACTGGCACTCAAATTTGCAGAAATAATTCTGTCAAATTGAATAGGTCATCCATCCATCAATCATGTATTTTCATGTATTTGTAATGTTGATATATTTTTGAAGAATGTTTCATTTCTGCATCATTTTTTATATTATTCAGAGTTGCTCCTACTTTTAAAAATAGCTTATTCAGCTTTGTTTATAACAGAGAACACTTCTGGCCAAGGGAATCTGCCCCCACCCCGCCTACCCCACCAAATACTCTTAAGTTACCAGCAACAATGGCCAGGTTTATTTTCTCAACCAACATTCAACTGTGCCATTTGGACAAATTGTGCCTCATGGACAAAATATATTTGATCAAATCATTTGGACTCTCTCTCTCTCTCTCTCTCTCTCTCTGTATACCATCTCATTCTTTCCCAGAAAATCCCTGCTAGGTCTTTTTTGGAAGACCATGAAAGCAGTTAGGTGATGAAAAGCATCAGGGAGACATGGGACAAACACAGCAGTTTATGTGGCTTGGCATTGTGAGCAGTGTGCACTTTGTGAATCCTGTATACTCTACGTGTGGAGGGGCAGCTGGCCCCTGATGGCTCTGGAGCGACAGAAGCACAGGATCCTTAGAGCATAGCATGATACAGCTAGTGTGCAGCAAGAACAGGCTGGCCGGTGGCTCTAAAATGAACTATGAGGTGGGAGGATTTGGGGGAAAATGGAGCAATCCTGCCTAAAGTCCCTTCAATATTTGGGCACGGGGTCAGCAGTGAGACTCTGAACTCCAGGGACTGTTTGAGGCCAGGGTTGAAAGCTAAATGGGAGAAATTCTGGCAGCTATTTGGTTTCAGAATCACCCCATGCTGTCAACCAAGAATGTCCTTAGGATTGTATCACAGGTCCGCCTTATCCTCTACCCAACTCTGCTTCCTCTCCATCCCTTCCTAAGTGCTTACCTCCCAAGACACTCCCTGGTAAACATCCATCACACAAATCTCTCTTTATGAATTGGTTTCGTGAAACTAGAGACAAGCAAAGTGAGAAGGCCTATGGGAGAAGGTGAGAGAAGATGGGAAGAATTCTCTCCAGATCTAGGAACAACAACTTGAAGGGCTGGGAGGGGAGAATGAGTGGTGGCAGAGGCCCAGGGATGAGCCAATTGAGAAGGGTGCCAAGTGCAGTGACCTGGGCAGCACAGGAGCCCTGAAGGGCCTCAACCCACACAGATCCTGTCCATGACAAAGGCTTCTGAATCCATCATTGCCAGATCCTTTGGAGTAAGGACAAGTTAAACAATTATTAATATGAAATTTCTGACTGTTATAGTGTACAGACTGTGAGAAAGAGATTGACATTAGTTTTCTGTTCTGGAACAAACAATATGCTTTCATCCCATTCCATCCACCATGTTTGGAAAGGGCGGTAATCACCTGAGCCATGATTGAGGCACAGATATGCCCTGGTTTTGCAAAGGAGAGCGACTGTCATTGAGGGAGCATGGACAGGAGCCAGGAATCTGATTTCTGTCGGTCTTAAATATTGCTTTCCCTCTTGGGCTTACTTACTGAAACTCTCCACTTCTTGGAGCAATATTTGTGCTGTACATTTGACATATGACTTTGATCCCATTATTATCAAATATTATAAATATTTATACATGATCCTGGGACAGTAGAAGTGAATGAAAGTTGCAATTTGGGATGCATAAGAGAGCTGATCTGGGGAATACAGTGAATTTCTCAGTTTCCCCATAATATATGGGGGTGAAGCAAGAGCCGGGCCTACCATTTGGGCCTTATTTTCTTCACGAGTGGCATAAAATGAGCCTCTTTTCCCTTTGTCCTGGAATTTTTGTCTAAAAGCAAGTTCTACATATCCATGAACAAGACCCTCATCCAGATATCCACATTTGTATTATCCATCAACCTTTGTGACTCTATATTCCTGTTGGAGTTACATTATCTTAAGCAGGCTCATGCATGAACTTATATTTTTGGGGTTTTTTTTCCTGATCTATATACATTCTAAAGCAACTCTAAAGCATTGATGAAGAACATGTCTAAAGTCTCATCAATGAATTTTAGAGTATAAAAATCGGAACTCTTTTTTTTTCTTTTTTTTTAAATTTTAATTTATTTATTATTTATTTATTTTTAATATTTATTTTTTAGTTCTCGGCGGACACAACATCTTTGTTTGTATGTGGTGCTGAGGATCAAACCTGGGCCTCACGCATGCCAGGCAAGCGTGCTACCGCTTGAGACACATCTCCAGCCCCGAAACTCTTTTTTTCAACAACAATCAATGTATGTAACTTTTCCACAGTCAATCACCTCTGTGATTTTGTGAGTTTTTTGTGAAATGCTTTATTCCCTAACATTCAGCAATTCTTTCTGCACAAAATAATCACACTCTTAAGAAGCAATAAGCAGGCTTATTAAGGTTCACCTACAATTGAAGGCATCATGTTGTTTATTAATTTACATTGCAAATGTGGTCCTGGTGGCCTTAAACAGTCACTTTAATGGCATGAGTGCTTTGCTGCACATGGAGGAGCCTGCTCTTTTTCTGTGCTATCATACAACACCAAAAAAATAACCTATATGCTATATTTACTATTACATCAAAAGATACCCTATCCCCCAAACATTTTTATTCAAATATTTCCAAAAGATTTACGTCTTTTTGACAAACCCTGTTTTCCATCTCCCTATTCATTTTATAGGACTTAATGTATATATATATATTTTTTTCATTTAGCTGATTTCCTGTGGGTATTGTGAACCTCTGTTAGATTTTCCGGTTATTTTATCTTCAGGATTAAGAATAAATGATCATTTGGGACCTACTTGGAGGATAAGGGACTGCTTAAGTGGAAACATTAATAGGAAGATGGGAAATGTTTTAATTTTCCTATTTCAAGCATCCTTTGTCATATTTAAAACCCCCAGTATGAGCCTGACTCTGCTCCCCATCGTGAAACTGATGAGGAGTTGTGCCAGGTTAAGACGGAGGCTGCAGGAGTTGTTCTGATGATTTTCCTGTTTAAATTGCTCTTCAGCACTACACGCATACTTAAATATAAAAATGGAGAGAGCCACCTACTCTCAAAAAATCAAAACTTGAAGTATGAAGGGTATGTCCAGATGGTATCTAAACAATTATGATCATCCAGATATCTGGAAACTTTTATAATATTGGAAGTAATAGTATTTGGTTCAAACAAAATATTAATAACCCAACCTGCTTGGTTTACTCCAACCCCAGTAGCCCTTTTTCCTGCCTCAATTAGACTTCCACTTTTTAAAAATACCTCTGATTAGACTCTCAAAATTTGCTGCCTTTTAATCAGATATTTTTTCTAGACCAATCAATTAGCAAAGCATTTTATTAAATTACCATTCATGTGAGAATTCCATGCTGGGCTCTGTGACTCTGGAATACAAAATAGGGTTCAAATAGTGTCCTTCACATTTTCTTAGCAGAGTAATTAATTTAAAGAGGGAAAAATAACACTGAGATACCATATACCAAAAAAGAACAATTAGATGGCATAAATTAATTCATTTGTTGGATACAATGGCCCATTCCACAAGTACTATTTGAGATCCTACTACATGTCGACTGCTACTTCTGGTACCCTGGGATCTGGGCATATAAGAAGCAACCAGAATTAGTCCCCCCACCTCTATAATCTTCCAGTTATGAAGATTCCAAAAGGATGAACTGAAGAAATCAAGTGAGGACAGGTTTCCTATAGTGTTTGGATGAAAATTAAGCTTTGAGAAATGAGTATTTGAACAATTTTTAAGGAAATGTCATGGGCTCAATTGTGTTCCACATAAGGATCTGTTGAAGTTTGGACTACATGTGAGTTTGGGTACATGTGAATAAATAAAGCCTTATCTGAAAATGGAATCTTTGTAGATATAATTGAATTAAGATAAGGTCATGGTGGATAACACAGGCCTTAATCTAGGCTAGAAAAAGAAAAGTTACAGACACAGAGGACACACATCCATATGTAGACATAAACAGAGATTGGAGTGATGTATCTGGAAGCCAAGGAACGCCAAGAATTGCCAGTCACACAAGAAACAGAGACTGTCCTCTAGGGCCTTCAGAGAAAGCATAGCTCTATTGACACTGAGTTTAGATTTCCAATCTCCACAGATTCCAGAGAAGTTCTTTCTATTTTTTTAAGCTTCCCAGTTTAGGGTACTTTCTATGACAACTTTGGAAAATTAATACAAGAATCCATGAGCAGCTAGTGAGAAAGGACAGATAAACAAAGAAGAAACAGAAACAGCCAGTAGAGGAAGAAAAAAAAATCATTCAAACCACTGGGTCAATTGAAGTGTGCTACATATTCTAGAAAGAATTGGCATTTAGATTAAGAGTGGGATTGAATGATAAATGAATGAACTTAGACCTAGACAACAGAAAATCATTGAGAAAAAGAGGTATGATAAAGGAGGCATTTTTAGAGATGACACTAGCAGCAATATCTAAATTCAGTTACTCTTGGACAACATATACCTGTCTAATAAAAGAGACAGAGAAGTTACTAAGGACGAGAGAGGCAGCAAAGGACAAAAAGAGGAGTTTCCTTCTCATTGTGATATTGATTTCATGTAATTTGCAAATTCAAAAGTTTAGACAATATATTTGAATTCTAACCTTGCCAAAGAGAATTTCCCTGCCAATTGGGTAGGTGTTGCTTGAAGACTGATTCCAGTTGGCCAAAATAAAGGGGAAAAATGGTATTAAATAAAACCTAATAGCTTGCAGGACTTTGCAGAAGATTTCATATTGCGGCTTTCCTGTTTGTTACGCCCTGTATTAAAGATAGGTGATTGCCTTCTGCATTTCCCATTTAGAACCTTAACATAGGTGAAAATTGGTATGTTTTCCTGGTGTTACTTGTGATCTCTTTATGTGTGTGTGTTCCTGAAGTAATAGATGTGGTAAGACTCTTTTCTTGGAATATTATCATAGAAAATCATGCCTTTACCTGCCTTCCTCACTTCTGCTCATTCCTTATTACCTACCAAGACATGTAACACCTATTCAACCAGTTTCTAGAAATAAAAGGAAAATTTCTCAAGATTTTACCTTGACTGACTCATTAGCACAATTTGAAACTCCAAATTTCAGGACAGAAATGCCTTCTGGCATGCCTGGTGCAGACTCTTTGGAATTTCTGTTGGTCTTGCTAAAAAATTGGTGCCATGCCCAAAGGTGTATTCAGCATCTCTGGTGAGTAGAAAGCAGTTGGAATAAAAGCATCTCATTGTGGAGGGGGCAGCATGTATCTCCTGAGAAACCTTCTGTTCCATGAAATACAGGGCATTGCATGTTCTGTCTCACCTGCATTCTAAAAGATTAATAGCGGACTCTTAGGCTGTGGCAAAAACGAAGAGCAAAACAATGTACACATGATAGCACTGACCTATAAGGACTGTGAAAACATATTATCTAAGATTTCACATGTGTATAATCTTACATGAGTCTTTCGTGAAATATTTGTTTTTAGATGCAATGCCAAATGTATCTTATTAGCATGCATCTTTACCTTTGCAAATCCACACACTGTTTAAAGCAATGGTGAGAATTGACCTTCAATTTGATGTAGAGGGATTTAAACAAATCTCTACTTTTTTTGTGAAAATTAAACAGATGCCAGCCACTGTGTAGAAAATGTCTGCCAGACATTGTCTGTATTACTGAACGTGTTATAAACATGGTTGTCCCCAAATGATGTGACTGTCATTTGAAAACCAGGCCTGAGCAGCTATTATGTATGTGTAGAAATCTTGCCTTTTATGACCTTGATGAACCTTGATCCTTGGATATCATTAAGATCATGGATTAAGAAAAATGTTTGAGATTTTAAAAAAGTATTAATTAAAAAAAATTTTTTTTTGGAGAATTTCCCTCCTTCCCTCCTCTACATAGAAGAAGACATTATGGTACAGTTTAATTTAAGCATTTTTTAAAAGTGGTTTCCCTTATTCTAATTTTGTTGGGTCACTAAACTGGACATCCAGTAACACATTAATGGATTCAGCCTGGATGGCCACCCCATGCATAGCTAGATGTGACCTAAGCAAACTTCTGTAGTGAGCTTTTACCAGGTTCCAGGTCTTGGATGAAGTGCTCTATGTGGGCATTATCTTATGTAATCTTCACATGTAGTTTGTGTGAAACAGGTTTTATCTCATTTTACAGAAAATAAACGAGAGAAGATAAACTGTTCACAAATATGCATAGTAAATGGCAAGGCTAGGTGTGACTCTGGTTCTGACTGCCTTAAAGCCACACTCAACTCTCTGTGATAACTAAAACACTGTACTGTAGCACAGCAACCCACAAATACCCGTGACATTACATAATGTTAAATTAAGCATACAAAATTTAATTCAGAGGTTAAAAACTAATGACAATTACTCCCATTGATGAGTGTTTATTTTACTCTCTGCCCTGGGTATAAATTATCCCATTTAATGTCCTCATCACTCTCTGAGGATGGCACTGTTTTATTATGTCAATGCATTAACTAAGCATAAAGGAGATAAAGTAAGTTGTTAAAGTGACTACCTAGAAAAACACAGAGCTGGAAGTTGAACCTTACACAGCTGGTCTAAAGAACCAGCTCCTAAAGTTCATATTGCCTTCTAAAAAACAATTTTCAAAATTAGCCAAATTTGATGTCATGCCCTCTGAAAATTCAGGTACCCATTTGGTTGTTCTTTGATTTCCTGTGTAGATTATTATTATATACTTACCTATTCATGTTCTAATGCAATTGAATAAGAAGTTGTCAATTAGAGTGGTGGTTTGGTAGAAGATAATAGAGAAGGAAACCGCTGACTTCACTGCCTGAAAAAGAAATCTGCTGTGATTGGTTGAGTCTGAGGCACATGTACAAGTGTTCCTGTGCCTGAGACCATTTGGTGTAGAGGCAAGATGCCTTCAAAATTAAATAATCCCTAAAGACATTAACCTATTTTCAAACATGGTACAACACTGATGCTCTTAATTACAGCCCTAAGTAGTTGAAAGAGGGACAAATTATCAAGAGGGTTATTTAAAAATCCTAGGAAGTTTGTCAGTTTTAGAAACATCTATAGCCAAATAGTAATTACATTTTTATTTAAATTTTGGGCATGTGGATGTTTCTGTGAAAGTTCTCTGAAAAGCTATTAGATGAAATATTTTTTTTTTTACTTGCTAGCAATTGCAAATCAGAGCATTACTCTTTGTTTTTCAAAACACTTCCTGTTAGAGAAGATTATTATTTTCTGTGTACATGTATGAGTGTGAGAATCCACACAACTGTGAGAATTCTCCTCTTAAAGCATCCATAGTCCTTAGCATGACAGTCTAGTTCCAGGTAGATGAGTATTCACATTGTCTAAAAGAAACCTTTATTAGCATGTTTCCCCAAATATAAAATTTACACAAGCTCATGGGAGAATATGGTAGAAATTTTTTGAAGTACAGAAAGCTATAGAAAAGCAGAAGAAAAAAGGAGTTAGAAGTGAAATGAGCAAATGCATTCATTATTTGCATTTTTAACATGTCATTGTACAGAATGCAAACTTACCCAAATTTACCATAAATTTCAAGGTTTTTTACTGGCCAAGTTTTACACTGGTGCTAAAATAAACCAAACCACTTGGCATAAGGCACTAATGAATTCAATTCTCCCTCCTCTAAGGATACCATCTCTTCCCTGTTCTACTCTCATTTGGTGGTGCTTGAAGTTTTCTGTGTAATACTAGCTAATGATAGTGATGATATCAGAAATATATGCAGATACCAAGGTAATGAGTGAGACTGACTCTCATTTGATTGACACTTTATGAGTAGAAATTCCAAATAATGCAGAGTAAAAAGCAATTCTGCATGAAACTGAAAAGCAAGAATGATATTTTGGCAATTTTCTGTGTTCTTATTTTTTTAAAAAAAATCTAGATTGAGAAATCATATAGTTAAAACTCAGACATGAGCCTTACTATTTGCATAAATAAGTTATATATCTGATTTAATGAGTTTTTTTCAGATATTATTCAACCATCTTCTCCTTGAATAGACAGAGTTAGAGTAAATCAATATTTTGTTCAAAATTCAAATCTCCCACTTCATATTTTAGGTATATTTTTGCAATTCTGTACTGATTTCCAATGAGGAACTAAAAAACACTTATCTCTGGGTTTCATTAAGATACACATTTAGAATATTCTCTGGCAATAATGATTCTGGAGAATAAGATACCTTATGAGATATAAAATTTTCATTTTGTAGTGAAAGTAACAAGACTGAAGAACTTCAGACTGAGAGAAATTGGGTGATTTTCCTTTAACTATGTGGGATCAGAACCTGTTTTTTACAAAAGCTCAACAGAGACTTAGAAAATGATTCTGTTCACAGGCTAAAAGAATTGATGAAAGTCTACAAGGCAGATTATTTCAATAGATGTATGAAAATTTTATTACATAAAATATAGGCTAGGTTTCTGTTCATCATAAAATAATTCTATTTCAAGGTTAACCAGTGATGTGCTGGTGTATATTTAACTGGCTCTTAAAAAAAGATATACACGCAAATTTATATTTTATAATATGCTTCAAGTTTCATTTGTATTATTATAATTTTCTCTAACACTTTCTTAAATCCATACAATCAAAACAATAAATTAAGCCTTGATTTATAATATTTACAGATTTTCATGGTGTAAATATGATTATTACAGCTGATTTTTATATATTGCCAGACATTCCTGAAAACAGAGTATCCAACATCCATACATCATTACACAGCACTACATCTGACAGCTACAGTAGACTTAACTAACTTCAAAATCCAGAAAATAGCAAGATGTAAAATAATTAGTAAGTGGTGAGTTTGGGCTATGTTATCTTTGTTTCTATTATAATTTATTGAATCTTGAATTTGTATTATTTAATATTTAAGTAATGGCTATGTTTTACTACCATCTCAGAAACTTCCTGAAATTTCAACCATTGTTTTTTGCTATCCTTTATGACCCAGCTGTAATGAACCACTTCCCATGTCTTTGGAGGAAAGGAACCCTGTAAAATACAATTACACAGTGCATTATATATCATATGCAGTATGCAGCATACTCAGCATGTGAGCTATACATATGTGCACAGAGCGTTAATGTACATGCAAATCACTTGGCATCTTCTTAAGATGCAGATTCTGATATAGTAGGTCTGAGATTCTTTATTCTGACAAGTTTCTAGATGCTGCTGGTGTCGCTGGTGTATGGATCAAAGTTAGAATGGTAAAGGTACCTGACTAAATTCCTTAGAGACTTACTATAGAAAAGAGTCTTTCTCTCTTTCCTTTGTTTATTGACTCTATCTATGAATGGCACCCTCTTGAGTTTAATTTGTCTTATTATCATTTTCTCCATCATTTCTTTAAATGCAATCAACACACATTCTTCCCACGCCCTTCTTTCTCTTTCCCTATGTCTGAAAGGGGCTTTCCGTCTGCATAAACAGAACAGTATGCAATTAAGAATCATTCTGAAGAGAAAAATGGGAGTTGGGAGTTAGAAGAGGTGGACATGGCGTAGTGGAGAGGGAGGGGCTACAACTGAGGATTAGTGGGACACGTATACTCAGGAAAGAATCAGAAATTCAAATTTAAAGTCCTGATGTAAATGTTTATTAATCCCAGCTTTAAAGAACGTGTGTAATGAGCCCCAAATCAGTTCCAACTCAATGAGATATTAGGTCATAGGGGAAATAAGAAAACCCTAAATTTCAGCTAGGGACACTTAAAATTAATCCCGTAGGCATTTATAGGAAAATAAGTCATTAATAAGAAAAATTATGATCTAAGAAGTTCAATCTGTGCTACCCAACTTGGCAGCAAAGTAGACTACTTGGTACAAAGAGATGATTTGTCATATACTAGAGATAAGTTGTAAGTGTCTGTGCTTGAGGGAAGGAAGAATCCAGAAAGAATCTGAGTCTTAATATGGAGGATGAAGACTGAAATGTTGAGTAGCCACCATAAATGGTACAGCTGAATAAATAAATCCTGATAGAAGTCAGTCTCTCTTTGCACCCTTTCTCAAATTTGGAATAGAAACATGCTAATTTTGTTTATCAGTCCATTTTTTTTCTAAGTTGAAGTGACTCTAAGACAGAGCTCAGGGTAGGTTTATTAATGTAATAATCAGGGAGGTTTGTGGTCATAAACCTTGTAAACTAGTGACAAAGCATATATGTTCCCTTTTGACTTTGACCATAGGACAAATTTGGCTAGAACCAAGTTCAACAAGCCAATTTTTAGTTTCATTATATATACATATTGTTTTTGTTCTTAGCAGCATGACCTTAAATCTTTCTTAGGAGAAATATTGATAAAAAATGGATAGGCTTTCATGAAAAGCAGTGGTACTAAAAGTTAAATATAAGAAGGCAAGATTTGAGTAATTCAGGAAAAGGCAAACAAGGATCATATCAGATAGTGGAGAAGAAAAGTTTGTATTGAACTCTGATGTAAGAAGTATTTTTCAAACAATATAGATAATTTCAAAATATCTCTTTTGTTACCTATTAGTACAGGAAAATTAATTGTAAATAGCAGAAGAAATAGAAGATAACTCTTTGTGGACAGTTCATAAGAACACAGTTTTAATAGTAAATGAAAAAAGCAAAGAAAAGTGACTTGTGAATTTAGGGTGCTATTAGGGAATCCAGTCATTGGAGGGAAATTAGAGATCTGGCATTAGAGTGTCAATATTGAGAAAGTTCAACAGCAGATGTGATTAAATATGAGGGAGAGAAATAGGTTTACATATGATTCTCAGAGCAGTCAACAAGTGTGAGTCAAAAAAGAAAACAATGGAAAAGAAGGAAGAATAACAGGAAAGGTGTTGAGAGAGGGAAGAATGAACAAGAAAGGTGTTGAGAGAGGGCAGAGCTTCTCTTTATCCTGTAGCCAGAAGAGGAACCCAGTTAAATAATCTGCTGACACCAAGATTTTCTCTTTGAATTTGGTATGATCTGCTTGAGAACTTCTTATTCTTGCAGAATCAGGGCAGCTATTCTTAATTTAAAATACACCTTTTTCTAAATTAATATTATATCTCAATATATTACAGTATGCCAACATGATCTTATTAAATGAGAATTTAATAAAAGTATTCAGGGAGAATACTTAATGAAAATCCAAATAATTTAAACTGCCCTAAATTACCTATTATAATTGTTATAAAGCACTACTACTTAATGCATATCAAAAGTCCTTAATAAAACAGTGTGGCATGCCAAAGGTTCAACTTTCTATGGGGTACACATAGTCCAGCCAAAATCATAACCTATAATAGCTTTTTTGAATCTGTTCCAAAGCTTCAAATTCTAAAGTACCATAGTTTTTTTGTTGTTGTTGTTTTTTGTTTAATTCACAGACAGACACTTAACAAAGTTATTTGCTTTTGCAAGTCACCTTGTATAACTTGTAGTATGAACAGCATTTCCTTAAGGGCAAACTTCAGAAGATTTGCAGGCTAAATTTAGGTAGGTGGTCAGGATATGGAAAGCGTCTTAATATTTTTAGAATATGTAATTTCATCAAATTCTTCCCAATGTGGTTTCCTTCCCTCAGTCCTGTTTTCTACATAGTATCTTTCTTCATGCAAAATATTATTCTATTTCCATGTTCTTCGATTTCCAGCCAATCCCAAAGGTGAACATATATTAAGAATTCTAGTTCTTTAACTTGTCTACTGCTAATGTTGTAATTCACATAACCTTGGTAAAAGTTAAAGCAATCACATATGTGTTATTGTCTAAGGAAGTCCAGCCTGCTCTAAAGATGCAAACACCTAACTCAGATAACTGTTTCTGATTGTCGGGACATTTATAAATTTTAGAAAATTATTTTCTAATAGGTAAAAATTTGTTTGAGATTATTTTAAAATTCATTACAAAATATTTACAGATATTATTGGGAAGACTGAGTGTGGAGAAATTCTAGAAATCCAGAAAATATGATCTCTTACCTCGAAGATATAAATGTTCAATAAGGAAGATGGATATATAAATGGAAATTCTAATATAGAAACAAAATATACTGCAAATAATTTGAAGCATAGTAGGGACATGGAAGAGAGAAAGGGTGAAAAAGTAGGTGAGATTAAGGAATATTTTGCAAATAAAAGTCCATTTCAGCCAGTCCTTCCTTGAAGGAATGTATATTTTCAGTGAGATAAGAAAACTTCATTTAAAGAGACTTACAGGAACAAGAATGCAAGTTTGAAGAAAGGCAATTACTCGGTGTGACTGGTTCATAGAACATCTTGTGAGGTTATGCAAAGATGGCCCAGGGAGTAGGAAAGAACACCTTTAAATGAAAACTAAAAAGATATTTAAGCAGGAGAACTACACACAGAGATCTATGTTTGTGAAGATGACTAGAAACTTACTTGATATGATTAGAATAATAGAAGAAAATTTGGTTTCTTTATGTACATAGTTAAAATTTTGAATTTAAAAAATTGTTTTAAAAAAGTTGCGACAACTTAGCTTAATAGCATTTGCCAGGTATTAAGTTTCAGCAGTAACTCTTAAATTCAGAGTAAACACCCTTTTGCTTGTTTACAATGTCTTTGGTGTGACAGCTGCCTTACAATCCAAGACGACACCAAAAAACTCAACTTGTTCTTTTTTTTCACTTATTTTTCCCTGAAGTTGACATCTCTTTGAAATTTCAGAATCAATCTTAATTTGTGAAGCATGAAATCAAAGGGAGAACTCAGAAAAACTCTGGATGATGGCTATTGATCTTTGGTTCTTCTTTCTAGAAATTGCCTTTCTTCAGAAATATTGTTGATTAAAAATATCACTTAATATATAATTCATCATCTCCCAGGAAGCAATTAGGTTACCCTCATTTCCCTTGTAACTCTTTCTAATTAATGTTTTCATCAATGATCAAATTCTCTGCAAAAAATGGGCACATTAGAATGATCACCCTTTCTTCTTTTCAAATTAATCATTGCCATTTCATCTAATGACCATGCTATTCATTAGCAAATGCTCTAGATAAAGCTGCTGACTTAAGTCTAGTGAATCATTGTACTTTGTTGCATTTGTGTTTTTACTTTAAAACTTTAAATGCTAACTTTGAATAGAGAGCTTAGTGGTCTGTTGATAAAGAATTGAATGATTGAGAATAATAGCATCATGAGAAAGTTGTAGGGCCAGTTACTCATTTATTGGTTTTGTCATCTCAACTGATTGACTAAAAGTGATCTAAAGCAATATTTCTCAATTAGACAAGGAGAATAAAGGGAAGGAAGGTGGATAGGAAAAGGAAAGACTGTGGAATGAATCTGACATAAATTTCCTACACCATATATGAATACACCACAGTAAACTTCACCATTGTGTACATCTATAAGAATGGGGTCTTAATTAGAATAAGATATAATCTATGCTAGTATAATTATATCAAAACAGGTTCTATTCTCGTGTATAACTAAATTTAACCAATAAAAATGCTTTAAAACAAAAAATATGTTATATATTAGAAGGAAAATATATAAAATATGTAAGTTTGTGATCTTCTGGCTCTGAATGGGCCTGTGGGAGGTCACATTCCATCTTCTTACACATTCATCTGTCTTTTATGTGAGTACTTTTGATTCCTGGTTTAGCCAAAAATTGTGCTAAAGATCAGATAAAAGAAAGATGGGGCAAACACAGAGCCCCATAAATTTGTGATTTCTTTGAGGAAACAAGAGACATTAGTAACAACAGCAGCAAATGCACACTCACCAATAGGCACCCAGAGGAAATGGTGGTCATTGATAAAAGGCATTGATACAAACACAGGAGATTATAATGAGGGTAAAATTACATAAAGCAACAGGATTCAAATGTGTCTTACTTGCATATTGGAAGCTTGATAATTCCCATTCTATTACATTCATGTCCCTCCAAAATGAAATTCTGCTTTTGACCTCTAAGTTGACTTGAGATCCTTTAAACTCCACTACATGGAGTATACAGAAGAAGATCCATTAAAGAATGAAATATATTTTGATCTACTTTTGTTTATAAAATTTTGCATCACTTTGTTGGACTATCTTTAAACTCATCATTCATCTGTATGTGACTCCTGGTTTGAGGTGTGGAAGGATGAAGAGTGGAAGTTGCATGGTGGTACAGGTTATCTTCTCAATGGCTTGCTCTTTCTTCTGGAGTTTCTCCCAGTCCTTCCCTGGTTGCCATTATTATCTATCATTACACAATGCATCAATTGGGAGAATGCTTAATAATCTTTCTCCTGCTTCACTGTTCCAGCAATCTTTAAAGGAATACTAAAAGGGAAATATTACTAGTAATAATGGATAAATGCGTCACTTCAAAGGAAAGACAATATGGAGGTCCCTGAATGGCTCTGTAATGCACCCATACACACTTTTCTCATTACTTCTTTACTGAGATACAGCAGGAAACTGAAATTTCCAGAATGTAATTTTGTGCTCTTGCTGCTTCACTGCCTGTCCCCCACTGCTACCTCCTTCTTCCTTTCCAGGACCATCAAGTTCCCTCCTCTAGGTCTCTTAGCTGTATTCCCTAGGTGGCTCTTTTCCCTAGCCAGCCCTACCCTGAGCAAATGACTTAGGTAAACAAACGTGCAATCTTCTTGCAAATGGGAAAAACAGCAGAGTGGAAGAAATGGAGAAAACCTTGTATAGAGGAAGGACGAAGCCTGTGGATCCAGTATTTCAGGGATTGTGTGGACTGTTCAGGACTTCTTCCGACAGCTGGTAAATATTTTATCCCTTTCAGAGAAGAGCCTGGCTGCTATTTCCCTAACAAATGTGTTGCTATAGTGCACCTGTGTGGATTCTCTGCTCTGGTAATTTGCTTGCAGATAATAAACCATGTGGAATCTTCCATATATTAAATTGTTTAAAAATTTAAGTTACAGCATAATGCCTGTAAATAGGTGCTATTGTGCCTATAAATAACAGCACTTTCTAGTATACTTAAAAACTGGGTAAGAGGGCAGATTTCATGTTAAGTTTTATTATGAAATCATTGTCATAATAGTAAATAAGAGAACTGGAGGAGACTTCCAGAGGAGATGGGCAAGTTTATGAAGAGCTTGTGGTGATGGCTTCATTACCATTGACTTCAGCTCATCAAATTGTGTACATGTACACCTTTTTGTTTGTAAAAAAAAAAAAAATGTAAATGTCAAGAGAAAAAGGTTAATCTGCCATTTTCCAAAATTCTTGCCCTGGTTTTAGTAGAAACTATAAAGAGGATAAATACTGGCTGCCTACTCAGTTCCAGAGCTATTGGTAGAAATGGCAATCACTGGTGAAAATACTGTCAACATAGCTTCATTTCTAATTATTTGTAATCTTGACAACAGCCTCTCAGGCACACACTGCATTTAAAATGGAGTAATATACCTGAGAGAAAATTGCGTCTGAACAAATATTTATATTAGTGCCCTAATAGTCGTTCATTTTCAGTTTACATGGACACCTAAAATAGTTGTTTTCTATATCTGAGTCCCCAAAATTGTTTGTATGGAAATCATTTGATGATGTGATTGCTAAGTGAGGAAAAATGTTTTAACTCCTTCTGCTCCCGGACACAGGAAAATTATGCCCTTGCAAAGTGTTTAAATAATGTCAGTGCTATCAGGGATCAAAGTCTTTTGTTTAAGGAGTAAAATTAAAAATACATGTAGGCAACTTAATTAAAAAATTTTAAGTAATTATATATGCAAATGCAGTTTTTTTTAAGTAAAGGACTCACACTTACCACAATATGTCTTGGGATTGTGGTTTGCAGATAAAATGGAGGACTTGGGAATTTCCCAGTTAGCGATTTTGTTTCCCTACACCACCAGAGTAAATGATCATTATATATTTATAAAAATCAGGTTTTCAACTTGGTGCTTTATGCATGTAGATATTCCACTTTGCTATGAGAGGTATTTGACAGAATGTTTAAGAACCCAACAACAATTTTATGTCTTTGTTCACCTTGTTCTATTTTTTCCCCCATACTAGGTATTGAACTCAGGGATACTCTATCACTGAATTACATTCCCAACCCTTTTGTTTTTTATTTTGAGACAGAGTCTCGCTTAGTTGCTCAGACTGTTCTTGAACTTGTGATCCTCCTGCCTCAGTCTCCCAAGTCTCTGGGATTGTAGGTGTGAACCACAGCGCCTGGCTCCACCTTATTGTATCCTGTCTGTGTAAGTAAGACAGATGCACAGCCTCGTGGAAAGGCTGATGTTCCAGTATGTATTTTTTATAGTTCACAAATCCCAAGTGGATAATTATTCTTAGCAAGGAGCACAGTCCTTCATCAGGGCTAAGCCACTCACATCTGTGGCTTCAGACTAGATGCCCAATAACATGCCTTTTCCTATCAATGTGCCTCTCACGTTAAGATTTCATTTATCATTTTATACAATGTCACTTAATAATCTCTACAACACTAGGAAGTGATAAAGTAAGTACTCACTATTACAGGTGAAGGGCTGAGGATTAAAATTAAGTGACTTTCCTAAGTAGCTCAACTAGGCCCATGGACTAAGGAGTCCCCCTGCCTAGAATCCTGATGTTCTATCAGATATCTTTACTTTTTCTACTCCACCCTAAACCCCCTGCTAAAGTTTGGTTTAATTTTGGATTTCTTCACCTGAAGAATGAGGGATAGAGTGCTCTAGAAGTGCTCTATAATTCTGTTAATCTTACTGCTGAACGCAGGCTTTGGGATCTGACTTGGCCAGACTCATTCAGCCGTTCTCAGTGTTTGGTCCCCAGCCAGCTGTATCAGCGGCATCTTCTGCATCTGGGAACCTGGTTACAAGTTAAAGTTCTTGATCTTCACTCCAGATCTACTGAATCAGACACCTTAAAAGCTCACCAATTGGGTTTTACAATCCTCTGGGAGATTTGGCGGGAGGATCTCTGAAATTTGAAATCACCAGCCTGATCTATTCAGGCCCATATTGATGTGGTCATTGGTTCTCCAATCATTTTAGTAACTTCTTTCTTAAGCCAGGTTTGTGCTCACTCTGACCCAGCATCTCTTTTGGAAAGAATACTTGAGAGGGAAGCAGGATTAGATGTCCATAAGGTTAATTTGCTCCCTTTAGTTTCTGGCTTCATGATATTTTCTAGAGGATTGTTTAAAATCAATACAAGAGTAAGGAGCAGCTAGAGACCTGGTTGCAGTGGTGGGAATACGCCCCAGGGCATGCATTTGTTGGGACAAGTACATAGAGTATACTGGGACTGCATTTCCCTCCACTGAGTCCCATAGTCCCACACTCAGGGCAAAACTAGAAGAGAGATTTTTCCAAATTATTCCATGCCATCACTTGGCAAAATTTCAGAAGCCTAGGTTTGGGTCAGGTTTTCTCAGCAGAGGAATAATTAACATTTTGGACTGGGCTGGAGGTATTTTTGCTTAGGTAGCCTATGATGTATGTATATGTATGTGTATATATATATATATATATATATATATATATATATATATATATATATATGCTACTAGGGATTGAACCCAGGGGTGCTTAACCGCTGAGCCATATTCCCAGTTCTCTTTATTTTGTATTTTGAGATAGGGTCTTGCTAAGTTGCTTAGGGCTTAGCTAAATTTGCTAAGACTGATCTTGAACTTGCTGTCTTCCTGTGTCAGTCTCCTGGGTGTTGGTGGATTTTAGAATGTTTAGAAGCATCAGTGACCTATCCTCATTAGATGCCAGCTTCAGTCCCTATGCTGATAACTTGACAATCAGAAACCTCTCTAGATATTGCTAAATGCTCCTGGAAAGGGGATTGCCTCTAGTTTGCATTAGGGCATTCCTTTTGTCCCTTTCCTTTCTCAGGAGCCTATTTTTGGGCAAAGTGCATGGCACCTAGGCTGGAAAAACCATTACCCTCGGAGCCTTCTTTCTATGAGCTATTATCTAAGTACCACTGTAACAAGAGGATACCCAGGTTCTAGAACAAATTCATTGTTCTGTTTGGAATATAAATCAGAAGTTTGAGGTACCGTCAAACCAAGGGGGCATCAGGGCTCCTGTTCTCTGGCAGCAGCCAGCTTTGAAAGAATAGGCAAGGGTGGGAGCTATGGAAGTAGATGAGCTGAAAATCTCTAGCTATTAGTGTTTCTGTAGGAGGTAAATGTTCCAAGCACTGATACTGCCAAGAATTCTCAGAAGGCCTGTGCAAACAGAGGTGCAGGCAGGAGAGTTACTGAGCCTTGCCTGCTGCTGAGCTGGGCTTATAGTATTATGTAGAAATGATCTCTGCCTCCAAATGCCACTAAGTTTCTCCACGGAGACATTTGCTTCTCATAAATAACCTTTGAAATAATCTCTGGGTTTATGTCTGGGCCCAGCTCATCTAAATTCATTGTCCTCAGTCAAGGAGACCATGGATATTTTAAAATACAGAAGAAACTCACCACAGCCCACTTTGGAGGTGAGTTTCTGGAGAGCAGGCTCTGATAGGACACTCCCTTGCCCACGCTTCTGCTCCTGCTCCTACAACCTCCCTTTGGGGAAGACTGTCTGACAGTAGGCATGAACGCCTCCTCCTTGTACATCTATTCCGGCTGCTCCCTTTCATTCCCAACACTCAAAACATCTTACTAGGAAACAAAAACAAAACATCAGGAGGACTTTAGCCAAGATTGTGAGAAAAGAGCAACCCTAGGACTTGGAAAAACATCATCAGCACTTCTGAAATCAACAGTTAGACCAAACCCCACCTTATCATCCGGTCACTTCCTCCTTCTCTCTCCCCTGGCTTCTGTCCCCATGTACACTCCCTATGCTTTGCCTGGCTTGAGGTCTCTCTCACTCTGGGAAGAACTGTCATAGTCTCAGCCTTGTCCTAGGAGATGGGAAACTCTGGCCTGGCCCTATCTGCCATTCATATTTGGGCAGGGAGTAAAGCGAGTGGACGAGGTACACACAAGGGATTCCTCTGAGGGGCTGGCCGCCAGCTCCCTCCATGGCCCTCCCTTGACTCTGAAGTAGCTGCAGTTTCCTTTCTTGTACGTTTTCAATTTAATAGATGCTACTAAAGGATTTTGAATTAGTGTTTATAGACCAGTTTTATGATCCGACAACAGAGACATAATATTTTTGGCCAAGGCTGTTTGTTCATAAGTATTTGAGCATACAGTAGCCACCCTTATCTCATAGGTGACATCTCCACATTTTAGCGTTTCTAAACAAATCTTGAGCCATCTTTGTGTATCCTGGCACATCTGTTCACAGCACTGGCTGAGGCTTAGAGGATGAAAGGAAAGGAAAGGTCCCACTTGGGACTAGAAAAGAAAGTTTGGACTCACTATTCATCAAGTTCTCTTTGTTCTCCTCAGAAGTTTCTTCTGACCATACCTATTGGCCATCATAGTGGTTAACTCAAAAATGTATGTATTTCCATTTCAGAATCCTGCTGCTGTTTAAGAAAAGGAATAGTAGGGAGAAATCTAACTTGCATTCTGACAGAGCTTGAAGGAGAACAAGCATGCCTGGTAGCATATGCCTCATGAAGTCATAATGACAGGAAAAGAATGAAAGTCCTTGGCCTTTAAAAAGATAAGAAACAGATTTTGTTTATCTAATGGGAGGGGGGTAGTTGGACTCCTCATTTTGTAAGCCAATCACATAAACTTAATGGAATTTTGATTTTGTCTCTTTGATAGGAACTTTGTTTCTCAAATTGTAAGAGTAGGTGGGCTACTTCTTTTTTTTTCTCCCCTAAGGGGCATTTGTTTTGGGGTGGGTTTTAGACAGTTCCCTTAAAGGTGCACAGAACTAAGGAAGACAATTGTTTTGAGGTGGATTCCACTCCAGTGGTTGTTAAGTGTCCTTTTGGTTCTAACTGAAACAAGAACTTCCCTTAAAGAACAAACTAGCTCAAAACTATACAATAAATCAGGAAGCCTGCCCCTCAGGTACGGAAATGAATGCTTGCCATCACAGCTTTGCTAAGAATCCAGGGGGAAGAGCTCCTTCAACTTTATATAGAAATTGCTTTGATGAGTGATGTGTCAGTGCTCAGTTGGAGCAATGGTTCTCATTCACTCAGCTGTACCTGGATTTGAGGTCCCCACATCCTATTTTCATTTTTGTAGACGCTTTCTTTGTGTATTAGATGTTCCCCTTTTTCTTTCCAAGACTTAACAGTAGTTGGTAATTACTCATAAAATAGAAAATAGATTCCTGTTTACCTTCTTTACTGAAGGTGTAAATTTATTTCCCTTTTGAAAGATGAAACTACTACTAAATATTGTCATGTCGCGAAATCCCCGACTTTCCCCAGCTATGTGGGGTCATGCAGCCAAGATCTGGATGTATAAGCAGACAGGTCAGGCTCATCTTGAAAGCACAGAGACTGGACTCATACAGTGCAACTTCCCAACCCTGGAGACCTGTCTGAACACCAGTGCTCTGGAACCCTCACCGAGGCCAGATGATACATCTCTGTGGGGATAAATTCCCACTCCAGCATTTAAAATCTGCCTGGGTGGGTCCATGAGTGAGAATCACTGGATTTCAAGTCCATTTCCAAAAGTATATTCTTTATTCTGTGGAATTCCCAGCAAAACAGTTTGAGCAATACTGCACACTGTGAAAGGTTTTGGATATTCTCTACTTATTCACTACCTGTCATTCATCCTTGTGACCTGCAGTTAAGAAACTCACTAAATTGTCTTTAACTTGGTTTTCTAAAAAAACAACTTGACTATGAAACTTCTTTAATTCACATCTTGCCCTTTAAATGAGCTTCTATTTTGTCAGAGCCGTTCAGGAAACATAGCACATCCTCTAGAGACTGTGGGCAGCTTGTAGCTCTGAGACTCAGTTTTCATTCCATTCCATTCCATTCTGTTCCATATCACTCACTTGCAAAAGTATCCCAAAGGTGGTTTTGGGTCACTTAGGACACAGTCTTGTCTGACTCCCTTCGCAGCAATACATGAGGATGTATTACCCTTAATAGAAAAAACGTCAAGGCATCTCCATGAATGATGGCTTGGAGCATTGATCTAAAATGTATGCTGCTAAGCTAAAGACCAGCTGTGAGGGAAACTGGTGCTTTCCCTTGTGGATGCAAATTCATGTGCTTGACTCTGTGTATAAATTAAATTTCACAAGTATCACCTACTATTCTTCAGTGAAGCCTCCTGAGTGGAGGAAATTATGAGAAGACAGCATTGGATGTTGCTTCAGAAGATTAGAAAATTCAAATCCAGGGATGCCAATCCAGTGCCTAAAAGGGGGTCTGTGCAAGGCTGACTCATAGAGAGTCCCCTAAGGTTTGGTACCGTAAGACAGAGACAACTCATTATTAAATTAAAACTTGGATATTCCTTTGTCTTTTCTAGAATGTGGAATTTCCAAACTTTGTCCAAAATTTTGCTACCTAGTTGACACACCTTGAATAGGGCTGGGTACTTGTGTAATAAACCATACTACTAGTGACTATTAAGAGGGATTGCTTCCAGATGTGCCCGTCTGAATGGACTATTACTCTCTTGATTGCTGTTAAGATATTATCCATTAGGCCCATTATCAAACACAGTAATTTGGAAAGGTGCTCACATTCTAAGCACTGCACTAGATGCTGGGGATAGAGTATACACCAAGTTGACAAGCCTCACAGTCTTCAGAATGGTATCTTACCTGTTTAATATCCTTTCCTAATGATGCTTAAAGGGTTTTTAACACCAGACTTTAAAATGTTTTTTTGAATTATATTGCTGCATATGGAAAGGCATCAAAATAATATTTTATTACCTTTAGGTTAAATACATAAGCAGTGAATGACAGTCTTTGAAATATAATGAAAGAACCAAATTTTGAACAACTGGCTCTTTAAAAGGCAGAATGAATTCCTTAGTCTGCTTGTGTGGGAAGGAAGTGCCCCGTTGATAGTCAAACCCTTATCTCCTTCTTCATCCTCTGTGCCTACTCTCCTTTGGTATTCATGAATCATAATTTGTGTTGAACTCTAATACCTCACCCTGCATTTGTTGAAATGTTTTCTTTCTTTTTGTTTTTTTTTTCATTATGGATTTTTGAATAAGAGAATTTCAGTGGCTGTGCAATCTCTCATCAATTTCCTGAAATTCAGATTTAGATATGATCTTTATCCAATCTATTTGTACAGTTTCTACAACAATTATTTGACTTTGGAAAGGATGTGTCTCCCCCTTTTCCAACATGTGTGTTGCAAAACTGTCTGCCACAGACAACGGCTCTCCAGTGGGTTGGGACAGGGGTTTTCATGGCAGTTAGTGTTCTGGTCATGAAAGACACTTATAGCCTTGTCTTTTGGCAGGAGAGATTTCCTGGTTGGGTATAATCTCAGAAATTCTCATGTACTTTGCAAAATCTTGATTACATGATACTTCCTGTAAGGCAATAAAAGATTTTTTAGGCTGTATGTGCTCATGCTTTAACCATTTATTTTCTTTATTTTCACTATACTTAGGTTGCACATTCTCAAGTCATAGAAAACTGGAAATCTCCACCCTATCTTGCTATGAAATCAACAGATAATGAGCTGGAGTAGAGGAGGGGTGGTTACATGAATCAAAGTGGTGTGGACTGAGTCCAGAGCTGAGACTGAAGAGGCTGAGGGAAGAAATGTTCCTGGGATGTTAAGGCCAAGAGAAGGTCCTTGTTGGATGTTTCATAGGGCACAAGGCGGGTGTGTGATAGCAAAGTCCTCACACACCCACATGTCATAGATACCACTTGAGGATCATCAGATGCTATACTGTTCTAACCAAGTCACCTTGGGATATTGGAAGCTATCAAGATTCAAATATTACATTTCTGCACTAAGATTCTATATTTGAAATAGAATTTTTTTCTTTTAAAAAAATTCCCACGTATCCTTTCCTAAAACCAAGGGAATAGGCAGACTTGGTTCTGAACCAACTCAGTTCCAAGTCATGCAATCCTGGACAAGTTAAATAGGTGCCTTATAATTCATCTGTGCATTTGCAAAAACAGGCATAACAATTCACAGGGCTCTTTGGAGATAATTCATGTATAGAATAATGCCCTAAACATAGATGGTTATAATTTTATTATTACTATCATTAGTATTATGGATAATTTAATCTCTGCACTATATCAAACCATTAATTTAAGTATCTGGGATCATTAATCCTCAGTTCAAATATAAGCAGTGCAGGATGGGAAAAAGAGGCAGATTGTTAGAGAAGCACAACATTCCACAATTTATTCTGTCAGTCTGTTTAAGATCAGGGTGTGTTTCTTCCTTCATAAAATGGGTGTACTCATATTTCTGTATGGTACACAAATGCACTGTAACAAACATGTTATAGGAGGAAAAAATGTATTTCATATAAATGTAAAAGGTTTCGATAATGTAGGTGTGATTTCCATGATGTTATATCTTGCCATCATTTGTTTATTATAAAGTAGGATTTACTGAAATAAGAACATATTCTATAGTAACATTTTCTTCCCTTTTTTGAAAGTGCTCGTTTTGAGTCCTGAGCCTTGTACATGCTAAGCAAGGCTTTTTCCTGAAGCTTTATTTCTAGCCCATTTTTCCTTTATACAGGGTTTCACTAACTTTCCCTAGTAAGCCTTGAACTTGTAATCTTCCTTCCTCAACCTCTTGAGTAGCTAAGAGTATGGGCATGCTCCAGCACCACCAGCCTTTATAGTAGTGTATATATATATATTTAAAAGTCTATTTAAAAAGCATTTCCAAAATGCATGCTAATAAGTAGTGAAATCACTATTCACTATCTCAGCAAGAAACATGGGTTGATGCTGGAACATTGCCTGACAGCTATAGAGTGAAATTTGCCTAACGTCATGTTGATCTGATATGTATGTTGTGATCCACAAATAAAGATGGGAGATTTTACATAAGTGTGTGGATTTATATACTTTCCCAAAACAGCTGGTAGCACTATTTTTCTGAGAAGAAGTTTACAAGGGAACTCCCTATTATTTCCACCACCGCCATCTCTGTCTGAGCACTGGTAGCTCCTACTTGTGTTAATGAGTTAGACCCCTGACTGATCTCTCCCTCTACTTCATTATTAATTGGGAACTTGGGTCACACCATGCTACTATGTTGTCCTAATCCAGCAAGAAGTGTAGCATATAGGGGGAAAGGAAAAGACTTGATTAGTGGCATTTGTTGATTTCTCTGGTGAAATTTTCTCCACAGTGGCCAATCAAACTTCCAATGTGGTCACGTTGGAGTTGGAAAGATGCATAAGCAACTCTGCCACATCCATATATACCATTCCTGGTACATGACTGGAAACCTTTGCAGTGATTTCTCGAGTCTTTACAATGACCATGAATCAAGTCCACATTTCTGGTTAGCTCTTTGCTGTCACATCCAATGCCACACTCTCTTCACTATTTAAACCTTCTTTACTACCTGGCTCATTTGTAAACTGGGGATGTGTCAAAACACCACACACACATTGTATAACAGCATTCAGCTCTGTTAAGAGAAATATTTTATAAAGCCAAGTTGGGGTTGGAGGAGGCTGGCAGTTCCATTAATGTGAGAGAACGTGACACATAGATCACTGTCATTCATTGAGCTAGACAAATTGCTCAATAGCTCTATGTCCCCACAAAACTCTATGTGAACCAGAGTTTCTGTCACCTGACTTGCCGTGACTAGCCTGAGGATCTCGCAGGGAAATGGGAAGTATAGCTTTGCTTGACTTTGGAGATGACTTAAAATGGTAAGAGTGAATCAATTGCTGTGGTGGTTTAGTCACATTGAATCCTTGACGCTGTATAAGTTCAGTCACTAATGCTTTGAGGTGACCACCACTTCTGCTGAATTTGTCTTCTTGTTCCAATTAGCCAGTCATCTCTCTTCCAGAGCTCCTGGTCTTTGAGGGAAGATACCTGATATTAAGGTATGAAATCTCATTCCTTCCAGAAAATTAGATCCTAAGGAGTGTGAGACAGTTTTTAAAAAAATGATTTTCAAACAGTCTTCCTATATGTGCCTGTGTGGTTTTGTGAACTTTTCTGAACTTTGTGGCATTATCTAGGGGAATGTTATTTACTCTTACTGTCAGTGATTTTGGGAGATTGAGCTGTGGTGGGGATAATTGGAATAGATTAGTAACTACCTGCAGAGCTTGTGTACTCAATGGAGGACATTTTTACTTCCATCCTTATGGGAAGATCTTATTTTCTTAACTTCACATGAATGATACATGTAAGACATGAGAAAACTATAGATCTTGTTAATGTCAGTTTTTCTTGTCTTCTCATAAATGAAAATAGCAATACTAACCAAAAATTATTGTACTAAATTTATGCACACACTTTGATTTCGCAAAAAGCATACAAGAGACTATTTTCATATCATATTGCCACATAATGGATATTTTTAAATCAAATTCTGTGTAGATATCTGAGTCAGGGAGTGTTCCCTTTAAATGAATATTCAGTGGACTGACCTAAGAAAGGAGAAAGCAGGACACCAGATCTTGTTTGCGGCTGAGGTCATCTGTGCATATTATGACCATCTCCCCTGCTTTCATACTAAGTTGACTGATCTTGACCTCTGTGTTTGACACAGCTCTGTTTATCCCAATAACACTGGAGTAGAAGGACAAATGTGTTACAGATATGTGCCAGGGAGTGATTATAATGATTGACCAGGAAATTCAAGCCTCATACAGAAAAATGTGATTTATAGCAATTGAGGATCACAGAGAAGATTGCAGGACCGGTGGGTAGGAGGTTCCCAATGAGAGTTGAGGTTGGACACACAGAGGAAGTGTGACAAGTATTGGCAATCAGTCAGTCGGTGATATGGATGCTTAACATTGAGGTTATAGAAAGGGTGAAGTTTTAGCAATCACAAGGCTTACATTAAGACCGTGAGAGTGATGGTTAAGGTGAGAAGTAAAGATGATATCTTTAAGGAGATTTACAAGAAGTTCTGTTACCAGGGAATGTATGTCTATTCAACACTCTTGTCTCTTTCACTCCTGAATTAGCCTAACAACTTATAATTCTTTAATCTTTATTTATTTTTTAATTAAATGGCTGTAAATACAAATCTTTTGGTTTCTTCCTAGATCCAAATCCTGTATTTTCAAAGATTTGAAATCTGTATAGTAGAAAACTGAAACAGATACCGACGTTGGCAGTTACAAATGAAAAAAACAAAAAAAAGAAAACTTGGCCAAAGAATCATTAAGTTAATTGTCCTTCTTAAGGTGAGCCATTTTTCAGTAAACAAGAAACTCCCTTTTTGGTAAAGTACCATGAAGTCACATGTCATGTCCCTGATCCCTTTAAATATATTGAAAGGTTCTATTTTAACAAGGTGGAGCTTAAATTTAAGTGTGCTTTCCACTAAGCTGTAGAACTTGAGTGGTGTGCATCTTTCGCCATTGTATAGTACTGGCTCTCTGTGCTGTCATGTACAACAAATGACATGATTAAATATTATAATGAGGCCAACTAAGATTTGCATCCATTGTAACAGGAAATAGTTTCTTTTTATTTTAAGACAAGCTATGGGCATTAAAACTGTGTCTAATATATGGTGATGATAATTTTTAATTTGTTATGAGTAAAGATGCAGGAGAAGATGAGGTTTGATCAAAGACAAATTTTAACACCAGACCCTGGAACCCCTTAAGGCTACAGCATAAAGTGGATGAACCAAGCACTTGCCTTAGATTCAATTGTTTTGTCTGAAGGAAACCAATCAGGGAGAGTGGGTTGTTCCCGGAAAGCCATTCCAGAGAAACAGAGAGCCAGTCTTCTGGCCTCTGCAGTCTGTGACATCTATATTTCAATCTATCATATTATTACATTTGGGTGCATTAAGTAGATGTGCAACCTGTTGTGCTTAAAGGCAGCACATTGGCCCCTCCATTTAGAGTAACTAATGGATCCATGAATGAACATTTGGCTCTTAAGCCATATCTCTAGTGATTCACATTTACATGCCACTCTGATTGTAAGGATGAAGGATGGCAGCTTAGATTTTAGAATTGTAGGCATGATTCTTTTTAATGGGCTTCAAAAATGCCAGGCAGTACAGTTCTCAGCTTTATCAGTTTGCCAAGGTAGTGTATTCTGCAGAAAGATTCATGAAATGCTTTTTGTTCTTCAGTAGGAAAAACACCTCATGAATAAAACCTGACCTTGTTTTACAATCTCACTTTTATCCCACAAATATCCTGGGGGATCATTGGGAAGGATATTACCATGCCATTTGATAGATGAATGAATCTATTTGGAGATGAATTCACTAGTGGTCACTCAATGATTTAAGATCAGAGCTAAGAAAGGAAGTTCTAACCTGGGTGGAAACAAATATGTGTATGCAGTATGGGTGCATTTAGTTGTGGTATGAGTGTGTCTGTATGAGTGAGTGTGTGTGTGTGATTGATGCTATGTTTTTCCACAGATACAGATTATAGATTTTTTTCTACTTTGCAGATAGTGTAAATAGTGGCTTTACTAGTTCTCTTTGGAATTTCTGAGTGACATAATATGTTATTCTCTATATTTTACTTTATTGTTTCACTTGCCTTCCAAAGAAAATTCCTATTTAAAAATATTTTAGTTTGCCAGACATATTCTATTAAACTGAAATTCCTAGATAGTTGTGACTCATTAATTTAACATATATTTGAAAATAAATTATAATAATTTATCATACTTTTTAAAAGTAGGAATGAATTTAACTTAAATCCCCAAATATTTGCAAACTACTACATTTTCTGCTCAAAGAAGCACATCACTTATATATGACATAAAGGCATGTGTAACATTTCACCCTCATCCTTAAAAAGTATAGAATCTCAAGTTTGTATATAATACAAGTGTAATAATAAAATGCCATATAAAAAGAAAAATGTGTCAGGTGTTGTGATGTTGACCTGTAATCCCAGCTACTTGGAAGGCTAAGGTTCTGGAAGCCAATCTCTGTAATTTAGCTAGTAACTGTCTCAAAATAAAAACAGTTAGGGATGTGGATCAGTGGTAGAGCATCCTTGGGTTAAAAAAAAAAGAGTAAAAAAGGAAAAGGAAAGGAAAGGAAAAAGAGAAAGAAAAAGAAAAATGGTGACACTATAAAAGAAAAACTGAAAAAGAAGGAAATAAAATTTTCAAGATGGAACTCACATTCATTTTAGATCCTAATGAAGGTGAAATATGTTTTGTTCAAGTGGAGATGTAATTTAAAGGGGGAAAAATAAAAACCAGGGCAACAGATTAATGTGGGCAGATGATAGACTTAAATGTAAAGGAAGGTGGAGTCAAATAAGGTAAAGCCTCAGTTGTCTCACAGAGGAGCTGGGCTCTAATTTGGGCAATCCGGAAGACTGTAAAGAGGGGCAATGATGAGCTCTTATTCTTTTTGGAGACTATTTTTTTTTTCGGGTAAATGATTGGGTTATTGTTAAAGGAAATTGAGATAAAGAATCCAAGTGAGCAGAGGTAGCGTGCTCGCCTGGCATGTGCGGGGCGCTGGGTTCAATCCTCAGCACCACATAAAAAAATAAAATAAAATAAAGATGTTGGGTCCACCAAAAACTAAAAAAATAAATATTAAAAATTTCTCTCTATCTCTCTCTCTATAAAAAAAAAAAAAGAATCCAAGTGAGCAAACAAGGCCAAAAGTTAAGCCTTGGAGTTAGTTTGGAAAATGGGAGGGATGTGGAAGCCTGGTAGAAGAGGGGGATTTACTGGCCTAATGAGTGTGCATATATAACAAGAATTTGATGTGAACCATTTGGAAGGTCTTGGTCTTGGTGACTGAGAATGATGCTATTGAATACAAAGTTTCCATGGAAAGAACAGGAGGTGCTGCTGCTGTTTCCTTTCAACAGGTTAAAACGGTGCTTTGGCTGGACTTGCACTTCCCTTGTCTAGCACTTTGTTGGGAGGATACATACATATGTTCTTTTTGTTTCAGGTGACAGTAGAATATTAGAAAATGTTAAAAATCATGAACAGGATATCACTGATGTCTGAATAATTATTCTTTGTCAAGGAGACTAAGAGAAACTGAACCTTGGCTTATATTAAAACATAAGTTATAAGAAAGAAAGTTAGTGAAGGCCCACACAGAATCAACCAGAAAGATGATAAAACAGGAGAGAACAGGATCAAGGAAGCCAAAGGAAATGGGACTTTCCAGAAAGAAGCTGTGGTCTAGAAGAGAGAAAAATAACTGAATATTCAAGAAAAATCTAGGCAGAGAAAAAAAAAGAAAACTTCTAATTTATACAATAGGTGAAAGAAAATACTTTCAATCGACTGGTGGTAGAGTCCAGAGTACAAGAGACAGAATGACTCATGGGATGATCACAGGAAGCAGGATCATCCTTTGCAGCATCTGCAGCAGCTAACAATGTGCTTGGGAAAAAAAGAGATGATGAGTAAATAGTTGTGCATTAAAGATGGATGAATTAATGACAAATGAATGAGAAGGAAGGAAGGAAGGAAGGAAGGAAGGAAGGAAGGAAGGAAGGAAGGAAGGATGAAAGGAAGTAGAAACAGAGGGAGAAAACAAGAGAAAGAAAAGAGAGCTGTTGCTCTCAAGTGTTTGGGGATATGTGCCCTAAAGGAACAGGAGGCTGGAATATTTTGGATTGTTGATGAGAGTGAGCCAATGGAGAATTAAAAAAAAAAAAAAGTGTAGTGTTTGTATAAAAAAACCTGTTGAGATAGATAGAATCAAAAAACCACGGAAAACATACTGTTAATTATGTAGAGGAATTCAGAGAGAGAAAAGAGCAAGGCACAGGGATCTCCCATGGGAAGGCAACATCCTCTCAGTAAAACAGACTTTGAGGAGCTGCACTGGGGGGTTAGGCTTGGGTTTACCAAAAGTGGGGTACCCTGAAGCTTTCAAGCAATCGTTCTGAGGTGTGTACCATTTGTAATTACAGGATTATCTTAACTTTTAAGAATGGTAGTCTTCATTAGTTACATTTCTAATTTAGAAATACATTGGATTAATTTTGGTTTTATACAGAAGATGAAACAGTGATATATTTTTATTCTTTGATAGTTTCATTTTTCATGATTCTATATATATGTGTCTCGGATTTCCTGATTTTTCTGAGATATATTTTTTCCCTTTCACTACCATGATTCCTCTTAAGCTTAAAAATATTTTTGAGGCCTGAGTAGAATATTTTGCAATAAGCATTTCACTGTTCTCAAATATTCTAGGTCTCCAGTGACCTTCTGTACACTATTTGAGATTTTTCATCCAGGAAATTTAGAACATGTTCCATTAAATCTATTTTTTAAAAAATTCTTTTTCAGTACTGGGATTGAACCCAGGGCCTTGTGCATGCCAAGCAAATGCTTTACCACTGAGCCACATCTCCAGTCCTGTTCCATTAAATCTGAAGGCAACATGATCTGTAAAAATGCATATTACAAATGTCTGGGAAGGGTGAATGCCGTATGTTTAAGACAGAGCTGACATTAAAGCTTTTTTATTCTAGTCCTCTGATTTTGTTTGGCAGATCATACCATCTCTCTGTAGAAGGTCAATGAATGTCTGGCAATTTAATTGGGAGCTTTACAAATTCTAAGAAAACTCATTTTTCCTGGCTGTGAAATTTTATGCCAGAAATAACTTCAGGTCATACCAACCCCTTTCTGCCAAGATTATGGAAAATCCATATTCTGTAAAATTAGGGTACATGTTTTACTAGTTTCACTCCCCAAGCAACAATAATAAAGAAGATGCCTTCAATGGTGATGTCCACAATACTGTGTCATAGATGATGTTCGGAGCTGGGAAAGCCACTTGTTACCTTATTATTACCTTATTACTGATGAAACTTTTCAGAGGACAAAATACACTGAAACTGTACTGAAGAGCGTGGCATCTGCAGTTTAGCTCTGATGAATTGTTTGGCTCTCCCCTAAAACCAGGACATTGTTCTATTTGTTACTGCCACTAGGAAAGTGTGTTCTCCCTCCATGGCCTATTTCCAAGCTGTTTAAGGTTTGACAGGGAACATAACTGACTCTCATAAGCATTCAGTGCCCTCTCCAGAACACAAGTGTGGGGCAAGGCCAGAAAGTGGCCTTCTGGCTGTGGCATTCAGATTACTATGGCTGTCAATCAAGATTTTTTACAAAGTTAAAGAAGAATAAAATCTAATCCGGGGATTTGTTAAGTGAAATTTGTTTAGAGCTTTTGCTGGGTTATTTCAGACATCAAAATTATCTTCAAAACAATGTGACAGGTTGTTATTGATAGTCTACATTTTTAGAGGAAGAAAACAAACCTAAGGATTTAATGTGCCTAAGGTTTTAGAAATAATCTGTAGCAGAGCTAGAATTTTCTGTGTATTTTTTTTTTCATATTGGCCATTGGGATATGTGAAAATAACCTTGGAATATATGATTTTTTTGTTTTGTGGGTGAAAATAGTTATTGACTAATTTTCCCTTCTTATAGGGTCATTGTGGCTTTTCTTTCCAATGACAGTTCCCCCAGAATGCCAGAGCCCAAAGATCGCAAAGGAAGGTTCTGAAAATACTAGCGGTGTTTCAGGACTTGTATCTTTCTCTCACTTTAAGGGTTCCTATCTTGTCTCCACTTGTTGGAATTTATTTATGGTCTGTGTTCTTAAGGGGCCCACAGATGAGTGGACAAGATCAACTAAAGCGTTGATAAAGGCAAAGCTTAGACTGATGACAGTCCAGAGGAGAGACATCGAGTTCAGCCTTGAGAAAGTCTTGTTGATAATGAAAAGTTTCCTCAAAGAAATTTCCTTGGAATGGAGTCGTAATCATGACCAAAGGAGTGATTTCAGGCAGAGTGAAGGGTGATTGCTGTCTGGGGTCATAATTTACCTGTCATTTTGCCTTCAAGGCCCGTCAATACATTAGGCATGTGGTTAGTTTCAAATTTGATCTGTTAATCCACAATCTGGGATGCTTCATGGTACAAATATGTCATAGCAGAGGGTTTGTAAGGTGAAGAAGGAAAATGGTGCAGATGAGACTTGGCATAGGATCCAGATCATAAAAGACCTGGAATAGCACATAAGAATTTTAATTTTTAGTCCAGAGAAATGGAAAAGCTTTCAAAGGGTTTTAATGCAGAGAGTGACATGAGCTAATCTGCATTTAGAAGGATCAGTGTGGCAGCACTGTGGAAATAGATCAGCTGAGAGGCAATTGTATTAATTGAGCCAAGAAGTGATGAGCACCTAAAACTGAAGTGGAGCAGTAGAGATGGAGAGGAAGGGATTACACAGATCCCTGCCTTCAAATTGCTGGCTCTTATAACAGGGACAGGAATTAAAGTGTACGAGTATGCATAGAATTTTGCTTTCTCTTTCCTCAAAAATTGAGAAAATGGTAACTGAAAGAAAGAGGAAAATAGAGAATATAATTAAATAACATCGCCATCCATCCTGTTGCTTAAAGAAAAAGAGGGAGAGAGAACTGTGAGTTATTCTTAACTATTCCCAAACATACACATATTATTTCACTTAATTAATGGATACTTATTGGTTGCCCCTTTGAGCCAGACACGGTTCAAGTGATTGGAAATACAAGAAAACAGGTCTGATCAAGTTCTGTGCCAATATTCCTGTCTCATTTCTCAATTCCTCCAGATCCTGACTGCCAGCACATGAATCTTCCTCTCCCCACTTCTCTCCCTTATCTGGTGAAGTCTTACTCATGCTGTGTGCATCAGCTGCAAAGCCACTTCCTTTCATGGGACTTCCCAGCCCCTCTGCAGTGGTTAGGGCCCCAGGACTTGTTCTTCCATTGCACCTGCCTGGTGCTTCCTCTCAGTGAGTGTCTGACCACATGGTGCTGAAGTCATGCTGGTGCACAGTCCATGATTCGCTGAGAACACTTACCACTGGGCTTTGAGAGTAGTCACTTGAATACTTTGTGAATAAATAGTGAGTGAATTAAATTTTTTAATTCAGAATCATTCCACCCTACTTACATATTATGCTCTTAGTAAATCTTACCAATTAAATTTTAAATGAACCTGAAATTAGTCCCTTCTGCTTGGGATGTTCAAGGCCATTATATGTTAACTTTTTTTTTTTTTTAATTTCTAGCTTCCATCACTAGATTGAAAAAAGTGAACCACATATGGTTAGCTAAACTCATTTCTAAAAACTTGGCAGGTTCTCAAACCATATTCAAAGCTTATGTCAGTTTTGAAGACACAAATAAAATGCATTTTCCATAACTTCCCCTTCTTTGGTTGAATTTTTGGAAAAGATCTCCCACGATGTGAACTTCTGCAAACTATATTCTAAACTGAAACTGAATACCATGATTTGAATTATTTTCCATATATCCCCTCTTCTGCAAGTCATGACACTTCAAGGACTAAGGAGATCTTATTTACATATAAAAATAAGAAATGTTTTAATTTTAGATTCCAAAGTACCATAGATAATAACATATGTTAATCTCAAAAGCACTTGTCATGTTTAAGTAAAAGTAAGTCTCTTAAAAATGTTCCATAGAATTTGTTCTGGCTCTAACAAGCATTAAATTTTAGTCCTGTCTCTTTAGAAATTCAGAAATGAATAAAAGGAACTTTGGTAGAGGACACACACACACACACACACACACACACTCACACACATCCACTCCCTGCTCCAAACATCTCTCTTTATTATTCTGATAAGCATCATATTAATGGGCAGTGATAATAACCTCAAATTCTTGACAAAAAGCCATTTGCAATAAATAATTATATGTTTGTTTTATAAGCATTGCTCCCGAGTCATGATTACCCTAAGCTCTAAATTTCATTAAAAAAAAAAAAAAAAAAACATGGAGTTTGAGAAAAATGAACATGAAATTCATTGAACAGATTTTTCCAAGTCTTTATTTGCCTAATAGACAATTATGGCAAAAAGGATAAGTTGTTTATATTTCATCTCTTTCCTTCATTTTGCATTTTTTTCTTTTCTATTTGGATTAGGAAGTAAATAACCTAATAATTATCTTTAAGGTCCACTTGAAAAAACAAGTGGAATTCTTTTATATGTTTACCTTCATGGTGTTTCAGGGTAAAAATGACTGTTATAGCTTGGAAGAAAAACTTAAAAATTGACAGAGTTACATGGCACTTCAGAAAGGAAGGGAATATACATTGCGATTTATAAAGGTTCTTGGTTTAGTCTGTTCAGACTGCTGAAGCAGAATACCACAGATTTGGTAGCTTATAAACAAAAGCCATTTACATAGTTCTGAGGTTAAGTCCAAGAGGAGGTCTCTGGTGTCTACTGAAGTCCTTCTTCCTGGATGACAGGTGGCCTCCATCTTGCTATGACTTCACATTGCAGAAGGGGAGAAGGAGCTCCCTGGCTCTCTCTAATAAGGCATTGATCACATTTGTGAATATGTACCCTCATGACCTAGGTAACTCCAGATACTGTCAGCTTGGGGGTAAGAGTTAACCTATGGATTTGGGGGAACTTTAACATTTGTCTATCGCAACTCTACTTATATCAGCCACATTGCTAGGTGATTTTAAAATGTCTTTTATCACTCTAATTTGTTATAACAATTCTGAAAAGTATTTTGTTCATATAAATATAAGAGTAATTGAAGATCAGAAATTATATGGTCCTTACCTAAAATTAGACAATTACTAAGTGCTTGGTTCCATATATCTTGTTCCTTCTAAAATACTAACTTCAGGGCATATTTGAAGTCTTCTAGCATGGAGAAACAACATATTTGATGTTTAATTATATCAATTTTAAGAATAGCATATGAAGCTAATGCAAACTGAATTTCCTCTATTGAGGACAGGTTTTCCCCTTCATTGTTTTATTTTCTTTTTTTTCTGTAATAGATCATCATAACAGTTAATAAGAACTTGTGTAAAAAACCCCTTTGTAACACTTGACCTCAACACCCAAGAAGCAGCAGTAAACAGCCCAACACAGAAAATTGACATCTAAAAAAAATAAAAGCTAGAGGAATTGAGATATTAAGACCATAAGGTGGAAAACAGATATCATAGAGGATATGAAGTGGTGAAAATGAATGTTTGAGCCCGAGGCAAGAAATTCAGAGATTATGGCTTTGAATGAGCAAGTGGGGCTCAGGGAAGACATTAAGGGTAATGGTGAGTGAACAATTTGGAAGAAAATATGAACAGAGCTTAATTTTACTGAAGCCAAGTTTCCACATCAAAGTATACTGCATGATTAAAATATGTGTGTGTATTGTATCTACACATACACATATGATGTATTCATCAAGCAGTTAATTATTTCCATTCATGGTGTTAAAATAAAAAGGATATTTCTAAACAATAAATAAGAAGGATACATTCATTTCTGCTTTGAATCCTTTCCAGTCCTTCCCTGACACCAGTTACTTTTTCTAGCACAAGTTAGCCAATGGCTTTTGTCTTGTGACTGCTGTCTGCAGAGCATTGTACTGGTTGAACTTAGGACTTTACAAAAAGTATCAGAAAATCTAACGGTATTTGTCTCCCTCAAAGTGGGATTTTGTGGTTGACATACCTGAAGAATCCTGGGATTGCTCTAGCAGCAGGCAAACCTAGATTCAGGCCTTCTGCAATGCCACAAGACCTGGTGCCACTAGTTTCTCTTCATGATGGCAAGAAGAGGAAGGAGGACTGGGCTCCAAGCCAGTGCGACTTCCAAAGAGTGCTTGGAGTTCATTCTGATTTGTCTGACTGCAAGCATTTGCCAATCCTTCAAAGAGTCATGGTGACCAGTGGGATTCAGTGTCCACTTGGCCAGGCCTGGGCAACATGCAGATGCAGAGGAAGAAAGTTGACTCCTCAAAGGAATTTCCACTGCCAGGAGAAGGGGCAATGATTTCCTGGGAAGGAAAATAGCAGTCTCCAAAATTCTCTAGCAAAGCCCTTTATTTGGCTATTTTCTAAGGGGACCTACTTTTTAATATTTAAAAAAAAAAAAAACCAAATATAGGCTAGCGACGTTTTTGTAAGCAAAAAGACAGAATTCTTTTCCTCATGAAGTTTAAAGTGAGTAGACAGGAACAGCCCCCATGTTCTTCAAAGCCCAGTGTGGCTGTGGTTGAGTGTAGACATACAATCAACTGTATGGCAAATTTCATCTGTCAATAATTGGAGCAGATGCGTTTGTACCTTTCTCTTAAATGGCTGACTTTGGGTAGAGGCATACTATCCGTCAAATGAGAAAAGGTGTAACATACTGTTTTTCTAAACACAGATCAGTTTACTGGACATGACACCTAGAAGAGGACAGTGCTTTTGGGGGTTCTCCATTGGTGACAAGGGTTGACTTTTGACCTTGTGCATCCAAAGAGAAAGCAAGAGGGAGGCAGAATCAAATATAGATGTTCTAAGTCAGGCTTTTAATGAGTAAAGTCAAAATATTGATTTCCTTCTACTCATTCACAATGAAATGCCCAACATGAAAGAATCTAACAATTAAGCATGACAATCAAATTTTATTCTCTTTTTACAGTGCTGGCCTCTATTTCTCTTTCAAATGCTCCCCTTTCATTCTGTGGTTAAAAGTGCCCTTTCTCTGACACCAGGTAAATACATCTTATTGAAAAATAAACAGAAAAGAATTTCCCAGTGTTTCAGGAGTATGCAAAGTTAGGAATGTAATGGATTACAAATTGGAGATGGATTTTCTAGCTTAACTGTGCAGATTCACTACAGAAAGCAAATATTCAAACAAGCAAAGTCCCCTCAGTTTCGTATTTCACTTAGGTATCCCTTCAGTTTGTATTTCAACTTCCAGATGGATTTGAAAGAAAGCAAGGCACATGTGTAGATATAGAGACACACACACATACACACACACACACACACGCACGCACACACACGTGCGCACGCGCGCACACACCCGCTTCTGGAGTAGGATTCTATTGATTTGCAGTGAATCCAAAAGAAGAAGACTCTATCACAAAAATATTGGCATGTCTTCTTCAAATCTGCAAACAGAAGCCACAGCCCTGTCACTTTTAAAGAAGATATTTGACCTCAAGAGCTCACCCTTCTCAGGGGTTGTGTTTTCATTTCTGAAAGGAAGCGGTTCTCAGAAGAAGAGACACAACATCAATGCTGACGGGTTTTCAAGAGGACAGCAAGACAAGTGACAATCCTTGTTGATTACCAGGCTCAGCACAGTTTTAAAGTTCTTGTTTTCTTCCTTTCATTATCAATCCTCACTAATGTGTGCTTTGAAATAATGATGCAAATATTTTAAGAAAGTTACGAATATGAGGATTATATTTGCCTAGATTGTCTTGAATCTTTGAGTTTACCGTAAGACTTTAGGTCTCTTTGTGTGGAGTGTTTTGAGGTTATAAGATACCATATGCCATGTTTTATAGATGGGACTTAAAATGCAAGTGATGATCCTATAAACAGAATTCAGTAGGACAAGACTTAACATAAGTTTAAAGCTACAATTATTTGCTACATACTTTGTATGAAAGTCTATGCTAGGTACTGCGTGTATAGTACCATGGTCATACTGATAATTTGTTGGGGCTGATACAACCACTTAACAGATAAGGAAATTGCCCTAGGGATTCAGTGGCTAATGTTTTTTAGTACTAAATGATGGATCGGAGAATTGAGTCCATAACTAATAATCCTAGTGCTCAAATGTCCAGGCCTGTCCATTAGCCAATAACTTCTTTGTGAGAGATTTACAAACTATCAATTACTTCTGGAAAAATAGCCCCCCTTGATTTAAGTAATTTTTTATTCTTCACGTTTTATGACACAAAAAGTAGCCAAGAGACAACTTGGTCTTGCAACATTGCTTTCATTGTGGGAAAAAAAAGCGTACTTGTTTAAATTCAGGATTATGAAACTTGTTTATTTTTATAACATGGGATGTGTCAGGCTTAATCTATCTTGAGTTTTGGAAGTCTGGTTGCAAAAAGACTCTGCTTTCTTCAGCCCACATAACTTTTCACTTTGAGTCAAGTAGTTCTACAGTAGAGTTGGTTCCTCACTCCCCAAGCACCATTTAAATGTTCAGTCTAAAGCAGGAGACTGACCTATTTTCACAAGCATTTCTTCTTTCTGGGATCTCACATTTGTTTTTAGATTTTCTTTTCCTTGGTATGATCATTCCCAAGTATGTCAGTTCAGGTCCCTGGGAAGGACACCAAGATGGTGTTAGAAGGGTGAGCAATTTATGGAGGAGACTGCCTGTGAGACAGGAAGAAAGAAGAAGAGGAACAGGTCATGCAAGTTTCAGGTCACAGTGTATGTCTGGCATCCATGAAAAAGAGGGGGAAGGAGAATTGATCTATTGGGAAGAGCTTCAGACTATGGTGTAACAATGGGAAAGTCTAGACCAGTTCAACAGGGGAACCCAGATACAAGGATTGCCCTGCAATGATTAGAAGTAACCAAATTCAATGCTTCACTGCACTATACAATGTCTGGGAGCTTCCCCATGACAGAGTATACTTGGATAAAATGTTGGGGCAAATTTGAAGATGGTTGGCAATTGTCATCTAAGTCTTCTCCTCAGAGAAGGTTTTCTGAAGGTAGATCTGAACCATTTACCTCCATGGATGCTGAAGTTCATCACTTGGATGCAGCTGATACCCTCATGCAGGTTTGAGTACCAGCTCTTTCTTGGCTTCCATCCAGCTCTTCCTGAGTGGAAATTTATCAGGGTACAGTTATTGTGATAAATGAAGTCCTCTTTATGGCACACTTACACAACTGATGCTCAATACCTCCCTCCTCCACCATTTGTACTTCACATTGTCTATTTCAGAACCTCAGATGGCCTCACTGGCTTACTTGGTGGTGGGACTCATCTTTCTTTCAAGAGAAATTGCTAACCATAATCTTCTTGACCCAGGGTTTCTGTGTGTAACCTTTCAAAGCCACAATTGGTTACAAGAGTATCAAGGGACACCCAAGTGGATCACCTTGATTCCATACACATTTCTCGCTGCTCCATTTAGTAACAGTCCTACATCTTTCTACTGAACAAGGTTAATGGTATTGTCCACTTGATGACCCCTCTGCTAGCTTGCTGTTCTCTGTACAAAGGAAGTTCAAATTGCCTCAGAGGTAGCTATAGGTTTCTGTTCACTGAATCCTTGTTATGTCTTTTATAACAAATGTGTCTCCTATGGGGACCAGGACCTTTAACCCTTTAGATCCCACAGTTGTAAGGATAGTGTCCATTTTTGTTACTATGAAAGAGTATCACAAACAGAGTAATTCATGAACAATAGAAATTCATTTGTAAACAATAGTTGAGGACACAGAGGAGATGTGTAGAGAGAACAACAATACAAGGGGCATGCAGTAAAAAGATTTTAAGCAAGCCATCTGTGAAGAAAATTGAAAGATGAAAAGAATGGTAGAATTTTGAGAAAATCCATGGGTCAAAGTAAAGAGGTACAATTAACATGATTTTGTGACTTTGTATTAATACACTTTTTATGCATTAATATATGGTTTGTTGTTTTGGGGACAAGGAGTTTTGCTTTGGAATATATAAATAAAAATACCTTACTAGGAAAAAAAAAAAAGAAATTCATTTGGCTCAATATTCTGGAGGCTGGGAAGTCCAAGAACAAAGGGCTGCACCTGGTGATATCTCCCTGCTTCATAGAACATGCTGGAAGTCATCACAGGATAAGAGAGCAAGAGATTGAATTCAAAGCCTCAAGCTCTTCTGTAGTCAGCATTGATCCATTCATAAGGGCGGAGCTCTCCTGACCAAAACACTTCACACTAGGTCCTACCTCCTGGCTCTGATACAGCAGAGAGTAAGTTCTCAATGCATGCTTTTGAGGGGATCCATCCAAACCATAGCAGATTGGAAACACAAAGTCCTCTGATGGGTCACTGGTAGTCTTGTCAGCTAACTTCATTCCTTCATTCCTCATGGTGAGTTCTCTCATGCGGAGAAATTTCATTAACACTAGAGTTGCCACACCAGGTATTTGGTCTCCCACCTGTGAGAGGTGCATGCACACCCATGTATCATCATGTCACTGGCATTACTTTGCTGTTGGAGGAAAATGTCTCCACCATTGACTTCAAGCCTTGCTGTAAGATTGGTTTCAGTCAGTGGAATGTGAATGAAAGATTACGTGCCACACTGAGCAGAGGCCTTAGGGGTGTTGTATTCATTCATGCTTTTCTTTCTCTGTGAGAAAACAACATCCTAACAGGGGCTAGATCCTAGAATGAAGAACACATGTGAGCAGAGACCAAGCTGATAAATGGCCAGCACAGTTACTACAAGTAGTTACACAAGTTGTTATAAAAGACTATAGGCTTGGGATCATTTGTTACTGCAGGATAACCTAACAAAAATCTGACTAATGCATTGCATGCTTGCTTTTCTGCGACATTCTGTCTGTTATTTGTGTCTTTCTGGATGTTTCTAATAGATGTTGCCTCAGGAATGGTTCTATTGTTCTTAATGCTTCTGGGAAGTCCTGGATTGTCTGCATTAAAAACGTTTCAATGTGATGTTATAAACAAACTACTTGGCCATACTTACAGAGATTCTGATTTGACAGATCCAATTCAGTTGTTGCCCTTAATATGGGGTCCTGGAATCTGCATATTTTTAAAAGCCCAGAGGTCTTATATCAAATTGAGAAACTAATTGTAGACTGCTTCATCCCACAATTTTTTAGTCTGCTTTGACTGATCATCTTTCCTGGTCTCTTGAATCTAGATGTCTATCCCCTTTGTTACTTATCCTCATCCTTGACTTGAACAATGGCCTTTGTGTATCCAACTCATTCTTAGCTCCATTTCCTCATCCTATGTGCACAGCCTTGCTAAACTAGACTTGCACTTATACCGGCTATTGTTTGAAGCACACATTAAATTTCTCTTGGAAGAGGTATGTGTGTATGTGTGTGTGTGTGTGTGTGTGTGTAAGTATATCTGTGAACAAAAGCAGACAGAGTTAGATGACATTGTTTTGTGCTGATAAAAAGATAATTCTGAAATGTAGAGGCAAAGCTAATTATCTGTCTGGGAAAGTTGTAGGCCTTATTTAGGTCAAAAGTAACAGAGAAATTGCTGATACAATTATTTCTAGTAACTCATGAATGCCTGTGTGCATTAGTACATGCAGAAATCTCCCCAGGTGGCTATGTTATTAGGAATGAGAAGACTGTCTAAATAAATCCTTAAACCAATTTTGTTTAGTGATACAGTGACAGAAATAAGGAAAAGACATGGGGATGAAAACAACTTAAGGCAAAGTTAGATGAAATCAAATATTTTATCTTCCATGGGAAAGATCAAAGCCATAATCATCACAAATGTTCCCAGACTGTGGAGACTGCCCCTCCCCTCCGCTACCCTTATTTTTCCTTAAGTTCTTAATAATTTTTCACAAACCCTTCTGATGAAGTTTCTCATTTATCTTGATTAATGCTCTTGAAATAAACACATAAGATGAAACACATACACAGATTTAGGGTGCTTGTAGCTGTGACATGAAGACTCGCACTTAGCTATCACTAGATGTCATTTATTTTCTGGATAGCTATCCATTGCTCTAGTTAGTACACTGGAATTACAGCCACTTATACTGCAAAGATGATAAAGTTAGTGTCTGCACATAAATTGAAAATATTTAGAAAAAGATGAAATACATAAAAATAGTTTTGATTGAGTGGCGCTAACATCATTGGAATGAAATACCAGAATCAGAGTCTAATGATTTTATTGAGTTCTTTCTGGCTTTATTCAGAACAGACATGTAATTGTCAAAAGTCCCAATTGAAGAGGAAAAGAAATCTCATTTTTCATGATAGTTCCCACTCTGGTTAAACTTATGACCAATGTTATAAGGACATTAAAGATTCTATCATGCTATGAGGGCATGGCCTGCCAAAATTAAGGTTAAAAAAAAAAATGCCTACATGAGTTATGTGCCCAGAATGGCAAACTCAGCATGTTTTCAAAATTTATAAAATTTGAGGTACATTTTCCCATTCATACATGTCTAAAAAAGTCTGTTAAATAATTGTAATTATGCTTCCTTTTAATTTTTCTATTGTTGCATGAACTTTGTATGCAGAGAAATTCTAGAAAAATCTATCTTCTAAAAATTCAGCTTTGTATTCATGTTGTAAAAGAGACACCATTACTGAACAGTATGGAGAGAGGCCCAAGGGCCATTTCCTACATGAATCTTCAACTTCAAACTGAACAAACATTTCAAAACATTTTCAAAAGTTTGTTCAAACTTTCCTATATAAAACTCAGGAGCCTTACATTTGAAAGCTTGGCCTACCATGAATACTTGTGAAAAATTTAAAGCCATCTCAGCATCTATACTTTACATTTTAAACTACACCTCTTTTCTAGATGCTGCTCTTTATTCTATAAGGTTCTCCTGTTAGTAATGCTAAGTTACTAAGGTAGCTGAAGCTCTCTGGAGAATGGAGAGGTTGGCAGTTTCTTCACTGATTTAAGAAAGTACTTTCTCTTTCTGCCCTGCTCCTCCCTCCCTCCATTCCTTCCCTCCTCCTCCTCACCTCCACCTCCTCCTTTCCCCCCCCCTTTTTCTTTCTGTATCTCCCCCCCATCTCGGTTTGGTAATAGAACTTTTGCCGGTGTTTAATTTTCCCCAACATACTAAGCAGATAAATTAGGGATGATTTTGATGAAGTGCAGAAGACTCTGAGGCTGAGAGCTGGGACTCAGTCATCTATCAAAATGTTGTCTAGGAGCCAAAGGAGATCCCCCTTTTTTTTTTCTTTTAAGCCACTGGTAAGATTTTCATTACCTCCAAGTAAAGAAAAGCAATCAAAGATAAAGTCTGTTATGCTTCATCCCAGCCACCCTTGGGATGCTAAGCAGATGGGCAAAAAGATATCTGGAAATACATGTTAAGATTTCTTATTATAATCAAGTCCTATTTGCTTTATGTTCATAATTTAATGCAAAAGTACAGAATGCTTTCATATGCTACTCAAAATTGCTTTAAAATGCAGCCCACTGTGAAATATGTTTCTGCACTGGTCTAAAGTTAAAACTGGAGACTTCGCCCATTATAAATAGTCTCTTCCTGGGATCTGCAGGGGCCTTCTCTCCTCACCGACTGTGGCCTGCTCTCTTTACAGCATAGGTGGGGAGGTCGGGCGAGGCCACGACGCCGGCTACGTGGGCAAGCACTTCCGCATGGGATTCATGACGATGCCGGCCCCTCAGGACAGACTTCCCCATCCGTGCTCCAGTGGCTTCACCGTGAGGTCGCAGTCCCTGCACTCGGTCGGGGGCACGGAGGATGACAGCAGCTGTGGCTCCCGGAGACAGCCACCACCCAAGCCCAAGCGGGACCCCAGCACCAAGCTGAGCACCTCCTCGGAGACGGTCAACAGCACTGCGGCCACTAAGGGCGGGAGGCCAGCCGAGAGGCCTGAAGGTGAGCTCCCAGGCCAGGCGCCCTGACCCGTTCTGCCAGTGAGCCCCTGCCTTCCCCCTGGGTCACGATCCTGCTGGCATCACCTGGGAGGCCCACCTGAGAAAAATCACGGGGAAGGTTATTGAATTGGTCTGTTCTCAATACCCTTGTCTTTTTGTTTGGACTGGGATTGAACCCAGGGTCATTCAACCACTGAGCCACACCCCCAGGCCTTTTTTATTTTTATTTTATTTGTTCTAATTACTTACACATGATAATACAATGCATTTTGACACATTGTACACAAATGGAGCACAACTTCTCCCAGGCCTTTTTTATATTTTGAGCCAGGGTTTCACTTAACTTGCTTAGGGCCTCAATAAGTTGCTGAACTCAGGATCCTCCTGCTTCAGTCTCCCCAGCCTCTGAAATAAGAGGTGTCACCACAGCGCCTGGCTCAAATGCCCTCTTAACACTTTGGATCATTTGAAAATTATCTTAGAGAGAGAGAGAGAGAGAATTTATATTTTCTAGCTTTTATTAATATTATTTGAATAACTGAGGGAAGTATTGTGTGTTTATTGGGAGAATGTTTTAATGCGGGACAATATAAGGAAAAAAGTTTTTTTACCATAACTTTTATGATAATCATTTTAACATTATTTTCTTCCAGTGAGTATGAATGCATGCATGTATGTGTGTATGTGTGTGTGTGTGTGTGTGTGTACAGTGTATATACTATACATTTCAGTCTCTTTATATTACTGATTTCTTCCTGTGCCCACATTTTCCCTCAGCTATGAAATATAGAGTTCAGATATATCCCAGCCTCCTTACTGGTCTATGAATTAGGTCATATCAACCATGGATCTCACCAGTTCTATAGGCCTCACCTGAATATGTAAGTTTCAACTTTTCCTGAGCTTTTTCTGAGAGCCCCTTAATGGGATAGACATCTTAAGTGTACTTTGAAACAAACTGACTTAGTTTAGGCTGCTATAACAAATTGCCCTAGACTGGATGGCCTATAAAGAACAGATTTTATTTTTCACAGTTCTGGAGGCTGGAACGAGCAGGATACCATCATGGACTTTTCTGGGTAGAACTCTCTTCCAGGTTGTACACTGCTGTCTCCTGCTATTCTCACATGGGGAAGAGAAGAAAGAGAGAATGTGCTGTGTTCTAACAGTGCCAATCCACTTGATGAGGGGTCCACCTTCAAGTCCTTAGTACCTCCCAAAGGCTCCCCCTTCAAATACCACCATATTGGGACAAAGCTTTCAACATTTTAATTTGGGGGCCACAACATTCAGTCCATTTCCCAAGGCCATTCAGATTTTTACCTATCAATTGTGATAAACACCTCAAGATTCCCAAAGCTGCCAGTGGCCAGTTGGAGAACCCTGCTCTCCAACTGGCCCTATAGACTCCTGCTCTGCATATTCTTGACTCTCTTCATAGCAGAAGATTCTGCTTCCCTGAGTCCCCCAGGTATCAAATTTCAGCTGAGGTTCACTGCAGAGATGGGGAGCACATAATCCTTTTCTCAACTGGGCAGAATTCTCTGCTACCTGGACTCCTCATTTTCCTATGAAAGTTCCCTCATCTTCTAGTCTTCATCTTTCTGTAGAAGTTCAAAATTGTTCCACAGGATTAGGTGCCCCTGAGGTACATGCAGTTTCTCTCTTCACCCTTCTTTCTCCCTTCCTGGCATCCAAGTGTCTTTGGCCAAGACAATAGTTGACTGCATTATTGAATAATACAAATAAGTGCCTGAAGACAGTGGTAATCCACCAATTCAACAAGGATAAATCTCTTCTTAGTCTGTTTTCTCTACTACACATATAGGAATAATACATCATGTGTACATATGTGTATTCATGTAAGAGCCCACATGGAAATAGCATGAACATGGATGTGTGTTTGAAAAATTGAAATCATAGTGCATAGCATTTCCTGTGTTATATTTTCACTTATTCCGTGTGACTGTTTTCTAGGGATTTTATTTGTCAAGAAACATCACTTTTTAATGGATGGAAGTGTACATCATAGGAATTTATTTATTATTTTATTTATTATTATTTTATTGATATATACTTACATTGGCTCCAATTTTTTAGCTAGAAGGAACAGTAGTAGAGTGAACACTTGTGTGTGTGCATTTGTGGGTCTGTATGTATTTGGAGGTGACTGTTCTTTTTCTGCCTTCTTAGAATTTATTAGAAATTGTATTTTTTCCCCCTCATGATTCAGGGTTATCAGTATGTCCTCCAACTTGTAACGCATCAACACATAGACACACATAGAGGTATTTAGTTCCCTTGTTAATACACCAAATGGCTCCAGAGACATGACTTTTATAAATTTTAAATATCATCTTAGGTTTTCTCTAATATTGATACCTGGTGTTGTTTATTTTGTGTGATCCTGTGTCTAGAAGTTGCCCTCTCCCACTTCAGTTGCCAGAATACTACATAATCAATAGCATTAGATTATTTGCAAAAGAAGATTACTGATCCTGACTTAAGACCTTGATTTCTGAATGATGGGGTCCTGAATGCAATATGGAATGGGACTGAAGAATAGTAAGAAATAAAAGAACCCCTGAATGGAGAGGAAAGATAAGACAGGCAGGAAAGGAGCCAGAGAGCAGCGTGAGTCATGCTGCCAGAAACCCTCCTGGGTTCCTGGAAGGAATGGGAGGTGCTCCCAGCCCCCCTCTGGGGAGCGATGACAGGTACTTAGAGTGAAAATGTGGGGGAAATCGTGGTTACTGTTCTACAGAAAAAAAATTTGAGTGACAATTCAATTATGTTAAAAATAGAACAGAATACCCTCCATTTGGGATGCTTCAGGTATCTGTTTTCTGGAGGTATCATTCTCTCTCAGATCCACTCACCATCAAGGACCTAGGGTTCCCAATGGCTCCTTGCCAAAGAGAAGACAGTGGCTCTCTTAATCTTATATCTCTATAATCTTTTATATCACCTGAAGGTAGAGTAGGACAAAGTGACCAAGTTAGGACATCAGTGACTTAAGTTGGACTTGGAAAATTACTTGATGGGTTGGGAGGTGCATGTCCTCAAATGGGAGCTCTTAGGATAGATTGGGAATCCCTCAGCTGTGGTTCATCATGGTCCTGAGTGAACTGGATGATCTAAGATCCTGTGCAGGAATGGTAGGCTTTTATAGAAAAGTGATTCTCTATGCAAATTTTACTCTCTCCTCAGAACACTTAAAAGGCAATTGTAAAGCTAGGTATAGCCAAATCTCTTTCAAACACATTATGGCCTCAATAATAAGAGGATAAAATCTGTTGTTATTGTATAGAGATGGGTAAAATCTCAGTTCAGGGGTGTGGAAATGTTTTTTGAGTCCAAATGCATGTGTGGGTATGTGTAAACTCAAAGCCAAAATTACATAAATATGGAGATTGCTCTTTTATGGATTCTCAGTTCCTTATAATTGTAAGTTAACTGGAGTTCATTATAGAACATGTTTTCTTTATAATTTTCCAGCTATCAACATTATAACACAGATAAAAAGTGACTTTTATAAATCTTAGCCCGTCTTTTCTTTTTACATTAAATGTCAGCAAAATCAAAATATTGATTCAGTGGCATTAGAATGATTTCCATGGTAACCAGCTTCTATTTAAGTAGAGGATTATGACTTCCCTGTGGATAAAAGTAAAAAGAACTGGACTTGTAATAAAATGGCTTTTCAGAATAGAAGAAGAAAGAAAGAGATAAACTTGAACACAACAAAAATCATGTACCAAGAAAAATACAATTCAGTATTTAAAATTATAATTCTGTCACATTAAAAACATATATGTACTACTTTATATGAAGAACATAAATGGTAATCAGTATAATATGAATATTTTAATTACCTTTTTCTGTCACCTCAGTGTGATATCAGCTCATTTTTAGGCAATATTAAATGAAAAAAAGGAGTTAACTAGAAAGAATAAGGGGCCTTAAGTACAATGTGTCTCATGTGTGATCCATCAAATAAGCCATCTCAAAACCTCACCTCAGTCATTCCTATTCCTTTAGCAAACCGCTTCTTTCCTCAATAATGTCATTCTAAGAGATTCTGTATGAAATGGGCAAAAGGGACTGTACTTAGAGTGAGAGGCGAACACTTTAGGCAAGTGACCCAATGAGTTTTTTTTAACCTTTAAGATAATTACAAAAAACTGAAAAACTGATGGTGTACTGCCTTTCTCATGGCCTTATGACGACCCAGGTATCTAATGCCAATGACGTGCATGATTAAAAGAAGTTGCTGTACAAATGGAAGTCAATGTAATTTTAAATATATAACTACCACTTTTAAAAAAATTAGTTGTACATAACACAACACCTTTATTTTATTTATTTATTTATTTATATGGTACTGAGGATCGAACCCAGGGCCTCACACATGCAAGGCAAGAGCTCTATCACTGAGCCCTAGCCCCAGCCCTGTAACTACTGCTTTTTAATAGTCTTGAATAACATGAAATTTTGGTTTGATGTAGCATATATATTGAAAGGAAACAAGAGAGGAAAAGATATATCCACCCATTCTACATGTTAGAACTTACAAAATTTTACATATGGCTATTATTGAAAAGGCCAATTTTAAAAAGTGCTGAGGAGGATGCAGAGATAAAGGAAGTCCTACACACTGTGCTGGGGGTGTACATTTGTGCAACCACTAAGGAAAACAGTCTGGAGGCTCTACAAAAAATTAAAAGTCCAACTACTGTGTGATCTGGCAATGTCACTGCTGGGTATATCCAACAGAGATAGCAAAATATGTTAAAGAGGTGTATGCACTCCCACATTTATTACAGCAGTAATAGTCATTTACAGTAACTGAGACATGGACTCAAATTAAGTATCTGTAAACTGTGAATGAATAAAAAATATGAATATATGAATATATATATATATATATATATATATATATATATATATATATATGACAAAAAAGAATTTCAGTGACAAACATGGATGGATCTGGTAGGCCTTGCTAAGTGACATAAGCCAGGCACAGAAAGATAAGTACTATGTGATCTTACTTGTATGTGGAATATCAAATAACTGAACTCATAGAAGCAGTGAGTGGCTACCAGGGGCTGGGGTTTAGGGAGATTTTGGTCAAAGGATACAAAATTTAAGTTAGGCAGAGGAAATTCAAAGGATCTATTCTACATCATGGTGACTAATGTTAATTATTGATGTGTTAAACCCTTGAAAATCACAGTAGAGTTTAAGTGTTCTCACCACAAACAGTGTGTAAGGTGATGCATATGTTAATTATCTCTGTTTATTCATTCCACAATCCAAATTTCAGTACCACATAATGAACATGGTGAACATATATATATATATATATATATATATATATATATATATACATATATATATATATTTTTTTTTGTAATAAAATTTAAAAAATAAATGAGAGAAAAAGCACCCCCCCAAGTTTTACAGTGACCCAAATAAATAGTGCAATACTCTATGACTATAGTAATTTTTAATAATATTATGACATTAATAAAAATTTCCCTGGTATTATAAGCTTTTAATAATATTATGATATTATACGATATATATGATGATATTATAAGTATAATAATATTATATGAATTTTAGTATCTGAAGGAAAACATGTTTTTATTAAACAGAGTATTTTTTAAAATTATGTCTTAAACTTCCATTTGTTATGAATTCTTCATTCCAGTCATTAATGACATCATCTCATGACTTTCTGTAAAAAAACAGTGAGAAAATACTTTCTAATTGGAAAAGGTACCCTAGTTTCTGATTTTGTCTTTTAGAGGTGTTTGGTGGAGTTATATCTTTTGATTCAAAAACCAGAATGTCTGCTGAAATATTTCAAATCATTATCATCCTGGAAAACTTGAAATGTGTTATTGAGCCAGAATCTAATGAAAGCTAAGTTTATTCCAAAGTCACTGCCTTATGAGCAACCAAAACTTGAAAGGTTACCCCCCAAAGGTTATTTTAGTGACCAAAAGAGCTAACAAGAATAATTTAAGGTGAAAAAGGTGATTTTGACTCACAGTTTCAGGGGTCTCAGTCCATAAATGGCTGACTCCATTGCTCAGGGACCAAGGTGAGTCAGAACTCATGATGGAAGGGTGTGGTGGAAGAAAACAGTTCAGAACCTGGAACCAGGACAGAGAAAGGACAAGGGGGCGGGGGTGGGGGAAGGAACAGAAATAGACTCCCCTCGACATGGACAGAATATACTTTCCAAAGGCAAACCCCCAATGACCCAGCTCTCCAGCAAAACTCTGCCTGCCTTCAGTTACCACCCAATGAATCCTTATCAGGGGATTAACACACTGATTAAGTTAAGGCTATCATAACCTAATCTTTTTACCTCTATGCTTTTTTGCATTATTTGACACATGAGCTTTTGGGGGACATCTCACTTTTAAACTCTAATAGTTATACAAAAGAAATAAATACATATTTTAGAGTTTAAAATAATGTTTTTCATGCCTCCATTTATTCAGCAGACACCTTGAGTGTCTATCTTGTTGTACTTGAGATTCTGCAACCAACAGAACAGAAGTGGTGCTTTCCTTCATTTTGCTTACCATTTTATTTTTAGTTCTCTGCCTCAGCCTGTTTTACTTTATTCATTTCATGGAGCCAGCAACAATTTAAAGGGATGATTTCAGAAACCAAAATACATATGGTATGACAGCTATGGGATTTTCTTCCATGTAATTAGTCGTTTAGTGAGGGAAGAAAGAGTTTTGCATGCTTTAATAATGTTTTTTTTTCTAGTACTCTTTTATTTAAGAGAGAGAGAGAGAGAATTTTAATCTTTTATTTTTTAGTTTTCGGCAGGCACAACATCTTTGTTTGTATGTGGTGTTGAGGATCGAACCCGGGCCGCACGCATGCCAGGCGAGCGCGCTATCGCTTGAGCCACATCCCCAGCCCTAATGTTTTTTTTCTAGAAAGAATAGTTGCTGCTCTTTGACTGTCTGGTGTTGACAATTTAAAGATGTCTTAATCTGCTTTACTACCAATGTTAACTTTAAAAAAAAAAAAAAAAAAAAAAACAACCTGGGGACATTTGAGGAAAGAAGAATAGAAACAAAATTGAGTGTGTGTGTGTGTGTGTGTGTGTGTGTGTGTATAAATTATCTTGGGGAACTGATAGGTTTTCCAGGTCAGAATCCCAGTTTGGAAGCCTAAGTCTGCACCAGTAATGGATGGCTACAACTTAGTTTTGCTTTCTCAGTTGTCAGCCTAGGTCTCTGTCACTTATAAGGTGGCCATACTACTTTTTAAAAATATCCTAATTATTTTACAACTCAGCATAACAAAATAGAAAAACAGGGCATCAAAGGTAAACCCACTTTATTTTTCTGTTAATGCTGCAGAACATAAGCACTCATTATCTCTTTCAGCCTCAGTCTCTCCCCTGTGCAATGGGACTAGCAATCCTGGCCTCATGTGGTAGGCAGAATTCTAAGATAGTACCAATATTCCCCATTACCTTCTTTTCCAGTGTGTAATCCCTGGACCTGACACCCTGTTGCTGGCTTGAGGATGGAGGGGGCCACAGGCAATCTCTAAGCATTGAGAGCAGCGTCTTGGCTGAAAGTCAGAAGGAACACAGGGACCCAGTCCTGTAACTACAAGAACTGAATTTTGTCAATACTAGGAAGTAGCTTCACAGTGGATTTCCAAAAACCAAACAGCCAGAAGAGGTCTCCGCCTGGCTGTCACCTTGACTTCATCAGGTGGGATCCTGGGCAGAGAACCCAGCCTTTTGGGTTCTGGATGTTTCCAGACTTCTGATCTACAGGAGTGTGAGCTAAGATAGGATATTGACTTTTCAGCTGCTAGATTTATGATAACTTGTAAAGAGCAACAAAAAAATAATTCATCTTACAAAGCTCTTAGGCAAAGGAATGAGGACTGGTTCTTGGGGGTCTGGCCTGCCTTCCTCCTTCAGGCAGTAGAGGGCATTTAAGATGATGATAGTCATTTCCTAGATTTTCCTGGTCATACTGAAAATAAATGAGATGAAGGGGTCTCAAAAAAATACTGACATATCAAGCCTGTTGATGACCCACTTAGCTTTTCCTTAATTTCTTTTGCTTTTTTCCTGGAAGGGTCTTTCCTTTCTCCTCAACATTTTTTGTTTCTATAAAGGGTATATCAGTGGCTTTTCTAATGGCTTTCTGACTGATTAGTTTAGATAACTGCAGCTTGCTTGCTTGCCTTCCTTCACAGGACAAGTGGCACTTGTCCTTCACAGCCTGCTCCCAAGGGGGGTTCTAAGCCGTGTTAATCACCATTAAAGTAAAACACAAAGAAATTCATAAATCAAGCTATGGGAATCTCTATCGTCGTAGCATTGGATAGCGTTCTTGTGTGATTCTTGTTCATTTTATGAGGAGGAGCTTCAGGAGGTCATCTCTCAAGGCCCACATTCTTGGATTTATTTTTCTGGTTGGCATCATCAATAGCTACTGTAAAATGCCCTTGTGACCAGGTGTTGTTCAGATGAAGATGGACTTGCACATCTACTGTGGGTGATCTTTTCCTGAATGCTCTTGAGGCACCCGAGTGAAATAGTGTGCCAGTCAAATATCAGGCAATGAATCTTCCTCTCAGTCCTTCCCATATAGACGTCTAATCCAAACAACTACCTGTCTCTTGAATGTTCTCACCCATTACCTTTCTTCCACTAATAGTCTGATTTTGAAGAGGACTCCTAATCCACATTGTTGGCACAGATAGATTCTTCCAGGAGAAGTCAACAAGCCCAAAGGTCCTGAGTGTCTATTGTTGTTGGGGCACTGATTTGAGGGTGTTTTATTGTGTGTAACAAACCACTACAAATTTAGTGTCTTAAAATAGCATACTTTTGTTATCTCAGTTTCCTTCTCAGGGTCTCCTGAGGCTGAAATCTAGGGTGTCTCGTGGGATGCAGTCTGATCTGAAGCTCGGGTCCTTGCTAAAGCTTATGCAGTTGTTGGCAGAATTTATTTTCTTGAAATTATGGAATACACAGTAGATTATTTCTTCAAGGACAACAGGAAAGTCCCTAGGTGGTTCATTCTCTCTCTACAGGTAAAAGTCTTCTTTTAAAGATCTCACCTGGATAGCAAAGGCTCACCTAGAATGAGTTCCCCTTCATTAACTCCAAGTCAACTGATACAAATCTTACATTTAGCTGTAAAATCCCTTTATCTCTTCCCATATGCCATAACTTAATCACTAAAGTAAAACACCATCAGATTCATAGTCCTGCCTGCTCTCAAATAAAGACAATTATGTAAGGCATAAACCTTAAAGAATAGGAATCTTGAGGGACAGCCTAGAATTCTGAAACCAAGGGTGATACAAAGAGGAATAGTCTTGTATTGCTTTCCCCAAAACTACTCAACTCTCTGTAGGATACTTCAAAAATCAGCTTGTGGGAAAGTTAATTAGTAATGCCAGAGATAAGCTACAATTCTATAGGGTATCATAATTGGTAAACAAATAGGGCACAATATAACTTCGCTTCCCTTTTTTCTCTTAATCTTTGTTTCTTTTTCCATAAAATGGAAGTTATCCCTTCTGCCAGATGCCTGGATTATTTTATTGGGTTGAAAGTGAGAAAATTTTATTTCCTTTGGCTTCATTATTATAAGACATAAGGAAATACTTTCCTTAGTCTATCAAGCCCCAGGCCCAAGAACTTCTAAAATATAAAGATACAAATAAAATATTAACCCTTAAATGGTGCAGATATTAAAATTGCAGTGTACATGTCTAGCAATCTATTAGATCTCACGACTGACTTTCCTAATTACTTTGTTGCTGACCCAGTGTGCTAGCTTTACTCAGCAGTCACCTGGGCCCTTGTCAAGCATCCTTGATGTAGCAAACATCCTCTTCAGTGCTTTGGCCTGTGGGTTTCTCCAGACCCCCTGGATTGTTGGCATTGGTGGTGGCAATTTAAGCTTGGTACCTTCCTGATCTCTCTCTCTGCCCATCCAGTAGCATTTTGATGACAAATGGTATGAGATTATTTGTTCTCAAGTTATGTAAGTTCTCAATTGCAGTAATTGCATCAATTTTCAATAATAGCTAAATGGACCTTATAAAGCACAATGAATCAAATGAAGCAGACTAGGCAGAGTAACAAATGTAACCTTCAATGCAACTCTCTCCATGGTCTGTTTATGTCTGACTTCAAATTTGCATAGAAATTTACCTTTTACCTTTTCTTTGCATTTATACTAAAGCATTTAGAGAAGAATGTGGTTAATTGTTATTTACTAGTTATTAAACATTTTTAGAAAAAAATGGAGGAAAGGAGATCATAGCCTGCCTTCCATAAATGACTTCCAACTCTCTTCTCCATAAAACTCTCTTCTCCTCTATTTCTCTAGACTTTTTTTTTTGTCCCCTAAGTCCTAAAAAGAACTGTGATCACCATCTTTAGAAGACAGCTCAGAGCTTGCTGGTACTTATATAGTACTGTTTCCTGGGAGTTAATCTATCCCCATCCCAACCTTTGCAAGCCTGGTCAGTGTCTTTATAAAGCATTTCTGATGAAAACATTTTCCCCATTTGTTACATAAAGCATTTGATACTTTACTATACTTTTAAAATGTATTTTATTTCCAGAAGCTGCCCTCATCTTTATATTCTCTATCTCATAGATACAATGATAGTGGGAAGGAATCTTTCTAATGGGTTTCCTTCTCCTAATGCATGTTGGAAATGGGATCAACTCATATCAGACTCCTTCCCTGACCTGGTGGCTCCCTCAAACCACGATCCTGCATCTGTCCTTTTGTGTTCAGCCGGAAGCTAAAGGGCCTCTGCATGCACTCGCGCCATTGCCTTTGCTCGCATTGTTACACATCCACAGTTTTCTGCTGAGTCTGCCCTCACCATGCTAAAAGTCAACCTTGGTTCCCATCTCTGTGGTGGCCTTCTGTCCCTATCCTTTGTTATTTCTCTTCAACATTTTAGACTGTTAACTGCAATGCCTCCTAAATTCTCTGCCCCTTGGTACATCATGCATGGTTCTCTACTGGTTTTCTTCATCTTCATCTTCTCTCAGTCTTCTTTGAGAGGGTGTTTCATTTGGCTGGATACTTAAATGATGATGTCTCTAGACTCTGTCTTTTGCTCTTCTGTTTTCTCATTTTAATGTTTTTTGAATAAGTCATGAATTCTACATTTGCTCCCAATATCTGCCTGGATCTCTGGCATGCATTTCTCTGCCTGGATCTCTGGCATGCATTTCTCTGTAGATTATCACAGCTCTTCTTCAAACTCTTCATACCCACACTGACCTAGCTGTTTCCCCCATGTTTCTTATCTAGATACCCAAATTTGAAAGCCTTCTCAGATTGTGCTTCTTAACCCAAAGTTTCACCAGTGATTCAGTCTGACCACTTCTGCTCCTCTCATCTCTGAGTCTCTCCATCCACTAGTCCTTTGATTCTCCTTTATCACACCATTGTCTTTTCCACCTGAAAATTTCATGGGTGCCAAACTGTTTTTTCTGCAACTTCACCTTCCCAAATCTATCTTCCCAACCATCCAGAGAGGTCATCTTCATGTAAACATCCAGTATTTATATGCCATGGCACTGTTCTTCTCATGATTGTATCTGAGCATGTCACTGTCCTGCTCATCATTTACCTGACAAAGGTAAGCTTGTTAGCATGACCATTATCCTGCTCACAGGACCACATCTTCTGTCATTCATGGCTCTCACAGCAGACCCAAACTACCTAATTTTCTCTAAACAGGCCACGCTTATTCCTGCCTCTATTTCTCTGGGTATGGATTTTTTTCTTTCTGGAATGTCTATTCTAAATCAGTCTCTACAGCAAATTTTCACTCACCCAACAAGGTCCCAGGTCTACTGCTACTTTTTCTATCATAACTTACATAAATGCACTTTTTTCTGTGATTGACTTGTCCTGTGGGTGAACTGTACTGTAGGTATAGCTCCATTACATATACAATTAATTTTATTCTAAATATTTGACTACATTTTTTTTTGTATTCCAAGGAGGCTAAGCATTCTAACAGGACCTGGATCTTGTTCTTTTGTCTTCATACCTTTAATACCTATCACAGAGTAGCGCTTAATAGGCAATGTTGAATAGGGATATTTTCACTATTGCACATTTTTACAAATAAATCTTCTAGGAAACTAGTTATTGTGAAGGCTTAATGGGTTTCCATGTGTCTCTAATGTAGAAAGAAGTTGAGACATTTAGAAAGTGTCGAGGATGGGCTTGGTGTATCACGATCCTCAGAGCAAGCACGTCCTCTGTCCATTTGTCTCTCAGTCCCACCAGCTTTGATTATGATGTAGTAGCCAATTGTTTAAAATGAGATTAGATTATTTTGCCTTTTGCCTGCTCTTAGGTTTATAAAACCTCTATGTCTTCTGTTGTTTTTAATTTATGAATCTTGATTGGGACATAAATCAGCAAAGAATACTGCTGATGGGTAGCAGGTACATATTAGTTTATCTGAATAATATAAATCAAGGAATGTTTGACTTGTGCTGTTCAGATCAGCTAAAAAGGAATATGTTTGTCAACTAAGATGCAAAACAGAGCTGAGAGTTCATTCCCTTGAGTGAGTTTTGGATGTTAAATTTAATTGTTCTTATGCTTGCATATTTCAGGGTCTCACTTGGAAATTTCTCACATATTCTTAAAGACCAGGTTTATTCCAGATTAAATGTGTTTTTCTATTCTACAAGCACCAGCTTTTGAGTGGTTCTTCATCCTACCTTCCAGGAGAGTGTATAAAGCCATTTTTAAGGCAGAGTGACTACATATGTGCATAAATCTTACCCTTAATTGATCTCAATGAAGCATACATTTATTGCTGAAAAAGTGCTTTGATTTTATGGTCCTTTGTCAGTACTGAGAGTTTCTGTAATATGAATCACTTTCTGTGATTTTTCTTGTTAAGTGGGAGGGCAGTGATTTAAGACTAGCTTTTTATTTATTTATTTATTTATTTGCTATTAAAATGTATCAAATTAAGTCGACTGAATGGAGTGGAACAGAAACACATCATCCATGGGAACCTCTGCTTTCTGACAACTTCATTTAACCAAAATGACTGAAAACTGAGAAACAAACAAATAGAACATAGGGAGGCCAAACTCCTTCTTGCAATAAGACTTGTGAATTTTAGTTTCTTTATTTTATTATGTTCTTTATTTTTACTTAGTATAAATTTATTTTCAGGTCTCAAAATCCCAGAGGCTATTAGTAAGCTTGAGAAAAAGAAAAAAAAAAAAAAAACATGGAAAGAGTGCCACAAGACTCTAGACAAAGTTTCAAGAGTTTATACATTTGGTACCAAGACAGAGCACACTATGTGCCCCCAAGACCTTGCTCCTTATCCCCGGGGATTGCTGTCAGTGTGAGTATTGACTTCCCTGAGGATGTTATTAGTCAGTGGAACATTTATCAAGTGTCTGCTAGGTACAGGCACTGTGGTAGGTTGTGGAGAAAATTATTCTCCCCTAAAAGTCATTACAGCCAGCCAGTACCACTGACTAGCAGCCACAGTGAGGTTAAGATTAGTGCTTTGGAAGGTGAAGCAAAGGTATAATGTAAGTCTAGGTCAGGGGCATGTACCCTAACAGGAGAAACTGGGGGTGGCTTCTCAGAGAAAGTATCTTGAGCTGTTGTAAAAAAGGATATTATGGATTTTAATAATATGTCTTAGAAACATACTTAAAATAAATGTCCATTGCCAGTGAGTGAGAATTCTATTACATCTCTGGAAAAAGTGACTAGAGAAGTTGAGTGATATCCTTGTATTTTCAAATTGTCAAAGTTCTCTTTCCCATATGCAATACAATCTCTCTATGGTTTTCCATCTCTATGAGAAAAAAAGGGTTAAGAAATCTTTAAATGAAAGTTAAGAGCACATAACAATGAGGGTCTATTTAGAAGTAGTTCCACATAGAGGTCTGATAACTCCCATTAGTTAGAGAGTGGCAACAGAAACGAAAATTAGCCCTTGCCACCCCACCCCAATTTTATGCCTGAGTTATTTGGCCATCATATCTCACATGCTTTATAAACTTTGGAAAATAAAAGAAAATACATGCCCTATAATATCAGATCAAGGAAGCCAGAGCAACATGGATCTGTTCCTTAGACGGAATTCTTTGGTTTAACAACAAGATGCAACCAGCTTGAGAGTGAGTGTACTTAGATTAAATGCAAAATTAATTGCCACATTCAAAAAACAACTGAGTTTGGAGATGCTGATTTGGTTAAAATGGCTAGATCATTTGGAGTTATTGAGATAACATTTAGTGGGAAAGGAGAAGATTATGTCTTAGATGCTACATATATAGTGGTTGGCAGCTTCTGTAATTAATTATCTAGGACAAGTGGAAAGATTGGCACCTCCCTGAGCCCCAGGGGTATGGAAATTCTCACTGTGGTCACTGCAAACAAGTTAATTTCCCCCATCATGGGCCAGCATAGTCAGAGAGATGACTACTCACAATCCATCTGATTGCTCCTTCAACAATTTTTTTTAAATATCTCTAATGTTCTAGGCACTGTTCTAAGACTTTGAGATAGATCCATGAGCAAAAGTAGAAAAGATGCTTATCTTCATAGTGTTTATATTCTATCAGCAGTAATACAGATGATAAACAAACGATATTATAAATTCATCAAATTAAGAACTTACATTGGAAGTGCTCTGGAAGAAAGAAAAATTCTACTCCAGGTAAAGAGATCCAGAAGGCAACTTTAAGTAAAGAGGACAAAACAGACTTCATCCTCATATCTGACTAAGACACTTTGTCAGTCTAGGCCTAATCAGGGGAGGGAAACCATACAGTGAGTTGAAGACAGAAAGTTAACGTATCATTAACTATAACAGAGGAGAGAGTAACAGGGGACTGGCTAGTAAAACGTAAAGCAAACGGCAAAGAATTCAGGAACAGAAGATAAAAGGAGCAGTGCTGAGGCAGAGAACCCTTTAGCCCATGGAGAGGCCCAGAGGGATCACCTGATGGAGAGGTTCACAGGCAGAAATCCACTCTCTGGATTTCCAAAATCCACCCACAGGTGATGAGGAGAGTTATTCTCAGGGGTTTTCTCCCCTGAGAACTATAACATTGTTTGGGGTCAGCAGTTAGTTAATGGCTGTGATGTTTCAAGAGCTAAATCCAGATGGATGGGAAGCAACATGCAGGAGCTTGGCCAATGAAATGCTACAACCATGAAGCAAAATCCTTTTCTGCTGCAATTACCTCCAGCATCCTCTACTGAGGAAGCTTAACATTAGGCCAACCAGCCCTGGAGAGAATATCTAAGGGCCTTAATCCCTCCTCTCAAGAAGGAAAACCAGATGAACTTGGAACCTAGAGGCATCAATTGATCACTTGCACAAACATAAGGGAGTGAATATCTGGGTGTAAGTTTAGTTCCCAGTGGAGAAAAATTTTCTGTAGAAGCCCAAAGGCAGGAGAGTACATAGCAAGGAAACTGGGTTACAGAAATATTTTGGATAAAAAGGATAACACCAGGAATCAATATTATAGGGAAAATAAGATGTGACCATGTAGGACCTTCATTATATGCCATCTTAAAGGCTTTGGGATTTATTCCAAGGAAGACATTTCAGGAGTTTGAGTTAGAGGGTGGCAAGATATATCTGGAAAGAATCACTGTGGTGGCTATTGAGGACAGATTCCTATAGGCCAGTGGTAGAGTCAGAAAGATGAGTCAGGAGGCTGCGTATGGTGGCTTAGATCAAATGGGAGCAGTGAAATTGCAGATAGTGAGAAATGCTGACTTTTCTGTTGAAGCAGTTATACATATTCCCATTTCTGTTCCTTTCTCATTGGAAATAGATATAGATAGATAGCAATATCTTTAGGATATGTATTTCGTATCTGTAAAAACTATACTGTGAAGAAAGGATGCTGGCACTCTCTAAAGATTAAGACTGATTAAAAGTTTGTCATTGATTAAATTTACATTTATTTGTTGCAAACTAAAAGACTGTACGTAAAGTACCAATGATTTTCAGTAAAAGATCTATAGATATTTAAATTATAAACCTAACAGTCAAAGCTATTTCATAAAACAAACAAATGCAGAAGGTTGTATTTAATTTTCATCTCTCTCAAACACAACTCTAGTTTTGAACTTGTCTGAGATAAAGGCCACCCTCTATGACATCCACATACCACTCCAGCTGCCTGCTAGCCACCCAAGCCATCTTCCCCTAGGTCACCCAGGCTCCATCACAGGATATAGAGCTCTGTGTTTTGGACCTGTGCTGCTCCCTCCTGCTGGGCAAACACACCTGCTTCCTGCCCCCTTGCTATTACCATAACATTGCCTATCCTGAAACACTGCCCTACTTCCCCCTGGCCTTTGCAAAGTCCCTGGCATGGTTCACACTCCTGCCTTAATACCTCACTCATTCATTTCCTGAGTGAAGACCTATCCCCTCCTTCAATGGCCATAGTTTTCTTTTCTATATGCTCCATACCAAAGTGTACCACCACCTTGACATTGTGGCTTTCTGGCTGACCATCTTCTCTTTGAAGCAGTGCATTCTTAAAGGTCTTGCTCTTCTTTGTATCCCTATTATATTTCCTATTTTAAAAAAATTCATACTGAAGTTGACCTTTATTTATTTAGAAGTCACAGAGATCAATATTATATCTAGTAATTACAGATATATCATGTAACAATAGTTAATTCTTACAAAGTCTTTTTCACCATTATAGGCTAATCAAGGTATTTAACTAGTAGTTACTGAATCCACTGTAGTATTGGAGAAATTCTTTCCAATATTCAGTATTACTTGTGACATTTCCAACCCCAACAAGTCCAATAAAAGCCACATTATTTTTCTACATTTTTATTATGAAGAGCAATTATTTTCTCTTGGCTTTGGTAGTTATGTAGACCATCACACCATGGAGGCCAGATTCTTTCTGAACCTTTATCTTATATCACTTCCTGAGTGAAACATGACTGAAATATGCATCTTCTTTTGTTAATATTCAAATTGTCACCAAAAGTAAGTGATGAAAATAAATACCTGTATACAAAGCAATGCATCCCCATATTCAATGGAATGCTCATATGTCTATAGAAATTTGCAAGGGAAGTTGTGTTTCCTGAAACTCTGAAACTATAAGAGATGGGAGCAAAACAGACTAAAGACAGAATTAAATAAAGTGGATTTTATGCCTATAATTTGTAGAAACATTGAGGGGGAAATAAGTATATCTGATTAGAAAGGGAATAAATCAACACTAATGAAAACACAATTTGGTAAGAAAAGGGTTTATATTGTGAAATATTTCTGAAAAACATTTATTTCAAACTTAAGAATTCTCCATCCTTAATAATTTGGGCCAAATTATATGGTTAACTTGAAGTAATAAGCCCCAAGAGGTATTAAATGAGTATTGAAATGAAAATAAAATTTCTTAGAAATTGGCCATTAGAAAAGTTTCTCCACTTCCTAGAAGGGTACTCAAATTCCATCTACTTATAATCATATCTCATTTTGTCTCTGGTATAACATTTTGAGTTGCCTTGTAACTATGTATCTGCGTATTTGTTTTCAACTCTAAACAGTGAATTACTATACTACAGGAATCACATTAATTTAATGTAATATTTGGTGCTCAGTTAAATATTTTAAAAGAATAAGAATTAAGCAAAGCTTGTATAAGTCTATATTGAAAAGACGAAAGTATAGTATATACAGTGAAGTCACTGCTGATATGAGAAGGATTGGTAAAGAACTGGTTTCAGATTTAGATTGTTGTGAAATATTTAAGTGGAGATGGGGAGTAAGCCATTAGATACAGTGCTGTGAAGGACAAGAGACACAGAAATTGTTGTCATTAGAATAAATATGATAAAAGTCATCTCGAGAGAGAATGCACAATTTCAGAGAGTCTACAAACAATCCATGTAGAACTTAGCTTCAGTAAGATTAAGAAGAGAAGCCAAGAGAGGAATCAGACAAAAAGTAGCCTGTAAGTCGGGGGAAGCATGACGTATTTTGGAAGCCATAAGAAAATATTAAGATCATAAGAAGAAATTAAGATATAGTGATTAATGTTTAAAAATTGTTGAAAACAGAGGTAAATCTGTTAGAGGTCACTGGTGATCAGGGCAGAGATAATTTGGGGAGTGAAGGAGGAACAAGTCAAAATGGAGAGGGGCTGATGAGAAAAAGCATTATGAGAACGTGGAGAAAGGGCAATCCTCATTTTTGAGATGATTTCCTATAAAAATAAGCAGAGAATGGAGTAGTAGCTAGAAGGAGGTGAAGGATCAGGTGACTGTAGCGATACATTCTTCTGTGAATTGTGGGTGGAATGGGAGGATGATGGAATGGTGAAGGGATAGATCCAGAAGAGAGCAAAGACTGATGAAGGTGAGAGACAAGATAATCGGTGGAGAACAGTCCCTGACAAGCGAACAGAGGATAAGCAGCAAAATCCACCGTGGCCTCAGAGAGGAGTAGGGATCAAATGTGAATTCTGGTCTTGACTTGGTGATGATGATGTGAGAAAATGTCTTTCTGTTGGTGTACCAGTAATTTATTGCTATGTAAAAAACTACCCCATAACTTTGTAGCTTAATGGTTATTAATTATTTTTCCATTATCCTGAGGTTTAACCAGACTCAGTTGGGCAGTTCTGCTCCATGTGGTATAGTTGATATCTCTTGTGATGTTCCATTCCACTGGGAGCTTGGCTGGAAGATGGCTTTTCACTCTCTGGCATCTCTCTTCATGAGGCTTTGCAGGATGCAGTTGTCTGTCTTCACAGCATAGCAGCTGGTTTCCAAGAACAAGCACTTCTAAGAGGATACTCCTGTTATACAAGTATTTAACACATTGGTTTGCTCCATGCTTGCTGATATTTCATTGATATATAACTTCATATAACCAACACCAGAGCCAGTAAGGAAGAGACTACACAAGGACATGCATACCAGGAGATGACACTCACTGGAGTGTCACTAGAGTAACTGTCTCTCACAGATGGTTTTTATTTTCTTACACAAAACACCATTATCTGCTAAAAGTTAGCTAGGAAAGAAATGCAAAAAGGAAATGTTCTGGGGGCTGAGTGCCTACATGAGCTGTATTCATACCTGTGATAGATAATAACATCAATCTTCCATTATTGTGGCTTTGTGTAATATTCATCAGCCACACTTCATCACACACAGAAAGCAGACAGATCAGTGAGGTTCTTTACAGATGCCTCAATCTATCGGGGAGAAAGAATATGGAGAGCAGAACTGTGAGACTACCTATAGTAACTATTTGTTTTTTTCTTTTGTAGACCCTCCCTTATTCATCTCCTTTAAGGAGAAATAAACTTGAATAAAATTATGTCATTTGCTGGTAAATGGATGGAACTGGAGAACATCATGCTAAGTGAAAAAAGTGACTCAGAGAGTAAAGGAATGAATGTTTTCTTCTTATGTAGAAGATGAAGATGGGGGGAGCAAAGGAGAGAGAGAGAGAAGAGGGAGGAGGAGAAGGAAAAGATAATAAGAAATGGAGATCTCATGAAAATAAAAGGAAACCAAGGGAGTAGGGAAAGTATTGAGAGAGAGAGAGAGAGAGAGAGAGAGGTGTGGTGGGAGGAGAGGGTATTGGGAAGCAATGGGAAACAAAATATAACAAATTATTCTGTCTATGTACAAATATACCTAAATGAATCCTATATATTTACATATAGAAGGCATTAATTAAAATAAAAATAATACTAGAGATTGGTAGAAGACCAGGGTAGGGAGGAGGGGAGGGAAAGAGAAGGTACTAGGGAAGGAGATAGGGCAAATTATATAATATGCATGTACAGATGTGGCATGAGGAATCCACCATTAAGTATAATTACAAATAAAAGTAAAAACAAATCAATAAAATTTTGAACTCAACTTAAAGTGTCAACTCATTGTAATCAATTTAGATGTTCCTTATATGCAAACATATATATATATATATATATATATATATATATATATATATATATATATATATATATATATATATATTAGTCTTGAGTGTTGATGTGAAGATGTGGCAGACACAGTTTTGCTTCATTCATGCAATTTAAAGAAAGCTTGTCCAAAATTCCCCTATATTTTTAAACTTTCCTAGTTTAGCCCCTGTCCAGTTACAAATGGAGAAACAACATAATAAATTTGCTATTGAAACACAGAAATTCAGATAAGGAAGAATTCAACTGATATGGAAGGATTGGAAAGTCTGGAAGAGGGCAAAGAGGTCCTCTGGAAGCAGTAGTGCAGGAAGTAGCTGCTGTCATGTTATGGACTGAAAAGTTTGTGTCTAATATCCCCATGCTGAAGTCTAATCCCCAATGTGACATTAGGAAGCAGTGCTTTGGGGAAGTGATTAAGTCATGAGGGGGAAGCCTTCCTCAGTGGGATTAGTGCCCTTTCATGAAGAATGGGCTCATCCCTCACTCTCTCTCTGCTTTCCATCTTATGAGCACACAAGAAGACAGAAGCCTATGAACTGGAAGGCTGAGGATGCTGGCTCCCTGATCCCAGACCTCCACCCTTCAGTACTCAGAGGAACAGTACTGAAGAAATACTTTGTTGCTAGTATGAAGTACTTAGTATCGTAGTCAGTACTTAGTCTGAAATAACACATCCTTTGCGAGAAAAAGAAAGAATAAAATAATCTACCGGGCAGCACTTAGCTGCCATAAGGTTGGTTTGTAGAGTCCCAAACCCTAGATTTATGGAAGGGTCGGGATGGATGAGTGATGAGATCATAGCACCCAGCCCCATATTTTATAAGCATCACCTTTGTCCTCTGCTTCTTCAGTGGCCTAAGGGAGGGAGAAGAAAGGGGAGTGCAGTCTGGAGGAAGGTGACATTTCATGTCTTGATCCTTTACATGGCCTTAGAGTAGGGGTGAACAAGGGCTTTTCTCTCTTTGTGTTCATAAACATAATTGCAGTTTTAAACTTTTCAATATCAAAGAATGTATTTGCCTTCCATTTCTTGCTTATGATAAGGTGAAAAAATTAATCAACTTTTATCAAGGTTTAAAAAAAGAGATGAAAAAATACTTCCCCCAAATAAAAATTAAACAAAAAACATTTGTACGTTTAATTAAAACTTACAATAATATGGTTTCTTAGTTTCATAACTAATGTTTCTATATGCCAGGTTTTCACTTTTCAGTAGCAGTAATAGCAGTAAGCTAAACAATATATATACCACAGTAGCTCAAGTTTTTCTTTTTTGTTTCCACTGCTGGCCTTAGTATAAACTACCTGCATTGTAGAAAAATTTCCCAATCCAAAACATCCATAGATCTGTCATCAGAAAACATTTATCTTGCTAACAGCAAAAGCACAAATCATGGGAATTCTGAGCAGCTTTTCTGAAACAACCTCAGCTTTCAAAATTCAGTCTCATAGCACCGTAGAGAAACAGCAAGCATTTCCTTCTCAATTTTTATCTTTATTTATTTATTTTTCAGAATCAGAAAATGTCTACATTCACCTAAGATAATATTTATGAAAATAGAATATTCACTTTTAAAATATGCTAATGCTTTTGGAATGATTTTTAGAGGATCATTTGTAGGCTGAAATGATCATATTCTAGCTTTGTTCCAGAAGGATTTATGTTTTGACCAGCTATTTGGAAGGAAGTGTGAGCAGCCAAAATAAATATAGACTCGGGTGGGAGGGAAAGCAAGCATTTTGTTTCTTATATTTTAAAAATATATTTTGTGCACCTGAGTTGAATGTTTATTACCTTTTCCTTCCTTTTTCTCAAATGATGTATAGAAAAAAGTAGGGTCAAATGTGGCTCATCAAGGAACAACCCTCTTTTCCAAAGCATTCCTGGTCTGGGTTTTTCCAAAGCCATCACAACCAGATCCTTTGTTGTCAAAATCTCTTAAGTTAGTAATAATAGGCTTGATTTTTAGCGGTCCCTGGAACCTCCAGACTTAGGCTTCACCCAACTAATTATCAACAGTGCCTGTGTAATCAAAGGATTGTGGCCTGTGTGCTTAATAGATCTAGACCAGATTTTCCTGAGGACACAGAAGAGTGCCCTGTGACAATGCACCAGGGAACCCTGCCTTACAACCTGTCTAAGCCTGACCAGCTCTCCTTCTCTGCTTCTGCCTAAAAATAACAACAGCCAAATTCATTTAGAGCTGATATGAACACAATAGGAGCCCCAGGGTTTCCAGAATCTCCCTGGGAGCTGGTGAAGAATACAGATGAAAGAAATTGCTGAGGATGCCCTCCCTCCCTTCTTTTCCACTCATCCTGGATAGCAGCCACCTAGACATTAACTAAAGTGTGCTTCTTCCTGCCCTGCAAATCCTGATGTCCCCCTAACAGTCCTTACCGTGTTCTATTGTTTCTGTGATAACTTATTATCACAGGAACAAATCATGTAATTTACTTGTTTATTATCTGAATATTACTGGTATGTAACCTCTAATGAGATCAAGGATCATTTCACTGATTGGAACCTTATCAGCTACAATATTCAAATGTTAAATTCGTTCATGGAATATATTTTTTAAATTGTATTGACATTTCTTATTATTTGTTATTTATAACAACTATATTGGAAAGCTACTTTTTTAAAGCGAATATTCTATTTTTATAAATATTAGGTGAATATAGACATTTTCTGATTCAAAAAATAATCCTGTGTAAATATGTTAATAATTACATGAGGTATAGCATTTTGTGAATGTTAAGCATATTACACAGGCCAAACCAGCTCCTACTGAATTTTAGTGGTTGACTATTTTGCCTTTAACTATGTTCAATTACAGACCATCAGTCAGGTTTAGGTCTCCCATAAATGTCTCTCATTTGGAGATCTAAATAGTAGCAACACTTGGTACACGGTTTTCTCATGAGCATGTTTAAAAGATATCACATTTCATTTCTGGGCATTGAATAAGATATCTTCTTTCTTTTTTGCTTCATTCACCCATCCATCTATCTGTCCATCCATGTACCCTTCCATTCATCCATCTATCTGTCCATTCTTCAAGTCTTCCAGATTATTTTGTGCCTGCTAATTACATATCAAGTATTCTTTTAGAAAATGAAGGTGCAGGATGAATGAGATTTTAAAAATCTTCAATTTCATGGAGCTTTTATTTTAGCAGAGATCATAGATGCATAAGCTAAAACATAAATACAATTTTAGACAGAATATTTTGAATAGATGGGAATGAAGAAATAAGGGTGAGAAGCAATATTAAGTAGGTAGTCAGGGAAGGCCTTTCACAAAATTTGAGCTGAGAATAAAATAACCAAACAATATATAACCAAATACATTATTCTAATCAAGGTCACTACCGAAAAAAAAAAAAAAAGCCTTATTAAGCTTCTCCTTTTTATTTTTTTGTTTTCATTATTACTTTTACTTCTTATTTCATCCTTCTTTGTGACCATTTTTTCACTTTCAAGTTGTCAGGTGAATACAAAACAAAGCCTATAGGCAAGGCTGATTGCCAAGATCTACAATTTGCCCAGTTATTTTAAGATTAGTTGGAATCACATTGTTTGAGGGGCTGTTATTTCTCTAACAAAGGCATAATTGAGCAAATAAAGTAGAATAATGCTACCTAATGCAGTATAGTATTCAATTAAAAGATCCAGAGAAAAAGCCTCAGAATTACTACTTTCTGACCTTGACTTTACTATACTGACTGTGTTGCTTTGGATGCTGCTACATATGGGTATAATTTGCTCCCCCAGTGTTGGAGGGTTAGCCCTCATGGTGGCAGTACTGATGTATTGGGACATTAAGAGGTGGGACCTAGAGAGAGGGTTTTAGATGATCCAGGGTGCTGTCCTCAGAAGAGATCATGGGAGAGGGCTCTCTTTGGGTTCCTGTTTCAACCTGTGATCTCTTTCTCACACATGCATTCTTGCCATTGTGATGCCTTCAGTGACAAGGCCTCCCCAGATACCAAACCAATAGGGCTGCTCAAATCTGGATTTCCCACTTCCAGAACTGTGAATTAAGTGAACCTCTTTTCTTCAAAAGTATCCAGTTGTGGGTATTTCATTAGAGTAATGCAAAACTGACTGATACATGTACTGATTGGCTTGATTCCATGGTACAATGCTCCAACCGTGTAGTCCAATTGTGGAGGAAGGGCTGGCTTTGCCAATCAACAGACCCAGTTTTAGCATGTGAGCATCTTTATGGTTGTCATTATTCTGCCTACCACAGCTTCTCTTTAGATTTATGACTATATCTCCCACTAATTTTGGAGACATCACCAGACAGAGCTATTTTTCTAATGAGACTAATTTGAATCCTGGGAATAGGCAAGGAGAACAAAAACATTGCCTTAGTGTGTTCATATCACTTAGCTTCCTACCAAGAACTGGGCACATCTGGGAGCTGAGTACGCTGTGACATGTTCCCAGAATGCCCCAGCCTGCGTGGATTTTTAAGTGGAATTGTAGTCACCCTTGAGGATATTTTATGACAACCTGGAAACATGGTTTTTATTATATTGGGAGGTAGAGACTGTCTTCCCCTCCCTTCTCTGTTTATGCTTTACTATGTCTCTGTCCTTTTGATGAATTCCAAATTGTTCCTGAGAGGAAACTCTGATGATAATTCTAATTTCAGCTGCTCTTGCTTTGGGGACCGATTTAGGTCTTGTCTTTGATATTGTGCTTCTCTAATCATAATCCTGATTTTTTGAAATATGAGTGTCAATGGAGAAAGGCTTGCCAACTCCATTGCTCATTTATCACCGAGAGGATGCTTTTAAGGAAGGTCTTAAATGAAGGCATTGTACAAATGCCAAAAGTTAAAAAAAAAAAAATTAAAAAGTGCTATGTTGGGGGATTAGGAAAAGCTTCCCATTGTCTGACCTCAATTAGAAAAAGCAGAAATATTTCTAAGGATTGCTTCTGAGATGCCTAACGTGGTTTACTGGATATTAGATGGAGTTAACTCTCTCTCCTGAGCTGAAGCTCTCATCCATCTGTGATCCACTAACCTCTTTCCATTGCTTCTTTCCAGAAATTCCTTCTGAATGTAGGTAGGGTCTTCTCAGGTCCCATATTTGGGTGTGAACTTGTGCACACTGGGAGTGAGGAGGAGTGATTAAATGCAAAATAAATGAGAAGAATTGTAAATTTCCTAAAAGCTGCACAAACAGAAGATTTAACTATTTGGGTTGAGATAAAGGAGGGAGGGTTCTCAGAAATTTTTTTCATTATTATTCTTATAAAGAGCTTTCTAAGATATATCTTCTCTAATTATCCTCTCATGAAATTTTAATAGCATTGATATACTGAATATCTATTTATGTGCCACGTGTGTATCTGTGCTTTAAATGTAGAAAGAAGAAGACACTTTGATCCTTCACAAAGAACCAATTTTTATCATGTGGACAAAATATCACCCTCATTGAAAATTCATAATGTAAATTCAAGGGACATGTTTTCTTCCCTCCCCTACTTCATAATATTATAATGACGTATTTGAAAAATGAAACTTCATTATGATATGAGCATTATATACATATGCAAAAAGAGGGCTGGGATATAGCTCAGTGGCAAAGCATCTGCTTTGCATCTCCAAAGCCCTGGGTTCGACCCCCAGTTCCAAAAAAGTAAAAAAAAAAAAAGATGAAAAAAAACATATGCAAAAAAGAATGATAAAGAGCAACTATTTCCCACTCCCCACCCCTGCTGAATCAAGAAAATATTTTCACTATTATTCCAAATACACACACACACATAATGTACACAAAATTATGATTTCACAAATAGTGATAACTTTTCTATGTTGAGGAATATTACAACAACATTATTTTATTTTTATTCTAGAGTACTTCATTATAAGTTATAAATACCTCATAATTTAAATGCACAATGCTCTTTTTGGATATTTATGTTTTTTCCTAACTTATTTTCAAACACACAACACTGTTACAGAGATGTGAACATCTTTTCCTACATGACTGAGTATCTCTCTGGGATCTATGCCTGTAGGACCAATCTTCCAGGCAAAGGCAAGACCCTTTTCAAGAAATTCGATACATGATGCAGAATTGCACACCAGAACATTGCAATTTCTTTCAAAAACCATAATCATAGCAGAATTTGGGTAATTGAGTGGTATCTTTCTTACCAATAAAAATACTGCATTTGCATCTAGATGATTGGGCATATTTTTAGAGGGTATAATTGTTCAATTGGAACAGAAACTCTCCTGAGCAAGCAAGAACTGGAAGGAGATTTGTGATGTATTCAGAATTTTACATGTGTAACTTGGCTCAGCGAAACTATAGGATTTTTTTTTTTTTTTTTCTGGACAATGGGGTAAGGAAAATGCTTTTAGTCCAAGCTGATTTTTTTGGTCCATTCTAATTTCCTTTCATTTTGTTATTTTAAAATTATCTACATATTACCCATCCTTGAATGAATTTGCTATAGAAAGTCAGAGAAGGCAGAGATACAGGTAAAACAGTATCTTCCAGAAATGCTTTGCCATGGCTTCTCATGAATAATCAATTCAAAAATATATATATTTTTTTATTTACTGGTAGATTATGGGCACTGGAAGTTAAAATCATGACTAAAAATAAGCACCCACTTTGATAAACCTTATGTTTATCAGTTGAGGGAGACAATAAGCAAGTAAGCATAAATTAAGAAGAAGACACTTAGTTATGGCAGCCATTAAGATGGATAAGTGAGTGAGTGGTGAGGTGAGGGAAGGACCACTTTAGATAAGGTGGACAGGGAGAACTCTCAGTGATTAGGTGATTCTTGAGATAAATTAAAAAGACGTAGTAGAGGGAGCCATGTAGATATCTCGAGGAAAAAATACACCAGGCAGATAGAAAGTCAAGTGCAAAGACTCTGGGATCAGCACATGCAGGAAGCAGTCCAGTGTGGTTGGAGCAGAGTGAATCTGGAGAGAGGGGTAGAAGATGAAATTGGAAAGAGAAGCAGGCATTATGCTTTGGATCTGGACTGTCCCTCAAAGGCTCATGTGTTGAGGTTTGGTCCCCAGGGAAGCAGTGTTCAGAGGTGGAAGTGATTGGACCATGAGGCCTCTGACCACATCAATGATTCAATCCATCCATAGATTCATAGCTGAATGGACTATTGGGAAGTCATAGAAACAATAGGACTTGGGAATTAAGTCAGAGGGATTGAGTCCTTAGGGAATGTATCTTGTCTCTGGCTCCTTTTTCTACTCCTCCCTCTATCTCTTTGGTTCCCAGCTGCCTCGAGGTGAGCAGCTTTGCTTTTCAATGCCTTTTCTCCATGATGTTCTGCCTTACCTTAGACCAAGAATCAATGGAGCAAGCCAACCATGTACTGAAACCTCTGAAACTGTGAGCCAAAATACATCTCTTCTCCATTAGGCTGATTTCCCCAGGTATTTTGTCCCAGGGATGAAAAGCTGACTAACACAATGTGGGTTAATGTATGGCATTATAAAATGCAGTACCTCATACTTTGAATCATTGCATTCATCCATTCAACATAGATTTTAGAATTCCTGCTATGCCCCAGCACCCTGACTAGACTCCAGATATAGTAGGAAGATGAACACAACCAGACCTGCCACAGAGCAAGGATTCTAGGGGAAGACAGATAAACATGGAGGCAATTAGAGTTTAGTGCTATTAGGTGAAACAGAGAGCTTTAGCTGGAGTAACAATTCACCTTGATAGTTGCAATTCAAAAATCTGTGTATTTTTAATAAAACATTTTTTTTCTTTCAGAGACCTGCAAATATCATTCTGTTTTTGCATGCATGGTGTTATTTTGACATTAAATGTTAAATCATCTGCTCATCCCATGGATTGGGTCCTAGAATTAGAGGCTACATCTTTTCATCTGTTTCCTTCAATTCATGGCAAAGAAAAAGAAATTAATAAAGGATAGACTCCCCATCTTCTGAAAAATTTTATATCTAATGAGAACTTAGTTAAAAGATTAGAAAATTAAGAAAACTCACTGGAAGTCTGGAAGATGGAGTGGGGGCAAGAGGGTGTGGGTGAAGCAATTTAGTTCCAGTGGTGCTTTTCCTATCTGTTTTGTCAGTTATGAGTCTCACTTGCTGGTAAATAGTTAGAAATTATATGTATTTCATTTCCCCTTTAAATGGTAAATTCACCAGGGGAAAGAACAGTTTCTGCTATTGCCTTGTGTGGGCGTCTGACAAATGATACATAAATGAGGAAAAACAATTCTTCCCATCAGACTTTGTTCACAAAAATACATAGAACAATTCTAGAAATCCAGGGCACGTGGCTCCTGCTCACACTAAGGGCATTTACCATATGTGCCCAATGTCTCAATTATCTCCTAACTTCAGGAATTTCTGTTATTGTTTGAAACAACATGCTGGGCTGTGCCTTTGGAAAGCTCTTATTCTCTGCCCTAAGTGCTGTGTACTTAGGGTGATTGTGGAAGAAATTTAGGACAGGGGTTTGATTGCAAGGAATTCATATCTCCAAGGAAACACTAACATTCTTATTGGCTGAGAACAGTTTGTCTTCCCTGTTTGGGTCTTTGTGTTATTTGAAAAGCATCTTAGGGGCAATTTTGCTTGAGAACATTTAGTAGAGGAGATGGAAGAGGCAGCTCTGTTCCCAATTACATTTTGTGCTGGCTGTGTATGGTCTGTACCTGCTGAGCAGCACAGGACACCGCCCTAGAATTATTCCTATTAAGATAAACTTCTTCTCATGCAGGATTTCTCTCCTTGGACATATCCAGGTCCATGTTCTCTTGTAGTTATTTTGTCTGCACCTAATCTGCCTGTATATCTTGAGGACACTTGAATCTTTTCTCTTATTCTAGTTGTGACAAGCATATGCAACTCTTACACTATGACTTTTTTTTTCATACTGGGGATTGAACCCAGGGGCACTGTACCACTGTGCCACATCCCCAGCCCTTTCTATTCTTTATTTTGAGACATAGTCTCTTGCTAACAGTCTGGCTAAAGTGCCAACACTTGCTTTGAACTTGAGATCCTCCTGCCTCAGCCTCCTAAGTCCCTGGGATTACATGTATGTACCAGGAGGCCTGGTTTATGGGTCTTTTTATTTTTCTATATGGATGTCTCCTATGAGACAAGCTCAACTTACTTACCTACTTCATTGCAAAATATATCTGAAATGAATTTAATAAAGGTCATTTAGAAGGAAAGGGCACTGTTAATGTTTATATCTTGTGACTGGTAACTTTGCAAAATCTAGAATTTTTTTCTAAAACATGCACCAACCTAGGAGGGCTCCAGAAGTGAGGGAGACACACAGTCTTTTCATATGAAAGACAAGAAAGATGACCATGCATCTAGAGAGGGTGGAACAACACAAAGAATGAGGGTTCCAGGGAAGATTTTCTTTGAATTTTAGGGAAGAGTGAAAATTAAAGCAAGACTTAAATGGTACATTGGAGAGGAAGCGGAGGAGTGCAGGGCATTCCAGGCATGAGGAGAACTGGCAGGAGAGCCCTCAGCAGGGGAATCATTTCCTGTCTGCCTCACTAAAAGAGAAGCTTCTGGCTTTTTCTCAAGGAGGAAAGTTCTCAGAGACTTGTTTTGAGAAGGAGATCGGAGCCAGGTCTTGGAAGACATACTGTAGCCTAATAATTATGGGAATCATGTGGTCATCTTTCTGTTGCTGTGTCAATACCCAAGGAAATCAACAGAAAGGGAAGAAAGATTTATAATGGCTCATGGTTTCAGAGGTTTCAGTCCAAGATCCCTTGACCCCATCACTTTGGGCCTCTGGCAGCCGAGTATACCAGGGTAGGAATGTGTGATGGAGGAGAAGATCACTCACTTCATGGCAGATGCGAAGCAAAAGAGGGAGAGTGAAGTGAGGTCAGGGACCCAATATCCTTTTCAAGGACAGGCTTCTAATGACCTAATTCTTCCACTAGGCCCCAGCTCTTGAAGGTCCCACCACCTTCCAATAACATCATGGGCTGGAGAAGTATATTCATGATATGATCAGAGTCAATCTAATCTAACTTTATCTATATAGATGTTTACATATAAATGATCACAGAACAGGGCACTTCTGGATATATAGACGGATATAGATACAGGTATATATACACACAAATTCACATTTGAGTTAGAAAACATATATAAGATTAGGCTTAGAGCCATTTTTCTAAATTCATCTTATTAATCAAGATGGCTGTGAATTGAAGTTTAAGTTTTAGGTTGACATTCCAACCTGATAATGAGTTAGAGGTTTAAGATATGATTTAGGAAAGGGAAAAGATTTATAAGCAATCATCTGAGAACAATTATCTGAGAGTAACATAGCTGAGTAAACCATAATGTCCTCTCCTTCTTTATAGCCTATGCTCAGAATTTATGTTGTCCTGATGCCTTTTTACAGAAAGAAAAAGACCCCAAAACCTAAATTTGCAACTAAACCAAACAGTAACCTTTGCAGCTGCTGTAACTATTTGAGTAAGGAAATTCCTCCATGATTCCTTCCAAGGCAAGGACAGCTGAGGTCTCCAGGGATGGGGCCCAATACTCAACCTGTCTACTCAGAAATGGCTGTTTCTGATATATTGCTTTTCTCAGAAATTACTGTGAATTTCAGGACAGCTAAACAACAGGAGCAAGAAAAGAGCAAAGCTGGTCTAATCTATGGGTTTAGAATTCAAGGTTGAATACTTTCCTTTACATAATGATGCCTCCATGTATACTATGTCCTTATTAATCTCTAAAGACCAGAAAAGGCCAGTGTCTGGTACCTGTGGCCAGTGAGAGTCGGCTGTCATCAAACCATTTTCTCAAAATGGCCAGGACCACTTTCCTTATCTGATTGTAGCAAAAAGAAAGGTAACTTAAATCCTACTAAAGAGAAGAGTTACTGAATCATTGGGACTAAATAAAAAAAATGCAAAACAAAATAAAATCCTTTCCCTTTTCAACCCAGATCATCAGGAAAATAAGGTATAAACTATTCAGGGATTATGTGATATACGTAAAATCAAAAATTGAATTACATAAACATAGTAAATATATGTATTCATTCCATAAATATGGTAGAATACTTGGAAATGTTCTTGGGATGAGCTGCCTTTTTTTTTTTTTTTTAGAAAATGTTTTTAATAATCTACTCACAGTTTTCCTAAGTTTGAGAAGGATAGTGCAAATCCCAGATGCCGTTTCACAAAACCTTAAGTCTTTCAATGGCTTAGGAAAACTGAGTTTGAATCCTGGTTGGAATTTTGCATTGCCACACATGTATGTGATTTATATCTGTCATTTTCTGTTTTGTTTTGGCTTCAGTCACATTTCTCAATTACATCTCATCCAAAAAAATATCATGAATGTGGGTGTGTCTTTGTGTGTGTGCATGTGCATTTAGATTTCATTTCAATTTAAGATATAAGAAACCAAGAATACCAACACTGGAATGATAATACTCAGAAAATTCCAATTCCTAATAGTTTTAAAAGAAAATTGCATTTCTCAAAGTAAATTCAGTCCTATTATAAGGCTATACATGGGATATAAACTTAATTCAGAAGGACACTGGAATATTGATCTCATAGTTCATTGAACATAAAACCTATATTTATTTGGGTAATCAGTCATTTTATAACTTCCTAAAGCTGGATGGATTCTTTGATATTGGCTCCATTAATTTTTGTAGTGCTGTGCTAAATAAACGTGAAGTATATATGAAGCATCTGCTTTCGTTATATTGCTTCCAATTCTGTCAGAGAGATTTTTATAACATGAGTGATAATAACTGATAGCAATATTGATTCTACATTTAAGCACTTCCCATGTTCCAGACAGTATGCTAGGAACTTTAGTGTAGTGTCTTAGAATCTTCTCAACAGCCTATGAATAAACATCATTATGTGCATCTAATAGTTGAGTTCAACAAAAGCTTGGCAAGGTTGGTGCTGACTTTTCCCCAGGTTACACAACTGATTCTTAGGTTTAGAATTCAGGCTAATCTGACTCATGAAATACTATTAGTGATACTTGAAAAGGTTGATTAGCAATATGTACCATCATCTACAGAGTCAAATTGTTCTTTGAAGGTTTGGCAACTAAAGTCAGATCTCTGAGATCCACAGCCACAATCTGTACTTAGGCAAGTAATTCAGTCTCTCTATAACTAAATTTTAATTCTCTCAAAATGGAGTTTTTAATAGTACTACTTCACGGGACTGTAGTGAGGATAAAATAATCCTCCCCAAAATAAATTGTCTGGAGCAAGTTACATCCTTGCTAACCAGTAACTATAATAATAATAGCAGTTGTTTTAATTGTTAGCTATTAATATAGCAGCTTTTATTATTATTACCTTCACTATTGGAGCTATAGTTCTTCTCGGGAAGCTGGTAGCACACATAAGCACAACTTCAATGAGTCTGGAAAATATTTCATGGCTTTGGAATTTCACACTGCTTTCTCTATGATCTCAGATACTTACAAAGATCACAAACATTTCTATCTTTATAACACAACTAGGCAAACTTACAAAGGGTAATCCCCAGTGGATTGTGTCTGTGGAACTGCAGGGATTTGGCTTCTACAGGGTTGACTGCCCCAGGGACAGAAGAAATGTTCTAATCGTTAATCGGATTTTTATACCAACTCATTTTTCCTTAACACAATATCCTCCTGGGTGGAATCCAAATTAACCAAGCTTCTATTGGGTGCTTAGCATCATGAGTTTTCCACAGCCACTTTGATGTTATCACATTTTCTTCCTTAGAGACAGGAAATCAAGTTATTTGGTAACTTCCTTTCACTGTAGGTAGAGATGCTGCAAATGATAACTAGTATGAACTTGTGAAGGAAACTAAGTTATGGCTTCAAAATATTTGGTCAAAGAAAAAAAAAGAGTTATAACCTGGAGCTTAATAACTCTTTTGTCCCTAAGTTTTAAAAGTGTGTACTATGTTTCCTGGCTAGAACTTCCAATTATTTCATTAACCACTGGTTGGAGGTGATTCATATACAGAGATAAAACCACCCAGGGAGCTCCTAGCTTGAGAAATATTGGTGATATATATTGGGTATTTATTGAAACTATTTTCTAAATGCATCTAAAATTAACTACTCCTAAGAACTCTAGGGAAATAAACTTTCGTTTATTGAAAGTTTATTGAAATTTGAAAAAGGAAGGAAGGGAGGAGGAAATCGGAAGGGACAGATGAGAAAAAGGATTTGAAAACTCATGTTTGTAGTTTATTGTCCAGTGAACAATGATGTGTAGTATTTATTGATGGATTCACTTATTGGGAGAAAGTCTATGTGTTGTTTGTTGGGACTTTTAAAAGATAAGTTGATTCTGCCTTTGAAAATTTCATGACTTTTAGGAGAGAGAAGTTGTGAGCAAGTACAATGCAGAAATGAGAAAATTTACAATAAGAAATTAGATAAGGCAATATTAGTGTAAAAAGAGAGGGAGGAGGCAGTGACATTTGATTTGGAGCTTAAATGTTGAGAAGGGTTTTCTTTAGGGAAGTTTCTTTGGAGGGTGCAAGTGCAATAATTGATTGGTTTAGCCAACAGTGAATGTTATATGGAGAATGACAATGGAAAAAAAAAGATGGAAATCGTGTTTGGGGGTGATTGGGGTTCTGGCATGCCGTTCTAGAAGTAATAATCCTGCTGGAACTGGCATTGGTTATACTAGATCTTTGTACTACAGAAAGATCCCAGCCCAACATCACTTTCATACATAGGACCAGTGAGAGATGTAAAGGAATTTTAGGGTCACTTGTGCCTCATTGGTGACATGGTTTCTAATGGCCTTGCTATATTAAGTTTGTATCAAGGAATACATTTTCTCTGGGAAATGACTGAACCCCATTCATTATCTGGGACAATGCTGACAAAGCCATTAGACCTTAAGTGCTTTATACCTTGTAGGATTTTGCTTGTGATTTGCCTTTCCCTGTTCCCTCATGTTTCCCTTTGGCCTTTCCTTAGAGTCTAAGGGAGCTGAAAAGGAGCATTTTAATTTTTCTGGCCCTTGCTTTTGGCAGGTAAAATATTCAGCCCATCCTGATTTCTCCCTCTGAATAATGAAGTAGTCCTTCATTGCCCCCTCTCTGCCCATACTTTCATTTCTTTGGTATCTGTTACCGCTCTCCATTGGCCTCATCAACTTTTTTTTGCCACTTCAGTCAAACAATGCCTAAGGTAATGGCAAATTAAAGGTTGCTTATGGCTCTTTAGGGTCATTAGAATTAAAAATCTTGAATGCTGACTGTAAGAATGCCAAAGGTCTCCAATTCACTCAATGATCAACAAATGTTAATCATGAACTTGTGATATTCTAGTTAGTGTAGCCTGCTGAGTCTATAATGATGAAGACAGACAGGGAAACACTCACTGTTCTCAAGGAAACCAAAGACAGATAGGGAAAAGTCATCTAAAAGCTCACATAAACCAACTGAGAAGAAAGCAAGGGAAATAAATACTTCACAGTGACCAGTGTTGACTGGGTGGTCATGGGGTGACACTGCTGTTCAGATCTGAGTGACCCAAAGGAGCAAGCCATACTCAAACAGTTCCCAACTTAGAATGGTTTGCTTTTCTACATTTTGACTTTATCATGGTGTGAAAGCGATACATATTGAATTTTGAGCTATTCCCAGGCTGCTGGTTTGAGGTACAGCACTCTCATGATGCTGGGCAGTGGAAGCAAGCCACAGCTTCCAGCGAGCAGTGTGGTCACAGGGGAAACAAGGACACTCTACAGAGTGTTGTGTTGCTAAGCTAGGATGTTTGGTAGTTTAGGAGTACTGAGGAAAACTCATGATGTTTTAAATTCAAGGTGGCTTATTGGGACAGAATCCCGTCAGAAGTTGAGAAGCATTGTGTGAGAACATGAACATTCCTGGGAACAGGAATAGAAAACTTGGTGGTTTAGAGAAACTGAAATATTAATAGATAACTTTTTGAGGCCCTTCCAAGTGAGGCATTCTGCTAAGGGTTTTAAATGAACATATTCATTTTCTCATTTGATTCTCATTATCAGCCCTATAAATATCTGTTTCTTATAGAAGAACAAATAATGGTTTGAGAGTACACGGTACAAAAGGACTGGAGCCCCCCCCCCCCCCGTCTGATTGCAAGGAGTATTCTATTTTCACTAAACTTTGCCACCTTTCTCCTAACTTATGCTCTGATTTACACCTCTCTTAGGTTTTGGAAGCCAATATCTTAGCATACCCTCCAACTTGGATTATCCCTGCAGAATAGCTTCTCTCCCTGGTGGAAACCTTGCCTCCAATTCTTTATTCCTGCTAGGCTTGAGTGAGTGATGCAGTGGCAGGTAGAATCTGAGAGCCCGTGGTAATGTACTCAAGGTTGTGCCGCATAGAGCCACCATTTCTGTCTCTTACAAGCTGACCTCATCTCCTGGGCTTCCCATGTCTAGAGCAGGAGAGTGATTTGAAAACAAGGTACTGTGCAGTCATGGAACAATCAAAACAGAAACTTAGGCTAAACACTGTGAACAGAGGGTTATGACTCTGTGAGAATGATGGCTGCCTACTTGGAGAGATTTCCACAACAATGGTGTCACTGTGGTATTTGCCCTGGTGCTGAACTGGCCTCAATCTGCAGGCTCAGAAACTCCATCTCATCACATGTCATGGGAATAAGCTTAAAAGAACTGGATGGATGAAACTAGAATTCTGCTTTGCTCATTTCTAATGAGAAACATTATGCATATATTTTGGAAATGAATATTATTAAAAGATTTCTTGGTGAATCTGAACTTATGAAAAGAATGACTCAGAGGAATTATGGATGTACTGGCTTCAGGCTTTTTTAGCATGCTGTGCCCATCTTGATGACAGAGATATAATAGAGGCCCAGATCCCCTGGTGGCTGCTGTGGGGGGCCACCAAGTTCTGCTATGAATCTTCTGGTTTCTCATCCCTTGTGGCATCAAACTTCACTCTGATTTGTTCTTCTTTATATGTGTTAATACCATCTCTCTGATTTCAAGTCAGTCTTTTTGACCAGAAAGTAAGCAATCACTTTTTATCTCTTCTCTGAATCATCCTGTGGTGAGTTTTTCATTCTCAGAAAACAATTTTACTTCCTTAATTTCTATATTCTGGAAGGATGCTTTCTGCATCCTCAGGGTACAATCTGTACTCTAGTTCAATGAAAATGACAATAGCATTTTTCTATGAGATACCCACATACACAGGAAATTAATTTTGGAAACTTTATTTTTTTTTTTAGTTTTCTACTACTATATGATAAGCCAAACCAAAATGCTATGGCTTGAAAGAATGATTTATTATTTCTTATCCTTCTGTGAGTTGATTTGACTTTATGGGCTCTGCCTGTACGACATTGTTGAGGGCTTCTCATTTGGCTACACTCAGCTGGTGGTTAGTTAAGATAGGAAGGTTGGAGAATGATTCATTCCAATGACTCCTCTTTCTCCTCATATACACTCTTCACATGACTAGGCTGGGTTTCTTCCTGACATGTTGGTCTAAGGGGTCTTATATGGGAATTGGCTTTCATGATCGAGGAAGTGAAAGCTGCCAGTCTTCCTAAGTTCAATCCAGAATTGTTACATTCTTTTGTTCAAGGCAAGTCACAAGGCCACACCTGATTCAGGGAAATAGATAGAGAGATTTCAATTATTGATAGGTGGAATGCATCATCAGCAAAACAGGAATTGAAGGTGGCTATATTTGAAGACCATCTATCCTAATTTGCCTTCTAGCTACAATATTTTCAATAGGAAAAATATTCTCAACCTCTTACCCTGAAGATTCATTGTATTATAATATCATCTTGAAATCTAAGATGTCATCATCTAAGTCATACACGTGTACAATACACGTGTACAACGAGACTCATGGGGTGCTACTTCTCAGGCAGGGCTCCTTTGTTACAGGTCCCCATATGCAAAGGCTTTGAATGAAAAGCACAATATATCTGCACTACAGAAACTTAGCATATTCTGCCACATCAGTGGCAAGAAAACTGCAATGCACAGTCTCACTTTAAAGAAATGGAGGTAGGAAGATGGATGGTACATATGAGTTCACTGGCTCATATCTATTCAGAAATCCATTTAGACACATGTGGCCAGTTCTCTCTGTTCTGACAGCAGAAAGTATTTGTTTCTGAAGGTCAGCTCTGCTTCCTGGTTTTGGTTGTCTGTGGTTCTTGATTTTCCCCTCCTGGGTTCTTCAATCTGTTTTCCAAATCATTCTTCCCAAAGAAATGACCTGTATCTGTAGGTGAGTGATTTTTTCAGCTCATTTGTAGTGTTTCTAAATTTGGGGGCCCAATTTTTTTTTATTTAAGTTTTGAACTTCTTCTCTCTGTTTTAGTGAAAGTTGGCAAACCACCTTTATAATTTCAATGAATCATATGATATTCCATTTCATTAGATGAAAAAAACCACAGATTGCTTTGGGACAGGCCCCTCTCTACTTATAATATGGTGATAATGTTTCAGAATGACATTTGTAGGAATCTACTTTTTAAATTTTTTTATTAGTGCATTATAGTTATACATAATAGTGGAGAAATTCTTAAATGCCCAGGGTTCACTATCTTAAATCTTTCAGAGTTCTCAACAAGGGATCTTATAACTATACCCATAATTTGGTTTTTACCACAGGCCATGCGTTAGTGGTAGGGCACTGATTCTGACTTTACCCTGAGGCTGTATTTTTTTATTTTAAAATCTTTTGCTACCCAGAGAAGGCTTCTAGGCAAGTACTTCCATGGAACTGGTCTTTCCCATCCTATCTGCTTGGGAACAAAGAAGTTCCTTCCTTAGAACTCCTCTCTCTCTCATCATGTTTTATCACGTCCTTAAAACAAGTCAACTTTCACTTTTAATATTTTTCCAGAACTTTCCTTAGTTAGGTTCATAATCTCACTAGGTATATTTTGTATTTTCTACATTACCACAAACAACAGTCTTCTCAGTTTTTCCTCATTCTGTAAGCTCTGATAGCAATTTTGTCATTATTATGGTTTAAATATTAGGTCTACCCCAAATGCTCATGTGTGAGACAATGCAAGAAAGTTTAGAGGTGAAATGATTGGGTTATGGAAACCTTAATGTAATCAGTGAATAAATCCCCTTATAGGGATTAACTGGGTGGTAACCAAAGGCAGGTAGGGTATGGCTGGAGGAGGTGGGTCACTGAGGGTGCTGTGAGGAGAGCTCTCTCTCTCTGCTTCTGGTGCAATCTCTCCAGCTGCTTACCTCCACCACATTCCCCCGCCATGATGTTCAGCTCCACCTTGAGCCTGAACCCTGATGAATGGAGCCAGCTATCTATGGACTGAGAGCTCTGAAACTGTAAGCCCCAAAATAAACTTTTCCTGCTGAAAGTTGTTCTCATCAGGTCTTTTGGTCACAGCAATGATAAAGCTGAATAAAACACTCATGAACTTTGTAGCTGCCCAATAGCCTTTTCATTGTCTTCAAATATCTGCTTCACCAAGTCCCAAAGCTGATGTTGAAGTATTAGATTTTTGTTATAGCAGCACCATACTCTGGTACTAGTTTTAGGTATCCATAACTACATAACATCCCAAAATTTAGAGACATAAAAGCAGTGACTGTGTTTTCTTGTAATTGTGTGAGTTGAACACAACAGGACACAGTGGTGATGATCTTGCACCGATGCAAAATGTCTTCTCTCTAATCTGGAAGGACACAAACAGCTGGCCTCAGGGTGACTGGGATAGCTTTACTGGGGTCATATGGGTGAAATTTCACATGTGGCTGGAAATTCATTTTCATTATTAATTCTGCTTTTTGATTCTCTCCTCCATGGCCATCTTGGGCTTCCTCAGAGTTTGGTGAACTCTGAGAAGTTAGGCTTCTTACATGGAGGTTGGCTTCCTTTGGAAGAAGATGGAAGCTGGCAGATTCAAAGGGAGAAGTAAAAGATTGTACCTCAGGTTGAATGGAAACATATGGGCAGAGAAAGAACTGGTGACGCCATTACTGGAGTCAGCGAGTTTTCTGGATTAGGGTTCTCCACGCTTTCCTCTTTGTGACCTATATGAAGTACATGTGACCCAGGGAGTTTCTGTATGTTTACAAATAAATTATGATTTCAAGAAACAAACTTTACCCTTATCACATTGCTATCATTTATGTATGAGGTGTCCCCTAAAAGCTCCCATATGAGATAACGCAGGAATGTTCAACAGTGAAATGAGTGAATTATGAGAGCTATAACCTAATCAGAGGATTATTGCAATTCAAGGCATAATCATTTGAATGGATGAATAGCTGGTAACTGTAGGCAGGTAGGGCATGGCTGAAGGAAGTAGATCACTGAGGAAGTGCCTTTGGGGTTCATTATTTTGTCCCTTGCAAGCAAAGTTCTGTTGCCTACCTGGCTTTCATGAACTGAGCTGCTTTCCTCTGCCGTGCCCTCCTGCCATGACATTTCCTCACCTCAGACACAAAGCAATGGAGTCAGCTGAACATGGGCTGGAACTTCTGAAACCTGGAGCCCAAATAAACTTTTCCTCCTTGGAGCTATTCTTGTCAGATCTTTTGGTCAAGCAAAGAGAAGCTGACTAAGACACATGAAATGAACTCATGTTTTCTAATTTATTATTTAAATATTTATTTTGGTATTTACAGTAGGAACAAGAAAGTGGGGTAATGGTCTAAATGGAGTGGGTTTGGAGTTGTAGGACCTCTGTTCCAGTCCTGGATCTCCTGGCAATTAAAGTGAAGAACTCAAAACAGTGTTTGGGTAGAACCAGACAAAATCAGGGTTGGGACTGGTTCAGCGGTGTAGTTTGAAAGTCGAGTGGAACTGAAGGAACTCTGGCTTAAGTTCAAAGATGTGGTTCTATTCCCTTCTGTGCCTCACTTGAGGGGCATGACACAGGGTAAATTCTATTAGGAACTTTGAAGAACCCAGGTCTTGCACACACTAGGCACACCACTGAGAGACCCTGAAATACACCACTACACTGTGATACACTCCCAGCCCTTTTTGAAAATTTTATTTTATTTTGACATAGAGCCTCACTAAGTTGCCCAAGGCCTCTAACTTTGGTTCTTCTGTGTCAGCCTCCAGAGTAGCTGAGGTTACAGCTATGGGTCACTCACCTGGCATTTAATGGATGTTAAAAAGCAAGTTATAGACTCCAATTTTATTTTACAACTAGTAAGTTAAAATAACAAGTTCAAATAACAATGATTCTGATTCCCTTACTGTCTATGTAACAAAATGAGTGTAAATAAAAATGTTCTTCAAAGTAATTTGCCATTTCATGCCCCTGGAGTGAAGTGGAGAAGCTCAGGTCTTTGAGCTTAAATGGAAGCTCCTTCAGTTCCACTCAATCTTCAGACCACCTTGCTGTTACAGTCCCAAGCCTGAGTTAGTATGGTTCCACCCAAACACTGATTTGAGTTCTCTGATTTTTGCCACCACCAGATCCAGGACCCCAGTGCAGATCCCACAACTCCAAACCTGCTTGTTTTTGCACATTATCACACTTTCTTGTTCCTACTGTAAACAGACCAAGGGAGTTTGCAACTTCCATCCCTTAACAAATATCTTAATTTAAAAACAAACAAACAAACAAAAAAAAAAAAAAAACTGTGGACAGTACTGTAGGGCTTGTGACTGTGAAAATAAAAATATCCCTCAAATCCATGCAATTGTGAGTTGTGAAAAGAGAGTTATTGTGAGCACAGTTCTGCTGAAAGTGGTAAATGTGTCTCTCACCTTCAGAACCATCATTTCCCAGCATCCCAATGTGGACAGTATTTCCTTCCAATAGATTGACATTTCCCAGTTGGTATTACTGACTTAAAATATATCTCTATAGCAAGATATACAAAGTTATGGTCTACTTTTATGGTCTAGGCTGAGAGAAATTATCCTTTTTGCCATATACCAGAACAATGAATTTTAAATTATATATTTAAAATTATACTTTCTGCCAAATACAGAATAATGAATCACATAGGTCCTCCTTCATTGTGTCCATATTTCAAGGGGTATAGTGGACTGAATTGAAGTTATACGATTTTCTTTAGAAATGAAGTTGATTAGGAATTAATATCTGTTTACCCATCATATGTGGAATTTAGGCTGGATAATCTATAAGACTCTGAAACTCTGGGATTCTGTGGCCACAGAGTCTCCTAGGAGGGTGAAAGTCAACCTGCACCGTGTCTCTTTTTCACCTCTTAGGTGAAGAACACCGTCAGATGCCAAAGCATGATTTCACATTACATTTTTTTTAATAAGAAAATTGTATTTCTGAAAGATAGGTTGACAAAGGACATGCTGAATTTCCAAAATTAACTGTGAAAGACAGATCATCTAGGCATGACTGAAAGCCATGCATAACCTTTGTGCTCAGATACATCATTTCAAAAATGTCACTTTATGCTTATTCAATGCTACTCTCATTATTCTATTTTAAGCATTAAAATTTGTGTTCTGGAGCTGAACAGAAATTATTGCTTCTATCTTTGGGCTTATTAGAAATAATTTAGAATTCATTTAAGAGTGATAAAAATCACCTTTCCATTATGGTTGAATTCAGTTAAATGTTGAAATTTGCAATGCAATTTTCATTGTCTTTTATTAGCAGTGTTTTAGTATGTACATATGTAGTTCAAGACTATTTTTAAGTATCTTATGAAAAAACTTCATCTGAAAATGATTTTTTCCTTTACTTTTTAATTGCCTAGAGTGAGCTTGAAGTAGAATAAATTATGGGACAAGGTAGCCAAAAAAAGTCAGACTTTTCCTTATATAGAGAAACTTTCTAAAAAGCATATATGAGAGTTGAAACACATTTTCATTTCTCCACAAATTATTTACCCAATATATACACCATGGTAAAACTAGATGATGCAGGGAAAATGAAGAGAAAAAAATGTAATTGTTTAGAAAAGAAATTAATTTCTGTTTTGACTTTTCAGAGAGAAACAGGATTTAAAGTGGGGATGTGTAGTGAAAAGAAGATTTTGTAAAGGCAAAAAGCTCCCTAATCCATCTTGAAGGGATGGATCAATCATCTGTGATTTACTTGTCATTTTATTCTCTGAACTATCCTGATTCTCTCATGTCAAAATTTGGATTAATACTAAACAGAAGGAGCAGGAAAAGATCTGCTTGAATTACGTGGCTCTTCAAGCAGGGACCGGAAGAGGGAAGGAGTTGCCTCGGTAGTGGAGGGTTCCCTGGGCAAGACTGCTGGGGAATCACCGCAGCTGGTGGAGAGCCAAAGAGCAGAGCACAGTGGAACATGGAGGAAGAATGCCAAAGCAAACGACACCCCAGATGACAAACCTCAAGAAAGTGGGTCAGATTTAAGCACTAGATGCCTTGACACAACTTAGAGACTGGCTGGAGAGTCAGATCAAGAAGAATCAGAATAACAGGTCACATAGTGAAAGGGGGCTCTTGGAGGGTAAGAACATGTCTGTTTGCAGCTAGAATGTACCCTGTGACATTTTTGCAGGAGGCAGGGACAGGGACAAGAGATATTCAAAAGGCTGCCTAGGAGAGTTGTGGTAATTCCTAAAATAACAAAACCAGTCGAAGCATTCCAATACCACACAATGAAATTAAAGCAGGTTCTTATTTTCCTACTGTAAAGGGTCTTAACATAAGGTGCAGTAAGCACACTATTTACTTGGCTCAGGCACTTGCAATAAAATAAGTGGTTAATTTAAACTTCAGGAATGCATTATTTCTTAGTTCTTGAGGCTACAAGTCCAGAATCAAGATGCTAGCATGGTTGATTTCTGGGGTGGGCTATTGCATGTGGACTGAATATCTTCTCTCTGTGTTCCAACATGGCAGCGGTGGGAGATTTTCCTTATAATCACATCATGAGAGCCCCATTCTCATGACCTCATTTGAACCTAATTATCTCCCAAGTCTCCATCTCCAAATGCCTCATATTGAGGGTTAGGGCTTCAACAAATTAATTTTATTTGTTGTTGTTATTGGGAGGAGGAACACAATTTGGTCAATAGCAACTGTCAACTTTGATCATCTCACAGTCACCATAAGAGTCCTAAAGTGTATTTGGTTTTCCTTACAGACAATATCTATAATTGGTTTGACATTGAAATTGACCTGACAGTATAAATTGTTTGCCCAGACTCTTTCTTATTATTTCTACCGTAATTCTGAGTATGCTGTATTGCGGAGGGGGGGGGGGGTGGGAATCTCCAATAATTTCATAGATATGAAAGGTTTACCCCCACACACATTTGTTCTCTGTTTATTTTGGCAAATAAAATGAAGTGTCATTTGCTCACAGTTTGCATACGACCCCCAGCATTGGTCTTACCCACTCCAAGGCCATCTTCTAATCTCTGTGGGAAAGAGAAACTTTGTCTTCAGGCTTGTGCAACTAATGCTGCTTCCATGAATACCACACTACACCCAGATCTACCATTGATGACTTATAACTTAAGAAAGAATAATGAAAATCACATTCTAAATATGATTGCTCCCATACATGGGAGTTATTAATCTTATGGAGAACACACCTTAATTCTTAGACTCAGGTTAACCATCTATTCAGAGCACCTCACTACTCAAACTCCTCTTCTCTAGAAACCCATCCTACCACACACCATTCAACAACTAAATAGTGGCAACTATTTTCTCAGAGTCTGAGTTTCTTAATTTAGAGTGATTTTTTATGGTTAAGGATGACAGGAAACAAGTTTTAAAGAATGGTCTAGGTGTTATTTTTTCCCCCTCTTAATCCTGATCCTTTCAAAATTCTTTCATTGCTAAGCCAATCATCTTCATTGATATATAGTTTTACTCTATTCCATCTCATAACTCCAACTCATAATTTTGTATATAATCTGATGACTTATTTAAATTATGTGAAAATTAATGTACTCCATAGATTTCAAAACTAGTAAATGGATGCTACTAGTTTTGTAGGGAAGATCTTTGGTTGCTTTTCTTCTTCCTAAAAATGAATTAACTGAATAGTTTTCACCTCATTATGTCTCTAGGAACTTACTTTGGACACTAAAGGACTTCATTGCTCTAGCCCCCTTGGAAATGACATCAAAATATTTGCTAGTATAGGCTAAAGGAAAAGTCTAGATACATTAAAAGTTTTTCTCTTCAAAAGTTGTTTGATTGTACTGAGTATCATCATAGCCATGATGAAACAGAATATTTGAAATCATTAAAATCAAGTGAAATAGTCACTGCTAGAATATTTAATGGTTTCCATCTTGTTATAGGCATGAATGATGCATACAGTAGTCACCTAACTAATCCTTAAGCACTTTCTTCTCCTGGGCCACAAGTCATATGCTACTTGAAAAAAAACAAAGGGGAGCTTAATAGTTTCCTGATTTATGCCTTGAGACTCCGCTCTTTAGGATGAAAACAGTGGGGAAGACTAATTATTTCCCTAAGGTTAGCACCTATAAGTTAAACTGTCAACTTCCACTGTGTTCTACCATCTAGTGTAAGCAGCTACATTCTGTCACATTGCATAATGATGATAATCATTATAATCACATATCAACACAATGAGTTAATGAGATAATAACAAGACTCCAGTGCCTTCCCTGCATGCTAAACAATTGATTCCAGTCACAGACATTTGTCAGCTTGTTCCACCTAACTGGATGATGCCAAAAGTGTATGTTCTGTCCAAAGAGGGGGCTTCCAGCAGGCAGTGAGATGCACTAGTACACACATCTGCTATGAATTTTCAGTAGTTATTCTTGAAGATTTTTGCGTCATTCCCTGGGTTCCTCTTTTAAAATTCTCCAGGAAGTTCTGATGTGTCATCCGAACATATCTAATAAAGTTTCTCCAAGACAGCATTTAGGATATCATACAAGATCTTATGAACAAAACCAGACAAATACACCATAATCAACAATACCTGGAGATTTAGAGATTAACTTGTCTAGCCTCATAAGATTTTTACATCAATTTCCCCTAAAGTATCAAATCCATCTTCATAGAAGCTATTTATTTGAACCAAGACAGAGATTAAGTAAGTCTAGCAGGCTAGGAAATGTTTATCCTAAATGAAAGCAAGATGTGATCATGGGAACAGCCATATCAGTCAAAGGGCTCAATGTCTATGGTATTTTTGTGAACATTTGTGCTTATACACACTAGATTTTAAAAATTCTATTTCTTTCTCAATCCTTGCAGTTTTTATGAGGTTTGTGATTGCTGTCATGCAACAAGCTTCATCTGAAGTTTCTATTTAGAAATTCCAACTCAGGTGAATACTCCTGACGTTAATGTATTTATTGGCATTGGAGTATTAATTAGTCTGAAGATGATAATTCTTATTCTGTTTGTTAGTCATTTTTATAGCTCTGACCAAATACCTGATGTGAACAACTGAGAGGAGGAAAAGTTTATTTTGAGCTCAAGGTTTCAGAGGTTCGGTCCCTGGTTGGCTAACTTCATTGCTCTGGGCTCAAGATGAGGCAGAACCTTGTGATGGAAGAAAGTTATGCAGCTAATGGCAGCCAGGAAGCAAAGGAAGAACATGGGGAACCAGGGGCAAAATATATAATCTCTAAGGCATATACAGTGCCCCGTTTCTTCCAGCCACACCTCACATGCCTAGAGTGACCACCTTTCAATCAATGAATCATTAATCCTTCAAGTAGACTAACACACAATTGGTTTCAGCTCTCCCAATTTAATCATTTCACTTCCTGCCTTAACACAGGAGCTCTGGGGAGAGACCTGACATCTAAACCATAATGTTCTGCCATCATCTCTTTCTAAATATGGGAAACATTTGATTCTAAGGTTGATTTTTAGTCTAAGCCTCAAGCTAGAAATGAAGTTGGCTCTTCCTCCCATCAAATTTATAGCAATAAATAACAATAGGAGTCATTTTGGAAAGCTTTCCTATTGTATTCATCTACTTTACTATTTTTGTTGTTGTTGTTCTTTTAGTGTCTGCCAAACCAAGACCCCACAGTGATGAATATTCAAAGAAGATTCCCCCTCCGAAACCTAAACGGAACCCAAACACTCAGCTTAGCACGTCCTTCGATGAAACGTACATCAAAAAGCACGGGCCCAGGAGGACATCGCTGCCTCGGGACTCCTCCCTGTCCCAGGTCAGCACCCCGGCAGGAGACCCTGAGGAGGAGGAGCCCGTGTACATCGAGATGGTGGGGAACATTCTCAGAGACTTCAGGAGAGAGGACGACGACCAGAGCGAGGCCGTCTACGAGGAAATGAAATACCCCATTTTCGACGACTTAGGCCAAGATTCCAAAGGCGACTTTGACCATCACAGTTGTTCTTCGCAGTGTGCTACTCCCACGGTGCCTGACTTGGACTTCGCCAAGTCCTCAGTGCCATGTACTCCTAAGGGTTTGCTTTGTGACATCCCCCCGCCCTTTCCTAACTTGCTGTCTCACAGACCCCCTCTGCTGGTGTTCCCGCCAGCCCCTGTGCACTGCTCCCCCAATTCCGACGAGTCTCCACTAACCCCGCTGGAAGTCACCAAGCTTCCCGTGTTGGAAAATGTGTCTTACATGAAACAGTCCGCGGGAGCCTCTCCATCCTCCCTGCCATCTCACACCTCCGGCCACTCGAAACTGGAGAAGGACCAGCCAGGAGCCCTGGGACCTGCCTCTGCCACGTCTGTGCTCTCCTCGTCCCCGCCGCCTCCTTCCACTTTGTACCGAACGCAGTCTCCCCATGGCTACCCTAAAAGTCACTCCACCTCACCCTCGCCTGTCAGCATGGGCAGGTCCCTGACCCCGCTGAGCCTCAAGAGGCCTCCCCCCTACGACGCCGTGCATTCAGGAAGCCTCTCCAGGAGCTCTCCCTCAGTGCCTCATTCCACCCCCAGACCCGTGTCGCAAGATGGGGCCAAGATGGTCAACGCTGCGGTGAACACCTACGGGGCGGCTCAGAGTGGCTCTAGGTCCAGAACACCCACGAGTCCTTTGGAAGAACTCACCAGCCTCTTTACCTCAGGACGCAGCCTGCTGAGGAAGTCGTCCAGTGGCCGACGTTCCAAGGAGCCAGCAGAAAGTAAGTGTGCAAAGTCCACGTGAGCCAGAAAGTCTGGTGCATGACCCAGAAACACAGCAGGCCCCTAGCATGCAAGTAAAGCGCCCAGAGCAGGCTGTTTGGTCCTTTTAGTTCAAATGTCAAAATGCAAAATGCACTATTTTGCTTTTGGCATTCTAAACAAAATGGGGTATTCTGAATATGGATGGAAAGAATGAAAAATGGCAATTTGCACAATATAATATCCTATGTAAAGTGAAGAGGGATTTTTTTTTTTTTCAAAGAAAAGAAAGTGTAAAATCTAAATTCTAACAGTGGGTCTCAAAAGTTTAACAGAGAAAGCAAAGACTACTATGGATTCTTTTTGGTGGGAGGGAGTTTTAGTATTTTGTTTTGTTTTGTTATACATGACAATAGGATTCACTCTGACATAATTATAAAAGCTTAGAATACAATTGGTTCTAATTGTGGAATTTCTAGATAAAAATCTTGATTTTATAGGAAAAATTAATCACATATTGAATTATTAAATTTTACAACTTACCCTTTATTTAATATTTAAGTCTGTATAAAAAAAAAAAAAACCTTGTGGAAAAGAAAGCAATTTGGATAGAATTTAGAACTTTTTTTTAACATAGGAAGATCATCTCTGCATACTATGTGTTGTTTTATTCTTTGAGTCACTGTAAACCAGAACATACTCATTGCTTTCCTTTTAAAAGCCATATTAATTCACATCTTATATTTTATGGTACTCTTCCTGGATCTATTGATAGATGCAGAAAAATCACTATAAATGCTACTTTGACCACTTACTTTAAATACCAGAAAACTTCTCTATCTAAATGAATAACCCTTTTATAAGCCCTAAATAAATTACAAGTACACAGTAAATTCAAAATAGATCCAGGTCCATTTTCTCCATGTCTAATTTCTTAAGTTACACTAACTTCTTAAAAATGTCTTACACAACTCAAGGGATAATTAATTATTTACACCTCAAATGATCCTACCTCATGATATTTTTTATCTATTAATACAGTCATACTGAGGACTTTCCTTAAAGGAAAAGAGATCTTTAATAGTTTTTGATGATAATGGTGATGACAGCATTCTCAGTTAATATTGATTTGTAGTTATAAGCCACTTTTTCTGTCTTTTATTCACTTTTTTCTTTTACCTTGAGAGATTTATGAAAGCATTAGCTACTTAAATAATTATCCCCCAAACATTGTACTTGTCTAAAGGCAGCACTTTCTAATGCTCTAGGCATGCCTGGATTTACCTTTATATAGACATACAAAAAGTTGTTTCAAATTATTTTAAGACTTGAATTTAAAGCTAGGAGCAATCTCTTTCTAGAGCAATAGTGAAGACAGTTTTGCCCTGAAAACAGGGATATTTGGCTATGACTAGGAACATTGTTGGGTTGTCAAAATAGGAGTGCTAATGGCATCTAATAAAGCCGGTTATCCATGAAATAGTACACATACACACAAAAATAAATTAATAAATAGGCAAACAGATAGATAAATAAATAAATAAATAAATAAATAAAAGATTATCTGATCCACAATAAAGACAGTATAAACGTTGGGAAACCTGGTCTAGAAAATTTATTAAAATTTAAAGTTTCCTTAACTTGATTGGTTTGGTTTTCATATAGATCAAGTATGTATTTTAGAATAAAAGGCAACAGGTGAAGAAAAATGTTTTGTTTTAAAATACATAATTGTTAGTGTGAAATTAATGGAATTTTTATCTTAGAATTGTTGGAACTATTTAATTTCACCCTACCTATCAGCTTCTTTGAAGAATTCTAAGCATCTCCAGCTGGCAGTTATGCCAATTAGCTAGAAAAAGTATATGTAAAAGAATTGATTAACTAATGAAGTTATTTCTAGAAAAATCCATCTGTTAGAATCAGTCTATGGGCTGTATGTCACAAAATCCTCTATTCAGAGCTCCATGTGCTTCTAAAACAAAGGTTGTACATGGAAACATGATCCAGATTCTTTACAGCTTTTTGGGAGCTCAGGATTGGAAACCTTCCCGTGGACTATTAACCACGTATCAACCCTTTAGAGAAGTGGCTTGCCCTGAGTTACATTAGCATTGGTATATTAATTTATGTAAGTGAGAGGGAGGAAAAACACAGATAGTACATATGAATAATCCAAGCATTACTTTCTTTTGACTTCAGAGGAAAATAGATGCCATCAGATACTAACAAAATCATAGGCAAGCTCAGAAACATTCTCAAATGTAAAAGATTGGACTAAAACCTCAGATAACTGAGCATTAACTCCTAATTGCTCTCATAGTATACTCAGTGATACAACTCTTTCCTGTTTTTCTTGCCTGATAGGATACCTGTTGATACCTTAGGGTCAGAATAAGTGACAAGAAATAGTATTTTATTCATAATTCTTGAGTTTCATTTTTTTTAACGTTTCAGAATTTTTTGTTTACATTTCATGGATAAAAGTGAACAGGGTATGTCCCCTGTTCATTCAGTCTACCTTTGCTTTTTGGAAAAGTCAATTTTGATAACTTCCTGGCATTCTGCCTGAAACAAATATAATCTTTGTTTTAGCTGAAATAATCAATCTCAAAATTTATACCTTCTATTATTATTTTTAATAATCTATAAAAGGCACACCTAATGTGATATTTTTATATTTAAAAGGTCACGATTATTACTGGGCATTATGAAAGAGAATAAGACAAAAATGGTAAATTATGAATAAATTCCATTTTGCTTCACAATTTTCTAAATATGATCTTCATATTAATTGTTATGGAAATCAGCTTTTCCCTGGTTGTTGCAATATTATAATGTTAATTAAATCAGGACATTTGATAATCTTTATAATAATTTTTCTTTTATTTGGTTATCAATGTATTTTTAAATTTGTGCAGAGAGATGGATTATGTGACACATACAAGTAGTGATACAACTCATATGTTGCTACTGTAGATATTTGTGTCCTCCTAAGAAGTAGGCCAGGTACAAATATGTTTTTTGAAAACCTAAGTGACAATATTTTTTGACCCATTTTGTTTACCCTCCTTATACATCTTTTTATTTTATGTATCCTTTATGATTTGATTTGAATCTTTGAACATGTAAGTCATGAATGGGACACTTTATTTTAATAAATCATGTGCCATGAAAAATAAATATGCAGGACCAAATGGAAAAAAAAAAAGAGGAAACCTTCTCTTTTTTTTCTCATCTTAGTACATTTTTTGCTACTATAATAGAATACCTGAGACTGATCCATAAAATCAGAGAGTTATTTGGTTCATGGTTTTGGAGGCTGGAAGGTCCAAGAGTATGGCCAGCACCCAGAAGGACCTTTGTGCTGCCTCTTCCCGTGGTTGAAGGTGGAAGGACAAGGGAGGGTGAAAGCAAGAGAGCAACACAGAGCCAAACTCACTTTTATACAAATCTGCTCTCAGGATAACTAACCCACACCTGTGAAAATGGCTAAGTCCACTCATTAAGCAGAGCCTCCTCCCTAATCACCTCTTACTGGGTGCTGCTTCCCTACACTGGTACGGCAAAGATATCCTTTAAAATACACATTTAATATACATTTAATATGACATACTGTATAATATCTGTTTTTATACAGGATGCATTGTCCCATTTTTTAGAAAATGAAGAGTCTCTTACTATGCTGTAGTTCTCTTGATAATTCAGGTTCATTGTTCTGATAGTTGTGTGCCTACTATGTGCTAATGCAAAGTGTGTAGCAAGGTGTCTCAGACACCCTCCTTGGAGGCTGTCATTGTTCAAGTCATTGGTAAGGAGGAGATTCAGTGTTAAACAGCCCCAGGGCTTCTTGAGGTATTAGAGCCCAGTAGCCTATTTCTGCCATTTAAATTAAATTCTTATGTCTGTTTCTTATGGTTTCCCCACCTCCTTTCTTGCTGGTGGTGTTATTGATGCATCTAGACTTGCTCCCCTTTTTACCCTTTTCTTCATTGTAATATCACCCAATTCATCACCAGGGGACCAAGAAACCAGGTACTCAGACTTGTCCTAGGAGTCTCTCAACTAGTTAAGTATGTGGACTCCAGTGTAGAGACTGTGTGAGCTTTACTTTTAAAGCCTACTTTAACCCACTATTGAGTCGCAAGTGAACTTCCTGGATTCACACTGAGAGATTAGAAATATCAGCTTCCCCCAAAGTAAGCTGCTCTGGGAAACATGTAAAGATTTTTGGTTTATTTTAGGGACATCTACAACATTTTGCTTAGTCTACTTAATACTTATGTTCATTGGAATTTAGTAAAATAGTTAAGGACTTTCCTTACCTCCTTTCCTTTCCTGTGAAAGCAGGTGTTCCCATAGAGTGGGCAGGACAAAGTCAGGTGTCGAAAAGCCCAAGGGAAGAGTGGAGACTGTACATGACAATTTTAGAACTGTCAGGGGCAAAGGACAACAGGTGAACCTTCATCCTGTGACAGCCCACCAATAAGCATGTTTGCTTGGAGCAGGACTTGTGGACGCATGGTGACTTGGAGCCACCTGACCAGAGCTGGGGGATAGAGCTGGGACCACTGGAACTCTGAGTTTCTTCAAAGATGGTAGGAGTTATATTATTATATAACTCCCTTTATATCTATATTCAGAAAAACGCCTGATGAGATCTCCAAGGATACCTTGAAGGGAATTCCAGAAGGCCTGGTAGGACTAAGTCCTGTTAGTTTTGTTAAACATTTTAGGTAAAGATGCTACCCTTTCAGGAACCCTCTCTTGCTGTTTCCTGGTTGCCTCCCAGGCTTTAGACTTTTAGGCCACACTGTGGCCTCAAACTGTTTCCTGCCTTAGCAAGGCACTTTCTAGCAACACAGACTGGAAATCAAGCCACAAACTGGGTTTTGATGTTGCTTTTAGGCCTGGACCTTGGGGACATTTTCAGATTACAGAGAAATTCCTCACATAGTTTAAATCATGATAGACAAATGACATAGAAAATGTGGGTGATTGACCCAAAGACCTCTTGTATCACATTCACCCAGATATTGTTAACAATATTGGTTCCTGGGTCTTATCAGAGATAGTTCAGTGAGGAGCTTAGTGGATGGAGCCTGGGATGTTCACTATTTAACTAACTCTGGTGACATGGACACCTTCTTTTAAACACTACTTTAATGACATCACTAAATATTTATGTGCATGCATTTTGTCCTCCTAACAACACTCGGAGGCAAAGATATCCTTTAAAATACACATTTAATATGACAGTATGTCATATTAAATGTGTATTTTAAAGATTAGAGAAACTGAGGAACAACTTGTCCAGAGTCATACAGGCAGTAGATCTGGGATTTGAACCAGATTATTTAATTTCAGTTTCTTGTCTTATTGATACTTGATCTATACTTGATCAATCTTTGAATTTCTTTTCCTGTCTTATTGTCATTAAATCCACCATCTGTCATTGAAACTTGAAGGGCTCATGATGTTACCACTTCCAAGGGTGTCTGCTTAATAAGAAGAAACCAAATCTGTGTAAATGACTTGATCTAATTAGTAACTGACATCAAAATAGGAAGGAGGTAGTAACTCTTTGCAGCATCCACCAAAACTCACTTTGGAATATGTCAGTCACTTCAATCACATCTGGACCCCACGCTTCGGAGCTGTGCCTGAAGGCATGTGGTCTCTCCAGTGGGCCTCAAAAATCACCTAAATGATGTGGGTGAAGAGATGTGAGTGAGTGCAGATCTCAATGCCTTAAGTACAACATAAGAATATTTGTGCAGGTACCTTTGCTCTGTCAGATTTTCAATACTGACCTCCCACTACGAAAGTCCATCCTAGAAATGTAGGGCTTTTGTCTTGACTGCTTGTATTTCAGTCACAGCTACACGATAGAGAGCCCATGGTCACCCCAGAGGAAAAATGAATCCATCAATCAAAAACACCATCCAGTGCTCAAAGGCAGTGAGAGCCCTTGTAAGACCCATCTAGAAATGGACTCAGGTAAAACAAACACGAGAACTTCAAAAAGGCTCTTTGTAAATGCTTTCCAGCACCATTTCATTTCCCCTTAGACCTTTGTAGTTGATGGAAGCAGACCCTAATTTTATTTTATTTTTTTAAATATAGCTCCCCAAGAATAAACTGGCCAATTTGATTAGTCTTTTTTTTTTTTTCTTTAAAAGCTAAAGAAATTTCTGTTTGGGATAATGAGGTTAAATTGAGTATAAGTAAAATTCCTTGATTTTGAAAATGCTTGTGACTCCTTGGTTAATTGGGACCATGACATTGTCTGTTTTTCTCATTCAGTTTCTCCTAGAATTGCAATATAGAATCACTGAAGAAGACATAATTTCATAAATAATTGCTCACCTTTCTGGGGGGTAGACTGCAGCTGTCTTTGATTGATGCAGGGAGACGTGTTTATCCCCTGTGTTTATGTTCTCTGGCTGCTGAATCTTTAAGTGCAGTTTCTTGTCAGCAATTTAATCAGCAATTCTCTCCATTAAGAAGAACCTTCCCTGCTTTAGATTTTTAAAATGCAGGAACATTTTCAATTCAGAAATAAATCTACCTCAGTCTTTTAAAAAAAAAAAACGAGATTCCCTCAGTTATATTTAATTTTACACACACAAAAATACACTAAAACTGATTTCTTTTCCTCCTGTACAATTAGCAGAAAAAAGAAACTTAATTTCTGACTTTGATTTGTTATCATGAACTCTCAACACTTTGACATCTACAATTAACTAAATATTGGGTCTAGGTGAGGGGTTTCCTACCACACCATATTATGGATGTCCTACATTCTAACTCCATGTGACCTAGAAGTCTAAAAGAGGTGGTTTCCAACTAGGCTTAGCCCTGAATAGGCTTTGAGACCGTGGATGAGTCAGTTCACAGTGCCTCAGTTTTCTCACATTTCAAATGAAATATCAGGTAATAAAACCCTGAATCTCATCTTCTACCCTTTGTGGTTCTTCTGTGGATTAATGGTTGATCTGTAAATCCTCAGACAAGCTTCCTGTCTCCTTGGATTTCTATCTGATGTTTTCTTTCTTGTTGAAAGGACTTCCCCAAATTTCATAAAACAATAACAGTCTAATTTTAAATTCCAGCTCAGAGTCTACCAACTCCACTGAGTTTTCCATATGCTGTTTTCTTTGTATGCTTTCTTCGTACTTCTACAGTGATATGAAACTTATTCTGACATGTTGTAAAACTAGTTTTATTTTATTTGTCCTTAAGACAAAGAACCTGGGAGGACAGTCCCACATCTTTTCATCATGTTTCTTCTTGTAACAAGTGGTCCAATGCAGTCTTACTCAAAGTATGATAAATATTTATTGAACTAGCTGAATTAATAGATATAGTGACTAGAGAAGGCTATTGAACTTGAGAAGAAGAAAGCCATATGAGAAATGTTTAACCAACCATTAAATGAAAAAATGATCAGCTTCTATGAATTAGAAAAAAAAATCACATTGAAATCAATACAGTCATTCAGCAAAAATGGAGCTATGCAGAATGCTGAATTCATTGCTTTTGACCTTAAGTGGCACACTTAAAAGAATGACCATGCTATTCCTGGCAGATTTATTGGGGAAAAAGATATAAAGAATATTACCATCAAACATTTAAATGTGCACCATTTTGAAGAAGTCAGCCATCATCAGTTTCTACACAAATGAATGAGCTGTGAAAATTGATCCCTTTTTGACATTTGGAGATAAAAAAGATGCATTTTTTTTTAAAGAAAGTAAGAGACAAACAATGTAAAGAAGGAATTCTAATCTGATAACATTTTGTATTATTGAACTCAAATAACTAAGAGAAAAAAAAAACACATTCAAATGAATCATTTAACCTATTTGAAGGAAAGGTACTACATAAATATGGGGAGCTCTTATGATACCACTGGTGGTCTTGAATGTATGTTGCCCAGGTAAACATGAGCTTTGGAAATAAAATATTTAAAAGCTTGTCCAAATTAAAAACAAAAACAAAAACAAAAAAAAAAACAAACACAAAACCTGTTTTTCAGAATTTGATAAAGTAATGGCAATCCCAAATTTAATAAGTGTCTATAGTGGGACATGATGTTTATTGGTTGAAGCAAACTCATTATTGTTGCTTGTTGATGGAAGTGAAGTTAATTAAATGTTTCACTCCTAGTACAGTAACCAGTCAACTGGAGAATCTGGGCTATTGCTTCTTCCAAATGAAAGGAATAAAAATACTGAAGACAATCTAAGAGAGGAGGAAGGAGAGTTAGTAACATGAATTTTAAAGCAGCCAATACTTTTTAAGCCAAATGTAGCCAGAACAGTTTAATATAAGGGAAAATTCCAAATCCAGAAATTTGTAATATTCTTTTGACTATAGATGGAAGACAAAAAACTTTCCCCCAGATTTTCTGCTGGACAAGTTTTGGTTACATTCAAAATAACGTTTTCCTATTTTTTGCCTATGTACCCTTGTTATGGATGAAAATTATATAGTTAACATAAAAATGAAATAAAATAGCTAGAAACAGTCAGAAAGATTAGGGTGTCAGTACGTTAGCCAACACTGGATTGGTTCACAATACCATGGGTAGGTATGTCCACCGTGTCCTTTTTTTTCCATAAGACAAATGAGAAATCCTAAGAACTAGATTTAGAAAGGATTCTGTTGTTAGTATCCCGCAACAGAATGATTAGAGCTGAAGTTAAACATTGCTCCATTTAAATTATTACCTTCTGGATATCAAAATTGACTCTATACCCACATACTAGTTTTGTTCTTCTGGCTGATAACTTAAAAATTAGCCACTGGCCAATGAATAATGATAAGGGAGAAGCATCAAAATAATGAAAGCTTCTTGTCCATGTCAAAAAGGTCTAAGAGAAATTTCAGACTAATCAGTTAGGACAGATTGCATCACAGTAGTTCTTCTTCAGTTTTTTGTTTTTTGTTTTTTTTTTTTACAATCTCACTTGAAACTTAAGGATTTCCTTTTGGCTTCTGAACCAAGATATGTGTATGGTGGCTATTTAATATTGACTATAATAAATTCTCCTTTGAAGTTTTAGAGGAAAATATAGAAGCTGGCAGATAAGCAATACAAACAAGTTCTTTGCCAGAACATAACATGAATGGCCGCTAGTCTAATTCCTAGTTGAATCCTCATGCCCTTCTAAAACCTCATGAGCATGTCTTTACTGTCCACATTACTCTAAGCATTCTTCTAAACTTCCACCAGAATCACCAGTTAAGCTCTGCCTAGAACATTTTAAGGTTCTAAAGGTTGCATCTCCAAATTTTTCCAAACTTTTCTCGCAAACCAGTTTCAAAGGCTTGTGAACCACATTGATCACAGCAAATGATCACACTCTGGTAGCAACTTCTTTGTTAGTTAGGTTTTTGTTGCTGTGACCATCTTAGAGATGAAAGAATAATTTAGAGGAGAAGAGGGTTATTTTAAGTTCATGTTTTCAGAGGTTCGATCCATGGTTGGCTGATTTCATTGCTTTGGGCCTGATATAAAGCAGTACATCAGGGCAGGAGGGCATAGTGAAGGAAAGCTGTTCTCATCATAGTAGCTAGGAAGCAGAGATAGACTGTGAGAATACAGGGACAAAATATATAATCCCTACGACATGCCCCCAGTAACCTACTCCTTCCATCCACACCCTACCTGCTTACAGTTACCACCTAATAAGTAATTCTGATTCTTAAACCATCATATGTATCTATTTGCTGATTAGGTTACAGCTCTCATAACTTAATTATTTTACCTCTGAACATCCCTGTATTGACACAGGGGCTTTGGGGTGACACATCATCTACAAAGCATAACAAACTTTAATTATTACACAAATCTAAAGGGTGACTATTGGATGCTAAGAGGAAAGAATCAATATTTTACTAAAACATAGACTAAGGTTGAAAATGAATTAAATATACAAGGATTCCCTGTTGTTTGTACAGTTTTCTCTTCAGTTAGGCTTGGGTAAAGGATCTGACATCTTAAGTGAATCATCCTGGTATTTGGATGCCAGGAGCAAAAAGAACTGAAGAGGATGTAAGTCATTCTCCGTTCCCACAGGAGGTAAGTTGTTTACAGGTTGCTAAATGAAATCTCAGCCTTGAAAGCTGGAGGAGAACTAGCACACTGAATGGTGCCCAGTACCCTTCCCCCATAAAGAACAACTCAGAGCACAAAGTGGCCCCTTTTATTACATATACAGCTTTTCAACAGGAGGATGTGTTTATGAAAGATGATTTACCAGCAAGAGAAACAATTCATCATAACTCAATTGATGTGTTTCTCAAAGATAATTAATATTTTTGAAACTTTCTGTTTACAAATCATTTACCTTATGAAATGAAAAACAAAATATTACCCAAATAATTAGGTAGAAACTGTGAAGACTCAATTCATATAAAAAATACTTACTATGTAGATGGAAGATTTTAAAGTAGTTTGTGAAGTGTTGTTTTTAAGCACATTAAAATAAGGTCTTATTTTCTTTTAAAACAATTAACTAAAACTTTTTAAAAATGAAGTCATTATTTGAAAAATAAAACATTATAAAAAAGCAAATGCTGCAATTTTATTTTAAATTACGTGTGGAATCTCAGATACACAGAAGGAACCCTAACCTACTAACTACAGGTTAACTGGCTCGTAGAAGGAATGCAGGAGATGTGGCCGTCCGGAGCATTATTCATAAGGAAGAGGCTGCAGACACAGAAGGAGCTGTGGAAAAGCTCATTGTCAATTTTCCCTTTTTTGTATTACTTCCATGGCTTTCCTGGTAAAGTCTTTATCCAGATGCTAATTAAGCAGAGGTTTACTTTGCACATCAATTTTTAATATTCATTCCTCACAGTTAAATGAAACCTGCAGCATGAGGCTTCTCCAGTTAAAAGCAGCCCTGACCTACTTCCTTGTGAAATCAATGGAGGGCTTCAAAACACTCTGGAGTAGCTGACATTTAGGGAAGCCAGCTCATAATCTGTGTTGGTGTAAAATGTGTTTCTCTGGGTTTCAGTATTCTTCCCGTTCTCCCTGTCTGTCTCCCTCCCTCCTTTACTTTCTTTTTTTATCTTGTTTACTTCTCTTCCTCCTCCCCCTTTCTCTGCTTCTGTCTGCCCTGCCCCCTATTTCCCTTTCTCTTCTTTCTCTTTCATTCCTTTCTTCTTAAAACCTAAAAATGGGGAAGTCTGTGGAAGCTGTTGAGCCAGATAAGTGAGGCCATACTAGAGTTATGTACCCCTGGGGGATTGTGGATGGATGTGTCAGCTACATATTTAATGACTTCAAACTAACAGGAACTCCTAGGTCTGAGATTAAAGAAGGAGAAGAAAGGCCTAAGAGGCACCCATTTACATTCAAATATATTCTACAAAAAAAAAAAAAAAAAAAAAAAAAAGAAAGCAAAATTGAATCCACCAGAATATGGTCTTCAGATATTATATTCTAAAACCTTTAAAAGTAAGAGCATATGGTATAAGGCAAACCTTTTTGAAGACTAGTATGACAGAGATCTGAACTGAAGGATGTGAAATTTAAATAGGAAGCAAAAACAGCCATATAGAGAAGCAGTAGTCATTAGGGTGTGGAAGAGCACCCAGGTCTCCATCTAGCCAGAGGTCCCTAAGAGAAAGGTGGGAAGTTCCCTTTAAGGGTTAAACTGCAGCCATACAAATGTTAACTTGCAAACTTGACCTATGACCCCGAGAGTTTTCTTTATGTTAAATTACGAAATACCAAGATAATGTGGGGCTAAGCCTGGAAAACTCATGGAAGAATGTAGGGTAAATCCAGTTTTATGGCACACCATTTTAAGAGTAACCTGAAGTCTAGGCTGATTGTGTTTTAACTTGAAGATCTATACCTTTAAGAAAACATAAAAGATATGTTAGAGATATGTGTTACTTGCCCCTAATGATTCATGCCAATCCTGAAAGCCAAATTTTCAAGGGCACTTTCTAAAGACATATGTGGCCACTGAAAGTATTGTTAGGAAAAGAATAGAGAAGGAGAGGGCAGATTTAGGACTGAGCTCTTCAGAAAGATGCTGTTTCTCTATCCCTTGCTTCCTCACTGGGCCCTTCTGGCTTTCCTGGCCTGTGCTTAACATTTCCTTAGATTCTGTAGCTTGCAAAGTCCTGGGCATCTGGGTGCCACTCTGATGATCTGTGTCCAGTGACCCTCAGGTGGTAGAATCTTTGAGGTTTACTAATAGCCTCATATAAAAATCTTACACTGTAAACACCACTCCCTCCTCTTTTCTATTCATTTTCTTTTTTCTTATTTCTCTTCCCCTCATTTTTAGCTTATGAACCAAACCCAAAAGATGGGTATGAGAACCTTCTGAAGTGTTATTTATCAATCAGATTGATTTTGTCACAAGGAAGTCTGCTACCAGATAATTTATGGAACAGAATAAGACCGGAATAAAAAGTAACAGTAACATCAGAAATAAGAAATAACATCTAATTCGTGCTCTATTTTCTTTCTTTTGTCTTTTTATCTAAATCACAGAAAATAAGTACCATGATTTCTGACATCCTTTGTTATTAAAGAGTTTTCACATTAATTTTTTTCTCTCTCTCTGTGTGTGTGTGTGTGTGTGTGTGTGTGTGTGTGTGTGAAGAAAAGATGATAGCAGGAATTCAGACAAGGACACAGGTGGCAAGTACCTATAGAAGCTGAAAACATAGAAGGAGACAAAGAGATTGTGGTGATATTGCCAAAAAAATGTTCAAAAGAACTTTTGATTTTTTCTTTCCTAGACCCAAGGAGAATAAGTGTAGAATAAGATCAGCAACTCCCTGCTCTTTCCTTTGACTGCAATTTAGATCTGGAGCTCAGTAAATATTTGTTGGACTTTAGAAATAATAATTTGGAACTCCCTCATATTACAGACAAATTGAAATCCAAAGAGATTCAAAATCTTGAGAAGGATCATGACATCATGAAGAAGCATAATTAGAAACAGCCCAGTTCTTCTAAGTGCCCATTAAACATTGCTCAGGACAGCAATATTTAAATATATTCCTATTGACTTTGCCTGTAGCTTGACTTGATATTCTTTAATAGATTCATTTAAAATGTCATTTTTGGTAGAAGAAAAAATCAAATATGGTTAATTGACTTTTCCCAATGAGACCCTTTTCAAATTTATATGTATTTTTCCCCAGGAATACTGTGAAAAACCTCTCTATTGGTCAACATTTATTCCCAAATACTGTTACTCACTCTAACCATATTTATACAGAGAATCAATACATTGAAATCAGCAAGAAATACAGTAGAGTGTACATTCAATTATGTAGTTATTGAATTATCCCCAAAAGGGTTAATATTTCTGCCTAGCTTTTCTTATGAAATTTTAATAGCTATGACATCTTTATTCTTCCCAATATGGTTACTAGTAACTGTGATTCCAATAATGCCAAATTTTGCATTTACTCTGATAGAAATTGAATATTCTTATTACCCTTTATGATGAAGGAATTATTCTTCTTAGCATTTAGTGTTTGCTTCAGAAACAATTATGAATATGTTTTCAGAATTACATCTTTTAGGAAGAATGGAAATGATATTTTTCTTCCCATGCATTAATATTTTTAGTGCCTGAATGCCTCTGATTCTTTTAGAGATTGAAGCATTTTTCCATCTGCCTGTTAAAATGATTTGAGTCTTAATTAACATTGATTGCACCTGTGCATACATTCAACTACCCACACAACTCCCACCTATGAGTGGAAAAGCATGTCATTCCTACAAAAATGAATAGAGGGGACTTCAAAAAACAACATAGACATGTAAGATAGACAACACAGAAAAGGGTTGAATAAGTTTCTTGGCTCTCTTAGATCAAGGACTTTTGATCTCCCAAGGATTGTTTGGCAATTGATGTAAAAGAATTATCTCTCCTAAACTGCTGGTTGCCTTTTTAGCCTAACTGAGAAACCCAAGTTGAAAGAATCAGAATTCAATAACAAATTCTCATGCCCCTCCTCACTGCGGGATTGCTTGTGTAGTTGGATTTAGCAGCCTAACATTTCCTTAGTTATGAAATTGGGGAATGGTAATAAGAAAAGTAAATCGATAATGAAGATCATCTTCAATATTTTAAATGGCCATTTTTTTCCTTCTCTATCTATAACTTTTTCCTAAGGAATTCTAATAAATTTCAATAATTCTAATAAATACAAATAGATTAGCCTCTCGATACATATGTGTGCATTATTTTACTTTTTCCTTTCTCTTAGGGAAAGAAGATAATTAAGATATTTTCATCTAAAATATGGGGGGGGGAACACAGTTGTAAAGGGCCTAACTACTACACAAAATTAATAATTCCAAGTATATTAAATATTGCTAAAATATTTCCATAGGATTTAACAGAGGTTCTGAACCTTGACTTTATTTTAGAAACAGCAGATGCTTTTAAAAGTTTCAGATGGCTCAACCCTCAGGGAATCTAATTCAACTGTGGCTCAGGCATAGGCACTTTTTTGAAATCTCCCCAAGTATCTTTAATATGTAGTCAGAAATAGGAAAATCTAACATCAAACTTATTCTGGTACTTATCACTAAAATCCTAGAGCCTAGATGCCTCATTTACAGATAAGCAAAGGAATGCTCTGAAAGGGGAAGTGATTTGCCTGAGGCCTCAGAGTTAATTAGGGACTAAGTCTAAACTGGTATCTGGTTGCCTGTAACCCCAAAGACAACTCCAAACAGAGCTGTGGTTGTACGGTGCTTTGTTGGGACCCCTTCCATCCAAATGTCCCAGAAGTCTTAACTCCTCTGCACATTGTTTCAAAATTGCTGGCCTGGACTTAGGCATTTAGGCATTATTAGTACCAATTTTACACCCTCCAATAGCACCTAGGCCATTTCTATAACAATGTGGTAGTAGCCAATACAGCAGGAACTTTGATTTTGATCTACAAATGCCTATTGGTAATTTCCTATGCACATTAACTCAATATTGAGGAGACATGAAAATGTTCTACATTGTGCAAGTTTTCCTAGTTCATAATATGATTTTTTTTAGTGATCTCTTTCTCTCACATTATTGAAGAGATTATTTTGCCATTGCTACTTAAGTAGAAACAGAAATGGTACTGGCATTGATAGAATTCCACTTTTTTCCCACTCTAGGAAAAAAAAGTCAATTTAGATTCCTTGCATTCAATAGATAATTGGTCTCCTTTCTCCCCATGGCCCTAGTAAGCAGATTCTTCTTATGAAGCAAAATCCTATTGAATTTCTCATAAAAGGGCAACTCAAATCATAACCAAGGGGTTTTTGTTCTGTTCACACCATTGTTACTTCTCCTAGGGCTTGGCATCATTTCTCCTGCATTTTCCGTGTTTGTTCCTGCTGTTGGCAGCTCCTAAAGATACTCTATATATAGAACACCCCTCTTCTGTCCTGTGGTGAGATACCATTAATTAGTTTGAAATCTTCCTTAAAACAGGCCAATATCATAGTTTTAAGAACATTGGGATTCTTAGGGAAGTTAATAGGCAGATACTCTCATCAAACATCTGTAATATAGTTGGGCTCAGATAAAACCCATTTAACTTCATCCTGAAAAAACTAAACACATGATTTTAAGTCCTGGATTCCTAATTTTCATAGAGTTTCAGATTAAGAAGTTGTCCTAAAGATGGGTCTAAATCCCTAATTTGATAGATGAGTACCCAGAGACAGAGAAAGAAAACATGACCACCGTCACAACAGATCATGGCATGGCAGGTCCATTACCAGGGTCCAGTTTTCCCAATGATTAAATCAAGAGATCTTTTCAGATCCCACTGTCTACTCCGCATTACTATTGCTAGGGCAGCAGAGAGCAGAGCAAATCTAAGATCACACCCTTTTGAGTCTGTGTGGCATTCTTTCTTAGAGTGTTTTTTTTTTTTTTTTTTTTTAGGCTATTAGCTTTATGTTAATTTGGTGAGTTGTAAGGAACTCAAGAATGACTCTAATTGCATGTCTTCTATAACTTTTGGTACATAATAAGGATGTACACAAAACAGAGTACGTTAACATCTGTGTGTGAATCAGGTTATTGAGGCTTACAACCCTAAAATCCTGCTTGTGCCATAAGGTAGAATTCTGTTTTTTTCCTATAGGAGATGTCTCTTAGTTGTCTGCTATCAGCTGTGTGAAGAGTTGCATTCTGGAGGAGTCAACTGAGCCCCAGTGCTGTCATGTCTTTAATGGGAAAGAAGGACTAAAAACACACCACTGCCATGACAGGGGCCTCAGAGAACTGTGGGCATAAATATTTAATGTGGCAAATTATAGGTTGGAATTTGCATTTTTATGCCCTATTTTGAAGTAAAAAGGGTTGTTGAACAATCAGGACACTTTCCATAATTATGTTCATTTTTAATATGCGGAGAATTGACAGTAGGTTCAGAGTAGTTATTTAATGAATTCTCAATATAACCTTGTCTGCTATTTCCTCACTAAATCTTGATATCAGATTATGACCACACGATGGAGTTGGTTAATGAAAAGTGATTATCTTGTCATCAAACAGGTGATTGATTTTGAATTCCAAAAAAACATGAACATAGTTTGGTTGTCACAAGCTCACCTGCATTGAATGTCAGTACTAAAAGTTGTTTATAGAGCAGATATACTACTAAATACTTAATAATTCTGCATTTTTCATCTATTCCTGAACAACCCTTTGAGAAGCATATTTTAGATGTTCGTGACATCCTAAGATTGAGGCGGTGATATCTGGAGTTGTGTGGATTTCATGTGCACAGAGATAAAGTGGTGCTGAGGGCGAGTGTTTTAGGAAGCTTTTTATCCCCTGTGAACAAAATAGCTGACAAAAATGACTTAGAAGAGAAACAGTTTATTTGGGGCTCATGGTTTCAAAAGTCTCTGTCCATGGTTGACCAGCTCTATCACTCTGGGCCTGAGGTGAGACAGAACATCATGATGGCATGAAGGAGAAAAACTGCTCAACTTGTGACAGAGAGAGAGTAGAAGGAGCAAGAACAAATATGTATAATCCCCAAGGCATGCCCCCAGTGACCCACTTCTTCCCTAGCCATGCCTCATCTGCCTTCAGTTACTAGCCAGTCAGCCATTCAAATTATTAATCCACCAAATGGATTCATCCACTTATTAGGTTAAAGCCCTCATAATCTAATCATTTCACCTCTTGCATTAACAGGGAAGCTTTTGGGAAACCATAACATCCAGACTTTGACCTTGCAAACTCCTTGCACTTCATCCTTCTGGTCGATCTTGCACACTGTCCTGGATAAACCTTTCTTTAAAACCAATGGCATCACCATATTCTGCTCCTCAAATATAAATACAAACTCTGTACCTTTGTACCTGAAACTCTTTAATGGGTTTCTTCTTTTCTATGTAAATTCAGATCTCATTCTTTCTAGTTTAAAACTTGTCTTTCAGCAATAGGCTAAATTGGTTATGGAGACATTGTTCTTCTCCACTATTCTTTAGAGAGTATCTGCTATGCTATTTGGTCAAGCTGGATGTTTCTGGGTTTTTATGTGTCCACTTTCTGTATATCCATGTCCTGTTTATCCACTCCATGGTGATTTTCTTGAAAGGAGGGTAAAATTTTTGCATTTCTTTTGCACCATTCTTAGCCCTGGGCACAATGCTCTGCAAGTGAATAAATGTTATTAGAGCAGGAATGGTGGTATAACTGTGGTCCTGTGTCCTATCCAATGTCACCCTTGACTCTTCTCTCCCTCTGTGTTCCAGCCCTGTTTCTCCACAGACCTTCTAATGTCTTGTTTATTCATTTCTGTCACTGGGCCATTTTGATCACACTGAACTTTTAAATTTTGGCTACTGCAATTTACCCTACAGCATGCTGCCAATATTTCTTATAAATCCTTTCATAGGATCCCCCAGAACAGTGCCTACTAGATTACAAACCTATCAGAGTTAGAGAACAAGTGGTGCATAATTTTAGATCTTTAGGTCTCCTTGATGATTATAGGTATTTTGTATTCTTGCAGACTAAACAAATTAACCAAGGATGAGATGAATCGAGAGAGCAAGCTGTGGTCATCCAAAGTCCCAAAATGTGCCATTCATATGCTTCTTATTTAGTGTCGCAATTACGAAGGCTGCAGGAGTTTGGAGGCCTTTACCTCTTGATCTCCACTTTTGTTCCTCCTCCCCCCATCAGTTTTTCATTGTCTATTCCTTAGGCCTAGCGGTACATTTAGCATTCTCAGTACCAGCTTTTGGTATGGCAGACATAAGACAAGAGGACAGACAAGGACCCCGTTCATGTCCACTAATGCAAGGATTCCTATAGTCCAGGCTACACAGGGAGAGGTCTTCAAAAGAGGGTGGTGGTTCTGCATGGGCACAGTTTCTTGGCTTCATGGCTTCTTGCTCTATCATGAAAATGCAACAGAAAAACAATCATAATGGGAATCTTCAAAGAAAAGCTCCAGGACAGGGACCCTGGTAGACCAGGACTACATTATTTCTGCTTTATTTAAATCTTCCCCAAATAAGAGACATGAACACAAGGGTATTAAAATATAAATATCATCATATTATTTGAGATTTGGAAAGGTCCTTAAAGGTTCCATAATGTTGCAAGATATTTATATATTTTTTTAAGTGAAGAAATAAAATTCCAGAAAGAAAATCTGGTAAATCCAAGTCAGTATAGTAGTATTTGAAGTCTGACAGATTAGGAGTGGAATATAACCCTTGCTTTTCACCAATCAAGTATTTCTGGATAAGTTTATAACTTCATTGTGCATTGATCTCTTCATCAGTAAAATGGGAATTATGTAATCACATAATAATTATTCTGCAAATATTCATTCTCTTTTACTCATTTATTCACATTCTTCATCCTCAAATAAAACCAAAAGGGTACCAGATCTAGGTTAAGACTCCATGTATGTACAGTTGTTATATTATTCTACTAGGGCTGCCATAACAAAATGCCATGGATTGTTGTATGGCTTAAACATATATTTTCTCATGGTTCTGAAGTCTAAGACCAAAGTTTTGGCAGGTTGGGTCTCTATTGAAGCCTCTCCCTTTAGTTTACAAATGGTGGCCTTCTCGTGTCCTCATGTGACTTTTTCTCTGTATGCACATGCATCATTTGTGTTTCCTTCTTACAAGGACATAAGTAATATTGGTCCTCCCCCTATAGCCTCATTTAAGCTTAATTACCTCTTTAAAGGTCCCATCTCCAAATTACTCACATCAGGGATTAAAGCTTGAATGTATTAATTATAGGATAGATATAATTCATTCTTGAACTGGAATCGTTTATAGGAGGAAGTAGTATATAAGAGTAAATTTCAGTTACAAATCAGGGTTTCATGGTTTTTTCTTTTTCTTCAAAACTAAGTTATAAAACAAAATGGGATGAATTGTCTGAATTTCAGCCCTATCTCTGCCAGTAGCAGGTTGTCTGTAGGTCACCCTTTCAGTTTTCAAAGTAAATTCTGTATAACAATAGGTCCTTTGAGATTGTACTTAGAATAGGAAAAAAAATCACCCTAGATAAAAATATTATAAAAATCTACAGATTATATCAATCTGTTAGACTTGCACAGTGTGCTACAATTCATTAAAGACTTGAAGAAACCTTAAAGAAAAAACCTGCAGGGTTAATTCTATTTAATGCAGCATGTTCTAAAGTAAACTATGAATTTAATCTTTAAGTACACCTATAGTTCATTAATAGTTACAGTGTGTTTATACCATGTGGAATTTGCTTTTAGCCTGTATTAAATTTTTTTTTTAATTTATGGACTTCAAGGTCTTAGCAAACTGGTTGTGTTGGGGTGCAAAAAGGGAGATAGCTAGGCTGGAAACAAAATTTGAGAATGTATTGGAGATGGAATTAAAATACAAACATGGGGGAGATTATATCACTCCATTATAGGAAGTCTAGGAAAAAATACACTGTCATGGTTTAGATAAGAGGTGTTCCCCAAAAGCTCCTTTGTGAGACAATGCATGAAAGTTTAGAGATGAAATGATTGGGTTATAAGAAGTTTAACCTAATCAGTGCATTGATTCTCTCTGTAGGAATTAACTTGATGGTAACTGTAGGCAGGTAGGATATGGCTTGAGGAAATGGGTCCCTGGGGGCATGCCTTTGGGGTATGTCTTTTGTCCTTGTTGAGCAGATCTCTCCCTCTCCCTCTCCCTCTCCTACTCCCTCTCCCTCTCCCTCTGCCTCTCTTTTCTTCTTCTTGGATGCCCTGTTCCCAGCTGCTTTCCTCAGCCACATACTTCTGTCTGCCTCACCTTATGCCCCAGGAATGGAGGTGGTCTTCTATGCACTGAGACCTCTGAAACCATGTGCTTCCAAATAAGCCTTTCCTCTTGTAATTATTCTTGTCAGGTCTTTTGGTCACAACAGCAAAACAAACAAACAAACAAACAAAAAAAGCTGACTAAAATATACCCCAACCCCAGTTTACCAGTTTATAGATGTTTTCTTCCATGGATTATGTTAAGGAAAAGGAATATTTATAAGACCTCTGTCTTATAATAGGAAATATAAATAATAGGAATATTTATAAGGCCTCTGTCTCTTCTCTCTGCTATAACTAGTGTAGTCTTTTACAAACCCTAATTTTGTGTTTTTTAAGTTTGTTTGTTTCGTTTTGGTGATTTTTTTTTTTTTTTTTTTTTTGGTGCTAGGGACCAACCCAGGGCCTTGTGCATGCGAGGCAAACGCTCTACCAACTGAGCTATATCCTCAGCCCCTTGTATGTGTATTTTTTGGATCCATACATAGAATATTGAGTTCCTTTTCTTTGCTCAGTATAAACAGTGAGATGCTTTCAGGAAGAAACCCTGCAAGGGGGCTGGGGAGGTGGCTCAAGCGGTAGCGCGCTTGCCTGGCATGCATGCGGCCCGGGTTCAATCCTCAGCACCACATACAAACAAAGCTGTTGTGTCTGCCAAGAACTAAAAAATAAATATTAAAAAATTCTCTCCCTCTCTTTCTCTCTCCCACTCTCTCTTTAAAAAAAAAAAAAAAAAAAAAAGAAGCCCTGCAGGACTGACCAGCTCCCCTTCCACCTCAGTTGCTGTTTATTTTCTCCACCTTTGTCCACTCCAGCTTTTCAGCCTTTCCCTTGTCTACCTTGTCATGTGTTGAACAATATTTTCCTCTGCTAGCAAAACTGATCTATCCCATCCTCACTCTCCAATTTGCCTTCTTCAAATCACTGATTAAGATTTCTTGACTTCTCTACTAGGAAAAAAATAATCTGTCATAGCTTTTCATTTCAACTACCATCTCTGCTTGCAGATCTTATCAGAGCTCTAAATCCTGTATTAGTTCATCTAATTATTTTCTTCCTAACTTAGATTAGGAGCCATATTCAGAGGTCATGACATTTTAGTTCACTGCCCTATTCCTCAAGGTCATAGTGTCTGACATTTCAAAATGTCTAGAAAGATGTATCCAACTCAGGCATGTGTACATTACCATTGGTTGAACATAAGCAAAATGATATACTCTTCTTTTAAAATAAGTTAATCCAAAGAATATTGCAGAATAAACAGCTAAAATTTGCCTTAGATGATTTATATTCTTTGTTTTCTCACTCACTTTGGTGTTACTAACATGTATTGCTTGGTGACTGTGGTTTGGAGTGCACAGTGCTATGCAGGAATAGTAATCCAGTGTGTCCCCATCTGAAAACTCCTGTGAACTTCTTTATAACTGTGTATTACAGTGTGTCAGCAGAGGAGTTGTGTATATTCTATACCATGTACACTTGCAGCTGATTCTTCCCAAATCTCATAATATTAATTTACTTGCTTATACAATCTTATAAGTTTTCTTTTAAAAAAATTGCTATTGCCATTTTTAATAAGATTAGCAGTCCTTCTGGAGAGATTCCAAACAGAAGATAAAGCAAAATAAAGCCAGTAAGGCTGTTTGTTCAGAGATCAGAGCGCAAATCCTGCTTTTTCTAATTACCTACCTTTGTCTGGCTTTAGGGAATTTGTGTAAACTTCAGTTTTCCTTGGTGAGTGTATTAGTCAACTTAGGATGCTATAACATAACACCTTTGACTGAGTGTCTTAAACAACAGATATTTGTTTCTCATAGTTCTGGAGGAGGAATGTCCTAGATCAAGGTGATGGGAGGTTTAGTTCCTGGTGAGGGCTCTCTTCCTGGCTGGCTAACAGCCATTTTCTTTTTGTTCTCTCATGTAGCAGAAAGAAAGCACCAGTGCTTCTTCTTATTGTAAAGACACTGATTCCCTCAGGACCTTATTCAAGCCTAATTACCTCTCAGAGATTCCACTTTGGAGTGTACAGTGCCATCATATTGGGGTTAGGGCTTCAACATACTAATTTGGGGGACTCCGACATTGTCCATACCATGAGTTTTCTTAATCAACAGGATCCCGAATTTGCCATGCTGAGCTTATTAATCAACAGAATCCTCAGTTTTCCATAACAGTAAAGGTCATCATACCTTCCTGACAGATCCAAAAGGAGCAAATGTTTAGAGACTAGTGTAATCCCTGGCCTGTGGTAGGCACTTACGACCTGGCAGCTCTGATAGCAGTGCTGCTGCTTTATGAGAGAGTGTTAAGCTCTGGCTTTCCTGACTTACCAACAGGAACTAGGAAACACCAGCCTCCCTCTTTACATACAGCAAGAAACATTGCGCATTATCTGTATTTTTTCTTTTAACCAGGGCTTCTATTTAGTTTAGGTCTTCTAATCAGATGACAGGGGAAAAGTTGGATCTTAGATTTGCCAGTGATCCTAAATACATCTCTAATGTTTCTGAAGAGAACAGTTTCTTAATTTATTGTATAGTTCACTGTGATTTGATTTGATGGGATGAATAGTAGGAAGGATTAAAATATATGACATAGAGTTACCTTGAATAATCTAAAGTTGAATTTTTTTTTAGAACAGAATAATAATGTTGAAGCCTCATGAACTATTTTGCTTTTTATCTTCAAACTTTGTGTATCAGAGGTATAAAATTTTAGATTTAGGAGAATCTTTAGAAATTGTTTCAAATTTATAATTTTATTTGGAAAGTCAGAGCTCAGTAAGGGTTGCCTCCTCAAATCCCAAGGTTTTTAATATTGACCCCCATTCCAGAATGGTTTACAGTTTGTGCATTTCTTTGGAAGTATTTTTATTTTTTGTTTATATATACTTATGTCTATATTGTTTTTATGTTTAAAAATATGTATTTTTTTCTGAATACTTTAAAAGAATTGTATTTTGATCCTCAGCACTGCAAAATGAAAAAAAAAGATACTATTTAATTATTTCACAGACATTTTTTCTAATATTGGAAAAACCTCCTCATTCAAATTAATATAAATAAAATATACAAGTTCTATGAGTGACCATTCCAGAGGCCTTCTTCAAATCACTGATTAAGATTTCTTGACTTCTCTACTAGGAAAAAAAATAATCTGTCATAGCTTTTCATTTCAACTACCAATAAATACATGCAGTATTTATTAATTGAAATTATGTATTTAAAATAGTTATTAAATACTCAGTAAAGAATATCAGTTTTGTAAAGAAGTTTTCTTATCACTAGAGCTAAGAGAAAAGCATTGCATGTGAAATTTTGAACCGTATTTTGCAAGCTAACTAATTTCTTCACCCTTTAATTTTTCTGTCAGTATTCCAATAAAAATATTTTCTTCATTAGAAACTCAAGTATCTTATATTTAGACTGCTCTTTAAAGAAGGGAAAATAAGAAATAATATTGACTAACGTCTGTATTAGAGTGGTTCAACTGCCACAGCAAACAACTACCCAAACTCAGTGTCATGATATAATATGACTTATCTTTGGGTCATGTCACAGGCATATCCCAAATAGTTGATTCAGTCAAAAATGAGCTATTCTTCCCACTGTTATAGGGAAGTTTCCATCTGGAGTCTCTGCCAGCTCCTAGGAGCTCAATGAATTTTCACCATCAGGAAAAGCAAAAAGATGAGCAGTTTGTGAGAAGTTTGATTTTCAGACCTTGAAGTAGTATATATCACATTCCAATGCCAGGTCTCAGTTATGTGGCTCTTTCCCCCTGTCCATACAGGGAAGATGGGAAGATGGACTAATATGGTCCCCAGGAAAAGGTGCAAAAAGGGTTTTGTGCATATGGCTAGTCTCTGCCCACAGGTCCTCCTGGCTTTCACAATACAGGCACAAACAAAAGTATGGGCTGTGTTCTCCAAACAAATTGCCTTTGCCCTGAAATATTAGAATTTCTAGATGAAAGTGTTACTAAAATCTTTTAACACCTAAGTGTTACCTGACGACTTCAGTGCAGGCATTTTAGGTAGAAATGATTTTGTGGAAATATATTTACAGTTCTCACCCACTTTGGTTAAAATTGAATGGTCCGATTATCTGCATGTTTCAGTGAGAAATTTTAAAATTCTATTTTGGAATGGCAAGCAGAATTTATTGGAGAAATAAATAAAATTTCAAATTATTTTTAATCACAACCATAAAAATAAAAGAAATTACTAAGTATAAGCCAGTATGTAAGTTTCAAGGTGTTGTGGGGAGAGGTACCCATGGATCATGGTCAGGGAATCATTTCTTCGTGAGTTCTTTGCTAATTGCCATACTGTGACCTTGGGAAAGTTGTGTAACAGGTTTGAATTGCTTTTACTCCTGCAGAAGGATTAGAATTCGTCGCAGAGTCAATCCTACTTCCGTGTGCCTTATCCTGTGTACCAGGGTTTTACCCTACTTGGTCTCTTGGCCCAATCTAGAGTTTCTTTCTGACTATTTAAAATCTTTCTCTCTCTCTCCATTTGAAGGGAAGCCATCTCTTAGATGTAGGAACTGACAAAACTGACCCCAGATGACAGAGTTCACACAAGACAGAAGGAATAATAAAATATAAAAAGTTGCCCTGTCCCTGACAGCCCTTTCGTTGAGGAGAATGGGAGCTCTTGCCCTCTTTTGCCTCCAGGCTCTGGGGATGGCGTGACAGAAGTGAAACCAGAGGGCCCTGGGGCTTGCCTGGACTCACAGGTGAACTGTCTCTGTCTGAAAGGCTCTGATCAGCTCCACACAGCACAGTTTTAAAGTCATGATGACTTTGCAATTAAATGCCAGGTCAGGATGCCCTGGACAGTGAGAGTCCTAGATTTGTATTCTGAAGATGGGACCATGGGGCACTGGACTATTGCACTCTGGATTCTCCAGGGTGTTTATTTAAGAACAGACAGACTTTTCTGAGTTGCTATGGAAACAGGAGTACTGCTTTGGTGTGCGTGTGTCCCTTAAAGTTCATGTGTTGGAAAATTAAATGACCCAACTCAGGTCTCTTGTTTAGCAGCACGAACAGACTGAGACAAGTGCCAAAACCTAGAGACAGTAGTGGGAAGGAAGCCGACTTTGGCTCTCTGTAAGCACTTTCTAGTAATTAGAGATGCTCAAGACTGAGCCAGAGTCTCCCATGAGGCAAGAACTCTCACTCCCTGGGGCTGTCCTGCAAAGGCAGGAGGAACACTTCAATGATTATGAGCATGAATGCCTGGCTTTGAGCAAGCTACTGCAATAGGTGATTTCTGAAGTCCCTTTCAATTCTAAAAATTCGATGTCTCAATTTAATAACTCATTTGATGATGCAACTTTGTTCTCTCTGAGCACTTTGAACATGTTGTCTTTTCTGCTTAATGAATCTACCCTAACCACCTTCCATTATTTTCATTATTCAGTGGTTGATACAGAATGGGGTGACTTTGCTTCTGCTGATTCTGCCAACATGAGGGTCAGTTCTGAAGCATTCTTTACGTCTGCAGGAAGTTCCAGTGTTCATCAGCAACATGGGTCCTGCATTGTCAGACACAGTAAAAGCTTATGCTTTGCAACCAAGGGATCCTTATATAAGATTGGGAATTTCAAGAATAACAACAAACATGAAGTCTCTTATCTACAGTAGCTGAATCACCTCATGTTCATGGAAACAACTAAATTTAATGGCAAATTAACCCTTTTAAATATTGGAGGGGAAAGGAAAATGGAATCTATGGTTCCCTAAGGAATTCATGTGTCTGGTCAAAATTACAAATGATGCTCATTCTTCCAGGAAATTTTTAAAAATCTGATCTACCATTAGCAAACCAATTAGAAATACTTATGATTTAACACAAAGATAATTTTGACTACAGTCAGGAATTCCCATTCATGAATTATTGAAGGGTATTGATCCATGCTTGCATGACCCATGTGCTAGGAGACACTGGTGAGATAATATGAGCCTTGGCTGTGTTTAGAGCAAGGAGTGAAAGCTAATAAGCTAACCCTCCTGGCTGAACCACGCCTGTATTTGTTCATCTTTTGTTTCTCACTGAAGACTCAGCTATTGAGTACCTGAAAGAAGCTTATGGTCAGGTGGAGGATAAGACATATATAATAAATCAACAGCCACAAGTAGGAAGTGATGCACTGATATGTACCTCGGGAGCACAGGTGTGGCCTCTCTGAACTGTGTCATGGAAGGCATGGGGTTGAGCAGCAATTATAGGTTTCACTGTAGTATCATTTTATTTGGCCTACAGACATGGAGACTGTTTTGATACCTCATGAGTATGCCTAGATTCTACATATACAGTTGCCACATAAGAAAGGTGAGCACCAAACTCCAGTGTGTCACTTTGACTCAAATAAGCCACAAGTCTGTTATATTATTTTTTATTTTTATTTCCCTTTGTGGTGCTGGGGATTGAACCTAGGGCCTTGTGCATGTGAGGCAAGCACTCTACCAATTGAGCTATATCCCCAGCCCTCTTATATTATTTTTGTCACATTGTTTAAAGACCCCTGTGCCACCTAGTAGTCCACCTGTGTAGGTGCAGACCAACAAATCAGGGCTGACAATAAATAGGAAGATGACATTACACCAACATATCAGGACTGACAGGAGGGGACAACAGTACACTTTTATTGTAATTGCCACAGATAAAGCACAGCAAGATGACAAGCTTCAAGATCATTTTCGGAAGCAGGATTAGGCCATCCCGAGCCTAATACTAACCCTTTACCCTCACCTTGAGCTCAAAGTAGGGAGAGAAGGTAAGGGAAACTTCCTGGCTTGATAGCCCCTGAGCTGAGTATTCCCTAAGGATAAGACTGGGCTAATTAGCTACTTATTTTATTTTGGAAGTAGAAGTGTATCAGGCTGAAGGAACATAAACAGAGAGCAACTCATCAAACACATTTTTAATATTTGTGATGAGAAAAAATGTAGAAGGTTGTCAAAAAAAATGGTAGAAACTTTGGATCCTGATTCTGAAGGCCTTGGGGAACTTGGGAGCAATGTTACTCAAAAGTTGCTGAAGAAGTCCGTGACAGGAGTGAGGCAGGAAGGCCATAACAGGAAGGAGGAAAGCTGAGGACCACAACTGAACCAGTGATGTGGGAGCAAGGAGCATGAAAAAGCCTTGTGCATTTCTGTTTCCTGTGTGGGTCTTGAGGGCCGCTATGCTGCAGTGGACACTCCCCACATGGGGATAAGTTAGTTTCGGATGGTTCCTTAGGAAACAATGAAATGACTACTAGCACTGCTATGTAAGGAACTGTAAGGCATTATCTCTTTTAATCTTCACAGGAACAGCAGTTGTTGGTATCTTCACTTACAGAGGTGGAAACTGAGGTTCAGGAGCCTTGATGGAGGTTAAGTAGCAAATAAATGGTGTGGCAGAAATGTGAAACCAAGTTGTCTGGCTCTGAAGATCATGGCCTTTTGATCTAGAAAATGAGCACGGTTGGAGCTATGGTGGTGCTGTTCGTGTTAACGTGTTACCCTGCTCCCCACCCCAGGCAGCATATGTAAAAGCCCTGCAGTGCTGTATTTTACTTGTCATGGACTTGAAAGGGGTCTTTAGGTGTGGTGACCTATAAGATCCTCACTGATTCGGGAGTGGATGTTGATAAGGAAGAGTGACTAGGAGATACTGCTGAGACCAGTATCTGCTAGGGGCAGCTCTGGTGAGGAAAGCCATCCAAGCCAGGAGAACCAAGTTGTTCTAGTTGGCCCAGGGTCCATGGCAGAGAGAGGATGGGGACCAATTGGGAAAGAGAGGGATGTTTACTGGAGATATCATAAAGAATCAGGGAATAAGAAAACTGTGAGAAGGAACATCAGAGTTAGCTGCATGAAGTTTGTACTTGGAGAGAATATTTGGTCATGGAAACACTGAGTCCCTGATCTCTTATCCTTCCAGTCTTTTTTTGGTTTAAATACTGTAAGAACTTTAAGACAATGATCTGCAAAATACACAGCCTGAAAAAGAAATGCAATGCAATCACATTTTCACAACATGAACTTGGTTTCAGATCAGATTTCAATGTAAGAGCCTGATTTTAGAGCAGGAGTCAACATTTGCTCAGTTGCTCATTCAAGGAACAGAACATGAGGAGCACATTCTATGTATTTGGCACTGTGTGCCACAAGCAGGGCTGTAACTGTGAACACTGAGAAGCATAAATTCCACAGGAAACTTTACCATAATATGTAGGATGGATCTTGTTTCATGAAGTTCATGTTACTAAAATCAATATATGTACTGAAATACATGAATATGTACAGTTATGTCCCCTGAATAGATTTCTTTGAGTTTACAGTATGTCTTTATTACATATTTCCTAATCTGATTGTCTAATGTTTCTTTTCAATAGCTGTTTTGAAGTTTTTTATTTTAATTAGAAAACATATTTGGTTACAAAGTGGTTCTTTTGTGTGTGCCTGTGTATGAACCAGATTTATCCCAAATAAAAATGGTCAATACTCCATTTATGATTTTCTTACAGCTTTTTCACCTCTGTATTCTACCTGGGAGACAGACATTTACGTAGGCACAAATCAGAGGAGAACAATTTCTTCAGTTCTTTTATTCAAGTTTTTCTAAATATATCTAAATTCACTAACCCTTGGCATTTGAAAACAAAGAAAAAAAGAAAAGTAAAAAAAAAAAAAAAAAAGCTATTTTTTTTTTTTGTTTCCAGAGCTGCCCGGGCTTTTGTGTAGTTGAAGCATGAGACCTGAATGACACTTCCCTGATAGGTACATAAGTGAAACTTGAATGACAACAGACAGTGTTGTGGCTGGAAATGCCTTGACACACATCTTAGCCTTTCTGATGTATTTCAAATGCATAAACCTGCAGGAACTGTATTGAGCCCTGTGTTAGGATGGAACAATGTTTTTCTTTGGCTAGTTCCAATTCCAGTGAGAGAGGATTCTATAGGAGTGTGTGAAAGTTAAAAAAAAAAAAAAAAAGGAAATTCTTCTTAATACTGGTAATGGAAGAAAATACACAAGCAGATAACAAACCCAATGGTTTGCTTAAAATGTGAAAGAGAACATGGGGTGAAGCAGATGGATCATTAGGCTTTGAGGCTGTGACATTTGAAAGCCAGAGTTACATTTTCTTTGAAACTGTGAATAAACAGCTTGGGAATAGTCTGGGATGTTCTTTTCTGATTCTGATTTCGTTTTATTTGTCTCTGAACTGAAAAGCAAGTGATAGTTAAATTGTCCTATTTAATGATTATGCTGAAATGTATTACCTTTAAAATATTTTGACCCATTTGTAATTGATTTCAGTATAACTGGAATCTAAGTTTATAAAAAGGTCCATTTAAAGACCTAAATTCTTGCAATTGTTATGGGACTACTCTCTTGATTTAAGTTCATCTCATAGAATGTTATTCATGACATGTATTTGCATAACTGCATAGCATCTTAGAGCTGGAAGGAACATAGCAATGTGAAAATAAAAGAAGACCAGACAAATGAAAATGGGCAGAGATTATTTATTCAGAGCTTGCATTTGGCAGAGACTCAGAGGCAGACAGAGAAATGGGAAAGCAAAGTGGAAAAAGAAATGTTAAATTTAGCCGAAAGATGCCTCCCTACAGTCTAACTTAGTGTATAAACAAACTGCAACCTAACTTAAGATTATATACTTATAACAAATAGCAGAGCCTAAGCCAATCATAGCAGCCAAGCTTTCAGCTAATCACAGGCTATAACTGCCAAAACATGTCCAATGCTGGAAATGTAGCAAATTTCTGCATGTCATTTTCTTTATCTGTCTATAAATACTGCCTGCTCACATCACTGAATGAAGCTCTCTGAAATTTTACTGGTTCAGGTTGCTGCCCAATTCATGAATTATGTCTTTGCTTTGGTGAATTCTACTGAATTTCATTTATCTGAAGTTTTCCTTTTAACATAAGGAAGGCTTCAGGTATGCTCTCAGCCTGGGGAAGTGGGAATCATGCTAACCAGAAATAGAGCCTGGCCTGTGATTGGTTAAATGTGTGTATTTGTCTTTCTTTTAGTTTGTTCTTAGTTGGATGCTGGAGCAAAAATTGTGAAAATGACTCATTTTTAATGCACTTGTATTAGGTTCTTATTATTGTGACCAAAATACCTGACATAAACAACTTAAAGGAAAAAAGTCTTATTTTGGTTCACAGTTTCAGAGGTTTCAGTCCAAGGTCATCTGGCTTCCTTGCTTGGAGCCTGAGGAGAGGCAGGACATCATGGCAGAAGGAAAATGAGTGGCAGAGGAAAGCTGCTCAGCTCACAGCATGTCCCTTCTCTCTCTCTGTGCTTCGAAAGCAGGGAGAGAGAAGGGACATGCGAAAAGAAGCCGTTTTCTAGGTTATCCCCCCTCTCCGAAACCAGTTCCCTTCAACTAGGCCCCACATCCCACAATTACCACTACATTCCAATATTCCAAAGCTGAGGTCTTCTGTGTGACTGAGGCAGCATGAAGACCTACCCTTCAAACCCTGATTCTTGCTATCAAGTTAGAAAGATTTCTGTTGCTCAGAGTAATGGGATTGACTTTACTGAAGGGTTAGGAGAAAGGAAAGGGGACACTCTCAAGGGAGAGAGTGAATTCTGTCAGAGAGGAGAGGAACAGGGTACCTCTTCTGCACTGTAGTTTTATTGGGGATCCCAGAGAAGTTTCCAGAGAGTCCTGCCCAGGTCCACCTCTTGACTTTTGACTGACAGCAAGATGGTATCAGATTTTCAAGTACCTATTGCTATGACAATTCTAGGTCCCCTTGGCCCATGCTGAGTAGTTCTTATTGAATTCTTCACCATACCTTCTTATAGATTCTATGGTTAGAATCCTTGTCTTCGGGAATATGGTCAATGAAAAGGATCACAAGAGTCTCTCCCTTCAGAATAACTTGTGTTTCTCTTATTGTCCTTATTTCATGCCTGCATTCCCTTGCAGATAACAGGTAGTTTGCTGAGGTTTGTGACATATCCTGCCTACTTAAGCCAGGCAGGGCTTCAGGTAAATTGCTGTATGGCAAAGAAAGTATGTGGGGGTCATCATGGTGAGACAATATTTTGGAATTATTCTCTTAACCTCATGTTCCCACCATCCTCTTCTGTCTGTCCTCTAATATCAATAGTTCATTCAAATTATTAATTTGTCAAGTGGATTAATCCACTAATGAAGTTAGAGTCCTCATGATCCAATCATTTCCTAAAAGCCTAATCTCTGAACATCTCCTTCAACAAAGGAGTCTTTGGTAGACACTTCATATCCAAACCATATCTCTAGTCTTGACCAGTTGAGGCCAATTGTTACATGGGCTACTGTTTGGCTTTCTGGATTAGTAGCTAGATAGAGTGGTCTAACTTTCTACCAGTCTGGCTTTTACTGCAGAGATTGACTTCCTGGGCAGGTTATTACAGATAATGGATTAGAGTTCTATTTTTATATGTGATCTGGGAACTTTCCATTTGTACATACCATTTCTTAATGATTATATAGTTTAAATGTAGAAAAATTAAATTCATAAAGGAGCAGGGTTATTATTTATTTAAATGAATATTACTTTTATTTGTGTGTAACTTTTTAGGTTCCAAAATACTTAAAAATGTAGAATATTGTTAAATTATTCAAATAAAACCAAAGAAGTTAGGCAGGGCTGGCATCATCCCATTTTGTACTGCTGAAAATGAGGCTCCTGGAGGAGAAACCAGATGTTACATCACTGGGGTCACCAGGCAGGGCTGCAGAGCAGAGGCCTCTGAGATTCCTGATCACAGCTGCTCGGTATAGCACAACTACTGTTTTTCCTACTGATTCAGATGAGGGACCAAAGTGTGACATTTGTGCTGTCACCCTGCTGAAAGTTGATGAGTATTTGAACCTAAAAGTAGAAACAATAGAATATGGGTGCTTTGAATCATTTCTGTGTCCTTGAGAAATTCACTTTGGTTTTTCTCAGAAATTCATTTTTTGAATTAAACTCAACACTTGAATTTTACAACTTGTGATAATCAGATTTTGAAAATATTATCAGCTGCATGCCCCTTTAATACATTTATTATCACTTGATGCTCTTGTTCCAGTAGAAATACTGTGTTTCCTACACATATCAGAACAATGCCTAAGGAGTTGAGAAACCTATTACATAAATGAATTACTAAATGAAATATCTATTGAAAAGAATGCTAGGTGCTAGGAAAGTGAAAACTAGCATCCAAGAACTCCATAGCCTTTTGAGGAGAGCAGATAGATACAGAGGTATGTAAGACAAGTGCATGAACAGATGACCATAACCAGGTGGGGGTAGTGAGCTTCAAGAAAATACTTAAATTGAGTAACCCATTGAGTAGTTACTGAGCACAGACAAAATTTATATATATTCAAGCAGGAAAGGTTGTAAGTAGTTGTGGAAGACAGCATGTATTTCTTGGAGGTAGAGAAGGAAGAAGAAGCTGTAGCCATTTCAGTAATGTTGATTGAGTAACAGTGATCAATAGAGAGTGACAAAGTTAGGAAAGGAAGAGCAAGTTGGCAAAGATTCTTGTGGGCCATAGTAAGGAGCTTAGTCAGTACCCTGTGGAAACTGGAGGCTTCTCAAAGGATTAGATTTGCATTTTAAATAGATGATTTGGGCAGTATAAGGAGCTTGTACTTGGAGGAATCAAAGACAGAGTCAAGTTGCAATAATTCAAAGGAGATGATTAGAGCTTGAAAAGGAGCAGTTGAGGTAGATATGATACAAAGTAGAAGAGAAGGGGAAACAAGACATTCAGAAATGAAATCTGCACAATGTTCTGCTGATGGGTTTGGACAGTAGCAATTAAAGAACGGGAGATAAAAACTATAGAACAGATGGTTAGCTGGACAGGGACTATTAGGTTAAGGAGAAATGTTATCTGTTCAGTATCTGAAATGTTGCATTTGTGTTATCCACAGAAGATCTGGATGGACTTACTGAACAGGCAGTTGGATAAATGAACTGAAATCTAAGAAGAGTTGTCCAGGCCTCTGATAAACTATCAACCATCACTAATGTTCAGATGATTGCTAGCTGAGCCCTGCGGAATAAAATCATGGAAAGAGTGTAGAGAGAATGAGAAGGACTGTGGCTAAGCTTGTACCTTTGAAAAACTAATGTATCAGGGATGCATGGAGGAAGAGAAAGTATTTTGTATTGATTTCTACAAAAAGGGCGTTAGACATAGATAACCAAACGCTGGAAGAGGAAGCATCAGTGAAAGCAAAAGAATCAAACATGCACATCGATGAGTGATGGAGAAATTGTCACTGACTGAAAATGTTTTTTAAATTCATTAACTAGAAGGTGCTAGGTGATCTTAGAGAAAATAGGTTTTGTGGAGTGGTTGGGCTGATTCAGGTCACAGAGGGTAGTAAAGTAAATGAAAGATGAGAAAGTCAATAATAGATGTAAATTGTTCTTTAAGAAACGTCCTTAAAGATGAGCACAAGGGAAGAGTTATTAAAGAAGACTTGAGTTTCATTTTGCAAAGAAAAAAACCATACTCCCTTGACCTATTCACCTGAGAAAAATATCTCATGGGATCTGTGTCCCTATTACATTTAAATATTATAGTTTCCAATACAAGTATAAGTTCTCTACAACATATTGGAAGTGTTTTAGAAAACAACATTTTAATTTCTTAAAAGAAATTTAGGAAAGATTTGGCTTCTGTTTAATGGAAGGTATTTTTTGTTAATACACAGAATCCACAGAGGAGCTGAAAGTCCGAAGTCATAGCACAGAGCCACTGCCCAAGTTGGAAAGCAAAGAGAGAGGGCACCATGGGTCATCATCCTCGAGAGAGCCTATCAAAGCTCAGGAATGGGATGGAACACCAGGTCCACCTGTGGTCACCAGTAGGATGGGAAGGTGCTCTGTGAGCCCCACCTTGTTGGCAGGAAACCACAGCTCAGGTAAGTAGGATTATGATTTTCATGATGGTAATTCTTTATAGTTCTAGAAATTCTGCTCTCATGCAAATAGTACTTAGAGAAACATCACCACAGAAACATCTGTCTCCACTCAGAGAGAGAGTGTAGGCCTTCATATGAAGGAGTGCACAGTGTATTGTACCACTCCAGGGTCCTTCTTTTCACAGAGATGATAGGTAAGTAAATAGTGCCACTGGAGCCCTGGGAAGCAGCAGCCTGACAGCTTGAAAAGTTTTGTGCTAAATTTCTTCAAACACCTCTAGAGGCCTCTAGTAAAGTGGACTTTATTTTTAAAAGTTTGGTTTAGTATTTATGCCTCCTTTGCTTAAAAAATATTTTATGCAACTGGTAAAATTTGAACAAGATAAAACTGAAGATAGCAATGGGATGAAGATGATTACAAGCAGTAGAAAGAGTAGATATTCTGAGGTGTCTGAAGTGGTGAGCTGAGAAAGTAACTGGGCATTGCACCTAGTCTTCAAATCTAAGTCAAACGAGAAATTTTTAATCTAATATGCCTCTAAATTTCACATCTTGAAATTAATAGTATGCAATGCAATTTTGCATGGTTAATAGATCAATATTTTTATACATCAATTTTTAACAGCAGCATATGTCTGCTTTGAACTGATTAATGCACATGCTGTTCTCACAGAGAGCTGACAATTGAAATGAACTGCAAATAATCAAGGAACCTTCTGTAGTTTTTCAGGTCTGTATTCCTTCAGAGTGTTAGGGCTCTAAAGAAAAGATCAATCCTTTAATTTTTTTTCAACTTTGATACTCACCTTAGAAAGCAATTTACATGAATTTAGCCTATGGTCTCTCTGACACTCATGCATATGTTAAAATTTTAGCAGGATGAATGATCCTTGGTGTGTGATACTGCTGAAAACATTCCCAGTAATATCTCCTACAGCCTCAAAAATCCAACTCAGTTTTGATGGTGGAACCAAAGCATGTTATCATGTGGAAAACTAACATCACAGCCTACGTTCAAATCTGATAAGAGACGTGTGCCTTTAGCAGAAATTTTAAAAGACATTTTACAGTAAACTATAAATTGCTATAGATGAATGAGAAGAAGATATTTGCATATCTTGTCAAAAAGAAAGAGGGAGCAAATGATTCTTATCACCCCCTAAAATGATTGATGTCACTTATTGACTGAGCCTTATTATTAGTTTGGGGCTTATTATTATTTTTTAAAGAATTTTCTAAATTTATACCAGTTCTATTTAAAATATGTGAATAACATAATATATTGTGACCACAGATATATTTTAGGAAAAATAGAAGTATTACCTGAGTGCTGAAAATGCAACAGCTACTATTTAAGGGTATGAAGATTCAATGATGAATAAAATATTCTTGCATTGGGTGTTCAAGGTCTGGTGCAAGAAAGACAAATAGAAAATTACAATGTAATGTGTTTTAGAATACTCAGAGAAAAAGAACCAATAAGATATTTATAGGTATACAGAAAGAGATTTATTATGAGGAAATGGCTCACATAATTAGGTAGGCTTAAAAGTCCTGTGATCTGCCACCTGTAAGTTGAAAGCCCAGGAAAGCCAATGGGTGTGGTTCAATTTGATCTCAAAGGTATGATATCCGTGGAAGTAAAAATGTTGCAAATCCCAATCTGAGTCCAAAGGTTTAAAAACGAGAGTGCTGATTTCCAAGAGCAAAAGATGGATATCCCAGCTAAGTAGAGAGAGTGAATTAATGGAACAAATTGTGTTTATTGTGAAGGACAGGGGAAGGTCGATTGAAGAAAATACAAATGTACGTGCAATGTTCCTGAAGGGCCTTGCATATTAATTAGAAATGCTTTCAGCTACATAGCACAAGCTATCAGGGTCTTTTACAATAATGGCCTTTGTTGGCTCCCTTTGCATCAAGTTTGGAGGTCAACTGTGCAACTGTTTTGCAGTGGGTCAAGATATCATCAAGGACCCAGGAACTGTCTCTGCTCTATTTTCTCAGTCTCCTCTTCTGCTACCCTTGAATCTTGTTTTCATGATCTCAACTGAACACACGTTTTTGGGCACGATGCCCCAGCAGACTCTGTCCCTTTCATCTAATTGATCAGAAATTGGAAACATGCTTCTGGGACCAACCACTTAGTGAAAGGGATGGGACTTCCTGGGCTTATTCAAATCCTTTTCCCCTCTAAATCAAGAAGAGTCTATCTGATATCTATAAATAACTTTGCAGGCATAAGGGGCATAAGCAATGGACAGTATCTGCCACATCATTATTAGGTTTTGACCATTATGTAAAGGACATTTTAAAGGTAGGAATAATTCAATTTGGTTTGCATCATAGAAGACTCAGTGAGCACTCCAAGGCTTTAAATGTGTGTGATAGAAAGGCCATTTACTGAGACAAGGACAGTCCATATGAAACATGGAACAAGGTTTAGGAGGGAATGTCAGAACTTAAATTTTGACCATGTATGCAATTGGACATGCTCTGGACATATAATTGAGAAGACAGTTGGAATCATAGGTCTGAAGTCAGGGAGATGAGGTGTGACTCAGTAGTGGGACTAGAGAACTTTGTAGTGATTAGAAAGTAAACTGGAAAAGCCCAAATTAGAAGAGAAGAAAACTGAAATGAAAAGGAAATTGAGCTGGGATCCTGGGAAATCCAAACATTTCACATGTGTTCAAAAACAGAAGAATCTGGGGGATGAATTGAAATGACACACTTACATGAGGAGTTGGCTCACATAATTAGGTAGGCTTAAAAATCCTGTGATCTGCCACCTGTAAGTTGAAAGCCCAGGAAAGCCAATGGTGTGGTTCAATTCAATCTCAAAGGTATGATAACCATGGAAGTCAATGTTGCATTACAGACCTAATCTGTAATGAAACCCTTACTGAACACTTAATAAGTTGCATAAAAACTGGTAAATATAAACCTTTAGTGTCTCCAACACTTTGACATGAATCTTCAAAGAAATTCAGAGTGTAAACAATTATACCATAGTTTTACTTTCTTTTGCCTCAAACCCCTGAAGCTTCTGTTTTGTTTTACAGCATCTAAAGTCTGCTCTTCTGAGTCTTTAGCTCTGTTTATAGAGCAATAAATTGTCTAGTAACCAGAAGAAATGACAAAAATATATTCAGTCCCTCATGCTCCCTGCTTTAGATTCTGAGACAGTTAGATAAAGGTGGAGGAAGAAAATATTTTTGTTAAAAATTGTGTTATCAAGTTGTTGGATCCCTAAAAGATTCCAAATGTTGAGGCAATGTGATCACATATTTAATGTCACTGCAAGTCAGAGTGTATTGAAAGAGCTACTCAATGATCTTTGCCATTACTTGGTTCTGTAGTTGATCCTTCTACCACTTTTGAGGAAGAAATGGAGAAAAGGGAAAAAAAAAAACATTTATTGTGTTGTTAGCTTTAATTGTTTTGAAGAGAAAGAATGAAAAGTGTGCCAATTCTATCCTAATAAATGCCATAATTCCTCTAGTGAGAATATATAAAATAGAGAGTCTGAAGTTAACTTGTTTTTGTAGGTGAAGATGGAATTTTGGACTTGCTATTGTGGAACAGAGGAGAATAAGAACTGTTTTTCCTTCTTTTTACACTTCTTCTTTATTATCTCTGGGTCACTGGGCCACTGAACGACTCATTTCCTACAAGAAACACCAGAACAGTCATCTGTCACCTTCTGCCTAAGCCACATAGGTGTTAACACCACACCCAACCTAGAGAGGAAGGAAGATTCCACATGTGAACTCCTCTCTCCTTTTTTCAACTTTCTGGCGCTCTCTCTCTCTCTCTCTCTCTCTCTCTCTCTCTCTCCCCCCGCCCCTCCCCACCACTCACATACATACACATACAAACTTCTACCAGTCACAGACCGTTGCTTTACCAAAAGTAGTTTAGCCACTTGAAATGGTTGTTGTAACGGCTCTTGTGAGGACTGAAGGATTGCTGAAGTAAAGCAAACATGTCAGGAGATCTCAATTCTAATTACCATTGCCGCTGGTTGCTGCTGCACTTTATTAAAGTTACTGTTGTTTAGTAAATCAGAGATTCCCCAGAGGGAGATTCTTGAAGGCAACGGGAAACTGGGACCCAAATGCTTGTAAAAATAATGGGGAAAAGTGGGGAAATTATTTAAGTAAATATGGCATTTACAAAAACTCAGTTTTCAATCACTGAATCAATTAACAAGCAGTTTCCAAGCAGCTTGTATCCAGCTCTGTTATGGTTTCTGGGGGACATATATTCATAGTCACACACAGCACCATCAGCTACATAAAATACAATCTCTGCCTCTCAGAGGTCTTGCTCTGCTTCCTTATGGCTTAGGACTACTGTACGTACTTTAATTAGATTGTAATTAAATGTATTGTTTTTATTATTATCTTCTGTCTACTATACATTTAAAATAATTCTAAGATCAAAACTGTAATGCAGACTTGAAAAATGATACAGGGCTTAATAGGAGACATTAAGCCTTATACCGGGATTTCATCAAATCTTCTGAAAAATCCTTATTTTCAGCTGAGTAAAAGAGAAACTCCCATGTGGAATGAAGAAGGTGAACCCAGGGTGGAAGAGCATGGGAGTGCTCATGAAATGTGCATACACATTCACGCGCGTGCACACACATACACAAATGCATACAGAGCTAATACTGTAACATTTAAATCAAAGCAAGAAAGAAAATCCAAAAACTTGGAAGACTGAAGACTTGCAATGAATGTCAGCTTCTCTATGCCCACCCTCGTGTGCTTCTGCTGTGGTGAGCAGGTCTTGGTGCCAGCTGAGATGTCTGTAGGACAGACACGCCTTCAGCAGGTGGAGAGGAGAGGAGCCCCTGGTCAAAGCAGGCCTGCTTTTCTCTCACAGGAAGCACATAGAAATGGATATCACTCTCACAAAAGAAAATAACTTACCATTTTTTTTCTGAAACTTGAAACACTTTTAATGTAAAGTATGTCTTCTCACATTTGGTGGAAGTGAGAATATAAAAACCACTTTCTCTACTTCAAGGAAAAGCCATTGCAAGCTGGTGAACCTTGGGACTGAGGGATGGAATGCAGGATACCTGGAGAGCACAGGGTATGTTAAGGACACAGAAGCTACCCAGTACCTGCTGATGCTGCCCATGTGAAATGCTAACCCCAGGTTTCCAGATTCAATTGCTATTGTGTGAAATCTTCCAATTTTTAAGTATAGCTCAATTTTCAGAAAATGTGAATGATTCACTGATTTCTTGTTGGGTAAGATGTGAAGACTGCCAGTTTACACTTTCTGGTTTGCAAAATCAAGTGTGATCATTAGTTGGAGTCTTGGTTCCAGAAGAAGAAGCAGGTGCCAGTGGACACCTTGCTCTCTTCCATTTAATTTTTTTAGGAGCTCAGGACATTTGATAAAGCCATGCTGGTATAGGAATGGGGAAAAGACAGTCATGAAGCCTTTGATGGTCAGGCAGGGAGGGAGAGTTTCTTAACTCTAGAAGAGGAACAGACATCTAGAATTCTATGAATAATGAGGACCAGCAGCCTAGTTCCTGAAGGGGAGAAAATACAAGGGGTTTCCACTCAGGCTGGACTTCGTGCTTCACGGTTTCAACTTCCATCATATAGAATCCTGTACTTCAGGAGACTGAGCCTGGACAACAGACTCCCTTGTGATAACCATCATGAGCTGAAGACCAGAAGGACCCCATGGTATATTCCATTCTGCAGAATATGGTTCTGGGCCTTTTCACAACCCACTGTATGGGGAAGCATTTTCTATAGCCATATATGATTCTGCCGTTTATGTTCAAGCAGAGCTGTTTGCCCACAAATTCAGAGAAGTGAAAAACAGATACAAATCTACTTTTATATAAAGAAAGTAACATGAAATTTCTTGTATCCCATATTTTATACTAATTATAAGTGCAACTCTGTATAATATGGTGGTTGAGTGCTTAGATTGACCAACCAGCAAATATGGTTTTAAATCCTGACTGTTTTCATTGGTGATGATATTGGGCATGTCCCTTCATCTCTCTGAACTTGATTTGTGAAAGATGGATGATAACAATACCTAACTCATTGAAGGCAAGAGTTAAGTGAGATAAAAACATGCACTGCAACCCAATGAATTTTCAATAAATACTAGTTATTCCTATGATTCCTGCTACATTTACAAATATCTCTGCAGCAAAGTAGTGAAAACCATGGGTCTGGGATGATGAAGGAATGAAGAAGAGTTTCCCATAAGAAGTGGCATTTGAGCTGGGCCTTGAACTGAGCAGAAGTGAGAGCACTAAAATAAATAAGTAGCAAGAATGGTGAGGAAAAGGAGCCCTGGAGTATTTTGGTTTTAGTGGGAGACGGTGAAAACCTGGCTTCAAGATAGCAATTCATACACCCTAAACTGTTTCTTAAGATATTTGCCCCTCTAATTCTTATCCAAATCACCATTTTGAAGATTGGGGGAAATTAGGAAGATGTTAGAGTATTATTCAAAGGCCTGTAACTAGAGACCCTGAAGAACTGGAAGAATGGGAACCACTTAACACAACCAACAGAAAGTTGAGATTCAGAAATGGGTAGTACTAGAAGGAATCCCAGATTCCAGTCTTTGAGCACTAAACTTTTATCCATTGATTTCTAAGAAAGATGCTTTTTTCTTGAAAATTTGGAAACACATTTACTATACTTGATGACACAACAGTGACTGCATATATTTACTGGTAAACTTCCTGAAGCAATAATTCAAGACATTCATGAGCCAGCCTGCTATATCCACAAATAGCCTCAAGCACAGAGAATTGAAAAGCAGATGAGCAGCTCAGAACAAGGCAGTGGTTCTGGGGACTGTGCAGCAAAGTATATAGTTTTCTTTTTCTTTTTCTTTCTTTCTTTTTATTTTTTATTTTTTGGTACTGGGGACTTAACCCAGAGGCACTTAACCACTGAGCCATGTCCCCAGTCAATTTTATTTTATATTTTGAGACAGTGTCTTGCAATTTGATTTAGGCCTCGTTAAATTGCTGAGGCTAAATTTGAACTTGTGATCCTCCTTCCTCAGCCTCCTGACCTCCTGGGATTATAGGAATGTGCCACTCTGTTTTGTTTCATTTTGTTTTTAAGTGTAACTAAAAGATAGTTGGCAACATTATTAATAAATTAATATTTTGGTTGTAATGGCTTAAGGAAATTGCATAACTCTGCTGTCACCCAAATTCTGTTAAGATAAAGAAAATCTCACCTTGTAGGTCATTATGAGGATTATGTTTTTTAAAAAGCATGAAAATGCCTGATATAAAGCCAGTTTAAAATAGCTAGCAGACCAAGTTGATTCTGTTCCCATTTAATTTTGCAGGAAAGGTCTTTTTATTATATCCCCCTAGGACTAAGACTGAATATTTCCTCTGGAGAGTTTAGCACATGGCAAATATGATACAAGTTTTTCTTGAACTATATGTATGCAGTTACACTGGCTATGGAGTCTACTATTATCGCAACAGCCTGTGATTTACTTAATTGTGTATTTTCTTAGAAAGAGTTTAGGCCAGTTTGATGACCATTTTTGCATTCTCTTGAGAACACATTTATAAATGAAATTTAGAGAAATGACTAGAGGCAATCCTTAAGACTTAGTTGCCATATCATATACAGTTATCAAAAAGTAATATTAATCTTTCATGCCTCTGTTTTGCTGGGTGGTAATTAATGTGATTTAAGACAATGCAAGCAAGGAGGTAGGAATCATGAGAAAATATTGACATTCGTAAATTTACACATCAAGTTGAATAAATTTCCAACTTAACATTTGATCATCAATTCCCTTTTTGTTTATTTTCTAATAAAAGACTTTAACATCTATTCAATATCATGCAAGGGCATGATGCTAGGTGCTAGGGGAAGGGCAGACATATGATGAACCCAGGACTCATACTCCAGCAGTGTTTTTTTTTTCCTTTGCCATGATAAGATGGTCTGACAAGAACAATTTTAGGAGGAAAAATTTATTTGGTGGCTCATGGTTTCAGAGGTCTCAGTTCAGAGATGGCTCTGGACCCAAGGTGAGGCAGGACAAAATGGTGGAAGGGTATGACTGAAGAAAGCAGCTGGTAACATGGAACCAGGAAGCAGAGAGACAGACTCCACTTGCCAGATACAAAATATATATTCAAAAGGCACCCCAATGGCCTACCTCCTCCAGCCACACCGTGCATGCCTTCAGTTACCACTCAATTAATACCTGTTGGGGGATTAATTCACTAATTACGTTAAGGTTCTCAAAACCCAGTCATTTCATCTCTAAACTTTCTTGCATTGTCTCACAGATAAGATCACCTAATATCTAAATAATGGTATTCTGTCCCTGGGCCCCAAAAGCTCATGCTTGTCTCACAATGCAAAAATTCAGTTAGTCCATCTTTAAGAATCCTCACACTTAAGAATTCAAGAATTGTCCCAGAGTACACATCCAAAGAATCCTCTGAGACTCAAGGCAACATTTCATTATGATTCCCTATAAAAACTCCAAGGCCATTTACATGTATTCAAGCATTTCCATTCCATATGGTTGATGCCAAGGTCTGCCACCATCTTGGGCAGTGTCAAAGCTCCAGGGACCATGGATGGTTGAGCAGTCTCTGAGTGCCTGTGTGGCTGAGCATGGTTAAACAACTTCCTAGGTCCCCCTGTGCAGGTATAGTGCCCCACTGGTCTCTTAAATAATTTTTTACTTTTACACCCGTGAGCCTGAGATGGGTATGATCTTGCCAGTTCCTGAGATGCCCTCAAGACATCTTTCCTAGTGTTTCTGGGAAGTCTTAAGCATTTCTTTTGTGACTATAATGTCTTTAACAACCACACATTCCTTAGCCCCAGTTTTACTCATAGTTCTTTGGCCAAACTTCAAGTGTTTACAATTTTTTCTGCTTTGCTTTCTGCTCCTAATTATCACAGTAAACTTGGCTAAAAGCCTTCAGCAGTACCCATGCCACCACCTGAATATGATGCTGCCTAGAAATTTCTTCCACCAGATTAAGAAGTCCATCACCTTTAAATTCAGCCTCACAGAAAGTCTCAGGACACAGGCAAAATGCAGACAACTTCTTAGCTAGAACATAACAGGAATGGCTTCCAGTCCAATTTCCAGTGGAGTTCTCCTTCTCCTCTGAAATCTCATGAGCCCTGTCTTTACTGTGCACAGTCCTAATGGTCTTCTGAACTCCCCCAGTATCACCCATTAAGCTCTGATTATGACAATCTAAAACTTTCCCACCTTATATCGCTAAACTTTCCAAAATTCATCCCACAAATTACAAAAAGCTCCAAAAGCTTCTAAATCACATAATCAGGTCAGTCACACAAACAACTTCCCTTTTTGGGACCAACTTCTGTTTTAGTCAGCTTTTCCACTGCTGTGACCAAAAGACCCAACAAGAACAATTTTAGGACAAAAACGATTTTGGGGGTTCATGGTTTCAGAAGTCTCAGTCCATAGATGGCCCAACCCCATATCTCTGGGCACAAGATAAGACAAGACATCATAGTGGAAAGGCATGACTGAGGAAAGCAGCTGGAAATATGGCACCAGGAAGCAGAGACAGAGACTCCACTCACCACATACAAAATATATACTCCAAAGGCACACCCCAAATGACCTACCTCCTCCATCCACACTTGACTGGCCTTCAGATAGGACCCAGTTCATTCTTATCAGGGCGTTAACTTACTGATTGAGTTAAGGTTCTCATAACCCAATCATTTCACCTCCAAACTTTCTTGCATTGCCATACACATAAGCACCTGGGGGAACACCAAATATTTAAACCATAATAAGTGGAGAATGAAGAAAATAACAGATTTTTCTAAATGCTACTGGAGAAAGTGTAGGGTGTTAAAAACAAACCAGCATAATCACACAATTTTTTTCTCTGGCTCAAGGGAAGATAATTCCAAGAGGATTTCTGGAGAATATGATCTGAAACTAGTATGACAAGTAGGAGCCAGGCCAATAAGAGGGGATAGGGGATTTCTTGCAGCTCACTTACAGAAGTGGGGATGAAAGTAATATATTTTACTTTGGACCCTAATATTAAGTATTTTAATATGTCTACATAATTTCCAAATTATATCCTCTTTTGTTTTTTCCTTTTCTTCATGTGGACTCCCTTTTTTGGGATGCTGTGGCCACAATAATGGTCCTAGTTATTCCCTTTTCCCTGTATTCAGGCCCCTTGAGATGTGCTTTTATAGCTCCTTATCAAGAAAGGTCAATTTCCCATCCATCAAATCTGGGTTGGACTTTTGTCTTGTGTTCACCAATAGAATAAAATGGAAGTAACTGTGCATGAAGTCTCAGCCTCAGCCTCAATAGAAATGCATGCTTCCATATGCTATTTTCTGACCCTGCCATCACCATGTGAGAACAAACCAGAGCTAGTCTGTTGGAGGATGGGATACCTATGCAAGAAGCCCAGGGTCTCTGACTTTCAACTAGTCAACTTGTGAACGTGGGAGAAAGCACAGCATGGAACAGCAGAACCACCCACCTGCCTCACAGCGGACTGCAAATGTGCAAGTGAGTCCAGCAAAGAGCAGAAAATGGACAGGTGACCCAGAGTCTCCTTAGTGAAACTAAGGAATATTAAGCCACAGGGTTTGGATATGAAGGGACAGTAGATAATTGTCAGGGTGTCTTTGAACCTTGCTATCTTCCCCTAACTGAACATTCTTTGTTGTTATTATATGACAATACAGGATAATAAAGGATAAGTACAGCATGCTCAATGACAAAAAATTAAAGCAAAAAATGGAAAAGCACCCTCCCACCTTTCCTTTCACCATCTGACTTTTCAAAGGATTGTGCTTAACCATTGCATTTTCACAGCTTGGGTCCTGCGCAATGATCAGGACTATGGGTTCCCCATTATATCCACTTTTATTATGCAACAGAAGAGCAAACCAGTCTGGTAGAATTTGGGTGTTGGCTGTAATTTGGACTTCGCTGTAGGATGTTGACTAACTTCCTGCTTGGCTTCATTTCAGCCCTAGGCAGCTGTGGGCTTCGGTGCCTACGACCCTCAAGGCTGCCATTCTATACTGTGGGCTCATGCACCGGAAGCCAATTCTCCACATCTGCTCTGCTTTCCAGTTCTAATTGGGTGCTTGGTTACTTCCTTGGGGAACATTTGCGAGATCTTGCTGCTTGGTTCTGCTCACTGTTTTCTCACTCTAGAGTTTAACTCTCCCTTTCTGAATTCTACTAGTAAACACATAAAGATTTCTCATTTGGAGAGTCTGTGGAGAGTCATATAAGTCATATCCCCAATAGCCTCACTTTTATTTCTCTGTGGAAAATGGTGACTTTTGCTGGCTGGAGTTTGTGTTCAACAGAGACAGTGTTATTGGTATTTCTCTTGATGCTGGTCATACAGCTTTGAGAAATAACAAGAAAAGGAGAGCTGGGAGTGAGTGAAACATTTTAAATGGTCAGAGAATGTCTTAATAGAATTTGAATGTAAATAAACAGAGTATAAAATGCAAAAGCCTAATTACAAAATAATAGAAGATAATTACTCTCACATCCAAAGCCAAAAACCAGACCAAAGAAGCACAGCTTGCACAGGAGGGAGATAAAATGAATATTGTTGTCCTTAACTGAACCCTCATTTGAGCCTAGGAAAGTGGTGAGAGGCACAGAGACAGCTAGATGTTAGAAATGACTTTAGGTACGTGTGTGTGTGTGTGTGTGTGTGTGTGTGTGTGTGTCTGTTTGCGTGTGCACACATGTGGTAAATGTCCATCCTAATGCAGGAGGGACAGAAATGTCTCTAGTGAAAAATCAAGTAAGACACACTTCAGTGGAACTCATTGGAAAGCTTGATATTTTTCTAGAAATTTGGGGACAAAATGCCAGGAGTGGGAGGATGCACAAGAGTTTAGGTGAATGACCTAGGTCCACACAATAGAACACTCCTGGGCAAGTAACCATGCAGCTACTGATTGTGGCTTAAAGATTTGGTAAGATGTGTCTCCCCTGGATGGGATTCAGCCATGTAGAGAAACCATGCAGGGGGCCTAGATTGTGGGGCTGCCTGCAGCTAAGATTCCCAAGAAGAGGCTCAAGGTACCCTACAGGATGCCCAAGAATCAAGGAAAGACAGAACAAACATCCGTAGTTCTCTAGGAAAGAGATGGCCAGTCACCTGGGAGGCCTCCAGGCACACTTGAAAGTGCCCCCAGAAGAGACTTTCAGTGCCAAATGCCTGGTATAGCCGGAGAGAGGGAGAGACGTCATCTCATGCCACGCCCCCTCAACAACCTTTCCTGGCCCTCCTCCTTCCTCCCTCCTGTTCTGCTGGTGAGAGTAGACACTGTAGAACCTCACTGAGGGCAGAGGGATATGGAAAAGGACATGAGGCAAAAAGAGGGCCCTTTGTGGCAAGGGAGAAGCATTTCCTTGAAACGGGGCTTGAAATGTTGTTCACTCTAAGTAACTGGACATTTGAATTATGACTCTGTAGCACTTTTTGTAAGTTGTAGAAACTGAACGATTTTCAGTTATCAGAGTGAAAGATCCTGAGATTTGGCCTAAGGTTTCTTCAAAAGGTGGTTAAAAACAAACAAAAAAACAAACAAACAAACAAAACAAAACAAAACAAAAAACCAAGCTCCCCAAAGCTACGTGGAACTCATTTGTGGAGAGAAAAGAATAAGATGGTTTTATGATTTCATGTAACATTTGTTCCAATGAACAATTAAATATAAAAGACTAAATAAAACAGAATCTGGCATAATTACAAAAATGGCTCTAAGAACATTACAAATTATATTGAACCTGATAATGGGAACTTAAGTTGATCACCTTTGTAGCTTATTTGTGACCCACTCAGAATAATACCTTCCATGTATAAATCATGCATTATCTTTTAAATACTTTTCTATGTACTGTCATTTGTACTTCACAAAAGTCCGTGCATTAATGGGCTGCTTTCATTGTCTGATCTTTTCAGTGAAAAAAAAATTGAGACTCAAAAGAAATCAAGTAATTCCCCAGACTCTTTGGTAAATAGTATTTTCAAGCCAAGGAATGGACTTCGGATTTCTGATCCTTTGTACAGCTCTCCTCCTTGGAGTTACTTACATTGGGTTTCCTTTTTTTCGCCACCGTGCACCTGAATTCACTCGTTCATTCTCCTGTTGTATGCAATATGAAATTATCAAGCAAGGAGTATGTGCCAGTGGGGGAAACAGCTATTAATGGCAAAAGTAAAAATGTAGTTAACAATCTTTGACAAAGGCCACCGAGGAAAGTGGCACAGTCTTTCCTTTAGAGTGTGTTACCTGGCATTCGAGGACCTGGAGACTAAAATGTCAAGGCAAAGTAGGAGGAAAAGCAATCAATCAGAGGACAGGAGAGGCGCATGACCCTGCAATGTGAGGATGGACACAATGGAGGGAATATGGAGGGCAGAGGAGAAGCCAAAAGCCTGCCTCTGTGATTTGCGTCTTAGCTAAACATGACAGAAAACCATTTATGGATTGTAAACCCAGGGTTTATGTGATCATATATACAGAGCCAGCTAATTTATTATCCTCCTAAACCAAGGGAAACAGAATTATGAAGATAAATTTGCTGCCCCAAATAATGTCTTATAAATCCCAAGAAGGATGTTTTCTTTGCTCTTCAGCCCATGGAATTTCTGTTTGCATAACTCATTGAAAGGTACTTATAACTGAGTGTATTAGTGCATCAAGAATTAATGAGCAACCTTATTCCTCATGTAGTTCTGGTGGTCAAAAACCAGCATTCTGTATGCTTTTCTTTATTTTTTGGGTGAGGGTTATGAGGGATTGAACTCAGGGGCACTCAACCACTGAACCACATCCCCAGTCCTATTTTGTATTTTGTTTTGTGCCAGGGTCTCACTGAGTTGCTTAGCACTTCGCTGATGCTGAGGCTAGCTTTGAATTTGAGATCCTCCTGCCTCAGCCTCCCGATCTGCTGGGATTACAGGCGTGCACCACTGCACCTGGCTCTGTGTGCTTTTCTTCAGTGAGGTCTTGTTAAGTGCACCTGTGAGAACAGCACCTCCCAGGAGGTGATGAAGAGATTACCCCTGCCTTCCAGGATCTTATTTTGGCCAATGATTTGAGCAAAGCTATACAGGGAAGAGCCATTATTGCCTCAATTCAGTAAAACAGGACATTTGGTCTGTTTCCTAGTGGTTTTATAAAACTTTTCTTAATCCATTTATATTCTCATTCCTATTTTTTTTCTAAAAAGGCAATTGGTTAGTTATGTGAGCAGTCTGATGTCAAGGAATGTGGTGATATTAAACCTGATGTGTGTGCATGTGTGTGCACGTAGTGTGCAGCCACTTATGAGCTTTCAGCTAGAGTATTAGTCCACCAGATTTGCAAAGTCAGCTAACTACTTAATGCAATATGCCATGTATCTATCTACTTATCTAGTGTACAAAATTTGCATACACATATATTTCCCTTAAACTAGATTTCTACTAAATATAGCATACAACATGATATCGTATATAGCATAAATACCCTGAACACTGCTAGAAAAAAAATTATAACTTGATTAATAACTTCCTTATCATTAGAGACATTCTGAATATCCATGCTTTGTTGGATTCTATGGAGGAAAAACAATCAGATGTAGACAATTCAGATGATGCAGAAGGTGCCTTTATTCTACTTGTTGCTTAGTAAAAATCTGTCCTGCTTGAGAACCAGGATGACAGTGTGCTTGCTGGCTGAATTCTGACTGTAAAATTGGAAACTTGGGTCTTTTGCTGCTGGACACTTATCTGGCTCCTCCCTGGACTCTGTCTAAGCAGGCCCTTTCTGACACTGCTCCTATTGGCATCCATTGACTTTTATTGGAAATGCCTTGTGAGTACACTGAGCCGACAGTGCTCACAAAGAATGCCCTTCCTGTTTTTGTGAAAAGTCATAGAAGTCATTGCAAAACAGAAGGTTCTGTTTGATTTATGTGAGGCATTTACAGAGTGTGGGAGCTTTATAATCCCACCAGAATACATAAAATAATAATATTTTTACTGCCACCTTCTGTCTAACACAGGTACTACACCCCTAACACTAATGTTACACTGACTTGAAGAATAGTTGATGTATTTCTTTTTTTTTTTTTTCCCTTGACCTATGGGGAACTATGAAAATAATTCATCTTCTATACTTCCCTCATTCTTTAAAGCTTTTTAAAAAATAGTTAATTTAATAAATATTTAATCAATCCTTTTCAGGGATTAGTAGTTATCACATTACTCAGGGGAAATATGGTGGGGAAAGAGATAGGCTTAGCCCCTGTTCTCAAAGAGCATACAGGTGAGTAGAGGAGGAAAGGATCAAGAGCAGGAGGCAGCATGGAGCATCAGCATTAAACCCTACAGTAAGAAGGCATGGAGCTTTTGGAGAACCTAATGCAGCATGAGAGGGACAGGCTACCACAAGGCAGGCTCTGTAAACTGAGCCAGATGTGCACTTCTGATGAAGCAGTTTGGATGTAAAAGCAAAAGAAAGGTAACATTTACCTTTAAATAGTAAAACAGAGCAGAAATTTCTTGAGATATTATGTATTGATGGCCACAGTAAAATCTTTGCTTTTATTATTTTATTTAATGCCTACAATAATCTCATGAAGCAGGTTCCTGTATTTCTCCCATTTTACCTGTGAAAAAACTGAAGCTTTGAGAGATCAAGAAAATTACCCTAGGTCATTCAGCTAGTAAGTTATGAGAGTTTAGCAGACCTTCATGAAAGACAGACCTCTTCCCCAAAAGCTCCAGCAAAAGCATGGAGTGACTTGGACCACATGGCCACCCCTGAGCCAGTCAGCGAAACTAAAGGGATAGAAGTATTGATTGGACAGACCAGTGTCATGTGACCATGTCTGGAACTGGAGCGCAAGTGAGCGCTTACCATAGAACTGTAAGAACTGTAATGACTAGTGATACTGTTCTGCAAAGGAGAATTAACTAACCATTCCAGAAAGACAGGAAATGGATTCTGGACAGATAAAAATAATAGGTGACTATTACTCCTTCTTATATTTTATTTCTATATAAATTTCCCTATTTTTAATAATTTTCTGCCTAAACATTTACCAACTGTTTTAGAAAATTTTACTAAATAGCAATCTTGAGCTATGCATAATTCTACCACCATTGTTGGCAAATAAAAGACAAAAACATAGACTTGAAAGGAGGAGTAAATAATGGCCTTAATAAACTAGCTTGTGATCAATTAAGAATATCTTTGAAGTCATTTCAATTATCCAACACATTTCATTTATTAGCATCAAAGAATCAGAAATGAACTTGGTGCTTGCTTCTTATAGAGACACTAAGTACCCTGAGAGTTTGGATGACTTCCCTCAGGCTCAAAGGAAGTAATAGGTTTTCTTGGATTTTTCCAGAGATTTTTTTTTTTTTTTTTAATAGAGCATTTCCATTTGGTGGTTCTCAAATCCCTTGGAGTTTTCAAAGGTTTTCCATGTTTCTTGTGCTTAAGCATGATACTTTTCTTTCTTTTTTAAAAAAATTTTTGTTTTTAAAATAAGTGACAAATTAATGGGAGAGAGAAGGGAAATTGCAGGGAAATGGAAGGAGACCCTCATCGTTATACAAAATTACATATAGGAGGAGGTGAAGGGAAAGGGGGGAAAAAACAAGGGAGAGAAAAGAAGTACAGTAGATGGAGTAGAGAGAGAAGATGGGAGGGGAGGGGAGGGGAGGAGGGATAGTAGAGGATAGGAAAGACAGCAGAATACAACAGACAATAGTATGGCAGTATGTAAAAACGTGGATGTGTAAGCGATGTGATTCTGCAATCTGTATACGGGGGAAAAATGGAAGTTCATAACCCACTTGAATCAAATGTATGAAATATGATATGTCAAGAGCTATGTAATGTTTTGAACAACTAATAAAAAAATTTGTTTTTAAAATAAGTGACGAATTAATGATATGAAATATGATCTTTTTAAAAAAACTTCATAGAGATGCAAAATCCTTATAAAGCTTCAATTTTCTACCTCTGGTCTCAGGACCCCTTTTATTCTTAAAATTATTGAAAACCCCAAAATACACTCCTTTATGTGAGTTTAACAATATTTATCATAATAGCAATTAAAATTGAGAATTGAAAAATTACCTATTCATTAAAAAACAATAACACTATTATATGTTAGCATAAATAACATCTTCCCATTAAAAATGAGTATTTTCTGAAACTGTAGCAAATGTTGGGCAGATTGAGGTGTTTTATATTTGGGAAATTGTAATGCCTCTTCCTTGTTTTTAATGAATAACTCATTAGAATATAGGTTTTCATATCTGCTTTGGATTCAATCTATTATAATGTAGCTTTGGTTAAATATATAAAAAAAATCTGGCCACATAAATGTATGGATTTGAAAAGAGAGGAATATTTAAATTCCTTTTTTAAAAAAAAACAACACAGTTATGTATACTCTTCTTTAATATATTTCCAGAGCTTGATGAATAGTAGTTTCTTAAAAGTTAGTTGCAAAATTAGCTTCATTTTAATAAACTCATCATTCTTTGTTACATTAAAATCTCCTAGACTATCTTGAATCGTAAAGTGCAATTTTTACCTATTATGATTTATAACATCATGTATAGAAAATATCAATTCACTAAGTCATGCAGATATCCATTTGTTGACCTGTTTCATTATAAAAAAAAAATCAATACACCACATTCACTAAATCACTAATGATCTCATAGAAAGGCTTTATCAGGATTCTGTCAAACTCACTCAGATAGATGCAAGTTTTTTGAAACTTTCATATTTGTTTGGATCCTTAAGTTTATTATTGCCAATATATACATCAGGTATCTTCCCTGAACCACCTTCATCCATTTTCAAGAAAATACCTGTCAAATACCCAATTCCGGGGGCAATGTGCATAGTCATGGTACAGGCCTGTGTCACTGATAAAGTGACATCAGCCTTACCCATTGCTTTTGACTTTCAGTGTATTTGTGAAGACAGTGAAAGATGCATCTTGCTTTGTACTCTCATAAGGATAGTTTTGACCTCATTCCCTGATCTCCAGTGGATCTTAGGGACCCTAGAATATTTATCATAATTGGGAAAAGCATAGCCATTACTAGAGATCAGAGTGAAGTCCCTGCTGTGGAGGACTCCATCACAGAATCTGAGCTTAGTTTTCTCCCCATCCACACCTACCTCAGTTTATGTCTGTAACAGTTGATTCAAGGCAGCCACGTAAGGGTGATGGCCATTGAAACAGAACATGATGGTGAGTGAGGACCATAAAATGTATAATAACTAGCAACACTTTCTCTCAAGATTTTTGCTCATTAACAAAGTACCTATGATATGACAAGGAAATGTCATTACTGAAATGGCCAGTTTTTATCAAAGTTTATTAGAAGGAAATAGCTTTTAACAAGTTGAGTGATGTACAGAATTTAAACTTTATACTTCCTTTTTCTTCTTTTGTTATTTAGAAGCAAAACATAACCTTTCTAAATAGTTCAAATGACTTTTTTTGACTTGTTTTCCTAAGGGATGCCCCGTTGTATGTCTGTTCATTCTACTTTTATGCCATAGCACATAATGGAATTTCTGTCACTATGGTAATATGCACTTGATCCTGAAACAAATCATGATATTTCTTTTAACTTTTATATCTTGACTCATCAATTTGCTCTCTGTAGTGATTTTCAAGATAATTATCATATTTGACTTGTTAAACAGATAAAATACCACATCATATACACATATAAAGTCATTTTTTAATGTGAAGTATTTGTTGAAAATAAAAGCACATTTGTATATTCAACTAAAGGGATAATGATTCTATGGGTGTTTTAGAAATTATATGTTACTATAAATGAGGCTTTCAAATAATCACATTATTAATGCTTCACTATACTATGCTGCCCTGTTAGAGGCCAGCCGTGTATTATAGCATCTTGGGCATCCGTCTATGAAGCAGTGTGATTTACATTCTCTACAAAAGAATATGGGTGACAATGACCATGCTAGCTCTTTAGATCACAAGAAGGAATATAAATGGGTATCCCCACAACTTGACATGTGTGATTCTCTTTGTTTTCTGTATGGGACATCTCCTGTAACTCCGTATCCATTGGTGGATCACAAGCTACCCACCATGTTGCCCCCTACGCAAATTGCACAAGCAACAGCAGCCTGAACTTCTAAAATGTTATCTATAGAGTCTTCAAAGGAAGTTTTTACTTTTGTAATGAGAATAACAGGTGCCTTCTAGTTCATAATTAATCTCTTAGTGGAATGAATGTTTCTTAGGATAGAAAAGCTCTATATTACATTTCTTTCTAGGTATAAATCTCTTGTTCCCAAGAATTACCAATTACTCTGGTATCAGTCATGGTTTTATCGGACCCTTCAAGGTTATGGAAGTGTCTAGAAGACTCTGGAAGACATTCAAGGTTATGCAAGTGTCTGCTGCTTCCTCAGAGGAAAACTGGAGAATCCTGAAGGGGGGTGGAAGAGAGAGAGAAAGAAAAAGAGAGAAAATTAATATATGTATGTGCACTCCTAGGATAGATTCTTGCATCCTGATGGTTTCCTTTCCTTTCTCAGTGATCATGAAATGATCACAGTAATTATCAGATTAGTTTTATCTTTTCATCACCATAGTTACAATACCCAGGCCTATCACCTACTCAGGAATCTATAAAAATATGTAATATTGAAAAAAGTATAATTGCATAGAAGTTCTAAAAGAAACTGCTACATTAACATTAATGAAAACTTAAAAACCAGTACAAAGTTGATATTTAATTGTTAAATTTAGTATCAAAACAATGCCATTGCATTTGAAAACTATCTGTAGATTAGATTGCTCAATCTTTAGAGAATTGCTGTATGAGCATGATTACTGTGTAGATATCGTATCAGTTGTGAATTATGGGGGCTCTTTACAGTTCAATAATTACACAGAAAAATCATAAAAATCCATTCAAAGTATACAGGAAAAATTACATTTACTGTGGGGCATGAGGGCATCTTACTCTGTTTGCTATGATGTGTGGTAAAAGCTTTGAAACAAAGTGTTTGGAACCCATGAAAGTTTAAATGTAATCATGGCAAGCCTGGCCCTTGTTCTCAGGTGCCAGTTTATCTCAAATAACATATGGGTTGTTTCAAAAAATGCCTTCCCCAGAAATTGGAGCTTGTATAAGAACACTTGGTATTTTGGGGAGCAGGGAAAAGGTTGCTCTCTTAGTCCCATGTAATCCCCACATCATTCAGTAGACTCAGCAGAAAGTCTGAATTGGTGGATCATCATTATCTGTCTTTGCTTGTACACCAAAAAATATGGATGGTTTTAAAACAATGTAGAGAAAAGATATGCCTCATCAAAATTTGACTGATTTCATCCTTTGGTGATAGAAGAAAGTATATCTTCTTTCTTTTTTCTTTTGTGAAAATGCACTAATCTCTTCACAGCTGTGAAGATCCAGTTGTCGAGAACACACAAGTGTGCCTTTGCCTTCTGAGAGCAAAGAGAACACTGGTACTCCAAAGGAGAGCAGTGACACCTTGGAGGTCATCCTTTAGTGATGACCAGGGACATAATCAAGGGGAAGATGAGAAATGGTGATCTTAAAAAACAGTAATGAAAAGCAATGGGAGGTTGCATGCACTAAGAGTAAAAAGAAAGTTGTAATAAGAAACACAGTCCAGTGACTCCTTACTTAATAAAAAAAAAAAAAAAAATGATGAGCCACGACTGATTTGGAAGTACCTCACGGTCCGTCATCTCTTGATAATTGTTTACTCCAAGGAGCTAGAGTGTGAGTCGCCATCCCTCCCCTTGTCTTCCTTCCTTCCTTTTCCTCCCTCCCTGTCTCCCTCTCTTCATCTCCTTTTGAATCTACTTCATCTTTCTTGTTCTCTGTCTACTCTTCAGGCAAATTGCACAAGCAACAACAGCCCACACTTCTGAAATGTTATCCATAGAGTCTTCAAAGGAAGTTTCTTCTTTTGCAATAAAAACAGGTGCCTGCTACTTCAAAATTAATCTCTTAGTGGAATGAATGTTTCTTGGGGTAGAAAAGCTCTATTTTACATTTCTTTCTAGGTATAGAGCTCTTGTTTTTGGACTGCAAAAAGCCTTGGCATTTTTTTTTTAAATCAGGATGAAAACAGAGTATTTTGGTGATGTAATACTTGCTCTTTAAGTCTAAGTGAATACTGTATCACCAAAGGTAAGAAGTGAGTTGGACAATTTAACTTTAATATCACAGGCCTAGAGATGTGTAAGAGGCTTGATTACAGGTAGGATCTACTTTAGGATTTCCAGGACTGTCATGTACAATTAATTTGGTTAAAGAAACCTCAGTCAGAGCAACTTCATAAAGATTCATGTCATCAACCCAGGCACATAAATACCATGATAATTCAGAATGCCTTTATGTTACAGCATTTGAAAGTGACAGAAGAGCCAAAATGAGAGAGATAAAATTTTTTTAAATGTCCCTACTGCACGAAAGCTTTAAGCATCAACATTATAGTGCATGTGCCTATATACAAATTTGTGCATGATTGTGCATAATTTGTGCATAATTGATGGGAATCACCTCAGTGTCCCTCTGCAGGTGGAGTCATAGCCCGCATGGGTTTGAACATTCCACCACCAGGTGACCTGACCCCAGAGCTAGCCCTACAGGTGACTAGCTAGGGGTTTTCATTGCTACACGTAACTGGTGGCTATTGGTTTCTATTACAGACCTAAGTGGGGCTTGATGAACCTTCACAGAACCCAGACTGAACCCGAAGAGTCAAAACAAGGCCTTTACAGGTCAAGATGAAATCAAAATTTTGCCTGGATTTTGGAAAGGCTCAGTTTGCACATTGGAGATATCAGTATCCACATTTGAAAGAGTCTGATTAAGTCAGGAAACCTCCAGAGGAGCAGTTTATCCTTAGTTAGGTACATTTGGTGACGTGAAAGGCCGTCCATTTGTCAATCTCTTTTCTTCAGATCATACCTTTAGCATAAACTTGGAAAGAGCCTTATAGTAAATAAATATTTGTCATCCTTTCCTAAGAAAAACATTGAGTTTTTTCACTTCTTGGGACTGAGTGTGTGAACCCAGGAATGAATACATGGACAAATTGGCTCATTATGAAAACTCATCAACCAGGTTTCTGATGGATGATTCACCTGTTATTTTATATAATAAAAGATGGTACCCTAAGGTGTGCAAGGATTTATGCCTTCTATTAAATGGGGTTAATTTATAAGTTATGGTGATATTTTATCTATGTCATCATAGGATACACCGGTTTAATTCTCTCTGAAGCAGGAATTCAATGGTATTTTGAGGAATGTGTGGGCAGATATTTCATCACCATAACAAAACTAAGAAAGGATTTTCTGAAATGGATCTTAGAGGGTGACATCCTCTTGAATGAGGGCCACCAACTTAATAAGCTGGGGACCTAGGCCTGGATTTCAGGTTTTATATTCTGTGTTACCTGATCTCCTCTACTTGCTTTTAGAAGTAGCATTGATAAAAAGGTAAATTTGGGTATGTTTGGTGACAGAAAAATGCATAATAATTGACACTTACTATATGGTTCCTACCAGCAAAAATGCTCAAAACCTTATCAAGTAGTTTAAACCCTGTTATGTGCTAAGGCAACTCACAAGAGAGAGAAAAGCAAGATCACTGTGCACTTTACACAGGAAGTGCACCTTGAAGTGGGTTTGGGGCACCTGTGAGGTTTGGCTCAATAAATGTCTGTGGATGAGAACAGCTTGAGGTGAAGGACGGAAGCAGATCAATGTGGATCCCGAGGGGACCCGGGATGTCTGTGTTCTTGGGAGCAGGGAGCTATGGAAAAGAGGGTGGATGGTACTTGTGAAAATTAGGTGATTTTAAATTTCTTACAATATTAAGTATGGAGTCATAGAAAAAATTTTTGAACAAGGTAGATGTGCTGAAAGTCATCTATGTGGCATTGTGTCCTCGTTACTTGTGAGCAGAGAGATCCTGGGAACCAGCAAGGAGGTTTCTGGGACATGAGATAAATACAGGAGCTATTGCAAAGAAAAAGACAAACTGTCACAGAACTTACTTTACAGAGAAAGGAAAAGAAAACTGATGATAAGTATTAGAAAACTATTAGAAGATTTGTTCAGAAAAATGGAGGTGGCACTCCTGCGAAACATGGGTAAATCACTAGGGGGATTCAGACATTGAGAGGAAGCTTTATCTTGTTTTCCTGGTGAGCATGTGTGTATAATGCCTGGTGTGCAGAATACTGAGATCCAAGACCAAGCAAGAGCGCAGGGAGAGGACAGAGCTACCGGAGTCTGTACCCGACTCGAGAAAGAAAAGACTGGATCAGAAGCCACAGGAGTGCTCTTCTAAAGGGAAAGTGCAGAACAAGGACGTGAAGCAGGAGACAATGAAAGGAGAGAGGTGAAGTGATGAGGGTTATAGACAGAAAGGGGAAGAGAAGAGAAGTATAGTACATGTGTGTGTGTACACTTGAGTCTGTTTAGCAGAGGTGAGGAGCGACGTTCCTCTTGTATATGCCGGGTATTTTTCTCTGAACTTTCCAAGTCATTTTGTTCCATCTTTTTATCTACCATCAACTCGACTCTTCCCCATTACTCTGGGTGATAAAATATTCCACCTATCACTATTTGCTTAGAATAATATATATGCAATAAAATGAATGCATTCTGAAATACGTTTGATTTCTGGATAGGTTGGAAAATAAATCCATGGATCCAGAATCCTTCCTACTTCATATTCTGCCACACAAAACATCATGGAGTTCTTAGAGGATCATTATAAAATGTAAACAAAATAGAAATATGTTAAATAAAAACTTTAACTCATCATAGGAAATATGATGAATGTAGTCATGGAAGTCAAGGGAGGGAGGGAGGAAGGAAGGAAGGAAGGAAGGAGGGAGGGAGGGAGGAAGGGAGGGAAGGAAGGAAGGGAAGGAAGGAGACAGGCAGGCTTTGGAGTGCATAGGTAACATTTTAGAATGTAGGAGTCCTCTGGACCAAAGCTAAAGATGAAGCATCAAAAATAATCAGGTTACTTGCTTTCCCTGTAATGGGTATCCCTGCTACTGCAATCACTCCACAGAAACTAACCTTAAATGGGATAAAATGTGCAAGAGATCAGGCCTGGGCTTCCAGAGATTTGTTCCTTATCCCCCAAGAGCTGATCTGAGAATAAAGTTCCTTTCCGAGTCAATTGTTATGAAGGTGTTTAGTCACCCGCCAATTATTAGCCAACATCAGAGGCTAATAATTGTTTTCTTTTCCTTTCTCTGTTTCTGCATATTCCCAGAACACTTAGCAAAACCAAAAGGGAGACAGAAAGCCATCCCAACTCTGCAGATGTTACTCAGCTAACCTTTTGTCTTTTCTTCTTGTTTGCAGAACCTAAAGTAAGCTGCAAGTTAGGCCGATCTGCATCCACATCAGGTGTGCCTCCGCCCTCGGCTCCTCCTCTCAGGCAAGCCAGTGACCTGCAACAGAGCCAGGTACCATCATCGTTAGCCAATCGTGATTGACTTCCTGTGATGCAACATGCCAAATGCTTCCCACTTCTGTCTGTCGTGTGTCGCTGTAGACAACTCTTGCATTTGCTTTTATTTTTCTCTCTGTGTATGGGGTGGGGGATGAGTTCTGGCCTTCTGTGTTTTCATCTCAAGAGGAATGTCTTTCTTCTTTGTGACTGGTGAAACTTTCTTTGCTGTTTGTTACCAAATCGTTTTTGTCTCTGGTTTCCATCATTCTGTAATTTAAATGTAGTAAACATGTACTGTATGTATTGGCATAGTGGCTATTCTTTAAAATTCTTTCTCTTTTCCATGTTTTGTGTACTTTTATACTGTCTCTGAAAATTTATCAACATTTGATAAATTTATCTACCTTGTTTTATGTAAATTTCTTTTTAAATGTTTTGTCCACAATATTGCACAGATGTTATCAATGAATTTGTACATATCTTTCAGCTCTTATCTTATTATACTGTAATATTTGTGGAAGTTTACTTTTATTTTTATTTAGCTTGGAGCATGATTGTAAGATACTGTGAATATTGATGTCCTTATAAATATTCATATACCAACTCATTTGCATTGAACACGGCAGCTAGTGGTTCTTCTTTCTTAGGCTGTGGAGACAAATTGACTGACCAGATAATCTAGATATTTACCGAAAGCTGTAGATTAATAAGGCAACCTCCAAATAAATGACTTTTCTTTCCTATACCAACAATATCAGAAATGTTTTCAGAAAGGGAATGTAAGTGTTCATGCATGGTAAATGAGATCTCTATTATCACTTTGAGAACAGAGGCAAAAAATAAAAGCATAAACTAAAACATCATTTAATTCTTAAAGTACAATATGTTGCTCTGAAGTTCATTTGAGTGTGTGGTTATGAATGAGGAATTCAGTATGGGGGAAGCCACTCACATAAATGTCCTATGTGTAACTCACTCAATAGGAATTCAACACATTGACTTGATTTGTAAGGCGTGATCACTGTCGCTGTGAAGTGCTATAGGTGGGATAATGTCACCCTGGAGTGGGTTCTCCCTGCTTCCCAGGTTCAACCATGAAACTCTTCTGAAACAGTAAATGATGAAACTAATGATGACACCTCCTTGGGAACTGTCCAGTACTGATTAGCAAATTACATATTCATCCATTATTTTAAATGTCTGCTATTTGAAAAGCATAACTACACAGATTAATTGCATTTCTATAATGAGAGGCATGGCGCTTCTTAGAATTTTGTCTGCCTTAAATATGCACAGTATTTTATTTGTGAATATATGAGGTACCTACAAACCCAAGTGCTTCTCTTAAGGGTGTCTCAAGTGGCATTTGGAACTTCTTGTGTCTTAAACAGTTAAATGCCTTTATAACTAAATGTAGCCATCTTAAACACTTCTTTGTTTTTTATTTTTTATTTTGCTTTGTTTTGGTACCCCGGCTGGAACCCAGGGGTGCTTAACCACTGAGCTACATCCTAGCTTTTTATTTATTTTTTATTAGTTTTATTTAGAGACAGGGTCTTGCTAAGTTGCTGAGGCTGGGTTTGAACTTGCAATCCTCCTGCCTCAGCCTCCCAAGTCACTGGGATCACAGGAGTGTGACACCATGCCTATCTCTTAAACACTTTGAATATAAAGGAAGTCGAAAAGATAAGACAATAAATAAATAATAACACAATCTCACTAAGATAAACTGTTTAATCCCCAAAATGCTGTGTTTACTAATATCTGAAATTTAAAAATATTAGATATAGAGTTTTAGCTAATTGGTGGAAAATTGCATTAATACAATCCATTTTCCAGGTATTCAATTGCTGCTATTACATTATTACCCTCAGTATCTCAGAAGTGTTCTGTGTGTTGTGTTTTGTTTTGCCTTTTCGTAATTGACTGTACAGTTGTTTCATCTAAGACCCTTCAGCTCTCCATGCAAGCAGGTTCCGAGAGCAACCTTCCAAAACAGAGGCAATCACCTGTTTATGCCCTGCATTATCAGCTCTTTGCTCACCTAATGGGAAGTTCTTCTTTCTTCAAAATACACCAAGGGAAAACCTCTCACCCTTTTTACATGCTGTTAGATTCTTTATCTATGGAAACTTCTTCTGACACCCAGATCACCAGAGATGGGCCATCAGGGCTGTGAATGAGAAAAGTGCCTTCCGGGCTTCTCTGTGGCCGAGCAACAATGGTAAAACCTTGCTCTGAATTAACCAAAGTCAACCAACATGCACGAAAGGTCCCCTTTCACTTAATCCCAGTCCCTCAGCCCTAGTCTTGATTCAGTTGTCTTAAGTGGCAGTGAGGCTGACATGGCCCTGTGCTCAGGAATGTGAAGCAAGGGCAAAAGATGTCCAAATGCTTTTTCTGAGAGCAAATGCTCAAATTTTATTCAGGCTTGTGGAGCACATAGCATTATTAAAGACGAAATCATCCTGGTCAGTAATAAAGCAGTTTTCTAACACTAGGATCCCTCATAGTTCTTAAAATCCAGAATTCCTAATAGGACCTATGTAGAATTCTTCCTAGAAATCATTGGAAAACAATGTGATCTATTAAAAAAGAAATGGAAGCAGTCAACAAACCCCAAACCATTCTGGGAGGGACAGTCTACGAGGAATCTGGCCTTAGGAAGACCTCATTCATGGAGTGGTATTTGCATCCTATCTCTTTTCAGTGCTTTGTGCTCTCTGAGAAGTGTTACAGGTGGCATTAGGTAGAACTGCTAAGCATTGCTCCAGCAGAAATGAGCAGAAGTGGCCAAAAGTGACTGACCCCAACCCTCGGCTGTCTGATAGAACTGATAGGACCAACCATTTCCAGAGAGTCTAAGGCCACTGAAGACAGGATGGCCCGCCATCTCAGTGGGCGGGAAACAAGGGGAAGGTAATGTTGATCGACTTGTTTTAGCATCAGGTAACAAGCACAGGCATGAGATCGGTGGAAATATAAAATATTTTCTGACTGGGATTTCAAAATAGGTAAGATAAAATAGGAAGCTAGGGAAAGAAGTGTGATTTTCAAGCATTCAGGCTTTGTTCTACACCACATTATTCTGTGAAACCCGGAGAGATGAAAATCAGATTTTCTTCCTTTATACTTCACTCTTGAGCAAACAAACTAGGCAGGGACAATTGAGGACATTTTCTTGGAATTTTAATGCAATGCAACCACTTGTTTTGATATTTGCCATTACACAAATCTTTGGGAATTAAACTGAATTTCTCTGCCTTAAAAAGGTAATCTCTTCCTTGTAAAAGTAACAAGTATAAAAGTCAGTCGTCTGCTGAACTTGGAGCACCTGTCACGTTCTCCTTTGTTTTCTTCTGTAATAGAGAAGAAAGCCATGTGCTCCAAAGAAAGAGTCACGAGTGCTTTAGAGACAGCAGCTGATGTGCATGAATTTCATCATCCCTGGCTGAGAACGAGCCCCCTGTCTTCAGGGATCCCACTGGGGTCAGCACCGTTATTTACAGTCCTCCTGCAGCAGGTGGTGGGGCAGGGCATGCAAAACCAAGCCCTCCTTCAAGAATGGAGCTGCCAGGATGGGTCTCCATGCCAAAGGGCAGCTCTGCCAGGAAAGATGCTCCAGAGGTCTGTTTGCACTCATTTTTCTGGGAAGGAAGGAGATGTGGGCACACCCACCACCATGCACAGTCTCACCCTCGCCACACACACACACACACACACACACGCACTCATGAACACACACACTTCACAAATGGCCCAAAGGTTTGACTGGAACTTCAACTTCTTCCTGAGGCTTGTTTATCATTTAAGCTGGGTGACCTCTGAGGGTCTTTGATATGGGGGAGAGGAATAAGACCATCTGCTGTTTTGTTTGGAAACACATTTCAAAGTCTGGCAGACCCACATCTCTCTAGAAGTCCATGCAGAAAGCCTTAGCCTCTGGACTCATGATCTCTGTGCTGTGGGTCCCTGAACCATTATGCCTATGTCCTCACACCCAGGACAGGCCTCGCCCAGCTCCTGCCCTTTCATACTCCAAGGCTGTTATTCAGGTTAGTAGCCCAGGTCCTTTTGAGTGCAGCCCTCTAGTCCCTCCATGCTCCTAATATCACACTTCTGGGGGGTGTCCAGAGCATAATGAGAGCTTCCAGGGTGCCCGTAGGGCCCAGTGGCTCTCTGTTCCCACAGGGTCCATAGCTGTCTGCACACCTGCATCTGGCTGGCACTCCTGGATGCTGGAAGAGCACGCTGGGGTGACCCTCCATAACTTAGTTTGTGTCCAGAGAGTATTTCTAGACCTGTCTGCATGTTAAAAATTGTTTTCTAGGTACTTTTGAAAAAGGACCCCATGGGGTCATGAGATCAATACACTCAGAGGTGAAGGTGAAGGGCTTAGGATTCCTTGGCAAGGACTGTGCCCAGTCCCAAGGACGTGCCCAGCACGTGTGATGAGCCAGTGGTCCTTTGCTGACTGACTCATTCTCTCCCTCTGTAAATATCCCCTGAAAAACTTTCTTCTCCCACAGTCTGATCTTGTCCCTGTTCTTCATTCCTTTTAATGCCTCCAGAGCAGGGATGTTTTGACTTTCCCATAGCTCCTGAAACGCTTTGCCTTACAGCATGGAAGACTCCTTACTCTCTCTTAAGGTCTCTGCAAGTTTTTGGCTTCAGCTTTCTGGATTGTGAGGGTATTTGCACATAAAACATGTGCAAGCCTTCTGGAGGAAGGCTTCAGACAGGGAGACCAAACAGAGCAATATTCCAGGGTGTGAAATGAGGATGCAGAGAAGAAATTCAACCTCAGCCACTCAGTGCCCAGAATCAACCCCACACAATGTCACTTTAAAGACTTTGGCCTCATTTAATATTTCCTTCAATTACATCAGGTAGAAAAACTGAATGAAACCAAAGAGCGATATGGAAAAATCTCCATACCTTCATCTCAATTCTGCTGAAAACTTAAACCTGCTCTGCAGAAATTAAGTTTTAAAAAAATACAAAACCTAAAGGCAGAGAAAAGCTCCAACCACATTTCCTCTGTAGAAGTCTTGGGCAAGAGGTGACCCGTTCGGCCAAGGCTGTGTGTCATGGAGCTCGGCTCGTGCCTAGTAAGCCTAGGACATGTTTTGTGGGGCTTTCTAACCGACCAGTTGGGTACATTTTTACCTATGTCTCACCTAGAAAAGTGCTCAGGTTCTGTGCTGGACACAAAGGAACAGTGTTGAGAGGTGAAATACCCGAGGAAATGTGGACGGAGGACACACAAGACCAGCTTTGTACTTGCTTGATTCCCCTTGGGGGTCACCCGACATGTATTTCCAAGTATGGAAAAATCCAAGAGGGTACTTGGAAGCCCCCATTCAGTTCACAACACAGGGGCACTATGTTGTCAAAGAACTATTTATCTGCACCAAATTCAAATTGTGAAGTGTTATATTAACAGATTATGTATAAAAACGATGTTTATTTGTTATAATGAGGATATTTATTGAAGAATGGATCTGTGAAATGAAATGTAGAATAAATTTATATTGCAAATGAGAATGTCAGTGGCTAAATTGATATATTGCCATGTATTATGGCATCATTACCTTAAAATAATGCAAGTATTACAAAAAAACGCACCACATTATCTTACACATGGTCTCTAAAATCCTATTTGATTGATTTATAGAATCTGAAGTTTTAGTTTTTGTGAAGCTCTCTATGAGCTATAATTAATGTCATATTTAAAGAAGGAAAATTGTGTTAATACCTTTGAATAGCATAAAAGGCAGCTGAATCCAGTAATATGTGAACTGAAATGTTGGAATTATTTGATATCCATATTCATACAAAAGTGACAAGACAGCAGTAACTCAGATTACATTTTATAACTAACTGAAGAGTGTGTTGAGAAATATGGACATACTCTTTAGCCATTGCATGCTTGTGAATGTTAAGTGACAATATCTGGGGACAAAAGTGACAGAGTGTTTGGGGGTCATCTTTTAAAGTCAAGTAGTATCATAACAAGCTTTTCAGTAGCCTTATTATTATTATTATTTTGAGGTACTGGGGATTGAACTCAGGGGTATTTGATCACTGAACCACATCCCCAGCCCTATTTTGTATTTTATTTAGAGACAGGGTCTCACAGAGCTGTTTAGTGCCTCACCATTGCCGAGGCTGGTTTTGAACTCACAATTCTCCTGCCTCAGCTTCCGTAGCCACTGGGATTACAGGCATGAGTCACTGCACCCGGCCTCAGTAGCCTTATTATTGAGTAGAGTGAAACAAGCTCATCTCAGCCACTTATTCCCCTGGAGTATGAGAGAGAGTTTAATAAACAAGAGAATATTCTCTGAGAAGTCTTGAACCAAAGGACAAAGTGCACACCTCCTTCACCACACAATTGATGGTCACTGTTGCTACCCCTTGTGACAACTTAGGGTACTAAAGTGAGGTTACAAGCTTTGTCAGAGTCTATGATCTGAACTACTCAGCTAGATAAAAACCAGCCAAGATTTAGAGAAATTCAAGAATGTATTTTCATCTTGACTTCACAAGTTAGTAGTTGTGTGACTGTAAATATGTGGCTCAAATTTTGTTCTCTTTTTTTGTAAAATAGAGGCAGTATTATTTGACTAGTGCTGTTGTTGAGGATTAATGAAATAATACACATATGATAGGTCTAGGTAGACACCACCTCTTAGGAAAATATTAATTCATTCTTCTTTCTTTTAAAGTCTCTCTTCCAAAAATTCAACTTTCATACTTGCTGAAAATTTTAAGAAAGAGAGTAGTTCTGGTCAGTAATATTCCATAGAAGGTGATCACAGAGGGAATGGTTTGGTGCTTCCCATATTACCAACCCTACAGGTGGTTTGAATGAAAAATAAATATAAATTGGCTGCAGGTATCATTTAAGAAATGTCAGATCACCTGTCCTCGGTTACCACTTATGCCCCTATTTGAACTAATGTATGGATAAATGCAGTGGAAATGTTACGGCTGTGTAGGACACTATTATCTGCATCTGCATCTGAAAGGGTCAGGACAAAAAAAAATTGAAACTATTTATTTATTTCCAATGCCAGAATTTATTTAAAGATTCCCAAGACCACAGTTGCAAGAGTCTTCTTTTTTTCTTATCCACAACATGAACTTTATGAAATGTATCAATTTAAATCTTGAAAGTGTGGGTCTCTAGATGGGGATGGCCTTTCCAGCTTGGACAAGCATAGCAATAGATGGGTACATGGCGCCCTCTAGTGTTTGAAGTGCATATTGCAACCAGTGGTTGGCTTTCCAAAATAATACAAACAAAACTCTGTTTAAGGCAGGGACAATGTTCGTTGTTTGTCTTTTAGATAATTATTTTTAATACTTTTGGGAAGGGGGACATAATGAATCACATCTAGTGATAGTGATCTCTGAATGCTGTGCATTATTTGTGAACAGATGCAGTCGTTTTCACTAGGATTTATGACATGAATCGTATCACCTGGTCTAGCCTGAGTGTCCACGAGAGGTCATTACCCCTGTTTTGCAGACCAAAAATAAATAAATAAATAAATAAATAAAAAGCAGAGAAAACTTAATTGACTAAATGGAAGAATTTCTTTTGTTTGCCATTAACATCTTTGAAACGACTAAGATTTTTTTCCCCTAAAAGAGCCATTTTTCCAACTAGTGATAAATTAACCTCCAAATTAAATTACAGGTGGATTGAAAATAAAGGTTATCACTATATTAATATTGGCTCACTATTGCACTGCATGACACTGAGAATAATAAATACATCCACCTGGTGAGTGCCTTACTTAAGAAGCATTAGAGACCTCTAATTTCTCCACCCAGCTCACCTGATGGTTAACTCTTTGTTCTTTATTCTGTGCTACAAATGAACATTGCCTTCAGGTTGACAGCATTTTCCCAAATGAAACAGATTTCTAAAATAGCATTTTTGGAGAGCTCATTAAGTGCTTGGCACAGTGTTCATAAGTCTACATTATCAAATTTTATTCTCATGGTACTCTATGACATAGGCATACCATTCCTGTGTCACTGACGAGAAAACTGGAGCTAATGGGTTTCTACTGCTTGTTGTGGGTCCCACAGGTGGTCAGTGGCTATGTGCACGTGAACCATAAGCCCAGGTGGTTCTCTGTACCAAAGCTCTGCCCCATACACAGCTGCCCTGAGTACGCCTGCTTCTCTGAATTTGCTTTAGTTTCATTCATCTATTTATTTAATCACGCTTTGATTTTTCCAGGGTTTGTCTTAGAAAAGTTAGAAAACAAAATGTTTTTAAAAATTTTGGGAGAGAATGAATTCTGATGGACTTCTGCTAAACAGGGTTCCACCTGTGAAGAAAATTTCTGAGAATGAAGTGGGACTGGGGGAGGGGAGAAGTAACTCCTGGAGGAAAGCTGAGTGGCACTGGTTGGTTGCACCACACTCTTGAGGACCATGAAGTATCGGTGTGACAGCACAACTAACCCTTTCACATTAAGAGAAGAAAAGACACCCCTCTCTCATATCTAGGTTGCTAGATTCGTGGTGTACATTTACCCAAAACCACACAAAGGACAATAATATATTCACCAGGGTTCTGACTTCTGGGCTTCCATAGCATTCCATTGAACAGACACTTTAAAGTTTGAGAGAAGGGTAACCATACTGTCAGTTCAAAGCATTTGTTTTCTAAAGCAAATGCTGCATTAGAGCTAGTTAATAATCCCTGGTTGTCAGCTGTTTTGACAGGGATGGTATTTGGTATTTGCAATGTTACATTTAATGACTTCCTTCCCCAAAATCAGGCATTTATTTGAAGGACCAAAAGGTGTCAAGAGTAATCCTACCTAACCCAATAAACTTTGCATATGAAAGTACAGGAAGCCAACAGAGCCAAAGTTGCTTATCATTCAAGGCATACTTCAGGTAGGACCCCAATCTGTGCTAAGTAATGAAACAGGGATCCTAGGAGAAGTCAGGCACTTACACTCAAAGGTGAGTGTCTTCAGGCTTTGCGAAATTTCCAGGTATTTTGATTTCAACATCTATTTGAAGCAAGATAATGGATATGAAAGTGCATTTTAGAATCGAATGGATAAACGCAAATACTTATTTTGGGTCATTCATGTATTTGACACATGGGCTGTTTTTAACACTTCGTTAGAGCAAATAAGTGCAAATACTCTTGCCTCTAAGAACACATGCATCGGGGAAATGAGAGGAGCAGAAGAATAGGGAGGAGGATGGAGCCACATAAGCAGCTTTACTGTTTGGACTTCTTTCTCTTGAATCCAAATGTATCTTACAAGATGACCATATGCAGTATTGTGACAAACTCAGTGTCTGTCACCCATTTCCCACCTTGCATCTCCAGTATGGCTGTCTGTTCCCAAATCCATTCTTTTCATCAAAGGGAGTGTGAGTATATGTTAACCACCCCCCTGCACAATTCTATAAGGTCTGCTATTGCCTAGAGAGTGGAATAGGGCCCTGTGTGACCTGGCCCTGGCCCTGGGCAGCTCCACCATCCACCACCTACTTCCAGCTTCTTATGACGCCTCCTGTCATCCACCATTCTTTCTCACTTTATCATGATCTAGGGATGCCTCCAGCAATTGCTTCACTCTTCCTTCTTCTTGGAACTTCTTCCCAAGTGCTGGGTTGCTGGCAAACTATCACTTATCCATTTAAGTGTGGGGTCACATGTATTCTGTTGTTAGACTGTCCCAACTCTCCCAAGCATAGCTCCCTTCTTCTTTGTCTCTCCACTGTAATTACCAAACATAGCCATAAATAATACTATATTTGTACCACAGAGGAACACTGTAGAGAGATAATACCTATGTTCTGTTATGGAAAAGAAGTCTGCAAAGAGTCAAGTAAATTCCTTTGCTATCAGAGTTTCTACCTTGCAGATGCGCTATGAAACATAGAGAGGGAGAGATGATTATTGCATATTTCTCTAATACATTTGATCATGGATCTGTTTTTTTCATTTTTGAAAATTTGTTTTGATTCCAAAAAAATACCTTATAGTTGTTTGCATTAGAATGTAGGCTTCTTGAGGGCTGGGAATATATATTTTCCACTTGGAAACTTCTAGTTGTTTCAATAGATATTGAATGAAAAAACAAATTAACATTAAGGGTGGAACAGACATGCATATTATTGTAAAACTGTTGTGATGATTTGCAGAGGCATTTTGGCTCCTGGCAGGGGGTTCTCCCTGTAGTCATCACAGAGTTTCTCCTCAGTAATTAACTAGTCGTACCTGCTTGCTGAGGATGAAAGAGAAGTTGGAAAAGAGAATGGAAATGAAGTACCACTGAGACAGGTAACATAATACTGCAATTCACATTGAAAGAGAAATTTCTATTAAACCCAATCCTAAAAATCAATTTCAAAAAATAAGCAGCTTTATTAATGGAAGGAGAAATAAAATATTGTGAGAAGTATTCTAAATAGACCTTCTGTACTTAAATGACAAAGACCTTATATATTAAGAACAAAACAGTAACATGGATTGGAGTGAATTAAGACCTTTATAGTCTTCAAGAACAGAAAGGATTATGAAGGCTTTTCCCCAGAAATAATTCAATATACAATTATATTTTTTTTAAAAATCACATTTACATGATATCTAAATTCATTTGATTTTACTTAGATTTTCTCCTTATAAAATTTTGCACAAAGTTCATTGAAACTGTGCTCTGTTTTTTCCTCTCTTTTCCCTTCTACTGTTCTGCCCTAGCTTTGCTGGGCAGATGCCCTAAACACCTGAGACTTGCCTGCTGGGTTATTTAGAGCTTGTTCCATGCCTCCAGAATTTCTAAAAATTCTCTTGTAGCCAAGTTTAAATACAAAGGCAAAATGGTAAAAAAAAAAAAAAAAAAAAAAAAAGTGAAGAGTCTCAATGACAATCAGATGTCAGCTATGACAGTTTTTGAGCAGAGAGGTCACCCTCTGCTCCACTGTCTGCCGTCCCAGTGCAGTCATAGGTGGGGTGGGTGCATCTGCCCCTCCCTCCGTCACAGGCAGGCCTGAGTCCACCCTGTCTGCCCCAGAGTGATGAATCTCAATAAGATAAAGTTCAATGTCTGTCACTGAGAAGGAAAAACTGAGGTGCGTGCGGGGTGAGGCCCGGGAACTGGTCTAGAGTAGGACGGATGGGGTCCTTATTCCTTTCTTGTCCTTCCTCTTTCCTTTCTCCTGCCTCCCAGTAGCTCTCAGGGGCTTTGCATGGTGTGGCTGGACCTAAAGAAACCCTGGACCCTGGACCCTGGAGGATGCCAGGTGCAGGCATGGAATACTGGTTTGGCAACCTTGCTCACCATGGCTCTGAAAATAGCCATCTGAAGTCTGAACAAAAGTGTAGTGGGGGTAAAATTAATGGGAGGGGGCATCCTATTTTTTCTTCTCTTTCCAAAACTTTCATGTTCTAAAATCACTCACCTTATACAAAGTTTTCACCTCCTGTGTCTCATTCCCCCTATTTAGCCTCTTGCACCACCAACCACACACTATTAATGAACATGTGTAACTGTCTTTGACATTTCAAAGTAATTCACATTAGTAATTTGGAGTTTACAAATGGCTTTTATGTATTCAGTCAACAAATCTTCAACATCCACCTGCTAAACACCAGATGTTCTGCTTGACGCTCAAGTTTGCAAGATGCCGATTCAAACTCCTCTGTTCAAAGGCATCTCAACCTCATAAAGAAGCCAGGTTGCGTGTGTGTGCACTTGTGTGTGTGTACTTGCAGTTCAGGGTAATTGAGAAGCATATACACGGAAGATAGAGGGATTGACTGCCAGTGTTGGGGTCGCCATTGGCGGTGGTCAAGCAGGACTTCCCAGAAGGAGGTGGTGACATTGATGGACATTTTAATAAAGGCAGGTGGAAGGCAATTAGAGATAAGAGTTGCTAAGGAGTTAGGGACCTGAAGTCAAACAATTTGTCAGGGAAATATGAGCCATTTAGCTTGACAGGAGCAAGATACATTCAGGTGGGAAAGACTGGAGGAAAGAGCATCAGTGGAGCAAGAACAAATAGGGAAGCTCCTGGGGAAGAGGGAGCCATCATCGTGATTATCATTAATCACATTTCATAAATGAGGACACTGATCCACCTAAGATATTCAGCAGAAATTTGCTGAGGAGCTGTCTCCTTAAAATTCAGATTCTGATTCCCTAAGATCATGGCACTTAAGCATGAGATGACAGGATGATTGCAGCAGAGAGCCCTTCCCCAGACAATTAGCATCACAAAAGGGAAAATTGTTAACTCCAAAGTATCTAAAATGGATAAAGTACCTAAGAGCATTCATTTGTTTGTTTCACATTTTTTTTTAGTTTGATAATTTTCCAATGACAGAAAAATTGGATGGCTAGTACAATGTGTGTGCTATTAAACACACATGTCTGTTTTTATCATGCCATTTCATCCCTATTTGAATGTATATCTTCTGAAAACAATAATATTTTCCTCAATTCTATGGTTGAATACAAAGTTCGTTTTCAAATCTCTGCATGTGCTCCAACATAATATCCCTCCCCATTCAGGAGCCAATCAAGAAATGACCACGCATTAACATTTAGTCATCAATTTCTTTTCCTTATTTTCTGATTGGCTTTTCTCACAAATATTTTCACTCCTCTTTCAAAATACCAACAATTTCAGGGTTCTACTGAAATTTTTCCACAATGTCCCCCACAATGTTTTGATCTGTCTGAGAATTTACTTGCCACTTGATGAGACTTGTTTAGCAAGGTGACTACATATGGTGGTTTTTTCACAGAATCCCATGGTGCATGGTGTGAGTGTCTTTCGTCACTAGAAACAGAGATCTGAGCACATAGTTGAGGCTCTTTCTCCAGATTCTCTACTCCTGGTACTCTCTGTGCCAAGAGGCAGAGACATGGGGGGCACCTGAGAGCCTGTCCACCAGAGCGACAAATCTGTTGTTAAAGATATTATGTCTCTTGAGTTTTCTATAGAAAAATTAAAATGAATCTAATTATGCTTTGTCAGTGTCTAAGTAATTTGACCTGATGTTTTCTCTTGTGACCATCACAGTAGTTCTGCAAATAGAATCTCCTCTGATGAAAAAAAAAAGTAACAAAAGGTCAAAATAACAGACAAAGGTCTAGAATCGGTCCCTTCTCACTCTCAAAAGCAATTGTGCTTTCTTATATGCATCAGCAGCAGTCAGATCTGGTTGGGTATTCTAAAGCCAAGGCATCCTGCAAATGTCTTAGGCAGTCTGTTACCACTAGAGGGCAACCAAGGATCTAAAAGTTAACATGGCTGCCGTCTGTTTGGACTAGGTATCCTTTTGATAGAAGTTTAATACAGGGTCATGGGGATACATGAATAATAGAGATAAAAAAAACATTGTGACCCAGGTGGTATCCCCCAGTTTTTGTTTTGCTAATTTCAACTTAAAATACATTGCAGATGCATTAACTATAAGTGTAATGCAACAAGGTTAAGGATAAATATGAGTACCTAACTAACTCCAAAATTAGTGTATGACCCATACTTAACTTATAGTGAGGTTTTTATGGAGGAGCATGAAGTTGGTTGTTTAACAGTATATATTATCTACCTGCAGGAATAAAGAATGTGGTGCATGAATTTATGGGCTAGGCATTATTTATTACTATTTTCCATGGGTCTCTCTCTCCTTATTTAGAAATCAGAAGTCATTATGAAGCCAGAAACATGCCTGTAATCTCAGAGATGCAGGAGGATCACAAGTCCAAAGCCAGCCTCAGCAACTTAGAAAGGCCCTAAGTAGCTTAGCAAGAACTTGTCTCAAAATGAAAAGTAAAAAGGGCTGGGGATGTGACTCAGTGGTTAAGCATCCCTGAGTTCAATCCCTGGCATACACACATACACAAAAGTCATTATGAAATGCAAATCTGGCTCTTGTCATATTGTGTTACTTTAAAATTAAAGATCCGAAAATATGTTTGTGCACGTTGCATTTTTATCTACAATGAGTAAGATGTTACTATGTTTAATTCATCCTTTAAAAACTCATTGCCATGAATAAATATGGAACAAAGCTAATCTTTATATATCTCCTCTGACTCTGGATTATAAAAACAAACCCTATATAGAAATACAAGTAGAAGCCTATATTTTAATTACTCAAACTCAGAATAATAATAAAAATTACAATAATTTAGTAGGGGGGGGAAGAAAAAAATACAACCCCATGAAAACAGGTATCCAGAATGTACTGGGAAGAGTTTAGTTTGTTGTGTAGTTAGAAAATCTTTAGGAAGTGCTGAAATGAATAGCAGAAAATATCAGAGTTTAATAGTATTTAAAACACCAAAAGGGAGAAGCCTTTATTTCAGTAATGACAAAGGAATAATTGTGCTAGATTATTATTATTAAAGAGACAAATGAAAGTAAATAAAAACAAAAATTTTATTTTTGCCTAGCAGTCAGATGATACGCAGAGTGTAAAAATGCAACAGATACTGTTATTCAAACCCTCTAGGTTTTTGAAGTATCCTCTGAAAAGATAACAGTGTACAAGGGCAGCAGAAATACACCTTAGTAGAAACTGGCTTTATATATGCTTGTTTGTTCAAATGCTCTCTTCTCCAAACAGTGGACCTGGCGTTTGCTTATCCTGAATTAGAAGGTTTTGCAGATAGGCCTTGAAGACTCCCTCTGCCCCAAACCAACTTTGCTATGTTCCGTCTCTGTGGCCTTAATAGTGGACACAGACACCAGTAGAAAGATACCCCAGAGACCATTCCAACCAAAGAGACAGGTCTAGCCAGATGAAATGAGTGCATGCTGTTGTATGAAGTGTTTTTATTAGACCTGAAAATAAAACCCTGGGCTGTTTTATAGAGAGAGGTCATGGAATCTTTGGATAATTTGAAAACTACAATATATTTCCAAACTGGTGGAATGATATTGGTGTGGTTGTGCCAGAAGCGAGGGAAAGAATTGCTAGGTTAGTCTGCAGGATTTTTCATCATACTTCTACAGAAAAAAAAATGTAAAAGATTCTGGGGGAAAAAAAAGTGCCTTACTTGTAATTTGCATACCCTCATATTGCCACAAAGGGGTGCTATTGCCTTAGTTTATCTTCTTGCTGGAAGTCACCTTCAGCATTTTCCCTAAAAATCTTACAATAGACTTCCAGCCCTCATTTTGTAATCATCAAGTGGTAATTTATTTGTTCTCATGTATTCTGGAATGATAGAGATCTGGATTAAAAGCAAACTCCTAAAATTTCTTTGGCCTATTTGTAACTATTTCTTTAGAAAAAAATGAGCATGAATCTTGGATCAGTACAATGCACATTTGACAAACTATATTCTATTTCTAGGCAGTGATAGGAGGTGGGGTCCTTACCTTGGCTACTTGTGAATCAAACTAATGGTCGTATCACCATTTTGGTAATGGGATTCTGGCACTAATGAGCAATTATCAGACCTGGAGGATAGTCTGAAAGCTGAGTCTCTTTGGGAGATAAAACAAGGACAGCCTGTCACTGGGTAGAAGCTCTTCCCTGGCGGGGAGGATGAAAAGCCAAGGAATCTGTAGTCCTCTCTGTACTCACTACCAGCAGCTCGGTTTTCCTTTGTGTTGGGCACAATGACAAGCAGGCTTTCTTTCCTGGCCCAGCTGGGCTGCAGAACTAAAGCTCACAAATTTGCCATGTGGTGAGCAGAGGCTCCCTTTCAGGGCTGAGGAAGGAAGTCAGGTGAAGCCATAAAGCTTAGGGGCTCAGTTCTTCTGAGTTGGGTCCCAGAGAGTTTCAGTAATTAGCTTTCTGCTCTGAGAGGTGCTGTGTTGAGAGAAGTAAAAGTAAATGAACAACTTTCTGTGCTCCTAGCAAGACTTTGATGAGGAAAGTAGGAGTCCTGAAGAGAGTCTAACTGGTAAACTACTACCTTAGAGGGTCTGTGAATATACATTCTTTGTAGTGTTTGGATTTGGGGGTTTAAAACATGTACCGTGGTGCCATGTTAAGAAGGGCTACATATTCTGGTGTTTGCAAATAAAATGCTTTGTGAAGTTCACTTAAAAATGGTCTGACATTTTATTAGTCCCTCTCAGAAGAGTTTATTATAGCTTTATCTGAGAGCTTTGTTGAGGATGTGGGAAAGGTTAGTGTGCTTGGAACATTGACACAAAACATTGAGGTTCGGACTTGCCCCTTGGGGCTGTGATTGGTCGGCATGGGAAGGGGTACCCATGAGTTTGGGGGGGAGAGTGACTGGAAGAGACTAGGGACAGAGCACATGAATCGGTACCCACGCCCTCAGTGCAGTGGGGCCATCCTATGATGATCTTTGTTGGTTTTTCTCCTTTCACTCTTTGAGACCAGGAAGCCCCTCAGTTCTTCTCATTAGTCAGCTGAAAAGTGGGACATATGTTTCCTTGCATGTCTCAATTCTGATCTATTTGCAGATTCTCTTGGGAGCAGTGTGCTGAGAAAGAACCGGAGGTTACATTTGGTCACAGTGGGAGTGTTGGGAAGTTTTGTTGGTGTTTGACAAGTGCAGGAGGGGTCATCAGAATTCAGGGAATTCAGAAAGGGGCTGTCATTTAGGAATTCTATGTCTAATAACATGATTTTAGAGTAGATCAAGTATCTGTGAAGTGGGGATCACAAACCCCAGTTTTACATGGAGAGAAACATTGGGATTCTTAATTTCTACAGGAAAATGGTTGTCCATTACTACCTTCTCTAATTATTTGACAAGAAACATTTTTTTTCCCACGACCCAACTGTTACATTAGTGATTTTTTCCTAATTCACTGTTTACTAATCGTGAGAGAGTTTCCATTGCTTTCCTCAAAACTTAGAACAAATTAATTGCCATATCTTTGGAGGTCAAGTTCTTTCTAAAGTTTTTCTAAAATTTCCTGGGAAGCAGGCAACCTTTCCTTCAATGTGTAGCATTTTTATGATAGAGAGTAAAAAAAGTAAAAAAAAAAAAAAAAGAACAGTTTGCTTCTTTCCTGAATGTTATATTTGTTTGAATTGCACGATAAGGTGTGAGATAGAAGCCTGAGGGGCCCAGAGGAATCCAGCTGGAATATACGAATTCATGAAATGCCTTGCGCATGAAGTGGTGAGATCAGATGTAAATGTGCAGATGTGTGGAGGCTCTAGGCTTAATCCTGTCTCAATTATCCCCTTGCTGAGTTCCATGGACAAATTATTTAACCTCTCTGACTCAGGTGCCTTATCTGAAAAATGGCAGTAATTAAGAGGAGCTGTAATTATAGTCCTAAAGAGTGTAGGATAATGGTAATTTATGATAAAATGGATTGACAACATCATTGGTTTTCTTATCATTGCTCAATCCTCAAAGGGCAATGAATATATTATTTTATGCCTATTCCAGCTAAGAGAAAGATATTAAATATATTGTATGAGAAACTTGGCAATTGTTGTTCAGGGAAAAAATGTAGCTTAGCAAGTATGAACACAATTACAGTTTCTTCTGGAGGCATGTTCTCACTTTTCAGGAATGTGTAAAGCAAGTACTTTATTTTGGAGGGAAAAAGGTAGAAAAGAAAATACTATTAATACCATATAATGGGAAATTATGATCCTATAAAAATTAATACTAAAATGTGAGATGTTTTGCATTAATTCATGCTCAGTATCTTATGGAAACAGTGCCTCAATGTTTAAAATAGATTGTCTACAATGTTCATTAAAACATTTGATTATCATGTTAAGTTAAATTAATTCTATTTATCACCCAATATAATTTCAAACAATGGTTAAATATTGCCAACACATTGGTAGTATATTTTTACTTTCAGAGTGGAACTTCGTATGGCTTAAAATATTAAAATCTATTTTAAGAGGTATTTTTGTCTTTCTTCCTCTTTGAAAGAATGTGTTAGCGTACAGAAAGACAGCAGCTTTTACAATCAGCCAACTTTGACTTAGAATGGTCTGTTCCTTCCCACCCAGCTCTGAACCTTGGTTTCTTCACCTGTAATATAGATACATTCACCACTGTTTTAGTAAATACTTTTACATTGATCTGTAAGGTTGGATGAATTAATCCATGGAGTGGCTGGCTCAGTTTTTAACACTCTGTGAGGGCTCAGCTCACCTTTTGACGTTTCCTTTGGTTTCTCAGTGAGTGATGCATTAGCACAGCTTCATGTTCAAATACCTGAAGAAGTTCCAAAGCCAGAAGAAAGGAGTTTTTATGCAGTTTTATAAAAGGACTTTCTTTCTTGTTAAGTAGAGACATCTCTGGCTGGAAGTAGTGTTGCTTAGGTTTAAAAGTAGGGGTAAAGCTCTGGGTTCTAGAAAGACCATGCTTCCTAATAGACTACCAATAGAACATGAGTTGTAGTTGAGCTGGGGGAAGGTTATTACATCTGGGAAGGAGTTGGAATTTATTTGCAAAGTAGATTCTGTTCTAGTGTGGGTGACAAACATGGTACTGTCTTCTAGAGTACTCTACTAGAAATGTGTGTGTGTGCGCGCGCGCGCGCACGTGTGTGTGTATGTTTGTGTGTGAGAGACTGGGGATTGAATCCAGTACCTCCTACATGCTAAGTAAATGCTCTTCCACTGTTATTGTCCTCTAATCCATTTATTTGCATTTTTCTAGAGTTCTAGTGATAATTTTTCTTAGGAAGTTCTTTTTCTAATTAAATTCAAGGAATTTTCTGTAAAAATAAAAAAATTTCAAATGACCGATGTAGCATCTTATATTTATACAACTTTATTAGAAGGCTGTGATATATTTTGTTGGATTAACACAATCAAATTATAACAAGAACAAGTATTTCTATTTAATAAAATAAAAAGCTAATGTAGTACATAACCTATCAATGTCCCCTCCATTTCAGTTCTTTTTCCTGAAAACTAGAGTTGTATTATGATCTGTCAAAAGGTTAGGGTTTTTTTTTTTCTTCCTTCAGAATCCATGCATTATATATTTTACATATATTTATAGGTTATATATGAAGAGGTCAACTCATCACTTCCATTATATAACCTTCCCATATCACTCATTTATCCATTGCTCATTAGATAGGTTAGGAGTATGGTTACTATAAAACAAACCTCAAAGATTCAGTGCTTTCTTTTGTCTTTACAAATCTGCTTCTGTTTCACACAAAATCCAACAAGGATGTTCCCCCTTGATGGGTGCTGTGGAGTGTTGGGCCTTCCAACCTGTAGCTCTGCCATTCCAGGAGAACCTTTGAATCCTATGTAAAAGCTGCTGTCTCAGCTTGATAGCGCAGTTTGGGGGAAAGACAGAAGATCACAGATGAAAGGCTTTATCTGTCTGTCCTGAGAAAGATGCACAGTGAGAACTGTCATGAGGCCATGTGTATCTGCAAAGGACACAGTTCCTCAATAAATAAACGTTGCAGGCATAAATGCATAAATGATGATGGTTACATTGTGCAAAAGAAAAGGGAATGGCACCCAATGTGTCTAACATTTTAGGAATCGCAGATGGGCTCTTGTATTCAGAGAGAAGCACTGGAGCTATTGGATTCTGGAGATGGATCTGGCTATTCCTTTGGGCAAGTGGCTCCTTTAAGACTTGCTGGCTTAACTTATGAAATACAGCAAGAAAGGGGACACTTATTGGCCAAATGGTATTTTCCAAGAAAAGTGGTAGATACATAGCATAAAACATTTGTATAAAACGTTTATTATCTCACTAGATTTGTGCAGCTAACCCAATGACAGAGCCACATGGTATTAGACTCAAAGAGGTTGGGAGATGCTGTGGAGTTAGTTCAGTTTAATTTGGATTCCTGTTCCATCCATATATTTGCTCATTCTCTTTGGCCTGGTTCATACTCATAGAACCTTACTTTACATCTACACAGTGAGCATCCTAGGGTCAACCTTAACAAGGCTGGTGGGAGGGATAAGGAATGAGGTAAGCCCTTTTTTTGGAAAAGCATTTGAGAGTGCATGCTTAATTTGTATTAGTCATTGTATATATTGTTTTTAGCATCCAACTATCATTATTACTGCAGAGAAATATCCTCTAGTCTTCACTGACCTTTCACACCTATTGAAAGATAGAAATCATCCAATCATGGCAAGGTATGGTCCTGAGCTTGAATGTCCTTGCTTGGCCGACTTACAATCATATATACTTATATCACTAGATAAAACTCACTATATATTGCTCTGAGAAAGATAGTTAATAAAAAATAAGATTATAAAAAAATAGGCTCTACATTCCTAAGTATACCCATGAAAGATTAAAAGGTTTTGTAGGAGCATTGCATGACCTATCTTACCAAAATCTAGCAAATGTCTTTGGAATTGTCTTTATTTTGGTAAGTGTGGAGAATGATGGGGAAAATAGTTGCAATATGGAGGAGGATATTAAAGTAGAAGAATAGTAGGATTTTTTGTCTCACAGACCCTAATTGAATCTTCTAGCTGCACACAAGTGCAAAAAAATCTCTTGCTTTTCTCTTATCCTGATTTTTAATTTTCTTCTACTTAAATTTTTTCTTTTTACTTTTTTCTTTTTGGTGCTGGGGATTGAACTCAGGGTCACGCCACCACTGAGCCACATCCCCAGCCCTATTTTGTGTTTTATTTAGAAATAGGGTCTCACTGAGTTGCTTAGTGCCTCGCTTTTGCTGAGGCTGGCTCTGAACTTGCGATCTTCCTGCATCAGCCTCCCGAGCCGCTGGGATTACAGGCATGTGCCACAGTGCCCCGCTCCACTTGTTTTTTTTTTTTTTTTTTTTAAGTGGTTTATAGTTTTCATCTTGGTAAGGACTGGAAAAAGGGAGCCTATCATTAGAGTTTTCATGAAAGCATGGCTTTATGAAGATATATTGGTCACTTCTTCAGACTGTTAGATGTTGAAAAGGATTCCTCATATCTTCAGAAGTAATTGGCATTTTGTGTCTTTGGAATGAGACATAGCAGTTTTGATTCAAAGAAATGAATCGAAATTGATGTGGTCTTCCACAAGCTGGACAGAATCCATATTTCTAATAAGGACAGAGGCATTGCCTCATAGTGAGCAATGAGGACATTAAGATAGCTATACCACATGGTCCATATGTTTCAATGGCAACCTAGGTTCTGTGGACATTAATACCATTGGCAATGAGATATTGCTGGGCAGACACATGACATGATGAAAGCAGTTCTCTGGGAACAAAATTGGTATAGTGATAATTTTTTTCCTCTGTCTGCTCTTCCTGTTACTGTTCAAAGCCTTATCTCTCTGTTGACTCCCCTCTTTCTGAAGCATCCATCTGAAGGACTTCATTATGAGAAATGCTATGTTGGTTTCTGAACTAGGGTACAAAATATGGTAGAAGAATAAGAAAAATCATGGAATAATTTCCAGAAAGACATTTGTTGTGTTAAATCTCAGCTTTGATTCTACATCTGACCATAAGCTGATCCTTGTTTGCAAATGAGAATAAAATTAGGCAATCCTTTGAAAGTTGAGTGCTATGAGAGTCTGGGATGGAATATTGTTTCCTAGGTACACACTTTCATCACCTGCAGCCTGAAAGAGATTAGGCTTATTACAACTCTAGAAGCTTTTTGTGAATATTAATCCAGAAAAGGTATTTTTTAAGCAAACTGGCATCCCCAATGCTAGGAACATTAATCACCATTTAATAAAAATTCTTCCAGTTACTTGTACTTAAGCAAGCTATACCCAGTCATCTTCAGGAGAAGTAAGTTGATAGCAAGTCAGGGCCTTATTAGATTAGAAGATGTGGAATTCAGATTCTAGAGAAGGTCCATTTGATATCTCTGTCCAGTACATCTTATACTAGGCTGCTTGTCCTAGGTAGGTAGATAGGCCTGTGCCATGTCATCTTTAGCTACTCTGGAGTATTAATAAGGATTCTCTAGAGGAACAGAACCAACTTTTTACATGATTGTAAAATGGAGTTTTATTAGATTGTCTTACACAACCCATAGGTGGGCAGCCCCACAACGGCCGTCTAAAGGCTGGGGAGCTGGGGAAGACAGTAGCTGCACAGTCCAAGAAGTTTGATCAGAACAACATTGATCAGAACAACAGGGATCAATGATGCTACCCTAGTTTGGGCCCAAAGGCCTGGAAACTGTCTGGAGAGTCCTCGGGCAGAATCTGCTTTAGAAGAGTGAAGGAGCAGGAGTTGATATCCTAAAGTGATCACAGCAGTGATCAAGAACCCATCAAGAAGCATGGAGCTTGCATCTGCTTCTGCTTCCTTGTTCTTCTGACTCTCTCTGCTTCTGTTTGCTGTCCCATGTGCCAGTCATTCCTAGAAACACCCCCAGCGAGACACCCCAAACCGCTTACTTAGTCTTTGGGATTTCCTAACCTTATCAAGTGGACAATTTAGATTAATAATCATAGACCGTAAGAAAACAGCGTAGAAAATAGAGAGGAGCAGGGGAAGAAAGGAAGATGAGGATAGGAAGGCAGCAGGGAGGGCTGCCTTTTGAACTCCTGCCTGGCAGACCTTGAGCTGCAAGTGATACTTCTTTTTTTTTTTTGAGATTACCATATAAGGTTCATTTTTTCCTGTCTTTCCATGCTGATCCCACCACAATCTGAGTGAATTTGGTTAGAAGAAAAAATGACCCACCCCTTTTGGGAAAACTCAATCATAAAAGAAGTCCAATTAATTTATGGGCAAATTTACAAGTGTTGTTTACATTACTTTGGGAACTAGTGCTAGTTTTGAGTAGGATGAAAGCCCCAGGCTTTGGGTTGATGTAGCTCAAACTTAGAATTATGGAATTAAAAAAAATTATTTAGATGGAGCGGCTGTAGAGACACAGACCCTAATGCCTGCAGCCACATAGGATACAATGGGAAGGAGCATTTTTTTCCTTTGATAGATTCAAGAGTATAGAAAATCTTTTTTAACTGTCTGGAAATTTTCACTATCAATGAAATGAAAAATGGCAACTGGCCCTTTGCCCCAGTGCTGAGACTACATTGGGGATTGGGTTGAATTTTAGGGACCAGTCTATTTAAGGAAGACAGAGAAAACTTGGCCCCAGTTAATTTGTGCCATGTTTCTCTGATTTTCAAGAGAATTCAAGATGTAGGCAACATTTTGCCTATAAGGCCTGACCTTGGCCTTCTTCCCTATCTCAACTTCAACTTTCTCTTTCTCTCAGTTTAATCTCATGATTTCTTCCCCATGGGTTTAAAATTGTCAATTTTGTATAGTTTACATGAAACACAACTGTGGGCCTGTTGCAGCTTGGCATTCTATGGTTTGAATTCTCTTGTCTTCTCTGACCAGAAGCCCAGAGCATGTGCAGTCAGTCACTTTTCCCAAGCAAGTAGAACAGCAAATCTGGCCCCAGTCTGAATTATTGTGATTGCTAGTGTGTTTCTCCTTCTGTATCATAGTTGTGCTCATATTGGGCAATCCGCTCTTGTGGAAAAAACAATATTTTACATCTGTTAACCCAAGCTCAATTCAAAGTTAAAAGAACTAAAAATGTTTTTTAGTGTTTCAGCAGTTATTATCAAATTCTCTTTCTTGGGGTTACCAGACTGCTTGCCTCTGAGCCTTCTCCTTGCTAGATAAAGCAAATGTTGACCAAGACTAGTCTCCCTCATTTATTTGTGGTCAAGTCCATATACATTATTAAAAACCAGAATTTTATAATGAAATTAAACTTGAAATTAAATTAATGCTAGTGTCAGCAATTAAGAAAATATATTTAGTGGAGAACATCAATACTTTTGTTGTAATTGAATTTTATCTTGTATTACTGCTTGTTCCTTCAGGGAATGTCTCTTTAAGGTTTTCTACTTACATAAATTTCTTGCTCATTTGAAAACTTATAAATTAATTCTGAAACCTGCTCAAAGGGTTTTTTTTATTCTTTATTACAAACAATTAGCTTATTCAATTAATAGATGAAATTGTATCTGTAGTAATTATTGGGTTTAATTGCTTCAGAATGTCATGTATTGGTGGAAAAAAATGTATTGCATTTTGTATATAACCACTTTACTTTCCAAGGGCAAGGACTTTATAATTATAAACAGTAAAAAGCCAAATAATGAATCATACGTTGTTTTTCTAAGGCTATGCCCTGGTCCTGCCTGTGGACACAGACATAATATTTTTTATATTTGAACATGAAGCAACTTTGCTCTGAGAAGCCTCATTTTGCATTGTAATAAATGAATGTCTTTTATCATATATCACTCATGCTCATATCCAATATCCTTCACAACTTTATAGAAATTTTAATTCAGCAAAACTTTAAGCCAGTTTCAGAAACTTGATAATTAAATCACAAATCAACTCTTTATCATGAAATATTTTCATTGTTTCTCAAAGTTATTGCATGTTTTTCTGTACCTTTACACAGGATAATCCACTCATTTTACCTGCATCTTTGCTCTATGAACATGTATAAAGAGGCAAGTACAGCGTCAATCAAACCTGCATGGATGTTGCCTTATTAGGTGAACTTAGGTGAACACACTTTTATGATCATAATCTTCCACTAGAAAATATATATTATATCATTTAGAATCATATGTGCTTACCAATTTGCATATCATATCTGTTTCCAAGAGACACAAAGTTAACATTTGATTCTGACAACTGGCTTTGCTTTTAATTGTCATCTTGTGATATGAAAATATGATGTATTTTCAAGACTTGAAAATTTTATTATTTTCTAAAATTATTTTTAAAATTTAATTTTCTAGCTGATACCTAAACATCTAAAAATTGTACACAATAATGATGTTTTGATATATACAATGCATAATATTTAAATCAGACTGAACCTATCTGTCTTGTCAATCACCTGACAAATGGCAAAAATATTCAATATTCTTTTCTCTAGGTTTTTGGGATGTACCATATGTGCCTGTTCTCTCTAGAAACTTCTTACTTTGGTATGACTATAACTTAGTCCCCATTGATCAACCTCCCCTTATCCCTACTCTCCCAGCTTTTATATTTCTGCTCTAGCAAAGAGTTTGTGAACAATGATTTTATGCAATTAACATTTTCCTTTAAGGTGGCATAAAACCTATCCCTGATCTTTTCCCCCAACTCAGTACATCAACTAACACTTTTGGACCACTCACTTCTCACTAAAATCGTGAATGTATTTGGAAAAGCATAAACATATGTGAAAGGATTACTCTATTTGTTTGCTACCATGAAACAGAGGAAAAAGGGGACTTGTTGAATGATCTGCATTATGACTGGTGAAATAAGAAAAATACCTGCAAAGGGACTTCTAGTGCAGTGCCCCAGAGCAGCAAATACATTCTCAAAACGTTTATAAGGAGGTTCTACCAGTGAGTAACTGATATATATTTGGAGATGAGATAAGTGGGAGGTATTAATAGACAGCAAGAATGAAATAATGCATTGCTCTTATTGTAATTATTATCATTCACTTTTGGATATGATCTCTATTGAGATACTTTACCCATTGAATATTTGGCTAACAACTCCAAGAAGGAAGCCAGGAAGGAGATAAAGTGAAGAGTAATGAGGAATCATCTTTGCAATTGAATCTCAGAATATTAAAGTCCATCACTGAAACCATGCTGGTGCCCTATGAGTGTTCTTGTGGGTGACAGGTAAGGAAGTTGCCTTGAGGATAGAAGTTCTGACTGGGAAATGAGGTGGCCAGCTCTGCTCTGTTGACCTCCCTTTTCATTTCCAAGGTGGAATCCATCTTCAGAGACTGTTAAATGGGATAAAATTTGATTTTATCCTATAGAAAATAGTGGCCACATTTTCATTGCAAGGATGAGATGAAACGAAGCAGGCACGGAGCCCAGTGATCCTGCACTCATTCTGAGGAAAGGCTGCAGTTATGGAGCTCTTGTCCTTGATAATAGTGAAAAAGAAAGTGGTAGAGGAAACAAACAAAATAAAGTCAAAGTGTGTTCTCTCCTCCAGAGTTTTCATCGTTTACCAACCTTGGCATCTTTCAGAGGCAAACTGCACCACTCTTACTTCATGTGGGACACTTTCCTGTGTCAGTGTTTACATCAAGTGAAAAAAACACAGTGAATATGTGTGTGAGTGCCTGTGTGTGTGTGCGCGCGCGCACTCGCGTGCATACACGCATGTGCTTGCCACTGTAGGCAACTCCAAGGTTAGCTATGAGAGAATTTAGTGCAATGACTGGGGCGCAGACTAAATTTTGCAATTCCAATTCCAATTCTGGCCTTTTATTAGACCTATGATACTCCATCTTTAACTTAACTTTCCAAATCTTATTTTATTATATAAAAATAGAAAAAAAAATACATGACATTATTACATTTAAGGAAATTGATACACTCTGTACGCATAGAGTTCCTAGAACTTCATTATGTGCAATAAATCATGATTGCCTGGTATTATTATATTGCTGATGCTATTATTATTAGATTTTGATAATTCTCCACTCCAACATATATTTTGCCAACTTGGTTTAGAACTTTTATAAAATCATTGAAGAAAGTTTTGAGTTCATTCCTTTTACATCAATCAAGGATTTCAAGATGTGAGTTTATTCCTTTTTTTCACCACTGTTGCTTGAGTGAAATTATTGATACATAAAAAAGTATTCTTCAGTAGTACTTTTATAATTTTATGTTTTGAAATAACATGATAAGGACATGTAGCAAGTTTCAATGACTTAATCATTGATATGTGATATTTGCATATATATAAATAATATACATACAAATATATGAGTACATTGCACGTGTATGAGAGATAGATGGACTATACTTGGAATAATTTGCTAACATCAAAATCTGATTCCTCCTCCACAAACCTCAATTAATTCTTTACTTGTATGCTGCATCCAGTGAGGATGGTCAGAGAGCGGGAAGAGCCAGACCTTGAGAAAATGCTTCTACTCTATCTTGACAGTTCTGTATTTCTCAGACTATCTCCTATCAGGATCAGCTGGAAAGCCTAATTAAACTAAGCCCGACTTTACCCAGATCAAAGTCATAAAAGACTTGTGGAACATTGATTTGTCACTTAATATAAGCCACAGGGCCCAGGATAGATGCCCAGAGTGTGAAAGTGGTGCTCTTGGCGGTAGATCACCCAGGTATGACTCATGTGGTGTTACAGGCTCAGTTTCAGGTTAGGTGCCTCCTGTGGTTCATAAATTCCAGGAAATAATTTTTTAAACCATGTACAATTTGGGCTATTGTTGGATTCAAGTGAGCCGAACTGGAATGAGATCATTCATTAAATCAAGGAATTTAAAATTGCCTTCCCTGAAAATACTCAGAAAACATTACATCCATTTGTTTCTTCACTCATTCATCTTATGAACATTGATTGCATATCTCTGCTCTGCTAGAGGTTGAGAGTGTTCACAGAGCACGTAGTCCACTGGGGGTAGAAGAGCTTATGTTCTTAAGAGTGTCCACTTTTAAAGAGATGCCAAATTATTCATTAAATCCTCAGCAAAACTGAGTTTTTGTTATTTTCATTTTATGAATAAAGAAAAAGGTCTTGGAAATGTTATGTAACTATACCCTGGTCTCACAATTGATAAATGATAAAAATATGTCATCTTATCCATTTGGTACTGTCTCCTAAGAAAATAGAAAATCAAACACACACACAGAGATGCACAAGTAGATGGATTTTATTAAAGAAATAATGCATAGTGTATTAGCTTTGCATGAGTCTTCATTGTCACTGTTTAGCAGGGTAGTTGAAGCCATCCTCTATTCCTGAAAGTGACTTGTGATTTGATGCTTGCTTAAAAAATATCACTATAAGATTGAAGGGTTAGGCGATTTCTTCCTTTTACAGGCACAAGAAATGAGCAACAGATGTTAATTTGAAACTCTATTTTTCTTTATAGCCATGCCAATTTTTAAGACATTAATTTATGCTTTTTAGTTTTTTTGATAGTGTGTTTTACATAATTGATTATGCAAGCAAGTACAGATACATAAAATCAAAGAGCATATGTGACTTAATATACAGCATGTGATGTTTTGCATCATGTGCCTCGTAGTTGATCAGACTGTTGTGTGTCAAAGGGAATGTTCAGATCTACAAAGAGAAAGGAAGGAGATAATGTAGGTCTGCAATTTTGCATTGAAAAGCAACTCAAGACACGGTTCTCATTCTGTCGATGTATGTATATCACAACTAAATTTAGACATGGGAAATAAACACTGAAACTTCAGTACATGCCTCGGGTATAGACTTGCCTAAAAATTCTTTCATAAAACATACATTCTGAGTCAACCTTATGATAAACAAGGAAGAATTACAAGAGAATAATTTTAAAAATACCCCAAAGACCAGAGTTAAAGATGAAAAAATATATAGGCAAAACACCACAGAATATCTTAAAGCTATACAAAAGGCGCATGTTACTTTTAATAATATAATCAAAGTATAGAAGCTAGAAACATTTTTTTGAAATATTTATTTTTTAGTTGTACTTGGACACAATACCTTTATCTTATTTATTTATTTTTTATGTGGTGCTGAGGATCAAACCCAGGGCCTCGCACGTGCTCGGCGAGTGCTCTACCGCTGAGCCATAACCTCAGCCCTAGAAGCCAAAAAGCATTTTACCTATAATCTTTAATTCTCATAATTTCTCAAGCAAGAAACAAGGTATATGGTTACACTACATCATCCAAGTGATACTGAAGACCCAGATCAAATTCAGTCCAATAGTATTGAAAATTCTTTCTACTTGCTTTGGTCTTGCACACTTATATTATCTGTTCTAATATCTTCATTCTGGCCTGTATTTCAGATTAGGAGGGGTGGAAAACATTTACTCCTGACTCATTCTCCTAGTGTTGAATCTAAACTTTTCAAAGTTAAATAAATGGTATTTATAATAATGAAGTAACATGAGTTATATGACTGTAACTTTTTAACATTAAGCATAAAAATACTGTTATGTTGGACCACCTATACAAATTTCCAAAATAGAAATTATTGTATACAACATACATAGGACAATACATAATCATTCAATGAAAAACTTATTTTTCTGTGTGAAAAGTTTGTGATTTGACACTAAGTAGTGAAGCAATTTTATTAGTGATCATGTTGACAAATACAGGGGATTATAACCTGCTTGCTCTATGTCAACTTCAAAAGGTTTACTGAGGGCTAACACTGTAGTCTACACTTTGAAATGTTGGAAAAATATCAGAAATGTAATTCACTAAAATTGCGGGGGATTTCTCAAAATAAATTGTGAGTTTTAGGTTGACTCACAAGACTGACATGACAAAAGTAACTATGGCAACGTAATTAAAGAGGGGGAGGGACCTGGAATGACACCTCGTACTGAGCAAATGTAAGCCAGGTAATCTACTTTGTTACTTTAATTCCAAAATTACTTTTTTCCTTATAGAGATGGAATTATAACATGCACATTTAGCATACTCAAGTAATTTTTATATATGAATCGCTACAACAAATCTGAAACTTAAGTTTAATGAGCCAAACTCGATATGAAAAATATTGTATACATGTAAATCAACGCTCTTCATTTTTTATACTCCTTTTAATAGTACCAATATCAATGTATTTTTGCCCATCATCTATCAAACTGTTCTAGTAAGTACTTATTTTAAGGTCAACTGACCATTTATGTAGTTGAAAGCATGTTTAGGGAAAACCATGATGATAAAGCAATAGTAGTTTGATCCAATAACCATTTTTACTAGAGTGAAGATAAGTGGAAATATGACATTTTTTGTGTTTAATTTATCCATTCAAAATGACTTTTCCCACTTTAATAGGTCTAGGATACTATTTTCTTGATCTTTTTAGATGCTGTATTAATCATAATAAAGTGGTTATTTATTTATTAATTAACTGCATTTTTTATTTCATGTATGATCATTCAGGGGTTATCTTTTTTTTTCCCTGAAAAGGGCCAGATTGTAAATATTTTAAGCTTTGGGAGCCATATGATCTCTGTCTCAACTTAACTCTACTTCATAGGCAATATGCCAACAAATAAGCATGCTTCTGTGCCAAAAAATTTATTTATATACACTGCCATTTGCATTTCATGTAATTTCCATGTGTCACCAAACATTATTCCTTTGATTTCTTTTTTAGCTGTTTAAAAAATGTAGGAAAAAAATATATTGCTCAAGGTCTGTCCAAAAACAGACAGTGAGCTGTGTCTGGCCTCTGGGTTTCAGTTTGCCAGCCCCTACTCACTGTCTTGAAGATAAGTGGAAAATAGCCATGTGACTTACTTGTTTATTTTTCTGTATGCTATATTAGTGAAGATTCAACCTCTTTGTCCACTAAAGGGAAGAGGAAGAACATTCTTAATGAGAGCAACAGTATCCCTGGCTGGCCTCCTGACTCCTTGGTCAGGGAGGGCACAAGTGCAACCTTCTCGCTCCTCCCATGATTCCTGAGGTTGCTTTGGGTCACACACACACTTCTCCACTGTCTCATTGCTTCACCAGTGCCATGCCTGGTCTTCTGGAGACAATTTTTGTGCAGTGAAGAGAAAAGGTAGAGATTTCAGGTAGCTCTAACTTCATTTTTGTCCTGGGAACAGCTTTTACTTCCAGTGCTGGACATGATAATTTCTCATGAAGTGGGCAACCAGGAAGAAGAAGTTGACACACACAGCCCAGTGTGGGATTGATAGATCATCCCCCACCCAGATCAACTGGAAATGAGTATAGATTATTTAATCTATTTTTGAGAAATATTCACAGTCTCAACACTTATCTCTGAACTTAATTCCAAAGTCAATAGGCACTGCTTAACATTGAATTTAGTCTCCTAAGTCCTTGATAAATCATTATATTTCAAATACTAAGGAAGGCACAAAAATAATAATTTGAGATATTCATATTCATATCAGTTTTGTGCTCATGTCATTTTTAATGTTGAAGTTCTCTTAGTGCTTATTTTAGAGGAATATTTTGCTGTCTATGATTTAGATATTTTGGAAAATTGAGTATTTTCCATATATAATAGAGATTTCTTATTGTATTGCATTTCTATTCATTTCTTTTTTTTTTTTAAGAGAGGGGGGGGGAGAGAGAGAGAGAGAGAGAGAGAGAGAATTTTTTAATATTTATTTATTTATTTTTAGTTCTCGGCATACACAACATCTTTGTATGTGGTGCTGAGGATCGAACCCGGGCCGCACGCATGCCAGGGGAGCGCGCTACCGCTTGAGCCACACCCCCAGCCCTCTATTCATTTCTTTGAAGAAAATATATTCTTAATCTCAGGAAGCCCTTAATTTTCATTCTTAGATGAAGTAATTATTGACATGAACTAAAGACTCCTCCTCATTCACACCAGTATTTCAGGAACACCCATGAAGTTGCTACAATATATGAAATATTCCCACTTCATATGGCTTTAGTTCACTGCCCCCCATACCATGTATAAAGTGTGATATATGTACGAATATGCATAATATATGTATACATGATGTACTATATATATATATATATATATATATATATATATATATATATACACACACAAAATGTGCATGTGAAGTATACACAAATACAAATATTATGTCCATATGAACTACATTCCATAGTCTTATACTATATATATATGGCTTTTCAATGTAACCCAACTAGCAGGATCTCAATCAAGTTATTTAACTTTCCCCCTTATACAGTTTGCTTCTGTTTAAAAAATAAAAGACACTATTAAAATGAATATTTTGAGAGAATATAGTCTTTTCACTTTATTTTTAATATGTATATATTTTAAAATTTTGATTTATGGAAAAGCTACAAAGAGTGCTAAAAATTCCATTATGATCCATGCTCTCTGTTTTCCCTGTGGCTAAGGCCTTACCTTTCTATGGTTCATTCTGTTGTAACTAATGAATTAATATTCAAACATTAGAATCAGGTACAGTACACATCACTCTAATTTCCCTATTTTTTATCTAATGTAGTTTTTACTGTTCCTCAGTACTTTCTAGTACAGCAGATATATTGCTTTTAGTCATGGGTTTTCTCTTTATAACCCCTAGGTTTTGATAGTTTCTCAGACTTTACTTCTTTGGATGACTTTGACAGCATCAAGCTGTATTGGTCTGGTATTTTTGTAGAATGTCCCCTATTTTGAGTTTGTCTAGTACTTTTTCTATTAATTAGAGTGTAGTTAGGGGTTGGTGGGGGGGAAGATAGGAAAAGTAAAGGACTATCATTGTAACTAACATACATAATATCAATATGACTTATCATTGTTCATCTGTTGATGGTGAACAATTGCTTTGCCTGTCTGGGCTACTGTAACAAAATGCTACAAACTGGGTAGTTTATAAATAATAAAAAGTTATTAATCACAGTTCTGAGAAGTTCAAAATCAGAGTGCTACCATGGCTGTATTTGAGGGCCCTCTGGCAGGATGCAGGCTTTAACTTGTTGTACTCAAACACGGAAGGTAGAAAAGAGCTTCCTTGGGACTTCCGATGGTCTCAGCTCTTAGTACCATCACCACAGAAGTGAGAATTGCAGCATGTGAACTTCTGGAAGGCGATGCGTGTCGGCCACAGGACCAGGGTTTCCCACTGTAGGGTTACTCCTCTCCCCTTTTCTGTTCTGTACTCTTTAGAATGAAAGTGTTGTGTAGATCATGCAGCTGGTGGAGATTTTGGTTTTGCCTCCTTGGCAGGGAACTTCACTAGATTTTATTTTCATTAACTTATTTAAGAATATTATCTCTGCTGAATTACACTAATATAAAACTCTCATCTAGGAGATATGTATTCATAATTGAACAGTCGTCTTATAATAATTTCCCAGTGTGTATTTACCCTCCCCTGTGTACAGTTTTCATATTTCAAGGTATATAAAACAAATGCATTTGGATTAAAGATAAAAACATAACCACTTAGATAACTAACTAAAAGAGTTTTTTAATGGCTTTAGTTTCAAATTAGTTGTAATGGTCTGTTATTAAATTTCTTTCAACTGTAGAAAGAGATGGGATAGGAATTTACAGCTGTATTTCAATAAGATATAAAGAATTTTGTGATAAAATAAAAAAACACAGAAGAGTGATGAAATCTTGTATGGGTAGCATTTGTAACACATTTTATATAATTGTTAAAGATATTTTATGTCCAAAATAATGAATGACAGTGTAACATCTTACAGTCACAGCAAAATATACTTAGACACATTTTAGGGGGATTTGATCCTGTTAATGGCCATAGCAGTAACATTAGAATTTAATACGGAGAATTTAAAAGAATATTTATATTTTGCATTGGTAATCTTCTAGTAATCTGTTTGAATTTTGTTCCTACCACCTAACCCTCTTTCAAGTATTGGGCAGTACTTTCTCATGAAATTTCAGTTTTGGGCAATGCTTTCTCATTAATGTTTTATGTGGTCACCAAAAGAGGAGGGTTAAACAATATGGAGTAAGTCTGAAGGAAAATAATTTTTTTCATTAATGTTTTAGACCATTCTACCACTTGAGTGGACATTTGAGTATTTTAAAGAAAAGTGTAAAAAATATGAAAAATCACATTTTTATGTTTTTTTTATTCTGACACTTCTAGTCCTTAGATATTAAAATGTTTTATTTCTCTACATAAATTTAAACATCTATATAACAAATTTCTAATTGACAAAACATGAATTTATTATACATAATACAATTAAATTTATTCTAATAACTGTGAAATATATTGTTGACACAGTTGTCAAAGCAGCCTTGGAAAATTAGTTTGTAGTCACCCATCCTGACTCACACCACAAAAATATTAAAGAAAATTAAGTAATACATAATGTAATGTTTGTGTGAAAAAATAAATAAAATACAAATGGGGGGGGGACGCTGTAAGGAATATTTGCCTGAAAGAAATTTGGAGATTTTCCAATTATGTTGAAATGTGAAAAACACAAGACTTTATTAAGAATAAGATTATTGGGAGAATTTTTTTGATAGGCAAAAAAATTGTTCAATGATGGTAGTTTTTTTTTTTCCAATTAATAATTTTATGAGGGGTTAGAACTTTGTTATGCATGTTGAACTTCTAAAATGGACGAGATTAAGGTCTTGCCTTTGGGAATTCTTTGTTATAAATTCCATTATGACAGTTTATAGTCATTCAATAAATTTTTCTTATATTTCGACCTAAAGAGAGTTACTGTATTTTTATTCCATGGGTCATGATATTAGAAAACATCACAGGTCTTTCAAATAATCTTTGAGCTGCTTTGTCAATCTCCTATTGGAACACAAAACAGTTCATTATATTAACTCAACAAACACGTATCATTTTATGTAAATATGAATGTCCATGGCCAAGGTCTTAAGCTAGGGACCAGAGGACATTTAAAGGCATATACATGGCCCATCCTTCTAAGGCATTTTGTATCAAGTTAAGCACATTATAACATATTTATTTAAGAATATCATCTTTTGGTTCCTTGACTCAGATCAGCACTTTATTCACAATAAAACTATAAATACATTTGTATTATACCACCTGGAAATGGCAATATAGACCATAAGAACTATCATAATTTTTAAATAATTTTCAAGAGATGGAGCATGCTGTACTAGAAAGAATATCAACCTTGGAGTCAGACAGCTGGGTGTAACTTAATAACTGTGACATTGACCTAGTTCCTTAAACTTCTGACACTCAGCTTTGTAATTGTGGTGCATAGATAAATCCTAGCTTTCAATGAAGTGTGGAGGAGATAACACCACATAGAGTTCTTTGCAGAGAGGGCAGACAGACATGTCAAGCTACCAGGCTTTTGCCAGTAATAGAATAAGAAAATGTAGGCAAATTCTGAACTATTTTTAAGTGAGATGGACTTCATTATCACTTTAAACCTCAAACCAGCTTCTGAAAGCGAGGTATTGCCAACTAAGTTGTTCAGTTAAAGAATCCAGAAGCTGAGTGAATAATAGAAGTTTGGCACGTCCAGAATTTGAATCTCTATTTTCTGGCTTTAGGTCCTACCCTCTCCCTAAAGGTTTAGGATTGGTGATAATTCTATGAGTTTTGTTCAAACCAAATAACCCCTGCCTGACTTTGGACAAGATAGGCAACTTCTTGAAGTCTTAGCTTCCTCATTCATGCATTAAAGACATTGTACCAGTTTATCTTCCCAGTCCTGTCCATTACCTGTACACATTGAAAGGCCGCGTGGTGTAGTTAAAGGAACAGGTGCTAGAAATGAACTCTTTTGTTCAAATCCTGACTTCCAATCATTGGCTCTATTACTTTTGGTAAAATTCCAAAATATAAGTGTCATTTTATCATCAATATTTATTTCAGAGTATCTTTCTTGTGAGGAATAAATGAAATAACCCATGCAAAGTACTTAGAATGAGATCTGATATAGGTTAAATATTAGGTATTTGCTTTTCTGTAACATCAAGTTCAGTAACTTCAAGTGAACTACTTTTACTCTGCAAATCATAAGAAGTAGATTTGCTTAAACAATTAAATTCAAGCTCTCCATCCTAGCTGGGCTCATGGGCCAGTCTCACTGCCTTTTGCTTGGGACAGAATCTATTCCAATGAAAGTTACTAACACACATTATACCACTCATACCTGGGATTAGTGTTTACCTGTCTAGTAATACATGTGTACATACCAAAGCATAATCCACCCTGAAATTTCTCCCACTAACCCAATTGACCTGATGAATCTTTTCCTGTTTCTGGAACTAATCAGGATCTATGTTCATGTAGAGATCAATGATTCTAACGCAACATTCTCTGAAGTATCAAAAACTTCTTTACAGACGAATTATTGAAGCATTTATATTCCAAACGTAAGGTGCACACTGAAAGTCATTTCAGGAGGAAGAAATATTTAAAATATTTATTGTACTACATGCTATTTATAAACAATTCTAAGGTTTTAAAATTCATTTTAAGAATGAAAATGTTCATTAACATCTTTGCAACATATCACATTTATGTTAAATCTCAATGAAAAATAATTCCAACAATTGAATTTAGATTTATTACAACCAATAACACAATGGAGCTAATGTGAAAGTAAAAGGCAAAGATCTAGCAAATTGTTTAAAAAGATAAACATTTTTTAAAAGTTTTATTTCCATATTGGAAAAATATGTATGCCTGAATAATTATTAAATAATATCATGATTTTACCAATTTCAAAACAAAGATTTTTAATGGTTTCCATGGCTTCATTTTGCTTTGTAAGAATTAATGTATTTTCCATTCATTCTGAGAGTTTTTAAAGGAGGTGTAGAAACAGTTGACATTTTTCTAAATGACAACTAACAGTGCAAAATATGCTTCCATTCCATGTTTTCTTCAGTATTCACTCTTTCTTTTCTGCTAGGTGGCTTGCATGCAGTGGTTTCATGGAGACCATACAATGCTTGAGATGATTGAGAAAAAGCGTTGCTTGTGCAAGGAAATAAAGGCTAGACAGAAAACGGAAAAGGGCCTTTGCAAACAGGATAGCATGCCTATCCTACCCAGCTGGAAGAAGAGCACAGGTGCAAAGAAGTGCAGCCCTCCACCATATTCTAAACAGCAAACGGTATTCTGGGACACTGCCATCTGAGCGTGGGGAGGATGGCGGCAGCTCCTGGTTACTTACTACCCAGAGGGAGGTCAACTCGGTCACGTGAAACATATCTTCTCTGTTGGAGTGGAATGCCACAGGAAGCTGTGCTTACTTGTGGCACATACAAGATAAAATGTATATGTCTTTGCAATTAAGGCACATTATTTATCCCGGATTATTTTGAATCCAGAAGATATTAAATTGTAAATATTTTACTAATTTATGGGTGACACCTGAAATAATACACACTATACATATATATATAAATACAGAAATATCAAGTTTACTATATGATATAATTTCGGTATTAACTGGTTTGTTATCTCTTTTATATGTAACCCCTTGATGCCTTTTACTATTAATTTTTGCATTTAAAATGCTTTTTTTTTTTTCTCTCCTGCCCACATTTGGCTTGTGTACAGTAACTCACAGCTACACATCATATCCAGCCACATAATATAGGATCTGGTGCTAGTAATGTAAAAATTGAATATCATATTTGTGAAGAGCATCTGCTGCTTTTTAAGTTTCTCAAGGTTTGACAGGAAATGAATGCAAATGTGATGTTAATTTAGACATTCACATTACATTGACACCAATATTTTTCTTTCATGAGAATTTCTCTTCAATATCCTCTTCTTTACAGTAAAAAAAAAAAAAATGGTTAGACTCCAGAGAAAGTTCTTAGGATATATTTGGACATCCCAGCAGGAAACATTTCCTTCACAAATGACTTTAGGGACATGTGTCCTTGCATCATGGATCTGATTGGAGGAGACCAGGGTTCACTGTGACAATGGAAGGAATAAGGAGTCAGATGCTGGTGAGGGTGACTGCTGTGGAACACATGAGGCCACTGACATTGTGGTCACGCCATCAGTAACCTTTCATGTGCATGATTGTTTCCTTTAGAAAAAGAAACAAACATTCAACTAGACTAGTTTACATATCTACGTACACTAAATGCCAATCTTTCTCAAATTTTAATCCCATTAATGAAAAAGTATTTCTTGCTTTTTTTTTAACTAATTATCCAATTTTGGGGTCATAATCCGTACATGACCATCGCACCCATTCTGACCAATTATGACTCCATGACCAAAGAGTGATGATCACTTCTTTATTTTGCTTCAAGGAAGAAACAGGAAATGCAGGGGATAGAGGATAAGGTGGATTCAATTTTATGTGGTGATGAAATTTAAGTTTTTTTTAAAAAAATCATATATATCTTTTAAAGGTAATTTGTTAGTTGAATATAAATGTTGCCACGGATAAATAAAAAAGGAAATTATCACATATATTTTGTATATTTAAATTACTATTTATGCTTCCTAAAATTGACAGTATGTGGTTCTTCGTTAACAATCAATTTAGTATTATATTTCTGAGAGAAAAAGTGTGTGTTTGAAGTTATTGTCACAGTAGTTTTCCATGTAAGGGTATTGACAGCAATAGTACCATGCTGCTCAATAAAACCAAATATAACAGGAGTTGGGGAATTTTTGTAATCTATATTGACAGAAACTTAGTAATGCTTTATTGGTAATAGTTTCTTTCAAGAGCCTTTGAAATGCTATAACATAATTTTTTAGAGTTTTATAATTAATGTATATTTTGATGTCCAATTAGAATTCTGAAAGAATAAAGGAAAAGGTAAGTGGGAGCAAGTGTGTATTTGTGTGTGTGTGTGTGTGTGCGCGCACATGCGTGCAAAAGAATTGTATACATAAAATTCTTACTGAAGATTTAGGTTTTGCTTGTATAAGTGAGGTGTTGAAAAAAGCAGAATCACAAATACAGGATATCTCAGAAAGGTCATAAGTAGCTTAAATGAATCCTGCTTCCATGTTTCATCAGGTATAGATTGTATTTCAAACCCAATAATCAATGGATCACAAATTTATGAATAATGAAAATGTGTAAGATAAAATAATAATTGGATACAATGTGTTTATGTTATCTTCATTTAAATGATCATGACTACGCATATACAACCCAATCAGTCAAATATAAGACATCAATTTTTAGTTTCTTTATGATCTATATATTTAGGCTTAGTAAGTTAAAGATTATTCTTCCTTCAAAATTTATATTTAGGTAACACCTTCCTATTAGGAGATACAGGTGTATTTCTCAGATGCTGATTTTGCTCATATCTCTCTGAATTAGGCAGAAAATATTTTTAAATGCCAGGCCCTTTTCAAGAAGCATATACTTGTCAAGATTGATTCATGTTGAACTCAGCCCTTCCCATTTGTTCCATCCAACATATGCTATGGCAAGATTTCATGCACTTCTCTTTCAAAAGTTCTTTTCTGAGGAGGTTTGAAAGTTTGACCTTAGAGAAACACTTCCATTTATTTCTCTAGATGTTTCCCTACATGGGAAGTAACTGAAATATCTGGAAAAGTGACCTCACTTAGATTTAAATCCAGAACTGTTACTCTGTGCCTATACAATATAGAGTTGCCCATGGTGGCAAGAGCCATTCTCTAATCAATTTCCTCAGTGCATGGTATTTCTCTATATGAAGAAATGGGGGCCATTAGCATAGAGAGAAAGGTAAGCTGACTCTCTGGCAGTACTAAATCAGGACACCTCCGTGTGTGAATCTGGTCAGAAGATAACCTGCAGGCAGTACACTATGCCATGATAAAGCTCATACTTTCAGCAGTGCCAAAGAACAAATCATATCATGGCCCAGTTATCAGGTTGAAAGAGCTCAGATCTATGAAAAACGATCTTTTTAAACAGCAAATTCTATAGAAATAGAATTTTATTGGCTGTCAGCAAGATGCTTTTATTTGTGAAATACTTCTTAGCAGAGAAGAAACAAATTTCTTTAAAAATGATGGAAGGGAAAAATGAAATACTGCGTTTTTTCCCAGTCAGAGAAGCCTAAGTCACCTGTGGTATTACAGTGGTCCCTCACGAAGACACTGCCAACATTTTCCCCTCAGTTGTGCTAATGAAGCAAATTTTGAGTGAAAAGTGATGGACTTGCATTAATAAAGGTTCATGTTCACCCATATTAAATAATTGACAGAGTAGAACACAACACCAAGAGACTAAAATCCCTCTTTGTTATATATGTATATACATGCTTTCAAATGCACAGTGATTGAATACAATTAGACACAACTTCACTTTTGAAAATAGTGACTCTGTTTCAAAATAGTGAACGATTTTTTTGATTGCTTCTAGAAACAGAAATTGTTTTTTCTTACTCGATTTTGACATAGGTGTGGGTCTTCTTGACATAAAGAATTTGGTTTGATTTTTTTGACTGAGTTGTTTAGTAATCAAATCAATCAAACCTAAATGACCTTACTAGGTTATTGTTCTAACTAACTGAGACACCAGAACAATGTGTGTACAAATTACAAGTTCATATCACCTACATGGTACAGCAAGTCAGTAGAGTTTGTAAAATGACTATGCTTATATGAGAAATCAAGAAATGATTTAAATAGTATGCGATTCTGAGATGAAGGGTAACTCATACTTGCAGTAGAGTATAGGTAGACTAGCATCACAATGCATTGTGTCATGAACTTAAGTGGAAATAAAAGAAAAACTGTACCTGTAGTGTTGACATGATCTCACTACATCTTCCTTCTATGGGAGAATAGAGAGTTAATTGAAAAATATGGACAATTTGCTATTAACCCATTATTTCTTTAGCTGTTCATTATTGAGCAACTTATTAATCATTTTTTAAAAAGTTTCTCAAGCACTTGGAATTAAACATGGAAAAAGATGTGATCCTTGCCTTCAAGGAGGTAAATTATGCAATCACTAATGTTTTCAAAATAAAGCCAGTTTTTAGAAGATACACAATTTCATATGTTTAACAGCTTTTATGTGTTTATATAGCATTCTCATTTTCTTCAGCTCAAGTGTACAGTCAAAATACTAAAACATACTAAATTTAATGTCTAAGTATAAAACATGTTTATGTGTAAGCCTCTGTATGTACACGTGCAATATATACTACTGTCTAAGTAAATCAATGAAAGGATAACACATTTTGCCATGTTAGACTTGAACATTACGGCTTGGGGTTAGGATGATTTAAAACCCTTTGATATTTGGGTCAATTTCGCTGTAGCAAAATATATATATATAGTTTGGAAAAAATGATTGATTATATTTCTCTTTAAATCTTGTAAAGTTTCAAATTTAAGGGAAAACACCTTTAAAGAATCTTTGCATTAATCACAACCAAACGTGAAAATCCTTCAAAGGATTTAGTTGTTCCCAAATACAACTGGGTTTGCCCACCCTAAAAGCATCTATATTTACACATGTACACCTCCATAGAGAATACATACTGTATATAAATAATATATATGGAAATGTTTAGTAATGCACTTCTTTTGTTTGGAACTCCTTAACATTTATAGCGTAGCAATTTGTGTAAAGTGCACTGTGATTATTAAAAAAAAAAAAAAGCACAGTAAAGTCACAGGTCTTGTTATCTTGCACTGAAGACGTGTTTACGTATTTAGCAATTGTATGTTTACTTTATTGCTCTTTTCAAACAGTTGAAACAAATAACTATGAACAATGGTATAAAAAATATGTTTTTTAGTGGCTAATGGCACTACATTTTTTAAAGGCAGGGTTTTTAAAGAAAACCATTTAACATCCATTCCAATATAACATGTTTACCATATCTAAGAATCTGAATGTCATATCACATTTTTCATAACTCATTAGAAATGTCAGGTATGTGCCTGAAAAAATGTGCAAATAAGCATTAGATAACAGATTTCTCTACTTGTGTGTTACTTAGCCATTTATATATATACATAATAATATAAACACTGATGTTTTAATGTCTCTTAATTTTTGTACTTGATTTTTTTAGGTAACATGTAATTATAAATGTACTTTGATACTACTGAAGTAACCAGATGTTGTTTGAAAACAAATTGATTTCTTTAGTGCATTGACAATATTTTACAATACTTTTGTGCTTATTTATTTGTGCTCCCGTGTAATTATAATAAAAGCAATAGTTTAAATTAGTTAACTGTCATTCCTTGTATTTATTCATCAAGAAACAAGATCAATATGAACTCTTTCAAAAAAAAACCACATTAACATTTCTACTTCGACAGTTGTCTATGAGATTTTAAATATTGTGGAAGATTGTGCTAGTGAGCAATGAGGTCTAAAGCTCAGATGGTCCTTAATCACCATTTACTTGGCTTCTGTCTCCAGATGCCCCACTGAATAAGAGAAATCTTGACATCTTTCTTCCCATGCACCTAATTGCAGCTAACTGATTCAAAGTGTATCTCAAGGTGCTCCGGGAACTAAAGAATAAAATTCCTTCATCCCAGACCTGTGCATGCCCCACAAAGTATTTATTGGAAGGGTATTTAACTTGTGAATTTATTTAATTATAGCTCTAGAATCCCCTCAGGTTGAACAAGGAGGACTTCAGTACTTAATTTTGCTAGGGTATCAATGAATAAAATGTTATTGAGAATCTGAAGTGTGAGACAAGATTCTGAAACTTGATGAATTTATAAAAAAAAGTACATCTGTAAGAATGTAGTAACCTGAAATGGTCTCTAATGGCTGTTTTATCAACAGTTTTGGTCTTCTACCATACGTCCAATCTAGTGTCATTAATATATTTGCACAATTCCTCACTAGTTATTTTTCACATTCATTTAAAAAAAGGAATCTGATTTATTTTCATAGTTTAGTCTCACTCCCCTAGCTACTCAAGTAAATGTTCATGGCATCATTCTACCTCTTGGTTGAACAAGAAATAACCTGTCACCCCACCACACCACTAAGCTTCCATGCAATTCACCCACGACAGGAAGTACCTCCATAAATTGAAGTGTTAATCTCTTCCATTTTGCTAATCCCAATTAAACCTCTTTTTTCCCCAGTTTTGTTATCTCTGACACTACTTAAATTAGGTTAACACCAAGATGGGTTACTGATAAAACAATATCCATCCTCCTATGGCAATTGGTGTTTGCGATGATTCTTATTAATAGGTATGAGTAAATGTCAGGCAATGTAACAGATCATGAGAGTAAAAGGACATTTTAAAGACAACTTTGCATAACATTGCCTCACATTGTGTCCTCTAGAGTAGTTCTTCTCCCACTTTGCTTCTCAGAAAAATCACAAGGATAATTCTTAAAGACATCCAATCTGCAGAAGGCATCCAGAGGTATAAAACATAGGCATCTATAGATTATAAAATTACCCAAGTAATTCCAATATGCAGCCAATTTGAGAATTCTATAGCAGTGCCTCTCAAAGTTTAGCACCCATGTTTATCATATTTTGATTTAATGAAGACTGAGTTGTGGCATCTGTAGTAAGGTCTCAGGAGCTGTTGATGCCAACTGTCCATAGACACCCTTTGAACATTTAACCCTAGGCAACTCACTTCTCCACCTATGTTTAGGGAGCACACTCTAGAGTACTGCTACTCAAAGTGCCCCATCGATGGGTAGCATGGTATTCTCCTGGGACTTGTAGAAGTGCAAAACCTTAAGCTCCATCCCAGATGGATTTTGGGCCTGAAGCTCATAAGTCTTCTGCAAGTTATCCAGACGATTCTCTATCTAGATAATTCTTAATGACCAGCAAAATTTGAGAACATTACCTTAGACCAGTATGATTTTCCATCATTGTAGCATATTACATACATCCTGAGAGATTTTTATTTAATACTGATGTGGGTCCCACTCAAAGATTCTGATTTTATCAGCCTGGGGTCAGGGCTAAACAACTTTTCCTTCCATTTCAACTCCTCCTGTCTTTGCTAGAACCTCCCTGCCACCACCACCAGCAGCAGCAGCAGCAGGGGATTAGAATAGGAAATTGATGTTGAGAAAGCTCAATGAGAGAATCAATTCTGATCATATATTAGAAATCCTGTCACTTCTCCCAAAAATAACATTGCAGCAACAGAGCAAAATCCGAGAATTCATCTTTTCATATTCCTCCTCATCAAAATAACATACAGTACCTCATGGCATAGAGTGCCATAGAGCTGGGCACAGTTAAGCATACCTGAAATCCCAGTGACTCAGGCTGAGGCAGGAGGATCATAAGTTTGAGACCAGCCTCAGCAACTTACCTTCCTTCTTACCTTCCAACTGACCTTCCAACATACTGAGAACCTGTCTCATAATAAAAAAAAAATAAAAGAGAGAAGGAATAGGAATTTGGCCTGGTGATTAAGTACACCTGAGTTCAATCTCCACTACCAAAGACCAAAAAAAAAAAAAAAAAAAAAAAAAACTATTAAGGAAGAAATTTCCAGTTTTTTATTAAATCAGTTCCCTGTGATTGGTCATTCACCTGCCATTTGAGAAGAAAAATATTTCATGAAAAAAAGTTTACTATTAAAAAAAATTCCCTAAATGTTAAAGAAATTAATATCAAGTGTTCTTTACTGTCACTAATAGGATTCTGTCAGATTTCCCACCAGTTGGGATTGATGCATAATTTTCAAACAGCCCTTTCCACCCTCCAATCCTTAGGTATTGTGTTTGAGTTTCCATTACAATGCCATCTGTCTTATAATAGCTATCTCTTTGGGGATTTGGCTTTTCTGATACATTATAAGTTCCAGAAAGGGGAGCTTAGATTTGTTCTTTTGTAAACCTTGTATTCCTTAAAGTACCTGGCCAATTGCTCTGTACATAAAAGCGCTAGAACAATGTTCATTGACTTAACTTATATATTTATTCAACAAATATTCACTCAGGTTCCCCTATATAGCAAACACGGTTCTAGGCAGTAACAGCACAAGCCACAGTACTTTATTTACATAAAACAAATATGATATGAGAATTTTAAAAATTTAAAAAATAAATTTTAAAAATGCAAGTTAGACTCTCATTTAAATTAATTTTGTCTGTTTGTTATTCATCATCTGGAGAGAATGAAAGGCATTTCCATTACTATCAGCTCCCTGTGGCCAGAACAGAACAAACCCAGCCAACCAACACGTCCATCTTCATCAACAGAAAGTCGGGGTTTTCCATGAAATTCAATGAAGGTCACAGGTACATGGCTCAGAGTGCAGGATCTTAGGCTTGTGAAAATCTTTGTCCTTTTGTCAAAATTAGAGAGTATTCAGAAGGCTGAAAGTAACTGCTCTGACACAGAGATTCAACATGGCGTCTGCCCCAGGAGACTTTCTTGCCCACTCTCCTCATTCTCTGGGATTTGGTAATTCAGCTTCACAGATCACACATATGGACATATTGTTTCCTTGGCAAACACACAATGTGGTCTTACAATGGAAAAATTCTGAGGGAAATGATACAGACCCCTGAGACTAATTTGGTTTCCAACCTGGTTTCCAACCTCTCAAAATGGTCTGCTTGCCTGAGGATTCTCTAGACTTTCTCTGAGACTAGCATTCAAATGTTTGTCTTACCCTAAAGGATTCTTGACTTCTCATGGAGCACAGTATTGCATCCAGGTTCCAAAGAGTCCCACCAGGTTACAGAAAGTCATCAACCCAGTATTTGCATTTAAGTCTCAGAGATCAACATCATACACCAGTGATCTCAAATACAAATGACCATATTGTATTTGCCAACGAGCAAGGTAGAACTTGAAAGAAGAAACAAGGAGGATGAACAAAACCATGGTATCCTGTAGCATGGAACTTGGACCTGAGGGCAGGGAGTTTTCTGAGCAAAGACACAGGGTAGGAATATTATTAAGAGACTAAAAAAATAAGATTAGGGATGTTTAGTTTTGGGAAAACGCATATTTCATCTTGAAGATTACCAAGTACAATCAGTGAAAGAGGTTTACCTCATTTTTATTTGAATGTAAGGCTTTCTTCAAATTAATGTTAGGATCCCATATACAAGGCCAGCAAGGAATTTGGTCAGAGCACTTTAGAAAGCAAGGCGGAAAGTCAAGGCATAAAAGTAAAGAAAATTGGTATAAAGAAGCAAGGAAAAAGGCAGAAAACCACGAATCACCAAACACTGATGAAAAGTCGCAACATGAATAAAAATGAATTAAAAAATAGTGAAGAACAAAAAGGATCTTTGGTGTAGTTAGATTGGATACCAGTAAAAGGGGTTAATGTAAAGCTAATGGGGCTCAAGTTTCATGCCACACACGTCAAAACTACTCTAAGAGGCTACACAGGACCTGGAAAAGTGTTCATATGGTCATGATTTTGTAAATTTGTAAAAGTAGGCTCTGTCTTGCCTACAGTCAGATCAGAGTGATCTCTTCCAATTGACCTTCCACCTTACTTCGCTTGCTTTGAGGTCACTGGAATGGCTGTGAGAATTTTGGATATCAAACTAAGAATGTTGGATACACACTTACATTAGGCTAATGGGCTATTTTCCTGTGGTCTGCAGAATTCATAATTTTGTACATTTTTAGACTTGCTTTAATAGATATTCATAGTTATCCAAAGGATATGATTTCTATACAACTAAAACTGGGAAAATGCTAAAAATATAAGAATGCATAAAATATGAACTACTTCAGCTCCTTGCCCTTTTGTTCTTCTTCAAACAAAAGGAATAAGCAATAAAGTATAGTTAAGAGACTGCAGCCACACTAACGACAATTTGGGAGGAATATGATTTAGATCTCTAACAAACACTGAGATCCAAAATCTATTTTGAGCATGCTTTCTTCATCACTAAAGCGTTCCAAATCCTGGGTATACCATATCCTTTAGAATACAGCAGTTGTAATATTTTTATAAAAATTGATGAAATTGAGCTATTTGGAAACTTGGGCACATATGTACACACAGAAATGGTTAGATAAGAAAGAGTTAGATATAATAAAAAAAAACAATCAATTTATACCCTCTCAGCTCCAAAACTTGCCCTTCCTTGCCTTCTGTATGAAAATAAAGTTGGGACCATCCATATTTGTTTCTTGGTGGCTGAGATGATGCTAAGCTTTGTCAGCAGAGGGTGATGGAGAGGAGAGAGTCTGCAGCAGCGTCCCTCGCAATTTTTCCACCTACTTTTTCCTCCTATTGTGCAGTACCAGTAAGATACACATGGACCATCTGGTAGTGCTCACCTCCCAAGAGTTTCAGTGGTACTCCAGAGGGATATTTCCTGGTTACCCAGGGACTGTGGACCAGATTTGACCAAGAAAAACCCAGAGAACTCCTCTGTCATCCAGTGGCCAAAGCCACACGTTCTCTAGTGAGATCTGAATGACAGAGCTAAGGAAAAGATTTGTGCCTTCTATTTGCTTCTTCTTTGGGTAACAACCCTCACCCCACGGTACCCATGAAGCCAGAATTAGACAGGCAGTCAGTATAGATAGGTAAATCAAGTCGGGTCTGAACGAGGAGGCCAATTTTGAGTGGAGACTGTCCCCTGAGGGATTAAATGTTAATTCCTTCAGAGCCCTTCCTCCACCCTTATCTAGAACCTGTCCCTGCTCCAACCTGTTGCCAAGGTAACCTGTCCCAGGAACTGCCCATTCCTACAGGGAGTTATAAGGCTGTTGATGTGTCCTTGCCTACTCCATCCTGCCCTTCCCCCTTCAGCCCACCTGTTTCCACCTTTGGGCCCTCCCAGGGAGCAGTCCTGGGCCTAGCCATACCTGCAGGAAGGAGAAAGATAAGGGGGAAAAGGCAGGAGAACAAAGGAAGCCTAGGACATATAAGAAGGGCAGAACACCTCGCTTCTTGGGATACCAGGATACCAGCTATGGCCCCCTCCTCCTCCTGGGAGAAGTTTATGTTGCTCCTTTTTATATAAACCCTGCTTTATATGCTTGCCTCGGCGTGCTTCTCTAATGTTGAAACTTCAACGTGTGGGGAACTGTTGGTATCACTTATAGGAATCTCTTTCATGCTTAATAGATTTTCCATGATGTAGTCAATAATTCTTTACATTGACTTTTTGTTCAAATTAACATGTGGTTTCTGTCTCTTGTTGACTGATATAACAATATTTCATTTTTCACTCTAAGTTTTTAATTTTTGTAAACACTTTTATGAAGGGTTACATAGTGCCCCAATAACATAAATGTACATTTTATGAATTTTATAGTTGTCTTTTAATATTGATGATTGCAAAGTATTTAAATTTATGATTTTTTCTTCTTTTTTGCAGTGTTGGGGATAGAACCTTGAGCATATTAGGTGATTGCTCTATCATTGAGCTATAACCTATCCACTTTTTGAGCCAAAATTAATATTGGTCTGTTTTGGTTCCATTTAACTGACAAATACATCAATAAATTCTAGCCTTATTTTATTGGGATACTCTTAATCTCTTGATGCTAAAAGAAAATACTTATTTGAAATTACATAATCTCTCCAGTTTCATTCCCCTGGATTTCATTATTTTGGTTAATATTAAATTAAATTAAATGCTTTTAATGTTTTAAACAACTGAACAGAAGTAGCACAATTTGATCCTGAAGTGGAAGAGCAACTTTATGAATTTTTTTTGAAAGTGAAAAGAGGAAAAGATAAAGACACGGGAAATTTTGTTGGGGATAAGGTAAGAGTTGGGGGTAGTTCATTTCCCAAGGCCTTAATTTTTCCCAAATAGAAAAATGCCATCTGCTTTAATAAAATATAGGAGGCTTGGTGAGAATGAGCAAAATGATCAGGCAGATGGCTACATTATACATGTTTTCAAGTCCCCCTGAGCACTGTGTTTATGCAAAGATGCTCCTCCATAACATTCCTCAGGCCTGGGGTGGAGAGAGAGAGGAGGAAGACCCTGGAACTGGTCCAATTGCACTGATATTATCATGGCAAAAACTTGTATCCAGACCTGAGAAAGAGGAGAGACTAATCATTTATCAGCAAAATTCATTTTTCTCTTCTGGGTAAGTATACCACTAAATTATATTTCCTGAGTCACAATGGGGTGTGGCCCTTGACTTAATTTAAAACATGCAGAGAGAAGATGAGCATCTATGCAAGATTTGGTCTATACAAGCATCTTAGGCCCCTTGGTGACTACACCTCTTCTGGCTCACTGGGTGGACTTCCCTACCTCACACCCTCCACAGTCAGGATGCCAAATGCTAATGATGCTCTCGGTGTCCTCTACTATTTTCTGAATCAGAGCAAAAACTGATTTATCCTTTTTTTACTCATGCACCTGTTTAAATTTGGAAGCACTCTGAACCTTTATATAAAGATGAAATAACATTTTATATGAAATCATTACATGTTTGGATCCACTCCTCATACTATTGTCTAATAAGATATTGCAGACTGGATGATGGCTTAAACAGTGGAAATTGATCTTACAGTTATGAATGTTGCGTAGTCCAAGTTCAATGCATGAGCTGATTTATAGGCTCCACCTTCATGACCTAGTTACTTCTCAAGGGGCCTGTCACCAAATATCATTACATTAGAGATTAGAGTTTCAACTTGCAAACATGATGTCCATAGTAATTATTCTAATCTGGCATAACATATATACAATGGATTTAGAAATAAGTGTTTCTACAGAAGATAGTAAAATGATGAAGGGGCTCAATGTGTAATGTCTCTAATATTTGACATAAAATAAAATTGTTTTTTTTTTACTATACTAAATTTTATGGGATATGCAAATTAGATGAATACACAAATTCTAGTAGAGCTGGTATTCTGAAGGATAAAGCTCTGTGATGGATCCAGGAACTATGAAATTATTGTTTACACCTGCAAACTAAGGGAATGCAAATATTTTGCTGCTTGAAATACTTATATACAAAATATAAAAGTTACCATACTGATGCTATCTTAATTTGTTTCTATTGTGAGAGGACACCACACAATAGGTAATTTGTAAAATTATTACTTGAAGATCTCACCTCTTAAAATCATCATGATGACAACTGAATCTTAACAAGAGATATGGGGAGGACATTCTAATCATAGCATTTTTCTCCTGATTCCCCCAAAGTCATGTTCTTCTCACATACAAAATACATTTCCTCTCTTCCAATAGCCCCAAAGTTTATTCATTCCAGCAGCAACTCAGAAGTCCAAGTTTCATCTAAAGTAAAATATGATTGAGATTCATGGCATGATTCAACCTGGGGAAATTACCCCAGCCTGAGTCTGTGAAATGAAATCAAGCTATTACTTCCAAAATACAAACGTGGACAGGCATAGGAAAAACAGTGCTATTCCAAAAGTGAGAAATAAGAAGGTGATAAAGAGTGACTACTCCCAAGTTAAGTCCAAAACTTAACAGGGAAAACAACATTAAATCTTAAAGTTGCAGTCAGAACTGCAATTAACAAACATACAAATAATAATAAGTATTGGCAAGGATGTGGGGGGAAATGTACACTTACAGGTTGTTTGTAGGACTGCAAATTAGTACAACCACTCTGGAAAGCAGTACATAGATTCCTCAAAGTACTAGGGTTGGAACCACCATATGACACAGCTGTATACCACTTAGTGGTGTTTATCCAAAAGGCTTAAAATCAGCCTACTACAGTGACACAGTTACATCAAGGTTTATAGCAGCACAATTCACAGCTGCCAAGCTATGGAACCTGCCTAGTGACCCAATAAATGAATGAATAAGACAAAAATGCGGTGTACATACACAACGGAGTACATCATGATAAGTGAAGTAAGCCAGACTCAGAAAGTCAAGGGGTAAATATTTTCTCACATCTGTGGAAGCAAGACAGAAATAAGGGGGAAAATAAAAGGGAGTGGTGATTCCATAAAAATATAAGAGAGAACAGTCAAGTAGCAGAAGGAGATTTAGGGGGAGGGTGGAGAGACAGGAAAGGGAAGGACAGTAGAAGGAACTGGACAAAAGTGTCATCTACAAGTATAACACAGTGAATCTCATCTTTATATATATCCACAAGGCCCAGCTCAAAACAACAAACTATAAATAAATATAAGAAAGATCAGAAGAGTAGAGGAAAGGGAAGAGGGGGAGGGCGGAGGAAAGGAAAAAGGGAAATATGGGGACTGGATATAGAAAATTATACTCCATGCTTGTATAATTATGTCAAAGTGAACCCTCATTATGTATAACTAAAATGAACTAATAAAAAGAAAGAAAAATATTAAAGCTGGAAAATAATTTCCTTTGTCTCCATATCCCTCATCCTGAGTACCCTGGTGCACAGGGTAGATCCTTAAAAATGCAGACAGTGAAACCTCTCAGGCTTTGCTGGACTTAGTCCACGCATGCAGCAGCTTGAGTTTTGGAAGAAACACTCCAAATCTAGCAGATACCTTATAGATTCTGAGGCATATCATTTTCTGAAATATTTAATAGCATAGTGACACTAACATGATGCATAGAAGGGACTTCTCATTATACTATTTCTTCCATGTCAGGGGTATCTAAATCACTTGGTGTCTGTCTCATTTGCCTTCTCACACCTTCTCTAGGGAAGAAGGAATGACATATAAGTTTTGGTTTGGAGAAATTTGGCTCCAGTTCTCTCCATGCCTTACCAAGGGCACTCATTCTGACCTACTACTATTTGAAGCTTTGTGAATCTAAAAGCCAACATTTGGCCTTGCTAATACACTGACATCTCATGTCTTAAAACTTCTAAGACATGGAAATGTTGGGGTAAATTAAAGTTTATTTACATACTAAATATGTAAATCTCTAGTTAAGAAACCTATTACTTCTAGAAAAAAAAATCTGGTTCAAGAAATACTTGTGCACATGTAGGGAGTGGGAAATTGAACAGAATATGTGGGCATAAGGGTTTTCTTGGAAGAATATGAAAGTGGAAAAGACCCAAGCCAGGATGGGCTGGTGCTGAGTGCATTGTAGACAAGGAAGATCCTTTCCCATTTGCTCCAATCTCCTCCTTTCCCTATAGTCTTCTCCTAGCCCTGCTTTATTCAATAATACTACTAGCTCAATACCTGCTTGAACTCAGCTTCCTATACGTTGGTAGTTTCCCTCAAGTTGGTGGACATTTCTAAAATATTTCAACAAAATTGTGATTATAGCCTCACTTTCATGGGCTTGGTTTTAAGGCAATTTAATGATTGACCATCCTCAAAAGCAATACTCATTATCAACTTGAGTACAAATATTGTAAATATGCCAGTTCTTCACAAATTTTCCAAGATTCAGCCTCACCAGAAGCAGACACTGAGAAACAGGACTTGGGATATAGGAAGTTTGATAGGGTCAATACATGTGAAGCAAAATGGGAAGAAGCAGAATAGGGTGGAGGATAAAGCCAAAAAGAAATGTGGCCCCAACAAGATTTTCACCAACCTGGAAAGGAAACCTGAGTGAGCTCTGCAGCTATGGAGGGGCTAATCTGGCCGGCCCTTCATACTCCAAGTCACTAGGTAGTAACTGTGGCCTTCGGGATGCCAAACTAGAGGAACCTGCTGCCCTCAGTCCCTGCAGCTGGGATGAACTTCCTCCAGGAGGCCAGGGTAGCACCTCATTGACTGTATGGGACATATTAATCTAAAACTCTGTTTCATAGTTAACCAGCTAACTCTAATGTCATCTGTGTGAGAACAGACAAGTGACATTAAGATGAGCAATAGGAAAAAATTTACCCTGACAGATTTCAAAATATACTATGAATGTTCAGTAATTAAAATCATGTCACATTGGAAGAGAGGATATATAAAAATTCAGCAAATAACAGAGTAGAGACTGGCAATGGGGGGATAGCTCAGTGGTAGTGTGCTTACCTAGCATTCTGGAGTCCTTGGATTTGATCCTCAGCATTCCAAAAGAGATAGAAAGAAAGGCCACAGCTACTTGGAGTATGAAGGAGAGAGAGAGAGAGAGAGAGAGAGAGAGAGAGAGAGAGAGAGAGAGAGAGAGAAAGGAAGGCAGGCAGAAAGGAAGGAAGGAAGGCCAGCTGGCCAAAAGGCCAGAGAGCAAGGGACTTTATGGACATAAACATGGAATGAATGAGGCATGTCACATCAGCAGGAGACAAAGATGGTTCCACAATATTGTGTGAGCATAATCGCTCATTCATTCAAACAAAAAGTAAATTTTGGTCACTAATTTACAATATTAACTGAAATAAATCCTAGCAGGATTGAAAAGAAAATGTAACATAACCTCTAAAACTAGAATGACTTTTCATCAATGAGCCAGGTTGTAGTAAACAATAATTCATTGGATCATGCTTTGCTAAGTAGGGTAAGAGCTCTGTAATATAACAAGCTCCGGATTCCCTGTCTATCAAAAGGACTGATAGATTTCACTATAGGAAGGTGAAAACTATGCAACAAAAGAGCCTCAAAAGTAATAGAAAGACAAGTAGAAAATATTTGTAACATATACATTGTACAAGGACATCCAATGCACAAGAATTCCTAAAAATCAATATGCAAAACAAAATAACAGAAACATGTCTCAATAATATCAACAAATAATTCAATAGAGTCAAATCAATAATCAGAAAATACAAATTAACTCTGGTAGATATTTTTAGCTCATCATCCTGTCCAATTAGAATTCCTGATAGTTGTATCTCATACTGGCTACCCTGGGAATCAATGTGTATTCCCATGACTATTTCTAATTGTACAAATTACTACAGTCTTTGTAGAGGGTGATTTTAGCAATATTTGTCATAATTGACACTACATAAAATCTGCCTGTGGGTACAAAAATATAAGATATAAACGCAAGCTGGTGTGTTGCCACTATTTTGTATGTGTGAACAATTGGAAGTGATTTACTGAAATGGTGGAAATGAAAATTGTATACCAGTAATATCTGTATGAATTGAGAAATGTTCAAATATGCCACAGTACGGCCCCTTAATCTTAATGGATTAAAACACAAGGTGACTTCTTGCTCACACATAGCGCTCTCAGGTCAGCTAGGGACTCTGCCCTGTGTCCTCAGGATCCAGTCAGATGGATCTGGACACTGATATGGAGCATTTTGTTGTGTTCTTATCAGAAGACAAGGTGTGGTGACTTGCAGACAGCTTTCAAAGCTTCCACCTGAAGGCAATACCTCCTACATACATTTCCTTCACAGGCACATTCCTCACCTCAAGAGCACTGCAAATTAAATCTACATTTTGCCTCCGAGGAATACTAGAAGTGAAGAAACTACCACACTATGAAATATAAAATTCTCCAACCAGAAAGAATGAGGCAGATAAATATGTTCATATTTTAATTAAAAAGTCATCTAGCTCTAGCATGTACTTAAATTCTATTGCTATTGTAAAAGCACATATAATTGTATATGTACACATGTATTTATGTAAAGGAACAGACAAAATTTTGCAATGGTAAAACAAGCCATTAACACTAAGATTGCAGTACATTGTGGTTGGAGAGTAATGGTGAGACACTTTTAGTTTTACTAAATATACTATAATGTTCTTTTTGAAACATGATTATAGGAATACAATGCTCACTTGATCTAAAAAAAAAAAATTTAAAAAGGCACCAGAAGTTCTTGAATCACCTCTTACTTGTTTGGATGGGGAAAAATTGCTGAAAGGTGAACTGGAATAGTGAACATTTACTACCTACACATCTTGTGTGTCCCAAGAATTATTTGTATGTTGAGGAAGATACCAAGTATCTATGAGTTGCTCCCAGATGAATGGGGCTTTTACCCTTAGTCTTATCAGACTAAAATATAGTTCACTGGTGATCTTTAGCTCTTCTCTTTCCTGTAGCCTCTTACCTCTTAAAACAATTTATTTATGAATAAGTACTGACACTTTGTTTTAATCTGTTTTTTTTCCACTGTGACCAAAAGACCTGATAAGAACAATTAGAGAAAAAAGTTTATTTGGGGGCCCATGGTTTCAGAGACCTCAGTCCATAGATGGCAGACTCCGTTCCTTCAGGCCTGAAATGAAGAAGAGCATCAAGGAAAAAGAGTTGGTTGAGGAAAGCATTTGGGTACATGGCTCCAGGAAGCAGAGAGAGAGAGGGGTGGGGGAAGTTCTCTGGTCAAAACCAACAAAATGCATATCCCAGAGGCATGCCCCCAATGGTCTACCTCCTCCAGCCTTCAATTAATCCCTACCAGGGAATTAATACATTGATTAGGTTAAAGCCTTCATGTTCTAATCATTTCACTTCGAAACTTTTTTACATTGTCTCACACATGAGCTTTTGGGGGGTACCTAGTATATAATATAAAACATTATACCCCTCTTCTTCAGTAGTAAATCACTGCATACACACACACACACACACACACACACACACACACAGGTTTGTCCCAAATTTGGCCTGTATCAATTCTTAAACTGTTTTAACAGGTACTAGTAACTTCTTGTAGTTAAAGTTAGTGAGAGGTCCTAGCCCACGCGAGGCTATTAGGAGATCTTTTAAATCAAAACAAGTCTCTAGAATTCAGCTGCACTTCACAGCTGATAGAAAGTGAACTCAGAGTTGTGCAAGCAATTGAAGGCCGGCTCTATTTTTTAGGGATGAAAGATTCACTAGAGTGAGGTGAGACGATATTTCAGGGCAAATATGAGGTCAGGTGAAACAATCCTATGAAGCTTATGCGTCTAGCCTTGGAGTTAGAGGAAGAAGTCATCCAGAAACCCAAGCATGCACTCTGAAAATCTTGATCTTCAAGGACTTGGGGGTTCAGAGACTGACTTCATGCAATGGTGGAGTTGATGGGTAGGGCTTATGCATCACTCTCTTCACTAGGGAAAGGATGCTTCTAAAATGCATTCTGTTAACGTAACAAGTCTCTGATGCTGAGCAGAGAGCTTGCTGATGCATTTTCACTGGCCCACCCCGGAATGTGAGCTGCTGTGTACCATCTCCAGAAGCACCTTCTCGTGGACCATGTGTACTTTATTCGGATAAGTCCAACATCAACTGAGCATTCTAAGATACAAATCAAGTAAACACAAACATGCTGCTGTCTATGCCAAAGTGAAAGTACTTTACACACAACATAACCCTAAGCATATGAAGGCTGAGGCAGCAGCAGAGGGTCACTGAAGCTAGCAACAAGGGGGTCTGTTATCTAGAGAGAAGCTATTAACAGGAATATAATTGGTTTTGCCAGCTTTTTGTTGTTGTTGTTGCTGTGACCAAAAGACCTGATCAAAAAAAAAAAAAAAAACCATAAAGGAGCAAAAGTTTATTTGAGGCTCGTGGTTTCTGAGTTCTCAGTTCATAGATGGCCAACTCCATTGCTTCAGACCTGGAGTGAGGCAGGGGGAGTGGTGGAAGGGTGTGGTGGAGCAAAGAGCCTCAGGACATGGTAATAAGGAAGCAAAAAGAGCCCTGCTCCCCAGAGAAAATATGAATCCCAAAGTCATGCCCCAGTGACCCAACTCCTGCAGCCACATCCTACCTGCCTATAGTTACCACTCAATTAATCCATTCAAATGGATTGATGTAGCAAGTAGGTCAATGTTCTCATAACCCAATCATTTAACCTCTAAACTTTCTTGCACTGTTCCACACATGAGCTTTTGGGAGAAAATTCATACCTAAAATATAACAATGACCAACCAACCGTTCTACTTTTTGTTATCCTTCTGTGCTAGAGTGAAGGTGTGTCTCCATGATGTCAATGACTCTTGAAAAAAATCATTTTTCCAAACCATTGTTGTGGTCATTGCAAATGAATAATAATGACAACAATAATAATAATATGTGTAAACATTAAATCAGCCATTGTATTACACACTTTTAATAAACATTGTATTTTACTTGGAAGTTAATTAAGAGAATACCCAACTATACAGTTGGAAGCACATACTTAAAATATAGGGATTTCTTTTAAGGATAAATTTATAGTGGTTCAGAATCATTTGCATTTACTTTGGCCAAAGTTTGCAACTTCAATTTCTCCCGTGCTGGATTTAAACAGGAGGAGATCCAGAATGGATAGTTCTTGCAGACTGATGGTAAAGACAAAGAAAATGAACTTGACTTATTTCAGTTTTTCATGTTCCATATAACAAATGTAATTTATATTGGGTTTAAATTGTAAAGTGGTGTGACCTATGAGGTCTAATAAATTTTTTTTATAAGGACCAATTTTAGTTTGCACAAGAAATGTTTTATGGAAAATAAATAATATACTACATTCATATAAAATGTATATATGTATAACATACATAAAAATTAAATTAAAATTTATCTTTCTTCTCTAATCGTTTTGTATTTTTCTAAAGAGAAAAATAAAATGTTATAATAGTGATATAATTTAATAGTTGCTAAATTGTACTTTTTGCAAATGTTTTTTTAAATTAAAAATAGCCCATCTTTATTGTATGATAGGAAAATGATATGCTCTATTTCATCTACATTAATAATAACAATATGTTTGAAAATTACTCTCCCTTTTTCTTGATCTCCTTTTTCACTCCACTGATCTTTCCTATGTCTTTATGATATCCAACCCCACTGCCAACCTTCTTTCCCTTAACCAATGTTAAGTTTTACTAATGTTTGTCAACATTAATGAATTGTTAATGGAAAATATTCTATAAAGCTTTATAAATGATTATATATACAAAATTCAAATAAAAAGCACTTTACTGTCCACAGTTCTTTTCTGGTTATTATTTTTATTAGTTTCACATCATAAGTATTAAGAAAAACAATTCTTCCTGCAGAGGTAGGATATTAAAAGTGATTAACCACTTTAGGAAAACAAAAACATATAAGGTGCTAACTAAAATACAGGATACAAACCCACACTCAAAGGCTCACACTCACTTTTATCCCCCTCTTCTTGTGGACTTTTCTTTGCCCTTTAAGCATCCCCAGGTGAGAAGTTCCAGCATCCTATTGCCCCCTGCTCTCAGGACCTTCCCAAGGTGTTCTCTTTAATACGCTCACTTTTCCCAGAGACTTGTGAGGGCTAAGAAGAGAAAAGAAGGAAATTTGGTCCATCAGTTCCTCACCTGTCATAAAGATAAACTTTGTATAAACTTTGCATTTCCTTTAGTTGGATCTTTCTGTATTTTCACCAGGAAAAGCTCATCAGAAATGTCAAAGGAATTGTGGGCTGAAGCTGAGACTTTGGTTTTGTCTTAATTGGCCTCCATGCCTGGTGGTTGCGCATCTCAACATAATAACACATGTCAAAAGGTTTTGTTCCCTGTCCACTTCTCAAATATACACAATGCTCAGAATTGTAGGATAATGTTCCCAGAATGGCTCTTCTACTTAGTAGCACAGCAAGGATTTCCTTTATATCTGACTTTAAAACCCACTCATTTTCCACAACCCTGTTTTCCACAGTGAATAATAATTTAAGTAAATATCAAATGGCACCAGATCATATGTCAAAATGATAAGAATGTAAATTTTTGCAGTGTAAACTGCAAAAACTCACCCATGAGAAGGGTAACTGAATCAGTCAGGTTCTCTGGAGAAATAAAACCATCTATGCAAGAAGATTTACTATAAAATATCAACTCATACACTTATGGAAGTGGGAACCTCAACACTGCAGAATAAGTTGACAGACTGGAGACTCAGGAAAGGCTGTGAACAGATCCACTCCAAAGGGAAGGCTGGAGCCTAGGAGAACCTGAAATTTCTACTCAAGTTTGAAGACAGGAAAAAAACCAAAAACAATGTCTCAGCTCAAAGGCCAATAGGTGAATAATTCCCAATTATTCCCTATTCAGTTAGGCAAATAATTTCCTATTATTTAAGGAAGGGTCAGAATTTTTCATCTATTCAGGCTTCTAACTGATTGGATAAGGCCTACCCACCCTAGGGAGGTGTTTTAGTCAGCTTTTTTTGCCACTGTGACTAAAGGACCTGACCAGAACAATTGTAATGGAGGAATAGTTTATTTGAGGGCTCATGGTTTCAGAGTTCTCAGTCCATGGATAGCCAGCTCTGTTCCTCAGGGCTCAAGGTGAGGCTGAACATCATTGCAGGAGAGTGTGGCAGAGAGAAGCAGCTCTCACGATGATGAGGAAGCAGACAGAGAGGTCTTCACTTGCCATATACAATTATATAACCCAAAGTCTCACTCTCAATTCCCACCTCCTCCAGCCATACCCTACAACTTCAGTCACCACTCAGTTATTCCTTATCAGGGGATAAATTCACAATTCAATCATTTTTCCTCTGAACCTTTTTGCATTGTCTCACACATGAGCTTCTGGACGACACTTCACATCCAAACCATAACAGGAGGCAACCCAGTTACTCAGTCCATCAATATAAATGTTAACTCATCCAAAACCACCCTCACAGAAACACCTAGAATAATGTTTGACCTAACATCTGAGCACCCAATGGCCTCGTCAAGTTAATCTACAAAATTAACCATTACAGAAACTTCATAGTGCAATGAACTTGCTTCTGAAAACTGCCAGTTTTTCAGAATGTTAATTTTTGCGAACATTAGATATTACAAATATACAATAAGCCACCATTCTTGTCCTCTTGCAACTTCATATAAAGGAAATGTATTCCTGTTATGACGAATCTGCACTGAGTTTCATATATTTTGTTTTGTGTGCAGTGATTCACTTTATTCTTTGATAAATTGTGAAAAGTTTTGAAAAACATTTTTAAATTCTTCTAGATTGATTGATTCCTTAAATGAAAATTTAAGTCTGCTTATTTTCATTCACATGATGTACAATTATCAAATATATGTTTACCAAATAGATCTACTTTTTTTCCCTTTTAATTCTGTATTTGCATTTTTAGAGAATCAATGAAACTTTGCTGATTTTCATTAGTAGACTGTCATATTTTAAATTATAATAACTTTGTCATTGAGTACTTACCTTTTCATCCTGTATTACAGAGGTCAGAAAACCTCAATATATAACTCTATGAAACCAAATGTAGTGTATTGCATTCAAAAAACACTTTATTTCAATGATTACTGCTCATGAAAACTGTCAGAAATTTTTATTGATGCATTTAGTTAAAAATTATCAAGGTAATAATTTTATGGTATTTAATATTTTCAAATGGGATTAAATCTATTAAACCTGATTAGTAGTCAATGGACCCATGAAGCTTGAAATAAAGTGATATCAGGACTCATCAATCAAAGCACTAAAGAGTTTGAAGGTTTTGCAAAATTTTGTACCTAGTACATTTCCTGTATTTAGATTACACTAGTTCCAGGTTGTGAGAATTTATTCTATTTTTAAATCTCACAGGATTCCATAAAGTTGTTTTATAAAAAGAGCCACTTAGTGGTTATTGTACGTAGTATTTATAAAATGGTTTTTTTAATATATATTTTAAAGCATAAAACAAGCATCTTGGAGATTTATCTTTCTCTTCACTTCAAAAATTTATAAAATACTGGTTAGCAAGTACTTTTTTATTTTTTTAAAAGAAATTGTTAACTTTAATGGGAGCTGTTAGAATATCAATTTAAATGTAACCAAAGTCCCTATCTAACACATTGAAATGATCTTCTAATTACAGAAGAAATCTAATAGTAGAAAATAACAACAACAATAGCAAATTATCTGATCTGTGCTGGCCACCTGGGGGTTGAGTACTGATCTGAACTTTCTCTGAGATACTAAAGCACAGGGTTAGTGACACCTGGAAATCCAGGCTCCCAGGTAGTGGAAAGACTGCCTGCTCCTCATGCTCCAAGAAGCCTTTTCCTTTAGCAGATCTGAAGGGCTGAAGTGAAGGTCAAAGCATAAATAGCACAAAGCTCACAAGAGGTTGTAAGACACAGACAGGAGTGGTTTTAAATATTTCCGAGACATTTAAAACAAACATGAGATGAGGGCGAAACTCAAAACAACTCTTTCCAGACTGAACTGACACTTTTATCAACTTAAGTAAGTTTGAAAGCATTTTAATGCTTTGGGAATTGTGGATTTAGTGTCTGGTAAGACTCACTGGCACATGCTACTTGGTCTTACTGTTTTTCAGCTTGAATTTGAATTGAGATTCAAATGTTCTTGGGGTGTGGTGTTGAGGGAACCAGGAAATTACTTAAAGAATCAGTTTTCAGAAGAGGTTTGGTCAAAGGATAGTCTACACCCAGGGTGTTCCTTCTTCAAAGAGAAAATCAAAAAAGGAACAAAAGAATCTAATTATTGAAGGGCTATCCTAACTGAGAGATTACAGACTGAGCCAAATTACCAATTACGGATCTTCCCAACTGTAGATAAGAAGGCTCTAGGCTGGGAGGAAGCAGTGAAAATTCAGAAAACAATATAACAAAAAGTCAGACACTGGCCTTTGATAAAGGGACTTAGGCCTTCAACCTCCCCTAAAGCTTAAATGCTTGAGGGAGGCAGTGGGGATGGGACAGAGTGGGGATATGGAGAATTCCCAGAGAGTTTAGGGAATTCAAAATCAGAAGAGTTTTTTATGGCATTTCTATCTAAAACTTTAGAGTGAGGTAAGCCCCACAAAATCTGACATAGGTGACCTGGGACCAGAAGAGGATGAGAGAGTTATGAAATGGAGGAAAACTGTCGCTGGCAAGGTGAGAAATGAAGAGAATGAGGAAAGTGTGGGGATGTACAGGTAAGGCTGAGACAGACTCATCAAGGGAAGTGGGGAAAGATCCCACGTCTTTGGAACAAGAAATAGGGATCCATGTATATTGCTAGTGTCATAAATGGTCAATATGGAAGATAAGAGTAATAATATGAATATGAAATATTGAAAATAGGGGTGGAGAATGTGGATCATGTGCAGTTAAGCTAAAACATCATCCTTCACAGTGATAAGAAAACAGGTATTTACCGTATTGAAGAATAACAATGAAAATTATTTAAAACTATAGTGGGGACCACCAAAAGTTATAAAAGCAATCAAAATTAAGAGAGATCTTTAGGGCATGTGTCACTGAGCACAATGAAGTTGCCTCTTTGTGAGTGCAAAACCTGATAACCCAACCAGGAGATGAAATAAGCAGAGGTTTATCACTTGGAGCAAATAAGGAGCAGACAAGACAATTCTGTGCAGTGCCTCCTCCAAGAAAGCAAGCAAGAGGTTTTCATTGGGGAAATTTGTACATATTCATGTAGGGAAGACTCACCCTCCCTGTAGAGATGGGCACATTGTTGAGCATACTCAGTTCCAGGACATGCTTCCCGTGGTGGAGGGGAATATCCTAGGATGGAGAATTTAATATTTTAATGAAAATATTTACTCTAGTCACCTAAAAAGAGTGAGTCGCAGAGACTGGCCATTTTGTCTGATTCCTCCTGTCTCTGGAAGGTCTTGTCTGAAGCAAATCATAACAAGTTTGATGGAGTATGCACAGGCATTTCAAGGGGTAACGGATCTTCTCCCTGCAAGCATAAATGAGTGCCCGTGAAATTACAGCCTACCAGCTAACACAGGAGATTAGGAAGAAAAGGCGACTCACAATGCTACATATAGATAAGCAAAATTCTTCTGTGCAAATTGGTTTTACCATGAGCAAAAATGACTACAGTAAAAATTCAATAAAAGTAGTAATAATACCAGGCAGCATAATGTTGAATGTTGAATGTTGGTGTACCTGGGGTTTAAATCTATTTAAATCTATTTAGTAAATCAGAAACTTGAGAAAATTTTTTCTAACCTCTCTTGTTTCCATTTCAACATCTGTAATATGGAGGGGGAAACTGTAGCTTCCTCCCAATTAATATCTGAATTGGTGGATTCAGGAAAGAAGTAGATGCTCTCCTCAAACTGTGTGGGCATCTTCCAGTTCTTTGAGGGACTGAATAGAACAAAAAGAAGGAATCACCCCACTTTTTATTTCACTACACTGTCTCTTAAACTGAACCTCTCACTTCATTTCTTCCTGCCCTCGTACTGGGATTTACATTATTGACTCTGATTCTCAGGCCTTTGAACTTGAACTGAATTACACCACCAGCTTTCATGGTTCTCTAGCCTGCAGATGGCACAGGGGGAGTTTCTCATTCTTCATCCTGTGAGCTAATCTACCTGTGAGCTAATATAAATACGTATGAAATCTCCAAGTGCTCTGATCCTCTGGAGATCCCTATTGACTAGTACAGTTATATTTACACTTTTAATCCACTGTTGACAGGAACACAGATCTCCCCTGAATGGGCTGCTTCCTCTTCCTCCCATAGCTCCATGTTGTGGAGTCTCCCCTCTCACATGGCCCATCTCAGCAGCCTTCTTCCAGGACTTTCACCTCTCCCTAGGCTTTCTGCCCTCCATCTCATCTATCACATCTCCTCCAGAAGATCTTCCCAACCAAACCAGATCCATCTTCTTTATAAAGAGTTCTCAATAACTTTCAGTTGCCCACATAGAAAGTTTCCACTTATTGGCAAAGCAACAAATCTGTTCTACCCTTCCCCCCCCCCCCACTGTTGACTTCTTGTGAACAAGCTGTACTAAACTTTGGTACTTATCCAGATGATCTATTGAGATAGTCATTCCTTTCAGTGGGGATTGAGCCAATATAAATAGTAGCACTTCAGTATATGTTTATAAAGTAAATGAACGAAAAATAAAAGCCAATCTTTCCCTACATGTTTGGGATTCTGGTTAGAACACAGTCTTACCCACAATTGATCCTAAATACATATTTAAGGAATAAGTTTATACTTGAATAAATTAACATGTTCATTCTGAGCTTAAGGACTCCCATTAAACACAAATAATTGAATTTAATTGCCATCTGTATTTGAGTTTTCTCATTTTAGAATTAAAATCTTCAATTCATAGTATAGTTGAATGTCTAGGTATTTCTAAAATAGGTGAGATCCAAATGCAAAATTAGAGCCCAAAAGTGTGTATTCAATGTTTTCTCCATTATAATTCACCGTGTAAAAACTTTTGCTCTATTACAAGGATTCATCCCCAAACAATTATCTTCTTTTCAGCCTTCACATTTTCTTGCTGTAGTTATCATTCAGAGAACCCACCCTCACCAGATGCAATACAGGGCCTTAGTCACTTCAGTATGAGCATGGTGTTGTGAAGGCAGACCTTTCTAAATCAGAGTAAGCTAGGGACCAAGTGGCCTAAGTCAGGTGTGTGAATAGTGTGGGATGGTGAATGGTAATGGCTGAAATCCAAGAGCAGGAAGACAAGGGGAGGAGATCAGTGGACAGACTTGACTGTTCCTAAAGGGCAGATAAGAAAAGACGACAATGTATTGGGCTGCAACTCTGGTGTCAACATGGAGAACTGGACCACAGCTTGGTGGCTGTGAAGCAGCTTCTAGCTTCTCAGTTTCATTTGTTCCCCCTTTGTCCTTTGGTGGTAGTTCACCAAAGAGTAAAAGGGTATATCTACTTATTTTGGCTTGAGGCTGGGGTGTTGTGAGCCTCTGAATGGCGCTGGTGTGATGGAAAACAGCTTGGACTTCAGTAAGCAAATGAGTTCATCTCATTTCGATTACAGGGTTTATGTCTCCCATTTAGTTATAAGAAGACACCATAGAAATTTAATTGCTTAGAATCAGAAAACTGTGACAAACCTTGTATGTATTCCCTGTGTCACTTCTTGGATTTTAATAGCACAAGCTCCAGGAATGATTTCTAAGTCAAACAAACAGGATCACTACTAAAACAGGAGTAGTTAAATCAGTGAGAGCCAATAGAGGCAATGAGTGAATATGATCATGAAGTAAAAAAAAAAAAAAAAAAAATTAAAATTTATTTCTTGTTTCCAGGAAGAGGAGATGACAGTTGAAATGTTTCACCTATTCCTGAGGGAGATCATGGTTTTATGTATGTTGCTGGTTCTCCATCTCCATTGATTCTTCCAACGATGGATGGAGAATATTTAGAAAAGTATATTGTGTCTGTATTAGACATGTACAGACTTCTTTCTTGTCATTATTCCCTAAAGATTACAGTATAACAGCTATTTGCCTAGCATTTACATTGATTTAGGCATTATACATAATTTAGAGATAATTTAAAGTATACAGAAGGATGTGTGCAGGATATGAGCAAATACAACTGAATAAATTATCATGGATACCGACAGATGCCTGTCCTTCCAAGCAGGCCTACGATTGGATTTGTACCTTACTGATTCTATTACTGGATCTCTAATATAAAGCAGTCTAAGAGTTCTATAGGTATTTCTGAAATTCTTTAATCTGGTTATGATTTTGACTTTACCTTTGACAATTCAGCCATTTGTGCTTTACATTCATTATAGTACTTTTCTTTCTTTCTTTTTATTTTATTTTTTTTTTTTTGCTTTTGTGATGATTTATTTTTTGGTAGGAAAACATAACTTTTCTGTCCACTGTAGCCTTTCAACACATAGAATGGAGCCTGTAAGACCTGCTACATAATGAATGGCAGTTGATTAAAAGAGAGATGATATGAATGTAAAGAATTAATGTTTAACTAAAAGAGTCTTTTGAGGACAGAACAAGGATTAATAGTAGATGATTGTCAAAAAGATTTTGACTAAACTCAGGAAAAAAAGTAGCAAAATTATCCAAAATGGAAGAAGATTCTCTGTGAACTGCTTAACTCCCTGTTCACATATTGAAGACTCTGTGCTTAGATTCTGATAGCAATCAGGGGATGATGTATTGCTTAAGTAATGGAAAGCCTTTAGTGACACAGCACACTGCCACTCCAGCTTCTCCTGTCCAGCCTTCTCTTGACCCCCCCACCCCACCTCTGTCACTTCCATATCTCAGTGTGAGCTTCCTCCTGCTACATTTCTTTAAACAGGAGAGTGCCTTTCCCTGGATGGTTTCTTTTCTCTCAGCAGGTGAATCTCATAACTGCCCTCTCAATGTAGGTGTTAAAAACTCTTGAGCACCTTCTCCACACCTCAAGGCCTCACTCTTTCTTTCAGGCCCATTCCCTTTTGGTAACTCTCTCATTTTATGTATGCATTTTCTTGCTCCCCAAGGACTATGAACACATAGAACCCAGGTATGATTATATCTTACGTCTTATTAGATCCCCAGCTTCTAGAGTAGATCTGATGCTCATCAGGCTATCAATAAAGGTTTGTGCAATGAGAAAATAAATGAATCTGGGCTTAAGCTTTAAAAATTACCTGGCAGGCTGTGATGGTTAATTTAATATTTCAACTTACTGGGCCAAGGATTGCCCAGATATTAAGATAAATGTTATTCTGGGTGTCTCTCAAAAGTTGTGTTTGGGTGAGTTTAATGTTTAAATTGGTAGACAGAGTGAAGCACATCCCACTCTTTAAGTTGAGGAGGGCTCATCTGATCAGTTGTAGGTCTGAACAGAACAAAATGAGTAAGAGGGACTTCTTCCTGCCTGAGTGCTTCTGAGCTGAGACACCTTTCCTTTTTTCTTCCTTACCTTTTGCCTGGAGTGGAAACATCAGCTTTTCTTGAATCTCAAGCCTGGGACCTTTCAGTAGAACTACTTAGTTTTCTCTCTTGGGTCTCCAGCCTGTGACCTGCATGTCTTGGGACTTTGCAGCCTTCATCGTCATTTGAACAAATTCTTTATCATTAGTCATGTCCACTGGAGAAAGCTGTTGAATACACCGCTTGTTAGTCAAAACAAAATAAATTGAAGCTCTTTTTTTTTTAATTTTCTAATGTCTCTTGAAGTTTTTCTTTTCAGTTATAATATATTGATCTAAATTGCTAACGTTTTGGGATAAGCATTTTGGCCTAACTAGCAATTTTCCCCCTTTGCATTCCTGTATACTTCCTCCCTGTTCCTCACTTTTAATAACAAGTAGAAGTATTTTGCTTAATTTGAAAACATACAAACATAAAAAAGAACATATATTAACCCTGAATTTCACACAAAATTCTCAGTAAAGCCAATATTCAATATTTCTTCATATGCATATATAGCCTAATGCTATGTCAATTATTCTCCATGTATACAAAGTATAGTCTGGTATGAGCTTTGATGATTTGAGAGATTAGTCCTGTACTTTCTTATTAAGTTCTTATTAAGGTATCACATAAAATGTTAAATGTCCTATATCAGCTTAGATACATGTTTACAAGTGTATGAAGTAAATGTCCATTGACAGAGTCAAGAAAGAAAGAAAGTGTCTTATGTAGAATTACAATGTTAAGGCCCCAGTATTCTGGGGGAGAAAATGCAGTAAATTTCCAGTAACTTTGGATTCAGTTTTTAGGAGCATAGGAAGAATGCCATAAAAATTTTAGATGATTAAGATGAAAATGAAAAACAAAACAAAACAGAAAAGTAGATTTTGGAAACTAAGCAACAATTAAAGCAGATAGTTAATATGATATGGAGTAGTATGTTAGCTAGCCAGAAGTAATTGTTTTGGACATTCTGTTTGTACATTAACACTGCCAGGAAGAAGGAGCTTTCAAAAATATTAGCAGGATCATGTTGTTCTATGGCAAAAAAATTCACCAGTGGATTCTTGCCTTTCACACACGATCTAATTTCCTTTTGTTAATCAATGAATCCCTAGATCAGATCATGAAGCTTTAATCCTATTGACCCTGTTTCTGCCAAATTAATTTCTTCTTCAGTGTGTTTGTAATTGATGTTTTAACTTTTTTTTTTCAATTTCTTTTTATCAAATCTTGTTTGTTCCAATCTTTGAGGTATGAGCTCTGAAGTCACCTTCATGTTGACTTCTCTGAGAATTCCACGTATGTGGTCCTTCTCTTCTTCCTCAAGCAACACTCTCTGAATTTCTTTCTTTATTTTTTTAAACACAATGATCAGAAATGGGCTTCGTTTCTTTCTCTTAGTCTTCATGGGAACAGGGACCTGGTCTGCTTTGTTCACTATTACATTTCAGTTCCTAGGAAACCACTTGGCAGGAGTAAGAGAGGAATTTGGGTGAACCAATAGGTCACATAAAATTGTAATCTTTTGAAAATAAAAGCTGTCAAATCTGATGTTTGAGAACCATTGCAGAGTGGGTGATCAATGTAGTATTTTTCTTTTACCCCAATGCCACCTCTAAATTTTACTCAATGAATTCTCCATTTGATTTCTCTTCCAACATTTAAAATTAGCTATTTCTTTTTTATTGTTGCTGTTGTTAATTACTTTGCTTAGGTATATATGACAGTAGAATGCATTTTGATTCATTGAACACAATTCCAGCACAATTTTTCATTTCTCTGGTTTTACACCATGTAGCATCACACCATATGTATAGTTATACATGTACCTAGGGTAATGATGTCCATCTCCTTCCACCATCTTTCCTGCCCGCATGCACCCTTGCCACCCCTCCCTCCCTTTTGCTCCATCAAAGTTCCTCCATTTTTCCCATATGTCCCACTCCCATTATGGATCAGCCTCCACTTATCAGAGAACATTTGGCCTTTGATTTTTTGGGATTGGCTTACTTCACTTAGCATAATATTCTCCAACTCCATCCATTTACCTGCAAATACCATATAGAATGAACTATTTCTTAATTTTAAAATATACAAATTTTATGAGGATAGATTATGCAGGTATTATATAATTCAAGGTCTTATAAAAATAACTTATTCTACAATAAGGCACTTAAAGATTAATTATATAATTAGATTAAATCATATCACTATAAAGAACTATGATGTTCTTCAAAATAGATATTGAGAACAAATGCTTCCTTGAAATTACTGGATATACATTTCATAATTTGATTTATACTTGACTTTTAGAACATTGAAAGACTTAAATCATACTTCAGAAACTAGATGAGGCAGGTGTTACAAAAATCCAGTTTTGGATGTGCATTGGCTGATGCCCAAGCAGAGCATGAGTGTCTCAGGATTCCCTGGCCCCAGGCACAGGATTTCTGTCACAGAAGAGCACTTGAAGTACCTTCTTGCTGGGACTTACCTTATCATCAATGGATCTACAACAACGAAGGATTGTAGGGGTGCTGGGAAAATGTTCCTTGCCAATGGACCGACCCTATCATTCACATTTCATTTATAAAGAAAAATATAATCTCATTAATTTATACTAGCAGGGAAAAAAATACAGAAAATCCCATCATTCTAGTGTTTCTTTCTTCAGAAAACATTTATTGACTACTCTGGATGGTGGAGGAAATACCTAAAAGACTCATAGGGTAAAATTATTCGAGAAACTACTAGCTTAGTGGTGGGATAACTATATTTGCTTGCAATTATGATGTATTGCAATACATGTCTATATTGAGCCATAAATAACGAAGAGCCCTAAATTGAACTTGAGAGATCATGTGAGATAAATAACGCTCTAGAAGGTCTGCTGAACCACAAAAGAGGAATGGGGCTTCATATTATGAGTAAGTAGATACAGATATCTCATTGCAAAGGGACACGCAAGCAAAACAGATAATGCTTAAACACTGGAGTTCAAGCAGTGTGGGAATGTCTGAAGTGTCAAGCCATCAGTGGAAAAAACTGAGTCTTCAGAGGGAGATATAGACCATGCTAGAAAAATTCCTTGAGCCATGGTAGAAATCCGGGGTATTTAAAAAATCATATGCTGTGATCTTCATACCAGGAAGGTAAAATGGTACTTACCCCAACCCTCCAAGAAGACCCTTTATGTGTCTTTCAATACTTCAGGTGTGGGCTGGACAGGGTTGGCTGTGGGCAGGGAATCAGGAAACGTCTGACAGATCTTTTCCAGCATTCTTCACACACTGCTTTGGTCCCCAGGCAAGCTCTCATTTTCAGACTTCCCGGGCTGCCCTCAGAAGAGCCTCTCTCTTCTCTGGAGTCCTCTCATCATCATCTGCACCTCTGGGCCTCTCATCATCATCTGCACCTCTGATATTCTACTTCCAACAGGCTTGGATGGCTGCAAGGGGCCAGAAATGGATAAGGAAACCCTAGTTTGCTGAGCACCCTCGATTTCAAGCATCTTTTGCCTAGTCCAGAGTGACTGGCTATAGGCAAAAAATAAAATGTTTTGTCAAAAGAATATATCTCCACCTCTGTTGTTATAGGCAACATAAAACAGTCCCTCTACAACCCTGATACGGCTGTGTTATGCTAGGAAAAGAAGTAGGTAGAATGAGAAGGACATCATTATCTAGGTTCATGTGGTACAACTCTACCTCGTATACAACCAGAGAAAGAAAAAGTTGTGCTCCATTTGTGTACAATGAATCAAAAATCTTTCTGCTGTCACATATTAACTGATCTGAACTAGTAATAGATAGATAGATAGATAGATAGATAGATAGATAGATAAAAGAAGTGGTTATGGGGTTGCTCTCAGAGAACTTAGCTGGACATGGGCAAAAGAAGCCTTTTAAGCCATGATTAATACACTAAAGTGTTAGAGCAGAAGAATACTATAGATTGGCTACTTTATTTTTTATAGGTGTTTGGCAGCACATGGAAGATGGATTGAGGGACATTCCTGGAGTCCAGACAAATCTGATGAGGCAGTTTTCATCAGGGGCGGGGAGAGCCTTCTTTGGGAAAAGGTCAATTGAGAACAGCTAGGAGATGAGCAGAGCTTTGCAGTCAGTTTATTATTGTTTTCATTAAACAAACTGTATACATATAATTGTGACAAGATCTCACTGATTTTGAGTTATGGACATTGTGGAAAGAGAGCATTTTAGAAACTTGATTCCAACTCAAAGTAATTTTTGAGGTTTCTTCTAGACTGTGTTGGTAGGTACTATATTAGGGCTTGGGCTCTTACCTCCAAAAATTCCTGATTATTTCTATGGGGATTAGAGACCCTATTGATTAGAAGAAGTTTTCCTGACTTAAGGTAATTTAGAAAATGTTTTTTTTTTTGCTATGTCCACAGCATTCAAGATTGATGTACATATCTGATACATATGAAATATATATAAATATAGCTGTATATACATACAGGAATGTGTGAGAGAGGGAGTGGTGTGTGTGTGTGTGTGTGTGTTTATAAATTTCTTAACTGGCTTTTGAATTATTCTGAGATAAAGCTTGTTTTGTGTAATTCTCCTAAACACAGTTTTGATTCCTCTCCAACACTGATAAGGGGCCATCTGGGATTCACAAGTTCTTACCCATACAAGTACAGTAATCTTAATCTGTTAATGGCAAGATAAACTAACCATGTGATACAAGCATACCTCTGACAGGGTTCTGCAGACCTGAGCTGACTAAACTGCACCCTCTGACATCTTTCTCTCCTCCTTAGCTAACTTTGGAAATGAATCTTATTATTATTGACAGATCTTCCAGTCACATCCTGCAGCATTCCAAATTAAATTGTATTTAAGATACAATAAAACCAAAATCAACACCATTAAATCCAACTAAAAATGGTTTCACATTCTGGATTTATCATAGGTATAGTCTAAAATGATCAAAATTCCTTAATTTTCAGTTTGGTTAGTCACCTGGGTGCAGAGACTGTCAATACTACTTCAGTTTTTGAATATTTTAATATGGCACTGGAAAATTTCAAGTATATTCTGGGAGTAATATAAAGTTGTTTATGTGATTCCAGAAGTAACTCCCTAACTATAGAAGGGAGAGGTTTCATATTACTCAATAAAATGGTGTGACAGGTAAATTTTGGAGAGTGATTCATTACCAATTTAATTCAAGTTCAGGCAATGTATTTCAATCCAGTGAAGCTATCTATTCTACTCTACCTCTCCCTGAGGTCTGTGTCCAGGCATGGAGTCTGAGTATTTGATAGTAGAGAACCAGTTTGAGCTTCCCTGTGGTCCAAAGGGAGCATCTCTGCACACTTGACTTAATCTCTCCCCCGAGTCTCTTCCCCCTGTGTGAGCTCCTGCCCCATTTTATCCAGTATCTAGTGTAATGTAAGGCATTTTCCTAGTTTAATCTAGAGCTACCACCCTATGCAAGGAAGAATGTTTTGGATCTTTATATGAAGAAGGAAAAGGGCAATGACCTCACTGTGGTCTTGTGGCCTGACTTTGATGCAGGCTGTCTAAATGGCAGACATTTACACAGTGAGGATTAACCTCCTGTTCATAGATTGCTGCCCCTTATTATGTTAAGAGTGTGTCTCTTTCACTTGTTTCCTTGCATTGCACCATATAGAAATTATCTTTGCCTAGGTGGGTTGGAGGTCCATGTTAAGTAAAGTAATGGAAAACAAAAAACAAAAAAACTCCAACTACATTATGAAGCCATAACAGTGACCACAGATTCCTGAGGTTTTCTCTGCTTGGTGGGAGATGGAGGTCTACGGGAATATTTACCCAAGATACATTAAGAAAGATTGTAATCATTTTACAAACAATGAGGATTAATAATACTTCTTTTACTTTTAGCAAAAATGGTTTTGTTTTTATATGAATGTGTGTATACATATATTCCTATATTCACATGCATACATTTAATATGTATGCACCTATCTATTTTTCTACCTAACTATCCATCTATCATGTAAAGGTAAGCCCAGAAGATTGGTTTCCTGAGCTGGACTGGCCTATATTGTTATGTAATGGTAGCCAGGAAAGTCAGAGAACTCATCAATTCGTATGGGAAGAAGAATAAGCCAGACATGTACTGGGGAGAGAGTAGGAACTCCGGACCACAGTAGGAAATTAGAGACTTAAAAGGAAGATTGCTCATAATACTGTCTCCGTGATGGAGTCAGCTATTACATTAAATTAATTTTAATATCAGGTATTCAGTATTGACTTGCTTCCTGTAGTGTGCTATGGCACAGCAACAACTTCCTCCACCTCGAATGTCCAGTAAAAAGTTCACTTACAATAGCAGCATGAAGAGTATACCACCTGCAGCCAATAGCCATGAAGACTGAACTGTCAGTGGTAAAGTGGACAACAGGTGCCCCCTGAGGGTGGGGATGTGAGCAGAGTGGAGGCTGAGTACCACTTCACACACTAAGGGTCATCCATGTGGCTGAGCCAGTCCAGCCAGTCCAGAGGTTCTCAATGGGGGGTGATTTTGTCCCCCATGCGATATTTGTCAATGACTTAGGACATTTTTAAATTATTACAATGGGGAGGAGAGTATTGTCATCTTAGTGGGTAGAGGCCAGGGATGCTGCTGGACCTCCTACAATACACAGGACAGTCCCTGAAACAGAGAATTATTTCAACCCAATGTCCGTAGTGCCGAGGTTAAGAAACCCTGGGTCAGACATACTTATTTCCAATTTTAGCAGTATACAATTTAAATTCCTGGCATTCAAGAGAGAACTTTAGACAGTGTTCCTTCTCCACACTTTAAAAGATTCTTCATCCTGTGGTTAGAGAAAGTTTTTCTCCTCTATTTTCCCATCCAGTACTCCCCTTTTAAACTTTGCCCCTCATCTCAAATAGTGGAAAGGATGGTTGATGTATAACTAGGACTTTCATGTGGAAAGACTGGAAATATTTCAGATTTCACAAAAATGACTCATGGATTGTTAACATTAATGAATAATTATTAAATATTCTGGCAGTTCTGTCTCAGATTTATTCTAGCAATTTGATCTTTTTACATACTTAATAATTTTTTTGATCCAAGTTCTTCTTGCTCTGCTTTCCCTACATGAATCTTTAAAAAGGATTCACATTCAGAGAAAATGTATATCAGAGCACAGAATTCACAGGTCAGCTGTAGTAATGGTCCTAAGCTAAGTCATAAATGCTCCCTGTCTTCTTTCTCTAATGTATATAGCATTTTTGTCATCCTGATACCCTGTCTGTACTAGCAACTGTACCATTTCATATTTTGGAAAATTTAAGGTTAAAATTGACAATAAAGAGTGTGAAGCCTGTGTAACAATGTCCCAAGAGGTCTGTAAAAGAGCAAGTAGTTCCAAGGTTTGCATCTGCTCATCTTGAAATATACGTATGCATAACCCAGTACCTGCCCCTTGACATATGATGTTCCAAATCAGCAGAAAGTCTTCCAAGTAATTCATGGGACAGAGCAGAAGGAGAATATGAGTCATTAAAATACAGGCACAAACTTTTGTCAGACAAACTGATGGGACTGCTGCCAAAGAAAGATACCTTACAGTTGGGCCACCCTCAGAGATCTCTCCAGCAAACCCAGGCAGACATTGCTGGTACTTAGAGACTGAATGCTATAGTCCTGAATTATCAGCCCTTATCATTTCATTGGATTTGAGAAGGGTTGTTTGAGTGAAAAAGATATTTCAAAGCAAATACTACAAGTAGAATATAGTACTTATTTTCTGACAGTATTTACCTTGTGTACTAGAAATAAGAAAATCATAAATTCAAACTACTTGGGAATCTGAGTAAAGATTTATGATCCATAAGAGTCACCCAGAATCCATGTTAAAGGTGGATGTTCCTCCACCCAGTCCTCTGGGTTCTGACGCAACAGCTATTTTTCAGAGGCTCTGTGGGAATTTCTGAGCAAGTGGTCTGTAGATTCAGCTTCACACAGGCTACCAGGGGAGCCAGCTCAAGATTGTTGGGTAATAGGAAAATAACTGGGCACATGGAAAAGGCTCAACCGATATTTGTTAAATTAATAATCTTCAGCGTTTTTCCTATACACTGAAATTTTCTATTGCTTTCACAGGAGTAGATTTCCAGTGGCCTTACTTGTATTTGTGTTGTCTCATAGAAACACACATCTTCCTCATTTTTTCTTCATGTTGTGTTACACGAATTTCAGTTGCTGGTGTTACAAAACTCCAGTTATATTAACTTTTTCCTTTCTTGGTGATGTGACTTGGGCTTTTTTTTTTTTTTTTTTTTTTTTGGTCTTCCTGGGACTTGGTTTTAAAATTTTAAACCTGGGAAAATAAATAATTACTTCTCACAATCTCAGACAATACTGAAAAACAAATTAAATGAAAAATGCAGTGTAAACTATTAAGTTTGATACTAATATTTCCAATGTAATAATTCCTAGAAGTCAGGTGTATACTGGAACTCGGAGCTGGCTAATGGGGTGCATTAGCTTTCTGTCACTGTGGCAAAATATCTGAGAAAGTCAGCTTAAAAGAAGTAAAGTTTTTTTTATTTTTTATTTTTTTTTAGGCCCACAATTTAAGAGATTTTGGTCCCTGGTCACTATTGTTTGGGGCCTATGGTAGCACAGTGCATCATGGTTGGAGCAAATATGCTCACACTCATGGCTGCCAGAAGCACAACAGAGAGAAAAACAGGACTGGAATCCTAATATCCTCTTTGAAAGCAGGCCCCAGTGACATCACTTCCTTCTCCAAGGCCCCCCTTCTAAAGGTTCCATAACCTCCAATAGCACCCTGGGATGGGAACCAAGCCTTCAGCTCATGGGCCTTTAGGGGACATTTACAATCCAAACTGCAGCATGGGGACAGTGACAATGAAGTGCTTCTCATCCTGAGTACTTTAATGCTAGTTCATTCCAATGACAGAGGTTGTTTCAGCACCAATGGGGTCAGTTAACGTCCAACAGAATGTACGGTTTGCTGGGTGGGGAAGGCTTATAGAGACAGTTATCCCATTTTGGAATCTCTCCTGTTTCTACCTCTCTCTCTCTCTCTCTCTCTCTCTCTCTCTCTCTGGGTGGTGTGTGTGTCACACACACACACACATACACACACACAGAGAGACAGATACAGAGGTAGAGATAGAAAGAGAGAAGCAGAGACAGAGACAGAGTGAGAGGGAGGGGAAAAGGCAGACACACACACACACACACATACACACACATACACTTCTCTTAGCCCTTAATTCTCCCCCTGGGAAGATGAGTCAGATACGCTTCTCCTACCCCCCCTTAAACTATGTGATAAAAGACACAGTTCTTTCAGGGTGTGGGTGATCAATTAAATATTGCAAGTGGGGAAGGAGGAGAATGTCTAAAATAATTCCAAAGCTTTCTTTACTTTCGGATGAAAAGGCTTTCTTTACTTCCTGAGAAATGAATCATATACTGTCACCTGCATGAGAAACCCAGGTGCTTCCCTGTTTTTAAACTAGAATGTTAAAAATTAAAGGAAATAAATGGTGGCAATAAAGAAAATATGTTAGGAATTTGTCATATTGGCACAAGTTAGCCATACATTTCACAAAACAAGATAGATTTCAGGGCAGGTGCTGATTATCTGAAGGGCACAGTGACCTGCCGAGATCCGACTTGGCTCAGCCTTCAGTCATCTTCTGCAGGAGTTAGGATTCCTTTATTCAGTGCATCAGAAGTGCTGCTTGGATCATCCGAAGAAGGGAGGTATGCACTGGAAAGTTTCCTCCCTGTTCGGGGGGGCAGCTGGTAGTGGATATGATGATGTGACATACTGCCCAGATCTCTCCTCAGGAATGGAAGATTCATGATCTAACTTCTGGGAGTACCACTGTCATCCTGTTTCAGGTGGCTTTGGAGATCAGCTCCACAGGAGAGGTCTGCCTCTTCAAGGACAGCAGGCAATGACTGATCTAGAGAAGGATGGAGAGTTCCTCCCTTCTGTTCCGACCTAGGGAAACTCTGAAACATTCCTTTACACACTTCTACTTCTGTTCTTTCCACAGGTGTGGACTCCCAGATGCTTTACTCAGATTTTTCACTACTGTAACTAAAAGACCCGGGAAAGTAAACAAGAACAATTGCAGAGGGGGAAAAGATTGGGTGCTCACAGTTGCAGAGGTCTTGGCCTATAGAGAGCCAGCTCCATTTCTCAGGGCTTGAGGTGAGGCAGAACATCATAGTAGAGGAGTGTGGTGGAGGGAAGCAGATCACATGATGATCAGGATGCAGAGACTCCACTCTCCAGAGTCAAAATATATACCACAAAGCCACACCCCCAATGACCCACCTCCTACAGACACAGTCTACCCACCTTTAGTTCCCACTCAGTTAATCCCATCAGGGCTTCAATTCACTGATTGAGTTAAGGAGCTTAAAACCCAATTATTTCTCTTCTAAACCTTTTTGCATTGTTTTACACAGGAGCTTTTGGGGGACACTTCACATCAAAACCATAACATTCTGTCTCTGGTCCCCAAAACTTCATGTCCATCTCAGAGTGCAAAATACATTAAGTTCATTTCCAAGAGTCCCCATAGTCTCAACAGTTCCCACTGCTCCAAAGTTAGAGTACGAAGTCTCCTCTGAGACTCAGGGCAAACTTGCATCTTAAGCTCCTATAAAAATCAAAAGTAATTTACAAGCATCCAATATATGAAGGTACAGAGTAAAACATTTCCATTCACAAAAATAAGGACACAGAAAGAAGGTACAGGACCAAAACAAGACTGAAATCCAGCTGGGCAAACATGTCCTGTAGCTCCATGTACAGCATAGGGGACACATGGCCTGTGTTCTATCTAAAAGGCTAGTGTAGCTCTGCCCTTGTGGCCTTGTTGTTTGCAGCCTAAGTAGCCTTTCTGTTGGCTTGTCTCTGCTTACTTCCTGCAGCCTCCCTCAGTGGGCATTCCAAAGAACTGGCATTTCTTAATCTTGGGGGTCTCCACTGTAGCTTTGTCTTCCACCTCACATCTCCATGCAGTGTCCTCTCAGGGGTTGCCTGCAGGGACTCTGACCTTGCTGCACTTTTCTTGGAAGAATTTTCTCACAGGCCTTCCTTTGAAATCTTGGTGGAAGCCTTCATGATCCCTGAACTCCAGAATCCTGCATTCCTACAAAACCAGCATCACAACCAATGCCAAGCTCTGCCACCATCTCAAGCAGTAGCCAAGCCTCCCCTGGCTTCCACAGCCTCTGAGTGTGTGGGTGGCTGAGCACATTGAAAAAACTTTCTAGCCCCCTTCTGCAAGAAGGGTACCCCACTGGTCTTTTCTCAAGAGAAATTTTACTTTCATCTCCTTGTATCTGAGATGAATATGATCTTGCCAATTCCTGTGATGCTCTTTAGCCATTTTTCTTATAGTCTCTGGAAAAAGTCTTTAGCATTACTTTAGTGACTCTAATGTCTTTAACAATTACAACTTTCTTCCCCAGTTTTACTTCTGCCTTTCAAGTTCAAGTTTTTCAAATCTTTCTGCTCTGCATTCTTCTCCTAAAGATCATAACAAACTTGGCTAAAAGCTGCCAGCAATATCCATGCCCCATCCTGAATGCTCTGCCTAGACATTTCTTCTAACAGATTAAGAAGTTTATTGCTTTTAAAATCAGCCTCACAGAAAGTCTCAGAACATAGGTAAAATGCAGACAACTTCTCTGCCAGAACATAATACAAATGATCTTTACTCCAAATTCCAATGAGTCCTCCTTCTCTGAACCCTCCTGAGCCCCGTCTTCAGTGTCCACACTCTTATTGGCATTCTGGTCTTCTGAGCTCCCACCAGAATCTGCCATTAAGCTTCTCTTACAACAATCTAAAATATTTCCAGCTTTCACTGCTAACCATCTCAAAATTTCTCCCCCAAATTCCAAAAAGCTCCAAAAGATTCTGAACCACATAATTACGGTAGTCACAGCAATGACCCCACTCTCAGTACCAATTTCTATTTTAGTTAGCTTTTTCATTGCTGTGACTGAAAGATATGACCAGACCAAATGTACAGGAGGAAAAGTTTATTTGAGGGCTCATGGTTTCAGAGGTCTCAGTCCAGAGATAGCTAGCTTCGTTGCTTAGGGCTCAAGGTGAGACTCAACATTAACGGCAGGAGAGTGTAGTGGAGGGAAGTGGCTCAACTATGATCAGCAATCAGAAAGAGATTCCCTGGGACATTTACAAACTATATACCTAAAGCCACACCCCCAATGCCCACCTCCAACAGCCACACCTTAGCCACCATCAGTTACCACTCAGTTAATCCCATTGGGGGATTAATCCACTGCTTGGGTTAAGGCTGTCATAACCCAATCATTTCTCATCTAAACTTTTCGCATTGTCTCTCACATGAGCTTTTGAGGGACATCTCACATCCAAACTGTAACAGTAGGTGTTAAGTCTTCATTTATTGGTGAGCCAGTTTTGCCATACATAGTACGTGAGGAGGATTTTTTAATGTACTTTCTGTTGACATGATTGCACTTCTTTTTCTAATGCAAGCTATGCTTGGGTTGGGGTGCGGATGGTGGATAAGAAGAGTTGGGGAATAATTTCCAACAAGATTAGTAGGGTGTGCATTAATCTACTTGGCAGTTCTTAAAGGAAGATCCTTGATGAAATGCCAAGGTAGCCATATGAAATAAGACCAGTGTCCATGGGGATGAATAGAGAATAAAAACAGATGATGGGAACTGACCATGTTCAGATAGTGCTCACAGCTCTCTGCTGTGTCTCATGGGACAGCACATCTCCTAGTTGCTTACAAGTTTGCCTCTACCATTAGATTAGAAGCTTCTTACGGGCAAGACATGTGTGTTATTTGCTTTTGTGTCTCCAGAACCTAGCAGAGATTGTGTCTTTGGATGTGCAATATGTGAGACGTAGGCTGCATGAAGAAACTTAATAGATAAATCTGGCAATTATCTTGGAGAAATTGAATGTTAATTTTCAAAACTCAAACATACCATAATAAGCTGTCTTATGTTGAAACTATCAGCATTTTTAGAAATTGATCCCAGGCAGACTTCTCATTTGTGCAATTCAGCAGAGAGGGCAGTTGCATCCTTCCATCCTTCCTGCCCAGCATGCTATCTGATGTTTAGCTCAGCAGAATGTTATCACACATCCATTCTATGCTGGGAAAGCTGCACATAGTTCATTAGGGAGGGTGAGGGTGGATCCACTCCAGTATTTAGATTCCTAAACTGTTTTCAATTAGGAAATGACTTCTGTGTTTCTCCCACCCAGGTGCTTTTGATTAGCAAGAAGCACAAATACTCAGTCACACAGACATGCACTCCCACGGTCCGAACCTGCAAAGGCTCATCAAGTCTTAGCTGGCTCACATTTCTATACATTCCTTGACGCACACAGATGCTTCTGAAACCTTGTGCGTTGCTGCCAGACTCCACAAGGCTAACTGCGGAACACCCAGAGTTGTTTTTGATTTTTATTCTGAAGCATGGTCTATAGGGTAGAGGCCTGCTGAACAGCTGTTGACCTCACCAAGCCTTAGCCTGCTGTCCCTGGAGCTGCATTGAGGTCCGAGGTGTGGATATTTTCCACCACTGACAAATGGGCGTGGATTGTTTCTAGATCTTTAGCAGGGAAAGATAATATTATGTTAATCTCGACTCTTTCCATGCCTATTATATTTGAACATCAGGTTCAGACGAGTCTCTGAGAATAAAAAGGTTGGTAGAGAGGCTTCTTTTGTCCTCTTTCTTCCAATTTTCGCCCCCCTCTGCAGAAGGGCTATGACTTCACATAACTTTTTTATGTAAAAACAGAAATTCCTGGCATGTCTTACAGGACTCTAGCTCCCTCTGCAGCCTCATCTCACCCCAGACCCGTCTTTGCTTTAGCCGGGACTCTCAAGCCTGCTTGTACTCATACATACTGTTCCCTTGGTCGGCTTTCCCAGATTGTATCCAGTCCTCCCAGATGGGCTTTCATCTCACATATAATTTCCACAGCATTTTCCCAGGGGCAGTTTTTCATAGAACTATACGATTATTTAAGATACATCTGCAAACTCTCATGGACAGAAACCACGTCTGCTTCATTCTTCACGGTACTGCTGTGCATGACACAGAAAATTCATGGGTGTTCTGAGTTCAGGTAATGGCCAAGAAATGATCCCTTGTCCCACTCTCTGCCTGCACATATCCTTTCACTGTGTCTTTGGCAGCTAACCAGACTTTGTGTAAGTCACATGCTATTTTACAAAAACAAAAACAAACAAAAAAACATTATTATAAGGGCAAGTCATGATGAGAAGATATTATTTACAATCAATTAGAGAACATACTAGATAATCTATGCCTAGATAACTTATAAATTCATATTTTGGCCTTCAAATATGGGCTTGTTTTGCAAACCCCAAATCTCATAGTATATTCTTTAAAATTGAACTTACAATCCAGCACATAATAGGTGCTTAATACACTATCCTATCAGTATTAATACCTACTTGTGTCCTTTTCAGCTTTATTCAACCACTACCCCAATAACTATACCAATAATTATAGCAGCACACCCTAGTAGGTAAGGTTCTTGAATAACTCTCATTTCAATTGTTTTTCACTTCCCAGGCAATACAATCTCAATTACATCATTCACAGCCAATTCTAAAATAAACATCTTCTGTCACTAGGTCCAGGAGATGCAAAACCCTAGAAAAATTTAAACAAATATTTTGATTTTGTTTACATATGTGCCACCAGCTGCTTCAGAAAATCTTTTTGGGAAACACAGAAATTACAGAGGAAGAAACCCATATTGTAAACACCTGGATTTAAATACTCAATGAAAAGCCAGAAAGTAAACACTGCAGTATTAAACTCAATCAACTGGAAGAAACCTTCTCCCCAGCGGATTGGAGACAACGTTTATTTTCACATGAAAGAGACTGAATAAGTGGCAGGCAAATATGGAAAGGAAGGCTCCCGGGTGTAGACGTGCCATGTTTTGTCTGAGTGGGTGCTGCTGGACAGGTTAGAACACCCCAAATATACTGAGCTTCGCTTTTGCCTACAGCTTATAGAGGCAGCTATTTGCTCACACATTGTTTCATTTGCTGGAAGCAAATTTGCTATGTGCCTGCAGTTTAATTCCGATAAAAATGTATGAAGAGCCTAGTGCTTGGCGTCAGAGATAAAATCACTCCTTTCCTACAGGAATGCATGATTTAGTGAGAGCTGAAATATCGGTAAATAATTGAGTAATGTTTGTGACATATGCTGGAAGTGAGAGGTTAGGGGTAGAACTAGAGGTGGCTCAAAAGTGGAAATAATGGACACTTGCAGGTCTTGGGAAAGCCTTCATAGAATAAAATGATGCCTCAGTTGAGTTTTGAAGCATGTATAGGACTTTTCTTCACTATCTAGGAAATAGAAGATAAATTGGTAAATGTGAAAGGGGGGAAAGGCAGTGAAAGAATCCTGTTGAAAACAAAGAGGTGTGCCCAGGACTGTGCCAGCGTCCAAGCTTGCATGCAGGACCAACCGCTGTGTGTCTGCCCTTGGGCACGCTGAGTCTGAGTTATCTCATGTACTCATATGCCCCATTGCCATATGGGACTTCACTTGCAAAACACAAGGATATCATTACAAATTTCAAGATGATGACAATAGAGCCCTAAACCAAGTTGGTACAGGAAAGGGCTCTGGGCTACTGCACTATTTCATGCTCATGAGGTCAACTTCACACTCAGCACAATTTTCAATGCAGAGTCACATCATACATGACCAACAAGCAATTTTCCCCCTACTCTCCCTGATTTAGCATTGATTGAGCTTGGAGCACTAAGAGGTGAGTTGGAGAATGGGGGCGGGGAAAATGGGATGCAGTAGATGAAGCAGCTGAAAGAGGCAGAGCCCAGATTACACAAAGCTTTATGGCAGGCTGGAGTTTGGTGTTTACCATATTGGTCAAGAAGCATCACTGGAGGATTTCAGGCAGGGATGTCACATAGTAAAATTTGTACTTTGGGAAATTCAATCTAGTGTTAATGTGACAGGTGGATTTGATGCAAGACAAGCAGAAGGAAGGGAAACCAGGTCCAAGTATTACAAGAAGGGGGATATTTTACCTCTCTCCCTGGCTAGAGTGTGGTGGGTACCCATTGATATCTACTCTCTGTTCTTGTTCTGAATGGCACTCTCCATCTCTCACGCTCCAGTGAAAGTTCTTTGGAGTAAAGGGGGACGTTGGTACCTTTTAAATATTAGATGCTTAATGTGTATTTTCTGTAAAACTGAAGTTCCCTTGGGTATTTAAATAATCACATTAAAATCATGACTTTAGTCTAGCGGTCTTAGTCTGAATTAAACCAAAATGGTGCTATCATAAATTGGATCATTTAGTCTGGTACCACTGTGAATTCCATGGAAACCACCAATGTTTAACATGATCCTGAATAAAGTTAAAAACCTGAATGTGATCTCCACAGAGAAATAATAAAGATGAACCACTGTATTGGATTGTAAATGTATTACAAATCAATCAATGTGCATTCATTGGGCAGGATAATTTTGTCATGATTCTACTTATGGAGGAGTGGTGGTATTTATATCACTGATAGTTCAAGTAGCAATATTTTATTTTCTACAATTGTGGTACTGAAGTCAAGAAGGATTAGGTCTTCTCAAACTGACACCATTGGGTTGTGATGTTAAAACTGGCATTGGATTAACCTGGGGAGAGAATAAAATTTACCCTTCCCTGAGATTTTTCACTAAATTAGAATCTGTGTGGGTGGGGCAGGGATTGAACTCACTGAGCCACATCTCCAGCCCATTTTCATATTTTATTTAGAGACAGGGTCTCACTGAGTTGCTTAGTGCCTTGCTTTTGCTGAATCTGGTTTTGAACTCCAGATCTTCCTGCCTCAGCATCCTGAGCCACTGGGATTACAGGAATGCACCACCTTGCCTGGCTCCCCAAGCTTTCTAGAGTTATACTTCATAGACAATAAATTTCTCCCATTTTTTAAGAGATCTCAGTGCCCATATTTGTACATTTTCTATAAAGTCATATAAATGGAAATCAGAGAATGTTTGTCCCCTTCTTGATTTGGTTTCTTCCACAGCATCATAACTTTGGGGTCCATCACTTTAAATCATTATCCATTCCTGTATACTGTGTGGAGAAGACAGAGGGCATTCCATTCTACAGGGTGGTTATACTGTGCTTGGCTTCTTAATTCTCTTGCTGGTTGGGCTGTCTAAACTCTTTCGAAGTTTTACAGTTCATTGCAAAACATAGTAAGGGTTGAGAACCACAACTGCACAGGATCTTAATATGAATATTACTTTACATTTTACCAAGTGCTTTTACTTATCTCCATTGCTATGCTTCCACTCATTGATTTAATATGCTGTAGATGACAAATTTGAATGACCAGGGATTGCTTTAGAGACCACACTGTTTAAAGCACAAGAAAACCATCCACGTCTGCTCAACCATTATTTTCTGTTTGATAACAACTAAATATGCATAAACTTTTCAATAGCATAGTGAATTAGTATCACCTTCATTGACTTATTCATATATCAATATGGCTTGAAAATACTGGTGGAAGATTTTTGAAATAAAATTATTGACATTTCAAGTCATCTTCTCCTAGCCACAAATGGAAAATTCTTTTCTCTAAAGACAGGCTAGTTTTAGGACCCATGGTTATTAAATCATCTAGAATGTACATGGTTTTGACCACTTGGAGAGCATTCTGAGGATATCTCAGTGCCCAAGTCTATAAATTGTGATTAAGAACAATGCATAAGCGCACAGCCATTTTTTCCATGAATGTTTGGTTGTGACCATTTATCTGTGCCTCCCACGTTCTTTCAAGGCAAAACTTAGCAGCCAAAGGATCAGGAATATCCTGGGAACTTCAACATTAGGATGAATGAAAATATTTGTCAGTGTTTATTTATTTTTAAAGTGAGTTTCTTGAGAAGTTTCGAATTTCTGTGGTTTAATAGGTTATGGTGTTGTTGGATATGGAGTACAACCAAAGGTCATACTGAGGTGGCCTGGTGCCCGAAGACTCCACAGAGGTTTACACAAGAAATGTGTTTCAATCTGGCTTGCAGAAATTAAAACACAGTTAAGGGAGTTTCTTGGAGTAAGTAAAACTTCAACTTCATTGTTTGAAAGGAATGAAGTGGGTGAGGTTGAGACAAGATCAAGGACAGCCTCGTTTGTGAATAACTTTTACTGATGTTGTTAAAAACAATGCCTCTTTCTCCACCCTGGAAATGCTGCCATTGAGAACTGAGCTCTTTGGGGTGGATGCTCTCCATGACAATTACATTCTCTTGGCCTCAGGAAATCAAACTGTTACCTGGAATTTCAAGTATCCCTTGTCTGCCTTGAAAATAAAAATTTTTGCTTTCTGCCTCATTATGACTCAGATTTGCTTTTCACTCTTTGAAAGCTCATAATCACTCTCAAATGGCCAAAAGAGGTTAGGGAGATTTATTCCTCCCTTTGAAGGCCAGTCCCTTACCCCACTGCAAAAGTCTTTTCTTTTAGCAACAGTAGGATGAGGGAGCATTGACTTCCCAGAGGATTTTTGTCGTTTTTGCTTCCCCAACATACGTGCACACACAGACATATTATTGAAGCAATCCCTGATTCCTGAGGATGTGCCAAATCTTGCAGATAGCAATGAGGTAATTCTAAAGTGAATTATGTCCTTGTCTCCTGACAAACACTGAAAACAACTTAAAAACGAATTGCCACAAGAATTAAAGAAAATCTTAGTGAAACGATATAAAATTGAATAACTTTACATCATTTTAAGATAATACCTAATTAAACAGTTTAATTCTTGTGTGCTGGTTTGAGTCGTGTCCTTCTAGGAACCTCAGAACATGACCTTATTTAGAAATGGATTCACTGCAGATATAATTAGCTAAGATGAGGTCACACTCAACAAGGGTGGGTCCTTAATCCATTAGGACTGGCGGCCTCATAAGAGTGGAAGCAGAGACTCTGAGACACAGGGAGGGAAGACAGCCACAGGGAGACAGAGTCTGAGGCTGAAGTCATTTTGTCACAAGCCAAGGAAAGGCTGAGCTACCAGAAGCTGGAAAACAGAATAAAAGTTTCTCCCCAAGAAGCATAGGAGATCACATGACCTTGCCAACAACATCTTTATTTTGGACTTCTAGATTCCAGAACTGTCAGAGAATAAATGTCTGATTTTTAAAGCCATGCAGTTTCTGACTTTCTTTATGACAACTCAGTGGACGAATTCAGCTTGACTCAGAATTTTGGGACAAAGGCAGAACTAAAAGCTGAGCATTCTACAGCCCGGTGGTCTAGAACGAGTTGGGAAAACTTTTAGAACCAATAAAGGGAACAGCATCTCCCTTCTACATACCCAAGATGTCACAGTGATGTGTGTGGTGCTCTGTGGACTGCCCCATCAGGATTACCTGCGTGCTCAAAATAGAACCCCTGCCCAGACCCAAACCTTGGATCATAAAATATGCCTGGTCATAGCCAAGGAATCTGAGTTTTACCAAGTTCCCACATCATTTTGTTTTTGTGGCACTGGACATTCAACTAAGGGGTGCTTTACTGCTGACATATATCCCCAGCCCTCTTTGTTTGAGACAGAATTTAGCTAAGTTACTGAGGCTGTCCTCTAATGTGGGATCCTCCTGCTTCAGCTTCCCATGTCACTGGGATTAAAGGCAAGGCAAGTGCCACTATGCCTTGCTCCTAAGTCATTCTTAGGAAACTAGAGTTTTAGAATCATACAGAATCCTACCTATTATCATCTTCAAAAGATAATCAAACAAAAACCAATCAATGTATTGAGAGTCAACAACTCTCTCCTCAAGTTTGTAGATAGGGCCAATTAAAATCCAAACATCAACAGGCTTCCCAGGATATGGTTTCATATGGAGACACAGAATTGTGAACTATATATACCCAAGTGGCACTTAATATTCTTTCCTGCTCTCCAACCCACAAAATAAGTAATGACAAGTAATTGATCCTCCAGCTTCATGACAACACCATATCAGCTGGAACTTGAAAAAGATGGAGCAAATATAATAAATGTAAAACTTGTTCCCTGTGTGGATTTCTTCTTTATTTCTTTGATAAAAATAAAAAGTACACATTGTTAAAATAAAAAATTATTAAAATCAAATTGATGTAAGGGAAAAAAAAATAGAAATTTTCCGAACTGAAATTTCATTTAACAAAACCTCAGTCACTTAGATCTCACTTTGCATTGATATTAAGTAAATGAGGCAAATAACTGGTTAAAAGATTTGAAACGTATATCCACAACTTTTTAAATAGTTTAGTACCCAGAGTCTTATATGCATTCAGTGCATATATAATTTATGCAAGTAAGATCACATGTGTGGTTCACGAAAATATGAATGTATGCTCTGTGATTGTACTTGGTTATTCCTCTTGATTGTTTTACAAATTGTTTTCAATTTTGAAAAATTGAGAAGCACAGAAAAGAGAATCACTGTTAACAGTGACCTGGATAGCTACTTCCCCAAATTAACGATGTCAAACTATTTCTATATAATATTGTTAGGAACAAAAAATGCAGAGCTTTGTGGACAAAACTGGAGAACTTCTCTATTTGTCTCTTGAGTTCAATTCTTTCATTCCTCCAGTAAAGGAAATTGCCATCCCATTATCCTCAAATCTCTGTTTTCTCATTTCTCATTACTATGTTCTCTCATTTATGTCTTCTTGCTGTGAGACATAAACACACACACACACACACACACACACACACATATATATACATTATATATGTGTGCGTTGTGTAAATTTTTTATTTATATATGACAGTGGAATTGCATTACAATTATTATTATACATATAGAGCACAATTCTTCATATCTCTGGTTGTATACATAGTATATTCACCTCAATTCCTGTCTTCATACCTGTGCTTTGGAAAATAATGATCATCATATTCCACCATTATTAATCGTCCATTCCCCCTCCCTTCCCCTCCAACCCCTCTGCCCTATCTAGAGTTCGTCTATTCCTCCCATGCTCCCTCTCTCTATCCCACTATGAATCAACCTCCTTATATCGAAGAAAACATTCAGAATTTGGTTTGGGGGATTGGCTAACTTCACTTAGCATTATCTTCTCTAACTCCATCCATTTACCTGCAAATGCCATGATTTTATTCTCTTTTATTGCTGAGTAATATTCCATTGTGTATATATGCACATTTTTTAATCCATTCATCTATTGAAGGGCATCTAGTTTGGTTCCACACTTTGGCTATTGTGAATTGTGTTGCTATAAACATTGATGTGGCTTTGTTCCTGTAGTATGCTGTTTTTAATTTTTTATTCAATTCCACTGCTCAATTGTATTCTATGGGTTGGATATACAATTCTTTATTTTATGTATTTTTTATTCCAAATAATGCATTGTTTTCCCCAAAGTATGCACAATGTTGAGGCATTGTCTTTTTTAATCTTATAAGTGATACCTGTTTCTTTGGTTCTATTTTATGCTCAGTGCTGTTGGATAAGGGCATTGGTGAGTTATGTAATGTTGACCTGAGGGCTGAGATCCTTGCTCTCTTATCAATTTTATCCTCCTGTGGAGGGCTTTGGGGATTCTTAGGCATTTGTGGACTGCAGGTGTGAGTGGTTTTGCTCTTGCTTTCTTTGCACTGCCTGTTAAGGGGTTGAGGCTCATGGTAGGCATGCAGTGGGGCACACTAGTGGTCTTGCCATAGTGGAACCTTCCTGATTACATGAAAGTAAGCAAGGTGACCAGTAGATAATACATTGTTCTAGTAAATTACTGCTGTGTATCTCCAGAGCTAGGCCATTAGGAGAGTGATACTGAGTTTCCAAAGGTTTGACTGAAAAAGAGCCCACACTTTATGAGGTGAGAGAAACAGGTACACTGTTCCTCAGTTAGTAGTGTTGACCATGACATGTCCTGGCAAAGGCATGGGGAAGCTCTTTGCACTCGGCACACTGGACATGACTGACTCACAGAGATCATCCTTTGGGACAGTATCTTCTTCAACAATTAAATAAGTAACTTATCCAAAAATTATGGATTCAAATACATGGTAATTATTACCACAAAAGAGACACAGAGAACATTTTCTTTTACTGAATTTAATGTATATAATCTTGCAATAAAAATGAAGTGAATTTTATTATATATACAAAGGAATGAATTGCTAATTTTAAATCATGTGTATCTTTTCGAATATAGTAGGGGAAAGTATACCTACAAAGCCTGTTGCAATAATGAATAAAAACATGTTTCTCTTTTTTTAGCCTTAAAACAATTAGCATAACACATATATTTTTAAAATAAAAAAAACACCTTTAATCAGCTTAAAAATACTTCCCTTTATTTACTGCATGGGGAGAAGTTCATTTTTATCCCAAGTGACTATTGTTACCTTTTCTGCAGAGGAAAATTACATGGTTTTATCTCATGATACATTAAATTGCCAAAATTAGATTCCTTACCTTAAACATACTTCATTTCTGGGATAAATTTATTTAATTATGATTTTTTGAACATAATGTAGAAATTCACCGTAATGAGACTTCACATAGAATGCTTTCATCTACAATTAACAGTGTGATTGTTAGGTTTGTTTTTTTTTTTCACTCTTTTTGACACATTTGCTACGACAGTTATACTTTGAAACACAGGTTTTCCTTTTTTTTCTTTCCTTTAAAATGGTTTTTAGAAGGATCACACTTTATGAATTGATTATTCATAAAGTACAAATGAGCTTTTTGGAGTTTTCATGGAAGCTTGCCTGTACAACCTTCTAGATCTCTTTTCTTCCAGGGTTTGTTTATGAGCTAGTCTGGGAGAAGGATTTTATTCTTTTAATAAGCAGTTTGTTTCCTGTAATGGTTATTGGTCTATTTGAGCTTTATATTTCTTATTTTAACTGCCTATTGAGGTATAATTTATATGCCATAAAATCAATGCACAATTCAACAAATTTTTGTATATTAACAGAATTGTACAACCATCACCACAATCCAATTTTAGAACATTTCCATCATATCAAAAAGATCCCCTGTACCCATTTGGAGTCAATTCTTACTCTTACCTCCAGCCCCAACAAGTCACTAAGTTATTGTCTATCTGTCAAAGATTTGCATTTTCTGGCATTTCATATGAATAAAGTCACATGAAATGTGGACTTTTACTCTCTCTTACTCTTGGCATAATATTTTGAGCTCATTGACGTGATAGCATAAATCAGCAATTCATTCATTTTTACTAATGAATCTCTGTGTTCTTGAATTTGTCTTGCAACTTTTATTTGCTCAATGTTTTTAAATTCATTGATGAAATTTTTGATTGGGTTGTAATATTATTCTCTAATTTAAACCTGTTGTCATTATGATTCCTATTTTCCTAAGTATTTTTAATTGGATTTAACCTATTTCTTTGAATAACTTGACAAAAGTTTTATATTTATAATGTTTACTAAGTAAACAGTTCTAGTTTTTTATTTTTACTGTTGCTATTTCATTTGTTTTATTTTTATTCTGACTTTTATTCTTTTCTTCCTTTGACTCTTCATGGTTTTCATTTTCTGTCAAACTTTTCCTAATTTCTTTCATGAAATAATTAAATCCACTTGTTTTCATTCTTCATTTTTAAGATTTATTTAAAGCTATCATGTCTTTTCTTCTTTAAACACTATTGATATTTATGTCATGAGTTTTAATATGTGCCACCTTCTTTATCTTTTCTTTATTCTATTGAATATTTAAAAAATATCTACTTTATATACCATTGTCCATTATATTTTCTCTCTCTTCCCTAACAGCCTCCAATCAATGAGATAATTACTTGGTTTTTTATTTGTCAGTCTCTTGAACTTATTTATACTTTTAATACACAGGTATTTCTCTTAAAGGTGAAGATGTGTTGCATTCAAATGCATAACATAGCAGGAATTTTTGAAGAAAATTAGAAGAAATTTTTTAAATACCTGTTGTAGGTAATGCTACTGAAAACATTTTTATACATATCTCCTTATACTTCATGTATCTTGAAATAAATTTCCTAGAAGGTAAAAGAGGTTAATTTCTGTATCACACAGCATGGGAATCTTCAATTTCATTATAAGGTTATACATTTTAAGAAAGAAAATGGTTGCTATAAAATACTTTAAAATTTCCAAATTTTCCCCTCAATAGCCTTTTACAAAACTATTTGTCTCCAAGTTAGAATTGTCTTGTATTTAATTTTTGCTAATCTGACACAAGCTGTTTTAGAATAGAGTAGGCCAGTATCACTATTGGGCCTTTAAGAATTACTACAGTTTTTATCATCACTATATAATGACTGATAATTTTCTATTTTGTTCCTGCATAGGTACACCCCACTAGTTTCAAAACATAAAGTGGAAACTATTACATTTTTAGACCTCATGTTTCAACTTTGAAACACAGGTTTTCCTTTTTTTTTTCTTTCCTTTGAAAAATTTATGCATTAGGTTAACCTAATGCATAAATTTCATAATTCTTAATTATTATTAACCTGTGCATCTCTCTCTCTTGTATTATTATTATTCTGTTTCTGCATTTGTTTTTGGTGATAATTGTTATGTTTTAATAATGTTAATGTTAACTTATTTTGGTATAAATAAATTCCTTTAATTTATATGTATTTTGCATTTTTCTTTTCCTTCTACTGAATTGGTTAGTTTAACTCTAGTGTAATGAACACTAAAACCAACAAAAATGGATATTCTTCACATTGTTGTCTCATTCTTGTTTTAGTTTGGAAAAAATTTTAACATAAATGGTATTTAATTTGATTGATTATTCTCTATTTAGGAAACTAACCATGACATTTTTTGTTTTAATTTGTTGATATGGTGTCTTATTAATTACTTCCTTAGTCTTTAACCTTGCTTTTTCTGGGGAAAAATGTCTTTTGTTGTAGTGTTCCATTATTTTAAAGCATATCTGGATTTGTTTTCTAAAATATTTTTATGATTTTTCTATGTGTATCTACATAAATACATGTTATTTCAAGACATTAGCCCATAAATTTCCTCCTTGCTAATAAAAACCACATATAATTTTGTGTTCTTCATTCACTTTATTTTTCTTAATATCTTCATATCAGAGTGTTAAATCATCTTTTTCATGGCCATTATCATCATTTTTCTGTACTTTTTCATTATTACTTTTATTATTTATCACCACTGTCAAATCCCTTTTTCTCTGTGTTGGGCATTGGCCTAAGATATTATAATGAAGAGACCTCAACAACACAGTTGTGAGATAAGATAGGACAGTTATTTCCATTGGCTTCATTGAGTTAAAGTCACTGTCAGCACCATCTGCCTTTCAGCCCAAAGGGAGAGAGTACGTATTGCATGGAGAGGAGGCTTCCTAATGCCTCATCAGAACGTTAAGTGACATGACTACTGCTGGCTGCAAAGGAAGCTGCAAAATTGGTCTCTAGCTCAGAATGATGTGCATCTTTAAAACTCAAAGGTATATGATCTCTATTACCAAAAATTGTAGAAGATATATTATATTCTTAGGGATAGGGACAGTCCCTGCCATTGGACATGCCTCTCTACAATGAAGAATCTGTGTATATCTTCTTCCCACGCTAGTACTCAGTGACACAGTGGCCCCCTGCCCAAAAGATGCTTCTGCCCGCTCCCATGACATATGTGTGAAGGAAGCGAAAATAGGAGCATCCAGATTTAACAAAAGCAAACTGACTATAAAGTGCTTTGATGTCTCTCATTTCCTGGAAATAGAGTTTTTCTATTTCTCATCATATTTAGAGATCAGTCTCCCTAAATTCTAGATACCTGAATTTCTATGTGCAAAGGTCTGTGCACCAGTTTCTTTCTGAGTATGTAATATCGTCAGTTTTTGTCACTTTTCTATATATTATGCATTCCAGTGAATTTCAAGTTGTAGGGGATTTCCCACTGAAGCTCATACATTACTGGAATTTTGTTGTATCATTTCATATATTCTACATATTTGTATAACCTAAATTCTAAAATTGTTCCAATTCTTTATTCTTTCTTAGTTGGCTTATGATATTTAGATGATATTGAAGATCCCTAATAAAAGAATGAGATGTATTAGTCTTGAACTAAGATAAGGAAGTATAGCATTTCAATTCTAATTTCTTCATAGCATTTAATGGTTATGTAGCAATTTATGATTTGATTAAATCCATGGAATTTGGGATTTTTTTTTTCACTGATGATTTAGAAACTGTTGTAGTTAGCTTTGATTATTGTGAATTGATTCTAGACAATGAATGCAATCCTCATTTCTTTTTTTTCAGATTTAGGTAAGGCCATAAGCCATAATTCTTGCAGTGCTAAAAGAAGTAATGCTTCCCACACGTTGCCCTGTTTAAGGACAGTATTAGCATTATGGTTTCCTGAAATCCAAAATTGTTTATTCTATTTGATTTTCTCCTCTGAACACATTGAAGGATAATTCAAAGTAAATTTTAGTGAAATACACAGAGGTCATGTAATATGCTATATGAGATGTATTAATACTATAAGTGTATGCATGTTCATATATATATATATATATATATATATATATATATATATAACTGTATACATATAATTATCACATATGTACGTCATATATAATTACCCTATATATGATATGATTGTATAAATATTGGTCAACTTTCTGCTTTTATAAAAAGAATATATGTGTTTCTGACATTTTTCCTTATGTTGTATGAGTTCTACTCAATATTTTCTGACTGAAGCCCTTGGAGCCTACACTAAATTCCTACTAAGTATGCAGAAAAAAAAATCCTAAAATAATTAATAATTTTTTGTGCATTTGTGTGTTGCAACAGCTATTATCTTGACACCCACAATTCTTGTCATTGTAATAGTTCTGGGAATTTATCCAAAACTCTTGCCCTCACTTGCTCTGGAAGTTTAAAAGACAAGTTCATTGAAAATTGGCATTTTGCTTTTTCAAGGAAAATTGTTACTAGAATTGTGGTCTTGAGTTACATGTATCAGCACTGTTTGATATTTCTGCTTATAGTATAAAGATTACAATAGTTTAATAAAACAATACCACTCTTCCTTCAAAGCCAATGTAGTTCAACAGACCTGACAAGTTTGGCTTCATCTAATAAGAATGGAATGGTTATATAAGTCAGGATACTTTGCTAAGTTTTAGAGCCTTTGATTGGCTGTATCCATTGCCTTAGGCATATACTTCTAAAAGCTAATTTTTGACATTTTGTGACTTAGACTGCCACATAATTTTAACTTGAAAGTGCATCAAAATATTACTGCTATAAGAAAAGACAAGTGAAATTGTAAAATATTACATTAGTATTTTGGAAAATAGAAATAATAAAATGCTAACAAGAGAATAAAGAAATGTTACTTGAAAAACATGTGACAAAATATTTTTTGAAACAAAACCTAGCATGAAACTAGGTTTTGTATAGTGGTTTGGCAACACCAATGTAAATACTAATAGACATCTATTTAATACAAGATCTTACTATTGGAAATTAACCCTGCAAATGTATTTTCACCTATTTACAAAGAGTCACGTGCAATCAATATCTATAAATGGGAAAATATTAAAATTTTCTGTGTTTATAAATAGAATGCAATGTTATGAAGTAAGAAAAAATAAGGTACATCTTTAGGTCAGTGTTCTATGTTGTATAAAAAATTATAACAGACGCCGCAGTTTACAATAATGCATATTTATTTTCGCTTATTTTTTTAGGGTTGGAACTGGGACTCCATACATTGCTTACTTGGAGTTTCTCAGGTCTCTTGTGGCTGCAGAGAAGTTTCACTAGTTATAATCTAGAAGTTCAGTTGGGGAAGAATGTGGATTAAGGCTATTCAGCTCACTGGAGCAATTAAGGTCCTTGTGGATGTAGGATTGAGAGACCCTGTTTAGGCTGGCTGTTGCCTGAAGGCTGCGTCAGCTCCCATAGGCCATAGTTTCTATGGCAGCCTGAATTTCTTTCCACATGGTCACTAACTTCATGAAATAAGTAAGGAGAGGCTCTGGAGAACATCTCTTAGCAAGATAGTCTTATCTCTCAGTCCTATCACATTCCATCACCTTAGCCATAGATTGGCCATCCTCCACGTGAGGGGATTATGGTAAAACGTGGGTACCAGGAGTCAGGGGCTTTGTGGGTTGAAACTAAGGTTGCCTTCCACAAACTATGTGCTCATATGGAATAATTTTCAGACATGGTCTCAAGTGAAGAAAGGATATTATTATTTTTGTGTGTGAATGTGTTTATTTCATCTCTGAAGAAAATCAATAGAGGAGGATACTTGGTGGAAAGAGGATTTTCAATTAATTTGTAAATGTATTTTTCAGTGTTGCAATTTTTGTATGTCGTGCACATATACCTGTTGTGAGTTATGATATTCCATGCTCAATTTTTTTTAAAAATAAGATTAATCAATTTTGCAAAATTAATTAATATTAAGCAACACCATTTTTCAAATGATTCAAGAATCTAAGTTCTAAATTTCAATTTTGTCTTTAGCAATTCACAAAATTACTTAATCATTCTGAAATCCATTCTCATGACTTATAATAAAGTTCAAATAAATAATGTCTCAAAATGTTTCCAAATGTAACATATTGTAAGTCAATCAAAGCAGTCACTTAAACCATATTAGAATAGAATGAAGTTTTACATACAGAGAAAGATAAGAAAGATATTTAAAGTACAGAATGAAGTTAGAGGAGAAGAACAAAAGAAACTCTCAAGCACACTGAGACAAAGTTGAGGAAGGACAAAAAAAAGGAAAAGGTTTGAAAAAGAAAAAGAAAATATAATCAAAGGAGAGTAGGAAAGCTTTGAAATTGGGGCAAAGCTCATGTTGAAATGACTTAAATATCATAAAAACAGAAAACCTATAATGGACATAATATGTACTCAAAGTATTCTATTTTGGGGAATTCTGAGATTGAATTACAGCCTCCCACCTACTAAGGATGTGCTCTCCCACAGAATAAAAGTTCTAGCCCCTTTTACACTATTTTTAACTAAATTTTTACTTTGATATAATTATAGCTTCGCTATTTAATTGAAAATGATAACAGTATATATAATTTCTCCCAAAGATAAAATTCTTACAAAATTATAATGCAATGTAATAACTAGGATATCAACATTAATACAAACAATATTTCCGTCATTATGAAGATCCCAGACATTGCCCTTTTATTGACACACCCATTTATTTTCTGTCACCTTTCCTTAGCCTTCAGCAACCATTAATCTGCTTTCTATTTGTTAATAATAATATCATCTCAAGAATAATATGTAAGTGGAATCATATGGTTTCTAATGTTTTGATGCATTTTCTCTCAGCATTATTAGTCTTTTTTCTTTTTTAAGGAACTAAAGTTTGCTTTTTAAAGTTGCAATTTCATTTTCAGTTCCCACCAGCAATGCAGACATGATCCAATTTCTTCATATCCTCACCAGTATTTAGTTTTGTCACTTTGCTCTTTTAGGCATTCTGATTGCAGTATAGTGATAGATCATTTGGCTTTTATTTGTGTTTCCTAATTGTTAATGATGTTTAATAATTTTCCACCTGCTTATTTGCTTCTGTTCACGTTCTTCAGTAAAATGCCCCTTTGTGTCTTTTGACATATTCTAATTGCATTGTTTAAATGTTCACAACTGTATTATAGAAGTAATACATCTTTATATAATCAAGATAAGCTCCTTCATGGTATATCTGGGTTGCAAATATTGTCTTCCAATATGTAGCTCTTATTTCCAGTTTTTAACAGGGTCTTTCACAGAGCAAATGTTTTTAATTTTGATGAGACCAAATTTACCAATTTTTCCCTTTTTCTTTTGTTGTGTGAAATAAGTACGGAGAGGCTCTATGAAGGCTGCCTAGTCCGGAATTCTGAATACTTTTTTACTTTTTTGTTTGTTCTAAATGTCTTATAATTTTATGTTTTATATTTAAGACCAGGATTTACTTTGATTTAATTTTTGCCTAAGTGGAGAGACTTAGATTGAAGTTCTTATGTTCCCTCTGTGAATGAGCAGTTGCTTCAACACCATTGGGTGATCAGTCTCTCTTTTTTTGACTTGCCTTTGTATCTTTGTCAAAATTGAGTTGGGCAATTTGTTCAAGGTCAAGTTGAATATATTTGTGTGTGTGTGTGGGGGGGGGTTCTATTTATCTTCTATTTCTTTTTTTTATAATATTTTTATTTCATTTTTATGGGTGCTGAGGTTTGAACCCAGTGTCTCACATGTGCTAAATGAGCATTCTATCACTGAGCCACAACCCCAGCCCTATTTTCTATTTCTATTTAGGGTGTTTTTCATTCTTTTCAATTGATCTTTGTGTATTCTTCCACCAATTCCACACAGTCTTGATTACAATAACTATAAAATGTATCTAGAAATTGTGTAGAATTATCTTTCCTCATTTATACTTTACCCCAACTTTAATTATTTTACCTATTGCAATTAAATTTCTTCTACACATAAATCTCAGAATGATATTGTGTATACTTACAAAAATATTGATATTTTAAGGAAATTTTGTTAAACCTATATAACAATTTGGGACTTTTGTTTGCTAATCTATGAGTATTTTATATAAAAATAAAAATTATTATTTTGATTCAAATTATATAAAGCTTCTCATTTTTTAGTAATATTTTATTTTGAATATTAGAGTCTTAGTATTCATAGCTTCTATATAAAAATAGAAATTATTTTGTATAATTACCTTATACCTTGCAACCTTGCTAAACTTACATATTAATTTAAAAAATGTTCTTAATAAGTTTATTTGAATGTTTTATGTAGACAATCATCATATCTGCAACTACTGATTCTTTTATTTATTCCTTTCTGCTTTGTATGCCTTTATCTCCCTTTTTTAGCCCATTGCACTAGATATAATTTTTAGCACTGTGTTGGGTAACAGTTCTCACAATGAACATTTTTGCCTTGTTTCTATTCCTAGGGGCAATGTAATCTATTTACGTTGATTTGTTTGTGTATTTTGAGCCAATCTTTCATTTCTGAAATAAACCCCATTTGTTATGGATATAATTATTTTTATATATTACTAAATTCTCTATGTTAATATTTTCCTCAGGACTTTGCCATCTATATTTAAGAGGAGTATAGTTCTGCAGTTTTCTTTTTTTATACTGATTATATGTTTTGGTGCCAGGGTAACTAACACTAGCTGTAATAAGTGAACTGGAAAGTGCCGCATTCTCCTGTGATTGACAGAAAAAACGTGTAGAATTGGTGTTAAATCTTATATAAATTTTTGGTTATATTCTTCAGTGAAACCATCATGGGCTGGGAAAATACTTTGGGGTGACTTTAAAATTATGAATGAAATGTCCTTAACAGTTATATAACTATTTAAATTACTTATTTAAAATTGGATGAGTGGTCCGGTTTTTTTTTTTTCCTAAGACTGTGTTCTGTATCATTTCAGATTTCAAATTTATGTATGCAGAGGTATTTATGCATTTGCTTACATTTCATAGAGTCTGAAGTTTGTAATGGTATACCCCATGTCATTCTTGGTAATTTGTATCTTTTTCTTATTACTATAGATTAGTTAATTTTATTGATCTTTTCAAAGAAAGACCTCTTTGTGTCAATGATTTTATATATTGGTTTTCTAGTTCTAATTTAATTTGCTTCTGCACTAATCTCTTTATTTCCTTTCTTCTCTTTGTTTTTAGTTTTGATTTTCTATTCTTTTACTAGGTTATTCGATAAAAGGTTTTGTTATTGATTTGTGATTTATCACCGAGCCTAGTATATATGTTTAATACATAAAATTTTCTCAACAATATTTCAGGTACGATCCACACAATTTAATACACTATATATTCATGTTCATCCTATTAATTATAAAAATAATTATATCCATAACAAAAGGGGTTTAAAATTTCTCCTGAGATTTCCTTTTTGGTTGTGAGTTATTCAGAAAAATATTGGTTAATTTCTCAAGATTTAGAGATTTTAATGTTGTCTTTTATTGATTTAGAGTTTTGTTTCATTTTGTCATGTCACTGACTCTGCATAATTCCAAAATTTTCAAATTTGTTGAGCTTTATTTTAGGATAGCATATGGTCTATGTTATATGAGCACTTGAAAAGGATGTGTAAACTTTTTTCTTGTTAGGTGGAATGTTCTAGCAATGTATGTAGAATCTGTTGGTTAATCATATTTTTTAGTTTCCTTATATCCATGCTTATTTCCCACTTAATTGTTTAATTAATTATTGAGATAAGGTTACAAAAGTATAACTATCACCATAGGTGTTTCTATTTTTCCTTCTGGTTTTTACTTCACATATTTTGCAGCTTTGTTGCTTAGTGTATACACACTTGTAAAGAACACCCCTGTAATTCTCTGATCATTTTAATTTGCTCTAAAGTCTACTATACCTGATCTTAATTTAAATATTGCTGCTTTCCTGGGTTAAGGTTTGAATAATTTATCTTTGTTCATCCTTTTACTATCAACTAACTTATGTAGTTACATATATATAGTGAATTTCTTGTAACTAGTATATCTACTCTTATTAATCCCTGTCTTTTAACTGATTTATTTGAACCATTTACTTTTTTAATTTTTATTTTTTTAAAATTTTAAAATTTGTTTTAATTAGTTATCCATGACAGCAGAATGCATTTATGCACTTTGATATATCATACATAGATGGGATATAATTTCTTATTTTTCTGAGGGTACATATTGCAGAGTCATATTGGTCAAGCAGTCACATATATGCATACAGTAATAATATCTGTTTCATTCTACTCTCTTTTCTATCCCCACATCCCCTCCCCTCCCCTACCATCACTTCCCTCTACCTAATCTAAGGTAACACTATTCTTCCCTAGTGCCCCCTGCCTTATTGTGAATTAGTATCTACATATTAGAGAAAACATTTGGCCTTTGGTTTTGTGGGATTGGCTTATTTTGCTTAGCATGATATTCACCAACTCCAACTATTTACTGGCAAATGCCATAATTTTACTCTTCTTTAAAGCAGAATAATATTCCATTGAATATGTACATCACATTTTCTTTATCCATTAATCTATTGAGTGATACCTAAGTTGGTTCCATGGTGTAGCTATTGTGAATTGAGCTGCTATAAACATTGGTGTGGCTGCGTCATTATAGTATGCTGATTTTAAGTCCTTTGGGCATAAACACCCATAAATCAAATGCATTCCTATACATCAGCAAAGAATCCACTGAAAGAGAAATGAGAAGAACTATTTCATTCACAATAGCTTCAAAATAAATAAATAAATAAATAAATAAATAGAATACCTAGTAATCAATCTAACAAAGGAGGTGAAAGACCTCTACAATGAAAACTACAAAACACTAAAGAAAGGAATTGAAGAAAACCTAAGAAGATGGAATGCTCCTGGATAGGCAGAATTAATATTGTCAAAAGTGTTATACAGATTTATTACCAAAAGTGTTATACAGATTTAATGCAATTCCTATTAAATCCCAATGACATTCTTCATAGAATTAGAAAAAGCAATTGTGAAATTTATTTGGAAAAATAAGAGACCCAGAATCAGAGAATGACAGGGGTGTTCTTTACAAGTATGTATACACTAAGCAATCCTTAGCAAGAAAAGTGAAGCAGGTGGCATGAATATACCAGACCTTAATACAGAGCTATAGTAATAAAAATGACATAGTATTGGCACCAAAATAGACTTGTAGACCAATGGTACAGAACGGAGGACACAGAGACAAACCCATATAAATATGGTTATGTCATACTAGACAAAGGTGCCAAAAATATTCACTGGAGAAAAGATAGTCTATTCAATAAATGGTGCTGATAAAACTGGGAATCCATATGTAGCAAAATAAAATTAGACCTCTATCTCTCATCCTGCACAAAAATCAACTCAAAGTGGATCAAAGACTTAGGCACTAGAACAAGACCCTGCCCCTAATAGGAGAAAAAAAATATGCTCAAATCTTCACCATGTAGGCATAGGATCTGACTTCCTTAACAAGACTCCTAAAGTTCAAGAAGTAAAAATCAAGAATTAATAAATGGGGGGCTGGGGATGTGGCTCAAGCGGTAGCGTGCTCGCCTGGCATGCGTGCAGCCAGGGTTCGATCCTCAGCACCACATACAAACAAAGATGTTGTGTCTGCCAAGAACTAAAAAATAAATATTAAAAAAAGGGAAAAAAATCCTCCCATGGCTTCCCATCTCATTCCAAGTAGAAACTGAAGACTTTAACCTTAAGCTTAAGAAGATCTTATACTATCCATCCTTCCTTTCCCTGGTTTCTTTAAAAAAAATAGAAATAATAAATGGGATGGATTCAAATTAAAAAGCTTTTCCTCAGCAAAAGAAATAATAAAGTGAGGAGAAAGCCTACAGATTTGGAGAAAATCTTTACCACATCTACTTCTGATAAAGCATTAATCTTTAGGATATATAAAGAACCCTCAAAATTTAACACCAAAAAACAAATAACCCAATCAATAGGTGGGCTCAGGAACGGAACAGACACTTCACAGAAGATGAAATACAATCGATTAACAAATATGTAAAAAAGTGTTCAACATCTCTAGCAATTAGGGAAATGCAAAACAAAACTATTCTAAAATATCATCTCACTCCTGTCAGAATGGCAAACATCAAGAATACAGGCGGCAATAAATGTTGGCGAGGATGTGGGGAAAAGGCACACTCATACGCTGCTGGTGGGACTTCAAATTGGAGCAACCACTATGGAAAGCAGTATGGAGATTCCTCAGAAAATTGGGAATGGAATCACCATTTGACCCAGCTATCCCACTTTTTGGTTTATACCCAAAGGACTTAAAATCAGCATGCTATAGTGAACCATTTACTTTTAATGTAATAATTGATATATTATGGCTTCAATGTGTCATTACATATTTTCTATTTGTTTTCTGTATTTTAATTTTCCTTTTACCCATGAATTATTTGAATATCTTTAGGTAAGGTAATTCATTCATTTTGCTTATTAGTATATCTTTTATATAGCCTCGTAGTTTTGCTCCAGATTTTGCATTTAATATGCAGAAGTTGTCTCAGTCTACTTTTTCATCATTTTACTAGTTCAAATGAACTGCAACAACTTTTTTCACTTTAAGTTATTTTATTCTACCTATTTTATGACTGTTAAATAGTTCCTCTGCATAAATTCTGAACCATTTTGCACAGCATAATGTTTTTCTTGATTCATAAGATGATTTAGAAAACTGAAGAAGAAAAATGTTCTGGTTTGCTGTGCTCATTCTTCTTTTCTGGTATTCCAATATACTTTCTTTTATTTTATCCTTCATGCTTTAAACTTTTCTTTAGACAGTTCTTTCTAAATAGTCCAATTGGCAATAGATAGCCTTCCTTTTTTTAATATCAGAATGTTTTAATTTCCTTTTTATTCCTAAAGGATAGTTTCATTGTTTGTAGAATTCTGAATTGACAGTTCTTGTATTTAATCACTTAAAAATTACTGTTTTCTTTTTTCTGGCCTCCCTAATTTCTATGACAGATTCATTTTAATTCTAATAGTTTCCATCTATTGGCAGGGTGTTTATCTCAATTCTTTGTAACCTATAGGTTTAAGTATCTTGCAGAATTGGAAAAATTTCAACTGTTTTTTTCAACACTTTTCCTAACCTCTTTCTTGTTTCATTCCAGTGAAATAAGATGAATAGTAGACATTTGTTATAACCCCTTTATTCCCTTAAGCTCTATTAATTTTTCATTTAGTCGATCTTCTCCCTTTGGTTTAGATTGAATAATATCTAGTTCAATTTTCCAGTTTGCTAATTATTTTCTCTTTCTTCTCCAGTCTATTGAGTGTACCCATTGGGCTTTTAAATTTTCATTATTATATTGTTTTTAGGTATATATTTCCTACTGAATTCTTCTTCACAACTTATTTTTCTTTGCCATGATTCTATTTCTTTGCTGAGATTTTTAATATTTTCCATTTTCTCTAAGTGTATCCATAATTGCTTTATGGAATATTTGAAGAATAATAGTTGATTTTAAATTCTATTTTCATATAATTCAGCCTTTCTGCCTTCTTGGTGTTGGCACATCTATTGACTGTAATGTTTCATTTAATTTGAGATATTTTGTTTTTAGAATGACGAATGGTTTTTAATTGAAGTCTGGACATTTTCTTAATATGTTCTGTTATTCAGAATCTTTTTTAAACCTGTTATAATTAACTTTTCAATTTTTCTTTGGCAAGGTAAGTAACAATACCACTACATTACTGCCAAAGGTCAGTAAAAGTTCAGATTACTCACTCAGCCTCCACTGACACTCAAAGATTGGGCTCCTCATTACTGCATGGTGAGAGAGCTCTCAACCCCCACATGCAGGAAGAGAGTATCAGCTTCATCCCCAGCCTTCTCTGACATGGGCAGGGGTATGTTCAGAGCATGATTATAGCACCATAAGGGTGAAATCCTAGCCTTCTAACTCAGCTGTTTTCTTCCATGTATGGGTTTGGGGAAACTTTATCGGTGTGCTTTGCAGGCATATAGTATTTATTTTCTAAAAGTTGTCTATATTGAGCACCTTCTTTCATGGTCCTTTGGCTTGAGAGGACTTTTGTTGGGGATTCTTTAATTGTCTGCTCTTACGGTATTTATGAGTTATCTGCTGCTTTTGGTCCAAAAAGAGTGAGACTAAATTAAAATCCAGGGAATTCACCCCTGAGGTTTTCTCTAGGTCTCAAGTTTCTAGCAGTCTTCCTTCTATCTTTCAGAATGTACTCTAAGTTTTTTGTCTGTAATTTCCAAGACTTCTAGCTATATCTAGAAATCTATTCCATATTTCCAGAAACAGGCAAAAACTAGTTTTTTTTTTTTTTTTAAAAAAAAACATGAACTTAAATCTTACCCTATCATACCAAGGATTTGAGACAGATTATAAAAAGATGGTTAGAATGAAATTGTTGACAGCATAGATTTAATTGTATTTCTTTGTGTATAACTTTCAAAAAAGAAAGACAACTTAAGTATCATACCTCCATGACCTCTTTCTCTATCCCCTTTCTTAAGAATGGCTATCTGTTGTAATATAGCACATCATTTGAGAAATTAAGCATTTGTCTTTATATAAGGAATTTAAAGTATATACTATATATATAGTAGAAATATATTTGTATGTATATGCATATATACATGTATATGCATTTTCTTTTTCCTCTAATTATAATTTAGTCACTAAAAACAGAACTTCCTAAAAAATATGAATCTTTTTATATATATGAAAAATGTTCAACATTCTTAGCAATCAGGGAAATGCAAATCAAAACTACATTGAGGTTTCATCTCACACAGGGAGAATGGCAATCATCAAGAATAAAAATAATAATTACAGACAAGAACATAGAGGAAAAGATATACTCTGTTGGGACTTCAAATGTGTACAACTACTTTGGAAAGCAGTATGGAGATTCCTCAGACACTGTCAATGGGAATGTAAATTAGTACAACCATTATGAAAAATAGTATGGAGGGACCTTCAACAACTAGAATTTAGCAATCCAAATATTAAGTATTAACCAAAGGAAAGGAAATCAGTATGTCAAAGAGACACCTGCACTTCCATGTTTATTACAGCGTTAATCCCAATAGCCAAGATATGGAATCAACCTGGATCTTCATCAATGGCTGAATAGATAAACAAAATATGGTATATATACACAATGGAATATTATTCAGCGATAAAAAATATTGAAATCCTATCATTTATGGCTACATGGGTGACCCTGAGGACATATTAAGTGAAATGTCAGGCACAGAAAGATAAATACTGCATGTTCTTACATTGGGAGGCTCAAAAAGTTGATCCAAGAGAAATGGAGAACAAAATTAGGGAGTTGTCAGAAATTGGAAAGGGTGAGGGGGAGAGGAGGATAGACAGAGGATGGTTAATGGGTAAAGGGGTATATGTTTCAAAATAGCCAGTAGAGAGTATTATGAATGTTTTCAACAAAAAGAAATGGTACATGTTTGGGGTTATGGATATGCGAATGTCCTCATCTGACCATTATATATTATATACATGTACTGAAATATCATACTGTATCCCATAAAAATGTACAATTAGTATGTGCCAATTATAATTTAAAAGAAGAATTTAAAATACATTTTCTTCCTTCTTGATCCTGCTTACCATCATTAAACAAATACAATCAGGAACCATTTTTACTGCAAAGTCCAATAATTCTGCAGTCACAATGATTTTTCTAAGCACTACATTATTCTCACATTTCCAATTGACTCTCCTATCTTTTGTAATAAAATTCAGATTACTTTCTCTAAAAAATGTATAGAAGCATAAATATAACATAATAGATCAATGGTTTTGATTCAAAATTTTAATATTTTTCTCATCATGGATTCTTTTTGCAATTAAAAGATTTCTTAAAAAAAAGATTAGGAATGGAACCACCATATAATCCAACTACACTCCTGCTATTTCTAGCACACTAGTGTGCTTAGATAAAAATGTTTTATGTAAGAGCACCTCAGTATTCAGTGTAACTGGGTGGTTATGTAGCAGTGAACTTGATTTCATAAAATATCAGTTTTACTTAGTATGCTAAATATATTTTTAATATTCTACCATATGTAAATATTTGAAATTTGTATCATACTTAAAAAAGAAATGGAGAGGTGCTCTGAGTAGGATGCTGTCAAATAGTTTCCTATATTGGCTTTGTAAATATTTTATCTTACCTAAGAGGGTGCCGGTTCCTCCATATCCTCATCGACACTTGATCTCATCAATCATTTAATGATATTTATTCTGAATGCTATATGTCAGTGTCCAATGAGAGTTTCAATTTGCTTCCCCACTTTATGAAGCATTTGTTATGTGCTTCTTGATAACATGATATCCTCTTTGGCAAAGTTTTATTTAAATATTTCAGTTTTTCATTTTTTGTGTCTCTCTTCTTCTGATTGACTTTCAGTGATTTTGTTTTAAAATGTATCAGTACAAGCATCATGTTTTTCGTTTTCCCTCTCATTATTTCTTGATATGGGTTACTTAGATAACTGATTTTAAGCCCTTGTTCTTTTCAAATATATGCATGCAGGGATATAAACTGTCCTTTGATTACACCATTAGGTACATCCCACAAATTTTGATATCTCATATTTTCATTACCATTTACTTAAACATTGTTTCTAATTTCTGTTGAATTTTTTAATTAGAGGATTAATTAAAAATTTTTTACTAAATTTCCAACATTTGATTATTTTAATAGCTGTTTTCATTTGTTTGCTGTATTTCTGAGCTATAAATCTACTGGGATTCTGTGATGCAGTTTGCATCAAACCTTTCAGGTTTTTTGAGGCTTGCTTTATTTAATTTATTTATATATATATTTTTAAATTTTTTTATTAGTTGCTTGAAACATCACAATGATCTTGACATATCATACATTTGATTCAAATGGGGTATGAATTCTTATTTTTCCACGTATACAGATTGCAGTATCACATTGGTTGTACAGCCATGTTTATACATACAGCCATACTAGTGTCTATTGTATTCTGCTACCCTTCCTATCCCCCCTTCCCTCCCCTCCCATCACCTCTCTCTACCAATCTACTGTGACACAATTCTCTCTCATTCTTTTTTTTCTTCCCACTCACACCATCTTATATGTAATTTTGCATAACAATGAGGGTCTCCTTCCATCTTCTGTCCAATTCCCCTTCTCTCTCCCATTCCCACGCACCTCTTGTCCCTATTTAATGGTAATCTTCTTCTCATGCTCTTCCTCCCTGCTCTGTTTTGAGTCGCCCCCCCCCCCCTTTATATCAAAGAAGACATTCGGCATTTGCTCCTTAGGGATTGGCTAGCTTCACTCAGCATAATCTGCTCTAATGCCATCCATTTCCCTGCAAATGCCATGATTTTGTTATTTTTTAGTGCTGAGTAACATTCCATTGTGTATAAATGCCACATTTTTTTAATCCATTCATCTATTGATGGGCATCTGGGTTGGTTCCATAGTCTAGCTATTGTAAATTGTGCTGCTATGAACATTGATGTTACAGTGTCCCTGTAGTATGCTCTTTTAAGGTCTTTTGGTACAGTCCGAGAAGGGGAATAGCTGGGTCAAATGGTGGTTCCATTCCCAGCTTTCCAAGGAATCTCCATACTGCATTCCAAATTGGCTGCACCAATTTGCAGTCCCACCAGCAATGTACAAGTGTAACCTTTTACCCACATCCTCACCAGCACTTGTTATTGTTTGACTTCATAATGGCTGCCATTCTTACTAGAGTGAGATGGTATCTTAGGGTGGTTTTAATTTGCATTTCTCTGGCTGCTAGAGATGGTGAGCATTTTTTCGTGTATTTGTTGATTGATTGTATATCCTCCTCTGAGAAGTGTCTGTTCAGATCCTTGGCCCATTTGTTGATTGGGTTATTTGTTTTCTTATTGTTTAATTTTTTGAGTTCTTTGTATACTCTGGAGATTAGAGCTCTATCTGAAGTGTGAGTGGTAAATATTTGTTCCCAGGATGTAGACTTCCTATTTACCTCTCTTATTGTTTCTCTTGCTGGAAAAAAAAAAAAAAACTTTTTAGTTTGAATATGTCCCATTTGTTGATTCTTGATTTTAACTCTTGTGCTATAGGTGTCCTATTAAGGAATTTGGAGAATACATATTTATTTATTTATTTATTTTTAAAGAAAGAGTGAGAGAGAGAGTGAGAAAGAGTGAGAGAGAGAGAGAATTTTTTCATATTTATTTTTTAGTATTTGGCGGACACAACATCTTTGTCTGTATGTGGTGCTGAGGATCGAACCCCGGGCTGCACGCATGCCAGGCGAGCACGCTACCGCTTGAGCCACATCCCCAGCCCCAAGAATACATATTTATATACATTTTTTTTCAAGGATTTGAAAATCCAAATTCTATTTTTACCTCGACAATAATTTATATTAGTTTTAAATTTTATTTATTTAGTTTTGGAATCTATCATAAGAGATCAATTTGTTCCTTTCCACAATACAATGAATTAGGTAGAGCAAATGCTATTCATGATCACAATCTTAAAAATGAAAATAGGGAGATTCATTATCTTCTGCAAAGGGTTTAAGTCCACCTACCTATAATACATATGATGCCAAGGTAAACTGGAAAAAATATATTTGAGATTGCTTATGTAACTGCATGTTCTGTACATGGGAATGTCGTGTGATGTTATCATAAGTACTTTTTAATTAAAAAAAGGATAGCTCAGATATTATTTAAAACTGTAGCTCTCATTACCAAGTGTCACTCTGTAGTTAACTCCAGCATGCAGATACACTACTCCTTACTAGTACCTCTTTCTCCAACACACAATTGCTTTTTGAGAATTTTGAAGCCTAATTAAGAATCAGCTATTTACATGGCATATTTCCTGAAAGATTTCAAAGGGTTAACATTTGAATTTTCAGCCTAACTTTGCCATAAATCTCCCTCCATTTTTTGTAGAAGAGGTATAAATAAAAAGGCTTACAACTTAGATTTAAGGATCCTTTTTGGGTGGAGATTGCATGGTGGTTATAAGCTTTAATCTTGACCTACACTTCCTCTTTTAAAAATAGACTCAAAGCATTGTTCCTTGGATATAATTATAAATGATCTTTCCAGAAAAAGTACAACTGTGTTTGGAAAGAACCTAGTAAGTACTATTGAAATCTGTGTGATTGAGGGTTGGGCAGACTCTAAGAGGCTAAAACCAGAAATTCCTTAAAGTCATGACATTCTTTCATTGTGGCCAAGTAGCACACATGGAGGGAAGAATCCTGTCTAGTTCTAAAACACTTGGATGAAGATATTTCACAGGATTAAATTTTCTTTGAAATGACTTTAAACTCCTATTTTAAGATCTGGCATCTGAGTTTGTGCCATTGTAAACATAGGACTTGTGTTATTTTGTTTTTCTACTAAAATGGGCATAAGTAGAACATTCAGAAAGAACTGGCATTAATCTTATGGCCCTCAGCTAATCAAAATGGGCAGATGTTGGCATACTTTCTTTAAATGTAAAGACTTTGTCCTTTATCATAGTGGGCACTTTTGGGAATTCAAAGAACCTTTGTTTACCAGAGGAAAATAATGTCCTCAGTGCACTGTGATTGATTTTCAGGGCCAATACTGCAGCAAGTAGTACAGTATAACATTACTGCTCTAGTTTCATGAATTAATCTAAATCAGGGCATTTCATTTGCAGATTTTAATCATGATGAACAAAGTTGGAAACTCATACATGTTGAGAAGAAGAATCTCAAGAATTGTGTGACTTTGAGAAGGCTCTTGTTGTTCTCAAATATTACTTTAAAATGTCCTTATGCATTGAGGATTTAGCTCATTGTAGATTATGTGCTTAGTATAAACATCTGGGTTTGATGCCAGTGTTACACACACACACACACACACACACACACACACATTCTATCTTAAATTTTTAAAGTAAAACTCTGAAATAGTATTTTTAAATAAAATATCATCAAATGGTGGATGCTTTACATCATTTAAAAATTACATAATTTATCCAAAGTGAATTTTAATATTACAATTCAAAGTTGTCAATCATTCCATAAAATATAATTTTCTAAACTGAAAACACGAAAAAGACATCCAATTGTTTAAGCTGAGCAAAAGACAAAGTTCTTGATGACTTGATTCAGAAGAATGTTCCAATGATTCTTGTCTATGTCTACTGGCAAAAAAATATTTGCAGAAAATTCTTAAAATCAATGACAGGATATTTGCAAGGGCCTATCTTCCTGCTTTCCTCTCCTTCCTAAGTATTTATTGGCAACATCTTCTGGGCTAGATAAGGTGCTAAATGTGGATAATGTAAAGATAAATGCAGCGAGCCTGCAATAGGGCATGAGGAAGTGTACATGTAAACAAAACATTTATTATCAGCCATATTATACAGAGGTTTAAACAAAGGCCTACAAAACATAAATATATAGAATAATTTCAGAGGTATGAATAAAAAAAATCACTTCACAGAATAGGCATACTTTAAGCAGAGCTTTGAACAGTTGAAAAGCTTAAAAAGAAGAAAATTCTTGTCAATATTAAAAGCATATGCTAAATCTTAATTCAGAACAAAAATCCAAGTAAAATTTTAATGGGCATTAGAATCAACAGTGAGGTTCTTTCAAATGATATCTATTGCTTTCCAACTCATCTCAAGAATTTCCTATGCCTGGCAAACCTTGTTCACGATTTATTACAGAAAGGAGTCACTGCAAATATGTGAAAGTATTATTTCTTTCAGGTATATGGGAGGCAGAAAATGATCTGGAACTACTGGTTAGTGCAAAACTATCATTGACACTTGGACAAACTGCTTACAGTGTTTAAAGAGACAGCTAGCTTTGCAGGAGAGTTCTGTCTGTATGACCAATGTCAAGCAAGTACACCTGTCCAAGAATGAAGATGTATTCACAAGAGCTTCTCCAATAGGATGTGTCGGAGACTTCATTGTGGATATAGGGACGGCGACTTGTTTGGCTTATCATATGAATCTCTAGCACACTTACTTGGAGTATAGTCCAAGTCCACGTGCATGAAATTCACCTGGCATGTCAACATAAATGAATTCCTGGGATGCTTGAAAGATTTGCTGAATCATAACATCTGGGTATGAAAGTAGTGATTTGCCTTTAATTGCTTAGCACATGATACTCCTATTGTTAAAGTCAGGGATGGAAGAAACTAAGTCCTGAACATGATGAAGTCAGTATTCCTTCTCCATTGAAATTTTTTTCAATTGATGCAGATGAAGGTAGGATATAGCAGAAATAGGCAGTTGTCCTTCTCTAAGTTTTACCACCAACTTCTCTGAAACAATTTCTTCTTTTTCACATCTAGTTCAAAAATTGTTAAAGTAGATGATTTTTTATTTTTTCCTAATAGTCATGCTTTCATCCAGGTAGCAGTTTTTTCCTAGTGCCAACTCTGTGGTAAGCATTTCTGTATGAAAAGCACAGATAAAATACTTTCAGGGAGCATGATAGGTCCAGACACTGTTCAGTTGTCAGATGATATAATTTGTCAGTGGTCAGATGATATAATCTTGGTGCTGTACATGGGACTACCACATTCAGAAAGACTGTTCATCTCAGCAAGGCTATTTTTTTTGTGTGTGTGTGTCTGAGCAAGCTCTGAGAATTAAATTTTCTCTATTCTGAAAGCTCCGTTAAGGTAGATTTATAATAATTGCCCTTTGGAGCTCTGGGGGACTCTGACTTTAAAAGAACCTTAATGGATACAAAATAGTTTATTACTCAATCCTTCAGGGCACAGAAGTCAATTCTGTGAATTAACTTTTAGTACAGTACCTACTGTTGAAAGGCCAAATTCCCTTTTGGGATATCAGAATGATGAATCTTTGGACTGACAATAAACCTTTAGGGAATCAAGGAGAATCCAGGTTATGATAGAAGATCATGGAATTATGAAGGGAAAGTAGAATATTGTAAAACTTTAGGATTTTTAAGAGACCCTGAGGCATCTTCTTGAGTCAATATATGGATGTTTAGTTTCTTCCTTCCAGGGTAAATAGTTCACAGTGCATTTTGGGTGATCATGAATGTCCTGAAGAAGAGGTGTGTGAATCATTAAATAAAGGTGAGTGCATTTCTAGACTCACAGAAAGCAAAATAATAAGAGGCACATTATAAAAGTACTCATCCAGTTACTGAACTTGTGAAGTTCTTTATGCTTATGTTCTGATTTATTAGCTATGAGATCTCCAGAAGCATTGACTGTGGTTAAACATTCCAGCTAATGCTATGAGCAGGTCAGAAGGAACTACAATGATAATAAAGGTTTATAAGATGATTTTCTCAAATAGAAAATGTCTTTTTGTGGCTAGGGCCCACAAAGACCTTGTTTTTGCTTGCACTTTCCCTCCAAAATAAAGCTTCATGTCAAAGGGGCTTTTGTTCAACCTCAGGAGCATGAAGTTTTTGATGGTTTCTTATGCAATTTTGTTTTCCTAGGCTCCATGTCACTGCCTTTTCTGCCACTTGAAGTCCTTGCATGTAGCTCTCCTTGTACTCAGGTTTCTTCATTCACTGCACTCGGCTTGTTCTTGCTTTACCCCACTCTACCGCCATGCACTTGTGACAGCTCATCGCTGTTATGGCTTCATCTCTCATCTCTTTGTTGAGGTTGCATCCTTAGACTGTGTTCATTCCGTTGGGGAATGTCCTCCTCTTGATTTTTCTGCACTGGAAGCTCCTACCATCCTGAAGAGGCCATCTCAGTTCTCACTGTGCGGAAGCCTTCTGCAACCCTCTCAAGTCCAGCCAATTACATCTTTCTTTGTGCCATCTCAGTCCTTTCCACAAAACTCCACAGACACATCATGATTCAGGACAAATCTCTCCCTTTTCTCCCAGACTGTCAGATCAACATCCTTTTGGCGTTTGGTCATGCATAGATGACAGCAATAAATGATTTTTCTGTAGGGAGTCAGTAAAGAATTTCAGTTTGGATGAAATGGTGATATTAATACAGGCAAATCTCCAATTTACCAAAAAACACATAAAGACGCTGGAAAAAAATAGGGAAAAAGGCTTTGGGGATTCCATATATGCACAAATGAGAGACGTAGTCTTAATTTCATGAGACACTGAGGTTTTTATCAAGGGAATACACTGTTGTGGGCTCTTACTGCTAAGGCCTAAAATATTCAGTGTCATGAAGGGAAACTATATATAAACTTGAGGCATAATGAAGGCAGGAAGCAGAATTGAGGATCTTTTCTCAAATGAAGATCTTGAGGAGATTCTTCTACTGAGCAGGTAAGCCTGCACATTGAGTTGCCATAGAGACCAAATTGACGTTAAAGACCAATTTTAATTTTTTAAAAGTATTTTTAATTGTATATGGTCACAATACCTTTATTTTGTTTATTTAGTTTTTCTATGTGGTGCTGGGGATCGAATCCAGTGCCTCATGCATGGTAGGTAAGTGTTCTACCACTGAGCCACAATCCTTGTCTCCAATTTTAATTTAAATCTTAGGAACTGTTAAATATGTTTTGGACAATTGAAATCCATAAGATGTTCCTCAGAAGCAAATACTAAACCATTTATTAAGGATAACTGCACAATTCTTTTTGGAATCAAATATAGCTAACATAATCTTGTTAACCCAAATTATATGAAAAATATCCACCTCAAGACGCTATTAGACAAAATATACCAAAGGAATAAAAAAAATAAATAACTAAAGATAATGCCAACCAGAGCACAATGGTTCACACCTGTCATCCCAACTACTTAGGAGTCCAAGGTGGGAGGATCCCTTAAGTCCACACATTCAAGACCACCCTGGGCATGAAACCTATCTTAACAATAAAAACACAATAAAATCAAATTAAATATAAAATAAATTCTCAGTATTTTTAAAGATTTAAATAAGAAACATAAAACATAGAAATTATATAATAAGAAGGAGAAATCAAAAGGACCAACTAGACCTTAAGGAAATGAAAAAAATAAAGTAATAGATTTAAATTTCAGGTTTGATGGTTAAGACTTTAAAATTCATTATTACGTAATTTACATTAATTGGTGTATCTCAGAAATAAAGTAAGTCTAACTTGATATTGAAGCACTTCTTTTAGAATGCATGATGCAGCAAAGAACCATACTCACCCGTCCCATTATTTCCAACTACTTGGGGGAAAAAAGAAAGATTAAAATTACTTCAAGAAGTTGGAACAAAGAACATAATAAGCCCAAATAAAATAGGAGGAAGTAAAGAATAAAAATGAGATACCTCAGCACTTAAATAGAAAATAAACTCTAGAGGATCCCTGATGGTTAATGTCTGTGTTAACTTGATTGAACCATGGGATGCCCAGATAGCTGATAGCACATGAGATCTGTGTGTGTCCATGAGGAAGTTTCCATAAAAGATTGATATTTTAATTGATTAAGGAAAGAAAATTACTCTCTTACGTGGGTATCATTTAATCCAATGTGAACCTCAATAGGACAAAAAGAGGGAGAGATAATTTTCTCTCTCCTCCTGGCTGAGACATGCACCTGTCCTACAGTCAGTCATTAGAGGTTCTACTTCTTGACCTTGGACTCCACTGAGAGTCACACTATGGGCTCCCCTGGTTCTCAGGTCTTTGGAGTTGAAATGAATCATACCACCTGAATTCCTGGTTCTCTAGCTTGCAGACAGCAAATCATGGAAGCAGCCTCCATAAACGCATGGGCCATTATGTGCACCCCCTGTGGTTCTAATGCTATAGACAACCTTAATACACAGCCCAACAAATATAAGAGACTAATGAATCAGTTAACTCTTGCCCAAGTTGAGAGGGTACTTAAACAACAGTGGAAATTAATATATGTAAATGCAAAATACTATAGACATATTCTGTAAATTTGAATCCTTAGATGACATGGAGTAATTTGAGAAAAAAATAAAATTGCCCTAAGTGAGTGAAAACAAAATAAAAAGAAAACCTTAATTAGCTCATTAACTGTATGAGTTCATTGGAAGTAAAATGAGACCTCCCACCTCCAAACTATGCATAAATCCAAAATAGTTTTTGACCCAAACAGGAAAAGCAGAATTTTAAAATTATAGAAGAAATTTAACAAAATATTTTAAGGAAAGAACATGAAGAAAAATTTCTGGAATAAAAGGCAAAAAACACAAATAATACAGAAAAATGCATCATGGTATTTACACATTCTTTCGGATAGCCCTATATAATACTTTGTAAATCTAGGGGCAGCACTGTGGACTAATTGGAGAAGGGGATGCTAAAATATTTGGCAGGAGTTCCTTTAAGTTGTGTCTTCTGCTAATCATGGCCCCATACTAGCTTATCTGATGCACATTTTATCAAAACTGTGAGAAATAAATTCTTGTTGTTGAAGTTGGTATTTTTTGTTGTAGGGTCACAAATAGACTAGACATTAGGTAACATGTAGTGATTTTAATCTGGGATCTTCTAATTGTATTCCAAATGCTGCAAAAGCTAAGATCTTTATGTTCACTTTTACTCCAGACTTGCCTTTGTGTGTGTGTGTGCATGTGTGTGTGTGTGTGTGTGTGTGTGTGTGAGAGAGAGAGAGAGAGAGAGAGAGAGAGAGAGAGAGAGAGAGAGAGAAAGAGAGAAAGAATGTCTGCATCTTTTGGTTTAGAATTTTTTGTAATATGTAGCATATTAACAAGTTGGTTTTAGTTGGAAGAGTTACAAGAACATTATTCTGCTTTTCTTACAGTTTAAATTTTAAGTGAAGTTAAAAGACATAGAAGCCATCCATACTTTATAGTGCTACAGGAACAGCTCACCTTCTTCAACCATCGACCCTCTGAGTCAAGCAAGGAGGTGCTGATTAACTAACTGCCAAACAACCTTCCAGCTTAATAACAAAAATCCACAGAGGACTCATGGGAACTACACTGTGCCTAAGTTTTTGGTTCTCTTCACCCTAAATTAAAATGATCAGCAGTGTATAGTTTTCATGTTATCATAGAGTCAGGCCTACGGTTTCTCAGAAATTCAAATCCATAGTTGTACTTTGCAATTTTAATTTTGTTTTTTAATTTGAAATGTCTGCAACTGTGCTTCAGATGATTTCTTCCCTCTGACCATCTTCTGTGGATTCCAGTGGAGTGATTGGGAGCACATTTGGATACTGCACTGAGCATGCACTTAGTAAACTACACGCCTTGCAATGACATAGCCTCATCAACAACAGACTGGATCATTTGACCATTTCCTATTAGGAATCTTGTCTATGAAGGGATGATACACTCAGAAGAGCATTTGTTTCTCCAGCTTTGTGGTGTAGCTGAAAATCACGTTCCCGTAACTGTGTGTTTAGACTGGCCAGCTCCCTGGTGAAGTCAGGTTGAAACAACTATGGAAAACTGTGGGTGGTTTCTCTCTAACACATCCTCAGGGTGGGAGAAAGTACTCAGGGCCTCACATCACAGCAGTGTGTTCCTTTTCATGTGGTGATTTCTTCCTTGTTGCAAATAAGGGGTTTGATCTGAATACCTTTGCACATTGTTTTTCTGTTGGTTAAGAACTCAATTTTGTTCAAATATTATGTGTATTTATAATGAGGAAAGGTAAGTTGATTAAGCAGAGCAGGGATTTTTTTTAACTGTAAATTTCCTAAATTATCTGAGGCCATTCTTTCTTTCTTTTTTTTAAATATATATTTATTTTTTAGTTATAGTTGGACACAATACCTTTATTTTATTCATGTATTTTTATGTGGTGCTGAGGATTGAACCCAGGGCTTCACATGTGCTAGGCAAGCACCCTACCACTGAGCCACAGCCCAGCTCCATTATTTCTTGTTCAACATACATAATATAAATATTATGGACGATCATTCACTACTCAGTCTCTTCACATTCGATGCAAAAGGCCAGCACAGTGAAAGTTCTTTTTAAACAATTTATTTTACATCTCATCAATATCCAGTGAACTTTGTGGCAATGTATTTGTTTAAATATTTGACTAGCTTTGGGTTTCTATAATCAGCATTTTTTTTTGTTTGTTTGTTTGTTTGTTTTTTGGTTTTACATTTTGCTTAGGAGACACCTGCAAGAATGATAAGTGCTACTGCACTCCATTTTTTTTGACTTCTATTTCTTGCAGCAAGTTAGAATTGTCAGCAACAATTGTATCTAGGTCTATTTGTTTTTTTCTCCATAACAGAGTCCTGATTTTAGCTAACACATCAATGCCTGAAATAAGCCCACACATCTCCCTATATATGCTTATTGTAGCACTTTGCTATTACATGGCCATAAGATTTAGGGGTAATGTTTTTGTTGGGAAACTTCCCAAAGGAAATGCTAATTTTCTTCTTTATTCCTTTTATATTCTACAGCTTGAAATGTAAATGTGATCGCTAGAGCATTAGCACATACATTGGACCATGAAACAAGAGCAAGTAGTTCCCAGTATTCAAAGGTACTCAGGGTCTTTTTGTGGAATACCAGAACTGGATTATCCATCTTTGGCCTTCTTTTGCAAGGAAGAGAAATAAAATGTGTAAATACAAACTTAATCTAAACTAAAAGTTTCCATACTGATAAAATAATAAATAATGGTAATTATAATAATGAATTAAACTTTTGTGGTGTGTCTGATGACATAGTAAACACTCTACTAATTAATTTGACCCTTAGAACAACCTTAAAAATAATATTATTACTTTCTTTTCAATAGATGAGAGAACAAATAATGTTCAGAAGGTTGAAGTAGAAGACCAGGGCTCCAAATACAGGAAATCAGGCTCTAGAGCGTCCATTCCCATCACCAAGCCAAGTCTTCTCATCAGGGAATCAATGTGGGTCACTGGGTAGCTGGTGATCACACTTCCTGTGCACATCAGGTCATCCCTAGTTCTCTGCCATCAACATGACCACTTTAACTCTAGATGTGCATGCAGATTGAAGACAATGAGCATCTGTTCCTCTGCTTCTATTTTCCAGGACTAGGATCTACATGATAAATATTCTTAAATTTACCCAATGCCCTCTGAGGGAACACAATAGAGCATAAGAGTTAAGACCACAGTTTCTGGAGTCATAGTGATTAATCACAGGAATCTTAATAAGTTTGTGAACTTGGGCAAATTGGATGATTTCTATGGCTTAATTTCCTGATCTGTGTAATGGGAAAAATAATAGTGCCAGTTTCATAAAATTACTGAGGAATTAAAATAGTTAATCTCTGAAAAGTGCTTAGAACAGAGCCCCACTCTTATAAAAGATGCAAATACATAGTAACTGCTGAAAGAAATTGAGCCATTAATATTCCTCTTAGATTATAGATAAGTCATCGAGCCTGCCTCTGTGGACTGTGTTCTCTTGGAAACAGACTGAGACACAGAGGTTCATGTGCAAAGAGTTGATTGGAAAATGCTTACAGCAACAACCCCAGAGGGATGGTATGAGGAAGGAGGGAAGCCAGTAGTGTCTCTCTCTCTCTCTCTCTGTGTCTCTCACACATACACACACACACACACACACACATACACACACAAACACACACACACAAACATACACACACAAACACACACTATATATATATTTATATATTAGATATTTTATTTTTAATAAAAATATTTTCCCAGCACATAAGCTGTGGGAGGCATTGCACAAGAAGGAACCAATGATCCAGGGAAGTGGGAACTTTTGTATGTGCATTATAGCTCCATTTTCTATCACTTCCCTAACTCCAGTGTGCCTGAGGCAGCATCTCCATGAGGCACTGTTCTATTTCTTTATTTAGCTATAATGTCTGAGCATTTTTCTTCATAAAAGAACTGTTCTGTGAGATAGACAATACACATAAAAATATTTAGCAAAGAAACCTCTTAATTTTGCTTAACCCACCTTTACCAGAAGTTTACCCTACCATCCAATCCCTTCTTCTGTCATTAACATGCTAGGGATGCATGTCAGCAAAGACCATTCTGGGCTCACCATCTGTCTGGAACTTCTCTATTCCTTAGTGTTTCTCAGCTGGAGACCTTGACATGGTCCATCATCATGTCCAGGCCCTCTCAGTTCCTAAATCCTCCGAAACAGGTTCAGAAGAGTCGCAGCTGCTGCTACCGCAAATGCATGGAAACCAGGACATCTACCATAAAGTCCCTCATCCTCAGTAGCTGGTGGACAATGAAGGAATTTATTTTGGAATTGAGGGCAACTTTGCTTACACTTTCCCTCTTTCACAATGTTCTCCAGGGGTCGAGGGTCCTGTTGATCTGTGCTCCCTATTCTGCCCTAGCTCCAACATTGCCCTTCTTTGTGACAGCAGAACCATCTTCCTACATTGAGTACCTCCTCTCGTGTAACTGAGCCATGCAGTGGCCCTGCCCCTCGTTTCTCAGCGTCTCACTTTGACCACCATTTGAGAACACTCTGCCCTCTTCACTCTTCAGAGTCAGACTGGACAGCGGAGTGGAATTTTCCTTAACTCTGTACTGGAGCAATATCAGGAGGTAATAAGGAGAACTGTACTTCTACTTAGAACCACTTTGAGTTTCCTCTTGTACCACTCATCTCCTAACTTTCCTCAGCTCAGAGCTTCTCCCCTTGACTGTAGGAGCCAGATATGCAGCTCAAGGTGAAGTTGGTTCTGCAATGCCTAGACCATTTGGACCCGTCTGTTTGTGAAAAGTGATATGTAACTGTGATGCTCCTGGGAGTGTCCAATGTTAGAAGTCGTCCTAGAACTGCCAGATGTAAGTGCAGTGAGTATTCTGGAAATGGGACATAATACTAGTCCTCAGGAGCCTTGTCATCTAGCTGGGAAGATAATACATTGCATATTGCAATCAGTGTCAATAAGTGAAGAATTGCTATGAGGCTGAGTGTATCAGCCAGTGGTACCCACAGTTAATATCTCTGCTTTGCCTAGGAAGACCTCATTGGGAAAGGAAAAACCTCAGCCAGACTTTGAAAGTACAGGAAATAAGTAAGAAGTGGGCTACTTGTTAAGCTAGTCTCTCCAACAGCTACACTGGATTTCAGGAGATTTAAAGAATAGAGACAGGTTCCTTGATTTCAGGAACTGCATCATAATTATAGAGATAGAACTGAGACACAAGAAATATTAATGCATTCACTAATAACACTATAAATGTCATATGATTATGAGGAATCAGTTTCAAGTGTCACAGAACTACAGAGGAGAAGAAAAATCAAAGATGGCTGAAGAGGTTGTAAATGTCTGAGCGAGATAGTGGGAATTAAAAAATCTCTTAAAATAGGTGGCATTTGGGTAATGGAGAGGAACCAGGAAGTTAATAAGGGACTAAGAAAGAAACTCATGTTGGTGTGACCACACGTTTTGGTTGGTCTAGTCACTTAGTTATCATTAGCATCCACTTTTAATTTCCATTGTGTCTCAATTTGGGTGATGAATTAGGTGGTCACTGACTCACAAGGGACTTTTCTATAATCCCTTTCAATGAACATTTCATTATTGTGTCTACAAGATCTCTAACTTAAAAAATGCCTACTCTTCTTGGTTTGTGTTTGAAGTGTTTTAAAAGTTTGCTCATATTTCCAATATAGCTTTTCAAGTGAAAAACAGAATGTGCAGCCCACACCATTTGTCTTTGACCCACAAGCCATCATCGCATGCATTATATATAATCTTGCTTCCTTGGGATGTGATGGAGTGGAGGAGGAAGTGGGTTCCTGTGGTTCTATTGCACTGTTTTCCTCTATGGATCTGTCACACTATGTGATAGCAGACAGCTCCATTTCCATCACCCAGAGTTACAAACTCCCAAAATGAGCTTGAAGAAAAAGTGTTCATTATAAAAATGGCTTTCCAAGGTGTTTCTTTCAGCAAAAGATGTTTCTATGTTGCACAGAAAACCCATTAAGCGGAGCTCATAGCTGTGTATCTGTTAAAAGATGATAGATATTAGTGGGTGCTAATGGTCCAAAGGGTTGATGTTTTCTGTGAATTGAACTCTTTTACACTTATGGGAAATCCACAAATTTAATTTCTGTTTCAGATCCAAGGGTGTATTAAATGAGTAGTAATATCAAAGAAAATAGGCAACTTTGAAATCTTATTGCTCAAATTTCAAATATAAAATGTTCAATTCCAGCCTTATGACTTACAGAAAGCTGAAATAATAACATATTATTGCTGGAAAGGGAAAAAACACATTGTAGCCACATATTTGAAAATACTGAATTTCTCAAACTTTTTTAAATATAAAATCCCACTTTCTGTGACTCAAAAATTATCCATTTACTATACAGTACCTGCTTTGAAACCCGAGATTAATATAAATAACATCCCTTGTCCAGAATCAGCTAAACAAGCTGCTTATTGGTGTTATTTTGCCTGGCTCCCTTTCCCTGCTCCCTGGCTCCTTGCTCATCTGTAGATCTGGCTGTGGGTCTCATGCACACTGGCTCCTTTTTCATCCATTTGGCTCTGACGCCAACATTATTGCCACTCCCAGCAGCAATCCTGACAAATCGGCCCTACTCTGATGCCCTAGGTTCTATACCCAGACACAATTATACTGTGAAAACCAGAAGAGCCGCGCCTGGTCAATGCTGGGTGGGAGAGACCATTTGCTTTTTAAGTTGATGGTAGATCTTTCATTCCTAACACCAGATGAACTCCTGAAATAGTGAGACCTGAGACTGTTTTGGTTCTTCTGAAACTGCTCTTTTGTGAGTTTGGGAGGGTAAAGCAGAGAAGATATTTCAAATCTATAAACTGTGTCTGAACTCTTCAGTATGGTGCTATTTGACACACGTGTGTATTTGAGCTCAAATGAATAAAATTTGAACTCAATTTCCTTTGTCATGTTAGCTTCATTTGAAGAACTCAATAATCACATCTTGTTATTTAAGTTAAAATTAATAAAATTTAGTATGATAAACCCATTCCCTTAATTGTACTAGCTACATTTTAAGTATTGCACAGCTACATGTAGCTAGTGACTACCATGTTGGGAAAAGAAAAGAAACCTTTTTACTATTGTGAACATTCTTTAAAGAACCGATTTTTTTGATCTCTAATCAAAATATATAGTAAAGCTTGAATGATATTAAATATGACCAAGACATGTTTACTTGAAAAACAGAATAACATGAAGGGGTATTACCAAGGGGATGGAAATTTTGGAAAAGGAAACTTTCATAGCATGTCAAGAAGAGAAATATTTTTACTGCCACCACATTTCATAATAAGACTTTAACTCACTTCTTCCTATAAATTCTACAAAGAACTAGTACCAAGTTTCTTGAAAAGCCATGAGTTTTGATTCAACTTAAGGAAAATTTTAAAATCATAAAATGTTAAAACAGCATCTTTGGTAAGCGTTCATTTATGTAATTATCATATTTAAATAAAAAACATACTACTTAAGGTTAGTAGTTTATTTTAATTTATCAGAGTGCACTGACTTAATCCTTTTAGGCCAATGAAAATACAGAAATAACAGAATAGAATAGACTGGGTGGCTTATAAACATATATTTATTTCTTACCATACAGGAGGTTGGAAAGAGTAAGATCAAGATACTGGCTGTTTGGTGTCCAGGGACAGCTCCCTTCCTGGTTCATGCACAGTTATCCTGCTGAGTCTTTTCATGGTGGATGGGTAAAGGTTACACTCAGAGTCTCTTTCATAAGAATACTCATCCCATCCTGAGAGGGGAGTCCCCATGGCCTTATCATTACCACTTTTTAATATCACCAGATTAGGGTTAGGATTTCAACATATGAATATGGAGTAATTCAAACATTAATCTACGTTAATCTGCATTCCACTCTTGCACCCAAAATTCATGTCTTCATATGAAAAATGGCCACCAATGTGTGATACTCCATCATAGCAGCTCACAGTGACTAAGATAGCAATTGGTTCTGAAAAGTGGGGTCATTGCTGTAACAAATATCTGAAAATGCAGGTGAAGCTTTGGCACTGTGTAATGGGTAGAGGTTGGAAGATTGAGAGGTGTATGCTAGAAAAAAAAATCCTACATTGATGTGAAAGGACTTTAAAAGTAATCCTAGTAAGGGCTCAGATATAAAAGAGGATGGCTAAAGGGAATTTTTTTTATCTTCTTGAATAATAAATATCAAATAACCATGAACCAAATATTGACAGAAGTTCAGATGTTAAAGGCCTTTGTTGCAAGATCTCAGATGGAAATGAGGGGCATGTTAAATGGAAAATCAAGGAAAGAGCCAGGTGCCATGGTGCATACCTGTAATCCCAGCAACTTGGAAGGGTGAGTCAGGAAAATCACAAATTTGAGGCTAGCTTTGGCAATTTAGCAAGACTTTGTCTCAATAAAAAAAAAAAAAAAAAAAAAAAAAAAAAAAAAAAAACTAAAAAGTTTTTGGGGTGTATCTCAGTGGTACAGTACCCCTGGGTTCATTCCCCAGTACAAAAGATGTAGGAGGAAGACAAGAAAGAGGAAAATAAAAAGAAGAAAAAAGAGAGACGAGAAACTGAATAAAAGGAGGTACTTGTTATAAAGTTGCAAAGAAGTTGACTGAATTGTGATCATATTCTAGTACTCTGTGAAAGATGAGAATTTGTGTGTCATGACATTGACTACTTAGCTGCAGTGATTTCTAAGCAGAATTGAAGTTTCAGTTCCCAACTGCTTACAATAAAATGTGAGAGGAGAAAATTGACTTAAAGATGGAATTGTTAAGAAAAGGGAACTTGAACTTCAAGATATGGAACGTTGTGAGCCTACCCATATTGCAAAAATAAAAAAGTATGTTCCAAAGAGGATGCTAAGAGTATGGCCAAGTGACCCTTTGATGAGGAGTTAGCAGGAGTATGGACAATGGGCTCCAGTCAGTCATCCCAACAGAAGCAGATGCTGTTTTTCAGGCCAGGGGAAGAATGATTCTATGTTGATTGAGAGATCTCAGGGTGACCTCCTCGCCTCAAAAAAGTGGACCACTGCCTGTCTGCTAAATCTGTAGGGATCTAACATCTACCTGGCAAAACTGCAGGGACAAGACCATTACCTTAGCATAGGATCTCCACCCCCTGTAGGCACAGAGGATTGGGTACTGAGGCAAATGGAATTATTCTCAAATCCTAAAGGAGCTTGCCTTGTAGTTTGACTTCCCCATTATCCCTTTATTTTATCCTGTTTCTCTATTTTGAAGAACTTTTTATCAGATGCCTTTGCCACCATTATATTTTAAAAGCACAAAGTTTGTTTGGTTTCACAGACTTATAGCCAGAGAAGAATTTCCTTCCTACCTTGAGTCTCACCCATATCTGATTTAGATGGTATTTTGAGGAGCCTTTGGATTTTAGACCTTATAATTGTTGGGAAATGATACGAATTTTGGAGCTGTTGGTACAGTGAATATAGTTGCAATGTGGAAGAAAATAAGTTGAGGGAGTGGGCAGGGCTGGAACACAGTAGACTGAATTTTTTGACTGTCTTCCTGAATTCATAAATTCATATGAAAAAATCTTAATCCCCACATGATGGTATTTGGAGGTGGGGACTTTGGTAAGTAATTTTTAATTGAATGTAGTTAGTACCTTTTAAAAGAGGTTCCAGAGAGCTCCCTTGGCTTCTCTGCCATGTGAAATCTCAATGAGATGGGCATCTATAAACCAGAAACTGGGCCCTTGCATACCGAATTTTCTGGCATCTTGGTCTTAGACACTTTGGTTTCCACAATGATGAGAAGTAAATTTATTTTGTTCATAAGTCAGAGTCTACTATGGTAGCAGCCCAAATAGATCAAGACTTGCACAAAACATCCCCCCAAATCAAAAATAAGTAGATAAAGTCCTGAATTCTTTTCTAATTTTATCTGTAGTTTCTTGAAATATATCTTTTCTTGATTCATTTTTTTTCCCCACTAAAATTTTTAATAACACTGACTTGGAGGAACTTGATGAGAACAAGTATTAAGGCCAATGTGACATACTGTTTACTCAGATATTTCTATTCTCATGAAAATTTCTATGGCTTATTTCAGTTAATATTTGAAACACCACACATGTCCCAGAGAAAAGTCGTATTAATTGAAGCAATTCAAAAATCAAAATCAAACAAGTTGAGATATAATCACAATATTTCTTGCATATTTTATAATAATCTACTCACCTCAAATATCACATATATATAACTAAACATTCTTTCAAAAACTTTTCCTAAAATTAAGAAATAAATACTAAACTTTTCTGCTGAAGTCAATAATTATGAATTTTTAACTTAGCGATTTATTTTAAAAATACTTATTAAGCTCCTGCTAAATCTGGGCATCATGCTGGGTCATGGGAGCAGAGTGCTGAAGGAGAAAGGCCAAGTCCCTGCCCCACACCTGGCAACCTGCATGCTAGAGGTGGAAATAGGCCACAGGTGTGTAAATGGATCTTTTTCAGTAATCCTGAGTGTGGTGAAGACAAGAAAGGAATTAACACCATGCAGAGCGAGTGGAGTGAGGTACAGAGTAGTGTGTAGAAGTGTCAAAGAAATCTTCCTATTGGCTGACAAGATTTTAAGATGGAGGACAGTAGTGTTAAGACATCTCAGAAAGAATGCTTATGTGCTCACAGGAACTCTGTCTATTGACGGTTTCATCCACATTTACCATTATATCGGGCTTATGAAAAGGAAGAAAAAATAATAACAATTTGTAGGTTACATTTGTAAACAAGTTTCTGATATTTAAAATTTCATTTATTTAATAATCTTGTTGTTGATGATTTTACTAGGGATTGAACCCAGGGATGCTCTACTATGGAGGTACATCCCCAGCCATTTTTATATATTTTATTTTGAGACAAGGTATTGCTGAATTACTAAGGCTTCTATCTCACCCTGCCACATTGTTGGGACCACAGGCAGGAGCCACCATACCTGGCTATTCAGTATCATCATCATCATTATTATTGTTGTTGTTGTTGTTGTACTGGTAATTGAACCCAGAGGTACTTTACCACTGAGCCACATGCCAAGTCCTTTTTATTTTACTTTTAAAATTTTGAGTCAGGGTCTCACACTAAGTTTCTTAAGGCCTTGCTTAGTTGCTTAGGCTGGCCTCAAACATGTGATCCTTCTGCTTCAGCCTCCAAAGTCACTGGAAATATAGATATGCATCACCATGCATGGCGTTTGTCAATAACTTTTTGAATGATCACTGCAGTCATGGCTAGATGGATAGTCATTCACTATCCATTGTGCCACAGAGCTGGTTACTTACTGAACAACTTGGCTTATCATGTTTCATGCTGTGGACCAGAGGCTGGAAACACCAGGCTGAGCAAAACATCCTTCTAAGTTGCCTCTGAGAACCGCCTTGGAGGACGACTGGCCTTTAGGAATGGAGAGTGTGGTTTGGTGATAAGTATCCTCTTTGAAAAAAAACAAAAAAAAAAAAAGTCAGATTTTAAAACCAAATACAAAAATAACAAAAGTGAGAGAGAGGAAGTCTTAAAATTATATGACACTCAAAGCCCTTCCTCCTTGGATAGACATTTCAGTTTCATCACCTGCTCCAACAATCTCTATGATTGGCAGTGCCCCATTTATAGCTTAAGCTGAAAAATAAGAAACCTCTTTAATTAGATGTTTGCAGAAATTATGAATGGTCAGTGAAAAAGAAGATATGGCCCCAAACTGATTTTGTTTTTATTCATTCCTCCACCTGCTCTTTAAAGGCTGGGGTTTGTTTCCCACTAATTGTATCTGGCATGGAGTTGGCAGGCATATCTTCGACACTCTCTCTATTGTGGTCTAGGTCAGTTTCGCCCATGGGAGAAGGAAGGATCTGGCTCCTTGAATCAAAGACCTAAAAAAGTCACGGAGGGATTTTTGCCTATAATCTTGAAGTTTGTTTTGTAAACAAGTCCTCTTTAATCATGGCATCCAAGCTATTCTCTGTCACTTCAAAGTATTTCCACACTAGCCCCAACTCACATTTTTGGTGCTTGGGCAAGGATTGAGCCTGGCAAGCACAGCCAGCCATGATTACCACTCACCACTTGGTTGGTCTGTTTAAAATCTCTGTAAGTTCCCTGAACACTTATTAAGAACATCCTTCTAGAAGAACTGATCAGATCAAGCCATTTATTTCAAACTGTACTTTCCAAAAGCAGCTAGAGAGGGGGTGATTGCAGCTGTGTGGATCGTCATAGTTCTGCAGGGGCAGGACTATGTGGGTGACAGTTCTGTCCACTTTTCCTGTTCAGATCTACAGTATTTTCACATGAGGTGTTGGTGAATAAAAATGAGACTGATGCCCTGGAGTTGATTAGCATGTTGAGGCTAAAGCCTTAGATTAATTCAAAAAATGCATTGAATTGAGGGATCTTATAAGATTTTACATTCCTATTTGTTAATGTTTCTTGTCACATCAGATTATGAGGGTTTTTTTTGTTTTGTTTTGTTTTGTTTTGTTTCAGTGATGGGGATTGAACTCCAGGCTCCTTCATGCTGGGCAAGCAGCTCTACCACTGAGCCACACCCCAGCCCATGAGTTCCTTTCTAGCCATCCGTATCATCAGTCTAACAGGGCTCTAGAAGCATCCAGTGCTGAGAGGTGTAAAGGCAAGTGTGTCTTTGAATGAATGGATGTTTGCCATAGTGATACTCGTTCTGGCTGGAAATGAGTAAGTGGCCAGTTCACCCACCAGAATACAACTCAGAGTCAAGCATGTGTTTGAAAACAGTCTCTCAGTGACTAAGATAGATGTGACATGCCAGCTTCCATATGTGCCTGTCCCTTACTGCTAGGCAAGCTCCCTAACAACCACCAATCCCTGCTTATTCTTGTTTGTGTGTGATTCTGATCATCCCGGGTCAACTAAAGGGGACACAGGGAGAGTCAAAAAATTACAGATACAACATTGACAGAAAATGATTAGCATGAGGATTTATACTTCATACAATGTTTTTTGAATATCTGTTAAACTAGAACTATATTTTTAAAACAAACTTTGTTTACTTATCTATGTGCCTGATTATTTACTACAGTCTTGCTGCAGTTCAGTAGACAGGCGCTGAAAAGTGCATTCTGAATGATGACTGCAAAAACAAATGCATTGCTTTCATTTAAAATAATGTGAAGTAGTTAAAATCATTCACACCCACCAGAAGTAGTAGTGCACTTCCATTGGACCCCAGTGTTGGGAATAGTTTCCTATTTGATTCTCTCAGAATTTTGATGTATTAAATGAATCATATACTGTTATTACCACAATTACACAGCAAAGAAAACTGAAGATGAGAGAAGGTATGTGATCTGCCTGATGTCACACAGCCCAGGAATGGTTGAGTCTGGAGTCTTACTCAGAGGGTCCAATATGAAATCGTTATGAATTTCATTCACTTTATAAATTCGCAGTGCCTAAAATTTGTGTGATTATCTCTCTAGGTGCTACAGGATATTTCCCCCCTTTTACAGCAGGAACTGATTTGAGATGTCTCTGGTTTCTACTTGAACCCAAACACATAAAGACCCTTGTGTTCTCTGGTAAACTATTCCTGCATCCATCTCTGGGTTCTCTCTGTTGAACCTCCTTTGCAGGTGTTTCCACTCCACACAATTCACAGGCCCTTTTTAGTAACACATTCCTTCCTTTCTAACCAGAGCAGCTTATGCGGCAGGTTCTGGGAACTGTGGGGCAAAGATGTGGAAATGGAGCAATGACAGAAGGACCCGGTGTTGGGGTTCCTGGAGGACCATGGCTTCAGAACCGTGTAGTTGGTGAAAAGTGTTAGAAAAGTCCTATTTAGGGAAATGAAAGAACACCGAATTAGAAGTCAGAAGACCACCCCGCTGGGCTGACTCCCTCAACTGCGGTGGTCTCTGCTGTGGAGAACATCTCAGCTCTCTGAGCCTCAGATCCTTACTTTTAGAATGGAAACAATATTGACACATGCATCTTCTGTAAGTGAAAAATATTTAAAATATTTTAATATGAAAGACAAGCGTCTGTCATTTGTCTATATGCTCCTAGCATTACTTTGGGTTAATACATCCTGTTTCTGATCATGATTTTTTCTTAGAGCAAACAGTCTGCCCTTAAACTGAGATTCATGATCTGTCAGAAAAAGCCGGCAGTGGCATTGAAGTGGCTTGTTCATCTACAGGTACTGCACACTTCCTTCAGCCAGATTACCACCCACAGGGTTGTACTCCTTGGGGGTTGCACTGCACCTGTTCTACCTTTAATCACTTTGTCCCTGCATATATGAGGATGCTTTTGCAGGACAGATGTCACTGAGGTTCCCATGTGGTTCCATTCCTGGCTTTCAGAGGACACATCCACTCCTTTTGCCTTTGCAAGACTGGTGATTGACCTGGCTTTCTAAAAATCATCATCTAGATCATGCTATTTATTTGATTGGTTCACATGTACCCTATCTACTTTTTGAAATGGATTTTTTGGCAGCCACTGAATACTTTGGGAGACAGAAAAAAAAAAAACAGTTTCTAATGTGAACCAGTTTTGAGTATGATGCTGTTAGTATAGGAGTATATTAACCCCCAGGATGTAAAGCAAAACTTGCCTTATTAATTGCCTGTCAAGATGAAAAGGCAGTATGAAACATATTGCATTAGATTGTAATCATTTTGACTAAATATTTTAATGAATGACTTTATTGTGTTTATACCCTCAGGCGTTTTCAAGTTAAAATCATATTGAAAAATCAAATGGGAAAGTGATCTTATGAATCTGTTTATCTACTCTTGGTGGTGGGCGTGGACTATCCCAAAGCTCACCTTAATTGAGAGAGGTGGAGTCATTTTGGCATGGGCACAACTTGCCCGGTCTGCAATCCCAGGACTCTGGATTCTTACTCTTGGAGAAATCAAAGGGTTTCTTGCTCTTGGGTATCTTTGAGGGCTTTCAAAAGATTAACATTCTGTGTCATATAAAATGTTCTTCCTGTGTCTCTTTCTCTCCCATCCGCCCTCTCTCCTCTCATCCTTTTCCTTCCCCTTTTCCCTGCCTTCCAAGTAAGAATAAGTACTACACCAGAAACTAACCACCTACCATTCCTACTCTATTTAGGATAATCAAACCTGTATTATTAATGTTCTGAAATAATGAGAACCAAAAAAAGAAAAAAAAATACATTCCATGCACTAGGAAGAAGTTTTGATTCTTCAACTTAACATTTACAATTCATCCATTATGATCTAAAAACAAAGCAGTGTACAACATCTAATACCTGTGCTGGGAGCCATTAACCAAGTAGGTATGACAATTTCCTTGCCAGCGTACCCCATGTTGCTGACATGTTGCAGCGACATTGAATGTAGGTGACCTTGCTCAAGGACCAAGGCAGATTAGGGTGTTCCCGGTTTTAAGATAATCCTGTTTAGGGCGTTCCCAGTTTAGGTTCCAGGTTTAAGGTTTAAGATTATTCCTCCCGGGAATAGGGCGTATCCTGCTGCCTGAGTTCCCCTTGAGTTCTCACGGGATTCAGACAGTATATTTTGGAGATAGAAGCCCAGTGGAGGGGGATTTGGGAGAGAAGGTGGATTTGGGCAGAGAACGTGGATTTCCCCAGAACGTGATTGTAGACGGCTGGTGTGAGTTCGGGAATAAAGAGTTGCTGTTTGAATCTACAAGCTGTGTGGTGGCTCGTGATTGTGTGCCCAGCCAGACTGCGGCATTTGTGCCCAGCCAGACTGCGGCATTTGGCGGCTTGTACGGGGAACATCTGAAACTTGGAGGTAAGTGAAATTGCTTGCCCCTGAGGGAAGGCGAGAGAATGGGTGATCAATTCAAAAAACAATGTGTTCCTGTTGTGATTTATTTTGTTTTTGTTTCAAGCTGCCTATCCCTAGAAATTTCTCAGGCAAACTGGGAAAAATGGTTGGCTAAAGGTTTGAAGTTTGTCAGCCCTGAGGAAGAGAAAATTGATACAACGATTTTTTATTCCGTTTTTGTTTCATTCAGTTTCGGCTTTGTTTTGTGCTATCTTATTGGGTTGCGTTATCTTTATAGTAGATTAGAAATTAGTAAAAAACAAACCGAAAAGATGTTAAGTAAATTGTTAGAGGTTCAGACCATGGAGAAAGACATTTTAGATCAAGCAAAAGAGAAGGTCTCTCGAGCTAGTCAGACAGAGGAAGAAAATTTAAAGGAAAAGGGGTTGTTAGGAAAAAGGCCACAACAGGAGGCTGTTACTAACTCCGTTTTATCACAAGAGGGCGTAATTCAACCAACAGCCCCACCGATGGAGACAGCTGAGTGGCCCTCAAACCCCGTAGTTGATAAATGGGATCCTGAGACAGGACCTCAAAGATTAGCATGCCCTGTACTTGAACAGGCAGGAGGGCAGCGAATTCACCGTGCATTAGATTTTAAAACAGTGAAGCAGTTAAAGGAGGCTGTAACAACCTATGGTCCCCAAGCTCCCTTCACGGTAAGCATGGTTGAGTCCATTACTAACTTGGACATGACGCCAGCAGATTGGGCTAGCATGTGTAAATCTGTACTAAATGGAGGACAATATTTGTTATGGAAGGTTGCCAATGAGGAATTTTGCACGGAGACAGCTAGGCGAAATGCAGCAGCCGGTTACCCTCAAAGAAATCTAGATATGTTGTTAGGAAAAGGACCTTATGAGGGTCAACGGCAACAAATTGAATATGATCCTGCTATATATGCACAAATTGCTGCAGATGCAGTTAGGGCATGGAAGACTTTACAAGGACATGGAGATTTACAAGGTCAGCTATCTAAGGTAATACAGAGAGCTAATGAACCTTACGCTGACTTTGTAGATAGGCTAATTCAAACGGCTGCCAAAATTTTTGGGGATACAGAACAAGCAATGCCATTAATAAAACAACTGGCTTATGACCAAGCAAATCGTTGCTGCAGAGAGGTTATTAGACCATGGAGACATGAAGATTTAAACACATATATTAAATTATGTAGAGATATTAGTGAACAAGGGCAAGTCTTGGCAGCTGCAGTACAACAGGCTTTAGATGCCAGGCCAAAAACATGCTATGATTGTGAACAAACAGGACATTTTAAAAGGAATTGCCCCATAGGAGGAGGGTTTAACAAAAGTAGGTATCAAAGGAATAGAATACCGGGTATTTGCCCACGATGCCGTAGAGGGAGACATTGGGCTAATGAATGCCGTTCTCAAACCACCATAGAAGGTACTCCCTTATCAAAAAACGGACAAAGACCAGGTATTTATCCAAGATATCGTGGAGAAAGGCATCAGGCTCCATTGCCAAAAAACGGACAGGGGGGCCCAATGCTCCGGGGCCCACAACCACAAATATACGGGGCAGTGGAGGATCCCAGCAACACCATCAGGCTAGTGCCCAGGACACATTGTCCATTAAATCCCTCATCAGACAAACCCGAGGGAGCGCAGGGTTGGACATCTGCGCCTCTGCCAGAGCAGTATTAACTCCAGAGATGGGAGTTCAAATCATTCCCACAGGAGTAAAAGGACCTCTTCCCCAAGGAACAGTAGGCTTATTACTGGGACGTAGTTCATCTACATTAAAAGGACTTATGATAAGTCCTGGGGTAATTGATCCCGATTATGTAGGTGAAATAAAAATTATAGCTAGTTCTCCAAGAGGTATATCAGTAATTTCACCTGGAGATAGAATAGCACAGTTGTTAATAATACCCAGCCTACATAATAAATTTCCTAGTCATAGTGTAGAAAGAGGTTCCAGGGGATTAGGCTCCACAGGTGTAGATTGGGCTATGTTGTCTTTAAATTTAGATTCTCGCCCAATGCTAAAACTAAATATTCAAGGTCATGAGTTTAATGGGCTACTGGACACAGGAGCTGACCTTAGCATCATATCTCGTCAAGAATGGCCAAAACATTGGCCATTACAACAAGCCACTCAAACGCTTCGAGGCCTAGGAGTGGCGACTAATCCCCATAGAAGTTCTATGATATTAGATTGGAAGGATCCTGAAGGATGTGAAGGAACTATACAGCCATATGTATTGGATCATCTTCCTATAAATTTATGGGGACGAGATGTCCTAGATCAATTAGGTTTGACGTTAACAAATAACATCAATCCTAATGTGCCCACTACTAGGGCTAGACAAGGCTTTAGGAAAGAAAAAAGATTAGGAAAACAAGGGCAAGGTATAGCAGCACCAGTACAAATAGATCAAGGAACAGACAGACATGGGTTGGATTTTCAGAAAGGGCCACTGAGACAATCAAAATTACTTGGAAATCAGAAAGACCAGTGTGGGTTCCTCAGTGGCCCCTGACTAAAGAAAAGACACAAGTAGCCCATGATCTGGTCAAACAACAATTAGCGGAAGGACATATACAACCTTCCATATCTCCCCATAATACTCCCATTTTTGTCATCAAAAAGAAATCTGGTAAATGGAGATTATTGCAAGATTTAAGAGCCATTAATAATGAGATGGTTATTATGGGACCTGCTCAATCAGGGATTCCTCAATTGTCTGCTTTGCCAAAAACCTGGCATGTTTTAGCTATAGATATTAAAGATTGCTTTTTTTCAATTCCAATTCATCCCGAGGATAGTCCACGTTTTGCATTTACTATCCCTGCATTAAATCATGAAGGTCCTGATCAGAGATATGAATGGAAAGTACTCCCTCAAGGGATGGCTAACAGTCCAACTATGTGCCAAATATATGTTAACAAAGCAATCCAGCCACTTAGAAATCAAAATCCTGAACTACAAATATTTCACTATATGGATGATGTATTATTGGCACATAAAGATAAAAACATATTGCTGGAATGTTATGCCACACTTACAAACTTATTAAAAAATTATAATCTAGAGATAGCAATAGATAAAGTACAATTAAATTTTCCAATTAATTATTTAGGAGTTCTATTATCCTCAACCATGGTCCGTCCACCAAAAATTCAAATACGAGTAGATCAACTCAAATCACTTAACGACTTTCAAAAGTTATTGGGAGACATAAATTGGATAAGGCCTTATCTAGGTATACCAACAGGAGAATTGGGACCTTTATTTGATATTCTAAAAGGTCCATCAGATCCAAATTCACCCCGCATGTTAACTCCTAAAGCAAGAAAGGCATTAAAAATTATTGAAACATATATGGAAAATATGCATTTGGATAGAATTGATATAAGTTTGCCTTTATTATTTATTGTACTACCAACAAAAAATATTCCTACAGGAGTATTTTGGCAAGAAGGTCCATTATTGTGGATACATTTATCTTATTCTCCTAACACTATTCTTACTAGGTATCCTGAGGCTGTAGGACAATTAATACTCAAAGGAATAAAAGCAGCAAAGGGAGTGTTTGGAATTTCTCCCAATAAAATTATTACTCCATATACTATGGATCAAATTGATGAGTTAGCTAATGAGTTAAATACTTGGGCAATAATCATGTGTAAATCTAATGTTTCATTTGATAATCATTTACCATCTAATCCTTTGTTGTCTTTTTGGTCTAAGCATCCTGTAGTTTTTCCTAAAATGACAAGAAAAACACCTATCATGAATGCTCCAAATATTTTCACTGATGGGTCTAATAATGGTACAGCAGCAGTAGTTACCCCTGATCAAACTTCTACATTTTTAGTACCCAAACAATCAGCTCAAAAGGTAGAGCTTAATGCAGTTTTACAAGCTTTTTTGATGTTTAAAGATTCTGTATTTAATTTATTTTCTGATAGTCAGTATGTAGTTAATGCTATAGTATCTCTTGAAGATGCTGGTAGGATTTCCCCTTCTTCTACTGTTTTCTCTTTGTTTTCCACTATACAAAGTCTAATCTGGGACAGAAAAGATCCATTCTTCATAGGACATATTAGGGCACATACAGGATTGCCTGGAGCCCTTAGTTTATGCAATGATTTAGCAGATAAAACTACACATGACATACATATTTTCTCTACATTTGAAGAAGCTACAAATTTTCATAAAAGGTTTCATGTTAATGCTAATACTTTACAAAAGCGTTTTAAAATAACTAAGGAACAAGCCAGACATATAATAAAACAATGTCAAAATTGTGTGACATTTTTACCACAAGTTAATCTTGGAGTCAATCCTAGAGGACTGATACCTAACCATATTTGGCAGATGGACGTCACACACTTGCCAGAATTTGGAAAATTAAAATATTTACACGTTACAGTCGATACTTCTTCTGGATTTTTGATGGGCTCCCTTCATGCCGGAGAAAAAACTAAAGATGTTATAGCTCATTGCTTACAAAATTTTGCCACTGTGGGCGTTCCTAAACAGTTAAAAACCGATAATGGTCCTGGCTATGCCTCTACCTCTTTTAAACAATTTTGCTCATCATTTGGTATTACTCATATAACAGGAATCCCATACAATCCACAGGGACAAGGCATAGTTGAAAGAGCTCATCAAACTATTAAAACATACTTATTAAAGCAAAAAGAGGGAATTGGAAGGGGGTATATATCCCCCAAAGATAAACTTAAAATAACGCTTTTTACTCTAAACTTTTTAAATTTGGATTCATCAGGACTTAGTGCTGCGGAAAGGCATATGTATCCAAAAAATGTACATAAGCCTAAAGTACTTTGGAAAGATATTCTAACAGGACAATGGAAAGGTCCTGACCCAGTGATTGTCTGGAGTCGGGGGTCTGTTTGTGTTTTTCCACAGGGAGAACAGCAGCCCATTTGGATTCCAGAAAGATTAACTAAAACAGTCTCTACAGATCGAAAAGAAGATGATTTGACTCAAATCCATAACAGCTGATATCCAGAACTCCAGCTTGGCCATTCTTACATCTGCGACAGTGATTAACCAGGATGCTTTTTTCAATAGCTATTTTATTATTGCATTTTTCCACATCATAAGGTTCTATTTTTATTTTTTGAGCTCATACAAACCTAGGTTAATGTTTTTCTGATCAGTTTTATTTTTTGACTGTGGAGTTTTTAAACATTGCAATGGAGATTTCACCTAGGTAAAGCTACAAGGCCTTTACTATTTTCTTATGTGTTGTACGTTTATGTACACTCTTGTGTTTTGTGTTGTATGTCTGTATGTGCGTATGTCCATATTTCTTATATGAGGAGCGCTCATGAAAAAATGGATCCGAATTATTATTATTTTTTTTTATTCACGTGATTTAAATGGTTTAATTTAAATTAGGTAAACAGCTGTTAAGGATTGTTTTTAAAGGTGGTTAACAGATCTGTTTGTTTACTAGTTTAAATTAGGTAAAAGGCTGCTAAGGATTGTTTTTAAAGTAGGTTAACAGATCTGTTTGTTTACTTTCACCTTTCCTTTTCATTATATTTAATAATTCTTTTCAGGATAATGTCTCTTTAGCATCATTGCCAGAATTCCTATCTCCATCCCAGTGCCGGTGAAGAACTCAACAAGTAATGCTCAATCAAAGAGTCAACTTACTTTGGGAGGAAACTTACTTTGGGAGGAAATGGACATATTGATAGATTCCTCCGCTTTGAACTGCTTGCAGAACTTGCCTGGACTATGTAACTATCGTTTGGTGCAGCGAATTGTGGTAATGCTGGCATATCTTTGCTGATGGTGTCACTAGTGATGCAATTTTTATTTCCTTGCCAGCGCACCCCATGTTAATTGTGGTAGTGCTGACATATCTTTGCTGATGGTGTCACCAGTGATGCAATTTTTTCCCAAGGAGCCGTCAATTGGCTTGGTGTCGTGGCATTTCTGTATCCTCCTCCCTTCTGCTAGTGATGGTCTAAAATTTGGGGGCCAATGGCTTATGCTGGACCGGTAGTCAGTGACGGGTATGATCCAATTGCAGTGGTATCAACCTAAGACAGGAGGCTGACGCCTAAAGGTCAGTTTTCCGATGACGGGTAAGAACCATATGTTGAATTGGACAACCTACCAGGCACGGTCCATAAGCCACATTAACCTCACTCCCCCACTGGCACCAAGGCCAAATTTGGGGGCCAACAGAGGTGAGGCAAAGAACCTCACCCCCCCACTGGTGCATAGACCTATCCACAAGTATGGCTGTATGCTGGACCGGTAGTCAGTGACGGGTATGATTCAATTGCAGTGGTATCAACCTAAGACAGGAGGCTGACGCCTAAAGGTCAGTTTTCCGATGACGGGTAAGAACCATATGTTGAATTGGACAACCTACCAGGCACGGTCCTTAAGCCACATTGCTTGTTGTTTAATTAATCAGAAGGGGGGAGATGCTGGGAGCCATTAACCAAGTAGGTATGACAATTTCCTTGCCAGCGTACCCCATGTTGCTGACATGTTGCAGCGACATTGAATGTAGGTGACCTTGCTCAAGGACCAAGGCAGATTAGGGTGTTCCCGGTTTTAAGATAATCCTGTTTAGGGCGTTCCCAGTTTAGGTTCCAGGTTTAAGGTTTAAGATTATTCCTCCCGGGAATAGGGCGTATCCTGCTGCCTGAGTTCCCCTTGAGTTCTCACGGGATTCAGACAGTATATTTTGGAGATAGAAGCCCAGTGGAGGGGGATTTGGGAGAGAAGGTGGATTTGGGCAGAGAACGTGGATTTCCCCAGAACGTGATTGTAGACGGCTGGTGTGAGTTCGGGAATAAAGAGTTGCTGTTTGAATCTACAAGCTGTGTGGTGGCTCGTGATTGTGTGCCCAGCCAGACTGCGGCATTTGTGCCCAGCCAGACTGCGGCATACCTGGAGCCTGTTTTACTCAATACTCCCAACAGAAGATTTCCTTGCAGTAGATCTGAATTGCGGTACTTATTGAAATGAGACCAATGGTTGCCATCACTATTTCTTAAGCATACCCACTAAAATCATTAAAATGCCTCTTCCCATTGTTAGTGATTACTGTAAAGGATTTTATCTTCATTTAAAAACTAGTATAAAAGTATAATTTGAATCTCTCTCTCTCTCTTTCTCTCTCTTACACACACACACACACAAGCACACACTCACACACACACACAGAAATCATTTTTCTGTATTTAGCACTTCCTTGTCTGTTTTCCAGAAATATAAAATGAGTTTTTAATTTTTTTTAAAAAAGTGTCCCAGTACAAACAGTTTACCATGATTAGTTTTACGTAGCTATTCTGAGGCATATATTTTCTTATTAGTGTATAAAAGGCTAGCACTTTGAGACAAAATATACTACATAAACTCTACAATATGCAAATATTCAGCTTTGGGTATGATTGCTCTCTTTCTGTGAATAATGGTTGAAACTAAGGTACACACATGGACATGTATATGATCTCAAACTTTGGTCTGGACCATAAAAATTACTATGGCCCAAATAATATAACACAGAAAACAGTAGAAATAATTCTTATAGGTGAAGGAATCAGTATTAATACTTATCATGTTAACAATTACAGGTATGAGTTCTTTTTATTTTTTTACAATTTCATGTGTTTCAGAAAATACAAATATAAGGAAATTTAAAAAATCTAAATCTTTTTCATATTTATCTAAGGTCCATTAATTAAAAGAACTTTTTCACTTTTGTAAAATGAAGAATAAATGTCAACTTGTTGTTTTGTATATCATTAAAAATTTCCCCCAAATCATTTCAAATAAAAATTAAATGAAACTGTAAATTGAATCAATACAGGCTATAGATAAATTATAGGCACCCCATGTAAACATACAATTTTACAGTCTGAGTATTGAATGTTTTTATTTAGATGTTCTATTAAATCTTTATTTTTTCCCTCTGTTCATTACAGTAGCTCTAGAACCCCTTCATTTTCCCTTCTGCTCTTGTTGTCCTTGAACTCTCCTAACATGGAGTTTAGTAGATGCTGGAATGCCCAGTAAAAAGAGAAGCACAAACATTAACTAGCATCAGTGTCAACAGAAAAAGCTACTCTATCAATTGGTCTACTTGAGGTCTGGGGATGTAGTTCATTGGTGGAGTGCTCACCCAAAAGGACAAGGTTCTGTCCCCAGTTCTATAAAAGATTTGTCTACCTGAGAAAATCTCCATTGATTTTTCCTTCACTGTGGTCTGAGAATATACTTTGCATTATACTTCTGTCATTTTAAATTTTTAAAGTAGGTTAATAGACAAGAATATGAACTATTAATAAAAGTTTGTTCTATCTGGGGATAATGTGTACTGCACTATTAATGGAATGGGTATTCTGTAAATGTCACTTAGATCAATGTGACAGTGTTGTTCAGAGCATCTATACCATTGATTACTCCCTGCTCACTCTACCTGCATTTTACATTTAGGCTTATACCCATCGCAAGTTAATATCTGTGGAAGGTGTAAGATCCATGGTTAGATACATTAGTTTGCATGTGATTCTCTAGTTACAGGGGTGCCATTTGTCCCAAAGACTATCCTTTCTTTGATAAATTGCTTTTGCTCCTTTTTCAAAAGATCATATGACTGTATCTGAATGGATCTACTCCTTTCTCTATTCTATTCCATTGATATAGTGTCTTATAATTTTCTAATTCCAAGCTACCTTGATTACTGTAGCAATTTTGTAATTCTTAAGGTTAGATGACATCAGTCCCCTGAATTTGTTCTCTTTCATTATAATTTTGGGTCTTTTAGGTATTTTGCTTTTTCATGTAACCTTTAGAATAAGGTTGTTGATATCTACCAAGTAGCTTGCTAGGATTTTGATTGGATGGAATTGAATTTAGAGATCATGTTGTGAAAAACTGACAGCCTGAAAACATTAGAGTTCCTACCCAAGTTCATGGAATGCATCTCCACTTATTTAATTCTTTGATTTCATTGATCAAAGTTTTACAGTTTTCCCCTTGTATATATCTTGTTCATATTTGTTAATGCATATATCATTACTACATTGTCTTTGATCCTGATGCAATGATATTGTTTTAATTTTCGTATTCCAATTGTTCACTAGACTTTTGTATATTAACCTTGTCTCCTGTGACCTGAGTATAATCACTTAATTCCAAGAATTTTGTTATTATTATTGCTTCTTTGGGATTTTCCACATGGAATATTATTTAGGCTTAAAGAAGAATGAAATTATGACACTTGCCTGTAAATGGATGGAGCTGGAGAATATCATGCTAAGCAAAATAAGCCAATCCCCAAAAAACCAAAGACCAAATGTTTTCTCTGATATGCAGATGCTAAGTCTCAGTAATGGGGTGGGAGTGGGGGCTAGAATAGAGTGGGAGAAGAATAGAGTGTCCATATTCTTTTAACAGATATTCTTTACCATTTAAGAAAATTCCCCTCAATTCCTAGTTTACTAAAAGTGTTTTTTTGTTTTGTTTTTGTATTTGTTTGTCATGAATGAATAGTGAATTTTGTCAAATTATTTTGTGGACTAATGTGATCAGATAATGTTTCTCCTTTAGCATGTTGATGAGATAGATTATATTCATATATTTTTGAATATTGAACCAGACTTGCATACTTAGAAATAATCCCATTTGTGTGTATTATAATGCTTTTACTATATTTTTTTTTTTTTAGGATTTCACATTTCAGTGCCTAGGAGATATTTATTTCTAGTTTTCCTTTCTTCTAATATTTTTGGCTTTTGCTATTATGCTATTGTCTGACAGTTTTTGCCTCATGTGAAAATAGAATGTACCCTTTTGAGGTATATAATACATGTTTAAGATTGTATATGCTACATTGTCTCTATCCCTGATAATCTTCTTTTTTCAGAAGTCTCCTATGTCTAAGTTAACATAACTTTTCCACTTACTTTTCATTAGTTTTATCACAATATATTTTTCTCCATTTCTTTACTTTTAACCTTTCAGCATCTTTATCATTAAAGCGAGTTTCTTATGCATATGGTATAGTCGTGTCTTGTCAATTAATTTTGAGAGAAATTTTTTACTATTTTAAAACAATTAGCAATATTTAAATTGATAGATTTTAAAAAACATTTTATAATACTACCTAGTGAAAATAGTTGCACCCCAAAATAAGGAAAGAATTACTTTGGTTATTAGGATACATTTGAAAGTGCTGAAAGATCCCTTTGATCTTTTCAAATTCACATTTACTTTGATGTTCATTTTAATTTCTTTCATGGTACTTGATTTTTTTATAATTAGTTTTTAATATGCTTCCAAGGATATTTAGGGTGAAATGAAAATTATAGTTGCTTCTAGCTAACATCAAATTAAAAGAATTTATTGAAATACTTTCGTCTGAGGCTGTAATAGAAAAGCAGCTAGAGCCAAAGTACATAAGTTTATTAATTATCTGCCATTGTAGGTAGATGATCAGATGTTTTTAAAGCTGAGCAGATGTTAGTACAATTTAATAGGTGTAAACAACAAGTTTGTAATCATGGGCACATTATTTAAACGGTCCAAGTTGCAAATATCAACAAAATCTGTACTCAGAGGGATGTATCTTCTTGACCATGATCTATTATATTTTAGGTATTTAAATTAATTATGTAAATTATATAACTGTTTTCTCATCTGTTAAATGGGATATTACAAATGCATAATTGTGTTTCTAAAAATTAAAAAAAAAGTTATACCACAGTCATTAATCAGATATAAATTAGATGCTCTTTAATACAATATAGAGCCCCTAAATAAATGATAAAACCATTTTTAATTTTTGAATTAAAAATCATCAATATTAATACTGCTGTTAATTTTTTCTCAGATTTTTCTGTTTTTTCCTGTTCTAATACTTTAAATATTAAAAGTGTTAAAATGATTCTTTAACTTTTTGAGTCTACAAAATCATAAAAATTTGCAGCCTTAAATATATACATTAAAACCTAATGATTAATATGTATATGAATATAGCAGAGTTTGCTTTATATTTTTTTCATCTCTTGAAAAGCAAATAGATAGTGGTTTGTAGGTTATACAACAGAGGTTGAAAGTGAGGAAGAAATGCAAATATAGTGTTGTAAGGCATTATATTACTCATTAAGTGGCATTATACTATCTAGGTATCAAGTATAATAAGTAAATGATGTACATTATGAACCCAGAGAAACTACAGAAAAATGAAATAAAAAGATATTGTTGATAAAGTTAAAACAGATAAAATCATAAATTGTTTTTAGTTCACACAAAAGGCTAAATGGACAGAGGTAAAAAAAGTAAGATATACTGTAAGAAACAAATAGTAAAGATAAAAACCACACTGGTAATCACGACCAATGTAAATAGTCTATGAACTGCACTGAAAGGCAGAGTTGCTCACATTGGTACAGCAATGTGAGATCTGATTTTGTACTATGACAAAGAAGTCAGACAAAAAGGATTTTAAAATTTAACCTGTATATGTAATTTCATTTACCTCAAGTTACGTAAGTGTTACTGTTTGGATGTGAGGTGTCCCCCAACAGTTCATATGTGACACAATGCAAGGTTTAGAGGAGAAAAGATTGGGTGATGAGAGCCTTAACCCAATCAGTAAATTGATTCCCTGGTGGGATTAAGTGAGGGCTACCTGAAGATGGGTAGGGTGTGGCAGAAGGAGGTGAATCCTTGGGGGTGCAGCTTTGGGGTAAATATTTTGTATCTGGAGAGTGGAGTCTTTCTCCTCCCTAATCATCATGTGAGCTGCTTCTCTCCACCACACTGTCTGCCATGATATATAGGATCACCTTAAACCCCTAGGAATGGACCCATCTGTCAATGGACTGAGACCTCTGAAACTGTGATCCCCCAAACAAACTTTTCCTCCTCACAATTGTTCTGGCCAGGTCTTTTAGACACAGCAGTGAAAAAGCTGACTAAAACAATAAATGACTGCATCTTACTGACAGAAAACATATCAGTGTTTTCCAGGGACTAAATATGAGGGCAGCATATTGATTTCTATTAGGTGTGAGGGAACCTTTGGGGGTGATAGGAATTTCTTAAAATGAGAAATTCTATTGTATAAATTATGTAAGGCAGTAAGTTTGCTTTTTCCAAAGTTGTTTGCTGTTGCCTAAGAAAACAGAGTAACTTAGACGAGATTGTTCACAATTATCAGATTTTTTTTTTCAGATACTAGTAGGTTAGCATAAACCTGTGGCTGGCTAATAGTGTGTCTTAGCCTTGCTATTGCATAAAGTGTATATCATTTTTCAAAAAGAAAAGTGGTGAATTTTATGCAAACTTAAAATATGGATTGAGTGAACCTGCTTAAAGGCAATGAGAGAGATTTTTAAGAATTTACACTCTAAATGTACATCGATGATAAAACTCAGACACTTCCAGCAAATGAGCATTGCTTAAAGGTGAAGCTATTCAATGACATATGTTAGCTGTTTGCTGCTTATTGTGAAGTTATTAATGATGAAAACTTGAATTTAATCTATACAATAATCAAAAACATAAAATGCGGGCCAATGTACAAAGTGATTAACTTCTCTCTGGTAATTTAAAGTACTGGAATTCACTTAAAGCACAATAAATTGTTAGAAGTGCCCCCCTGGGTGTCCATTAGAGTTTTGTGGCAGATTTAAGGACTTGGAATAGCCTCACTGCGGACCCAGGAGGCCTGCGTGTCTCTTTGATCAATTATTGTGCTTCCATTAAAAATTTTTTACTTTACTGTGGAGGCATCTTGATCACCCTGCATCGTGCTACAGCTGTCAGATCAGCTGAGTCTTTTACTTTTAAAGGTTATCACTTCTCTCTGCTAATGTATCCCATATTTAAGGAGTTCAATGTGGAGCTGATACAAATCTTTCCTGCTGGACTGAGAATCGACTTCTTCTTGCAGTGAAAGATGTTCATCATAAAATCTGGTGAAATTCATGTGCTATCCTCTTAACAATTTGGCTGATAAAGTGACCATAAATAGTAACACCAGTGGCTCAGTCATGTTGATAGCTTTCTATGACAATAGAGGTGCTCCACACATGCTGTCGTCCTATATCCCAATTTTGTAGTGTTTCTTTCCACTTCTATATTGTGGTGAAGTGTCTTCATGGATGGCTGGTCACCATCCCAACTCTCCACTCCACCCTCCCACCCTGCCACACACTACATGTTGATGCTGAGCAGCAAGTCTGGTCTTTGAAGATTCACTGGGCCAGTAATTAAAAAGTCATATCATACAAGGAAAGCTTACTCCTTCTTATTAAAGGGAAGTTATGAAAATTAAATAGAAACCTCAAAATACTACTATTTTCTAAAATCTTCAAAATAGTAACACATTTATCACTTTGTAAGTGAAAGTCTTTCTTATTGTTTTTGGCATATTCATTTTATTTATATCTTTTACTTCTTCATTTATTTTGTGTTTAAAATAGCACTTATACAGGATGTGTACAGCTGTTCAATTTTTGAACAACTAGATTATTATTGGTTCATATTTATTTGAGCCTTCTGAAAATAAAATGTATTACTATGCAGTTTTTATAACAATTTTGTACTCTCATTTATTTAGATTTACTTCTAAGAACCAAAGTTAGAAGAATATACTATAATATGTGAAGGTTGAGCAGAGGGGTAGGATGTAGCTAACTGGTTAAGCACTTGCTTAGTATAAATAAGAAAGAAAGAAAGAAAGAAAGAAAGAAAGAAAGAAAGAAAGAAAGAAAGAAAGAAAGAAAGAAAGAAAGAAAGAAAGTCAGGCTAATGTCATGTTTGTATTACCAGTTAACAACAAACAAAATCAATGTCTTAAGAGGAAATTCTTGTGTATTTTTAAGTTACTGATTTAAAAAATAATATATCTATGTATGTACACACATATGCTTATATCTATAATGTATTTGTATAATATGACTTGTTTTTTATTTTCTAAAATTATCATTAATTACAAAGTTTGCCATATTTCTTCTGTTCTTCCCCTGCATGCTGTCTACCATTTTCATAGGTGATGTGTTGGTTTCCTTTGGCTCAGCGTTTAAAATAACAGAAAATTACTCTCTCAGTGTTCTGGAGGCAAGAAATCCCAAGCCTGGGATTATTCCACACCATTCTATTAGCTTCTGATGACTTCCAGGAATCCTTAATGTTCCTTGGCCAGCAGATATATCAATCTGACTTCCCCATCTGTTGGTCTCTTACTCCTGTGAGAATACCAGCAATGTTGGATAGAGGACCTCCCTAATCCATAGGAACTCATGTTAAATTCATCACATCTGCAAAGGCCCTATTTTGAAATAATGCCACATCCATGTGAACCAAGGATTAGGACTTCAACACGTATCTCTGGGGGACACAATTTAGCCAATTAATGTTGTTTATAAGACATACATACACACAAACTAATACCTATGGAGATGCTGCAAAGGCAATCACCACAGCCCCCATAGCTTTTTAATGTCCCAACAGTGTCCTGTGGTATGGCTACTCAGTTGGTTCACCTGTCCATCACTGATGGATAGCCTTTGTTTGGATTGTCTTGTCAATCAAGCTTCTCTAAGATTCCTGACTGCTGTGGCCTTGCTATTGGCTCTTTGCATCTATGTAATTGGTTCCGAGGTATGGGATCAAAAGGAATACACTTTTTAAAAATGCCTAGGTGTTCTCAGATTGAGATCCAAAAAGTTGGCATAATTTCTCTTTCCCTCAATAGTAAATGAATGAGCCTCTTTTCTTGTATTTTTCTCAAAATATTTACTGAAGTTTTATTTACTTTTTCAATATAATTAATGTAAAGCAATGTTATTTCTTACACTTACATTCTTTATTAGTTGATTTCATACATTTTACCCGTCATTTGTATTTGGTTTGTAGTGTTATGTTGTTATGTGTACCTTTTCTCTCCCAATTCACATGATCTTGTTGGGTGATAAATACAAATATTAAATTTTATTAGCATCAACTCTCTCTCTAGATATATACAAGTATATGTATGTATATATATTCTTCTGCATACATAATTTGCTAACTTATTTGTTTTGCAGTTTTATAATTTTATGTAGTCAAGTATAAACCATCTTTCTTCTTAAGTTGATATTTTGATTGTGAAAATTTCCCCTAGAGCAGCTGGTTCCTTCATTTCTTAAAGCAAATTTGACCTCTGCTACTTGTCTTCCACTGTCCCTTCTCTGCTTCTTTCTCATAATAATTTAACCCTTAGATATATACTTTTTTTTTACTGTGCTGTAACTGTTCAGACAAGAGTACCCTCGACATCCTTTCTTGTGGACTGGTGTGTCTGTGTTAGTCAACTCTTGCATGGGGATGAGCAGAAAGAATTCACACCTTTTAAAGGGTACATGGTCTCCATTTACAATTCCCCCTCATCCTGACTGGTGTTTATGGATTACTTTAACTGTAAGGACTTCAAATACCGGAAAACTGCAGAGTAATAGAAGGACAGTCCGTTCTCTGTCACAGGAGTGATTAGATAAGTAAGTTCCACAGTTGCAGTAGAGTAGTTTCCTAGGAAAGAAACTATCTTGCTTGTGCCATTGTTATTGGAGCCACAGTTATAGCAGGCACAAGCATACCTAACCAATGTAGAAACCCAACAACCTTTGCATTCTACATTTGGAATCTGGTAAAGGACCTTTCAACAAAGTGAGATTATTTGGGGTTCTATCCACACTAAAATGTTGGCTTGCTTACATAATTCAGCCTGTTTAAAAAATAAAATAAAATCTTTGTTCCATTATTTTTCCAGCATACTATTTAATGATTCATTAATATCTCTGTGTTTATTCAGGCACATAGTAATTATTCTTCTGAAGCAGTGCTAACAGAAAGCCAAAGAAGTTCAAATAGCAACTTTGCAAATATGATTACAGACTCAAAATTGAGGTTGACATTATCAGTGGTGGGTGTGAAAATTCCTGAGGCAGCAGGGGTACCTGAGTGACTAACTGCTGTTTTCCTTATTTCATAACAGTGTGTACTGGGCTTAAAAGAGCATCAGTTTCCCTCCCACACTGTCTCTGAAAATGTCTCTTCACGCATTCGGAAAGCATTGTTTGATCTAAATTGAAGTAGTAATACTTTTCAATGCCAATCTTCTTTAGAACTGGAATGTTTGCTAGAAGTTCAGGAGATGGATAAAATTGGCATGACCAATATTTTCAATTCTCTTTTTCACCAAACTTGTCTTTCTCACCCCAGCCCTTCTTAAATGCTGGATTTTTCCAGGTGGTGACTTCAGCCACCTTTTCATGTCCTGAGCATTCACTTAAGATTAACTCTCCTTTTTCTCCTCCTCCTCCTTCCTTTTGGTACTGGAGAGTACACTCAGGGAGACTCCCTCACTGAGCTTTATCCCCAGCCCCCCCCCCCCCCCTTTTTTTTGCCTTTTCTTTTGAGACAGGGTCTCACTAAGTTGCTGAGGCTGGACTTGAACTTGTCATCCTCCTGCCTCAGCCTCTTGAGTTGCTGGGATTACAGTGTGAACCTGGCCCCTTATCTAAGATCTATATGTGACCTTGTTTCTTCCTTAGGTGTGAGGGAATTCTTCCCCCATTCTTATCTTATTCCAGTCAGCCTATAAGAGAAATATTCTATCACTATCTCAACTTTCTCAGAAATTCTGGATAAAACAATTCACCTTTACCCAGAGAAAGCAGATGGGCCTATTCATAACTGCCTTCAAGGCTAGACCTGATGGACGTCTATTCTTCTCTCTGAACTGTCCACTCAAGCCAGGTTGGAAGAGCCATGAAAGAGCCTGTCTTTCAAGGGCAGGCAGAGTGGCCATGCTATGAAGTTACTCTCTGCCTGCAGCTAGGCTGCACAAACAGATCAGACTATAATCATTATGAAGCAATAAGGGCATTTTAGATCTCAGTATCCCACGGTCTGGAATTAAGGACGTGGTAGAAAAAACCTCAGTTTAATCCAAAATCAATGCCACCTTCACCCCCATTCATAAGGCTAAAATCTTTATAGTTCTGAGTTTTTGAGCTTTGTGTATCTGGTGAGAAGGGGTGCTCTCCAGTTCCCTGTGTCTTGATCTTCAATTAGTTAAATTTATGATGAAAAGAGTGATAAATTAGAGTCCACAAAAATCAGGCCTCAGAGAACTTTTCATCTTAAGAGATAAAGAATAATCTTTCAAGTGTAAAAGACAGAGGAAATAGACAGAAAATGAATGAAGAGAGGAAAAGAAAGAAAGAGGAGAAAATATAAGAATGATAAATAGTTCCTTAAAATGTTCTTGAGAAATGTTCATGAGATTTGGAAATTAGGAGTCTCTTTACTTCCAAGATAGGACTGACTTAAATTGTTGAAAGCAGAAGACTATGAGTGGAGGGAAGGTTGGCAACATCACATTTTTGGTGAATGTAGGAAAAATCGTGACAGGGTCACAATAATGAGTGAGCATGAAGCTGTGGACCAGATTGCTCATATGCAAAATTAGGAGTCCACGTGGTCACACTTTAAAACAAAAACTTAGGCAGTAGCCATCAGGTCATGAGAATTGAGAGATGCAAAAATATGCATCTCTCAAAGTTTAAGTAAACTGATATTTTCTTTTTAGTACAATTACACAGATAGAGCTCATTTACTATGTGCTTCTGAGAGGAAATTTGCTTTTTTTTTTCTTTTTGAAGTCATGTACATTTACTTAGTTAATATTTATTATACTATGCAATTTACTCGAAAGCAGTAATAAAGGAGTGAACATGCAGAGTAGTTACTCATCCTTATAGAATTTATAGTGAAGTAGGGAATGCAGACTTTAAAAAGTAATTATATTAGCATGAGATAAAAGCTAAAGAAGAAAAATTAGAAGGAGCTTCATCATTAATCCCTAGAAACCTGGGTAAAAGAATAAGAGCAGGGCAGCAGGCCTCCTGCAGAAGACACATATTGTTGAGACTTAAAAGGGAAGCAGTGTGGGAGAACTTCACAAGGCAGACAAAACATTGACCTAAAGGGTCTTGGGATTGTAGAGTCTTCAGAGAATGGAGATCTCAGGGCAGGTGGAATAAACAAGGTATGGTAAGGATAATAAATGGTGACTTAAGAGAGGTAAGGACTGGATCAATACGGGCCAAATTAAAATGTAGATTCTATCCTAAAAATGTTGCGAACAGAAGAAAGGCATGACCACACTTTGATTTGGTAGGGTCTTTGGAAGGCCGAGCGTAAAATGACTAGGAGGGAATTGATGTGAAAATCGTGACCCAGACAGAGGCCTCTAGGGATGGCTGGTGATAAGAATGGAGAGGAGTAAAAATACCCAAAAGTAGTTTAAGAGAAAGAATAGAAGATTTGCTGCTAGATTTCATTGTCTGAGTGAGGAAAATTAAGGAGATAAAAATAAATTATAGGCTTCTGGTTTGGCATCTGAGTGGGTGAGGATACCATTTCCTAATATAAAAAATAATGACCAGGCATGGGATGCACACCTATAATCCCAGTTCCTAGGGTGGCTGATGCAGGAGGATCCTAAGTTTAAGACCAGCCTAGGAAACTTAGTAACTCCTGTCTCAAAAAAATAAAAAATAAAAAGACTGGGGATGTAGCTCAGTGGTGGAGTGTCCCTGGATTCAATCCTTAGTGGGCAGGGGGTGAGGAGTGTGGAGAGAAAGAAAAATGGAAGACCATCATTTCAGAGATGGGAGACATGTTCCCACTTGCCTTTCTAATTCTTACAATACACCAGCCTTAATGAAATTCCTGACTGTGTTGGTCTGCCTAGGCTACCACAAAAAACATGGCAGACCACAGCCTTAAACAATATTAATGTTTTTTTCTCATAGTTCCAGAGGCTTATTTTTCTTGAAATATCCTGTCTACAAGTACAATCACACTCGAGTTTAGGGCTTCAGTGTAAGAATTTGGAGAGGGGCAAAACAATTCGGTCCAAAACACTCTGCCTTGGTGTATCCATTGAGTACAGATTCTTTCTATATAAACTCCTCATACTTGTGAGCTAGTATTACTAATGTTGAGAGAAATTTGAAAAAATTTTACATTTATTTTATTTTTTTCTTATATATTATTAAAGTACAGAAACATTATAAGATTTTAACTCCTTGATACATTAGGCAAATCTTATAACCATTCATAAAAATGATCAAGTGCCTATTTGTATTTTAGAGATTCATATTTTGGGGGATCATATTAGCACAAAGATGAAAAATATAACACATCAACATTTGGTAATATTTTCTTAGTAAAATATAATTTTACTGATCTTCAATATTTATTTATTAGTAAAAAATACTTCATATTTATAAGGTTGGGTAACAAATGTACACAGGGCTTAAAATTGTAGCCTTTGTGTCTTTGTAGATTTGTTGTAAATCTCATTGTTGATGAACCAAGCCTTCGATTACTAAAGGTTACTTGCATTTGTGAACTTTGAATTCATGAAAATTATTATGGCCAAAGAGAAGTGGTGATTAATAGAACAATTATTATCTATACCAAGTAGAGACTGAATCCCTTCTTACAACATTTCTAATAATGTTTTATCATATTGTCATGGACTCAGTCCTTTAGAACTCCATCAAAAATATGCCATTGGTTAGTCACATTTTCAGATTAGCATACAAGTTTTCCCTAAATCACTGGTAGAAAGAGAATTTTAGTTTTGGGTGAGATTTTGAAACTGATCATCTGTATGAAATATTATCACACTTGTATAAAAATACCTAATAGAACATTAGATTCTAATAACAAAAATATTTAAGAAAGTAAGTCCTAGATGTGGGTTGACCTTCTGCAGGTATAAAAGGTGATTTGTCCATTACATTAATATAAAGTTCATTAACAATCTGTGACAGATAATGTTTGGCTATCCATTCATTCCATCAACCAATCTTCAGGAAGCTAAGGAATCACTATACACAGACAATCCATTTGACAAATAATAGACAGTTGTCAAGCATATAAGATATTACCAAATATTAGAAAGATGTCAAAAAATAGGATACATGCCAGCCGTGGTGGCACATGCCTGGAATCCCAGCAGTTTAGGGGCATGAGGCAGGAAAATTGAAAGTTCAAAGCCAGCTTCAGCGATTTAGCCAGGCCCTCAGCAACTTATTGAAATCCTGTCTCAAAATAAAAAAGAAAAGGGGTCGCAGATGTGTCTCAATGGTTAAGTGCCCTTGGGTTCACTACTGATACAAAAAAAAAATGTAGGTTACATAACATTACCACAATATATTATCTCATACAAATACTAACTTTCAAGAAAACTTGTTTTTAATAAAACAAAAGTCAGTCAACATTTGTAAGAAATGTTAGTAAATGAAAAATCTGTGGGTTTTAAAAACTAAGGTTATGACTATTTTTATCTTTAAACAGTATGTGAAACTGCAGATTAAAGCAATGTTTTTATTAGTATTATACTTGGTATAAATGTGAAATTATATCCAGTGGTTAATTTCTACAAACTGACATTTTTTAATATCCAACATTTATTGGGTACTGTATTATATCAGCCTATTAATAATGACATAAAAATTTCAAAAAAAGACTGTTTTAAAATTTATTTTTTAACATTTTATTTTTTTTTTCATTTTTTAATTGCCTTACAAATCTCATGTGCATCCAAAATATTGATTCCATCAGCCAATGTTCCAGAGCAGTAATTGTGAAACTATCTAAGCAGAAATATCAGTTTTCTTTTGTTTTTAAAATTTCAAATTTGTTGTCAAGAAATACTTTTTAAAAAGGCAATAAAAGAGAGAATCATTTGTCACTAGTATGGCAATATGTAAAAACGTGGATGTGTAACCGATGTGATTCTGCAATCTGTATACGTGGTAAAAATGGGAGTTCATAACCCACTTGAATCAAATGTATGAAATATGATATATCAAGAGCTTTGTAATATTTTGAACAACCAATAAAACAAAAAAATTTAAAAAAGAAATTTAAAAAGACATACAAATTATAAGCCTCCTTTAAAAAAAAGATTATTAGATTTAACAGACATAAAACTACTCTGTCAAAATACTACACAATATTTTATAAATTGCTTCCATACTTCTCTTGTCCAGGACCAGTAATAGACAACAAACTTTGAATATTATTGTCCAGAAGACACAGAAGAGAATTTAAAAAAAAAATCATGTTTAAAGCAAAGTGAAAGAAAAGCCAAGGAAATTTAATTTTACATGTAGTGGGAACCAAAGTCATACCAGAGTGGGTAACCTGTGAGCTGAGACATAAAGAAAATGAGTTCCAATTATGTGAATAAGTAGGAAAATGCCACCCTTGGCCAAAGGAATGGACAAAGCAAAGGACAAGTAATTTAAACAAAAGAGAGAGCAGAAAATTAAGGGGGAAGGAAAGAACAGCTTCTGTCTGTCAATCTTTGAGGACTTGATCTTTTTCTCTGAGGTGGGAAGACAGTCCCTGGAGGGTCTTCAGCAGAGGGGAGGCATGGTCTGAACTGTGCTGGAGAGGGGATCCCACCAGCTGCCAAACAGGAGACTGCAGAAGTCGACAGGAGAAAGGAGGAAATTTCAATAATTGCGACATGATAGTTTTGGACCCACGGTGGAAGTGATAAGAAGACATTGATTTCTAGGTATATTTGAAAGAACTGAGAGCATTAGCTAATGAGTTGAAAACGTAGCTTAAGATAAGGAAGGTTCACTCCAACTTAGCTGTTTTATGTTGTTGTTGTTTGCTTTTTGCATGTAAGCAAGTGCAAAGATGAAATTACCATTACTGAAATAGGAAAGACCAGGTATGTTAAGTTGGGCAATAACTCAGATCAGTTTTGGATGGATTAAGTTGGAGAGGCCTTTCAAACCTATCCATGGAGGTGTTGAGCCGGCATTCTGATTTACAGAGGAAAGGAATTAGAAGCAGGAAGTATAAAATGCGTTCAAAGGAATGTTTGTTGTAAAGGGAATCTGAGTTGGTCATTTTACAATGTACACATGCACTGAAATATCAAGTACCTCATAATTGTTAGGTATTAATTAAAACTAAATTAAAAGTTTTGAAATTATTGGACAGTAATTGGAGATCGTGTATGTTTTATTTTAATATGGGAGGCAATAAACATCTTATTTTTATGATGATATGAAATACACAAAAGACAGAGCTGATAATGCAAGAGAGAAGGAAAAAACTTGCTCAATTGATGTTATTTTCATTAGGCGATATGCAAATGGGACTTAGTATGCAAATAATTAGTTGGGTCACAGACTGTAGCAGGGAGACCTTATCTATAGCAAGAGGACAGAGGAGACACAGACATCACTTGTGTTCAGGTGGGTGGGGGTGGCTATGGTAGACTTTTGTGACAGTTTGCTCTGGTTAAAACTCTCTCAGTGACATAAGAAGCCAGATCAGCAGGTAGAAAGAAAGACAATGTATGTATTAAGAGATTGAATAGGAAAGTAAAGGAGCAAAACGGCTGTGAGACTGAAGTGAATGAACTCCATAAATTTGATTCACTTGCCAGATGTCACCACTGGCCCACTGGAGGTACAGGCCACAAAATCGGTGTGGGACAAGCTAGAGTGTGTATGTGTTCACCAGCCTTGTTCAGCTGTGTTGCTAGAGGCACAGAGTAGGCAACGTTTGTTGTTTTGCCATAACCTAGAGTAAAATGACAATGTGGCAAGATGGATTAGAGTTCTTTTTCAGCACTCAAGTATGATGACAAACTCAGGAAGAAAGAGGTACGAGCATTTAGGGGAGAGAAAATTAATTAAAGTGGGTTAAATCAATGGATCAAAGATTCTAGGTGGTCAATGGTTTTCTGGGATTTTGGTACTAAACGAACGAGATGGAAAAAAGAAATGCTGGTTGGGGAAAGAGATGCCTGCACTTAAGGAACCATAGGGATGCAGGAAAGTCATGACCAAGTCTGCAGAGTGACCATGATGAGCTGAAGTAGGACAAAAGGCACTGAGGGGAGCTTGAATGGCAAGAGGAAGGATGGAGGTGAAGATCCCCAGACCTCATGATAGGAGAGACAATTTACAGAACGATCATGAACCTGAAGCTGAAATCTTCAGGGAATGAAAGGAGAGTTGGAAGAAGACAGATGATTGTCATTGGTGGGGCTGCAGGTTGGAATAGATTGATGCTATGATTTCCAAACTTGGGATTATAAGAGATGAAAGAGCTCAAAAGGATCTGCCAGTGGCTTTGATGAGTAATGAGAACAGCTCCCCTGCCCACAGATGAAAGAGGGATGTTGAGGAGAAAAATACTAGGTACTAAAAAAGAGCAACAGATGTCTAGGTTTCTGTGGGTGATGCTGTAAAAGAATCATTTAAAAGAAAAAGTTGAAGATAGAGATTTTGCTGATGGTTCTGGTACACAGGCTGTTTTATGCTTCACCTTCAGTTATATGGGCTTAATTATCATGCCTTTGAATCACAGCATTCCCCAATACAGTTAACTGATTGAACAGTGTCTCCCCAAATACATGTCTAGAACTTCTGAACCCAAGCTTATTTGGAAATATGTTCTTTGAAGATGTAATTAAGGATCTTGAGGTGAAATCGTTCTGGATTTAGGGTGGGCTCTAAATCCAATATCTGGTGTGTTTATAAGAAGAGGGGTGGCTAATATGAGATAACAATATTATGTGGATTTGTCTCTGTGTCCTCTATTCTGTACCATTGGCCTGCAGGTCTATTTTCGTGCCAATACCCTGCTGTTTTTGTTACTATTGCCTTGTTGTATAGTTTAAGGTCTGGAATAGTAATGCCACCAGCTTCACTTTTCTTGCTAAGGATTGCATTGGCTATTCTGTGTCTCTTATTTTTCCAGATAAATTTCATGGCTGCTTTTTCTATTTCTATGAGGAATATCATTGGGATTTTGATTGGAATTGCATTGAATCTATTTAGTGCTTTTGGTAGTATGGTCATTTTGACAATATTAATTCTGCAAATCTAAGAACAAGGTAGATCTTCCATAATTACAGTTATCTCATATTATACAAAGGCACCAAAAACATATATTGGAGAAGAGATAACCTCTTCTGCAAATGGTGCTGGGGAAACTGCAAATCCACATGTAACAAACTGAAATTAAACTTCTATCACTTACCATGCATACAACTCAACACAAAGTGAATCAAGGACCTGAGAATTAAACCAGAGACCTTGTACCTAATGGAAGAAAAAGTAGACCAAATCTCCATCTTGTTGAATTGGGCCCCAACTTTCTTAATAAGACTCCTATAGAGCAAGAATTAAAACCAAGAATCAATAAATGGGATGGATTCAAACTAAAAAGCTTCTTCTTAGCAAAAGAAATAATCAGTGAGGTGAATAGAGAGCCTACAGATGGGAGCAAATCTTTGCCCAAAGCACATCAGATAGAGCACTAATCTTTAGGATATATAAAGCACTCAAAACCTTAACACCAAAAAAACCCAAATAACCCAATCAATAAATGGTCCAAAGAACTGAACAGATACTTCACAGAAAATGAAAAACAATTGATCAACAAAAATGTAAAAAAAGTGTTCAACATCTCTAGCAATTAGAGAAATGCAAATCAAAACTACTCTAAGATTTCATCTCACTCCAATCAGAATGGCTGCTATTAAGAATACAAACAACAATAAGTGTTGGCAAGGATGTGGGGGAAAAGGCACATTCACACATTGCTGGTGGGACTGCAAATTGGTGCAACCAATATGGAAAGCAGTATGGTGATTCCTTGGAAAACTGGGAATGGAACCACCTTTTGACCCAGCTATCCAACTCCTTGGTTTATACCCAAAGGATTTAAAAACAGCTTACTACAGGGGCACAGCCACATCAATGTTTATAGCAGCACAATTCACAATAGCTAAATTGTGGAACCAACCCAGATGTCCTTCAGTGGATGACTGGATTAAGTGAATATGTTATATATACACAATGGAATATTACTCAGCATTAAACAAAAATAAAATCATGGCATTTGCAGGTAAATGGATGGAGTTGTAGAATATAATGCTAAGTGAAGTAAGCCAATCCCCCCCAAAACAAAGTCTGAATGTTTTCCTTGATATGAGGATGCTGACTCACAATGGCAATGGGAGTGGGGGGAGCATGGGAGGAAGAAGGAAATTTAGACAGGCCAAAGGGGAGAGAGGGGAAGGGGGGATGGGGGTAGGAAAGACAGTGGAATGAGTTAGGCATCATTACCCTAAGTACAGGTATGAAGACACCAAAGGTGTGAAAATACTTTGTGTACAACCAATGACTTGAAAAATTGTGCTTTATATGTGTAATATGAAATGAATTGCATTCTGCCATCATGTATAACAAATTAGAATAAATAAGTAATTTATTTAAAAAAAGAAGAGGGATAGCACAGAAAGACACACCAAAAGGGGAGACAGACACACAGAGTAGATGGCCATGTAACAATGGGGACAGAGATTAGAGGGAAGCATTTATACACCAAGGCATCCAAGGATTGCTGGAGTAACCAGATGCTCTCAAAGAGGAATAAAACAAGTTGTTTTTTTTTTCAGACCCTCCCAAAGGAACTAGCCCTCAAGAAGACTTTGGACTTAGGCCTCTGTGAACTGTGAGAGAATAAATGTCTGGTGTTTTAAGCTACCCAGACTCTTCCATTTTCTCTGGCTCTTGAGAGTGTTTAAACTGGCCAAGCAGGTTTTCTATCTCAACCCTTGAGTTGACTTACTGATGTAGGATGGCCTTAGCTAAGATGAAGAGGATTTTCTTTATGTGGTCACTCATCCTCTAGCAAGGTAGCCAAAGCTTCTTCACATGGCAGGGGTTCAAGGGAGAGCAAAACAATGTGCATCTTCCAGCCCCTGTATGTGGCACATGCTCTAACTCCAAAGCAAGTGAACTGCCCAGGCCACAGTGAGTATGAAGGACACTATCAAAGGGCCCTGAAAACTGAACTACAATGCATCCAATTTGCAAAGAGCTAGTTACTGGTTATGATTTTTATTATACATTTTCCCCAACTGTCAAGATCTATTTGATATTCCAATCACTTGTGCAAACTTTTAATACTTGTTAGATAATTCTCAATGGGTCTTTCCCTGTGCCCAGGAAGGAGTCAAGAAAGCTAGTCCACAATCTGTTCATTATTTTTAATGGGCACCATTGTTTAAGGAAAGAAAGGCAAATGGCCCCAGCCAATGGCTTCATCAGTGTGATAACCAGGCGTCTAAATAAATAGGTCAATAATTTTTCTAGTAAGAGTTCATGTCTTTGGAATGTTCTTAATAGAGTATCCCTGGCTAAGCATTGTTTATACTTAATAAACATGCAAGTCATGTGTTTATATTACAAAGTATGGCTTCCTGAAAAAAATCATGTCTAAAATGGATGTTTTAGTAAATGCTCCTCACAGTGAAGGATGATGATACCATTAACCAGACACTATGTATCTGATGCAAGAAGGAAGGACAACTAGTGAGTCCCTCCATGTCCCAAATCCAGGCCCCTCTGAACTGCTAATTATTTGTACCTTTCTTGCAAGGCACCCTTGATTGCCTGTATTTGCAAGGCCTGATCCTTTGTGAGACCTCTGATCTGTGCGAATGTGATCTGCCACGTGATCTAGTCTGTTGTCCTAGCACTGTCTATAAGCTTAAATAATGCATTAGTCACATTTTAAAAGTGCTTGAGGAGCATCATGTCCTGGAGTTTATGAGTTCCCACTAGTATAACATACATGCGATTCCATTTCAATTGGAAGAAAATCTCCCACCTCTCTTTTTATTTGGGCATATTTTGGTAGCATAATAACTGCTTTTGGAGGCTATGATTGACAAACGTGAGGGCACAGACTCCTATTTACTCTTTCAACGGATATTTATTTAGTAAATATCTACACTGTGTTAACCGTTGTTCATGGATCTGAACCAAGTACTGTGTACATGAAGCTGTAATCAGTGGAGTTGTCTCTGCATAATCTGTTGTAGACTCACGGTTTTGTAACACATAGTGAATACCTCCTTCATTATTTCAATACTCTCGATTTATGACTAACATTCTGGACTACAGATACTAAATTTCTATGTAGATTTGTAACAGTCAGAGAGAGGCAAAATCTTTATACCATATTTCAAATAGCACTGAAAAGTGATATAAAAAAAAGAGTAATGGAAAGGCTCTGAAACTTATTCTGGTAGAGAATCTCTAAGCAAACAAATACAGTAACATCAATATCATGGGGCATTTTGAAACACATATTATAGAGTAAGTGAGCCTGTATTTTGCTGATTGAAACCAATTTTGTAAGCATGGAAAAATCTCTGTAAATCCAAATTCAAAATTGATAGCAATGGTTTAGCCCAAGGATGAAAAATAAATAAGGGTAGTTATGTTGTAACAATATCCTGAATTTTAACTTCAATACCCTTTATTTTTTCTTTAATTGTGTACATCCATTATCTATTCAAATTAATGAATGTTAAATCTAGAATATAATAATAAATGGAGGTATAAAGCTCTAGTTAGTAAAAATATATATGTATATTCTTCAAGACCCATTATAAAAATTAATCATTTTGATGGTAAAAATATTATTAGTCTTAGTGCATTTAATCTCTCCTCTGCTCAAGTGTTTCAAATATCATCTAGTACCACCCCTACACCACACATCTCACCACATAAGCAGCACACACACACACACACACATAAACACATACACACACACGATATATAGGATACATGATATTCTGTTTTTTTTCTGCCTTTGCTTTTATTCATTTGGTTTAAAAGAAGAAAATTCACATCAGATGTTCTGAGAACTTGTGAAGAAGAATTTTTCTTTGATTCCTTTGGGAACATTACATCCATCCAAATAAAAGATCCAAGGACTCAAGCAAGGTGAGATATGAGTGCAGCTGCTTCTCTTGTTTCTGATAGCCTAGTCATGTGTGTACCACATGAAAATGTCAGTTTGTGCATGGTTGGGATGACAGTTTTTCAAAAGGAAATTCACATGCTTACCATTCAACTTTTCCTGTTCTGAAGACTTCCAGAAATATGAGCATACATATAAGTTACAGACCGAGAAAACAAGAGTAATCATAAAGAAATTATAGAAACAACTGTCAACATCATACTCAATTCATGTAATCAGAAAAATGCACAAGAATGAACTTGGCCCAATTATATACTAATGCCATTATATACTCTACATTATAGTACTTATAATGTAGAGAAGAATTATAACAATATTAAGGAAAAGGAAGACACTGACTATGATTGTAGCTTTTTGCCTTTGATTATAAAACAAATTAATGAACTGGTTCATTTGACACACCATCCTGGAAATGAACTTCCTTTCACCTGTAAGGTTGTACTTGAGGGACAACCACCATGATTAAGATTTGGTTTCTGCCTTTAAGTAGCTGGGAATTCAGGAGGGAAGAGATAAGTAAACAAGTAATAACAGAGATAAAAATATGTGATTAACCATAAGAAGTGTAAAAAACAAATCTAAGGAAAACCTAGAGTAAAGAAATATTACCCAAGTTTAGAGCTCCAGTGTGAATTTCATGAAGGCCATCCAAAAAGCAACATCATATTGTCACCGATGTACACCCACTCCATTGTCCTCAGAGACACTGGAAAACATTGTCCATGCAGTCACCAGTCCCTTGGGGGAATAGGCTGCTCTCAGCTGAGATCATGTCAGGAAACCAGAATAGTACCTTGACAGACCTGTTAGGTTCTGAGCACTCTGGTCTAGGGACACAACTTTCTGCTGGTCCATGCACATCTGTAAGGTGAGCTCTCCGGTATTTTCTTAACATGTATCCAGGAAGGAAGTAGCTGTGCATTAAAATTTGGGTTAGAACTATATTACCTGGAATGCCACCTGAATGCCACCTTTGCAAACTGGAAGAGAAAGCTCTTGATTATAAAATCTTCTTTTGTTCCTAATCATCAATGATATTGCAAAAGCTTCAGATGGTGAAGTTTGGAATTAGATATGTTTAGGTTCAAGCCCCCTGAAATATACTAGGTGTGTGACCTTGGATAAATTACTTTCCCTTCCTCACCCTTGATTGGTCACTTGTAAAATGCACAGTAGATAACATGTAGAAAACATAAGTTTGACTAAGTAAGCATTCAAGAAATTTACTTATAATAAAAATAACATAGTTATTATTTATCTTCCAAATGTGAATATATTATTTGAAGGTCAGGAATAGGGGCTAGGATTGTGGCTCAGTGGTAGAGCACTTGCCTAGCATGTGTGAGGCACTGGCTCAATCTTCAGCACCACATAAAAATAAATAAACAAACAAACAAATAGATAGATAAGTAGATAAATAAATAAATAAATAAATGTATCGTCCCAAAATATGACTAAAATTTTTGTTTTAAAAGTTAGGATATTTAAAAAAATAAAATCAATAAAGCTAAAAATAAATAAACAATTTTTTTTAAAAAAATTTAAAATGTTAGGAATATTTGCCTAGAAATATCTCCATTATTTTTCCACTTGCTCAAGTCCACCTCATTTTTATGATCCTATCATGTCCAACTTTGTATTCCCTACAATTCATAAAATTGTTCTAGTTCTCAGGTTAACATTTGTTTGATCAAATGTAAATTAATGTTTTTTGGTAAAGTGAAAGAACTAGTGGTCAAAGAAATCTTAAAATGAACTAAGTTACCTCTAGTACCATAATTTGAGCATGGTGATATCAGTCAACAACAGAACCACCATTATCCACACCATGAATTGTACACAAAGGTGCAGAAATTGATGACTTCTAGAACAGTAACTTGATTATAGTAAATCCTCACTGAATATTTAAAGCTTGAAATAATTTAGAGAATATATTTACATAATTAAATATTACCTAATATTTGTTGACTTGGGAGTCATATAAACTTGATGCAAATTTTGGTTCTACTGTTGTTTTAGCTTTTTCACTTCTGCGAGTAAAGGATCTGACCAGAACAACTGTAGAGGAGGAAGAGTTTATTTGAGGATTTGCTGTTTCAGAGGTCTTAGTCCATAGAAGGCTGGCTTCACTCCTTGGGGCTTGAGGTGAGGCTGAACATCATGGTGGAGTGTGTGGCAGAGGGAAGCAACTCACATCATGGTGATCAGGAAGCAGAGAGACTACACAAATATAGATACAAATATATACCCAAAGCCACACCCAAATTCCCACCTCCTGCAGCCACACCCTACCACTTCAAATACCATTCAGTTAATCCCTATTAGGGGATTAAATCACTGATTCTGTTAAAACTCTTTCAATCCAATAGTTTCTCCTCTGAAACTTCTTGCATTCTCTCACATGTGAACTTTTGGGGGACACCTCACCTCCAAACCATAACAACCATGGACTAATGCATAACTCTCAAGAGTTTTATTCAATATATATGACAATTTAGCAAGTCCCTAAGCAAATTTGCAAGATCCTTGTTTCAAAATTTTTAAAAAATCATAATAAAACATGGGTATGGGATGGGATGAGGCTCAGTGGTTAAGCATTCCTGGATTAAACCACTAATACAAAAATAAGTGTAATTGATGATTGGTTTTCTCAGGAATTTCTGAACAGTGTTGATGGTATCAACATGAATGATACACTGAAATTGGCCCTTTCTCTTTCTCAGAATGGATATTAGATATGTTGAAAAAGTGGAAAATTAATGATAAGTAAACAGGATAATGGGTCTAACAGAGAGCCAGGAATTTGAAAGCTTGGATATATAAAGCTGAGTCTTATCCAACATGCCTCAGCAGACTTTCTAATCACAACCATCATCTCCAGAGCAAAATTGATTATGAGGCACTTCAGAAAAATAAAGTGAATTCATTTTCCGCATTAGTTTTCATGAGTGTAAAACTGAAAATGCTATTGACATTTAAATTCCCTTTTTAAAAACTAAACTGATCTTCCCAATTTTGAGTCAGTATACACCAAACCATCACTATTTCTAGTCATAAGTAACAACCCTACAATAATAGTGTTGGAAACTAAAGAGAAAGTAAATGTGAGTGTCTAGGAATCACATTAAAGCTTCTTACCCAAATTTTACTAGATTGCATTGGCCTTCATGCTGCTGGTCACCTATAAGAATGGTAGGCCCAGCTTACAGAGATTAGAGTTTTAATATGTGTATTTGATCAATCTTTTAAGTTATATATAAACATTTACTAAATACCACAGCACCCATGTTATATTATGTCATAGCAAAACAAAAATATTACCACTTTTTGTGTACCTCTGCAATTAAGATAAAGTTATTTCTGCAGCAAAAGTGGAAAATTTTGTGTCAGAAAAGTTCCATATACAAAAGAACAGGGACAAGATACACTGGCATGAGATCTGCTTTCCATTGATTATAGAAGTAACACATGATTAGAGGCTAACACCATGCAATACAGAGGCTGGGAAAGAATATAGAAGACTTTCAACTTCACCCTCAGGGCTCCACCTGGGATGTAGGTGTGACCTCTATAATTGTGCTATATATTGACTTACACTTATATCCATACATATATATGTGTGTATGTACACCTATATGCATATGTTTGTATATGTACATACATATGTAAATAAATAGTTTTAAAGGTTTGTGGGTCCGCTTTAAACAAATCAGCTCATGGTATAATATTATTCTACAATTTGTTTGCTTATATATATATTTAGGGTATTTTCTCACATTGGCCTATTTGACCCTATTTTTTTTTTATTAAAGCATGAAAGACAAGTTCATGCTTCACATTAACCCCTAAGATGAAAGTCATAATGACCAACTTCTAAAAGAGTGAGAATAAAACTTTCTTCACCTCTAAATGTTATTAATACGGGGTCTGGATGTAAATTTAAGTCCCTTTGTTTATTTCCTGAATTTAATTCAATATTGCTTTTTTTTGTATTGAGAAAGAAATAAATATTGTAATTATTATAGAATGAAAGGTTCTTATGAAAGGTAGCAATACTTCCAAGCATGGTGGCTCATACCTGTAATCCCAGCAGGCAGCTCAGGAGGCTGAGGCAGGAGGATTGAGAGTTCAAAGCCAGCCTCAGCAACTTAGTAAGGCCCTAGGTAACTCAGAGAGATACCCCATTTGATTCAAATGTATGAATTGTCAAGATCATTGTACTGTCATGTGTAACTAATAAAAAAAAAATTCTTGAAGCTGAAAAAAAAAGGCTCAGGATATGGCTCAGTGATTAAGCACCCCTGGTTTCAATCACCAGTACCAAAAAAAAAGAAAAGAAAAAGAACAATGAAAAGGGCTGGGGAAAGTAGCTCAATGGTTAAGCACCCTTGGGTTCAATCCCTGGTACAAAAAAAAAAAAAAAAAAAAAAAAAAAAAAGTAGCAGTACCATTTAGATAAGAATATTCAACTTTTAAAAAAGCATAATTTTTAAACAGCCTTGTATTGACAACTTGGAATTATTTCTGGCATATATAATTTTTAACTTAAAAAATTGTAGCAGGGCTATAGATATAGCCTTGAGAATTGGCCTCCTTGGAGACATAATATGTAAGCTCAGTTCTTCAGATAGAATACTAGGCCAACATGTTACAAAATGAGTAGAAACCAGTCACACCCTAGTGTAAGTGAGCATTACCCCCAGAGCTGGGCAGAGCAAAGGGTGTTGTGATATTTGGTGGCCTGGATGGGAAAGAGGATGATGGGGAGGAGCATCCAGGCCAAAAGTACAGCAGAGGGGAAGGATCCAGTTCAGACAGATACACGAACTACTGTGAGGGAAAAGGTGAATTGAAAAAAGAAAGTAGCCAATCACACAGACCCTGAGACACAGCTGTGATGAGGAGAGAAGAGAAAAAGGAAAGGAAGGAGAAAGGGAAAAGAGGGCAGGAGGGGAAAATTAAATAAGTGAGAGCCTGGCAGAGAAGTAAAGAGTGAGCACCATTTAAGGAATAAAACTCAAAACCACACGGACATAGGAGAAGTTATGAAGAGGCAGAGAACAAAAATGGCAGAACCCAGTGCCTCAGGCAAGAGGATACCAGGAAAACCTTGGAAGTATGATGATCCACACATTTAGATCCGTGAAGAATGAAGTGACAGCTGGTGAAGACATTGGAAATGTTTATACTGCTGTACTAAACTCACCCAGCAATCCTTATGAAGACAAGCCTGGACAGACAGTCTTAGAGAGTCTATTAAGATATGAGATCCCAATCTCATGTTCTCCTGTATTATATTTTATTTATACTGAGGGTAACCTCAGGAAACAGACTTTTCTAGCATGTTCTTGCGTTGACTTTATTTCAAATGTGTCTTAAAAAAAAAAAAAAAAGACCTGAAGCAGTTACAAAGCTCAGCAGGCATAAACAGGTTTCGCTCCATTACATTACCTCTAAGATTATCATTCCTTTTGTGTTTCCCCTTGGCAGTTCACAACGTACAGTTCAATTATTTAGTTGTGGAGAAATTCCTGTGTTGTTTTGAAATAAGTTATAATCAGTTTCAAAATTGGACATGCATGAAATTTAATGTCCAAAAACATTAGGGCTCTTGGATATGTTTTCTGTTTATACTGGTGATAGGAATAAGATGAGGACTTAATTTAGTTCGCACCAATCTGAGAGGTGACAACCTCTGTTCTTATGTTATCATTCTTTTCTTCATTCTTAAATTTCTCTGTGGATCCATATTAAGAAAAAATGACTTTGACTGCATCCTGACCTGTTAGTTCATTGTGTGTCTCACACATGAGTCTGTGGATAGAATGGTAGACTGGGACATCATCTCAGGTGCAGTGCCCAGACTAGCGTGCCAACAAGCACAAGAGGTGACAACTGAGCTTGACAATGACTATGTTGATTAAAAAGGAGTACAGCATCTATATCAATTGTCTAGTATGGAATCAGGATATGTGAAGAGAGAACTGCCTGACACCACAGGTACCATCTGTGCACCAGAATGGCAGATGCATCTCTCTGCCTTGCACAGGCCTGGTGTTCTGCAAAGGTCAGCACTAAGCTGCTCAGCTCTGCTCCTTGCAGGAGCAGTTCAGTGTTGAGTTAAAGATGAAAAGTATCTTGCTGTCATATTTCATTATTGCTCAGTCACACGAGAATGTGAAGCTACAGATTCTATGCAACCATGTATCCACATAGGCATCTGTTTCTTTTTCATTTACTCCATTCAGTCATTTATTCAATAAGTATCCATTGTTCACACACTTTGCATCAGGGACTATGAGACAAGGTAGACAAATGGAATCCTCTGAGAGTCCCTGTGAGCAGCTTGAGGGTCCATCAAATCAGACTGTCTTGTAATTTATCCCATGGTGACTTCACTCTTGAATGGTACTGTAGCCCTAAACATCTCCCAAGAGGAGTAGGTGCAATGTCTTGCCCCTTGTAACATTAGGAAATAAAAGTTACAAAAAAAAAAAAAAAAAAACTCATGAGGGCCAGGTTTGGTAGTGTTTGCCTGTAATCTCAGCAGCTTGGGAGGCAGAGGCAGGAGAATTGCGAATTCAAAGCCAGCCTCTGCAACTTAGTGAAGCCCTGTCTCTAAATAAAATATAAAAAAGGGTGGGGATGTGGCTCAGTAGTTAAGTGCCCCTGGATTTAATCACTGGTAATGAAACAAACAAACAAACAAAAAATCATGAGGCCCAAATGTCCCCAAAACCCAAATACTTGAAGGTAGGTGGTGACTCTATTTAGTTAGTGAACAAGAGAACTTCATGTTTAAAAAATTCAAAAGATAGAAAAGTTTAGGCACATTCATGACCTGGTGCTTTGGCTCTTAGGATATCTTGGATTTGCTAACTGTTTGAATGAATTTTCTAGTTTGGAATATTTGTTTTAGAATAAAGAAAGATGTATGATAATGCCTTCAGAAAATAACAAGTGATCTGGTCACTTATTTTTCAATGCATATTTTCTGCTGGTGATGAGCTGTGTGAGCTGGGCTCGACAGGGGCTGCTGCTTCTACAATGAGCCAGAGGCAGAATAATGTAGCTTGATCCTCAGCATTGACATTTCTTGCACAAATTCCAAGATACCAAAAACTGCAGCTATGTCTATGTATTTATCAATCTTAATAAATTTATATATCTTGGAGAGAGATAAATAATGTAACTTGGTGCTTCATCTAAAAATAAAAGTATTTATTGAATAAAGTGTGTATATATACATAATCATACAACATATCTGCCCATATTAATATGCACATGTGCACATAAGCACATAGATACACACAGACACTTTGGGATTTAGATTTCCAACAATAAAGATTTAAGTCATGTGTCAGGGACTCTCTGTTTTGTCGTTGTTATTTATTATTTTTTATGTCAGCTTCTAAATTCCTTCACATCCCTCCTTCTTCCCACATTTATATAAGGTCTGACCCCAATATGCTAATCATTCCTACAATACATATAATGGCTGGGCTTCCATGATTGAGTCTTGATTGGAGGGTGGAAAGGAAGATTATGACTTCTATTTTTCAACTGAATTTCTCTGGATGCTATGTGGAGGATGTATAAGAAAGGAACACAACCAGTATCTTCAAGAACACTCAGAAGACTATTGCAAGAAGACAGGGGTGCATGGGCTCAATGTGGAACTCTTGTTTATGTATTTTTAAAAATAATATTTTAGCTGGCCCAGTGGTATACTCCTATAATCCCAACTACTTGGGAGACTTAGGTCATAGAAACACAAGTTTGAGGCTGTCCTTGCAACTTAACAAAACCCTGTCTCACAGTAAAAATCAACAAGGGCTGGAGATGCATCTCAGTGGTATATATACTCTCTACTGGGTATATGCTCCAATGAAATAAAATCATCATATCAAAGAGCTCCTGCATGCTCATGTTTATTACAAACTACTCCCAACAGACAAGGTATGGACTCAATCAAAATTTCTCCCAACAGATTATCAGACACAAAAAGTATGGTGCATATGCTCAACATGTTTCTTGGAAGATGAATTAACAGGGCTTGGATGAAATATGAAAATACTTCATGTGATTCCTTCTACAAACTAGATTTTTTAAGAGAGAGAGAGAGAGAGAGAGAGAGAGAGAGAGAGAGAGAGAGAGAGAGAGTTTTAATATTTATTTTTAGTTCTCAGTGGACACAACATCTTTATTTGTATGTGGTGCTGAGGATCGAACCCAGCGCCCTGCGCATGCCAGGCGAGCGCACTACTGCTTGAACCACATCCCCAGCCCAACAAACTAGACTTTTAAATCTTTTTTAAAAATTTAAAGTTTTGACTATAGCAGCCTATTCTGATCCAAGTGGTAATTTTCCCTCTACCTGGAATGGGGTCTCTGGTTTTTCCAAACCCCAATCGTTCTCTATCATTTTACCCATTTTTTTCATCTTATTTCTTGATAGCTTATGCTTGGTTCTTCATAGAGTCTTGATGAAGTGCTTAAAAAACAATATTCTTTTGCTGTGAAGTTCTTATTGTTAAGAAGTTTCACAAAGAAATAGAAAAATATTGAGCTTTTGAGCCAGAAGTGTTGAACATAATTAAAGTACTACTCATTAGCGCAGGCATACTGGACCTTTCTGAATTTCCTAGTCCAAAAAAATCAAGATGAAAACATGTGTTGTGCACTTCACCAGCTGTTGTGAGGATTAAGCTGGGGCAAAAGCTCTTCTCCTATGGATAGATCATCATGTAGCACTCACGCCTCACTTTATGTTACATTCTATTTTAATGCCTTGCATACTTTGTATTTCTCCTTCTCCATGAGCTCATTAATACCTGAAGGACTGGCAATGTTCCTGATTCATCTTTGAATCTACTATGGCTTGAGGATAAAGCTTTGTACTTAGGAGCACCAAGAAAAGTAATGTATATTGGATATTTTATAAATTGTAAATTGATTCAAACATAGAAACTTAATGCAGCTCCAAATCATGGTGTCCTGAGATTCTCTGACTACTGGCCTAAAATTGGATCACCTGATCCATACAGGTTGGTTCCATTTCAGTCTGAATCAATATACAAGTCCCCAAATTCCCTACAAATGACCTAAAATCTGTGCTAATTGGATGATGAGATGCTTGGCTAACACCCGACATACCTGGACGCGTATTAAGAGACATATTCCCTTGGCTGATGCTCATCAGGAAAGCCACTGGCTTTTTGGATGTGACATTTTTCTATTCTTGGGAGACTTATGTCATAGAAGGACAAGTTTGAGGCCAGCCTTGCAACTTAACAAAACCCTATCTCACAGTAAAAATTAACAACGGCTGGAGATGCATCTCAGTGGTAGAGTGCTCTGGGTTCAATTCCTCAGTACAATAATGATGATGGTAATAACATTAATAGTAATAACACTAATAATAATATAATAACATTGCTGCCTCTCAATGTTAATGGCTCCATCCAGTCATTGAGACAACTAAAATTGTCCTCTTCTTCTTTACTCTCTGGAAAGAGTGCTCTGTTGGTCAAGACTAATGAGAGTTCTTTCCTAAAGCTGGTATGAAATCAAAGGCTACCAACCACTGAGGAAGTAGTGGAACTACTACTGGAGATTCAACCACAACACACTGTCAGGAAGTTTGAAACATCAGCAAAACCTTTGTCTTGCTTTACTTTGTCAGGATTTACTTTTCTCTCATTCCATAGAGAACAAAAATGATACCACTCACTGACTGTCATTATATTAAGTAGTTTTAACACCTCAACCCATGTCATACTCTCAACCAACCAACATTAAGTATTAATGTCCCCAAGGATATTATTGAAGCTAAGGAGGCTCCAAATGTTTTAGTAATATTTTGTTATCCCAGCTACATCAGGGACAAATGTTTTAAGGTTCTGTGGATTTTTTGTCACAACTACTCTATCATTTACCACAAAAGCAACCATATAAAATATATAAACAAAGGAATGCTGTGTTCCAATAAATCTTTATGTATAGATACTACAATTTGAATTTTCAACAATTTTTAATGTTATTAAATATTTTTCTTTTAAAATTATTTTGGACCCTGCAAAATGCAAAAATAAAAAAAAAATAAAAAATAAATCATGAGCATAAAATAACAGAAAGTAGGCTGGATTCAGAAGGTAGACCTGAATTATTTTGCTAATTCCTGCTCTATACTGTGTTATCACCCAGAAAAGCCACACGGGTCTCACTGGGTCCTAGGTTGGAATCAGAGCATTTTTGCAGCATCTGTCTGTGAAGCTTCACTGTTTGCTTCACATACTTCCGAAGAGTGCTCTCATCTGAGCACACGGCCTGAAGCCTGGAGGCTGACTTGTGGCACTTATAGTTCCTGGTAACTCCGGAACACTGGGTCAGCCATATACACAAGGGCATGTCCCATGAACTCCTGCATCTTATATAATACCCCAAATCCCACTAGCAATGTCACCTCTTTGTCCATGATTTTGTTTCCTTAAGAAAAACTGTTCTTTAAGCCTGATATTGACCTATGAATATTACTAACATATGCTTTTTTATTTTGAGCCAAACGTTCAAAAGGCTGAACTTCAGAAGCAAGTGTTAGATGGCTCTCTTCTTTCCCTCTTTAAGAATCATGTCACACAATTGACAATGATCAGCAACCCACACCTGTCACTTGGCACCAGCTGAACTTGCTCATCAGGGATTCACCCTGGACCACGTTCAGGGCAGAAGCAAGTGAAGCAGCTGCCTGGGGAGAATCGGCACAACTTGAACAGGTGTCTGGAGGCCCGGAGCCTTCAAATATTTAAATGGGATCCCTGTCCACAAGTTACTTTAAATACACACATCTATCTTTTGGTTTTGCCTGCAGCCCCATTTTGTAAATGAGTTTGAGTTTCCTTCTGTAGGTTCACCATTCATTTTAGAAAGTATTCATGGTTTCTTGTTCTTTTTCTTTTTTTAAATATAGTGAATCAATATATTGCCACACCCTCAGCATGGAGGTTTGTTTTAAATATTCAGTTCATTAGAGTATGAGTGAAATAAAAATGCAATCTTCTAGACTAAGAAATTTTTTTAAATGCTAGTTTTCTCCTTATAAAATCTCTTAGCATAAAAATACAAAGTATATGGCAATTTTAAGTTTAAGGTTTGGTTTTACTGTAGATTTGAATTCAAATTGTAGAAAAAGAAGGAAAGAACCAAGAAACCTCCAAGATTTTTCCATATGGAGTCCATCTGTGGGCATTGGTGCCAGCACTGCTGGAAGAGCATCCTGTCAATACCTTGCGTGGCAATTTTCAAGGCTGTTATTATTTTTCTTTTGGTTTATTTTTATTTTACTGATTGGTGTTCCTGATTTTAACTACGACCTTAGCCCATGACAAGCAATTCACATTTTTATATCAAAGCAGAAAAACATCAATGTAGCACGTCAGTAACAAGGATTTGGCAAATGCTTTTGCTTTTCCATTTGAATTGTTATGACTTTATTTTACAAATTTATTTTGGATCACCTATATTATTATCATTTTTTTTGAAAATGTTTTGTTATAGCCTGCCTACTAAGGAAGATGGATTTACTAGAAGATGTCCTTGGTTGAAATTTCACAGATAAGAAAACCATTCATTCACTTTTTCATGAAACTCTACCTCTTGAGTCCCTCCAGACCTTCTGTGGGTGCTGGGTCACAGTTCATAGTAGGTCAAGCACATTTTCCCACCCAGACGCAGCTGCTGAGGTATTGGAAGAGGTGAAAAATAAACTATTAGAGTATGATTTAGAACACGGTATTGTATAAAAAATGCTATTAAATAGTAACTCTAATGATCTAAATGTACCATTCTCCCCCAACACATGGCAAAGGGTTCTAGCTATAATGTGTATGTGGCAGTATTTGGAGAAAGTGGATCTGTGCATGGAAGATAGTCAAGGAAATAGGAGGATCAGAAAGTGCTGTGGTCATCCCTCAAACAGTTATTGACTGTAGATACTATTTCCATTTTTCATCTGAATGAATTGAAGCTCAGAGGAGGTAAGTGCACAAGAGACTCTGGCCTCTAAGTGGTTTGGCTAGATCTGGATAGGCAGCTGTAGGTACATGAGGGTTAAGATCACATACCTCAACCACATCTTTTGGATCCAGCTTCTGCTACTTGCTGGCTTGTGTTTTGAACATATTGTCTGACCTCTTTGTGACCCGCTTTCTTTATTTATAAAATGGGTATATGAAGAGTACCTTCTTCATTAAAACTAGAATACGGATTAGATTTGCAATAATCAAATGATTAGAGCAATGCTTAACACACAGCCAGCATCATACAACATTGCTAAATAAAACAAAATTTAAAATATGACTATGGGTTCTGTCTGACCCCATAACTTGGTCTCTCTATACTGCCTTAAAGCTGATTTGGGAAATGCAGCTGCAAGTTCTAGGTATATCTCCCTTACCATCTCTTCCCTATCAGCTGTAGCCTCTGAGGTGAGAAGCGGGGAGTCAGAGGCAGAACAGAGGCGAAAATGCATGAGTCCCCTTTATGTCTGCTTTTCTAAAAAGTGACCAAAATCAAACTCAGTTCAGACAAACCTATCATTACTCCAAGACCTTCATGGAGAGGATAAAACAAACATGAACTAACAAACAGCAACAAACACCCTCTTTTTCTGTGTGGTTCATTTAGAGGGATGCTTTTGTTTGTGCTCCAACTGATGTTTTTAAATGAATCACTTGAGTTCATATCAACAATTTTGAGCCTTCTCCCTGAAGGATACATTAAGCAAGGTATCACTGTGGGGAAGAAGTTGAATCACTTAGAATCTTGTGGTCAAAAATTGAATAAACTCGTGGCTGTCTAGATACATTTAAATGAAGGCAAAATTCCTAACCATCAGTGACTTAGCTACTGCAACTGGGATGGCTTGTGGTATATCTAGAAATTTCTGACACCACAGGGCATAATTATATATTTGGTTACATCATTTCTGATATGAAATAGACTTATCAACTGAACATGAGAACTGGAAAATAAATGTTTGATCTTCTGAGTTATTTATAGCCTCTAATAAAATAAATAAGTCAACTTAGCCAGTATGTCCTCGAAGTCCAAAATGTTGTTTGCTAGCTTTAAAAAACCAAAAATGTGCTTGCTTATCAATACTCTAAGAACAAATAAATCTTCTTCATGAATAGTATGATTCATTTGAGTGCAATTCTAATCAACATGTAAAAACATTCAGTTCACAGTTGATGTTTTATCAAATGATGTTAAATATTTAAGAATTGAAAAGGTAACATATTTTCAAAAATTTATGCTTACTACAATGAGATTGTAACAGATTGAATAAAAATATCTAAATATACATAAAACATATTTTCCAGGGAACAACTCACGCCTCTAGCTTCACCTTTATAAATGAATTAAATTGATTTTAAATTTTACCATTTCTCTGTTATTTGTCATCTTCTGGCAAAGTTTAATTTCTCCAGCTTTTACACCTTCCGACTGCTCTGCTGGGAATACTAGGTCTTCCATTTACAAATCTTTGGTACCTTAATTTAATCCTCTGTGCAATGGAGAATAATTATGTGTATCCCAGGAGGCTGTATGAATCAAGCAAAATTCTACACACAAAGCCCTTGGAAAAATCCTTAGCATATATTAAGAAATTAAAAATGCTGGCATTATTGTTAATAATAAAAAAAATTGTATATAAGAGTATCCACACAGGCACAAAGCCTTGACTATTTTTTCCTCCTTTATTATATTATTGTTTAAAAGGTAAAGTCAATTTTTGTTTCTAAATTCTACTTCCAAGAGGATATTATGTATGTTTTTAAATTCCAATATATAATAGACAGTGAGGTCGATTAGTTAATGCATTAATTCAGCAAATACCAGCAAACTTCTGTGACAGACTATGCCCATGTTCAGAATACACAAAAAGAGATACAGAATGAGTTGGACCTCAGGTCCAAGGATTTTGTCTCTTGGAAGGATATGGGGCACAAAATTTTTACTATTTTGGTATTCAAGTGCAAATTATTATAATAGAGGATTAGAGAAAGTTTGGCAGAACTCAAGATATCAGTGAGTTTTTAAGCTAATGCCAAATGTTTCTCAATTACATGGCCAATATAATTTTGTTAGCACTCAATTGGTTGCTCATTTATACCTGCTTTGATAAAATCAGGAGCTTTTTGTTCCCAGCCTTTGTAGTCCTAACAATCCAGTGGTTCAAATAATGGAACAAAAATAAAGCGTATAGCATTGAAAATAAAATAATAATGCTAACAAATGAGCTAAACCATGTCAAATTGTAGTGACATAGAATTTTCCAGGATGGTTAAACAAATTGAGGGTAATTTTTTGGTAAGGCTTTGGTAGAAGAGCTCACTTTGTTCCTTGACAGAGGAATTGCAAATGCACAGAGAGGTCTGAGTGCAAATAGTGTGCTGTGGCAGTCAAGGGCTGCTTCCTAGCTACACAAAGGAAGGCTTTTGGAGACTTCAAAGGACCAACGGACATGAGGGTTGGTTTTAAGGCTCCTCAAGTATACCATAAGGAATTTTTCTCCTGTAACCATAGGGAAGAATTATAGTACTCTGTATATATTAGATAACCAACAAATAATTCATACTTTCACAAAATGTATTTTGAAAATGAAAAGTACTAAAGTAGGAACTCAGTTGGGAATTTAAGTAATAATCCAATGAGGAAAAAAAGAACAATTATAGGTACTTGATGTCTATGCAGTTGAAAAAGTCATATTGAACATCCTACCCTAATAAACCACAGTCATTCAAAGTGTCCAAATTAGAGAAGGCAAGTTTTAAAACAGTAGCAAAGTGCATGCCAGGAACTGCTGGTCCTTCATCTCAGATCACTGATGAGTACTCTGGAAGTGCAATAGACACACAAGAATGTCTTTTCTGCTTTTAAGTTACTGCCTACAGTTTGCTAATTGTACTAAGAGACAATACACCAACAGGAAACTGATTTCATGTCAAATCCGCCCATCATGACATACAACTATTTTGATTTTCTTCTTTCTTGTAAAGTCTTAGTCTATGTGTACATCCCTTTTTAAAGGCTTAATTATTAAACATCTGCAATTCTGTTGTCTTTACTGTCATTAAGTCCATTGTGTCTCTTTTTCATGTTGCTTCAGTTTTTATGACTACAGCAATTGGCTAATATTTTTTGATTAATGCCCTATAATTTATTATCCTTCTATTGTTGGATATTTAGGTTGTTTCTGTTTTTTTTCACTGGTGAAGTTAATAGTGTAATTAATAATTTTATGCACATAGTCGTGTTCCTCTTTTGAATTATTTCCTTAGGATAAATTCTCAGGAGAGATATTACTGGGTCAAAAGGTATAAAGGTTTTTATAGCCTTTCAGACACGTTGCCAAATTGCTTTCCGAAAGGATTTTACTACATCAATTTATAATCCCCCAGGTGCCACTCCTGATGGTAATACATGCATTTCCACCCTGTTACTATCCCCTACTATCCATTACAGAATCTACCATGAGGGCCCCCACTCTCCCCCATGCAGAATATTCCTATTTCATGTCTAGTCTTACAAAGTTATCATGGTTTCTTTTGTTGCTTCCACCCAATGAAGAAATTCCTGCTCCCACCTATGGCACCCTGCAGAATCATTAACATGGAGCATTTTCCCAACAGCAGGTAGTAGATAATTAGGGTTTTGCTTCATTATAGGGAAATTTTTTGAAAAGACTCTGAAAGGGAGGAACAATGGAATAAGATGGAATCAGTGAGACTGGGTCTTTGTTTAACTAGATTCCCGAGAACTGACTCTAGTCTTCTCTCCTATGCTCTGGAGTCCCAGGTTGCTCTGAACAGGTGCTGAAAATTCCTATGAAGTATGCCTGGCTCCCAAAATGGAACCGTTGACATTCAGGATTGTGGCCATTGACAAAAAGTGGGAATGACTGGACTATTCAGAATGTATATAGAGATGTGATGTTAAAGAACCACAGAAACCTGTCCTTCCTGGAATCCGTAGGCAAGACAAATGGTGGATGAGTGGGAAGTGGTTATTCTCACAACTCTGTGACATGCAAGAAAACTGCTTCTCTGTGAGGTGGTGTCACCATCTAGGGATGCTGGGTTCATTGTCTCCACCTCCATGTCCTCTGAAGAAAACAACACAGAAATAGCAACCAAAAAGTAGGTTTATTGCAAAGGCAACAGAGTTAGACTTTTCCAGGGATAAAGGGGCCTGGAACTGGAAATCTGGTGGGGGAGTTTTGCTTGTTGGAATTTCCTCCTTTCCTTGTTTCCTCCCCTGTCCCCACTTTCCTCACTATTATTGATTGGTGCCCCCTGTGTCCATGCATCTGTTTTAGTTTTTCTATTAGATTCCCTGCTTAGGAGCACTAGCATGGAAGTGTCTGATTGGGTCCCCTCCTTCTATACACAAGCACTTTTGTGAACCAGAAAGTTGACCTCATCAGAAGACCCTCTCATGCTCCTTTATTAGGGGCCTGCCCCTGACCTCACTCGCCATCTTGCCCTGGATGTCTGAGCCCTTCTATATCTCCCTCAGTGGGTCAAAAAAGGTACTTTACTGATAATCAGTATTGGACAAAGAGCCTCGGAGACTGGGAAATTTTGGGTGCATCAGACAAGGATAAGGAATAGAGTTGGAGCTACGCTCCTGCGCAGGAGTGGGGGAAATTAGTACATACAATCAAAAAAGACTGAAAAGTGCTGGGGGCAGTCTTGGTGTGGAGAATTGAGGGGGAGCCTACCCTGGGCTGACCCGGAGGATATTTATCTCATTGAACAGGTTTATAACCATCACCTCAGGTCTGTCTGCTGTGCATGGAGAACCCAGGCTGGAGACATTTGGGGATGTTCATGCTTCAGTATTGTCAATTCAGACCAGGAATTTAGATCTGTGAGTTCAAGTCTGGGTCTAATACAGGAATCCAGCATATGCATGAGACCTAGAGAGCCATAGACCTAGACTGAGCCTAGCAAATCAGGAGAATTTCTGCAATGGAGAGCATTTTGCGCAAGAGTGATACAGGTCACAAAGGTGGAGAAAACCTGCCCTCCCACTCTCCCTTGCACCTGGCAGCATGCAAGACCAGCTGCAATGGCTTGAGAATCTGAACAAGCAGAGTGACAAAGCTCAGTGCTCATGGGCAGACATCGGGAAGTCAGAAAGGGCAATATCCATGAACATCAGAAGCAGTGAAAGATTGGCTCTTGCTTATCACAAGTGGTGCCCTGAGGAGACTCATGGGTACAGCCCCAAAACTCCCCCTGCAACAAAATACCTTGGCTAATACTAGACTTTATCCTAGCCCCTGAGAGCTTCTCTTCCAGAAACTCATCTCATAAAACCCAGTGGTATCTATACCCTGGGAGTGAAGCCAAAAACATCTTGCACAGCTCCCCACACCATCCTGCTGAGAAGAGAAGCTGAGAAACAGAAAGGCAGCTTGGCATGAGTATATTCTCATTGACTATTCTGTACGTTTTTTTTTTTTTTTTTTTAAATTTTTATTTTATTTGTTGAATGTGTACTGATTGATACATGAGGGACATTTATTCACTTGTACATATGCATATTTGGTTTTGCTTTCTCATTTCCAGCATTTTTAAAAGGTAGTTGTTTTTCCTTACTCTGTTTTATGAGGGCTAGTTTTTTTTTTTTAATTAGCATATTTTGGATTAATTTTGGATCGTCAGTTTCACAACTCTGTTTTCTTTCATTTTTTTTTCTCTCTTTTCTCTTGCTAACAGCTAAACTCTATTGTTCTCTCTTTCACTCTTTCTTGAATTCTTTCACTTCTATTTTTCTCCTGTCTCCTCATAAACAACACATCCTATGTTACCTCTGCATTTGCCTTATTCACCTTTTGAAACTACAAACCCTTTTCTACCGCCCATCCTTTCTTTCCTCTTAATGAACTCTATCCTTAACTTCTCCTAATAATAATTATTTATAAAACACCAAATCCTGCCACTAATTCTATAGCAGCAATTAATACAATATAAATTATAAAAAACACATATTGTTTGATTTTTTGACAGATATAATTTATGATTACTTACTGTCTTTACTGCTAGAAGTTACTGAGTCTACCATTGCTGTTTATTGTGTCAATTAAATTCATCAGTGTTTAAATAGGAATTAAGTACTTAATTAATGTTATATATGTATGCATAGTTCATTGCAATTATTTGGCTCCCCTCTAAGCTGTGACACAGAGGAAATCTGTAGAATTACTAAAACTGCATAGAATAAAAGCTCTGTTGCTTCAGTTCTTTCAGATAGATGGGTAGACATACCAACAGCAGGAATGAGCAAGGGAATATACCATACCAAACAAACCAGAATGACTCAATACCAGATGTCACCATCACAACTGTGGAGGAAGAGTCAGAGAAGGAGTTTAGAAAGTTTATAGTTAGACCCATCAACAAGATAAAAGTTGATGTAAGGAGTGAAATCAGAGAGAAGATACAGGAAGTGAAAGTATCTTCAGTAATGAAATAGAAATTCTGAAGAAAATAAATCAGAAATTCTCAAAATGAAGAAATCTATCTATAAACCAAATTAAAAATTAAATGGAAAGCATCACAAATAAACTAGACCACTTAGAAGACAGGTTTTCAGGCAATGAAGACAAAGTACATAATCTTGAAAAGATGACCAAGATGTTAAGAGTCCATAAATAATTTTCAAGAAATATAGGATAACATTAAAGGCCAAATCTAAGATTCAGAGGAGTAGATGAAGACTCAGAGATACAAACTAAAGGAAGGAACAATTTTTTTCAATGAAATAATAATGGAAAATTTCCCAAGTCTTAAAAAAGAAATGGAAAATCAAATACAGGAGATATATAGTATTCCAAATTATAGTATTCCTAGACCCACTCCTAGGAACATTATTATGAAAATACCTAACATACAGAATAAGAACAAATTTTTAAAAGCAGATAAAGAAAAAAGACTGGTCACATTTAGAGGTAAATCAATCTATATCTCAGCTGATTTTTCAACCCAGACACTAAAAGCTAAGAGGTCTTGGGATAATGTGTACTATCTCTTCCAACCAAGAATATCCAGCAAAATTAAGCATCATATTTGAAGATCATGTAAAGGTCTTCCATGATAAACAAAAGTTAAATGAATTTACAACTAGAAAACCAGCACTATAAAACATACTCAATAAAATATTTCAAGATGAAGAAATGGAGGACACAAACAAAAAACAGCAAAGAGTGGAATTAAACTTGAAGAATAGTATATCAAAGGAGAATCTAATTCAAATTAAAAACTAGAAGTAAATAAAAATGACAGGAAATAAAAATAATTGCTCAATAATAACACTGAATGTTAAGAGACTCAACTCATCAATCAAAAGAAACAGGCTGGCATATTGGATTAGAAAACACAATCCAACAGTATCCTGTCTCCAAGAGACTGACTTCATAGACAAAGATATCATCAGACTGAAGGTGAAAGGATGGGGTAAAAAAAATCTATCATTTGCATGCATTGCATAAATAAGCAGGGGTTTCTATTTCCATATCTGATAAAGAAGACTTATAAAAAGTTAGTCAGAAGAGTTAAAGAAGGCCATTTCATATTGCCCACAGGAGTCATTCAACAGTAAGAAATAATACTTATAAATATCTAAGCCCAAATAATGGAGCATCTATGTACATCAGCCAAAACCTTTTTCAATATCAAGAATCAAATAACACTGGGTAACTTTAACATGCCTCTCTCATCACTAGACAGATAATCCCAACAAAAAATTAAATAAAGAAGCTACAGAACTTTACAAAATAATATTTTAGACTTAGTAGAAATATATAGAATATTTTAAGTATCAGTGATTGAATAAACTTTCTTCTCAGCTGCACATGGAATATTTTCCAATAGATGATATTTTAGGCCACAAAGCAAATACAAAAAAATACAGATAATACCCTGCATTATATTAGATCATAATGGAATGTAATTAGAAATCAATAGTAAAATAAATAGAAATTACTCTAACACCTGGAGATTAAATAATTCACTATCAAATGATGAATAGATAGCAGAAAAAAAATCAGCAATGAAATTAAAAAATACTGAGAAGTGAATGAGAATAATGATACAACATATCACAGTCTTTGGGACATTATGAGAGGAAATTTCATAGCATAGAGCTCATACACAAATAGAATAGAAAAATACCAAATAAGTAATCTAACATTACATCTCAAGGCTATAGAAAAAGGAGAACAAACCAACACCAAAACCAGTAGAATATAGGAGATAATTAATAAGAGCTGTAACCAATGAAATTGAGATTTAAAAAAAATTCTAAAAATTAATAAATCAGAAAGTTGTTCTTTGAGAAAATAAAAAAATTGAAAAACCCTTAGCCAAACTAACCAAGAGAGAGAAAGATGCAAATTACTAAAATCAGTGATCAAAATGTAAATCACAGACATTAATGAAATAAAGAGGATAATTAAAAACTATTTCGAAAATCTACACTCCAATAAGCTAGAAAATTGTGAAGACATTGACAATTTCCTAGAAACATATAGCCTATCTAAATTGAACCAGGATATTGAAAATTTAAACAGATCAATTTCAAGTAATGAGATTGAAGAAGTCATCAAGAGCCTACCAACAAAAAAGCTCAGAACTAAATGGATTCTCAGTCAAATTCTACCAAACCCTTAAAGAAGAACTAATATTAGTTCTCTTTCAATTGTTCCATGAAATAGAAAAGGAGGTAACTCATTTTATGAAGCCAATATCATTCTGATACCAAAGCCAGACAAAGATATCGAGGAAAGAAAACTTCAGACTAATATCCTTGATGAACATAGATACAAAAATTATCAATAAAATACTGGCAAATGACACACAAAACACATTAAAATGATAGTGCAACATGATCAAGTGGCCAAGTAAATTTCATTCCAAGGATGCCAGGTTGAATCAATATACAGAAATCAATAAGTATAATTCATCACATAAATAGACTTAAATTCAAGAATCACATGATTATTTCATACAAGCGGAAAAAATGTATCATAAATACATTATCCATTCATAATTAAAACACTAGAAAATAGAAAAAATGGATCATGCCTCAATATTGTGAAAGCTGTATAAAACAAACCCAAGGCCAACATCATTCTAAATGGAGAAAAACTAAAATATTCCCTCTAAAAATAGAAACAAGATAGGATGTCCACTTTCACTGCTTCTGTTTAACATAGTCCTTGAATCTCTAGCCAGAGCAATTAGACAAATGAATGAAATAAAAGGGATATGAATAGGAAAATAGAGCTAAAACTAGCTCTTTTTGCAGAGGACATGATTCTGTATTTAGAAGACCTAAAACTTTCAACCATAAGATTTCTAGAAGTCATAAATGGATCCAGAAAAGTAGCAGGATACAAAATCAACACTCATAAATCAATTGTGATTTTATACTCCAATGATGAATCAGCTGAAAGAGAAATTGGGAAGACCATCCCATTCACAATAGCTTCAAAAAAGGCTCAGAAATCAATCTAACAAAAGAGGTGAAAGATCTCTACAAGAAAATTACAGAACTCTATAAAGAAAATAAAAAGATTAAGGAAGACCTTAGAAGATGGAAAGACCTCCCAGATTCTTGGATAAGCAGAATTAATACTATCAAAATGGCCATATTACCAAAAGCTCTATATAGAGTCAATGAAATTTCCATCCAAATTCCAATGATGTTCTTCATGGAAATACAAAAAGCATTTGTAAGTTTATCTGCAAAAACAAGAGGCCCAGAATAGCCAAAGCAATCCTTAGTGAGAACAGCAAACCAGGAGGCATCATAATACCAAATCTACAATTATACTACAGAGCTATAGTAACAAAAATAACATGGTATTGGAACCAAAACAGGCAAGAAGACCAATGATAAAGAATAGAAGACACAGAGACAAACCGTCAAGAATACAGTTACCTCACACTAGACAAAGGTACCAGTAACACACATTGGAGAAAAGACAGCCTCTTCAACAAATGGTACTGGGAAATCTGGAAATCCATATGTAGTAGAATGAAATGTAAACCCTATCTCTCACCCTGCATAAAATTCAATTCAAAGTGGATCAAGGACTTAGGTATAGATCAGAAACCTAACATCTACTAGAAGAAATTGTAGGCCGCAATCTCTCTCCATCACGTTGGCTTACGAACCAAATTCCTCAACAAGACTTCTAAAGCACAAGAAGTAAAATCAATAACTAATCAATGGGATGACATCAAACCAAAATTTTCTTTACAGCAAAGGAAACAACCGAAGAGTATATAGAGAGAGCCTACATAATAAGAGAAAACTTTTGCTACTTGAATTTCAGATTGAACCTTAATTTTCAGGATATACAAAGAACTCAAAAATGTAAAACAAACAAAAAACAGAAATAATCCAATCAAAAAATGGGCAAAGAATTATTCACAAATGAAATGTTAATGGCCAGCAAATACATTTTTAAAAAGTTCAAAATTTCTAGCAATCAGAGAAATGCGAATTAAAAACTATACTGCCATTTCATCAGTGTTGTTAAATCATCAATGTTGCCACAATGACAAAAAACAGAATACAAACAATGATAAATGTTGGCAAGGATGTGGGGAAAAGGATACATTTACATTGCTAGTGGGACTGTAAATTGGTACAACCATTCTGGAAACCAGTATGGTTATTCCTCAAAAAAACATGGAACGAACAAGCATTTGACCCAGTTATCTGGCTCCTCCATAGATACACAAAGGATTTAAAATCAGCATAATAGAGTGACACAGCCATACCAATTAGAGAAATGCAAATCAAAACTACTCTAAGATTCATCTCACTCAGTCAGAATGGCAGCTATCAAGAATACAAACAACATATTCAGCCACAGAGTGCTTTGCTGTCAAATGACAGCAAAGCACTGTGTGGCTGAATAAATGGTGTTCATGACTTTTTTTTTCTTTTTCTTTTTATTCTTTTTTTTCTTTTTGCACAACAGCAACAACAAATCCACAGGATCTTTTAAGGCGCTGAACTTATTTTTCAACCATTTCGCCAGGAGGACAAATTGAATGGACCTTTATAAAAAGAAAAACAAATGGAAGGAAAACTAAGAATGATCATCTTCCCAGGGTATTCTCTGTCCTGGACTGTGATATTCGTTATTTATGAAAAAGACTTTTAAATGCCCTTTCTGCAGTTGGAAGGTTTTCTTTATACTATTCCCACCATGGGGAACGAAAACTTTAAAATCACAAGGAATTGCCCAATCTAAGCAGACTTTGCCTTTTTTCAAAGGTGGAGCGTGAATACCAGAAGGAGTCAGTATTTGATTACTTAAATGAAGTCTTTTGGTCAGAAATTACCTTTTTGATGCAAGCCTACTGAATGCTGTATATGTATGTATATATATATATATATATATATATATATATATATATATATATATATATATTGACACCTTGTGAACTCTTTAATTAGAGTTTTCTTGTATAGTGGCAGAGATGTATATTTCTGCATTAAAAGTGTAATGATGTACTTATTCATGCTAAAATTTTTATAAAAGTTTAGTTGTAAACTTAACCCTTTTATATAAAATAAATCAAGTGTGTTTACTGAATGGTGATTGCCTGTTTTATTTCAAAGGACCAGTGCTTTGATTTTTATTATGCTATGTTATAACTGAACCCAAATAAATACAAGTTCAAATTTATGTAGACTGTATTAAGATTATAATAACATGTGTCTGAAGTCAAAAAAAAAAAGAATACAAACAACAATAAGTGTTGGTGAGGATGTCGGGAAAAGCCACACTCATACATTGCTGGAAGGACTGCAAATTGGTGCAACCATTATTGAAATCAATATGGAGATTCCTCAGAAAACTGGGAATGGAACCACCATCTGACTCAGCTATCCCACTCCTTTGGTTTATACCCAAAGGATTTAAAATCAGCATACTATAGTGATGCGGCCACATCAATATTTATAGCAGTCAATTTACAATACTAGACTATGGAACCCACCTTGGTGTCCCTCAATAGATGAATGCGTGAAGAAAATGTAGTAACATATACTCAATGGAATATTACTCATATTTAAAGAAGATTGAAATTATGGCATTTTCCAGTAGATGGTTGGAGTTGGAGAATATCATGCTAAGCAAAATAAGCCAATACCACAAAACCAAAGGCCAAATGTTTTCTCTATTGTTCAGATGCTAATTCATAGTAGTAGAGGGCACTAGGGAAGAATAGCATTACCTTAGATTAGGTAGCGGGAAGTGATGGGAGGGGAGGGGAGGGGATGTGGGGATAGGAAATATAGTAGAATGAAACAGACTTTATTACTATATGTAAATATATGACAAATGACCAATATGATTCTGCAACATGTATCCTCAGAAAAATAAGAAATTATATCCCACCTATGTATGATATATCAAAGTGCATAAATGCATTATACTGTCATGTATAACTAATTAAAACAAATTTAAAAAAGAAGTTCAGGAGATTAGAAAATGGGAAAGAGAGGAAAGAGAGGTGGGGTAAGCAGAGGAAAGACAATGGAATAAATATGACATAATTTTCTCATTTACATATATGAAAACAACTCAGTGAATCCATCACCATGTCCATCCATACAAATGGAACTCTAACTAGAATAAGATATATTTCATGCTTGTGTAATTACATCAAAATGAATTCTGCTCTCATGTATAACTAAAAAGAACCAATAAACTTTTAAAAAGTATTTGATCAATTAACAAGGTTTTCATGTCCTCTCACATGTGTTAGATTCCAATTTGGCATTTTAACTTTACAATAAATTACTTATAGATCTGTGATTACTTATGATTTTGTTCATTCCCTCCATTTTAGGAAGGCATTAATGTTATGACATATTCTCTTCAAACACTGTAGTCCCAAAGACATTAAGAGCTTTTTCTGGAGAAGAATCAACCTATGAGACCTGCTCCAAAATTTAGAACCCTCCTGGCCTTGAGAAGGAACCTGACTTCTCTGAGTCTTGGATTCCTTGTTCCTGAAATGAGAATGGTGTTAATTCCCTCTATATCCTACCATGAGGCCTGAGTGAGATTATACATATATTGTGCCTAGAATATGAAATATCACCAACAAATATTAATTCTGAGAGGACATTTGCACAGCTTAACTATATTTTCTCTATTAAAACTAGTTAAGATGTTCTAAGAAGTTGTGGAAGCACAATCTAACAGTTAAGTACACTGGGAGCACTTCTGAGACATGTTTGAGCATGGCCTTACCTCAATAGTTTTGAAAGGTGTCAATCTCTTCTCCCTAGAAAAATAAAACCTTTGCATCCTGGACTCCCAGACTGTCTAAAGAAGAGTCAACTGGCATCAGAATAAATCCTTTGCCTCTGATATAATTTTAATAATGAAGAAACAAAACCACCAGGAACTTACATAGTCAGTTCAATATTGCATAATTGGCCAAAAGCATAAAAATCAAAGTAAGTACTTGTATATTTTTTCCTAGGAATTTATAATTCAGAAATATCCAAATGAATCCCAGAATTCTTAATTGATATGAATTTTAAGAGGAAAGTTTTGTGTAAAAACACAATGAAAACTTTAAAATAAAAAGTGGTTTAATAAAAAAGTGTAAAACCAAAAAAGTCATTTAGATAATTTTGATTACTTCTTTTCTGATAATATCAAGGATCAGCCCTATTAGATAATATAGAAATTTTACTGAATTATTTCCTAAGCCATACTTTATAGTATTGGTCCTACTGGGCCTCTTTTATAAACTGGAAAGTATAATACATTTAGCTGTTTAGTATTGGTCTGTAAGATTACCGTCTCTGATGTATAAGTCACAAAAAATAATTACTTTCAGCATGTAATTTCAGTAAGTGAATGATTGTGTGCAAATTTCCATATATCCCAGGATTTTCAAAATTCAAGAAAAAAAAATAAGTGTACACTAGTCTTTCCTTAAAAATGAGGAGTGAGATGTCCAGGTACTGAGGGAGGAGTGATCCACAGATACAAAAGAGATGCATTTAGGAAGACAGCAGCAAAACACCTTCAAATGAAGCTGGACCCACATCTGCACAACTGTGGTGTGGGGAAAGTGACTTGTGATGTAAGAGAGGATATTTTATGTGACAATTTTTTTTTTAAAAAGCATAAAAGAACATCTGAGGCAAAGTAAACATATCATAGACCCATACAATAAAGAAAAGAATTGTTTCCACTTATAAAGACAGCTATCTAGTTAGCACAGGGAATTTGTAAGAGACTACCACTTTCATCCAAACAGTAATATAATACAGGCATCCTTCCAACTGCAGACTTGCACAAGTTGGTGGCAATAAAAACCAATTTAGTGAAATTCTAAAAGATGGTAAGACTTTCATAGGAGGGAGGAGACTCACAGCCATCCTAATTCATGAGAGGCAAAGAATTCTTTATGCACAAGACTCAGCCTTTTAATTTGAACACACTCTTAGGGAATGCTTCTGGACTGGTGTGTCAGGTTCGTTTTGAGGAGCCCAGCACTCACTGACACTCAAGTCCTTCCCCACATGTCTCCACCAACTGTTGAGGGCCAGCATGCTGATATTGGGAGCAAGACAGAACAAATTAAAGAAATTCCTCTTAGGTAAGTGGACCCCCCCATACCAAGTCAGAACAATCATTCTCTGTATCTGGCGAATTCAAGACCCTCAACTACTTCTAAGGCTAAAACAGGAAAATTTGAAAGAACTGAGAAAATGTGAAACATGGTCAAGAAAGGAAATAGTCAACTAAAGTAGGTCGAGAAATTATGAAGAAATTGAAATTTAAAGAGGGGAGCTATAAAATAAAAATCATGAAATATGTTCAATGATACAGTAAATAAGATGGACAAGGTTTGTGAGAGAAAGCAACTTGAGACAGTCTTGTTTTCCTCTACCAAGGGTAGAAAAATGGTACAGGGGAACTGAGAAAAACAACTCTAAGGGTTTCTAAGCAATTTTGACTGGTATTTCATCCCTCTGCAGGGATTTGAGCAAAGCAATTAGGTGGGGAACTGAAGAGGAGCAAAAGCTCTCCAGACACCATTTCTGGTGATAAGGTGCATGGATTCCTGGGATCATGCTGGTTCTCAGGTCTAAAGCCTTAAAGAGAAGATCCTGCCTCTGTTCAAAAATATTTCAATCTAGTGAACTAATTGCAACGAAAGCTGCAACAGATTCCTCACCCATTTCATATCATCACCCTCTTGGCTGATTGAGGGGAAAATGTGATTTCTTCTAGAGACAAATATTTTGACATGCAATAAAAATTTAAAAGAAATGAGAGAATGTGAAATATGGTCAAGAAAGGAAATAGTCAACTAAAATAGATCCAGAAATTATGAAGAGAGGAATGGTAAAATAATTATCTTGAAATATGTTAAATGAAACAGTAGAAAAGATGGATGACTGGATGACATTCATGAAAGGTTAAGAATGCCAAGTGGAAAAGGTAGAATGGAAAATACAAAATAATAAAACATTATATTAAATGACTTTGACATGTTGGATACAGCAACCAAATGGGTCAATGAACTTAAAGATTGGCCAATAGAAAATACCTACGAAGAAAGAAGAGCAAAACAGAAATGAAGTCATTTTAAAACATGCCTTCAAATTCTTTGGTACTTTCCCACTGAGAGGAGACTGTGGCTTCCCTGACAAATACTACATATTTAAAGTGACAGTCTTGTCATTTCTGAGACTGGGTGAGAAAAGGTCATCACATTTCTACTGTCTCTAGGGAGAGGAGCACATGGAATTCAGCCACCATGCTTTGAAGAAACTCAAGCTAAATGGAAGGAACTAGTGTATGTGTCTTCCTGCTGATCTTCTCGGATGCCATAGTGGACAGACTGTGTCAGCTGGTAGGTGAATGGGTGAGAAAGCCTTGGTGGTGGTTCTAGCTGAAGCTTTTCTGATGTGAGTCAGATAAGATACACTGAGAACTGACCAGCTGGTTCCAGTCAATGCCAAGTTCACAAAAGATAGCAATAACAAGTAAATTAAATTTTGTTATCTCTATTAAATTTTAGATGATATATTACACAGTATAAGGTCCCTGAAACAGAATGAGATCTGTGAAATAACACTAAGTAATTTAACACGTATCTTATGAACAGAGTCCCTAAAAAAAAAAAAAAAAAAGATTGAATGGGGCAAATGGCTGGAACACTTTCCAAAACCAGCACAAATCCATCAACCCAGAAAGATAAGAACTATGGTAAAATCAAAATGGGCATCCTACACAGATGGAAAACCAATAAGAAAAAGATGAACTAGCACATAAGCAAAAGAGAAAAATGCTTGAAAAGACATTTCAAAAGAAAAGAATTAAAAAGTACTCATTACAACTTTATGTATCATAAATAGAGATAACCAAGTGTCCACTCACTAGAGAAAAAACTGTGTTCCACTCATACAATGGAATAGTACTCAGCAACAATTGTGAACAGCCAAAAGAAAGTGGATGTAAAAGATCACATTATGGATAGTTTAGTTTATAAACTAATCGGTGGCCTGGAAATCATAACAGTGATTACCTTTGCCTAAAACATGGATTTAGTTGAAAAAAGGCATGAGGGAACTTTCTTAAAAGTTCTACATCTTGTTTTGGGCATTCGTTACAAAACTACCAAAGCATATTAAATTAAATATCAGTGAATTTTAATGAATGTAAATAAAGACTAAAAATAGTCCAGGTTCAATAATAGGATTCCATATTACCTTTAAAAAGCATCAGTAAAATTCCCTGTAGGGACGTATATTTAAGCAGTTTTTTCAAGTCTTTCTAGAAAGGGTGATACCTTCTGGAATGAGAATTCCTTCCATTTTCATCTGTTTCTCAGCCACCAACTATATTTAATATGGTGGGATTCTGCCAGCTTTTTTACCAGCTATTTTACCACTTTGGAGGAAGCCCTTAAGTCTGAGAAAAACAATAGCAACACATAATGAATACCTCTGCATTCTAAAGAGACACTCTAGTTCATATATCTCAGATTGCTAAATGGATATCCAAAACTTGGAAACTGGACAGAAGATAGGTACTGTTTATTTCTGAACCAGTTTTACCAATGCCAATATTTCTTACCTCTCAGCTTATTATTTTTAAGCAGTAAAAATTCTGTTTGAATAGCTATAGTTTGTTCTATGTTACATACAACTAAATGTTTCTCATGTAATGAGTTTGGAAAGAGGAGATTTTTACAAGATTTTTGTAGCATGTTATCTGTCTTCCCAGTACTTATCTTGCTCAGCCTCCAACTTTCTCATCCCTGAGGTTATGGCTTGCAGAAGACAATTAGTAAACCAATGCTGCCATGGAAACCAGAGTGGAGTCAAAAGACCTCATGAGAGAACCTGGATCATGGGCACATGCAAATTTTCCAAAGGGACTGATACTTGATTTGCTTTAATTTTTAAAAAATAAGGGGAAAAAATGGCCAGAGCTGTCTATATTTTCTCATGGCAGCCATGAGAAAAATCTAGGTTGAGAGTGGTCTGTCTCTATAAAGGTGGCAAATATTTCTGTGAATCAAATTGGAACTATGGCAGGTAGCCAGACTAGAGTCATCTAGAAAAGACCTTGCTCAGGAAGGCTGCTCATCATAGTGATTTGAAACTCTGCAGACTACAAACAGGGATGCTAGGAAAATCATGAAGGCCAGATAACACATCATCAAAAAATGTCATTCCCTAGCAGGGAAGGTAAATTCCCACAGGATTCATGAAGATTTTCTATGAAGGAAAAATAATTTATCACTTGAATATCTACTAAATGATATATCAGCTTAATTCTTGATTCTTATCTAACCCCAAGGAACCCATTTATAAGGGATCAGAATTGGAAGATACAGAATGATGCTGGAGGTAGTCCCGGATATGAGAAGACACACATGCTATTTTCTTTCTTTTTTCCTGCTCCAGGCTTCGGAACTTGAGCCACTCTTGAACAGAAAGAATTCAGGGAGGTACAAGGAAGAGGTCTTAAGAGTGGATGCTTTTAAAATCATGGCAATAAACTCACCCCAAATATGAGATTATTGGTTAATGCTGACAAAAGACCAGAGTTACTAAAAGATATCATTCTAAAGTTGAGAAGACATATATTTAGAAATGGGCTTCAAAAGCAGGAGATAAAACATAAATCTACTTTATATTCCCTCTCATCATGTGTGGTTAAATATGTGTGTGTGTGTGTGTACATGTAACAATAATAGGAAATGTATATATGGATGTAGAAAACAATGATAGAAACTTTGTCTTGTCAGATACATAAAAGTGCCTTAAAGCTATTGTATTTCATGCACCTGCAATTGGTGTAGAATTTGACAAATAGATGATAGGTAAAGAATAAAGAATCTGGAAATAAGAATATAAAACCCCTATTATACTTATCTATGCAATTTAATATATTATAATGCAATATTTCATTTGGAAAGATTATTTTATAAATGGTGCAAGCACATCTTCTTCTTATCTGGGAAGAAATAAAATTGGATAGTGTAAAGACAGGATGGGCTCCCCAGAACCCCCTTCTTATCCCACCTGCTGAGAGCACTTCTTGCAGATAGTCCCTGGATGTTAGTCTTCTTTGGAGTTACTCAGCTGAAAAAATCTTTCTCACCAAAGTATTTCTACCTGTTAGTACAGTCTTGACTCAGGCTCCTTGCCAGAACTTTAAAGATCAGTCCCAGTTTCAGAACTTCACAGATTTGCCTGGAGTCGTCACTGAAACACCCTTGCAATACAAATCCTCCCTCTTTCGATTCCTATTATTCCTTTTCCTCCCACATGCAAAATCCTAAAAGCACTCGCTGATAAAACTATGCTTATTGATTATCCTCTTAGAGTCAGCTGCCTAGGGAATGCAATTTGTGACAGGCATGAATCTTCCACTCCATATCAATCTATAGGTAGAAATGGTAGAAGTAAATAGTCTAAGTAGAAATATGGTAAGAAAAATTAAAAGACTATTTACCCATCTAGTGATGGGATAAACTTTCCCAATCAAGTCTAGAAAACTAAGTGATATTTTTTAAAAAGTCATACAACTAAAATTCTTCCATATAAAATAACACTTCTGATTATTCCTTTTTCTCTCATTCTCTCATTTTTCTCTCATTCTCATTCTCTCATTATCATGTCACATAATAAATATCTATTTAATTAATAAATAAATAAATGGCAAAAAACTTGCAATGTGACTCCAGAGACCATGTCTGCTTGCTCTAAATTCACCAAGTTCAACTCCCTACAGGAAACCTACCCTGGACTCCAAAAAAGGTCTTGGCCATGGTAAATTGTCCCTCTGGCTCTCCACCAGCTTGTTGAGTGTGCCTGCTCCCCACAGCTCTGCTATTCCACTGTCCTGTGAGCCATACTGACCTCTGAGCTCTGGGATTCATAAATAACACATTTCTGTTATTTTACAGGTCTTGTTATGCTGCCTTCTCTGTGTCTTACCCAATGGCAGACTTTTAAACTATTTCCAGGTCAGGGTTTTCCTAGACAGTGGCTATCTTGGTTGGAATAAACTGGACACAGATAAAACAAGACCCAAATGGGCATCTGGCGGTATAAGCAAGTTTCCTCTGAAGACACCTGGTCATCAGACATTGGCATCGGCCATCTGCCAGGATAGAAAGTTACCCATAAAGACACAGTCCAAGTGCATGGCCACATCCCCAGGAGCCTCTTAAGATCAGGGCTGGAGTTTACAGTCACTCTTGAGAAAGAGAACTCAAGACCAAATTAGAGAATACAACAGAAGTTGTGAGCCATGCAGAGCCTGAAATATCATATAGATATTGGAAATAAAGAAAGAACACTATGTAGCCAAGTAACAGGGCAGAAGCAGTAAGAACAGTGAGAAGAGTCCACTTGGACAAGGGCAATCACGGAACTATGGCCTATGAACCATTCACCCACGTAGAAGGCACTCTGCTTTTCCATATTGCTATGTGCCCTGGTAATCCTAAACAATCTCATTGATAACACACTTCTCCCTACCGGCCTATACCACTACCTGCCTACATCACTCTTGTCTCTCCCCTTCCCTTAGCAGCCCACTGTCTACCAGTTAAGTTTGAGATTTCCACAAAGTAATTTAGTAATAGAAAAAAATACAAACATGTCTATCACATTATCTTACTTTCATTAAAATGATCAAAATCCTCTACCTATATACATACGTATGCAGACCTATATCCTGAATACATAACATATATACGTATGTTCATATATATAACTAAAGAGATTAAATCTAAGAAAAAAAGACAAAAGGCTACTTATTATGCCAGCATGTGCTAGAAGGGACCAGGAGAGACGGTGACAGAGATTGAAGAGAGGAGATAAGGCAAGCATTGCATTAAATATATATGTATGGTTTGACAACAATTGTGCATTTTTACACGTAGAGTGGATATGTGGAATCACTTCCAGTTATCTCAGAAGCAAATGCAAAATGATGCATTTTCACAAGCTTAAACCTAGGAATTCAAATTGTATGATTCCGTACAATGTGAGGATATGAGGATTTGAATTAGAGTCTGAAACCCTATGTGATAGGATAGATTTGGAAGTTAGCCCAGAAATCCGAAACCACCCCTCAAGTGCAGACCCTAAAGGGGAGTCTCCTAACACTGGTTTAAGTTGCAATTTGAGATACCGGACTCTTTCAATACAACATGAGTGTACACATATAACAAGAACCCATCATTCCAGTGCAAACTGGTATTCAGAATGAAGAATAACTTTTAAAATACTGTTTTCTTTAGAATGAACATGAGCTAATGGTTAACAGGGAATTGAAATAATTTTGACTTCATCATTTCCTAGATTTGCTTGTTTGTTTAATTACCCAGAAAATTGTGACATAAATGACTGATTTTTTTTCCTACAAGCTTTATAAACATGAAAGATTAGCTTCTAGTAGTTCCAAGAAAGCAGACTCGGCGTGGGTTCTGTGGGTGATGGTTTGTACCTGATACAAAGCAAACATTTCAGTTATTTCTAATCAGAAACAGATTTTGTTTTGAATTCCTGTGTCAGATCCAGCAGTTCACATTGAAGAATCTGCACAGAGGCACCAAAGACTTCTCTATTATTCATTTAAAGCTGTTTTGTTCGTGTCACTGTGACCTTGGAAAGAACACAGTGTCCTTAAGGACTAAAGAAAATGCTCTACATGAACCTCATAAAGTACATTAAGGTTAAACTCTGTCCTGTGAAAAGGACTGTGAATCAATGGAAGATAAGAATCTGGTTTTTGTTTGTTGCTTGGTTGGTGGTTTGTTTTTTGTTGTATTTTTAAATCTGGATTAAGGGGTGCATGGAATATTTGGAACATTCAAGAGCTTCACATCCAATCTCTGCAATCAAAGGAGTTTCTGTGAAATGAAATATTGCCTTTCTCACAACCAAGAAACAAACTTTAGTCTAGATAAACATGTTGGTCTAAGTTTTAGGCACCTGTTAGAAGTAGATTAACAAAACACAAGCCTGTTCTCAACATGTCTGCAGAGTCAGGGAGGACACAAGGCTAGGAGCATCTTAATTGCAGGTGTGCACGAATGGATTATGTATAGAAAGTGATCAACAACATAATTTTGGTGAAATCATTTTTATAGAACTAGCTTCAAGATTAGGATTATGGACACATTGCTATAATTAAATCCTTTGAGCCGATGCCAGGGGAACACCTATAAGGACTGTGGGGTCATCAGACAGCCAAACTCATATGAGTAAGGCAGAATGGGGACCACGTGTTGACTCCAAATTCCACACCTCAACAAGCAGAATTACTCAAGTTCTGTCTTGATTTTAGAGAAATCAGACATGTATTTCTCGGAATTTTGACTAGAAATCTGGATTGACTCACTTTGGAATAGTGTATGTCACTTTGGAATTTAATTTCCTGTGTATGAAAGCAAAATGGATGGCTCCACTCAAGCTGTCATTCTGAGCAGGGACTTTTCTCTCCAACTGTTATTAGAGGATGCGGAATAAAGGCAGTGAAATATACTCTCAAATTGTAGGCAAATAGCTTGGACCTTCTAATGACTATGTAATAAGGAATTTTGGATGGAAGATTCTTTTAGTAAGCCGCTCATAAAAATATTGAAGTAGCTGATTTGAGAGATATTTCATATGATTTATTTAATCTTCTTTTTAAAATTCAATAAGCATGGTGTATATTTAGGAAACAAAAACCCAGGATGGCTTAATTATGATTCATTTTCATATCCATTTTTTCTTAATAACTATATTATTATTCTCTATATGGAGAATTTAGTTGCCTGCAGACACAGAAAATATACAAGACAGGCCTTAAACTCTTTTGATTTAAAAAAAAAAAATCTGGATTGAGGTTGCATGTAGGATTTGGAGCATGATTGCTTTTGTTTTAAAAACACTAAAAATTAGTTTTTTTTAGTAATGAACTATAATGTTTACACATATTTTTTTAAAAGAGTAATTGTCTTCAGTTTGATATGGACTTTTTGACTTGTGGAAGGTAGTTGTAAACTCAAACATTGTCCTCAAATGGAAAATTTTAAAAATTAGTCACTTAAAATTTGTTCAGACAAGAAAGCCATAATACTTTGGGAAATAATCAGACGTGGTTTGTTTCCTTACTGTTCAGCTAAACAAAGATCATACAGATGTAGCAATTAGCATTTATTGCAGGTCTTAATGTGTGTTAAGAATTCTGACAAGGTTTTCCTATACATTATCTCATTTAAATCTCACAACAGCCCTATAACTGCTGTATTAGAGAAACCCCATCATTTAAGTATTTTAAAAACTAGATTTTTTTTCACTTACATAAAACACAATTAACCATTATTTGGAGCATGAGATATACATCTACGCAGTCATTCAGAGGCTAAGGCTGAAAGAGGTATAACTCTATGCACAATATGTGGCTCCCAATGATCAAGATAGATAATCACATAGAGGAAGAGATCTCAGAGGACTGGGTAGAATGATTGTTTGGCCAGGCTTTGAAATTGCATGTATCATAGAACCTAGTCACATGCCTACAACTTATTGCACAGGGGATTGGGAAATGTTACCTAGTTCTACACCTAAGAGGAATGGGGAGTCAGTATGTTATGTGAGTAGCTAGTCAGTCTCTAACTCAGTATCTTCTACTTTATTATTTAAAAAGGTATGACATGAAGAAGTTTCAAAAACATATGATGGACTATAAGGTTTATCTGTTAAATATTTATTTTTGAATAACTGAATTTGCTACATGGTTATGTTTCTACATATTGTATTCTGAATTTAAAATTTTGTGCATCCTGCTAACTACCTAGTTTACATATAAGAGATGCTTAATAAATGGTTTGACTCAGCAGTTTTTCAAATAAACTTCATTTTTATTTGGCAGTAGGCTAAATCTTTGTAGGTTTTCAGTAGCCAGAAAAAGTAAGTTGCAGTAAGATTAAATGGTCAAAATAATCCTGGATGAGTATCAGAGTCAACTCTGTAAGGTTAAACTGACATAACTATGGAGCTGTTAAGAGACAAATCAGAAGGAAATAACATGCTATCATGTAGTTAAAACAAACCCCATGTACACATCAGGTTGTACAACATACTTTTTCTTAATTGCATGCAGTCCTGAAAAACTAAATGTTCAAAAAAGCCCAACTAGCCAATAGGCAATGAATGGATAGAACCTCCTTTCCCTCTTCCTTTACTATTTAAATCTAATCTAAGCAACACAGGGATAGACTAAAAATGAATGGGCTGATACTTTTTTAAAATTGAAGAACTTAAGAGAGTATTCATTTAACTACCTGGATCTTGGGTGAGATCCAATTTCCTGTTTTCTCTGAAGCCCAGAAGAATTTTAATTTTTCCTTTTGTTCTGTGAGCTTTTCTTTATGTTTTCATAAGTTTCTCCTAGCTAAGGCTTCTGTTGCTATAGATTTTAAAATAGTGTAAAATCTCATATGTATCACCAAAATACTTTTTTTATGTATCTTTAACATTAGCAACATAATTAAACTGTTATGACTTGAAGACCAATTTGGTCAACTAAGAAATAAATATCTTCATTCATCCATCATACACCCCCCCCACCACACATTTTTTGGCCAGTAATGGCCAGTAAGTCATTACATATACACACTTCGTGTATACAAAATTAATCTATATCTATCTATCTATATCTATCTATCTATATCTATCTATCTATCTATCTATCTATATACATGCACATATATATTTCCATCCATAATTTATCTATTAATCTTTTATGATATCAGAATTTATTCTAAATTTCTTTGAGGTTTCCAAATTTTAAACGTTTTAAACTAGTCTCATTTTAATATAAATGTTCCCAGCTTTGGAAGACAAGAGGAGTATATATCCTCCAGAGATTATGAGAAAAGCAGCTAAGCAAATCATTTTATGTGCAGTATCTCCAGGTCTTGTATTCTATTTTTAAAATTAATAGATTTTTATTCATCTTTATGAAATACCCATATCTGTTTATCATTTTTATTATTGCTATTGCCATTTTTACATGACTTCGGGCAATGTCCATGATCCAGAGAACACATAATGTTTGTCTTACAGCACTGAGCAGCAGCTAGAACATTACTGTGTTCTCTTAAGGGTATGTACTCATAATATGATTGCCTCGAAGTTGCCCTTGATGGTAACCTTTTGGTGTTTGTGTTTTGAGATAGATTATTAACATTAATAATTTTTAATCATTTGATTATCAGTTGAGCACCATATTGGTCACATTCTCAATACTTATAGTTAACTTAATTCTAAATTTCCACTAGAGGGACTGGGATTGTGGCTCAGTGGTAGAGCACTTGCCTCGCATGTGTGAGGCCCTGGGTTCGATCCTCAGCACCACATATAAATAAACAAATAAAAGGTATTGTATCCATCTATAACTAAAAATATTTTTAAAAAATAAATAAAAATAAATAAATAAATTTCCACTAGAGATCATACAGGTGTTGAAAATACATGAAATGTATGAGTTTTTAAATCCATTAAAGCTTAAAGATACCCACTGAGCAGGCTATAAGTGGACTGAGGAACCTCTTGAAGCCTTGACTGCCATTCAAGAAGGTGAGACCAGGGCTGCTCCCTATGTTGAGCAATTCCAGACTGGACCCCATATGTCCCTAAGTGTTCCGCAGAACTCCCTGGAGGTGGCACAACTTGCTCTGATTCCCAAGGCTGGTATACAGGATCTTTCTCATCTATGAGATTTCTCTGCTCATCTGTACTGAGAATAGCAATGCACCATGCAAATTCAGCATCTGGTACTATAACCACTGATCTTTTTTTAACACTCTCTTGCCTGAGGATCATCTGCTCTGTACATGAACCCCCTAGGATTTTCTCCTGTAGCCACTGGTTTGACACCTACCAATCATTCAACATCTATTGGGTGTCACTTTGAACTCATAGAATAATATGCTCCTCTTTTTTCTTTCATCGAAGCTTATTTCTGTTTTTAATCACAGAATCTCTGCTCTACTCCACACATTGTGATCCTGATGTTTATAAACCAGTCACCTATACAACCTAGGGAAGAAGGAGGGGAATGAAATATTTTCTATTCATCTCTTCTTATAGAACAAATATCAGTTTCTGCAAAATAAAATATGCTTCATACATAAATAACGAAAGGGTAAATAAGAGAATTGAAGGACAAGGCAGGTGGGGGTTATATATATGAACTACGTTGTTCCAAATTGGGTGATCTGCAGAGATTAAAACTATGCACTGTAGAAATCTGTGAGAAGAAATTTCCAATGAAAGACCTTAAACATAGATATATCTTGACATTTGACAAGAGACAAAAACAAACAAACAAACAAACTTCAATAATACTTGTGTTCTGAGGAGTCCTAAAAATCAAATTTCTATATTCTTGTCCCCCCCACCACCAAGAAAATAGAATATTTGTGGGTGGCAGGTTATTTTCTTGGGTTATTACATCCATTCTAGGCCATATATAGTTTAGTATAATAAAATTGAATAATGTTCTTTAAACTAAATCAAGTTACTTCACTTTTCACATATCCTCCAAGAGGGTTCCTGTTTAGTGCAAAGTCCAAGTTCTTACCATACATGGTCTGGGCACTCATTACTTAATTCTAGTTTCTACCTCCATCTCTGCTTATGGTTTGGTCTTATAAACCTCCTTGTATCTGTCTAAAATCAGGGTCTTGCCACATCCTGCACCCAGAACACCCTCTCCCTAGATGACCTCCTGAATACTGTCTTCAAGACTGAGGTCAATGATGCCTCATCACAGTGACTTTCTGTGATCACACTGGATAATTGCTGGCCTCTGACCATCATTGTTCTCTGTCCCTGATGCTGTTTTATTTATTTCACAACATTTTTCATCCCTGAACATATTTTATATAGGTTTAGTTTACATATACCTAAATAAACAGCTGATGAGAATGGAGATTTGCCTTTATTCACTGATGAATTTCTTTCCTTACAATAGTACTGGTTAAAAAAAATTAGTGATATTTATTGAATGAATAAATAAAAACTTTGCTCAGCTCAAGTAAGTCATACCAAGAAGTTTTACAACTTTCTTCCGAACTTTTATTTATAAAATTATTATAGATATACAAATGTTGTAAAGATGTGCATACAGAATAATCCTGTGTACTCTTACCCAGTTTCTATTCCCAAGGGTTGCATCTTAAGTAGCTATAATGTAAGATCAAAACCAAAGTATTAATGTCAGGGAAACTGGTGTGTGAAGATTTCTGTGTAATTTAATCAAATGTGTATATTTATTTATCACCACAATTAATATACAGAACTATTCCATACTATAAAACTTTCCTTGTGCAAATTATATGTGTGTGTGTGTGTGTATATATATATATATATATATATATATATATATATATATATATATATGAACATATATACATATATACACACATATATAATTTATATATAATATATGTTATATATAAGCATGTGTGTGTGTGTGTGTATATATATATATATATATATATATATATATATATATATATATATATTCATCTTTAACTTTTGGTATCCACTAATCTGATTTTCATCTCTATAGTTTTATAATTCTGATAATATTATGTGAATGAAGTCATAGAGTCTGTGTGGGCCCAGCCTTTTCCCTCAACCTAATGTCCTCAACATCCTTCCAAACTGTTACATTTATCAGTGCTGTATTCTCTTTTTATTGCTGAGGAAAGTTCTGTGATAGGGCAGAACCACAGTTAAATATCCACCTGAGGAGGGACATTTTGGCTTTTCATTTTTGGGCTATCTCACATAAAGCTTTTTGGAAAAATACTCTCCAAGTTTATATGTGATTGTAAGTTATCTTAAGGTAGATGATAAATATTCAGTAGTGTAATTAACTGAATATATGTTAATTGTATTTTTGTGATTTTTTAAAAAAGAAATTTACCAAATATTTTCAAGAGTGGTGACACCATTTTATATTTCTACCAACCAGCAATGTGTGTAGGCCTGGTTTTTCTGCACCCTTATCAATACTTGTCCCCCCCCCCCCCCCCCCCCCGCCTGCAGTGCTTCAAGAGGTGTGTAGTGATGTCCCTTTTTCTTAATGGCTAATGATGCTAAATGCTTATGCTTCTTTTTGTCATCATATCTTTATCCATTTTCTATTTGGATTATTTGATTTTTTTATTATTAATTTTTAGGAGTTTTTTCCACATATTTTAGATGAGTCATTGCCAGCTATTTTTCATTGGTCAATATTTTCTTGCCATCTGTAGCTTGTCTTTCAATTCTCTTAGCAGTGTCTTTCACTGAGTAAATATTTTTAATAATGATGAAGTCCTCCTATTTTTTTTCTATCTTATGTCTAATAACTCTTCATCATATACTAGAATCAGAAAATGTGCTTCTAGGTTTTGTTCTTAAGATTTTACGGTTTTGAATTTTACATTTAAGTCCATAATATCTTTTGAATTAATTTTTAAGTTATGAAGTTGAGCTTTTGTGTAAATCTGTGTAAATATGTTTAAAGTCCATATTTCTCTATAAATACACAGTCTTTCTAATACTCTTTATCAGAAGAGCTATCTGTCCTTTGCATATGTATTTTAGAATAATATTATTTACAGTTGGGAAAATCTAAGATTTTTATAAGAGTTACATTAAATTTGCATGTTAGTTTGGAGAGAATTAACTACCTTACTAACATCCACAAAAATAAAACTTTTTTATTTATTTAGATCTTATTTGATTTTTCTATCAGCATTTTGTCATTTTCAGTATAGAAGTCTTCTGCATGGTTTCATAGAGTTACACTAAAGTGTTTGGTTTTGAGGTGATTGTAAAAGATACTGGAGCCTTAATTTTCATTATAGCACATTTATTACTAGTATCTAAAAATACTATTTTTTCTTCCTTTCTTTCTTAAGAACTTGATAAATTCACTTGTTAGCCCCTGAGTTTTTCCTTGGAATTTCCCTTCATAGACAATCTGAACATATACACTTTTATTCATTCTTTTCCTATCTGCATGATTTCAATTGGTTTTGTCCTTTATTTTTCTGGCTAGAGTTCTGGTATTATATTAATAGGGAGTGGTTAGAATGGAATCTTCATAGCCTTGCTCTTAATTTTGTAGGGAATGCATTTAGTTTTGTACAATTAAGTCTGATATAATCTTTTGCTTTTCTAGATACATACTTTGGTTAGAAAAAGAATTTCTCTAAGTCTAGTTTCCTGGAAGTTGTACCATAATTGTTGAATTTTGTCAATTTTAACATTAATTTTTAAAACAATTATGATTGTATGATTTTCCTCTTTTAGCCTGTTTCTATTGCATATTACACTGACTTTCACCTATTGAGACAGTCTTCCATCAGGAGGGATAAATTTGTAATATTCTGGCATGAAGACTTTGTACATATGAAACTGAAAATCATTATTTAAAGACTGAGTTTAGTAAGATAGTATATATTATACACTCTAGGACAAATATTATTTCATAAAACATTGGAGAATGTAGATAAAGTGTGATCATATAAAATATTTCCTAAGTTAGAGAAAGCAGGAAGGAGGTTAGGAGGAAGAACCATAAGAACAAGCCAAAAAATTAGAAAGTGGTTCCAACTATGGTGAATATTAATCCAACTATGTCAACAAAGGCTTTGAATGTTAATTATCTAAATTCATCAAACAAAAACTGTAGTATTTAATATTAACTTCAAACAAGAGAGACTTCAGAGCAGCACAAATAATCAGGGATAAATTAGCTTATTGTATAAAGGGGTTAAACCCTTAATAAGACACAGCAATATTAAACAGATAGGCATTTAACAAGAGGAAACCAAATTACAAGAGGCAAAAACTGACAAAATAAAAAAAAAAGAATTAGAGAAACACATTGTTATATTTGGAGACCTGAATACCCTCTGTGGAAAATTAAAGATCAGTAGGCAGAAAATTTGTAAGGATATATGCGATCTGAAGAGTTCTGTCAGTTACTTCATCCAATTCACATTTTTAGAACACTACTCTCCAAAATCACAAATCATTCACTCAAGGTCATGTGGAATGTTCACCAAGTTCACATGGTACAAGTAGACCATATCCTGGACCATAAACAAATGTATAAAATGTGGAAGAATAGAAATCATATAAAATATATTATTAGACTTTGATGAAATTAAACAAGAAATCAACAAAGGTAGCTAAAATCATATTTGAAAATTTAATAACACCCTTACAAATAACCCAGGAGTTAAATAAGAAGTCATAAGCAAAATTTTAAAGATCTAGAACTAAAGAAAAAGAAAAACATCTCATCAGAATTCGTAGGATTTAGGAAAATAGTCCTCAAAGGAAAATTTATAGCATCAAATGCATATGGTAACCAAGAACAAAATAAGAAAGATCCTAAATTAATAGCCTACGTTTGGACTTTAGGAAATAAAAGAAAGAAGAAAAAAATAAACCAAAAGAAATCAGAAGAGAGAAAATAAAACTTAGAGATCAATGAAACTGAAGAAAAGTAATAAAGGACATCAACAAAAGCCAGTTTACTAAAAATATAAAAAAAAAAAAAAAGGTCAATACAGTTCTTCAACACTTCAAGATACTGGCACAGGCAAAAATTTCCTAAATGGGACTCCAAGAAATCCAAAAATTGAAGCAAGAATTGACATATGGGATTATATCAAATTTAAGTGCTCCAAATAATAAAGAGAACAATGACCAGAGCAAAGAAGCAGCCTACACATTGGTAGAAAATCTTTGCCAGCTATTCATTTGATACACGATTAATCTCAAAAATACATAAATAACTCAAAAAAGTTAACAAACTATCAAGTTATCCAATCAATAAATGAGCAAACGATCTGAAGAGACACTTCTCAAGAGAAGTACAAATGTCCAATAAATGTATGAAAAAGTTTGACATCATTAGCCATCAGTGAAATGCAAATCAAAACTTCATTGATTCCAATCAGAAGGACTATTATCAAAACAACAAAGAAAGAACAAATGTAAAGTGAAAGGAATCCTTTATACACTGCTGGTGGGAATGTAAATTAGTGTAGTCACAAAGGAAACAGTATGGAGTTTCCTCAAAATAACAAACTAAAAATAGACCTACCACATGATCCAGCTCTACCATTCCTGAGTCCATACCCAAAGGAAATAAAGTTAGCATACCAAAGAAATATCTACACATTCATGTTTATCACAGCACTATCCACTATCACCAATATATGAAATTAACCTAGGTGACCATAGAAAGATATACGAACTGAAAATAAAATAAAAGAATGGCATGTATGCACAATGGAGTTTTTTTTTTTTTTTTTGATTTTCAAAAATAATTTTATTGGTATATATTAATTATACAGAATGGTGGGTTTTATGGAGTCACATTTTTTCATTCATAAAAACATGATTTTATCAGTTTCCTTTCCTAATACCTTCTCCCTTCCCCTTCTCTCTCCACTGGATGCCCTCTTTAACCAATCATAAAGAGAATGAAATCATTTCATTTGCAGAAAAATTGATGGAACTAAAATTTATCATGTTAAATGAAATTAGACAGGCACAAAAAGTTAAGTATTATTATTTGACTTTTTTTCCTCATATTTGAGAACTAAGAATGAAGGAAGGAAGGGGGAAGGAGGAAGGAAGGAAGGAAGGAAGTTAGGAAGGAAGATAGGAAGGAAGGAAGGAAGGAAGGAAGAGTGCTCACCTAGCTCATGTGAGGCCCTGGGTTCAATCCTCAGTACCACTTAAAATTAATAAATAAATAAATAAAATAAAGGTATAAAAATAATAAAAAAGTAATAACCATAGCTGCTGCTATAGTTTGAATACATTTTGTCTTCTTCCAAATGCATGTTGAAATGAGATTGTCATTGTGGTGCATTGGGAATTGGGACTTTCAGAGGTGACTATGTCCCTAAGAGGGATTGGTGCAGTTCTCATAGGACTGGTTATGGAGTGTGAGGGTAGATTTTTGTAAAGTCAGGCTGCCCCTCCTTTGTCTCTTCCACAGGAACCTGCTATCCCATTGGCCATAAGGTCCTCCCAAGAAGCTCAGCAGATGGTAGCCTCAGGTTTTGGCCTTTCCAGCCTCCAGAACCATGAGCTAAAATAAACTATTTATCCCACCAGTTTCAGGTTTCCTGTTACAGAAACAGAAAACACATGAAGAAGGCTGAGCCTGGTGCACACACCTGTAGTCCCAGCAATTTAGGAGGCTGAGTCAGTAGTGTTGCAAGTTTGAAGTCAGCCGCAGCAATTTAGTGAGATCCTATCTCAAAATAAAAGACAAAACAAGACTGAGAGTGTAGCTCAGTGGTAAAGCACCCCTGTGTTCCACCCCAAGTCCTCCCCCCCCAAAAAAAAAGAAAAAAGAAAGAAAATAGATGAAAATGGTAATTTTGTAAATAATGATATAAAAATAGGATTCTCTGAAGGCATGTCGAATAGGTGGTTTTTCATCAATATGACCAAAATATTTGGTAAGACCAACTTAGGAGAGGAAACATTTATTTTGGTTTCAGTTACAGATTTCAGTCCATGCTTGGCTGCCTTCATTGCTCTGGACCAGAGGTAAGGTAGAACATCATGGTGGACGGGCATGGCTGAGGAAAGCTCGAGGTAGACAGGAAGCAGAGTCACAGGGGAAGGGGCCATGGACAGATGTAGTCCAATGCCATGCCTCCAATGACCTACTTCCTCCAGCCATGACCCCCTCTCTACTGTTACCACCCAGTAGTCCATTTTAATTATTTATCCATCAAATGGATTAATCCACAGTTTAGGTCATAGTTTCATGATCTATCATTTCACCTCTGAATATTCCTGCATTGCCTAATAGACATTTTCAGGAAACATTAAGAAATCAAAGCATACAGAAGACGCAGGGTTGTGGCTTAGTGGTAGAGAGCTTGCTTGGAGCATGTGAGGTGCTGGTTTGATCTCAGCACCACATAAAAATAAATAAATAAAGGTATTGTGTCCATCTACAACTAAAATATATTTTATTTTATTTTTTTAAAAAGCATAACAGAAGGAAACTTTAAAAAAATCTAAGTAAAAATAATGTGATCCTGAGTTTAAGCACTGAGATTAAAAGGAATAAGAAAAGTCAAGAGCCACTTCCATGCAGGATTTATGATTTACCAATCAAACAATATAGGTCATCCAAGAAGAGAACTGAAAGAATTTTTTAGTAAGTACCTTGAATATGCATAAATAATTAAGCACCTCTTTGAAAATATACATTATATTCTACTCTTTCACATATACATTGTGGGTTTTATACAAGGAATAGAAGATGAATAAAACACAGGCTTTGCCTTTGTGCAGGTCATGGTCATGAGAGGCATACGGCTATCTCAAATACACAATGTAAGTAAGTGAGCCAGGGAAGGAGTCTGTAAACCCACAGAGACTGAGGAATTTGGACCTTTCCCAAGGAAGTATCCTGTAATTTGGGACTTGAAATACAAAGAGAGGAGAGAATAGAGGATGAGGCTCATTGAACTAGAAATTGAATTGCTAATGCTCCGAAGACACAAATATGAATATATAACCTTGAAGAGCTAACTATTAAATAATCAGGAATGATACTATAGACTGACACAGGAGATGAAAGGACACTTGGAAGAGAGTTTTGAACCTTGGAAAACACCTTAGGATTTGAGTCCATTCTCATGAAACGTAATTGTGAACTATAGGTAACTGAGAGCCATAAACAAGAGTCAAAGCAATGAGCAACTGGTCCTGTTGGATAATAACTCCATGGGTCATCTGACTCACAGTGAACCCTTTGCTCAGTCACACCACCACTCTTCTGAACTATTAAACTCATCTCCACTGAAATGGATTACGCCATTGCATCTAAAATCCAGTTCCAGTGTGAAACATCACTGCGAGGAAGTCAGCTGCTTTCTTCTCAGGCTTCCTGGTTTATGCATCAGGGACACCATGGAGCTGTGATTGTTGTTTCCTGAAGCTACAATCCCGACCTGAGACTCAGGAGCACTGGAGACATATATTTTTTCTTAAGTAAACCAGGAAAGCACACTTTGTGGTTGCCTATCATCCTCCCCAGCCTTTTCATTTCTATGTTTCTTTTGTTCAGATTTTTTGAAAAGTTTCTTGTCAGGTTCTCTATAAACGAATAGACTAATAAATAAACCCCTTACATCTCAATATGCTATGCGTAGAGCTGAAGGAAAATTCTCCCATGGAATCTTAAAATCCCAATTAAAAGGCTAACAAGCCCCTGGTGATACTCATGGCCCCAGCATGGTGACAGGTAAGGACATGCTAATAATCAAATCCAGATGTGGTGCTCAGCAAGGAGAAACACAAGTGGCACCTGACATCCACTTAGAAAAGTCACAGACATCAAAGTACTGTAACGAGCACAGCTCCAGCAGTCTTCGTGGTCTTCTGAGATGAAGCCACTCCTGGAGGCTCACTACAGTTGAAAGTGAGCGCCTCATTCTGAGTGCGTTTAGACATCATTACGTTTCTTCCTCTTTCTGTTATGAGCCTCTACACTTTATTAGGGCACCTTCACTCTCCTGCTCATTCCTGAGAGCACAACTTCAGAGTTGATCCCACAAACCTTATTCCCTCATCTCCCTTTTTTGCTTCTTTGGAGCTTCCATCATTTTAGGCAACTGTTAATGTGGAAAAAAATTATTTTCCAGATTTTTTTCTTGTAATCATTTTTTATTTGTTTTATTATTTGTTTCAGATTTTTCTAGAATAGTTTCTTAAATACCATTTTAAATTTACAAGGGTTTGGTTTATTTCTCATTTTGCATGTGATTTTATGTGTACCTGTATGTTTATATCTCATTAAATATACTGTATGCATTCATATGTGTGATATAGGTATATGCATAGGTATAGAGAATGCATATCTATCAGATACATACATAATCTGCATTTTCCCACTTCAAACAAAATATATACTCTTAAAAATTATATCAGGGTAGATATTATATTTCTTCCACACTTTTTTTCATGATCACCACTTTATGTGCTACTGGTATTGAGAGCAGATTTTCAGGAAATGCTTAGAATATGAAATAAATTCATACACATACATATGAAATCTTAGATGATGTAACCTTTAAAAAATCATCAGATCACACAAAGCACAGCTCACATTTATATATGTCAGGGCTCTCCAGAGACACAGAACAAATGGGACAGATAGATATATAGGTCTTTTATAAGAAATGAAGCCACAGGATTATGGAGACCAACAAGTGCCAAGATATATTTTTGGCAAATTGGAGTCCTAGGAGAGAGAATGATACAGTTCCAGTCAGAATGCCAGCAAGCTTAAGACCCAGGGAAAGCCAGTGTTTCTGTTTTAGCTAAAGGCAAGTGGAAAAACAGGAAGAAAAAAAAAAACGAAAAACAACCAACTTCCCAGCTCATGGCAGTCAGGAAGGTAGAAAGGCAGAAAAAATTCCCTCTTGCTCATAGGAGAGTCAGTCTTTTTATTTTATTGGGTCCCTTATTAACTGGCCGGGATGCACATACATACATAATGCAAGAATATCCACTTCACTGTTTTTTGATCCAAGTGTTAATCTTATCCAAAAATGCCCTCAGAAATATACCCAGAATATTGTCTGTCTAAGTATTTGGGTACATTGTGGTCCAGTCAAGTCAAGGCATATATTCACCTAACTAAAGGAAACTTGTTTTGGTCTCAGAAGAAGAAGGGTTTGTGGTCTGGAATTTAAAATAGGTTGATTGATATCATGTTAAAAGATGTTTTATGTTCTAAATTTATTTAATTTTTAAAGAGATGAACTCTCAGTTCACATATTTATTGCCTATGTTCATTTCCCCTTTCTGTTAGTACTTTAAAAAGATTTTAAAATTAAATTAAAAAAGTGAATACCCCATTAATTTTTCAGTAAGCATGTTTTATGAGCACATAGAAATATTGCATGTGTAATCTAGACAAAAAGGGGAATAAGGTCAAGAGGGAATAATTAGTTGCAAACAAACATATTTCATCACTGAAATACGTGGCCAAGGAAAAGGAAGAAACAGTCTCCTACTGGTTGCTCTGTTAAATGTTATTTTTTAATTTAATTGAATCAAAAGACATATTGGCCAACAAATTAAAAGTCATTTCTCTGGAACATTAAAATGTCTCATCTAGTATTTTTTCTGTCAAGTCTGATTCAACTATATTCTTTAATGTTGGTTCCTAAAATTAAATTTTTTGTTAAAATTTTATTTTGGAGTAATTGTAAATTTATATAAAGTTGAATGCAGTACTGAGAAATCCCTGTAACCTCTGCTCATTTCTCCAATGGTAACATCTTGCATAACTCTAGGGCAATATCACAACGTGGAAATTGGCACTGATAAAAACCCAGTGATTTTATTCAGATTGCCTCAGTTTTTCATGCATCCATTTCTCTTTGTGTATGTCTTGTGTCCTATAGAGAGATTTGAGTAATTGCCATCACAGTCAAGATGTAAGATTTCAATTTTTTTTAAGCTTTCAGTGATCATTCTGACAAGTCAGTCCATTAAAGGAGATGGGGAAATCTACTAATGTTAACCATGAAAAGAGAGAGAACATTAGATCGATTGAAGAAAGTACTAGTGGGCTGGAGAGAAGAATCGGTGAGTAGCATGGAGTTGCCTGGGTTACGGGGCCACTTAAACTTGTGTACTCAACCATTCTCACCTGAGGGTCAGCACTATGTTCAAGGTCCAGTTCTTTGGCTTGCAGAGATTCCCAAATGTTCAAAAGAGTTCAATTTATTTGTCCTCATTGGAGTGTGGACCTTTCTTATTTTTCCACATGCTAGATAAAATGAACCATCAGCAAATATCTGCCCTTCATCCCTATTAGCGAAGTTAGTTCTCCCTGTTGGCTGGTTTCTGCTTCAAATGCTTTAGACCATAGACTAATGGCAGGGTGATGTGAGTTTGAAACTCTCCACTTCATGCCACTGTGTACCTTTCAGACTCAGGTTATTCAACTCTAACATTGTGATAAAGTAAAATTTAAAAAAAAAAAATACCAAAAAAAATGCCTAGTATAGGGTCTTGAAAAAAAATCCTTAGGGGCTACTAAGGATTTCTACTAAGGGTAGAAATCCTTAGTAGCCCCTGTCCCATTTCTAACATGAATAAACATACCCAGAAAGACTGAAACAGAGTCCTCTTATAGTTTAGCCATGTTGTTAGAATGAAGCTGCAAAGGCATAAGTAAATTACTATACTCTCAAGAATTTTGTGTCCAGTAGTCTAAATCAGACAAGCAGTAATGGCATTACCAGGAGGAAAAAATCTAGAATAATCTACACTACTCTTTCTCTCCATGAGGGCAGTCCATCTGTATTAGCTGCAGGACCTTGGCACAGAGTGCCCTGCGTCCTGTGGTACTGTACTGTGTCTTACTCTAGCCATGCTCTGTATGGGACTTTCTTTCAGCTTTTGCAACTTTCCAAACCAATTTTTGCCATGGGAATTTGTATTTTTTCCTTCTTTCATTGAAGGTTGCTCCTCAGGTAGTAAACTAATGTAACCCTCCATGCTTTAGAGATCTGTTTAAGTGCCACCTTTCCCAGAAAGACCTATCCTGAGCACCCTATTTAGAATGACAAAGTCCCTTCCTGCTACTGCCATTCCTGGATATCCCCATCATGGGGAATCCTTTCTCTCAATTCTTTTTGCAATCTGACATACTATTTATCTATAAACCTATTCCCTCTCTCTAACCTGACTAGAATGTCAACTCCGTGGTGCTCCATAAAACACTGACTGAATAAATGGCTGAATTGTAGTTCATATGTCAAGAGAACACTAAATTTTATTTTTAAAATATTTTTAGTTGTAGATGGACATGATTAGCTTTATTTTGTTCATTTAGTGTTTTTTCATGTGGTGCTGGGGATCTAACTCAGTGCCTCATGAATGCTAGGCATGCACTTGACCACTGAACCCCAACCCCAACCCAGAACATTAAATTTTTTAAGCAGTAAAATTCTAAGGAGTTACAAGCTTGGCAGGTACTTGTCAGAACTTACAAAATTAGCTCAGTTCCTGTTTGTTCTACAGGAAGGTGGACTCACTGTAGAGCCTCCTTCTCTTTCCCTCCTAGGGAGACCAACTCATTTCACTCTGAAATTGGCTGTGGTTTGTCTGTCAAGAGGTCAAACATCTGAAAGTTTCTGCTTCAACCTTTGTACACAAGGAATTCTAAATAATGTAGTAGGCAGTCGCATGAGCTCTTGGCTGATGTGTAACAAATTTCAGCAAATGTGGCTTCTACGAGGGCTGTTTCTTATCCATTGCTTCTTTATGTCAGATACCCAGGCACAATGTAGCTGCGTTCTCTGCTTGAGATATCACAGGCTGAAACTAAGTATTGACTGTCTGGAGTTCCTCACCAGGAGCTCCGGGTCTTCTATCTCATGTGACTCTGTATATTACTATGCAGTTATTTTTACCATTTTATTTTTTCATCAGGTGCTAATTTAAAGAACCACTTTAGATAGATATGTGAATTGAAAGGACTTTGTCTGATTATGATAGATTATACTGTCATTTAATCTATATAGGGCAGGTAAATAGCATCCCTTAATGAAAAAATGCCTTAAGATATATTCCAATAGAAGTGAATTATTTGCTATTTAATGCTATTAGATATTTAATAAAGATACAGGGAAAACTAATTGAATCATTGCATAAAATATCCTAATCCCTCTGGGTAAAATAAATGGCTATAATAATACCTTTGGTATTATCTGGAAGGCATTCTGAAACATAAATCTCCACAATTCAGCTTTCTTCCACCTCCTTATAGTATTGCATAAATATTCAAATTCACCATACTTTACAGATGGCTAAAAACCTGACATGATGGCTATGTGCCAAATGTCATGAGCTTCACCGATCCTTTTCACAGAGGCAGTGTGTTTTTATATAAACTTACATGCCATGAATACTAACCTGAGGTGTGTGTGAAGAAGGGAATATGTAAAAATGATGTCTTGCTTTGAGCATCTGGCAGGAAAATACCAATAATTATGGCGCTTTTTTTTTTTTTAACTTTCTTTGGAGTTGTACATGAAACATGTAAAAAGAAACTGATTGCTTACATCTCAACTATAGAAGCAATTTACTTTTGATTTCTTTTTAGGTGAGCATTCAGAAAGATATTCAAATGTGAAACCAATTTAATTATTTTAAAAAGTGTGCAAAAACATTATGGAAAATTGGGACCCTTAGTTTGATGCGGAAGCATAGAATTTTCTCTTATTCTAGAAAAATGTACTGGAAATAAGATTTACTCTTTCCTGGCTTTTTGTTTCACTTCATTTTGCTCTCTTTCTCCTTCCTTCCTTCCTTCCTACCATCTTTCTTTCTTTCCTTCATTAATTCCTTCTTCCGAAACTATTTGTTGAGGCTCCTTTATGTTCCAGGGAACAAGAGGTTCAGTGAATAAAAGTAACATGATCCTTTCCCTTATACAGTTTATATTCTGGAAAAGACAGATAAAATTAATAAATATATAACATTGGAAATAAATAATGAGAAGAAAAATTTAAGCAGTTGGGGGGGGGGGTAGGGTGGGATGATGTAGGTTGCTATTTTATATGCTGAAAAAGATTCCTGTTAGAACATTATGGGGATCTCATAAAGGATCTCATTCACCATTTTTTTCTTTTTTCTTCTTTTTTAAAATACATGAGCACAGGAAAGGTGAGGTCCTTCTTTTGCCTACACGAACAATGTGACTTCTGCCTCCCCAGATTTTCAGGAGCTCCTTTGCCTGAAATTAATTCACATAAGAAGTCTTAAACTTGCTGAGGACTGAAATCAGTGCAGGAGCACCAATTGGCGAGGTTCATAGAGTCTCTCTGTGACTAGGTGTACTGGAGTGGAACAAAAATTTTAAAAATGTCTTCATGGGGTGGCAAAGGATAGGATGCAGCTTTGGTTCTAAGAGGTCCACTTTGAGGTAGCTGGAAGGAGGGTCCGGGAGGTACTGCAGGGTGCACAGGCAGCATCAGGGGAGAGGGAGAAAGGTGACTGTATCTTGGATGGGTCTCAGACATTAAATCCCATGCTTTGTCCTGGAGCTCCCTGGCATCCATGGTGGCCGTACATGAAGCTGTACAAAATACTAGCCGTATTTTGAAAACTTCATTAACAGAAAGAGCACTAGGGTTAGTTACAAGAAATGTAGTTCTTTGAATGATACCCTCTGATTTTGAGCAAACTCTAAGTTTGAATTTATATTACTAAGCATTTCAGTATTCACGGGTTGTTTCCTAATTTTTATCATGACTCTTTTATTTGGGGTTTTCCTTTCTGTACCTAGAGTGTATTATTCATTGCATCTTTGTTTCTATTTGGGGCTACTTTGAATTAGGTGCATTTCTTTAAAAAGTAACTAGAAGTTTTGAATTATGATTTGAGTTGGAGTGTTTTTAAGTGTTAATATGAAGTTTAAATGAAAATGGTATTAATATTTGTATATCACAATACTTTTGACCATTTTTTAATCTTACGTTTCTTTTGTTTCCTTCTCATTTACTTGATGTCTCTTTGTCCTTTTTGTGATTCTCTGTCACTCTCACTTTTGCTTTGTTCCAATGCTAAGTTCTTTTTTGTCTTCAATGTTGTAAAAATGCTATAACTTCTTGTGTCAATTAGACTATATTGTTGGATATTTACAGAAGATTTTTTTTTAGAGAGAGAGAGAGAGAGTTTTTAATATTTATTTTTTAGTTTTCAGCGGATGTTGAGAGCCACAGAAGGGGCCCCAGCAAACTTTCAGACTGCCAGCTGATGATTGGCTCACAGCGCCCCCAGCAACTTCTAGCTGATTGGCTCCTCTGCAGTGATGCTCATTGGGCTGTTTCCCCGCCCTTTCAGACTATGGAGCTGCTCATTGGGGGACTTTTTTGGCTCTGCCCACGACCCAGCCAATCGGCCTCAAGAGCAGGAGGAGTGGGGGAGGTTGAGAGGCTTGTGGGAAGCCGGTGGTGGCAGTTGGGCTCTGAAGATTTTCCTGAGGAGCTGTTTTGTTTGGCGTGTGTCTTCTAAAAATAAAGTTCCTTTCTTTTGACAAGTGGCTCCTGAATTGTGCCCAGCCAGACTGCGGCAGGCGGACACAACATCTTTGTTTGTATGTAGTGTTGAGGATCGAACCCGGGCTGCATGTGCTACCGCTTGAGCCACATTCCCAGCCCCCAGAAGATTTTTTTTATTACAAAAAAAAAAGAAGAAAAAGTAAAACCAACAAAATATGATGAGATGCTTAATTCCCAAATATCAGAAAATTTGAATTTTAATCTGTAAGGATGATTTTTACTTGGTGACTTTTATTTAAGACATCAGGCAAGGCAAGATTTGACTTAAGTATGAAGAAGGATATAATATATATTCACATTAAATTTTTACCAGCTCTTCTGTAGCTCCTTACACATTATTTCATTTCCAATATACAAATATAGCACTTTTCCAATTTATTACAATTTCTTATTTTTCCACATATAGTTAGATGATGTGTCCAACTTTTTTTTAAATAGCCTTTATTTCCATGGAGTTCCTTAAGAATGAGCTTTATTCTCCATATACTTCTTGAGCCTGCATTTTTTAATATATAAGGCCTTTTGGTTATTGCTAAAAGGAAATACAAGACGTGCATTAAAGAAATGATGAATTAGATATAGGTTGTTGTGAATACGTTCTTTCTTCTTGACAGCTCAAAGTCATGAAGACAATTTTCTGAGGTTAAAAAAATGGGTCCATTTAAAACTGGGATTACGTTCATCATTGGTGTCACGGTTGGCAATGAAGTGTGACGGGCGGCTGTTAACTCTGGCAACTTGTCATGTACCAGCTGTTTTGTCACAACTCAAAGAGCCCACAGGCAAATTCTGAGCTGAAACAATTAAATGATGAAGAAATAGAATCATATAAAAATAACACCCCAAACCAAAAGACCTTCACGTTTCAGCAGTCCCTCAGATGCATCCTCGTGGGGAATTGGTCATCGGAGGAGACCTATTTGCCTTCTGTATCTTCAAAACAAAACCAAACAAGAAAACATTGTGATTCTTCATGACAGCTTCTAAATTTTGACAAAATTCTTAGGCTAATAATTTTGTTTTTCTTTTAAAACTCTAAACAGAATGGTACAGAACAAATGAGACAAGATTATTTTGAGGATATTTCTTAAAATAAAATTTCCCCAAAGAAATACCTAAATTTTCATACTTACAATGTGAGATCTCTAATCCTTAGCAATGCTGTGGCTAGTACCTCAAAATCTGGGCAGCACTTCAGGATATATCCTTGGACATCATACTTCCAAAGGAATTCAAATTCTAATACAAGTGGCACTGCTTCAGAGAATCTTGAAATTTTTCTAGTTCTTTCTCTCAGTTAGTCTTTGAAATAATGAACTCAAGACCCTGCTCATCTGGGAGCTTGGAGTAGAAGCAATATTTAGTACCCTTAGGTAAGAGAATCAAGGAACATATATTTTCTGTCACCCATGGAGGAAAGTTTCCCCCTGCATTGGGCTTTGAAGGGCCCCTGGAACCCTCTTGGACTGTGTGATTGGCTTAGACGGTTTGGGTAGGATGTTGGTGTCTGTAAGACACTTCCACCTTTTCATTATCCTCCACATTATCGTAATTCTATTATGTCTCTTGCAGTAGTTGTTCAAGAGCAGAGCAGGCCAGGCCAGGTTCCTCACTCTAGGGTCCCAGGGTCCCAGGGCACTCCAAGTACTGGACTCATAGGAAGGAAGAAGGAGCATTAGACCAAAGTAATGAGACAAGACGCAAGGTGGGTCCTTATGCTCTGGAGTGCAATGCGTCTAGGTCCAGATCCTGAGTCCTGTATGCCAGCCACGAGGCCATCAACAAGTTATTTCAACCTATTAGTCTGCAACGGGGCTTGCCCATTCAGTGAGCAGATTGCACCTCCTTTTAGAGTCATTGTGAGGGTTATGTAACATGATCTTCATTGTATTATCAAGAATCTGTCAAAAGCAGATTAATAAACATTCTTCATGATTTCGAATATTTCTGGGTTTGACTACCGTCATTGTTATCACCCTTAACCATCATCATTTTTAGTTTTATAGCTTCAAATTACAGCAAGTATACTTTGATTTTTATTTCTTCCGGGAAATACTTCTTGACTTTCTTCCCTTCCCATGAGGGACTTCTCCTACCCTAAAGGGGCCATCTTTGTGTACATGCGCATGCCTTATTTTCTAAGATAGTGTCAGTTCACTGCATGTAAAAGTTGAGTTTCATCTGCATGACCCTACCAGTCCTGCTGGTGCTTTTCTGTATCAGTATCCTTGGTGGAATTTAATTGTACCATGTTTGGATGTAACTTGGCAAAGCCATTACTTATCATTTGAAGTCTTTTGTTACAAATTCAAAGACATTGGTGGGGACCATATTGGATTACTCTAATTTAGATGACATACACACACACACACACACACACACACACACACACACACACACATATATATATATATATATATATATATATATATATATATATATATATATATGTAACGCAGTGCTGTGGATGAAACCCAAGGCCTCACACATGCCAGGAATCACTCTACCACTGAGCCACATCTTCCAGCCCCAGGTGATTTTTTAAAATCAGGACACAGAGCTGAATCTCAGAATCTTGAAACAAACTGTTCCCCTAGAAAAGCAAAACTCGTTCTCTTCCTGTTACAAATTGCTTAATATAAAATTGAGAGTAAGTTTATGGTAAAATATTTATGGGAAAGATCAGAGCATTAAATTTTGAGGCATTCTCTAAGTAAAAAGAAAGCAAAACAAAATCCTTCATGGGGCCAGTCCCTGAAAACTTGGGAATCTATCAGTTACTTAAAATGATGGAGGCACTCAGAGCCTCGTGTGTTTCTTTGTGATACTGTATTTTTAAGGATTTGGAGAATCTTATTGACATGAGTTCCTGAAGAATAATCTGTTCCAAAAATTCAATTATGAGTTAGGCACATATCTGAACTAATTTTGATTCCTAACTTGGAGTGAAAATTGGTAAGAAATGCCGTATACTTTACACATATCCTTTTATTTTCAAGCTTTAGGCTAGAAGGGAAAAGTGAATTTCATGGGTAAAAGGACCCAAATCAATCATTCCTCGGTTACCTAAAGTAACAATGTCATCAGTGAATATGCCAGGAAGGGTGTGAACACTGGCTGATTACACCACAGAGCGAGAAACCAGAGAATGACCCAAACTGCAGAAGAAATACTGTTGCAGAGGACGCCTTATCACCACAGGGATCTCTGCTGGGGGAGAGGTGGCATGTAAAGGACTTGAAAGTTCTCAGGGAACTTTCAAGGCAATGTTTTAAAGATAATGACTGTAACAGTGAATTTATTTTGTGATAATTCCTCAATAATAAATAAGTGATTGTAAAGTGTCTGTCACAGAAATGAGCAGGTCTGGTCATTAACACTGTTTTGGAAGTGCTGGAAATCCAAGGCCACATAGATTTCAGCACTAATGCCCATTAGGACCATAATCATGGAATACAGTGTCTTAGATTAAGGGATTGTGGGATGCTAAATATGGATTGCATCAAATCCAATTGCCTCCTTTTCCTCCTTTTTTTAAATTTTTTTTGGAACATAGAATATATCATAGACTCAGGGTAGGTCGCTGGAAATCTATTACACATTTCAAGTTGCAAATGTTGAAAGCCCAAGTCAAATTAGTTACAGCAGCAACAACCTCCCCAAAAGTATGTCCACAGCTGCAAAGCCCAAGAGACTTTTGTCTTTAGGAACACTTTCATTCAGAAACCCAGATTGGGCTGGGGCTGTAGCTCAGTGGCCTTGCATGCATGAGGCCCTGGGTTCACTAGCACCACATAAAAATAAATAAATAAAGATATTGTGTCCATCTACAACTAAAAAATTATTTTAAAAAATCAGATACAGTCATAGAGAACTTGATTCTCTCCACATCTCAAAACACCCCTTCTTCCTTCAGATGACAACAGCTGCTTCTGCTTCACACTCTTTAAGTCCCACATCTTGAAGAAAAGAAATTCCCTTTCACGTTATCATCTATTTATGGCTCCACAAAAGCATGTAGGGTTTCTTTATTGAGATGTCTTGTAGACTAAATCCCCAATTGTGACCCCAAAGCAGTGACTGGCTTAGACTTCACATAAAAGTGGATATTTCACACTTTCTTTGGCAATTTTTGTTTTTAATTGATGCAAAATTATACATACATACGGGATATAGGGTGGCATCTCAATACATGTGTACAATGTAGAATGATCAAATCAAGGTAATTAGCATACTCATCACTTCATACATTTACCATTGTGTGTGTGTGTGTGTGTGTGTGTGTGTGTATTGGGGCTATTGAAAATACCTTTCTCTGGCCAGGCATGGTAGCATAAACCTGTAATCCTAGCAGCTCTGGAGGCTGAGGCAGGAGGGTCACAAGTTCAAAGCCAGCCTCAGCAAAAGCAAGGTGCTAAGCAACTCAGTGAGAACCTATCCCTAAATAAAATACAAAATAGGGCTGGGGATGGGGCTCAGTAAGCAAGTGCCCCTGATTTCAATACCCGATATCCAACCCCCCAAAAAGGGAAAAATACCTTCTTCTAGCTATTTTGGGATGTACAAAAATTATTATTAACAATAGTCACACTAAGTGCTCTTAAACTAGAGTTATTGACCCACATGTAACTGATTTTGTACTGGAACTACATACCAATAACAAAATTTTTTTCTATATATCACTCCCTTCTAAACTTCTCAAACTCAGGTGATCACTATTCCACTCTCTATTTTTATGAGATCAAATTATTTAGTTTATACATATGAGTGATAACATGAGGTGATTATCTTTCTGAGACTGGCTTATTTCACTTAACATAATGTCCTTCAGGCTCATCCATCTTGCCACAAATGACAGTCTTTCATTCTTTTATATGGCTGAATGATATTACTGTGTGTGTATATCTCACATTTTCTTTATTCATCTGATGATGCACACTTTTGTGGATTCCATATCTTGACTATTGTGGATAGTTTAGCACAAACGTGGGAGTGCAGGTATCTCTTTGACATTCAACAAGCAGTGAAATTTGGGGGTCATATGGTAGTTTTATTTTTAGTTTTTTGAGACATCTCCAAAGTGCTTTCTATAAAGGCTGCCCTAATTTACGTTTCCACCATTGGTGTATAAAAGTTCTGCTTTCTCTCCATCCATACCAGCATAGGTCCTGTTTTGCGTTTTTTTATAATAACTATTCAAACCAGGTGCAATGGTACCTCACTGTGGTGTTGATTTGCATTTCCTGGTGATTAGTGATGTTAAACATTTTTTTTTTTTTTCATGTACTTGTTGGCCATTGGTATGTCTTCTTTGAGAAAAATCTATTCAGATCATTTTTTTCATTTTTTAAATCTCAGTGTTTGTGTATGAATGTTCTTTGCTGTTAAGTTCTTCACATATTCTGCATATACCATTTGGTGGAAAAACAGTTTATATACATGTTCTCATATTCTATGGGTTTGCCTCTTCCGTTTGTGGACTGTTTCCTTTGTTATGAGGACCATTTTAGGTAGAAACAATCTCATTTGTTTCTGTTTTTGGTTTTATTTCTTGTACTTTTGAGGTCTTATCTAAGTAATCTTTACTCATACCAATATCATGACATATTTTCCCCATATTTTCTTCAAGTAGTTTCAAAGATTCAGCTCTTAAATTTAATTATTTGATCCATTTTGAGTTCATTTCTTATATGGTGAAAGATAGCTGACTGGTTTTATTTTTCTGCATATGATTTGCAGTTTTCCTAGCACCATTCGTTGAAGAGACTGTCTTTTCTCCAATGCATGATCTTGACACCTTTGTCAAAAATCAACTGAATGTAAATATGAGGATTGATTTTCAGGTTCTATACTCTGTTTCATCAATCTATGTCTATTTTTACCCAGTGCTATGCTGTTTTGGTTGCTATAGACTTGTAGTACGTTTTAAATCAGGTATAGCAATGTCTCAGGCTTTATCTTTTGGTTTGCTATTTGGGGTTATTTATGATTCCATATGAATTTTAGGATGTTTTAATTTTTCTATTTTGTGAGGAATTCAATTGATATTTTGGCAATGAATTACATTGAATCCGTAGATCACTTTGGGCAGTATGGATAGTTTAACCATATTAATTCCTCCAATCCAGGAAAATGGGATATCTTTCTACCTTTTTAAATACCCGCCTCAATTTCTTTCATCAATATTTTACAGTTTCCACTGTAGAGATATTCACCTCCATGGCTATCTTTTTTTTTTTTTTTCAATTGGTGTATAGAAACACTGTTTTGTTTTTTTTTGTTTGTTTGTTTGTTTGTTTGTTTGTTTGTTTGTTTTTTTGTATCCTGCAATTCTAATGAATTTCCTTGTGAATTCTATTTTTTCTGTCTTTTTTTTTTTCCTGGTGGAGTCCTTAGGTTTTTCTATGAATAAAATCTTGTCACCGGCAAACAGAGACAACCTTACTTCCTCCTGTTCAATTTAAATAGCAGGCACTTCTTTTTCTCGCCAAATTTGCCCTGGATAGGACCCCCAGCACTACATTGAACTCGAATTGTGAAAATGGACATATGTGACTCATTTCAGTTTAGAAGCACAACTCTCATCTTTTTGCTTTTCAGAATGATGTTATAACTTGGATGTTTCATGTATGACATTTATTGTGTTGAAATATGTTCCTTCTATACCTGGGTATTTCATGTTAAAGATGGAGGTAGGATCCAGATCTCAGGGGCTGAGAGTAGAGAATGAGGTTTCTGGGAAAAAAAATAAGTGAGATTTTACCTAGAGAAAATAGACATAACCTGAGGGAGTAAACAACTATTAAGTAAAGAATTAACCCAGAATTGTGCCAGGAGCTCTTGTGTTTCCTCCAGTGAAATACTGCATTCCTCAATCGTCATAATAAAAACATCTGTAATGCAAGTATGTGGCATGTAATATTTATGATCCTCTCATATTTGTTATTCTCCCTGACAAGATGACTATAGTCAGATGAATTACGGGCTGACTTCATGAGTAAAGATGATATGTAACACTTTGGAAGAGAATCTTCAAGAAGCAGCAATGGTTTACCAAAACTTTCTCTTTCCTGCCATAACAACCAGCAGTAAGTACTTCAGCTAACAAGATTCTCCATTAATTAACCTCATTGCCAGAAGTGAAGGTGAAATGAAACAAAGCCACAGGCAACCCATGAAACACAGCAAGTGGGGGAGAAATAGACCTTTCTTTTTATATTCTCAGGGTGTAGGTTTGTCTGTTATCACAGTATCACTTCATTTAGCCTGACTGACATAATCTCCTGTAACGACTGACCAACTCTGCTTCTTTTTTTGCATGTATAAGACAAAGAGAATCTCCCCTGCAGATTTTCTAATCTTGTTTCTCCCAGCAAAGTTAGGAAAATGTAACCTAGTTAAATTTGATATATTGTTTTTGTTTGGTAAAATTAACTGACTTGTGATTTCTCTATGTTTAGTCTGACATTTTCAATATTCTTGCTGTGTGACATTGGAGAAACCCCTTCATCTCATTAGACTTTATATTCTTTATTTGTGAAATACTGTGTTTGATCCCTAGATGGGTTTCCAAAGTGACTCTGTCAATGAACATATATGGTTCCTTACATTCATATTCTCCTTCCTTCACAGCACTTTCCATATTTCAAAATTATATGTTTCATTGTTGTTGCTTTTTAAAATCTCTCTGTTTACCCTGGACTACAAAGTTCATGAAAACAGAGTTCATCTCTGCCTTTTTCAGTACGCTATATCCAGTATGTGGCAGAAAGTTCCATACATAATAATGCTACTTGGTATTTTGTAACTGTATCTTTGGTTTGAATAAAATGATCTAGAGTAACAACTTTAAGTAGGCATTACTTTGCCTTTGTCCAAATTAAAACTTAGGCATGCATTCAAAACTAATGTGCAATATGTATTGTTTGAATATATGTTACCATTGAATCAGAAAGATGCCTCTTCTTTAGTCTTGGTAGTATAAAACTTTAAAAATCATTCTAGCAATTCATTGCAAATCCCCAAAAAAAAGAAACAACAACAACAACAAAAATTTAGTTCACAGTCCTGGAATGCTGGAAATTCAAGCATATGAAAGCTGATGCACCAAACTGGTGATCACTCAGCAACACGGTCCATGGACGCAGGTTTTTTGTTGTTTTTTGTTTGTTTGTTTGTTTTTTATTTAAACTGATGTGAAACAAAATTCTACTAAAAATTAAATTTTGAAGCAGTTCTGCCTTTTGCCTCTAGATGTCTCACCTAGAATTCCCATTGTAGAAGATATTCTGATGCAATACCCCAACTATAGGCTTGGCTAAAATGTCATCCTGGGAACTGAGAGCAAACCATGCAATTTTCACAGCAGTTGGATCAAAACATTCCATCAGTATTTTTTTAACTTTCTGGAAAAAATGCAAATAACAGATGGCAGGAGAATAGGCAGATTTATGAGGAAAGTGACTTTATATTAGTCATTCTGATGAGGCACATCCTGAGGAGTCCTGCCTTCTTGGCTGTGATAAACAGTTTCCAGGTGTAACCCTTGATATTGGGAAAGCAATATTTAAGATAATGGTCATCAGCTCATCTTGACAGCCTTTGCTCCATTTTGGAAATTATCCATATCTTTTATACCCCAGTAGGTGAATGTGGAATTCAACATATTAATGTATTTATTTAGAATATATTCTATGTAAGAAAATTAATGATGATTTTTCCATAGGGAAAAAAATCATTCTACTCATTAAACAAGAAACAAAGTAACAATTTTACTTCCTGAGATAATATGAAACATTTTGGCAATGGGCAAAACAGGAGTTTATTAAGATCTTAAACATAAGTAATGAGAAATAATTTCCTTATTGATATTCCTATTAGGAAATATGTTTCCTAATACCATATATTTTACATATTAATATAGGTTATATATGAAAATACTCTGATAATACTTAATACATAAGGGAAATGTGAAAACAACAGATGGCTAACATGGTTTAGAAGTAATATTCCAACTCAGATGCTATTCAAATGTCTTCAAATTGTTATAGAACATGTTATTTGAGTATGTTAAGATACACTGAGCTTCTTCTAAAAAAGTCTAGATTTCTTTAAAGAAAGAGGGATGGCTTCCCATTTCCTGGAATAGTTCTGGCGAAAGCAGAAAAAATCATATTTATGTGTTAAAAACATTGTTTGAATGAAAAATGAACAGAATCTGCTTATTTTCTTGCTTACTAAAAACAGGGTTTTCTTTATCTGTAGATTTTTATTGTACTAGCCTTAAGCGTCTATGGCATTTGTTTTTCTCTGGTTTCATGGCTCTTGCCAGTCATTTTAATTTAATTTAAATCAGATACCAATAAAGCTAGAGAAATGTATGATTCTCAAAATATGTTGCATAACTAATCACTTTGGCAAGATGAAAAAAGAAAGAAAAAACCCTAGTGTGTCCCACATTACATCTTTGTTCATTTCACTTTGTCAGATTAATTTTTAATTGATTCACCTGGTTTGAATTATCTAAGTTACATACACTAACTATTGTACTTTTATATTTAAAGTATTTTCAAAGAATCACCACTACTTACCCAGTTTTTATGACCTTTGGGGCCTGTTTATAAAGCTCTCCTCTGGCTGGTTCCTTCTTTCATCTTTTTCTTCCCCTAACAATTAAAAAAGAAAATGTAAGATTTTATATTACCTATTGTAACAAATCATTGTTCAAATATTACCTTTGTACTTCCCACTCTTGTTCATCCAGGTGGAAATGATCAAATGATCAAATCTATTTCACCTAAAGAAATGAAGAATCATTAATTGCTTACTTTCTCAAGACTCCACTTAAATTTTCATGTCACTGAGGTTAGCAACTGCGATGTATTCCTAAGAACAATGGCCTTCAGTAAAATCTAGTCGGCATAAACTGAATTCTAGCTGTTCTTCTGAAACTTAAAGAATAGGATGGCAAAGTTACTGGGGAGCAAAGGTGTAGATACTGGTATATACTGTGAGGCAGGACTCCAGTGAGAGAGGCAGATTTAGGCCCTGAGGCAAATTGGTGCAAGAAGAAAGGTTAGAGGGACACCAAAGGAATGGAGAAGGATAGCTCTTTTGTTTCCTTCTTCCTACTTGGTTTTGTTTGGGGGATATTCTGTCTTAACTCCACCTCATTTTGAAATTCCCAACTGATGTCTTAACTGTTCGCTGGGAATTTTTAAGGTTCTTGCATCTTTGATGTTCAGGCAGGGAACAAGCAAGGATGAGACTGTGCTGTACAGATCCTGAGAAGTGCGGAAGGGAAGCAAACACCCAGACTGTGCTTTTTCCCCTTACAATATAATATTCTGGTGGCTTCAGTCCTGCTGTTCCCCATCATGCCTACTTCTCAACGCATATCCTAAGTGCTTGGGTCAAGCGGCAGGAAGAAATCCTCAGAGACCATTTATCAAAATCTAGGGACTTCTATTTGCCTATAGAAGTGGGAAATATTTAAATTTTTAATCAGTTATGATTTTGGATGATTCACTTAGATTCTCTTGATCTCAATTTTCAAATTCTCAAAGATTTCTCAAACTATATGCTGAATTTCTTACAGAATGTATCCAAGTATAAGGCACTATTATTCTATCCAGGGAATGAACATAGTGGTATTAAAACCAATACTTGATTAAAGATGTATCAATTGTTTTTTTGAATATTACTAATCTAATATAAATATAGATAGATATATTTATATTATAGATAGATGTAATCTAATTTTTAAGAGAAACATTATACCAATTAAAGTAATTATTAGATGCTATACTTTTGGATTGTTCTTTTTAATTATATAAGAAAATGAAATAATCTTTGATTTCTTTATAGATTGAATGCACATTTATGGAGAACCCTCCATGAGCCAACTTCTGCTAAGTGCTTACAGTCCAGCAATAAAGAAAATACTCCATCCCTTCATGCAAAATAGAGATTTGAAAGGAGTGAAGGGATAATAATTCTAATTCTATTTCATATTTTGGAGATGTTTTGAACCCACTGTTTTTATGATTCTGCAGTCATCTAGTTTTTTATCCCTTTAATCAAGCAGTAAAATATGCTTTGTAAAACTACTACATTATAATGATGTTAATAATCACAAATATATTTTATTAGAATACTAAAATTTTACAAATACAACTAAATTTTGATATGTAAACATAAGTTACAGAGAATATAAAAAATATGAATATGTAACAACAAATCTCAAAATATGTACAACTATAATACACCAATAAAAAATGTGGAAATAAAGAATTCCACTTCCATATTTATATAAGTAGATTTAACCCTATGTACTTTCCTGTTATTGTTTTGATGTTAAGCTTTAATGGGTAAATAAATGAAAATCTGTATTATTTATATAAAAAAGAACATAGAAAAAATAAATTGGAGATGATGCTGAGTTTATCATTTGGATTTAGAAGTCTGCAAAAGGGCTGCATGAACCTAATAGTAATAATAGTCAATATGTATGTAATATGAAGGTTCTGAAACAGTCAAACAAATGACTTTTTCAATTGATATAATTGAGGAGTTTTTAATAAAGATGCTTATCTCTACAGATGACGTGGGCAGGGTGTAGAGAAACCAGCAAGGGGCTAATGAGCACACTCCAGGCTGGCAGCTGTGAGAAGTTGTTGCTACCCTCATGCCTGAGAAAGAGACACAGGTCCCCAGAGCTTGGAGCAGACAGGTGGATGAACAGGGCTGCCTGGGAAGTAGGATGGCCCCTGGCTGGCACACAGCTCACCTGTGACCACCTGGTGACCAGACTGGCAGTGGAGCAGATCACACTCTGCTCACAATCTCCTTCTCCAATCTGATCTGCTTTTGTGATTCCCACTGGCCAAACCCATTGGGAAGCCAGAAGTCAGGGTAGACCCATGACACTGTCCATAAACATCAGCCTTCTGCAGCACAGAGTTGTGTCAAGAAGGCTGGCACATGGACCTGGGCAAGAATGGGAAGACATCCAGAAAAATACCATAATCAGCAGTTATTAAAATGACTTATTGATGATTGCTTTAGCTTAACATTGAAAACTGAGACTCTCATGATGGAAAAAACGAATTACTTTCTAGTTTATTTTGAAATCATTTTCAAAATTCAAATTATTAATTGAATTACACACATATCTAAAGACCATGAAAATATCTGAACCCACCTTCCCTAACTTCACTTATGTATCACAGGGAAGATAGTGTCTTCTCAAAAATTAGTTTTAAACTTCAACTTTCTAAATTATTTAACAACAATAGAGGCATTCCTCAGGCTACATGGAGTAAGCACTTCAAAATACTTTGAAAAAAATGTGAATGAAGAAAGAAGTATATTTATGTACAGACTTCATCACCAAAATTTTAGCTCTCATCCATTTTAAGACATAGAACACACTTATACTTTGCAAATCACTAAAAATTCAGCCCACCTCAAGACAAAATAAAACAAAGTAAAATTAAGCATATAATAATGCTAGTATCTAGTGACTACTAAAGGAATCTATAGTCTAGATTTCTTCTCAGGAACAGATAATTACTATCATATTTATTTTATTTTGTGTCTCACCCCCAACATTAACATGGAGAAACATTCCAGGGGATTTGCAATTTAAAAAAACTACCAGACTTTAAATCATAAACTTGTTGATAATACCTAGCTACAAATTAGTAATAACTGCTAGTTTTTGTTGAATGAGTCATATTATTATGTTTGCTTCCATTTTAATTCTACAGTTAAAAATAAAAGAACAAGATAATGCTATCCAGTTTATTAATGTTTTTCTTAATACCTAGACACACACTTAATCTGGCTTAGATCAAGCTACCTGCTCTACCAGGGCAATATATTCAGCAAAATATTCCTCACAGTTCAATATGTCTTATATTAAATACATAACAAATATTCAGTGCAATTTGGCCAATTCAGCAGAACTGGTAAACCCTTGCTAAGAAAGGCCACCATGTCACATTGACCTGAAAATAGAATCTAGGATGAGAAGTGGAGAGAAAAATAAAAGTTCTCTTAAGGTCAAGGGCAACAGCTGAGCAGCTCTGGGGTACCTGCTTCAAAGGATACAATGTCTTGTGTTTGTAGATAAAATGTTGGTCTCTATGGGAGGAGGGTGGTCACAGGAACAAATATCCCTGACACCCAAACAAAATAATCCCAAATAAAATGGATGATGTAGTCCATAGTAAAAAGGGAGATAACTATTCATGGGAAAAATGCATGACCTCACCCTTTTAGAATACACAGTGATTCATCAGCATTTTCCAGCTTTCTTTCTTGCTTGCTTGCTTTGAATCTCACAACCCAGTCCCTTTCTCTTTTAACCTCAAGTTCAGCTCACTTAATAGAGGGTGCTAGGGGTTTGGTAAGGTTGGTCAAATTTAAGGAAGTCCAGGGTTTGTGGAAGAATTTCTTATCAAATAATTTAGAGGCACTGTCTTTGATGATGACATACTTTTCTCAAAAGTTAAATGTTATAGTTCTTTCTTTCTTTCTTTCTTTCTTTCTTTCTTTCTTTCTTTCTTTCTTTCTTTCTTTCTTTCTTTCTTTCTTTCTTTCTTTCTTTCTTTCTTTCTTTCTTTCTTTCTTTCTTTCTTTCTTTCTTTCTTTCTTTCTTTCTTTCTTTCTTTCTTTCTTTCTTTCTTTCTTTCTTTCTTTCTTTCTTTCTTTCTTTCTTTCTTTCTTTCTTTCCTGTTTTGGTCTCAGGAAAGCTGTGTATTAACTTGGCTGAAAAAGAAGCCTCTGTGACCATGAGGAAAATGTTGAATAATAGATGGAAATGTATTTATAAGCAGGCAGAATCAGCTAAGAATATCATTACAAGCAGGCTAAGTTATAATTTTCAATTGTGGTACTAGCAAAACCCTACAAGTGCCATCACTCCATCTCCTTCTTATTAAAAGGCACCATAGTTGAATCAAGTCACTGTGAAACCACGACCTCAAAATTGCAACCAAATTGTTTGTGCAGTGTTATGTATCTAAGGAAACAAATGTGGACTTCTAGAATTACATTATTAGTTTCTTTTGAGCCATGTGTTCTTCAAATGTTTTTCAGAATCTAGCCATGCCATGTCACACCGGAGCCAATTGCTCCCTGGGTGGAAGCTTCAGAGCCCTTGCTACTCCTTCTGTAATCATCTAGCTCCCTTCTGGCTAGTTGATGAGTTTGGGTTCTGGCAAGGTGGAGGGTGAACAGAGCAAACCTGACAGAGATCTAGGTTATAGGCATCTACAGCTTAATACAGAGGCTGATGAGAATCTATTGGTGAAAGAAGGTTTTGACCACTCCACTGCTTCCTACTAAATTCTCTCACGGATTCATAGCCTACTCAGTGCCCTATTGCCTGTTACAATGCAGCTTCCCAGGCTCCGCTTCCTCAAATGCAGTCAGTAGGGCTGGTCATGGGATCAACATTTCATTCTGGGTAATCCTTGGGCCTAAGGGCTACACTTTGAGAAACACAGCACTGTGTTATCCTATGTCTGAAATCTGATCTGTAAAATACAATCAGGCCAACACATTCATTCTGTGCTAAATGATTCTAGAAGAATCATTTCACTGACGCTCAGTAACTGGTGATTCAACCCCATCTAGCGCAGGTGCAGCCTGACCCTCAAACTTCAAGTGATCTTCCCGAACAGCCCATTAGCAAGTAGTGCCATAGCAGGTTGTTTGGGGATAACTTAGCAAAGATACATTAATGGTGTCCACTCATTCAACTGGTCCGGTGGCTCTGATGTGGATGGAACTATGGTCACAAGCATTGCCTACCCCCACCCTGGAGCCCAGGTGAAGTACAATATGCTACATTTTGAACAATCCCAGGTGCCCAGCGTGGAGGGTTTTGCACAACCCTGTCTTATTTCCAAGGTGTTGATGCATGCCTACAGGTCTGTGGAGCTTGCAGACCTGTGTGCACCCATGTTTCTGCCTGGCATCTGGCTTCGCAGAACTGGCTGGGCAGATCAAGCATTTTGCTTTCACTCAGAGAACTTTTTTTTCTGCTTATTTGCACTTGTATCATTCCATACCCTGATAGTAAACCCCATCTGATTCAGATAGCTTACACTTTACACTGTCAGCATTATACTCATTTACCCAAGAGAGCTGAGTGTAAATATCTTTAGGACTTAGTGAGATGGGTTGACCAACTAAATTTGTAAGCTACTTATTTTTGGGAATCTGTCATTTACTTAGGCAACTCAAACTTAAGAGTCCCTGAGAGGGTAAATAAGGGTAAAGCATCAAGTCATTATTTAATAATTAATGACTACTATTGTGAGTCAATATTATTTGAAGCATAATTTATATCCAATAAAATACCCACATAAAATGTATAGCTTGATATATTTTTTAAACTAGACTTTCTAAGGTGGTTTGATGTTGATAGCACAGTTGCTCCTCCAATTACAACAAGTGTTCTCCTCTGGTATATGTTGATAATGAGGGAGGCTTGCATCCATGGGAACTAGGAAAATATTGATGACTTTCTAAACATTTTAAATTTTTTATGGTAATTACATATTTACATAAAGTTTTAAGAATAGTACAGCATATCTCATGTGTGCCTTTCCAGTGTCCATCAGCATTTGCATCTTACATAATTATAGTATAATACCAAAATTAAGAAACTGGCATTCGTATGAAGGGTGCATAGAGTTCTATGTCATTAGTCACATGGGTGGATTCTTGTAACCACCACCACAATTGAGACACAACACTGTTCTGACATCACAGAGATCTACCTCCCACTACCCCATGATAATCACACCCACAGTGGCTCTTCCCTCTGCTACCTAGTCCCTGACAACCACTAATCTCTTGTTTGTCTTTATGGTTTTGTCATTTCAAGAACGTTATATAAATGGAATCATTCAGGATATTAGATAAGTGGCATTTATCATCACACACAGTGCCCTTAAGAGTTATCTAAATGAATGTGCTTTGCTCTTTTTATTGCTGAGTAATGCTCTGATTTATGCTTGCTTATATGTTGGACTTATCTATTTGCCATTCCTTTCCAAAGGCTGTAAGGTGGCTTATATCAAATTATATATCACCAAGGCTCAGAAAACATGAATGCAAAATTATAAGTATTAAAAACAGAGCAGCACAGTATGCTAATATTAGTGACTGGTTAGCATAATCACTATGACTAAGTTTAAGAGCTGGCTCTGAAATTTCTGGCATCCTGAGTAAAAAGAGAACATGATAAATGGCATAGCCCCCCTTATTAGAAAGAGGAAGACTGACAGTTATTTTTTTATTTCCTTTTAGTTGTAGGTGGCTGCAATATCTTTGTTTAATTTATTTATTTTATGTGGTGCTGAGGATCAAACCCAGTGCCTCACACATGCAAGGCTAGTGCTCAACCACTAAGCTACAACCCCAGCCCTGACTGCCAGTTCTTAAATGGAGAGAACTTTTTTGCTAGTGTTAAATGCAAAATAAATAAATAAATAGCTCACGAGAAGTTTCACATAGAAAACATTTTCAGCAATATTTCTACAGCAAATGCAAGCACAGACATCATTTAGCTGGCTACTTCTCATTATGAGTTACCAGTCACAAAGCAAAAAGCAAATTATTAAAGTACCACTCCATAAAGGCCAACCAACAGAATATATTATGAGCCTAGCCCATGGACACAGTGTAAAGACTATGAGGAAAAAAAAGAAGTCTATGAGGTGGGGCTTCCAAGCAGTGGTAGTGTGACTCAACTCAGATTTCTGGTTCTTCATCTTTCTAACCTCTTTGAGAATAGTTGAGGCCTGAGGACCAGTTAGGGCAACTTATATTTTCAAAAGACGGCTTTCTTTAAATATGGCACTGACATTTCTTCAAAGATCTAGCTTTCCTCCTCTTGAACATGGGTGGGCTTCAAGAAGAAGTGCTATGTGATTTGGGATGTCACTTTCCACTCACCTCTACCTAGTCTTCAATCAATCAGCCCCACCCCCATACCTTTCTATCTTTCCTTGGATTTTTGGAGTTCTGAGTCAACACATAAGAAGTTCAACCATCCTGAAGCTGTCATGCTGGAGAGATCACATGGAGAAGGTACAAAGTGATTAAGAGTTGTGTCCAAGATTCCCCCCAGCTCTTCTAGGCCACAGTTTTCAAATCCTCCCAACCTAGGGCTCAGATATGGCAGCAACGAATAGTAATTTATTTTCAATGAGATCTGGAGCAAATTATTTGGGTTTCCTGGATCTAGGAGAGTGAATCGCAAGCCACTGTGCTATTTGCAAGTACTGAGGGAAAAAATGGGTAGAAAGACCCTGTATATTACAGTCAATTTTGAATCTTCTAGAAATCAGGATTTCCTTGAAATATTAAAGAAAAGGAAACATTTATTTTTATAGGAGTTCCTTTCCTGAAAAATCTTCATGAGAGGAAAATTAAGATGCCAAAATCTTTAACACATCCTTCTAACAATTTCAGTTGTAATAATTTTATTATCAGTGTTAATTTTCCCAAAGCTTTCTTTATTCTTTGTGTCTTGTTTTTAAAATATTTTCTCCTTTCATTTCAGCTTCCAGAGCAGAACTGGTTATAAGCATCTGATTGACCCTAAAAGAGTATCCTTTTTAAGACTCTACAGGACTTAAAGGCCCATATTGGCATAAAACTTCTTAATATTACAACAGAGTAAATGTGAGCTCTAGGGTACAGTGTGGATTGTGACCTCTGGCGCCTGTCAGTGCTTATTGTCTTCAGAGAAGCCACCTGACTCTCTGACTCCATGAATATGCATTGAGCAGCCTTTGCATCAAGGACTGCATGGCATCTAAGGGTACCCAAAAGGTTGAGGAGTCTAAGTAGAAGACTGCTCCTCCTAGTCTGCTGGTCATTGCTAGGCTCACTCTTCACATTTAAGTGCCCTCCGACTCCCTCCACCTTGGCCCCACAAAACGACACTCGAACCAGTGTTTACTAACTTGTTATCCAACACTCTTCCAGTGTAACTATGGCATGTTATAAAACCAAGAAATGCCTCTTCTCATAAAATTTAAGAAGTATTAAATGGAAATCATGCATAATCCCTGGTTACAAGTCTCTGAAGATAAATATATACTTTCTTGAACTGTCTTGTATGGATGAATTAAATAAACAAGTTTCACTATCCTATAGCCGTTAATCCCTTAATCATTACCTGATATTTTTCAATCCAAATGATGCAGACTCAAAATTCTAAAACTGGTTGTATATCATGGATCTTCAACAATACATCCTTTATTCTTTTCATTAATTGAGGGACGAGATTAACATGTCCTTAAACTTTCATTAAATTTCACATTCCTAGAGAAAGCTTGCTTAACTATATTTATTCCCCTTTCAAGTTAAAATATACCTTCTGGTAAACACTCTTTCTGCATATTGCAAACTTTTCTCTCAGAGCACTAACCTAAAGTTGATTGTTATTTGCATCCTGTAATCCTTGCCCCAAGTCTTTAAAATCCATGAAGGGAAAAAAAAAAGTATCTGTTACATGCATCTTCATAGGTTATGGAAGAAAATACTTGGTAAGTGGGATTCATAGTTTCCTCTTTTTGAGTGGGAAGTAAGTAAGAAAATTTATGGAATAATATTGCAGTTACAACAATGTGAGAGATAATGTGACTGATCTGGAAGAAATCATAGATAGGTAATATTAAGTAATACAATCTGAAAGAATCATGAGGTAGCCATATCCCTAGGAGAAGGTGTATACAGACTGATTCAAGTACAAACTTGAACCTTGAAAGAAAGATGGGAAGAAGAGAGGGAAATTACAGACAAGGGAAGAATTGGTAAAATCAATGAGAGAAATGTATATTCTGTTAATTTCAGGGGTAGTTTTATGTGTCTCTCTGGGGAAGATGTCCTTATAGGAAAACCATGAAACATAAACTTTAAGAATTTATTTGTGGATTTCTGGATATTTTTTAATGGTAGAGCCAATCTTTGTCCCGCAAGTACTGGAAACCATAGCACATTTCAAACAGTTAGATGGGATGATTAAAAACTTGTCATGGAAAGATGCACTTGGTAGTTTAATGCAAGATGGATGGAGGAGGGATGGTCTAGAGGGAGAAAAACTAACTTGCGAAGTATCATAAAAAGCGTGGAGGCAGTTGGAATGAAAGGAAGACCATATGTGACGTGTGTTATAAAATATGGTAAGATGCTAGGACTCAACAGGCATTGTACATGCAGATTAAGGGCACAAAGAAGAGGTAAGCAACAAAGATAGGACAACTGGGAAGACAATAATAATGAACAGAAAGTGGGAAGACATATGGAAGGAATTATTTCTGTAGATCAGATGATAAAATTGAGATTACAGATGATAATTTCCAATGGGATCTACAAGTGACCATATGATGTAAACAAAGGTAACAGAAGATGAGACTTTGAGGTTGAATTCAGTGATGAAATAATTGATATTATTATGATTAATTTTGTAAATTAGATACTAGTCAGATTTAGCAAAGGTCCCATGTGTCTTCAAAACAATGTGCTAAAGGTGATGGGAATTATTTTTTATACCTCTATTAAGTTAATCATATTAATTATGTCATTCAAAACTTTTATACTCTTACTAGCATTTTTACCAATTATTTTGTCAAGTTTCGAAGAGAAGTATATTAAAATCTTTTGGTCCATTGTTTGATTGGGTTATTTGTTATCTTATTATTTAATTTTTTGAGTTCTTTGTATACTCTGGATATTAGGGCTCTATCTGAAGTGTCAGAGGAGGACATACAATCAATCAACAAGTACATGAAAAAATGCTCACCATCTCTAGCAGTCAGAGAAATGCAAATCAAAACCACCCTAAGATACCATCTCACTCCAGTAAGATTGGCAGCCATTCTGAAGTCAAACAACAACAAGTGCTGGCGAGGATGTGGGGAAAAGGGTACTCTTCTACATTGCTGGTGGGACTGCAAATTGGTGCGGCCAATTTGGAAAGCAGTATGGAGATTCCTGGGAAAGCTGGGAATGGAACCACCATTTGACCCAGCTATTGCCTTTCTCGGACTATTCCCTGAAGACCTTAAAAGAGCATACTACAGGGATACTGCCACATTGATGTTCATAGCAGCACAATTCACAATAGCTAGACTGTGGAACCAACCCAGATGCCCTTCAATAGATAAATGGATAAAAAAATGTGGCATTTATACAAAATTGAGTATTATTCTGCACTAAAAAATGACAAAATCATGGAATTTGCAGGGAAATGGATGGCATTAGAGCAGATTATGCTAAGTGAAGCTAGCCAATCCCTAAAAAACAAATGCCAAATGTCTTCTTTGATATAATGAGAGCAACTAAGAACAAAGCAGGGAGAAAGAGCAGGAGGAAAAGATTAACATTAAACAGAGACATGAGGTGGGAGGGAAAGGGAGAGAAAAGAGAAATTGCATGGAAATGGAAGGAGACCCTCATTGTTATACAAAATTACATATAAGAGGTTGTGAGGGGAATGGGAAAAAAAAAAAACAAGGCGAGAAATGAATTACAGTAGATGGGGTAGAGAGAGAAGATGGGAGGGGAGGGGAGGGGGGATAGTAGAGGATAGGAAAGGTAGCAGAATACAACAGTTACTAATATGGCATTATGTAAAAATGTGGACGTGTAACCGATGTGATTCTGCAATCTGTATTTGGGGTAAAAATGTGAGTTCATAACCCACTTGATTCTGATGTATGAAATATGATATGTCAAGAGCTTTGTAATGTTTTGAACAACCAATAAAAAAGAAAAGAAAAGAAAAAAAATCTTTTGGTAAAGATTCAAAGTCTTAAACTAATTTGTTTTTAAAAACTTGCTGGGCGGGGTCTCTAGCTCAAGTTGGTAGAGTGCTTGCCTTCCATGCATAAGGCCCTGGGTTTGACCCCCAGCACCACCAAAAAAAAAAAAAAAAAACTTACACATAATTATAGGCCTGTAATCTCAGCAGCTTGGGAATCTAAGGTAGGAGGATCGCAAGTTCAAAGTCATCTTCAATAACTTAGTGAGGCCGTAGCAAATTAAGTATTTAGTGAGACACTGTCTCTAAATAAAATATGTAAAAGGGCTGGGGGCGTGGCTCGGTAATTAAAGGCCCCTGAGTTCAATCCTTGGTTCCAAAAAACAAAAACAAACAAAAAAATAAAACTTGCACCTAAATGTGGTATATTGCCTTTAAATAATGCCCATTAATTTTACTATTTAAAAATTCTGTACTTTTATTACAACTTTTTGGCTTGATCTAAAATGTTTCCGAGAGTTACATTAATATCACTACTGACTTTCAGTGTCTAGATCCAAGTTCAAAATTAAAACTTTCTGGTAAATTTTCATTTTATCATTAAGTTGAAAATTTTTATCCATAATAAAGTTTTTTTCCTCCAACATTAATTTTACATCATGATATTTGCTTTGTAACTTATTTTCCCCTTTTCACTTTCATTCTTTGTAGGTCAGTTTACTATCAATCTGTCTTATAAACAGCCCTTAGCTAGGGTTATAAAAAATCAAAACTGAGAATTTCTTTTTTATAAAAGATATTTGATCTTTTATCTTTATTGATTTATTGGTACATTTTAATTTCACTCCAGTACTTTGCTTGTAACCTACTTATAAGCGCTTCTCCTTAGTCATTATTTACTCCCCAAAAGATTCCTGTGTGTGAGAGAGAGATACTAAGTGCATCCTTTGATCAGTTTCTCAGTGAAAGCTTTTGAGTCATAATATATCTTTGTCTGAAAATGCCTTGATTTTGCAATATTTTGAATTGATAATCTGGTTAGATGAAAATACACTTTTTATTTACATAAATCAATTATTTATGTAATAAATCCCCAGGGATACCAGGGATTGAATCCAGGGTCACTTGACCACTGAGGCAATCCCTGGTCTTTTTTTCTATTTTATTAGCGATGGGGTCTCCCAGAGTTCCTTAGCACCTTGCTTTTTGCTGATGCTGGCTTTGAACTAGCAATCCTCCTGCCTCAGCCTCCTGAGCTGCTGGGATTACAGGCATGCGCCACCACACCCAGCCTGATTCATTTTTATAATTGCCTAAATTGGCTGACTCAGTGCTAAGGCACAATGGTTATTCTATCATTTTACAGCATGGCCAAGGGACCATCTCTCATGTGCCAGGCATTGTTTCAGACAAACCTCATCTTAAAGGAGGGTAATGATACTGTTTTAGTCAACTTTTTGCCACTGTGACCAAAAGACCTGACAAGAACAATTTTAGAGAAGAAAAAATTTATTTGGCACCCCACTTTTAGAGTTCTCAGTCCATAGATGAACCATCTCCATTGCTCTGAGCCTCAGGTGAGGCAGAACCTCAGGGCAGAAAGGTATGGAGGAGGAAAGCAGCTTAGGACATGGCACCAGGAAGCACAGAGAGACAGCTCCACTCTCCAGGGACAAATATACACCCCAAAGGCACACCTCTGTGACCTACCTCCTCCAGTTGTACCCTACGTACCTACAGTTACCACTCACTTAATTCATTAAAACGGATTAACCCCTTGATTAGGTTAAGGCTCTAATAACCCAATCATTTCACTTCTGAAGTCTCTTGCATTGTCTCACACATGAGCTTTCAAGGGATACATCATACCTAAACCATAACAGAGACATGCCTTATTCTCTCTCTTGACTCCTAGTAAAGGCGAATTCTGGGGTTCCTTAGAGTCTTGGCAGGAAACACACATACACACACACACACACACACAAAAAAAAAAAAAAAAAAAACACTTATTCAGTCTAACTCCTTCCTGGAATTTTCTTGAATTTATGTAGCAATTTATTTTTGTCTGAAACTAGTTGTTTCATACGAATAGTAAAGAACAACGGAGCAATTAACTCTTATCCTAAGGTATTTTTGTCCTTCTCTTTAGTTGTTAACTATGTAAACACAATGAATTTTACTCATAATTGCTATTTTGAATTTTTTTTTTTAAATTTGAGCTACTTTAAGATTTACAGAAGAACTGTTCTCTACCAAAACTGGTATTTTATTTACCTACAAAATATATTCCCTATTGAATTTTCTTCTGTAAACATGCTTTAAGAATACTAAGTGCATTACCAGGACAAGAAGCAAGGAGAGAGTAGATCTATGTTGAAAGGCAATGCCTCCACTCACATCCAACACTCAGAGCACTTTCCCAAGGAGAGAACAAAAATGTTTAGTTACCTTTGAAATGAGAAGTCACTGAGGACATTTGCATACCCTTCATATAATTGCAAACTTTCCCAGTATTTATTAGAGAAAAAAAAATGAAGCATACCAACTCCCTGTAAGGGATGGCAAGATGGAGAGAAAAAAAATATGATAATGCATAAAAAATTAACCCCTGCCCAAAGGCATATTAACTTGAATAAAAAAATGCCCATACACCCATGTATTCATTAATTCATCATTCATTATCATATTTTTTTCATAATTATTTGAGCATCTACAAATGTGTCAGACTCTGCAAGCTCCTGGCATTATGAAAATTAGAGTTGGCCTCTGCCTCAAAGAGGTTAGGTTAAAATAAACATTTTATCTACTAATACGATAAATACTGTACTAGTGGATGCATTACAATGATGCAGAGCATTAGCGAGGGTTATAAGAAATCATAGCTGGGAATTTCTTTTTTATAAAAGATATTTTGATTTTTTAATCTTAAAGGCAATATACTCTTGCTCATTGGAGGGAAAGTCTCAATGCCCGTGTACATTTATTTACCTGGAAAATAGAGCATGAGAACTCTTTAGGATAGAATGTGTAACTCCAGTGGTGTGGTGACAGATGTGTCCCCATGGTGAAGATGGCCATATAGGGCTATTAGAGTCAGACACTTAAGCATCAGCAGCATCAGCAAGACCTCCTTTGCTCTGATCCCAAGCTTAGAAATCACCTTCCCCTCACATTAACCTTTCTGCGGACCGCTTATGGGAAGAGAGGTGCTGACCACACCAACAGAAACATCCCAGTGCTCTGAACACATCTCTCATTGTAAATTTGCATTCTTGTGCAAATATCCTTCCAGGGAGCTTGATTACAGCAGAGGTCCCTCTCCTGCTGTTCCCCGGAGATGTACCCACTCTTCATGCGCTGAATAAATCAAGCTTCTGAGATGAAAGAAGAGTGGCAACTCTGAACCTTGGAGAATTCATCAAAGCAAATGCCACCTTGTTTCTCGGAAGACACCTCTGATCTCACAGCATGTACTTCGTTTTCACACATCTACAGGTACATGTGTTTATCACGAATGTTTTACTCACAACTCTTTTTTTACTCTCAACTTGAGGCTGTGATTGAAGTTAGCTCACTCCAAGAACATTCCTGCCCAAGAATAGGGATGCTCATTCTTCCCCGTGGGACTGGATCCTCACAGCCTCTGCACTGGCTCCATCTCAAACTTGAAACCGATTTCGGTTCCCTTCTCTGCCATGGAGCTTCCACTTATGGTAAAAAAAAAAAAAAAAAATCACTTTGAAGCAAAGATTTTGTGGAGGAAAGCTGCATGCAAATTACACAGAAAAACAAAGCAAATAAAACAAAACTTATTGTTTGGCTCATTCCTTAGCTTTGTACCCCTCAAACTTCCATTGTGTCTGTGCCCAAAGAGGACAATTAGTTTGTCATTGAATCCAGTGCCTCATGATGGGTTTTCCTAAAGCCAGGACTCCTGACTATGACCATTTTAAAGAGCCCATGCAATTAGCTCAGGTCTACCCAGATAATCTCCCCATCTCCAGGTTCCCTGATTTATGACTTTAATCGTATCTGCAAAAGCCCTTCACAACAGTACCCAGATTACTGTACTAATTAATTGGGAGAAAGAATGTACACCAGTGACTGAGAATATTAGTGGGACCATCTTAGAATTCTACCTCTTACTGTCAGGTTTACTATGAAATGAATAAACAATATGCTTCAAGGTGACTCATTTACATTATCTTTTCCATGCTTTAGGAGAGAATCCACCTGTGTATTATATCCATATTTAATTAAAACAACTGCCATTTCTCATTCTAGATTTTCTGGTTGTTTTGTGTTGTTGTTTTGGTTTGGTTTTTGTCCATGGTATTTTGGAGACTCAACTAATGGGATGTGGGTCAAGTTGGGGATATTTTAAATTTCTGCTGAGTGGAGTGTTTTTATGTAGTCCCGATCACTTCTGTGAAGGAACTGGGCAGAATTTCCAGGAACACTGCTCTCTATATCTACTCACCTCCTGGGGTAATGCCAAGCCAGGGCCTGCACTGTATTACAGACCAGGCTCACAGGACCCAATTCTGGAAACATGCAAGAACAGAGAGAGGAAAACAAGTCTTAAAAAGAATGGAGAAAAATCTGGCCACTAGAAAATTCTTCACAAAACCATAAGTGTAAAATTACAAGCAGAGAGCTTGTTTCTCATCAGTCTGGTTGAGAACAAAGCCTTTTACTCTTAGAAATACGATTAGTAAGGCAGTACATTCAGTTGAAAATCTATAATACAACTTTACTGAAAATGGAATATTTAATAAAATTTGAATACATCATTTGATTTCTTGTTTGGAAAGACATTAAGAATTTTATGGAAAAATTCCAGACATTTGGTATGGGTATGTATGATAAATGTCTTCTTCATCAGATTTAAATTTACTATGGAGTTTAAAGAAAATTCTCACCAAAATTAATGAAATATGAAACAAGTAACAAAGATGAACAATGAAATCAGTCAAAATGATTCTCATAATGGAGACCGAATTGTAGCCAAACTATACCCAGATTATACCCAAAGTCATAATTCTTTATGAGGAAGAAATACATTTTTAATAGAAGTAGTTAATAGTTGCTTGGAAATTTTTATAATCTAATTAATGAAGAGAAATGAATCATGTGTAAATAAACCTCATGCTTATTTTATACAAATTACTACTACAGAAAAAAAGATAATATAACAAGCACAAATTGGTTAATGAATATGGCTAAATTAATGAGTAATTAAACAGTGAAGAGGGAAACTTCTAAGTCCCTGAAATTTTATAGCACATATATGACAGAAACTGGTAGAGGTCCATTTACTCCTATAATTTAAAAAATGACAAGTCATCAACAATTAAAAATAAAAACAATATTTGGCCATCTAAAAGATTTATTGGATTTTCTCTCTATTCTTACAGCAAATAATCTTTCAAATTTGTCTTCTAAAGACATGATCAAAGAGTGTGCAAGTACATCATGTAAAAGTGTCTCATGTTACTTCTTGTGAATTTTGTTCTACTTGTGAGTTTGTCAGTATTTCAAAAATTGGAATTGCCTGATCTGCCCTTTTCTCAGTAAATATCTTCACTGGTTTTAATTTTTTTTGTACACAATACTGCATCTATAGGAGATTCAGGCCTCAGAAAACTTGAATCCCCAACCCATACCCACATTCTATATGTTAACTCCAAACTCCTTAAAGGATATCAATGTACACAACAGCTTGTATAGACACAGAGAGATGCCCTCACCCTCTCCTCTTGGGGAATACAAGGTCCTAAATGGATTTTGTCTCCTCCAGCACCTCATGTCTTCCTTCATGGGCCTGGTGCTGGAGCAGGAAGGGGTCATTCAGAGCTATACATCAACATCAGATCAGACCCAGCAGTTTAGGATTTGAAAGCCACCTGGAGCATAAGCTATATAAAAAAATAAAATAGCATAAGATTAGCTATTTCAAAGTGTGCAATTCAGTGACGCTCCCAGTATTACACAACTGTCAGTTTCCCCTCACTCTCCATGAAGGTTCTCAGTCTCTGTCCTTCAAGGGGCTGGAGTGTCAACAGAGACCATCTGTTCTTTGAGTGGAGTGACTAATCACATTCAGCTTGATTCCTTTCTTTACAGACCTTAATTTTAGGGGGAGAAAAGGCAGACTTCTCTTCATGCTTACAAACACCATGTTTTATGCCCACCATCACCAAAAGGATAAATAGAAACAAATGGGTCAGCATTCTCAGTCCCCAGACTTCTGGAATCTTCTTGTAATCATTCTGGAACCTGGTAGACAGGATTTGTCTGTAGCATCTGTTCTGATTGTAACCCTCAATTTGCCCCAACCCCAGAAGTGTTAATGGTGATATTTTTCAAATAAAGCCTCAGATGCATGAGGTGAGGACCCAAATTCTCCTACTGCCCCGGTTCTTCTTGCAAAACTGTGGTATCTGGGGAATTAGTGACTCCTACTTTAATCATTCCAGGCCCTTTGTGTGAGTACGTTTCCAACCTCAACATTCTCTTCCTTGCCTCCAATTTGATTCATTACCAGAAGGCTTTTGAGAAGTGATCTGATTATCTTTCTGCAATCAGATTGCAGATAATGCAGGCATTTCCCGAATACAGGGAGGCTGGTAACTACTGACTACATATTATTCCAAAAGTACCTGTGAACTTGAGAGTCCCCTCCATTGCCTCTCTGTCTCTGCTGCAGGCATGTGGTGGTACTTTCTTACAATTAACCACAGCACACTCTGCCAATGGCTCTTGTCTCTGACAACAAATATTGTCAACTGGGGCTATCCATGTATATCCAATGGCCAACCCCATAGTTCATCTGACGCCAGGAAATCACATGTGAGCAGATGAGGCAGATTCTGAATTCTGAGTCTATAAAGATATTGCTTCTGCTTCTAGGAAGTTTCCTCTTCTTATGATGTTTGGTGTCAATCAAGAATCAATTAAATAATGGTTATTAGCTTGTAATTTTTAAAGTCTTGCTCATAAAACATCACACACCCTACTTTGTTTCTGAAACAGCCAATATTGTGTCAAGTAGTTCCAGAACGAGGCATGGTGCTTAGAATTTATAATGTTGAATAGTGCACATAAATATTTATTAAGATTGTTATTTGTTCTTACCACAGTAAAGAGGAAGAAAGGAAGACCTACCAGTACTGACCATACAGATTCTACTTCCCCATTTGATACTAACATTGAAAACAGACTCAACACTATTTTTACATTTAACATAAAGGATACACCCATATAAAAGCATTTAGGAGCACAGTGGATTTCACTAAAGATTTAAGGGAACCAGGAAGATTTACATTACAGAGCAAAATATTGAACGACAACTGCATGAGACGTTTCAGTTCATTGTAATGCACCTCTGACCACTGGAGTTCTGATTCTCTGGGTCCATCTGCTCTTTTTGTTAGTTGGCAATAATGTCCCACTGCCTTCACAGAGATGTGGATATCTTTTGTAGTTTCGTGTCATCCCCTAGAAAACACAGTCATTTGGTTTTTTGACTGTTTTCTTCACCCATTTGGGGATCAGGGCCTATGGGCTAGTAATCTTACCTCAGTCTTCCTATCATTCTAACAAATTGCATATTTTCCATATTGTTAAAATTGTATTGAGAGATAATGCCAGCCTAACTACTGCTGCAAAGACAAACACAGGGCCTAATGCACTAAGGTCCCAGTGCAATTAATTTCATCTTACCTTTCCTACAAGAAAGGATTTAAAGCCAAAAAAAAAAAAAAAAAAAGATTTAAAGCAAACAAAGACTTAAAATTATCATTTATTAATTCTCTCTAAAAACAATGTTTTTTTTTATTTTCTGTGTTGTCCTATCTTAACTAGAACTAATTATTCCACTTAACTAATACATATATTATGTACACACACACACACACACACACACGTGTGTGTGTGTGTGTGTGTGTATGAAACCTTGGCTATGTGATCAAATTCCAATAGCTATTCTTGATCACTTACCCAGTAACTGTAGTTTCAGATATTGTGGTACTTTTTATGGAGTCTTTTACACACGCACACAAAAAATCAATAACTTCCATCATCACATGAAAGCATCTAAAATTACTTACCAATAATTTTCATTTTTCTAAGGAATTGAATTACTTATCCTATCAACTGAAATATGATTAAAAATATCTCTTTAAGCAATAAAATATTATGTACTAGAGAAGATGGGCTAGAAGAGTTAACCCACTTGATTACAACACTAATTTAAGAATCTTTAATTCTTTTTACTAAAATTCTCCCCACACATGACTATCTGAGAACTGGCCACAATGAAGAATTGTAACCTTGTTTGACTGAGCTGTACTACCTGTACTTGGTTTACCACCCTCCAGAATTGGAACATTGTTAAAATGTGCAGACTTCCCACTGTTTACCAAAACCACTTTCTTGTTAATCATGGCAAAATGACTAGCTCTGAAAATACTCTCCTAAGAACCCCTGTGAACTCACCACAGCTTCAGTGTAATGCCCGTTTAGAAGGATTTCTTAGAGTCCTTTAAAATTTTGTGGTTTATCAAAAATTGCCAAAAACTTGCCTGCCATGCTGTTTATCAGCACTAAATTATTTCAAGTGCTCTTCCTGTTAAGGCATTCAATGTTCTGTGTGATTCTTTATACTAATGTTATATTTATCACTGGTATTTCTGCTCCCATGAAACAAAGCACATTCATAAAATCTGGATTTCACACAAAGGCTGCTTTTTTCTTCAAGGTTGCATTTAGATTGACTCCTTCTAAGTATTTCCTCTATATTCCTATAAATCTGATACGGAGACTGGATGGATCAGTCACTCAAGTGAATCAGATAATGCGTTACACATTAAGGCAAAGTAAATTTAACCCACCGCCAGTAAAAATGGATTTAGATATGTGTGGTTTTTGTGAAACATGCAATCTGTTGTGTTTGATCTGGTCTTTGGAGAGGGTAGAGGTAGTTCATGCACAAACACACTAAATGAGTATATGTTTATGTAGGCAAATAAATGATTCTTTTCTTTCCAAACAGGCTCCGAGGCTCACCTCTGATTCCAAGTGAGGCTAGCAACTCTGGGTGGAGTTCACTTCAGCCCTCAGACACAGCCTTTTTTTTAACATAATCCCCAAAAGGGTAGTTACTGCATGATTTTGAGAGGGAAAATGTGGTGTTCATCTTTATTCTTGCTAAGGTACAACTTGGAGCTTGACTTTTTTATTCAAATAGTCTTATATATTCAAATAGATATTCTTCAGAATTTTAAATACATCTTCCATAGGCCTATATCATTAAGTATGAAAGTTTTGTTAAAAACAAAGTAGAATTGTGTCAAGGTTTAAGTATAAATATGATTCAACCAGTTAGACTGACTAAAAGGGTTTGGTCAATTAAGTAACTAAACTAGTCAAAGCAAAGTTCCATTAAAATAGGATTGTGGACAGGAAAGTTAGTTGCAATGGTCAGATGTTTGCGTTTCCCTCAGGAATCTATGTTAAAATTTCAACCCCAAATATAATAGTTTAAAAAGAAGCATTTTGAGAGTGTAATTAGGCCATGAAGATAGAGCTTTGATAAATAAGATTAGTGCCCTTATAAAGGAAACACAGATAATTCTTTTAACTTCTTACTGCCTCATAGGGTTTTAATAAGAAGTCTGCAGTTTGCAATTCAGAAGAGGATCCTTATCAGAACCTAATCATGCTAGCACCCTGAACACAGACTTCTGGCCTCCAGAATTGAAAAAAAAAAAAGTTAAACTCTATTGTTTATAAGCCACCCAGTCTATGGCACTTTGTTATAGCAACCTGAACTAAGACCCTAGTCAAATGTTCACATGTGTGAGTTGGTACTGTTCAAAAAGCAAAAAGCAGAAAGGATTTTGGGAATAAAATTTCAGCATCTCCATTGTTCTATTTTTGGACTATTTCTCCATATACTTCATTTATAGAATTGCTTTTTTAAAACCATCCTTTATAAGTCTTACTGGAAAATATTTCTTGGCACTATTGCCATCTGGTGCCATAACCTATGAGGTCCAATGGTAAGAAATCTGTCTCTGAGACTCTGAATAGTACCTGCACAAAATGTTTTCAGCAAAAATCAATTGAATTTACTCTTTTGAAAAACAAATACTAATAACTAATTCTAATGCAATTTGCTAAAGACCAGAAAGAGAGTTCCATGTAATACAAAGTTAGTGCTAATATTCCTGAACAAACTTTTTGAATATATGAGATATATATATATATAATATATATATGTATATATATAAATATAATATATATATATATATTATATATATATCATATATATAAAATGGAATTCCTAATAATTGTATGAGTGATAGAAATAACTTAAAATATAATTCAATGTAATTTACAGATACTAAATATTTATTCTTTCAAAAACATTTCAAGGAATTTAACAACAACAATATTAAGAACTTGCTCTCTGAGGTGACTTCAGTATAATTATAAAGCCATATGAAAGAAAACTTTCTAGCTCAGATCCATTAGACCAAACATAGGGTCCAAAAGTAAAGGCATTTTTAAATAGCTCTAAAAGTTTTCATATTTCTACATTTCAATAGCAAAATACTAGCCTTTTTTGATCAATTAAAATGATTTATCTTACTTTTTGTATAAAGCTCTGACCTATGACATTTTTCTATGATCTGTTCCAGGGACCAGGGATGTACCTTGTGGTCTGGATGGTAACACAGACATTTCATAGATTCTCTAGTCACCTGAAGTAGAAAGTGGCAAGGAGATGATTCAGAAAAAAAGTGGTTCAGTATTTTGTTTTCTTATTAGTTTTCTTATTGTTTATTAGGAAAAGATTTGAACAGTTTAAATCTCTCTGTAAACAATGTTCTTTCTGATGCAATGCTTTATTAATGGAATTAGATTTCTGGAAACACTTTGATCCCCATAAAGCATTACACTCTCTGAAAGTATGTGACAGTCCTATCAAACACGTTGTCTACATTTTTTAAAAAAGTGAGTTGCTATTGATTTAAAGTTTGGTGTGGGAGGTATTACATAGTATACAATTAAGTATATTTGTGTGGAAATGGATGCTTTCTGCTACAGAATTTGAGGATCTACCTGTAAAATACAAGTCTCAAATGCAACAAATAATTTGCATATATGGTGCTTTTGATAGACAAATATGAGGTCAATTCTCTGTTTCTATAGTGGCTTTCTTTGTGTGTGTGTGTGTGTGTGTGTGTGTGCGCGCGGGCGCGGGCGCATTTGCTTAGCTTTGGATGTTGGCTTATCTAGTGACGTATCAGCACTTTTTAACAAAATGTACAACATGTCTAAGTTGCTTTACATTCCTCTGATATCATGTCTATTTTTGCAAACAGTTTTTTTCCCTTCTTCATGTTTTTATGACTGTTTTCATCCAGCTCTCTGTCATTAAATGCATAGTTAGGGAAAATTTGGCATACAAACCTGTGAAACACAGACTATGTGTGGCCAGTGCACAGAAAGCTGGCAAAGTTGAACATCTATAACAGTTATGAAATTGAGTTCATCGTTTCAGTCTTATTAATCTAGTATCACTTTGAGTTTGTCCCCCATTTCCTAGACACAAGCATAGCGCCTGAAATGATCTGTAATTTCTGAGGTTGTGGAAAGAAAAGGGTTGCTTAACACATGGTTAACATCTTAAGAATAACTGTTAAAGTGATTTCCTCGCATCACCGCCCCACCATATATAGGATTATATTTCATTCTGAAGACTTGTTGTTAAAGAGTTTCAGGGGATGTGTCTTTGGTTTTCTGAGAAATAGTCTTTGCCTCTTCAGTGCTGGGCTGTATGCAAGATACTGAAAATGTAGCAGGCAACAATAAAAAAAAATGTGGAGCCTGCTATGGTTTAAATTGTCTCCCCAAATTTATATTGAATCTCTAACCCCCATCTGACAGTATCTGGAGAGAGGGCCTTTAAGGAAATAATTGAGGTTAAATGAGGTCATAAACACACGGCCCTAATGTCCACCTCCACCCCTGCGTGCACAGAGGAAGAGTCATGTGAGGACATAGCAAGAAAGAGCTTGTCTGCAAGCCAGGAAGAGGCTTTACTACAAACCAAATTTTCTGGCACATTGATCTTGGACTTCTGGCTTCTAGAACTGTGAGAAAATAAATTTCTCCTGTTTAAATCACGCAACGTGTGGTATTTTGTTATGGCAGCTCTGGGAGACTAAGACACCTTGCATCATGGAGGTTTGAATCTAACAGAAGACAGCATGAAGCTGATTTATGGAAAAGAAAAGGCAAGAGTAGAGGAGCTCAGCCAACATGTCGTGTTATGAAGACCCATAGTTATTCCCATCACTCCGTCCCAGAGCCAACAAAATGCTTAGACACTTAATGGGTCTAATGTCAATTTTCATCTTGTCTCTAAGAACTTAATTTAGCCTGAGGCAAAACTGATGCATATGTATTTGTAGGCAGATGAGAGACGGGTAACCCAATAATATTACTTGGTAGAAATGGGGGAGTTTTTTTGGACAAAATATTACAAGAATTTAATCATGCAGATGTTCACTAGAGCTCTAGCTTAAAGATCATCCTACAAAAAAATCTTAGTGTGAGGATGCCCAGACGCACACTTGAGAAAAATTCTTATCAATAAAGACATGGAAAAATTCCAGAAGGATTTCCCATTTCAAGTACCACTTTTACTGGCTAGTTTTAGATTCCTGATGACCTTTTTCCCCATCTACTCTTATTTCAAAATAGTTCAGTCATACCATCTTCTTGTTCCTTAGAATAAAAGTCTTCCCATTCTTAAATCCTTGAAAGACTCTCTATCGTCTTGGTCATTCCTCATTTATCAAGAGAATCCCTCATTACAGATCTTAAACATCAATTAAACAACAGCTGGTGTCAACTACTTCCACTCACTGAAAAAGAAAAAGGTGAGCACAAACAATGTCATGTGCTCTCAAAAACATTTCATTTCCCGTTTATGCACATAATACTGCATTTCCCAGTAGTATCTGGCCTCTAGGATATGAAAACAGGAACTATCTTTTCTTTCTTTCAGGTCAGGCCCAACCATAACATATCCTGCACAATCTTCCATACTCTCTCTTCACACATTATGCTGCTAGAAGCGAAAGATTTCAAAATGGTAGACACATATGTTGGAAAAAGCAAAGGTCCCAGAATCACTGCTCAAGAAAGCTGTCCCATCCTCACAGGCTTGAGTGAAAAATAAGATGTCTTGAGCTGACAAGGTCTTCTTTTTACAGCTTTTAAAAGGAATTCCCTTGAATAATTATTTTGTTATGTTTTCATGTTTTATGGGATATCATCTGGGATATTTTCAGATGATAAAGCTATTGTTCAAAGTTGACACAATAGAACTTTATGAGCTTGTTTACATCATCACAGAAAGTCTTCACCTGAGGTCTCCATTCACAGCCATCTAAGCATAAACACTAGCATACTGCCTGCTTACTCTGGGAAATTGGGCACTGCCCCAGAGGTCACTAACTAGAGCAATAATTTTACTACTTCTCTAACTGCAGTTTTGCTTTTATGCCTTGGGCCTTACCATTGGGCTTGAGTCCTCTCAAATTCATATACTGAAATTCTAACCCCCAAGTTATTAGCATTGGAGGTGAGATCTTTCAGGAAGCAACTAGGTAATGAGGTAGAGTCCTCATCAATGGGATTAATGCCCTTAGAAAAGAGACCTGTGATAACTCATTGCCTCTCTACAATATGAGGACACAGCAGGCACTTCTTTGCCTCCTGAGGTAAACCTCTGTAGATTGTCACTGTCTGTCATTTTAGATGTCACACCTGGATTGGGTACCTTTAACCACAAGACATAAGCCAGGATGATGAACATCAAGGCTTGGCCACTAGTGCACAAACTGAACAGGGTTGCAGAGGCTTGACCAATATCACTTCTCTCTTCTTTTGGTGATGTTGATCTTTATTCTTGGAATCTTCATTAAATTTTCTGGGTTTTGCTCAATGAGAATGAGAATATAAAAATAGTTTCAGAAACAAAATACATTTTAATTATAATCTTAAGGGTTTTTTTTTTTTTTACTTCAGAGTATTTTGTAAAACAGCCAAGCAAACAATATCCCTTCAGTATGTTTGCATGCTCTAAAAATAGAGCATCTCTTTTCTTGATTCCTTGAGGAAGATTCACCTTCCATGACCTGTGGAGGGATTAATATGTTGAACATTGCAAAAGCAGTTTCTCAGACTGTAGTACAGGGTTCTACAAGGTACACGATAAGTGCACAAATCATTTTGATTAGACTAGGAATCCTTTCTCTAGTCACCTGATGGCTAGACAATAGTCTCCTGCAGTAAACAGAGGCCATATTAACAAATTATTCAGATTGACGGTCCTAACTCCACTTGTATTTTACCAATTCCAGAAACACTTTTCATAATGTACGAATTAATTCTGTCAGTTTCCTGTATGCCTTGGTCGAAGATATCTCCTTTACAGAGCAAATCTGTAACATTTGTCTCATTGCCAAACATGATCACAGGGAGGCTCAGAAACAAAGTCCTAGGACACTAGTTCTCACTCACCATCCTTACTTGGCCTGGGGCTTCTCTCTGTAAAGCATCCCTCCCACTCCCAGCCCCAGGCTATCTGTCCCTGGTTTTCCTGGTATGTTCCTTCTCCATCCACCTGCTTCTTTCTCTCCTGTTCACAGGCTGTAAGTGTGACAATGATGACCCAAACATTCTTTCTCAGCTAGAACCCAATCCAATGCCCTATTCAAACCCTAACAAAACCAAATATTTACCCATTGTATTTAATTTGTACTATAATAAATCATGTCCTATAATGAGCCAAATGTGCAATCATTAACTCTTAGGATTCAAATTTTAAGGCTGCTAAGGGAATTACCTGGCAACCTGTCTACAAGGTGGAGCCCACAGCCCCACTCCCAGCTCTTTCATGGCTCGGTTGATCTTGCCCCAAAATATCTTTGTTTAAAAGCATAAGGGTGACTTTAATTCAAATGACTCAAGCCTCTACCTTTAAATACAATGCCACCTGCAGTACTAATATTCTTGACTCATTGGGGGCATAGTATCAAATTTTATTAAAAATTTCTACAATAAAGTTTTCTTTTTTTGGTAATGATTTTGCTGCACAGGATGTGCTGCTATTCGTTCCTGACATACTTAGGACCCTCATGGCTTGATGGTGGGTCAGCCCTTTGTTATTATTATGCAGTGTTGCCTTTTTCCTCTACCTATTCTTGAGTCTGATGTGTTTCTGTATTTTTTAGAGTCTTTAAAGAATTATATTTAAGCCAAATTTGATTTAACAAAGCTAAAGTCTGGCATTTTATTATGTGTTTTCTGTTTGTTTCTTGTCTTCACATGGGCGTATTAACCAATTTTAGGAATTCTTATTATCATTATTTAATTGTGATTTTTAGTGAGTCACTTTGTATCAATTTCTTTGTAATTGCTCTAGAAATTACTCTGTGTGTGTGTGTGTGTGATCTATCATGGTTGACGAACATTGATGTCTTTCTTCTTTTAGTGAAGTGTTGGAAAGCATCCATTTAGGTCCTTTGATCCTACTTCTAAAATTATAGCTGTCATAAATATTTTCTCTACTTCACTGAGTACCACATCAAGTGGAGTTAAATATTTTACTCCAACCATAAAATATGATTTTATGAATGTAATCACACCTATTTCTATACATCCTCATGTTCTCCTTTCCTCTCTGAAGTTCCAAGAATTCTTCCATTACCATCATAATTTCTGTCTAGAGAAATTTTGATTTCTCCCTTTATTCCTGAAGGATATTTTTGCTGGATATAGAATCCAAGATTGGCTTTTTTGTGTGTGTGATTTAAATGAATGATGAATCAGTTCTCAGCCTCTTTCTGATAATTTCCCTTTACAGATTTGTCTCTAATAAAGAAATACATTCAGAAACCAATCTATAAATTTTGCTGAAGAAGTTCCATGTTCATAGATAATGGAAAAAAATTAGTAGACAGCAAAGGTAAAATATATTGGTACCACAGAGTATAAGGAGAGATTGTCACCAGGTATGAGAGAAAGTAGAATTGGTTCTTTTCAACAGAAGTAGATACATTTTCTCCTCTGAGACTGCAGGGAAGAAATGGAGAGCAGGAGGAACTTTACATGGAGACGGGAGCCTGTTTACTAAGTTGGTTTCTCTCCCTGGGTTGCTCAATGCAATACTGCAATTTTGATGTTTACAGATGTGTGTGTGTGTGTGTGTGTGTATACACCAAGACATTAAACCACAAATATTAAACCACAAATGAGCTACTTAATTTCTTCTCACTTAAAGAAATGTCAATGTATTCTTCTGATTTAAAAAAAGGCATAATAAATGATCTTCAAATGTACACAGCTATGCACACAGTTGTGCTGAACAGATAGATAACATTTACAGTATGAATCATGAACCAATCTTATCAAGGATGATTTGATAATATCCAATGCTGCCTCATATTACAGCTTTAGATCCCATTCTTGGATTAGTTAGAAGAAACAGTGCATTCTGGCACCCAATTTGAAAAATCTATCAAATTGTTCTTGGAGATATTTTAATGAACTAATTATACCTATGTTACACATAAATACCAGAAAGAAAAAGATAAAGAATTTTTATTGGCTATAAATAAGGAAAAAATGTAAAGAAATATACTCAGCATTGCATAGAAAACCATTATTAAAGTAAGAATAAAACCGATATCTACTTATTTAATTTTCTTTTTTGGACCATTCTGCTTTAAACAATAGAACTAGTAATTAAAAAAAAAAACAATAGAAGAAACAAAACAAAATGAACTATATTTACTCTATGATACACTTGCTGGTATGAGTTTCCAAGTTGGCTAATGTGCAAAACCTTTCAGAAACTCATTTTGGGGAAGGTTTCTGGAATTTATGATGTGCTTTTTAAAGAAATCTTATAGACAGCAGAAGTAACCAGCTTGTTATTTTGGGTGAGCAAACAAAACACTGGTTTGGTAAACTCAGGGTGAACTCTGTCAGTTCCTACATAGGTAGGAGAGTATTGAATGCTCACTGTTCACCTAAATTCCCCATAGATTTTGGTCTCCCTAAGTGAAGATACAATATTTTATTCATCACAATATTCTTGGCACAGTTCTTGGTTCATAGCAGACATACTATAAATGATTGTTGAATTCAATATTCTTAATTCAAATAATAGTTAATGGTCTTAATGAGTTGAAATGACCCTAAATATTTCTCTATCTACCTGTTTGCAATAAGCATGAGATGGTTTTTTAATCTTGTGTATGCATGCTATTTACACATAGTATATATGCATAATGTACTATAAATTTTCATAGGACGCTATTTTCTGACCCCATCCTCTCCTTGCATTGCAATAGCTATATGATGATTTTTCATGATTGATAGCTGGATTCATTTTTCAACCAGATACCTGGATCCAAATGAATGCTTTAATATTTCAACCCCTTAAAAATGTAATGAAAAACTTGTCATGGATAATAAATTGCAATGAAGTGCTTGAGTACTTTAAATGACAAGCTCTCTGTGATTTCAAATTCCAGTTCTGCTAGATGTGAGGTATATAGTTAATTAAGCTGAGGATGGTAACTGTGAAGAAAAATATAATAATTTAGTAAATATCATAATCAACAAGAGCCAAAATAATCACTTATTTGAAGTCAAAATAAGAAAATAACTTCTAGAGTCTTTATATCAGAAACCACGAAAAGCAATCTGAGGATTCTTTAAACTGATTTCTCATCTCCTTTTATTTGCTTTTTTTTTTTTTCTTAATGCATATTTTTTTCTGTATTCTCTTATACATTAACCCAAAATAACATAACACTGAATAAATCTGGATTGCTAGAGCAAAATAATTCTATAAGTTTTATTATCAATAGGGTTTGGGTGCTCCTAAAACTGTAAAATGAGCAATCATAAAAGTTTACTTTTCTTTACTATGTTTACCAAGATTTATATTTAAAGAATTAGAATAGCTTCCTAGATGTCACCCAGAATCAAAAGTTCTATTACACTGATAAATGTAATTTTTCCACTTCAGGTAAGTTCTTTTTTTCCAGTCTGGGTTTTATGTGGTTGTTTGTTACTGAGACAAACCAAATGGCTAAATCAATACAAATGGCCCTCGAGGTCTAGAGACCACAAGAAAGTGTAGCATCATTAAACTAAATTACAGACAAGCACTTAAGGAGACAAATAAGTATTGTGTTACCATAAGTCTTTTTTTATGGAGAAGATGATTGAAAATGTTTACAAAACATGAATGGTACCAGGAACAAGGTTTTTATGGTAATGCACTAATGGTTAGGTATAACTTAGTTGTTATGGCTGTTTAAATCAGAGAAGTGTAGACCTAGAATTGGAAATCTGATAGTGTTTTTCTAAGACCCAACATCTATCTGGTTTTAGGAAGCACATTAAGCTATTTAACCCAAAAGAAGTGATAGGGAAACTAGAGTACAAGAAGTAACAGGGCTAGCTAGCTAGAGAGCAGGACATAAGCCCTATCACTCTGCAAATGTGACCTATCGGGTGGTGGGGGGAAGACAAGCTCTGGAGGGCATGGCAATGCCAGAGTGTTAGAGCTCAGTTGAGTTAGAAAGGGAAACACAGTTTCAGAAGGGACTTCTCTTCCAGTTCTCCAGAAAAATGCTCCCAGATGGTCAGGCTGATTTCATCAATGTCCTTTAGCACATGAAAATGGAGACAAAGCCACGAAGCCCCACACAAACCACATACTGGGCTGGAGTTGGTCCCAAGCAAATGACATCTCAAAAAATAATCATTTAAAAACTTAGCAGCAAATACATCTCAAAGGAAAGAATAATAAATTACCTGAGGTCTTTAACATTTGGGAGGACTGAGAGCGTCAACAACTTGTGGTCCTGAGAAAATCCGTATGTGTGATCTGTACTTCATAGGTGACAGTTTAGAACGGAAGTTACCTTAAAGTGGATTGTGACTGTCCTGCGAGCAAAACAAAATACATTGCTTTAATTAACCTTCTTCAATGAGGCATATACATCTAGTATTGGAAAAATTTATCTGTATTATAAAATAATTAATTATGGTGTTTGAAGTCATAGTAGGACATTTTTTTTCTTTCTTTTGCTTTTTCTGACGACTTTTAAGTCTAAATATAAGAGATGTTTCAGAAAAAGAAAAAACAATGTGCAAATTATTTTCATGACACAGACACACAGATTTATATCTTCACATGAACTCTATCTGAAAAGTTCAAATTTGTTATTGCTTTCCTGAAACATATTATTCACAAACATACTATGCTTTTTTGCTCACAGCATCTAAAAGGGTCATGAATTTGGAAGAACAGTGTGTGTGCGTGGGTGCGCATCACTGCCAGTTGTTATTTTGAGAGATTAAATGGGAGCTGAATAGACAATTCACTAAATCAAAAATATTATTTTTTTGGTTGTAAATTACACTGGGAAACACTTCTGGAAAGCACATAAACATAGTTTATGGCATTTAGGGGAAATATATTAGATTCAAGGGTTTACAGAAAATTTTCCTTCAACACAGCAACTTTATTATATATGAAAAAAAGATAAAATTTAAAGAAACTGCTGTAATATAGATAAATTCATTTTTTCCCCCTGTGACCAATGTGGTAGAGCTGTCTAGAACTGACATACATGTACTTCTCTTTTCCTCTAGGGTCTCCAGAAGGATTGAGTTTCCTTATCTTTGCAGTAAGCATTCCTGTGCAAACTGGCTTAGCTGAGGAGTTGTGATCAGAAGTGAGTCACTTCTAGGCTACAGCATTTTTTTTTTTTTTTTTTTTTGCTAATATGAGTCTTCTGGCACTCTTTCCCTTTCTGACACTGATGGAGAAAGACTCAGATTCTAATGGTGGAACTATGAGTTTGAAGGATCATGGGTTAATAAATCCCTGCCTAGATCATTGCCAGAGAATATTACTTGGATGCATGGGTGACTTCACATGCCAAGAAACAAACCTTTGTGATTTTAAAACTTTTTTTTCTTTTTTGGTTATCTGTCATTTCATCACACTAATGTATAGAACTTTATATAGAACTTTTTGCTTTATATTTCCATGTAAGATCTAATATAATAGTGTTCACATTTGATAGGGCATTGAGTTTAGTTCAAAATATCTTATTAGAAGATGAGGCAAAACTAAATAATAAAAGAAAACAATATGACCAAATTTAGTTTAAATATAGGAGCCCCCATCATTATGCAACAATTTAGAATATTAAAAAAAACAAATGGTGCCAGAGAGTTAGAACTTCAAATATTGTGTTGGCAACTATTTTTGTCTTAGGAAAGAATCTCCTGACCTGTATAAACAGATATTTTTTTTTAAAACGAATCCTTTACTATGTCAATATTCTATAGCAGCCAGTATCTCTGATTTACAGGCTATTATAGTTGGCAGAGGACTATGAAGAGAAACCCTGAAGGTAATGTTTGAGTGTCTTATTTCTGGAGGGCAGGAAATGACAAATACAGCCAAGGGAAACCCAATCCATGCCAGCTATCCTTGGGGATTTTAATAGTATTCAACAATTTTTTAATATTAATGTTACTATTTTTTAGAACATTATAAAATAACATATTTTGAAAAGTAAATTTTCTTTTCCTGAGAATAAAATTCTTTTAAGAGAAGAGTTTGGGTAGAGATCTTCTTCATTTGAGAGCTTCTACACTAATAAAAAGTATGAAAAAAAATATGGAGATCCTAAGATAAGAATTTTGATTAACAAGCTTGCTCACCATTTGGGGTTACTTTAGAGAAAACATATTTGGTTGATTTTCCTAGCACCCTGTTGCAATCTGTTCATTGGAAAGTTCTGAGGTGATGTCAGAAATGAGAAGTGATCAGAGATTTCAGATCAGGAAGTATCCATACTGCCTTCTATTCTTGGTCTTAAACTCCTTCCCCTGAACAACTCCTGTCAAATGGGAATTCCAACATTCTGAAATTGACTAAATAGAGGTTCAGGGTATAGTTTTTCTTTTTTTTTCTTAAACTAATAATTCTGTGTGTGTGTGTGTGTGTGTGTGTGTGTGTGTGTGTGTTTATGTCTGTGTTTATTTCTAGTTCCATAAGGAGAGAACAGGAGCAAACATTCTCAGAATCATTTGATGTCGGCAGAATAATGCTCCCCTGCCAAAACCAATAACAATAAAAAGTGTCCACATCCTAAACCTTAGAACCTGTGAGTATATTGTGTTACACGACGAAAGGGAATCAATTAAGTGTGCACAAGGAATTAAGACTGCAGATCTGCTGACTTTAGATTAGGGAGATCATCCTGGATTTTCCAGATGGCCCTTACGTATTCATCAGGCTTCTTAAATATGGGAAAGGCAGACATACAAGAGTCAGCGCTGTGGTAATATGATGTGAGAAAAGCTCAACTTGCTTTGAGCTCTAAGTCAAGGAATGCACTCAATTTTGGAACAGCAAGGAAATGGATTTATTCTAATGGGCTCTGGAGAGAAACACATTCCTCCTGAAATCAGTTTAGCCCAGTGAGGCCCATGTCAAATTTCTAACTTATAAAAATGTGAGAAAACGAATTTTTGTTTTAAAATAGTAAAGCTGTGCTTATTTGTAATCACTACAATAGTAAATGAATGCAACTGTAATGGTGTATTAGAATTAAGTAATCTGAAATGATCCTTAAATCTCTGAGAAAGTGCTACAGGAGTACAGTAATAATTATTTTTAATTTCTACTGACAGCTAAATAATTAATAATAATAATAATAATAATAATAATAATAATAAAGTAAATGGATTTGAATGGGATTTTATTGGAAAAGAGCTTTATTCTTTAGACTATAAGTGTTTTGGGAAACAAAATCTAACTCCTAAAAGAAGTAGAACATTAGATATTCCCTGTGCTCAGCGTTGCCCAGAAGCAGCTCTGCAGAAAGCTGAGAGATGAACTAGATTCTCTTGTGAGGTCCTTCTATGCTCTCAAGTCTCTAACTGAAGAGGGATAAATCATAACAAGCAAAGATCTTGAAAGGTCAAGCCATAAAGTTTGCCACTGAGTCGGGTTGGGTCACGAGCTGAGAATGTCATTTAATACTGAGGCAGATTGTAAATTTGCCAATCCTATCAGACTCTGCTTTGATGTTATGCTTTGCTTTGTTGGCTTTGGTTTATGACAGTCGATGTTTATTTTCACATATACTTTCCTCTTTATTCCTTTATAAAATTCTTGAAATTGGCTCTTGTTGAATCCTACTTGAGGCAATGTATTAAGTCAAGCCAACCAGTAAGCTTCCACCATCACTCGGTTCCAATTTCAACCCCATTATTGTATAAAATTTCATGTTTACAACATTCTAACTCTGTGTTAAGAATAACAACCTCAGTCACCAAAGCTTATGGGGCCTTCCACATTTCCAAGTATGACAAACAGTCATGAAAAAGTCATGCACGAAAACCAAACATTCTAAAATTTATTCTGTGGAATAGTAACATTCATCTAACTGCAAATAAGAACTTTTTATTCAGTACAGAGATCATGGCAGTGGTTCTAAATGCTTAGGAGGGACTGTGAAGGCAGATTCTTTTCAGGCCATTTACAAATCTGGTGGGGAAATAATAATAAACACAGCAAAATATCCATTTAAATCTCCAAAGATTATTAGACTACAAAGACCTTTTAAGCAGTTTAGGGGAATTCCTAAAATTATGGCAGGTGTTAAGTAGTGAAAAATAGAATTTTCTACTAAATCTTAATTAACTAGTCCTTTGAGATTATACTCATTGCTAAGTTAACTAAAATTGGAATAGAACATAAGAGGTTATTAAACACTTAATTCTGATTTTCTTCAACATGCAATCTATTTAATTAGCATTTGGAAATATCTCAGTGTTTGGCATAACTGATGAAATATGATTTCAGAATTTTATAGTTAAAATAGATAGTTTAGTATTAAAGCAGTTATGAGGCTGGATTTTATATATATATATATATATATATATATATATATATATATATATATATATATACCAATTGTGAAAGGAGTTGTGAACTGAGAATCAAAACTCTGAAATCTCGTCACTTCTTTTTTACCATGGAATATGTACTTCCTGGGTCTCAGTTTTCATGAATATAAATTGAAGTATCAGACTATACTCTTCTAGCAATTTAAGAAACCAGATCTAGAACCTTCTACACACTTTGTATGGACAACTGAAATACAAGGATAAACAGAGTAAGTGCACAGAACATATAAATTAATCCCCTTCCTGAATTGTTCAACTTATCTATCTGGTATAAATTATTAGGACATACTGTTTAGATAGTTTAACATTAGTAATTATATGCTCTGTACCTTTGAAGATGAGTTGCCTAGTATTTCAAAATCAAAGTTCCCATGATAAAATAACACCAGAACTTAGTGTTAGAAGAATAAATATTGGTAAGCATATAGCTAAGAAGATGTTCAAGAAGCAATTTTAAAGTGAAAACGTAAAAATACTTTAAGTAGATAAAAATTCAGAGCTGAAAAAAATATTTTCATAAATTAATTTATAGAATAGTGCCTTAAGGACAGGAGTACCAAACCACCTTTTATGTTTGCATGGAATTTTTATCTTGTAAGACTGAAGAGCAAAGAGAAAGGTGGTTCTAAAAAAATATATCCATCTGAAACACTTGTTTCGTTTGGTGTTGAGGATTTTACTGAAGTACCACCAAGCCCTGTTTTTAGTACTAGTTGATGTATTCCTCTCCAGCTTAGGGTACTACCTCCCAATAAATCCTTCGATTTGTTTTCTGTTACCCTGTATTAGTTCAGATATTTTCAGCTGAAAGTGAGAAATTTAAACTTATAAAGTCAAATCATATAAAAGGAAAAATGTTGCTGCAAATTACCAGAAACCCAAGGAAAGAATATTTTTTCCCTTATAAACTTTTAGACTGACATCTGAGTTGGCCCAATTATTTATACCACCACCACTAGATCACTCAATTTATAAAGGGTCCAGGAAAATATTCTACAAACCTAAAAAACAAATTAACTTTTTCAACTACAACAGAAATCAAATACAGGGAGCATCCCATGTGTTTATGCCAATCTCTTAAAAAATCTATAGTATATGGTACTCTGGGTGCTGTAGTCTAGATACTATATCTCAGAAGTGGAAGAGGAAGACAGTATGGGAGATGGGGGTAACAGTGCCTTGATTGAAACCCCATACCAAAAACAATAGAGGAGATATTCCCAAAGATGGGAAATAATTCTGAGCAAACAAAAATTACATTTAAATTAGTTTACTCTACACAGACTCTTTCAAAATGTAAGAGTCTACACAGACTCTTACAATTCTGGGAAATTGCTTTATAAATCCCAGAACAAGTAAACCATGGTACAGATCAGATGATCAAACAAAACAAAACAAACAAACAAACTAAAACCCTAATTAAATTTTAACAAATAGAAAAAGTAGGTTTAGGTGGCATTTGTAATTTCACAAGTAGATTCTCTTATGTACCAGTATTTTTCCTGGCTCTATTAAATTAGACTACAGTTGCCATATTTTTCATATCACACATCGTTAGAATGAATTTGCCCACATTAATAATCAAAAGTTGGGTGCTTTGTGACTTTCATTTTCCTTCTCAACATTCACTCCTCCTCTTTTACCACTTAAGTTTCACTTTGGAAACCAAATTCCATTTTATTCCAGTCTACAACCACGACCTGGAATAGTCCCTGTCCTAAGATGTCCCAGTAGTCTAGGAATGAAATTTCAATCTCTTAAAATAACAAGTAAAACCTACTTATGAAACCTTGTCCCAGTACCTCCTTGAACTCACATTCTCTTACCTCTTTTCACTTGTTCCACTCCAGCCATGCTGGAACAAAAAACTTTCTGAAACACTCTTCCATAACCACAGGTTTTACTCCCTCACACAAGTAAGTTCTTTCCTGTAAGATTTCTTTTTGAGGGCTGATGGGTATTAACCATTCTATCTGAAAAAGATAACCCCTCTCTATCCCATTAGCCTCCCTGACCTTTGTTTTTCTTTATATATTACCGTCCAACACTATATTTGTTTTGTTTTCTTTATATACTGACACGTAAAATTCTGGACAATTAAGATTGCTTTGTTTATCATTATATTTCAGCACTCAAGATAGTGCCTGATAGATTGTTGATGCATAATAAATTCTTGTTAAATAAATTCCTGACAGAAGAATGAATGAATGAATGAATGAATGAATGAATGAATAGTCCCATCACCCAAATTCAATGTAGACACTAGGCCTAGTCTATCAAAATATTACACCCCCTGTCTACAGTGATGTTTCAGATTTGGCCATGAGACCTATATCAAACAGACAACATACCCTCATGGTAAAGTTGTGACACTACAGGAAAAATAATCAAAGCAATGAGTGCCAACCTGAGCAGATGGAATCTTGTCTGACATGGAGGTTTATGACCTTGGTAACTAAATCCTCTGAGCCCTGCTTTTTTTTTTCTTTTTTGTTTTTTTCTCCTTGCTGCAGTTGAAGCTAATTTTTGTCTTACCTAAGGTTGAAAATGTTCTGAAAGTTTAATATTTCTTCCCAAAATATATCTAAGTACACTGCAATTAGTAATTGATGAGCAAAAAAAAAATCAATTTGTATAAAGTTTTATTTTAAATTTTGCTAATTTGGAAAACAGTTTTTAAATTTTAGCATATATAATTTCTCATCATGTTTGCATGAATTATTTATTCATATTATTTTATCTATGTATCTATTGTCATTATTATTGACTGGGGGATGTTTTATCCCATCTTTTAACAGAGCCAGAGAATCTTATAACTGGAAGGACCTAATAATCTTGTCATACCCACTTATAATATAATAGAAAATAGTCATATATGGTTGATCTTACACAAGCTTTGTCCTTTACCTAGTTGAATTTTAGCACTTACATATTCACAAATAGAAACGCAGCTGTGAAGTTGAAACCAAATTAGCAGTCAGTTGGTGACTAAAGGTTTCATAGCAGGTGCAGCCCTTAAATTTATCTGTCTCACATTCCAGATGATGCAACAAGTGCAATATCTCAGCCACGTTCAAGTGCCAGAGTCTAATACAAATGAACGCAAATACCCAATGTGAAGGGCCAGGATTAATGACAGAAAATCGGTGTCATGGCTGCTGTTAAGACATTTTGACTTAAGTGACAATAATAGCATTCAACCATAATAGAGATAATGCCATCTTATTAATTTAGGTCACTATTATTCAGTGTCTAAAATGTGGCCTGGCCTTTCCCATTAGCATTTATTCACTATGACCTTTCAGTGATAGGATTATGTCACAGGCCCAAAACAGCACTCAGAATCAGAGGTTTTAAATTACTACGCCAAAGTACGCAAGTTTGGAGCACAAAATGGCATCTTAGTTACTTCACTTATAACAACTGATTTAGAAAAGCTACCAAAAATTGAAAGTTCACTACACAGAGAAATTTCATGCATGATTGTGGAATCAGTATGGATCTCCCTTGGGGAGGTCACACAATATCTTGCTGTGTACACAGTTTTAAGAACTCAACATATGTTAACTTACTTAATCCTCACATCAGCTCTATGAGGCAGGTTCAATGATTATCTCTTTTATACAAATATGAACACTGAAGTAAACTGGGAGTTCGCAAAATTGCTCAAATCAATATTCATTGAACGCCACAAAATTAGTATAGATTGATAAGCAGTTTGAATAAAATTATAACTTTCTACGTGAACATCACTGCTTACTCATTTGTTAAGCATATGATAAGCCTCTCCTATGTTCCTGTATTAATCTGGAGCCAGTATGTAACTATGAAATTTTTTAAAAATGGTAAGATTCATTTCATCAGGTTTTTTTTTTTTTTTTTTTTTTTTTTTTTTGCCAACAGCAAGGAGACAATATACAAAATGATTCTTCTTCAGTCTTAGACATGTTCATTTAAAAAAAAAATTGTTCTAATTCGCTATGCATGACAGTAGAATGCATTTTGATACATCATACCTAAATGAAGTATAAATTCTTATTTTTCTGGTTGTACATGATGTGGAATTACACCGGTCATGTAGTAATACATGCGTATAGTGTAATAAAGTCTGAGTCATTCTACTGTGCTTCCTAGCCCCAGACCCTCTACCCTCCCTTCACTCCCCTCTACCAAATCCAAAGTACCTCTAGTTTTCCCTAGCACTGCCCTGCCCCCTATTTTTTTAAAAAAACTAAATTGAACAGAGAGGTGAGGGAGGAGGAGGAGAATTCACTTGAGGTAAGGAGTCAGGAAATCCCTCTTGCTTAGGAGGGCAGCGTTTTAGTTGGTACTTAGTGAGCCATATGAAGGCACGAAGGGAGATCACTGCAGACAGACTGAACAGCAAGGGAAAGTTTTCTTCTACAGACAGGAGTGTAGCACAATGACAGCACTGAAAAGGTCCATGGGACTGCCATATTCAAGAGAGGATGAGGTCAGAGAACCAGAGACACAGATAGTCAAGTGTTTCCTTGGCCAAGGTAAGCATTTTCAACTGCCAAAGGCCAGCAGTCTAGAGTTTTAAACATTTGTTTGCTAGGTCACACATCTTGATTTACATTTTTAAAACATTGATTTGGCTCGCTTTATTGAAAATGAAGTCTGGGATGAATGTGAAAAAAGTGCAAGAATAAGACCAGTTGACAGGGTGCTGAGAAATTCAGTTTAGAATAATATTGGAGGTATCTTTGAAAAGAAAAAGTACTGAAACTTTTCTCCTTCAATTGTTTTATTAAAAGACATGTCTGTAGAATTCTCATAGTCCTCCCATGGGGAAAAGAGGAGACATGAAAGAAATGCTGTCATGGTTGCCAGCTCTACTCTGTGTATGTGGAACATATTTGGGCAAACCAAAGGAAGAGAAGAGATGGAAGATACTCAGAAACAAAGAGCAGGTCTTCAAGAAAGCCACAGGTAACCAGGCTATTCCCAGAATGCCAGATCTCTACAGAGTATAAATACCAATGGCTTGATCTCTCATTCTTTACTTCCTACCACTGCGGGGTAACTAACTAGGAATTCCCTATACATTATTTCTTCAACTACTGTCCATCTACAGTTGAAACAACTACGAATCTGAGGACTGAAAGCTACTATGAGTACATGAGGTTATATGCCAAGAGCAGTATTTGCAGAAAAATAATTAATCACACAAATGAATTCAAAATACTCATGTCTTTTGTTCTGCAACCTCCTGACATTTTATGTGACCTCAAAAAAAAAAAAAAAAAAACAACATAAAATAACACTTTGTAAATCTAGTAAAGTAGCAAGGCAAATCAACATTACTGTATCTGAGGATGAGTCCACTAGTTTTGAGTTGAGTAACACAGTGCTAAAAGAAGAGCAAACACCAAAGAAATCACACACATACCTACACACATGCAAAACCCTAATGAATCTTACAGTCTAACCCGGTTTTAAAAATGGAAATGCATATCTAGCCATAAAAAAATGAGTAAATGAAGAACCACTATATGATAGAGACACTTGTAATACGTAGCACAAAATAATAAGAGTGATTTAGCTGGGTCAATATTTAATAGAATATTGATATACATGTATCAACTCTGTTAACATATAAAATAGAAATTAAATATTTGAGGGCATTTTTCTAAAGTGCTGCTTCTTTTCTTCACATGTTTCTGGCTTGCTGTTTCATTGTTTACCATCTGTTTTTTTTTTTTTTTTTCTCTTCATTTTGTGGCTAGAAACTACCTTGGAATTCTACCAAAAATAAGTAATAAATGATTATTTAAATGTAATAACATGCATAAAAAGGATTGATAACTGTGTGACAATGAGAGATAAATTGCTTGTTATAAATAAAACAAACTGCCTATGTAATATCATTGACAAAGCTGAATAAAATAACATTTGAGATTTATGCTGATTTGAGCAGTTATTTAGGTGAGAGAACAATTAGGCCATTTAAGGTTTGTATACCTTTTTTTCCCTAAGTAAAAGTCTCTTTTAAGTATAACATAAAAAACTATAATTTAATAGCAGAAAGATCTGTAGAGGAAAAGGAACAGGGAGAGGGAGGAGAGGGGAAGGGAAGTATTAGGAACTGAATCAGAAAAAATTATATTCCATGCTTTTATAATTATATCAGAATGAATCCTAATGTTATGTATAACTAAAAAGAACCAATAAAAAAGAATACATATATATGTATACACACACATACATATATATAAACATCTTTTCAGAAAAGTACATAAACCATGTGTAAACCTCCATAAATTTTTACAAAATGACTTCAACTATGTAGCTGGCACTCAAATATTTCCATCATTGCACAATAGCCCCCAACTTGTTTCTACCCTTCTTTAGGATTAGAAACTCCACAAAAGTCTCATTCTATAGACAACATAGGACAGTTTTATGTATTTAATTAAAGGTTTATTTGAATGTGTCTATTTTTCATCAGACTGTTCATAGTTCTATTTATGTAGTGATGTTCTATTGTATGACTATATGAATATATCACAATGTAAGTATCCATTCTACTGTAAATGGGCATTTGGATTGTTCTTGGTTTGGGACTGTTTCAACTAGGGATGCTATAAACCATCTGCCATCAAATGAGAGATGCATATTGAATTCAGCAAGCACTGTACCCATCATATCATATTCAAAAAACAGAAGGCCATCCTTACCAGCAGTATCCTCACTCTTGATCTACAGTAAAATGTAGGGAAAATTGAAGTTTGGCGGTAAGGTAACTTTCCCAAGATGACAACCACAAAGTGGGAGAAGTAGACTACAAGATTCACAAATAGAATCTCTATTATGTATCAGGAATTCTTGTGGAAGCAATAGTAATAGCAACAAATTAAAGAGATCAGAATCCCTGCAATAGCTTTAGTTGGTTTCAGGAGAGTAGGTAATTAAATGTGTTAAACATTGGCTGCTGAAGTGATGTGCTAAAGAGGAGGATAAAGTATGGAAAATAAGGAGAGGAAAGAGTGTCAAATTAATGTAGGTAAGGAAAGGTTAGAGAAGATGGATGAGGAGAGTGCCACTTGAATTAATATCCTAAAGAAAGTGGCCCTGTTTTACTGCAGAGTCCATGCTGTTTACTACCATAAGAAGCCAATAAATAAACATTTATAACTTTTTAACAGAGTTTTCCTGATAACTGTGTTCATCATTCAAGAAAATCAATTACCCGCACTTTAGGGTATAGATCATTAAACAAATCAAAACAAAACAAAGAAACAAAGGCCAGTAGCACTGAATTTAGACTGGATTTAATTGCAGGAGCTTCAAAGACTGATTCTGAGTAACTGGCAGAGTCATTTGTACATCTTCCTCTAAATAGTGGTTGATAAGACAGAGCCTGGCATAAGATGAGGTTGATGAGGTAGAAGGTCACTGGTGATTAGACAAACACCATTAACTAAGGACAAGATTAGAGATAGTACATTAAAGGATTACACTACTAACACTTGCCATTTTGACCTAACCTTTACTCTGAAGAATAATTTATAGAGCAAAACACAAAATGGTGTGATTTGAACTGTTAAATATTTTACATACTAATGAATACACCTAATTTATTGGATCATATGAGTATCACCACTAAATTTCCTTTCCCTTACCTTCAGAGCAGAGGGTTAAAATATTCTGGCAAAAGATTATTCCTCTGATATGAATAAACAGCTCTTATAAAACAAGAGGAAGACAAAATATCTGCAGAAACAGTGGCCTAATATGTCATATATTTGATAAATAGAATGAATTTTATATTCAAGTAGCTCAAGAAGGATAAAACAAAAAACAACAAAATGCAAGCAGATCATAATCAAACAACTTAAACCCAAGATGAGGAGGAAATCTTGAATGGAGCCAGAGAAAAACAAAGAATTGCAGAGAGTGGAAAATTAATTTGATTGACAGTTCTTCCCAGAAACAAAGGAGAGCAAAAGACAGAGAAACACATATTTTATGCACCCAAAGAAAAATAGGTAAACATAAATAAAATAAAACTTCAGTGTAAATAAGATTGAAGGAAAAATAAAGACAGTTTCATATTTTTTAAAAAATCCTGGGGATAATTCATCACCCAGCAGAACTATATAAAAAATGTGAAAGGAAATTTTTCTAAATAGTGAGAAATTATATTACATGAATACCCAGAACTTCAGGAATGAATGAAGGACATTGGAATTGGTAAATACTATGCAAATATAAAAGACGATTGCCTCCTCATTTCTTTAAGTCAATAGAATTTCAAAGCATAAATTACAACATTACTATTTAATGTTTGTAATGCATTTGAATATAATATATAGCACAATTTAAAATTTTTAAAAGAGGATGCAAAGTAAATGGAGCTCAGTTATAAGATTTCTACGGTTTTCAAAAAGTAAGCAAATATTAGGTCTGGCATTATTTTGTTTTTATAAGATATTCTTTCTACTTACTTCTTGCAATCAATTTTCCATTACTCTCTTCTGGGTTTTATTTTTTTTTTCTGCCTTTTCGAGGTTAATGGGTAAATTTTAGATTTCACTGTATTTATTTTATTTCCTCACTAATGGAAGTTTAGCTATGCCTACTGTGATGGTGGATTTTAGGTGTTATTTGGGCTAGATTAAGAAAGACCTGGAGAGCTGGTAAAGCATTGTTTTGGAGTGTCCCTGTAAGAGTGTTGTTTAAGCACAGTGGCCTGAGCCTTAGTGGAGGAAATGGGGATCCTGTGCCCCCAGTGTACAAGGAAATAGAATTAAAAAAAGAAAAATATTTCCTTTCTCTTTCCATTGAAACTGGGATACACTTTTTCCCCCCTCTGCCCTTGGACATCAGACCCCAGACTCTAGCCTTTGGACACTGGGATTTATACCAGCAGTCCAAGCCACAGAGCTATTTCATCAGCTTCCCTGATTCACAGGGCTTCAGGCATATGGCTTATGAAAACATCTGACAATCTGAGAGAAATTAAACTCGATGCAAACATGGGAAAACTTATTTTGAAAATTATTTTTAAGATGCAAAAATCATTTAGAAAATGTTGCATTGTATTATCAATAAATTTTTTAAAAAAATATTTATTCTTTAGTTATAGGTGGACACAACATCTTTATTGTATTTTTATGTAGTGCTAAGGATCACCCAGTGCCCCATGCATGGTAGGCAAGCACTCTAACTCTGAGCCACAACCCCAGCCCCAATCAATAAAATTTTAAGGAAACTGGTTGTATATACAAAACAGCAGATAAATCAAAATTTATTTAATAAAGAGAAAGTGAAAAAGAATACCTATGGACAAATTAAAAGGGAAAAAGTAAGACCTTCATCAAAGAAAGAACTATAAGAAACATTAAAACAAATTGGGGCACTTAAAATGAGCAACAGGACTCCTAAGTAAAATATGGCATTATGACCAGGGAAGTGGGGGAGAAGAAGGCTTTGCACCTTGCTTCAAATTCTAAGGAAAAATAGCAAAGAAATAAACCTGGTGAGCAATGAAGATGAAAGAACAGATTTAAGCATGCAGTTTATTGCTATTCATAAAGAAGACATAAGAACACAGAGGGGAAAACTCAAATATATACTAGAAAAAAATGAGTTTTTTGTGTAAGCATATATGGAAAAATTTATTTTCTCAATATTTGCCTGACAGTATAGAATGTATTTCATTTGACTAGGATATCACGGAGGTAGGAAGCTTTTTAGTAGATACACATATTAACACAGGCAAGGAATTATGTAGCTGTAAACAAGAATAGAGGCTTATAGGAAAGAGGGGAATCTATTTTTGCAATTCTAGAGGTAATTTGAAGGACTTTGTCATTTATTGGATATCCATCCAGGTAAAGGAAAAGTTATTCACTTTATCTACTATTTTTGTCTGAAACAATATGGATATTAGTAACATTCTATAAAATGGGAAGGAGTATTTCAGAGACAAAGATGATTATTTAGTTTTTTACTTCTCAAGTCAGGAGTGATCAAAGGGCATCTGTCGCTTGTGTCTCCACAAGGATCAATGTAGCCAGTATATTTAGCAACAAAGAAGTGCAAGTTGACTTTGCAAAGGGTTGTTTCAGTGGAATGGTATGTTTGAAGCCATAAAAAGAATTAATCAGAGAGGTAAGGGGAGAAAGATGGAAGTGACGTAAACATGCTTTCACTTTGAGGGGGACAGGGAAGTGGAAAGGTCAGGGATGGGAAGAGAGATGGTTTAATGGAAGATTACCCTTGAGAAGGAATATGCAAGGATCCAGAACACATGTAACATGCATATGAAGAGGATGAAAAGAGAGAGACCAGAGGGAAATGGCAGTAGCTTAATGAGACGTCCAGAGCTTATGTGGCAATTTGTGGCAAGCTGAACCCCAAATTCCGAGATTGAAATGAATCCAAATCTAATCCTAGAAAAGCTTCAGATACTGCAGAAGATCTTCCATTTTATTGGGTTATGAAGTTCAATCTCAAGGAGCAATGAGACCTAGAAGACACCCTGTCAGGTTGGCTGGGGGAGGGCATTCACCCAATCTAAGGGACCACGTCAAAAGCCAAATTAAGTGCATGTTGAAGTTCTACTTCAAGTGATTCCAAGGGCAAAATTAAAGATAGGAAGGCTGCATGAGGTAATTTTCCAGATTTACCAGCCCTCAAATTGTAGCTTACCTCCAACTCTCATGGAAAAAGGATTCAAAATAAATATATTAATCTTTTCTTCTTATACTTAACATTTGCATAAATAAAATTGTACATTTTTCCACTTAAATAATATAACCTGATATTTTAGTTGGATGAAAAAATGACTGCAAAGCTACAAATTTAAGGGAAATTAAAATCTGTTCTATGCTATTAAGTCACACAAAGAGACTGTTCTTTCTTCAAAAATTAAATAAAATATAAATGAAACAAAAAACAATTTTCCTGAGTATGAGGCAAAATTAATGAAATACATGTCAATATATGCAATTCCTGGAGATACATTTTTTTAAAATTTTATGGCAAAGTAGGAATGTTACAGATCTTCAGTCAGAAGAAAAAAATATTGGAAGAATCATTTATTTGCAGAAAGCTAAGTTAGATTTTTAGATCTTTAAACAAACACTAGGTGGTGAGGATAGTGGGGCAGGGAAGGGATCCTCAGGAATTCCTTAAGAGGACAAGGTGCTCTTCAAATGTAGAGGCAATGGGACACTGGAAAGGGGAAGGTATAAAGTGTAATGTGGAAAGCTTACCCTTACATATAGGCTTCATCAGAATACTTGAATGAATAAATGTCCAACCATCCAAGGGACACATCAAACGAACACTAATAATAAATAAAACCTCCAAAATGGGTAAATGCTCATATAAAAGTAATGTAAGTAACAGAAAAATGAGACCCTGAGTTTTAAATGACTGTAATAAATGTTCACAATGCTCTAAGTAAATGTTGGATTAAGTTCATGCTACAAAGAAGTTGTTAAAGCCATTATTGTCATAGAAAATAATAACAACAGTAATTTCAAGCCTGCAAATATGGAGGGAAAAAAATCAATCTTCTTTATGTACATAGGAAGCATTATTCAGGATTCTCCAGAAAGCATAGATAACAGGAGGTGTGTGTGTATGTGTGTGTGTGTGTGTGTGTGTGTGTGTGTGTAGACGAAGAGATAGAGAATTATTTGCCATTATTTGCCTTATTATGGAAGCTGAGAAAAGTCTCACAATCTGCCATCTATAGGGTAGAGACCAATGAGTACCAGTGGTGTAGTTTGAAGGCCTGAGAACCAGAAATGTAGTGGTGTAGATGCCAGCGTCAGCCTGAAAGTCTGAGAAGCAGGAAAACTAAGGGTGGAGGAGATTCAGTTAGGCAGAGAATGAATTCATTCTCTCTCTGCTTTTCTGGTCTATTCAGAGCCTCAGTGGGTTGGATGAGACCCACCTACACTGAGGAGGGCCATCATAATTGCCTAGTCTATGGATGTGAATGTTATTTTCTCTGGATACAACTTAAAAGACATCTAGAAATACTTTTCAACAGATTTATGGGCATCTGTGGCCCAGTCCAATTGCTACAGAAATCCAGCCACCACATGGAATACCATTCACTTGTGACATTTAAATACATATAAGGTCAACTTGTAACTTTTCTATCCCAGAGATAAATATTAGTAAATATAAAAGCAATTCCAGCTGGGAGAGTAGCTGGCCCCATGGAAAGACTATGTAAGGTGAAACACGAAAGGTGTTTGATGAAAGAGCTGATGTCCACACATGGTAGAAAAGCATGAAGGTTCAGACGAAAGAGGAGAGGAGCGACACGGGCATTGGATGCCCTTAGTTCTTCCTCAGGTAACAGTGGGAGCAAGGAACAGCAATGGAAAGGTAGGAGCCTGTTGCCATCTCAGGGAAAGATGGGTTTGGGATTTTGCCATCATGATCAGAATGACCTTTTTCCATACGGAAGGTATAGTTCCAGTGTGTGCAAACAGAAGCCATTGGGCTAAATAAACCCTTCCATAAACTCTGAGGCTTAGGATATCAGAGACAGATAGTGCATCACATGGAAGAATGCTGACTTCATCTTAGCATTATGGTCATTGTGGATTTTATACCTCTCTCTTCTAACTCTAAGTGGGTAGAATAATGATGCTTTCATAAACTCGTGAGAATTAGATGGTTTATTACATTTAGAACCACGCCTGCCACATATCAAGTGTTTATTCAGTGTTAGTGTTCTTACTACTGTCATTTCTGAGATGGAATGCTTGTCTGCCTGAGGATGCTCTTGTGTGAGATTGTCCTCACCTGCAGCTCCACTGTGATTGTTTACCTGAGGACTAGCAGAATGGGAGAACTGAGGGATCATGTACACACAATTTACAGTGGCAGAAAAGAAAGAATAAAGCTGTAAAGGGAGGATTAATGCCCTTTCCATTGATTTTTATTTTCCTCCTCTCTGCCACTTACTAACTCAACTTCCCCCCACAGCTTAGGAGTCACCAGCCTTTGTCTTCTTTTGCTATTATCTCAAAGCCTTTCCTTTCCCTGGCTTCAGTTACCTTTATGTGCTAATGATTCCCAAATTTTTGTCCCAGCCCAAGTTTCTCTCCTGTTCTCATTAATGCCTGATTATCTAAAGGTTACTTAATATCTCCACTTCAGTGTACCCCAAATTATTTCCTTCTCCATTTCCAAACCCATTTCATTCATGTTTTCCAAGTCATAAATCAAAATGATCAAAAATCCACATTCTTCCTCATACTTACCTATCCCTATAGAAAAAGTATTTTTTAAAAAAAATTGTTATCATGCTAATACAAGCTCATAATTAAAACTATGCCATAGTAGGCTATATTTATAAATATAATAGTGTAACCTATAATAGTAATCTTTATTAATAAAGAAAAACATTTTACTAATCTCATTCTTCTTGGCATGTGTGGGGGGGGAAGATAGAGAACACGTTTTATTATTAGTAGTATCCAGTTCTTTTCTATAGATATGAATAAAAATTAGATATATGAATAAAATCTCTCTTAATTTTAAAATGAATACATATTTCATTACCTTCTCATATGATAGGTCAGGACACCGGCATCCCTCACCTCTTTATATTACATCCTAATATAAGTATAAGCATTATTACCAATTTTCCTTGGTGACTTCAGCTATGGAGGAATGAATACATTTTCTACCTCTGGCTTAGCCACACATATTTAATGTGTATTTTGTAAAAATGAGCTTTTCATGTTCCCATGTTTCCTTTTGCTTCTTGTCTTAGTCAGCTCTTTCACCTTTGCTATCAAAAGTCTTGACAAGAACAATTAGAGGAGGAAAAGTGTATTTGGGGCTCACAGTTTCAGAGGTCTCAGTAAACAGACGTCTGATTGTTCCTCAAAGCCTGAGGTAAGACAGCACATCATGGCAGAAAGGTGTGGTAGAGGAAAGTGGTTCAGAAGATGGCTCCAGGAAGCAGAGAGAGCGAGCTCCACTCAACAAGGACAAAATATATACCCCCAAAGCCAAGCCACCAGTGCCGCACCTCCTCCAGCCACGTCCTACCTGTCTGGGGTTACCACCTAGTTAATCCCTACCAGGGGATTAATGCACTGATTAGGTCAAGGCTCTCATAACCCAGTTACTTCACTTTTAAACTTTCTTGTACTGTCTCTCACATGTGTTTGGGGGGACACCTAATATCTAATTGTCCTCCTGTCATACTCTGGGGGATTTGCTTCCCTTCTGAAGCTAAACATCAGATTCCATGTCGACCACCTTCTGAATCTTCTCCAGCAATGCTTCCACACTATATCCTTAATTGATTTCCTAAGGAAGGCAGCCAAGGAGAGAGCATTTCAGAGATTTTGTATTTCTTTAGAAACTAATATTATGATCCTTTATCTTTCTGATTTATAAGAGATATTTTGACATTATTTCCTACTTATTTGAGAGTCTCATTTGAAAATTGTACTTCAATTTTGAGCAACATTTTATATCCTTTGCTTATTTTTTCATGCCTCATTCTTGTTTTATCAATGTAATACTTTCTTGAATCTGACAACACTACTGAGAAAAGTTTATCTTTTTTTTTTCCTTCCTTGATCTATCACTGTTTGCTTTGTCATTTGTTCTGCCTCTCTTTTTAATCTGGCTAGCAGTCTTCAAAGGTCTGGAAGTCACTTGCTGTCTGTTCCCATGTAACAATATAGCCATACAAAGACAACTTAAGACCAGCATGGATCCAGGCAGATGTGGTTGTTCAGCATCCCTGGCTTCAGGATGATTAGACAATGAGCCACTCCTGATGCCAGGCAACACCCGATTCTACAGTGCAGCATATAGTTTCTATCTATATGCTGCAGATATCCCAGGTTGCAATAGATACTGGAAACTAAGAGGCAAGCTGCTTAGTCTCCACAGCAGAAAAGAGAGGGGAGAGAACAGTTTGGCAATGGCTACTGATTTAGCCAACGACTTTTGTCTGCCATACTCTTGGTCTCTCCTCAAATGTATTTAAAAATCTGCATCACCTAACGGTTTAATTTTAATATCTTGACAGGGCTACAAACACTTCAATGACCAGGTTCCTAACTACCTAACCTTTCCAAAATCCCACTCTTAATTCATTCGCAGTGAAGAATTTATAACCTCCAACACCTTAAGGATCTTTTAAATCTCTGTGTTTTTGAACTGAAAAAAATTCCCTCTCTTGTGTTAACCTTGCACTTTATCTCTATTATTTCAATAGTCACATTGTATTATACATTTTTCATGCAAATGCCATAACTAAATGTCACATTCTTTATTGACATCAAGAGTTGGTAGTAATCTACCTTTCATAGAAAAATTGTGCAATATTTTTATAAAATAAACAAAATTAGTAAAAAAAAATAATATTCACCACTTATTGAATATTGCCTTACCTACTTAGGCATATTGTTTAAATTAATCTTGACAATCCCACACAAGGCAGCAACTGAGGCACAAAAAGGTAAGGAGTCTATGGTATTCCTCATCTAGGGTATGGTGACATTCTCCAAATTGTTCAAGCCTAAGATCCAAGCATCAATTTTAATTTTTTCAATTTTTTATTAGCTCATTATAGTTATATATAATATTAGGGTTCTTTTTGACATAATTATGCAAGTATGGAATATAATTTGTTCCAATTCAGTCCCTAGTACTTTCCTTTTCCCTCCCTTCTCTCCTCCCCATGTTCCTTTTGCTCTGATGTTCATTCATATATATATATATATATATATATATATATATATATATATATATATATATTTAAATTAGTGCATTATGGATATAAAGGTGAGACTCACTGTGGTATACTCATATACATATGTAGTAAAGTTAAGTCAGACTCATTCCACTTCTCTCTTATCATGTCCCTCTCAATTCCTCCCTCTCAATTCCCTTCCCCTACTCCAGTGATCTCTCTTTTAATTTCATGGAATCCCCCCACTTCACTCTTTCTTCCTCCTCCCCTCCTTATTTTGGTCTAGCTTTTGCACTAAGAGAAAGCATTTAACCCTTGACTTTCTGGGTCTGGCTTATTTTGTTTAGCATGATGTTCTTCAGTTCCATCAATTTACCAGCAAATGCCATAATTTCATTCTTTCTTATGGCTAAGCAAAACTGTATTGTGAATATATAGCATGATTTCTTTATCCATTCCTCTGTCCAAGGGCATCTAGGCTGGTTCCATAGCTTGGCTATTGTGAATTGTGCTGTCTTTAAACATTGATGTGGCTGCATGCCTATTACTATGCTGATTTTAGATCTTAACACAACTACTCCCTTCACTATCATGTCCACTTTGTCGATTAATGAATGTTGCTTACTCTATGTAAAAAGTATACCATGCATCTATCCACTTCACCCCCAGTCTGTTGCCCTTCCTAGTCTGTACACTTTTAGCTAGTCTCCTGGTTTGTGAGGGATATAAAGGTTTTTGTTTGTTGGTTGTTAGGTAGGTTTATTTATTTATTTATTTATTTTGGTACTGCACCCAGTGGTGCTTAACCAGTGAGCCACATCCCCAGCCCTTTTTATTTATTTATTTTTTATTTTGAGAAAAGCTCTCACTAAGTTGCTTAGGACCTCACTAAATTAATTGGTCACTCTTTCCAATGTCTTTTTCCTTCATGACCTGAAAGTGAAAACTGTACCATTGCACTCACTAGCTTGATACCTTCTATTGCAATTCATTGCAACTTTGAATAAATTATTTGGAATAAAATTCCTTATCAGTGTTTCAAAGACCTGCATGATTTGGCTGCTACTTGAGTGGAACTTTTCTTATACTGCTTTCTCACTTCTTAGTAAGAAAACATAGGGGTGTTCACCTGGGCCTGCCTCCTTAAAGTTCAGTGCAACACCCTGAGGCACTTTTCAACCAGTCTGCCCCTTGGTCTTGCCTGGACGTCCTTCCTGAGACCCTGTGTCTTCACTTCTGCTTTACCTGGCCACCTTAATCTTGTTTCTCAGGAATCAGCTTAAATATCTTTTCTTGTACGGATTTTTCTCCAGCTTATGTAAGTACATCTAGCACTTTATTTTACCAAGTTCTGCTCCATTCTTTCATATGAAAATACACCCAATTAGGAACAAGAACAATTAAGACTTAATTCCTACTTTTTGTGAACTTGAAATCTAATTAAATAAATATGTCGTTATAAAGCAATATAAAAATGCTACAGTAGAGGTACTTACACAGTTCCATGGCAAGAAAAGAAGAGGATATATTAATTTGTCCTTTATGAGGGAGGAAGAAAAAGCTTCACCGTGTAATAAATAATTTTATTGTGAATTTCAGAGTGGTTCTGAATTCAGGCAAATGGTATGTTTTGATTACTAAAAGAATTGCTATTTAAAACAAGTGCATCTCTCAGCCTCCCCCTTGAACAGTTGCAGGAAGCCATTCGTGAAAAACATCTCAGCATGTAGTCAGGGAGATTTTAGGTTTAACCTTGGAAACTATCTATGTCTCTCCCACACAATAGATTGCCCAAGATGCAAGACCTTTATCTTTGCTCTGCTAGGAAGATCTCTCATGGTCTCTCTGGAGATGGGCCTAACCTGTTGGGAACAGGACAGCCCACATTTTTAACCATTTTTGGAGAAGAACATTCTATGGGATGTCTTCACTGTCCCCTGATATAAATAGAGCAGGCATGGACTCCATTTTGTTTTTTAGTATTCTTGATCTGAATGACGGGCTAGCCCGTCCCACCCCCGCTTTCTGAAAACATTTTCTATGCGCTGTGGTTTTTTCGTTGTTCTCTTTTTCCTAGCTTTTACTTCTCAGCCAGCCCATTCCACTGAATGGAACCCCAATTTCCATCGCCTGCATGGAATGCTGGCGAGAAATAGTGTCATTTTTTTTCTTTTATCTTAAAATCAAAAGTATATTCTTTTTCCAGTGGACATTTAGAGAAGGAATGTACATGAAGCATCATCTAAAAAACATGAAATCTGTGACTATGGATTTGAAAGGGACATGATATGGTACAGCCTCTGCTCATGGACTTATCAATCTCCTGTTCTAGTCCACATTTCCAAGAATAACTCGCCATTAGCAGTTCAGTTCTTATTATGTGCACTCAGAGTAAGCAATTCATTTTGTGACTAGCTGTTCAGAATACTCTGCACCAGAGAAAAATTAAGAGCTGTTGAAGGATATCATCTACTAGTGAAACAACACAGGTAAAAGATTAGGTGGAGATGATAACACAGCTGCATATGATTTTAGGCCTATATTCCTTTCCCCATCATTCCACAGTTATTTCTGAATTTTTGTTCCTACAATATCAGCAGTAATTTCTACTTTACTATGAATCTTAGTCAACGCTGTGAATTTGATTCTACTGTGATTATAATTCTGGAGCTTTTTAGTTATTGCCAAAACACTAGCTTGGGGGTCCAATTCCTTGTAAACTTCCTATAATGTTCTTTTGATATTCCTAAAATATATCCAAGTAGATGGACCTAGTCTAAATCATAGTTATAAATGAGTAAAAATTTTTAGACAATTTCAATATAGGTTGCATATAAACTCCAAACCTAAGAATTTCTATCAGAAACTAGAGCACTCTTAAAATCTGTACAGACATAATAATTTGGTACAGCTAAATTTATACATAAACTGTAAATACCTAGTTTCCATGTTGATACCCCTTATGCTATTAAAGTAATCATTGTATTCACTGCAAGATAATGTGGTTATGTTCTATAAAACACAGGATGTCATCGGGCTATTAGCAAATAATGGTGGAGGAAGGGCCTCTAAAAGTTCATTTCTCTCATAAAAACAGCAAAAGAAAATGACAAAAATTATCAAAACTCCAGGAATTACCGCAACCAAGGCAGTGTTTAGTAAAAACAAAACAAAGCAAAAATCTGCTGAACATTAATAAAAATGGCAGACTTTCTTTCATACCCAGTTACTGTAGTTTTACCCTGTGTACCCCAACTCAGCAAAAGCCTTAAAAAATTGCAGCCTACATTCCCAGCAATTCAGGGAGGACAGACCTTATTCCCAAACAATTGTCATTATTTAGCCAGTTTTGTAGGTCCCTAAAAAAACCCACTCCAAAGGATGTCTTTTTCAAACTCACTTGAATTCACACACTCGGAGGAGGGGGTATTTATTGTTTTAAGTCACAGCTGCCTGTGGCAATGTATAAAAGTCAGGTCATATGATTGACTAACCAAAAAGCTTAAAAGCAATAGATGCAGAATTAGATGCCCACAGGGACATTGAAAAGATCTGACATTTTCCTGGAAATCTAGAAGGCAATGTGCAGGCACAGGCTGTTTGTAGCTGTGCCTTCTCACAAAAGGCACAAGCAGTCCTGAGCTTTCATCCTCGACCGACCTTGAGACTCACATGAAAAGACACCAGACTAAAACATGAAGGGCATAAAGCAATAAGAGCACCCAAAACTGTAATATGGATAAATATAACTAGCAGTATAAGTATATTTTTGTTTATATCTGCTGTTTAGTTCCTATTTCATTTAAATGATAACTATATAATGCAATTATTATATAGTTAATGAGTATACTAGATAGATAAATAGATAGATAGATAGATAGATAGATTTAATTTGTGAAGTAGAAGAAGATAGAAGCAAAAATACCCAAGATTTTGTATAGTATTAAAATTAAGTTAAAATTAATTTGGTAATTCTCAGATAAACAGCAAATAACAAAAAATTAAATCATAATGAAATAATAGAATTAAAATATAATCTAGAAAATGTCTATTTAACACACACAAAAGTATAGTAGTAGGAAAATTGTGGAGCAAAATTTAAAAAAAAAGACATATGAAAAACAACAAAATGTCACAAGATAACCATACCTTAAGAGTAATTAAATAAAGTATAACTGATTTAAATTCTCCAAGTAAGACAGAGGTTGGCAGAATGGATTCAAGAAACAGCATCTAAGTGTAAACTGTACATGTAGTACTCTTTTAAACGCAAATGCACAACCTAGTTTAAAGTAAAAATTGAAAAGACACACCTTGAAAATGGTAACAAAAAGAGAGCAGAATGATATGATAATAATCATAAAAATACACTTTCAGACACAAAGTACTACAAGAGACAAAGCATATATCATAATGAAATGGTTAGAACAAATAGAAAATCAATAAAGAAATAGAATACTTAACTGATATAATATAACAAGTAGATAATGAATATCTATTGAACACATCATCTGAAAACAACAAAGTTGTTTTCGAGTGCACTTGGGACATTCTTCAGGATTGATCTCATGCTAGACCATACCATCATTCAGAATAAGTTTAAAAGAAGCAAAATCATATAATTCATGCTCTCGACCACAATAAAATGAAATTTAAAATAAATAACAGAAGGAATTTGGGAAATTCACAAGAATCCAGACATTAAATACACTCCGTAAACTAACCAATGAGTCAAAGAAGAAATTACAAAGAAAATTGGAAGATAATGTGAAATGAATAAAAATGAAAAGAAAACATACCAAAACTATGGGATATCACCAAAGTGATGCTCAGAAGGAAATTTATGTCTCCAAATGCATACATAAAAAGGGGAGAAAATCTCAAATAAATGACCTAAAGATAAACAGTAAGAAGTTAGAAAAGGAAGAATAAACTAATCTCAAAACAAGCAGAAGGAAGAAAACAAGGATCAGTGTGGAAATAGAAAAACAACAGAATTAATGAAATCAAGTGTTGTTTTTTTAAGAACATCAACAAATTGATAACCCCTAAGCTACAAAAACCAAGGAAGGTAAAAAGGAGAAAAGGCTCAAATTGCTAAAATGAAATGGGGAACATTACTACTAACATGATGTAAATAGAAGGGATTATAAGAAATACTATGAATGATAATATGCCAACTATTTAGGTAAACTAGATAAATTGAACAAATTTTTAGAGCACAAAATTATTAAAACTAATAATAGTAAAAAAAATAAAAGTTTCCACAAAATCTAAGACTATACTGATTTACCAGTAAAGTATGTAAAATGTTTAAAAGATAATTAACATGCATTCTTCACAAACTCTCCCCATAAAACATGGAAGGAAAGGAAAACTCCTAACTCATTCTGTGAGGACAATATTACCTTAATACCAAACTAAACAAAGACATTGAGAGAAAAAAAAAAAAAAAACTGCAGTTAAATATTTCAATAAAGGAGCAAAAATCTTCAGCAAAATACTAGTAAACAAAATTCAAAATACATTTATAAGAAATAAAACTAAATCTATTTGAAAATGACATGATCTTATTTATAGGAAACCCTAATAATACATTTAAAATATCAGAATTAGTAAATGAGCTCATCAAGGTTGCAAGGATTCAAGGTCAAAGAGTAAAATTCTCTTGCATTTCTGCACATTACCAGTGAACAAGCTAGAAAAGAAAAAATTCCATTTACAACAGCATCAAGCAAAATGTAATGCTTGAGAATGCATTAAGTAAGAACTGCAAGATTCATGCACTAAGAATACTAAGGACTACAGAATATTTAAGGGAATTAAAGATTTTAAAAAGGAAATAAGATGAGAGGTACTTGAGTTCATAGATGAAAAGACATAATATTGTTAGGAGAGCAGTATTCATAAAATTGATCTATAAAACCATCAAAATCCTTAAAAATTCTTACTTTCTTTTTCAAAGAACTAGGCAGGATTATCATAAAATCCTAATGGAATATCAAGGGACAAAGAAGAGCCAAATGGTCTTGAAAAAGTTGAGCACATTTGGAAAACTCATGTTTCCTGATTTCAAAGTCTCCTACAAAGCAACAGTAATGAAAACAATATGTACTAACGTAAGGATAAATATATGGATCAATATAATAAAAGTGAAATTCCACAAATAAACCCATGCACCTAGTGTCAATAGATTTTTATGAAAATGATATATTAATTTCCTAGGATTGCCATAATAAAGGATCACAAACTGGGTTGCTTAAAACAACACAAAGTTTGTTGTTGTTGTTTTGCTCTTCACAGATTCTGTTGGTTTTCTGGCAACCTCAAGGATTCTTGGCTTATAGCTTCATAACTCCAATCTCTCTTTCTCTTCACATGTGATATAACTATGTGTCACTATCTTCACATGCCATCTTAGAAGGACGCCAGTCATATTGCCATATAGACTCACCCTATTCCAGCATAAGTTTATCCTAACTAATACTATTTGAAATAATCATATTTTTTAAAAGATTATATTCCCAAATACTTAGAGCTAAGATTTCACTATTCAACCTCCAAAATGTTATCAAAATTATTCCATGAAGAAAATCAGTCTTTTCAGCAAATGGTGCTGAATAGCTATATGCTGAATTTGATTTCACACCATACACAGCATTAGCTCAAAATGGATCAAACACTAAAGTGTAAGATTTAAAACTCTAATTTTTTTTTTAAAAAATGTAGATGTGAACCTTCATGATCTGGATTAGGAGATATATATATATATATATATATATATATATATATATATATATATATATCTCCAAAAACCCAAGCAACCAAGGAAAAATAAATAAATTTTGACTTCACCAACTTTAAATGTATTTGTGCCTGAGAAGATATTACCATGTAATTAAAGAGAGAAAAATCTCTCATAGTGGGCACAGTGGTACATGCCTGTATTCCCAAAAGCTCAGGAGGCTGAGGCAGGAGGATCATGAGTTCAAAGCAAGTCTCAATAAAAGTGAGGTACTAAGCAACTCAGTGAGACTCTGTCTCTAAATAAAATACAAAATAGGGTTAAGGATGTGGCTCAGTGGTTGAGTGCTCCTGACTTCAATCCCCAGTACCCACCCCCTAAAAATATCTCTCATTTCTCCCAGGATAAGAGAAAATATTTTCAACCCACTTGTCCGATAATGGTCTACAATCCATACTTAATAATACAAGGACACCCAAAAATAAAAATGGACAAAAAGCATAAATGGGCAGTTCTCCAATGAAGGTACACAATTGATAAATAAACACCTAAAAATATATTTTTCCTCATTTTCATCATCAAAGAAATGTAAAGTGAAATCATAATGTGATACTACTTCCCACCTAGTAAAAAGACTATAATTTAAAAATAAATTTAAAATAAAAATGGCAAGTGTTGGTAAGGATATGGAGAAATCAGAACCCTTGTATATTCTGATAAGAATGTAAAATGATGCAGGAAGCACACTTTTTCCTCACTGCTGTACAGATGGGCTTTAGGAACAGCCCAGAATAAGGTGTTTGCTTGAAGGATTAGTGGGAGCTGAAACCATTAAGGGAGATTGAAGGGATTTATATGCCAATCAAGCAAATAAATGATATTTTAATCTGTAGGCAATGGGGAACCATCGAATTATGTTTTAAAGCAAACTTTAAGAAAGATGTGGTTGGGAAGGAAGGGGGTACCCATAATCCAGGTGAAAATGGTGAGTCATAAAGATACAAGTCACATAAAGAAGGGAATGGATCTAAGAAAACATTTAGAAATGAAATAACAGGATATGCTGCCTAATTGGATAGAAAGATTATGGAGATTCCCGGGAAAGCTTGTGCTGAAAAGATGGTGATCCTCTTAATAGAGGAAAAGATCAGAAAAAAAGAGTAGGTTTAGTAGAAACTTGCAGGATGAATATATTTTTTCAGTAGGATACCTCATTTATTTACTTTTAATTACATATTAAGCATGTGCCAGGCATTATGATAAGGCATTGTGGTAAGGCATTATGGTAAGCATTGCATATGAAAAAAATCAATAATATTTATCACCAAGTAGAACCTGATTGGAAATGGGGTGCACTGAGGAGGAAAGTAGGGAGTAAGACTAAGTGTCAGTGTGGTAGGGTACTCAATTAGTTATGCAGAGTGTACTGATTATCATAGCTGGAAGGTAGAGGTCTTTGGGAAGAGACATCTAAGTAAGGGTATTAGCAGCAGGAAAAATAACATGAGCAAACAGTGAGGTTGGTGAAAAGTCAATTACCATGGCATTTTTTAAATGGGCAATTGGAAATGCTGTTCTTAAGAGGGTTGATGTCCAAAGATGAAGTTCCGGAATGTCACTCTCAAATGGAGAGAATATGAAACGTAATGATAAGTTTGGAACCCAAGGAAAGAGTGATGGTAGAGAAGAATTAGGGAAGAAAATTGAAATTTAGAGAAAATTCTGAACATGAATTCCCCAGACAATGGGGATCCCCAGTGCTCATCGCCTGAGCACTGATAGAAACACAAAATCACAATTTCTACCCCAAACTACTGAGTCCACTCTGAAGGTAAGTTCCAGCAATAGGGCAGGTAATTGTCATGAAGCTGAAGTTTAAGATCTACTGATACTGAAATTAAAGGAAAGGAGCCAGAAAAAGGTGACTAATAAAATAGCAGTCAGGGTGCCAGGATAAGAAATGGGAGTTGGAATGTTTTAGAAACTGGACAGGAACGCTTGAAAATATGAAAAAAGCTTATCAAGGCCATGATCTGAAGAAAGCGTGAAATAGTGAGGACTTTATAGAGACTTTCCTTTTAGGTGCTTGGGGCATGCTCTGCCAGAGAAATTTCAGTGGAGTTAGAAGACAGAGCTAGAGTAAAGAATTTGTCAAGAAGAGGACAATTTACATGGAGCCAGCAAGGTCAGGCCATGCTTCTGGGTACACAGAAGAAATGCGAGAATATCAGGCAGCAGTAAGTCTTGATAAGGCTGAGAGGCAATTTACTTTCTAGATGGAAGACCCAGTTTGGGACTACATGAATCCATCTCTGGTGAGAACATGATGTCTAAGGAAGGGAAAGAGGAACGGAGGGAAGGGAGGCAGAGCGAGAGGAGAGTATGAATAGAAAAATGAAGAAAGAAAGGATCCCAACACAAGGAAAAAATTCTGCACTAGCATTACCAATGTCTTTCCAGGAGGAACAAATAGAGGATGCCACACTTAACCCTTCATTTTAATTTGAATTAGAACTGTTTATTGTTTAAATGATGGGGCAGCTTTTCCTGAATCTCTTCAGTACATCAAAATTATTTTTTATTACACCTTACCTGTGGAAGTAACAATGCATGCTTGTGTCTGCATCATGGCAAGGAAAGATAAAATTTAAGTAAAATTTCAGATGAAAAAAAAATATTGATGGCCATATTTAGTTACAAAGAAAACCATATTTTTTAAATTATAAAATTAGTAAGTAGAATGTTTTTTCTGAATATACAAGGTTATTATCTAAATCAATATCCTTTCTTCTATAAAAACCATATGAGATTCATTCATTCCATAGAAATTTACTAAAAAATTTCTATATGGCAAGCATTATCCTCCTGTTCTGTGTACATAGTTGTGAACAATCAGACAAACCCCTTTTGTCACAGAGCTCATTAGAAGGCTGGACGAAACATAAGCACATGCAGTATTAAAACAGGAAACAGTGAGTAATGAACAGTATACAAAGGAACAGAATGTGGTTCAAGAGTGACTCAGTGGCTACATGAGATGAAGAGTTGCATTAATCCATTACAATAGAGCTTACACCTGTAACAAAGAGACATACATGTGTTGGTGGCTTCCCATTTACAATCCAGTGGAGTTCCAATACAGAGGAGGCAGAGGCAACGTGCACCCTGCCTTTGTTCAGAGATGCTGGCTGATGTCAAGGGTCCCATATTCTACATTTGACTTTCCGGCTTCCTTTGAATGATGATATCCATGGTAAAGAAATGAAGGATGCTGCCTTAGAGGGTTTTATGTTTCTGATCTGGGCTCCATGGGCATCACTTCTGCTAACATTTCGTTGGCTCATATTCAATCATGGCTACCTCAGTTCCCCACAACCTGGTTATAAGACAGATTAGGAAACAGCCTACATATTTGGAAAAATGACTTTTTGATGAAGAAGTTAGAAGTCCTCAATAAAATGAAGATCACCCAGACTATGATAAGAAACCAGTGAAGAGTCTTAGGAACAGAATGAGATTTTATTATTCACGTGCTTCAGAGACTCCTCTGACTATGACTAATGGATCAGAAAAGGACAGGAATGGCAGTATGGGGGCCAGTTAGAAGATCTTGCAAATAAAAGATGATGGTAGCTTAAGGATGACTTGGGGATGGAACACATCAAGATGAGCTTCAAGGTTTTCAAAACAGAGACGATTTGGAGGAGACACAATGTGTGAGTATAAGTCTTCTCCACACACAACCTCCTTTGTCCTTGTTTCTTATTGTGGGCCTTCACTTAGTCATGTGTTATTAATTCTGCACCCAACCAACCTTACTGTTCAGCTTTAATTTTACTCAACAATGCTGAATGAGAGTGGTTTTATCCCCAGATATTGTTACTGGATGCTTGGATGGTGTCCCTTTCTCTAAGCAACAAGAACAAACATTTCAAAGATCTCATACACATTAGGTCCTCTCTCCAGTTCTTCAATAAAACTACACTTACATCCAGGGGTGAGAATCTCCAGAGGCTGGGGGTGGGAAGAGAGAAATGAAGCCAATTTCAAGCACATGTGACAATCGTGATTCATAATGAGAAACTGGGTCAGAATTTGCAGCTGGGGAAGCACCAGGAAAAGATTACTTTTATTATAAAAACATGTACTTAATTACAGCTCAAAGCTAGAGTAGGGGGTGAACTGCACAGCTGGAAGGAGAAAGCAAATTAATTTGTTGACTTTTAAAGCCCTCTTACAATGAAATATGCCCCCTCCTGTTTTAACATCGGGTTATAACTGAAGAATTTTCAGAGTTGCCTCAAAGCAAACGTGGGCACTTGCAGTGTAACAGCAAATAACTTCTATGAGGTATTTCCTCAGGCTTGTGAACTATGAGAGCTGTGCTGTGGTTTCTTTTCATAAAGTAAACAAAGTCTGGCCAGCAGTTAGGGTTGCTTTCCTTAGCAAGCTATCTCACCTCCAAAGATGAGGACACCCTTGGTAAACAGTGCCCTTGATTTTATGATATGGAGTCAATATTCATACTGAACCCTCTCAAGAGACCCAGTTGACAAAAGTAGCACCCTCACATCCAGGAAATATGGTCAAATATATATTAAGTCAATGTGTTAAAATGGGGGTTATTGGACTAAAGTGTCTTAAGACTTTGCAAATTAGTTATTTAATAACCCTAGATACATAAAAATCTTTGCAAATTTCACAATGCTTAGATAGAGTCTTTTTTTGTCACACATTCAGAAATGTAATAAAGAATAATAAAGGGCCCCTGCTATTAAAGGTCAGCCAGTGAGGTGGAGATAAAAAAAAAAGCAGATATATAAACAAATAGCTAATGATTAAAATCCCCTCCAGGAAGAAGTCAGAGAAAATCAGATTTGATAAGCATCTAAGGAACTTAGATCTAGACAGTCAGAGACCAAGGGTTGGGAATCCTAAATAAGACACTGGTTTGAAAACTAAAGCACAAAAATTGTAGATGATAAGTTTGTCGATATTCAGTGTTTTGGAAAATAGCTCAGATAATCTGATTCTTATCAAAATTGTTAATCAGAATACTATCACTGTATATATTAGGAGATTCAGAAAATATTTTAAAGAGAAATGAAATAATTAGTGCATTTGAAACTAACACACTAAGATGTAATGTCTTTTTATGTTCTATGAAAAATAGTTTGAATAACTCTTTAAAACTTGAAATGATTACAATAAAGAAAGAATGCTAACACTATAAAGGATACATATTTAATTTTACTAATATTTTGTAATTATTTGATGTTAAGAAACTAAGTGTTTAAATTTTAATTATTTCTTTATAAGCATTTATTGAGAATTTGGTATGCAAAAGACATGGCTAAATGCCATCACTGAATTCAAATATGCTACTGATTTTATTTACATATTATATGTGTAGGCAACCTGAAGGCATTAACATATTAATATGGTAAGTCTTTAGTAATTTCTAAACATTTATACTTAGATTATCTAAGATTAATTCTGATGTCATAGATACTTAAATTACCAATAAATTTCAATTAGTTTAAATTATGTATGAACATTTACAGCCCTTAGACACTCTTGGATTTACTAGGATGTATGAAATAGTAGAATCAGCATTGACAAGGTTTTCAGGACAACTCCATTCTGGACCTGGTTCTTCCAATAAACTGGCCACAGAAAATTTCATATCTTCTGGGTCCTGCTAGTCTAGAAAATGAGTTAATGGACCAAATTGTATTTTCCGTTCTCTCTGTGTCTAAAAGCCATGGGTTTTATATGTTCCTAAATGGTAGCCATGTATGATGTGCATTTCCTGTATTGTGTATTAGGTTACTGTGTAACAAACACATCAATCACATGTGCAAGCCACTGCAGATTGTGTAATAATGTTTCCTGCAAATATAACATCAGATTTTGACTTCTAAATGTGAACAGTAATAGACTTGGAGCTGTCTCAGTGTCATCAAGGTAGCCCTAGCAGTCATCATCAACAGGATTCTAGATTCAGTCTTCTACCAAAGAAGAACGAAAGCAACTGATCCATCAGTATTCTAACTCTAGCATACATAACATTACTGTCCTAAACCTAGCCACACCTGAAAGAGGTATGAACTTGAATGCCTTCTATTTACTAAAAAAAAAAATTCAATTTGACATCTTCAACTTGACTAAACGAGCAAAAACAAATTAGCCAAACAAATATCAAATGCTTCCAGGAATCAAATCTAGTTTTGGAATCTCATACTTAAATTTAACCAAGATGTGTCATTAAAACATCAGGATAAAGGACTAGTCTAAAGCACCAGAGGTGTCAAAGCTAGAAGCTACTTGTAATTATAAAGCCAATAACCCTTACAGTCAACATCACATAGAACTTACTGTGTCAAACCTTGTTCTAAGTGCTTTAAATATATTAACTCATTTAACTTGTTGATTCCTCACACATAAAACTCTGAGGAAGGAACTATTGTTACCATATTTTACAGATGATAAAACTAAGCAACAGAGAGGGTAAGCAAGAGGTTCACTTGCTCTTGATCACACAACCATAGAGAAGAAAAACAAAATGGTTTTCAAATTACAATAGCCTGGCTCTAGAATCCAGACTACTAATCATCTGCTATTTTGACTCTGCATTGAATAGAAAGAAAACAATAACAACAGAATAGCAAACAACTTCTCAGGCAGTTTTCAAGGTATATTCCTAAACAAGATACGGCCATTAGTGTAATATTCTCACTCTAAAGTGCTCCTGTCCCTTCTAGTGGATAAAAGGTTGAAGATTTTTAAAGAATTTGAAAGAAGGATAAAAAGAATATCTGCCTTCAAGAATAGGGAGTTAAGTTTTGCTGATAATATATAAACTTAGAAAAGCAAGGTCTTGCTCCAGAGAAGTGGGTGCAAGCCTGAACTGAACAGGAAGATAAGATGAAGAAGTAGAAATGAGAGGAAAGAGCACAAATACCTTCGTTGTTAGCCCTGATTTGATGCTTGAAAAACTCAAATTAATCACTTTGAGTCAAGGCACCATGTGAAAATTGCTTATTTTATACAGGAATGAGGTACCATTATATTATCATTAGAAAGTAAATTGCTCCATTTGGTTGACCGTCTTCCCACCTTGTCCTTCTGCCAGATTTGGTTCCACAGAGGACCCCAACACTGGTCAGGCTTCAAGGAGAGAGCCTACCAAGGACACTGGATTCCCAGCAGTTATGAAAAGCACAGCAATAGAAGAAGGACCAAAGTGGGCTAAAAATGATTATGGGTTGTGTCATTCTACACAGTAGTCTCCTTGATGAACAATTAGGGAAAGGGTATGTGAGAATGAAGTGATGGAGAGATGTGCACTACACTTAGATTTGCAGATTGGACAAAATAAAGGTACTTTGTTTCTCTTTACTGATCCCTAAGGGAAAATGAAATTTCCTATTGTAAGCAGGAGCAAAAGATTTGCTGTTTCTTTTTCCTCCTTTTACAGTAAAATGCCTTTTGGACATCTAGAACTTCTTATGAAATATTCCAAAGGGTTTCGTGGATTTTCTTGGCTGCACAATTGCCACAATTTCTGGGACTTAATCCCCAGCAATTGTAGAGACTCCCATAAGATGCCTAATGAACTATTTTAGAAATCTGTTCTATTTAGTTTTCCATTTGCTGATTCCTTCTGCCATATCCAAAGTTACTGTAAGCAGTTTGACTTTCAGAAACCAGATGGGTAAAGTCTCTGAGAACAAAGGTTCTTGGCTGAATTAATAAGCATGGGAGGCTATTGTCTTTTGAATCCATGCTTTGCCCACAGACTGGCTTTGTGGGGTCATTTCTACATTTCCCAGATGTATGCTTAAATGTGTGAATTTTAAGAAGAGCACGAGCTAAAAATTTGCTTATGGAAAATACTTATTTGGAAACCACTGGATGCCTATATTTCAAAGGCAGTTCTTCTGGTTAGAATTCCAGCTCTAACAAAATAAAAAGAGAGATATGTACATGTGCATTATGTGTGTATATATACATACACATGTACACAAATATGTATAACATTGTTTTTACATTTCACTTGATACATTTCATTTTATGTGCTCCTTCATCTTATTTAACATAAATATTACAATTAATGAAGTTGTTATTTTTTCTTTTTATTAATTTTGAAAAATAGATATGATGGTCAAAATTAGGGACATAGTTTGAGTATCTTTGCCCTTATCTGGAGGCTGGATAAAAGAAAGTTAATATTTTGCAAAACTGGACAGCATGAGCTGGGGTTGTAGCTCAGTGGTAAAGCACTTGCCTAGCATGTGTGAGGCACTGGGTTCGATTCTGAGCACCACATATAAATAAATAAAATAAAGGTCCATTAACAACAAAAAAATATATATTTAAAAAAATTTGGACAGCACACAATTTCAAGGTTAATACTTTAGAAATGTATGATGCGTTTTTCTAACAAAGAAACTTCTGAGTAGAATATTTGGAAAAATAATAATAGTAACCACTGGAAAAAATGGGGAAGGACAAACTAAACTGGAAACATGAGTCTTTCACTAAAATTCTACATTTTCTTTCTTATTTTTTAGTTCACAGATAATATACTCCCTCTTAAAAACCTTCAAATTAATGGACATACCTTTTATCATTTGCTATAATACATCATTTGTTATTTATGGAAGTGATTCCAGGAATTGCTTGCAATTGTATGACTTAAAAATAAATTGTTTTTGAGGTTATATGATAAAATGTTTCAATTGGGATTTGTGGTGTCACCCCTATGTCTGTTCTCCACATCACCTACGGGAAGGGCATCCCAAATCTCTTCTAAGGCTGGATGTGGAAGCATCTTTTAGAGTACCCCATTATTTTTAAAACTCAGATTAAAACTGTGGGGTGAGTTGGATCTGGAGAAATAAAACAAGTTCCTTTACCAACTAGCTAGTCATTTGGACAATCAACCACTTGCCTCACATCTTATTCATAAACAAACCAATGCAATTAAAATCAACTTAAATATTAGATTGTCAAGTAAGAAATTGAACAAAAAGTAAATTGGATTTTTTTTGCTATTGTTTTACCATTATTCCTAAAGTTTTAATCAGCTTTTTTCATTGTTGTGAACAAAATACCTGACAAGAACCACATAGAAGAGGAAAAGTTTATTTGGGACTCATGGCTTCAGAGGTTTCAGTACATAGATGGCCCCTCCATAGCTCTGGGCCCCGAGAAAGACAAAACAGCATGAAGGAAGAGTATGGAGGAGAAAAACAACTCAAGGCAACAAAGAAGTAGAGAGATCTTTGCTCCCAAGGTACAAAACATAAACCCCAAAGGCATGCCCCCAGTGACCCACCTCCTCCAACCACAGGTACCTGCCTACGGTTACAGGACAGTCAATCCTTATCAGTTGATGAATATGCTCATTAGGTGAGACCTTTAATAACCCAATCTAAACTTTTACCTCTAAACTTTCTCACATTGTCTTACATGTTAGCTATTGGAGAACACCTCATATCTAAACTATCACACCTTATATACAATGAAAAGCATGCCCTCTGAGGGCAAATTCTCATCTTTAACCTAGCACAGAATCACAGCTATGTTTTATGATTGGTTAACAGGTACAAAAGGCCAGATAGATAGGAGGAATAACTTGTGGTGGTCCAGGGCACAGCAGGGTAACTATAGTTAACAACCATGTATATTTCAAAATAGCTAGAAAAGAAGTTTGAGTGTTCTCACCACCAAGAAATGAAACATGTTCAGGGTGGTAGATACACTAAACATCTTGATCATTGCACATTGTATACACGTGCATGTGTTTAAAGCACCACTTTGGTATCCATAATTACCTACAATTAAAATCTTAAGTTTTTTTTTTAAAGAAATGTATGTCTGAGAAATGTTTTAGTCATTTAAGTTATATGATAACTTAAGTTATTTCACAGGAAATAACTTTTTCTCAGAGATCTGATAATACTGGCAGAACTAGTGGATGAAATAGCACATGGGAAAAAGAAAATCCTAAAGAGAGAAAAACCCTGCAGAGTCAATTGAAATACTGTCAATGGAAGGATGTCCTGGCACTCAGACCTTAAATGGTCTGGTCCTTTAGGAGCAATGCCCTTACTGAGTCCTCCAAGTTCCTTCCTCAACTCTGGCTCCCTGTCTACCCAGCAATCATCTGATCCCAGTTGGCTTCCCATGGAGATTTGCCTCAGGTGTGGACATGGTGGCTGACCCCCAACATCCCTACAGCAGCCTCATGATTTGACCATAATTCTAGTCCCTCCACTACTCTTTGCTTTGCTTGTGATCCAGCTCAGATTTCATGAATTATTCCAGAATCATGATATACTCCTTGCCAACATTCTAAGTTCCTATGTTCCTTTCTCTTCTCCGAATGTTGAAATCACAACTCACAATGAACTTTTAACCAGTGATTCCCTCTAGATTGGCACCCAAGCTACTGATGAAGAAGATCTTGAACTGGTTGCTGAATTGGTGATTGCTGAATTCTGTAGGCCTTCAGTACTGCCTGAAGATCACTATTTTTCCCACTGCACTCAGTCTCCAAAACTCCAAAGGGATTCCTTCAAATCTTCTCTTTTGCTGTCAGATCCCCAATCCCCCAGTCTGCTCTTACTTTTGCTCTCTAGAGAAGTGGAAGGCATTCAGAGGGAAAGCTGTTATCCCACTACACGTGCATGAATCTCATACTTCTTCTTTTTTTTTTTTTTTTTTTAGGAATGAGAAAATAGACCCACTTCAGATTTAAAGCCAATCCTATACCATGCTTTGGACCATTACCAGAGACCTTATGGTACTTATCAGAGAACATACACTACTAAATGTCACAGTCAGCGACAGTGATATTACATAGTAATATTATTACTACTAAATACCATGTTCCTATCTTTCATGAACTTTTTTATTATAATCATAAATGTGTATTAATTTTACACATTAATGAGGCGTGCTGTAAAACCCCCACTAACGTGTATATTGTGCTTTGAATGTATCCATCCACTTAATTACCATCTTTTACCCTCCCCCTTCTTCTCGTTTCCTTTCCCTAGTTGCCCCGTACCCTTTTCAAGTGATATTTTTTCCCTAGATTCCACATGTGAGAGCAAGAATGCAAGTATAGTTATCTTTCTGTGTTTAGTCTATTCCCCTTAACATAATAACTTCTATCTAGTTTTATTCATCCTCCTGAAAATGACTGGATTTTATCCTGCTTATGGCTGAAAAATAAACTGTTGTATATATAGCATATTTTCTTTGGTCACTCATCCATCGAGGGGAACCTAGGGTGATTCTCTACCTTGGATATTATGACTATTGCTGTAATAAATATCAGGATACAAGTAACTTCTTTTACATGCTAACTTCATTTCCTTCGGGTATATATCCAGGAGAGGTATAGCTGGATCAAATGGAAGTTCTATTTTTAATTTTTTGAAGAACTTCCATACTATTTTCCATAGTAGCTGTACCAAATTACGTTCCCACCAATAATGTTTAGTTTCTTTTTTTTTCTACATCCCTGCCAGAAATTATTTTTATATATGTAAGAGGCCTTCTGACTAGGGTGAGATGGAATCTCAATGTAGTTTTAATTTACATTTTCCTGGTGGCTGAAGATAGAGACTTTTTCCCCTATATTTTTTGGCCATTTGCATTTCTTCTTTTCAGAAGTGTCTATTCAGATTATGTATTTGCCCATTTATTGGTTGTAAAATTTGATTTTTGTTGTTAGTATTTTGAGTTCTTTGTATATTCCGAATATTAACTTATGTCACATGAATGGTATTATGATTTAAATATGAGATGTCCTCCAAAATCTCATATGAAACAATCCAAGAAAGTTTAGAGTTGGAATGATTGGGTTATGAAAGTCTTAGCCTAATCAGTGTGTTAATTCCCTGATAGGGATTAACTGAGTAGTGACTGTAGACAGGTAGGGTGTGGCTAGAGGAATTGGGTCAATAGGGACATGCCTTGGGGTATTTATTTTATTGTTGTGAGCACAGCTCTCACTCTCTGCTTACTCATAGCCAAGTCCCAAGTTCTTTTCCTCCACTACATTCTTCCACCATGACGTTCTACCTCACCTTGGACCCAGAGCAATGGATCCAGTCACCTATGGACTGAGACCTCTGAAACCATGAGCCCCCAAATAAACTTTTCCTCCTCTAAAATTGTTCTTGTCAGGTCTTTTGGTCACTACAGCAAAAAAAGCTGGCTAAGTAAATAGCCAGCAATGATTTTCTCTCATCCTGAAGTCTGACTCTTTGCTCTTATTTTCTTTGCTGTGCAGAAGCTTTTTAATTTGATGAAATACCATTTGTCAATTCTTGCTTTAATTTTCTGACCTATTCCTAGTCAGGAAATAATTTTCTGTACCCATATCTGGAAGTGTTTCCCTTTAGTAGTTTCCATAACATTTCTCATCCGCATGAAACATGCTCACATATCTTGAATAAAGCATACACATATAAGCACAAGTGCATGGCCCCTATCACTGTTATAATTTGATCCATTTCCTCTTCTTCCCTTCCAAACTTTTCTCAAAAGTTCTCTATATTCAGTGTGGCCTTTCTTTAATTTTCTTTCATTATGTTTCATTCTTTAGATGAATTGCTTAATTTAGCATTTTAATTTGTTCTTTTTAAAATATTTTTAATCAATTTTTGATCTTTAATATTTTGGTACAACTTTCCATTTAACTTCAAATGTCCAAATAGAACAATATAAATTTAGGAAAAAAATCTTTTAAATTTTGTGCACTTTCTCGGCAGTTTTAGCTCAGACTACTTTCTCACCATAATATTGTTCATCTTTATTTTATCCTTACTTTTCAGACTTTTGAAAGTTTTGTCAAGTCATTAAAATTTTCAAAGAACTGGTTTTGAACTTATTAATCATTTCCCTGTTCATATTTACTAATTGCAACTTCCCTCATTGCTAATTCTTTTCTTCTATCAACTTGAAGTTTACTTTTTTTCTTTTTTGTTTATTCTTTGATTTCTTTTGGGAGGGGTGGGGTCAGGGATTGGATCCAGAGGTACTCTACCACTGAGGTACGGTCCCCATCCTCTTGTTTACTTTTCATTTTGAGACAGAATCTCACTAAGTTGCTTAGGACCTTGTAAGTTGCTGAAGGTGGCTTTGAACTTGACATCTTCTTGCCCAACCTCCTGAGGCACTGGGATTATGGTCATATGTTACCACCCTTGGCCCACGCTTGTCTTTTTAAGTAAATGTACTTAACACTTTAAATGATTAAATTGGTACTTTTATGTTCACATATATTTCATACTATTACTCTTTTCTAGTTTGGGTTTCATAAATAATTTGGTTCTGTTTTTTTAACATTTGCTTAGAAAAGTTATGTGAAATATATTTTTAGTTCTCTAAATGATGTATTTCCTTTGATTTGTAATTTAAGGAATTGCTTGAGATTTCCTTTATTATTTAAAACCTTGGCAAGTTTTTAAAATACACATGTATACTTGAAGAAAAATATATATATCTTAAGAATAAATCTCTTTAGAGAGTTTCTTGGTCTATTTGTACTACTGTAAAAGAATACCACATATTAGGTTATTTATAAAGAAACAGAAGTCTGTTTCACATAGTTTTAGAGGCTAAGAAGTCCAGATCAAGGCAACAGAGGTTTGTCATTTGGTGAAAAATATCTGTTTCCAGGATGGCACCTCATAGCCATGTCCTCACATATGGAAAAAGGACTACAGGGACAAACAGCTCCCATGAACCTGTTTTATAATGGCATTAATTTTATTTATATGGCCTCTGCCTTTATGACCTAATCCCCTCCTAGAGGCCCACATCTTTATATGGGAGCTGTTGTGAGCAGCACTGATAATAATTACTCAAAGGCAGATTGTCTTTAAATGCAAGCATATATTCAATCACACCAATCATGAAACATAAACAATTAAAGTAAAAAGTGTTGGGTGTGCTGGAGCACCCCAACTAGCATTTAATGCACACTAATTAACACTACAAACAAATCACACAATCTAGGGCAACCACTAGTCCCAAAATATCTCAGATGCCATGTGACTTCTCTTAGACAAAGAGCAGACATTGTCGGTTTTCCAGTTGTCTGGTGGTTCTCTCCAGCCAATGTTGGATGTCAGGGAATGGGGGAGTCAATCTGGAGATGAACAGCAAGGTGGCCAATCTCACTGATTTCCTCAGAACAGCCTCACTGATGTGGTAGAACAAGCAATTTAAATATAGTTCCAAGGTGGTGGTGTACCTTGGTAATTGGTTATACCCAGTGAAAGTCAATGTCCATTGGTTATGTCCAGTGAGATGATATAATTGCAATGGGTCATGTTCTTTTCACATGTCCATGGAGCTGTGCTCCCTATCAATTGTAACCAGTCATTGTTAAGTGTGCCTACACTTATCAACTGCAATCAGACATGACTAAGAATGCCTATGGTTGCTGTTCCTTATGGCCAGCAACTTAGTGAGTCTCAGCATGTCCCAATATGTCTATGGCTGACGCTCCTTACAGGAGCACATTCAGATCACAACATTTTAACTCCTGCCCCTCAGTATTCATGTCATCCTTACAAGCAAAATACATTCATGCCATTCCAGTGGCTTCTTCAAGCACCAATTCAAAAGTCTAAAGTACTGATTTTCCTCTGTGTTAAATTTGGATAAAACTCAAGTTTTTATTTATTTACTTATGATGTAAATTTTCTTAGCTTTGAACCTGAGAAATCAACTAAGTTACGTATTTGAATTATTTTGGTAGGACAGACAAATTATTTTGGTAGACAGACATAGGATAGACATTTCACTTTCAAAAGGCAAAAAGAAAGAGGTAACAGGTCCCAAATAAATCTAGACCCTAATGAGACAAATCATCTTGAAACTTGAGAATCCTCTTCTTTGACTTTCCAGACACACCTCTGGGGCAGGGTTGAGCCCCCAAGGTCCTACTCCCATGGATTCACCAGGCACAGCTCATGCTTTAAACAATCAGGGGTTGGAGTTATGTCCCTGTGCTGGTTGATCCAGGTCTCATTGCCTTGGGAATGACCCTAACTCCATGGCTCCAATATGTAGGGCCACAGCTGGGGTTTTCTTCAGTGGTTCTAACATCACAGCCCCTCTGGATATTACCCCAGTAGGGACCCTATGGAAATCCTGCCTCAAGGTGCTCCAAGGCATTGTTTGAAATTTAGGTGGAGGTAGCCCTGCATTCACAGCTCTTGCTCCCTTTGCTCCTTTAGATTTGGCTCTAAGCAGGCTCCAACCAGGTTTACTGCCGGTGCCTTCTGAAAGATCAACCCTAACTAGACAAAGGCCATACTGAGCCATAGCTTAGCAGACAAACAATGTTGCACCAGAATTTGTGGAGCACATGACATGGGCTGTGGTGATACTGGGCTGATAACCGCAAAATCCCATGAAAATCCTGAGCTCCTCCTATAATACTGTTCTTCCCTCTGGGTTGTGGCTCTCTGGATCTATGATAGGAGTGGCAGCCTTGAAGATCTTCAAAGTGCCTATGAGGTCACTCTTCCATTGTCTGAATAAATAGCATTTGGCTTCATCATATCCCTACTAATCTCCTTGTCAAATGTTTCTGTGGTCACACCCTTAGTGTTCTCTCCTGAACACGTTTTATAATACTTTCCCCTTCCAGGCTGAGTATTGTCCAGCTCTTCAAATTCTGTTTTCCCATTTGATTATGAAGTACATCTTTATATCAGTTCTCACTTCTCTCATTTTACTCTAAGCCATCTATAAAAGCAAGGCAACACCCTGAATGCATTATCTAAAGATTTCCTCTGCCAAATACCATAAGTCATCTCTAGCTATGCTCTTGACAAATCACTAGGACATGGACACATTCGGCCAAGTTCTTTACTACTTTTTAACTGAGTGGCTCCCTGACAATTTCCCATAAGATGCTCCTCGTTTCCATTTAAAACCTAAACATAATGGTCTTTCCTGTCCACATCTACCAGCATTCTTATCACAATCACTTGGTTGATCTCTGAAGAGTTTCAGGATCTCTGTAGCTCTCCTTTCCTGAACCCTCTTTAGAATCACCCTTAGTACTTTGCTCATGGCACAACCCTCTAAATTCTATTACCCTGCTCCAAAGCCACTTCCATATTTTCAGGTATTTTTTTGTAGCAACACCCCACTTCTGAGTATCAATTTCTATCTTAGTCTATGTTTACTACTATAACAAAATGTTCTTAGAGAATTATGAATAAAAAAGATTAATTTCTCACAGGTCTGGAGGCTGGGAAGCTCAAGATCTAGCTTCTGGTGTCTTCTGAGAGGTCTCTGCTTCTAAGATGATGCCTGCTATGGTTTGGGTATGTGTCCCCCAAAGACCCATGTGTTAAAGTTTTGATCACCAATATTAGAAGGCAGTGGAACCTTTAAGAGGTGGGGCCTCATGAGTGGAAGTTAGGTTATTGAGGACATGGTCTTGAAAGGGATATCAAGACTGCAACATCTTCCTCTGTCTTTGTTTCCTGGCTGCCATGAGGTGAGAAGGTTGTTCCACCACATACTCCCAGCCATGAGCTGCTGCTTTGCTCAAAGCAAGAAGATTATGGAATACATTCTTTGAAATTGTGTGTCCAAATGTACTTTTCTTCTTTTTAAGTTGATTTATCTCAGAAATTGGTCTCAGTGATGAAAAGTTTACCAACACAATGCCTTATCTGGTCTTCACATGGTAGAGAACACAAGGGGAAAATTACTCCCTTGTACCTCTTAGAAGGATGTTAATCCCATTCATGAAGGTTTTGCCCTCATGTACTAATCACCTCTTAAAGACCTCACCTCTTAATTTTATCACATTGGAGATGAATTGTCAACATGTGGATTTTGGAGAAATACATTTAGCCTACAACAGTGAAAAAGATCTGTTTTGTATTAAAAAAATTATATATATATATATATATATATATATATATATATATATATATATATATATATAATTTTTACATAACTCCTACAAAATTTTGTATACATTTGTGAGATTTTTTTTGGTACCCTATTTTCTAAAAGTTCACATTTAAGAATGTACATCAAAGCCAAAGTTCTGAAAGTCTTATAAAGAAACATACATTTTTCAGAACTTTGCCACATAAATTATCCTTTATGAGGCACTTCTTCCCTTAAATCACCTTCATTAATTATGTCCACAATATTTAAAACCAAATTGTTTCATTTTTTCTTTATTTTCTGTATTTGATTTTTCAAAATTTATATAATCTAAATTTTTCTTTTTGCAAATAAGGCAGCACACAGATATCTTTAAAAAAATGTATTAATAATGTTGTCTTACTCCCACCTTCTAAATCAATCAATGTTAATGTTCTGGTATGTATAGTTCTGCAATTTTTCCCTGTATCAACATGAATATGTTGGCTTTCAATTGCTATGACAAAATACTGAAATAAACAACTTATAAGGAGCAAATATTTATTCTGGCTCATGGTTTCAGAAGTTTCAGGTTGACGCCATTGCTGTTGGGCCCTCATATCACGGTGAGGAGCATGTGGAGTAGTAAAGCTGTTCATCTCAGGAGAGCTGGAAAACAGAGTTAAGTTCTGGGTCCTATCACACCTTTCAAGGTATATTCTCAATGACCTAACTTTCTTCTTTTAGTCCTTACCTCCTAAAATTTCCATATGCTCCCAATAGGATCACAGGCTGGTGATGAAACCATTAATACATGATACTTTGGGGGACATTCAAAAGTCAAACCATATCCATGAGCAACTATTAAACCATCTGACAGTAAGACAAGGTAGCTAAATACTCTTTGAGGAGAGAATCTGCTGTGAAATAATGGCCATCAATGAAAATAAGTTCCTCATAATTTATAAGATTCCATAAGGTAACTTCAGAATATGCTCCTTGAATTTTTTCTTTAGAAAAAAAAGAAAGACAAACATGGACAAATGAATGAAGAAGAGAAAAGCTTCCTAAGCATTTTTTCTTAGGTAATGAATTTAAAATATACCTTGTCAAATGCTAGGATAATTATATCCAAGAAACATTTTGCAAGTATGTTCTATGGACTGGATTTTGTCCCCTTAAATCCGTATGTTAAAGCCCTAATTGTCCATGTGATCATAGTTGAAGGTTGGTATATTAGTCAGCTTTTTCATCACTGTGACCAAAAGACCTGACAGAAAAAAATTTAGAGAAGGAAAAGTTTATTTGGGGCTCATGATTTCAGAGGCCTCTGTCCTAGATGGCCAACTCCATAGCTCTGCCCCTGAGGTGAAGAGAACATCATGGCAGAAGAATGTGGTAGAGAAAACAGCTCAGGGCATGGCACCAGGAAGCCGAGAAAGCCCTCCCTCACCAGGGACAAAATATATACCACAAAAGCACACCACCAGGTACCAACCTCTTCTACCCGATCTGACTAAAATGAACACCCAGTTAATCCCAATCAGGTGATTAATACACTGATTAGGAGAAAACTCTCATAACCCAACCATTTCACTTCTAAATTTCCTTACATTGTCTCACGAAGAATTTTTTCGGGGTAGGGGGGCAATGCACATCTAAACCATAATGGTGGAAATTTTCAGAGGTAACTCAGGCATAAGAATGGTACCCTTCTGAATGGAATTAGTGCCCCTATAAATACAGACATGAGAGAGATGATCTTTCTTTCTCAGCCATGTGTAGATACAGCAGGAAAGTGGGCCATTGCAAACCAGCAAGGGAACTGCACCAGACAATGCTGATATCTTGATCTTGGACTTGCCAAAACTTCCAAGCAGTGAGAAAAAAAACTGTTTGTTGTTAAGCCACCCGTTCATTAGTATTTTTTAATAGTAGTGTGCTATTTGGGAAAAAAATTATACACACACACACACACACACCTCCTGGAGTTTAAAAATAAGCATGCCCAGATGAGTTTGTTAGTTTCAACTTGGAGACATGGTATCCATGTGTGAGAAGGGCCCTTGGTTTGGCATGCCTGAGACCTAAACTCCTCTGAACGCTTGTAATTCTATACCTTTGAAATCAAGTATGTCAAATGAATATAAAAATCCATCCATTTTGATCTATCCTTTTTATTTTTTAGGCAAAAATAATTGTTAAATGAGAGACTAAAAATTCAAAGAAAAAAGAAAAAGAATGAAAACCATTTTGAACTGTTGTACAATGGCATTTATTCCACTTTGATGTGCTCTGCTTGCATTTGGCTTTCTGATCACCTGTTTAGTGTCGAAATTCCCCACATGTGCAAAAGATTCTGTGAATCTAAAGAAGTCAATTATGCAGTTTCCTCCACTTGTCAGAAAGGTAAAGTGCACTTAGAAGGGCAGGATTATTTTAGCTCCAAATTGAGGAATGTCAGCATCAAAGCAAGCTTCCAGTGACCTTGGCCATGCTCTGATTACTAAGTAGTCCTGATGACATATATCATTTTCAGCAGGAAACTTCAAAGAAATAGATTCTGGATACCCTATGATAGATGCAAAGTGATGAAATCCCAACTCTGATGCTAATTATTTGTTTTTAAGTTACTGGTGCACATAATACAATCTGTTTTTAAACAGCTTTTGATGAAAAAACAACACAGCGAGAGGAAGCTTTCACTAAAAAGTGGAGGTCAGGCATATTTGCAACTGGAGATATTCTGTGCACTCTCCAACACACAAGACCTGAAAATTTGAAAAGGACTTGCTTGTTCCATTTTTACCAACAGAAAATGACAACACTGAAAACAATTCAAAACCATGAAAAAGGATAATATGGGACTGCACAAGAAATATTTATAGCTAGACAACTACTATGCTGTCATGAAACTAGATATGTGAATTTATATGGGCTTATTGTCATGGGAGAATGTCATATAAGCATCAGATCAGATAGCAGAGCACATGCATGATGATTCCATTTTGTTGTGCAGACATACACATATACATATACATTAACCTAGTCCACTTTGGTCTCAGATTCCTTTATTTCATCTGGTTTGTGCATGTGTTGACCATAGTGTTCTTCTCTGGGTACAGTGTCTGATGTTTTTCTGGGCAGAGTTTTGAACAGTCACTTTGCATTCTCCATGGCTCTAGCTCCCAGAAAACGGACTTAATACAATCCCAGTTTCCTCTAGAAGGGGTCTACCTTCAGACATATGACCCTTACTCCGAGCCTTCTAATCTCTCTTCCTGTCTGTGTTCTTTTAGCATATGGCTGGTAATGGCTTCCTGATAATTCAGCTTGGAGAGTTGCTGTCCCAATGAACTACCTTGGCCTAAAATAGTTAAAATGTGACAATGACTCCATTGTGTTGGCAATATCTGGATGCCATATTTGTCTCCAGTTTGCTTCTTCGTTCTTCCATGACCAGTATTCAAATTGGTTGGTGTTCATTCCTAAGAGTCTCTATGCTGCTCATTGGATTTTGATGGATAACACACCTTCACTTTCACAGACACATAAAGAGGGTTGGTGTTGGTCAGTTTCATAAGAATCTCTCTCCCTACATTTCTCCTCTCATTTATAGCCTAGGAGCAGACCTTATTGTTGTAACTGGAGTTGCTCCTGATTGCTCTTCCCTGTTGCAATAGTACTATTTCAATAGTCTTGAATAAAGTCTTCTTTACCATTTTAACAAGTATCTGAATTTTTTTTCTTTAGCAGAAGGCATCCTGAGAGAGTCTATCCAGAAATAAACCATGAAGAATGAGGAAGAGCAACCGAAGAGGGGAGATGGAGAAGAGCAGTAAAGAACATTCCAGGCAGAGGAGAAGCATTTGCAAAGGCGGTTCTGCTATATTTGGATCAGCCCAAATTTCATGTGGTTGGAGGATAAGATGTATCCAATACAGTGGTGTGAGATGAGGCCAGAGAAGTGGGCCAGGGACTGCTCATGCATGAAAGATTTTGTGTACCATGCCAAGGAGTGTGTATTTACACTAAATAACACTTGTATTTTATCCATGGAAGGATTTTGAGCAGAAATGTGACACTGTTGGATTTGCATTTTAGAGAACCATTTTCCTGTCTATGCTGAGCACACCTTGAGGGCTGTGTCTTCTTGGGCTGCCTGCCTCAGGAGGAAGCTTGGAGAGAAGTGAGTAGGGAACATCTCAATGAAGAGCAGATGTTGGAGGACCTGAGTGGGGCTGGACCAGCGCACTTAGATATCTATGAGAGGTGGATATGAATGTCAGAGAAATGACCAAAGGAGAGGAGCTGGGGTGGTTCCTGGATTTCCTTTCCTGATATGATTGGGAAAATGGATGCACACTGATTGAAACAGAATATATAAGGGAAGGGTAGAAGTTTGAGGAAAAGATGATGATTTCTTTTCTTTTCTTTTCTTTTTTTTTTGTTTTGTTAAATCCCATCATGAGCAATTTAGAGAATGGAAATTGCTGAACGGCTGTGCTGTCTTTTGGAATTAGCTGAGTAAGACCAAATTACAGTAATTCATAACTATAATCATTCTAAAACCATTTGATTTTAATATGTTTCAAATATTTTTACTGTATAATTTATAAGAAAATTATTCTATATTAAAATGGTCATTTTCTCTAATTGCATATTACCAAATCAGGATAGGTTATGAACAGTAACGTGTTTGGGTAAATTTGCAAGGCAGTATTGGCTAGAATTGCTGACATGGCTTATTGCTGCCTTGTCCTGGATAGAATGTCATAGAAGACAGTAGGAATGTCTCATTTCTGATTTTTAGTTTATTTATCCTGTTAAGTTCAATGAGTTTAAATCATTGTTAATAGGGAGATATCTCTCTTTCACTGAGATATTAAATATAAGCTAGACTTGAACTGATTTAAAATCATCTCAATTTTTGACAATTTTAAATGGAAAGCAGAGATTAGAAAAGATTCCCAAAGGAAAACTTGCTCAAATATAGACAGGAAATGCAGGTAGAAATCTGATTAATAATTCACTGGAACATGTTTCAATATGTACGTAAATGTCAACATTTACTGCAAATTCCATTGGTCAGAATATAGGAACATCTGAAGATGATTCAATATCTAGTGCCTTTCAAATACTCCTCACAAAGAGACAACTCAGACAATCACCCTGAACAGAAACATACACATCACATTTCATCTTAAAGAATAAATAATAGTATTCTATTATCCCTTAAAGCACTCAGCAACATGAGGCATATGTAATGTTTTGAATATGTCAGGTAGCAAATTCTTCACTTAATAAGTTTCTGGTGAAACTGGTCTTTGGAAATATCTCTATACATATATAAAAACAGGAAAAAAATCAGTGAATATTAGATGTAGGAATTATACCAAGGAGTAATGGAAAGGGGCTAAAGGTATGAAGGTAAGTTATCCAACATGCAAAATAAACTGCTAGTGTTGCAAGGAAATGTCAGAGTTATCTTCATTGTATCCAGGAAAATGAATAAGTGGAAGAAAATCACTGGGCCATTCTGCAATGGCACTTGGGATAAAAGAATACTTATTGTAAGTGGATGGAATAGTAGCATTAAATTATCAGCTTGGAGTTCACATTTTAATCCTACAATTATGCAAACCAGCAATAAGAATTTTTCTTTCCTAGAGATAATAAAAGTATGGAGGATTATAAACAATGAACTCTGTACTCAAAAATAACTTCAGGTGTCTATTTTTATTTTGTGGCTATGAGTTGAAATAGTTTAGTTCTTTCCATCTGATAAAATCAAGAGTATGTTTGTTTCCAGATTTACAAAGGGAAAGGGAAAAAAATCCTTTTGTATTATTATAAACATCATAGAATACTGATATCCAGAAACCTCAGATTTACCAGCATATAACTAATATTGACTTGATGTTATTATATATACTTCTTGAAATTTTTAATGATGTTTGATATGATCTGTTTGAGGATTAGGTTTAGTTATTTTTCTGGCTTTTTTTCTAAACTGGTAGATGGGGTTAGGTTTACATGTTTCTTTGAAAGACTGAAAGATGAATTGAACTATTTCTAGCTTTTTAAAATTAGTGCAATAATGAAAAAAGACATACCACAGGGCATAGGATTGAGGCAAGTCAAGAAGTACAGGAAGTAACCACAGCTTTTACTAACATGCTCAGCCAAGAACATAATTACAAAGATAACCTTGGAAAGGGGAGCCCGTGCTGGGTACTGTAGTGGTGACTTCCTGATTTCAATTACTATGGCTTAAATGGAATGAAATAGGGTTCCGACTCTGTTAATTAACAAGCCTATCCACAGGTGATCTCTAAATGCTCGTGTGCAGCTCCTATTAATGCAGAAAACGTACCCCCCTAGAAATGGCACGTCTGCATATTTAACCCAATTATGCCATTTACAAGAGAATTGGAGTTCTTTTATTTTTCCACAAGAAAATTATAGTGAAGGGTGAAGGGAGTAAGAGGAAGGAGTGGGGCAGAGGGAATGTTGCATACATTAACAAATAATGATCTAGAGGCAGTGCCTTTCTTGAATTAGTTCATTTTAAGAGGAACAAAGGGGCCATCCTGCTGGGGACATTTTCAGCAGGGATGCCTGCCTGGCTTATTTTGATCTGCATCATGATGTGGTTTCAATTAGCAGTAGCACTTACAAGACTAGTAGCAGTCATTGTACCAGAAAATATGAGCCTAAAGGGCTTGAACAGCACATTAGATGTATGCAGGGGATGTCTTGAGAGCACTGAGCTTGATCTTCTCTGTGGCTAACCATCCACATCCTTAGTAGTCTCTTCAGGTTTTGAGAATTTGAGGTTGGTGTCTAATCACATCTCTACCAGGCCCTCTAAAACTTTGTTTCTTATATTACTTGCCTAACTCAGCATTGGGCAAAGTCAAGAAATAACTTTTTTTTTACTACCATAATACAAGTTTAAATGTCTTTGGTATTAGAGGCTTTATAACACAGATAAATTAACTTATATCCATTGCTCATGTTCTATTAAAATCTTTTCAAATAGGAAGGAAAGCCAAGGAGAGATGAGATCTATGGGGCAACTGGTCTCTCAGAATACACGAAGCAATCAGAACAAGCAAATAAAAATCTAGAAGAATGGTACAAACTGGTTTCAATGCCAGTTGCTATTTCTGAGATGTTCCAAATCGCTGACCTCAAAAACTTGATACACAAGAACCCCCAACTGAAGCAGCAGCTCAGCTTGTGGTGTCTCAAGATGCTGGGTGGTGTTAACCATTTGTCATTGTGAGAGCCAGTAACCCAGAGGCAGAAATTTCCTCTGAATGATCTCTCTCTGTTAGGATAGGTTCTGCCACCAGCTGTATAATCATAGCTGGCTTATGGCCTTTAGATCCAAAGCATTTACACAACTGAGCAAGATTAATCGAATCAAGGACAAAAATATGATTTTCCTTTATAATTGTACACAGAGGATGTCTTGTGAAAATAGGATAGATTATAAAACCACATTTCACAGTATAGAATACAATTTAAATGAATTAAGATAATATACTAAAATTACTTACCTGTTACTAATATATGTGTAACTCATCCATCAGCAAATTCTGGCCAAATGGGCCAAATCTAGCCCTCCTACAAGAACATAGCCACACCCATTTGTCTATGGATCACCTAGCTGCTTTCCTGCAAGATGAGAATAATTGAGTAATTTCAATAACCCCAAAAGTATGACTCCAAATATTATAAAATGTTTATTATTTGTTCCTTTATGGGAAATGTTTGCTAATACCAGGTATGACTTATTTTTTACTTAGAGAAAAATGTAATGCTATATCAAATTGTCTTGATTTATTATGCCGCTAGCAAAAAGAAAGAGAAAAGAAACAATCTTGCATGTGCATTGAACTTTTATATCAACAGGTGTGAGAGACTATCACCCAATAAAAGCTTAGTAGTATCATAGGCACATAACGGTTATCTGCACAACAGTTGATGAGAGAGCTGTAGATATCAGAAACCAAGATGAACTATTAGGAAGTGGCTTCATAGCCACTTCCAGATAATCTCAGTTCTTGTTCTTTATCTAAAATATGATACTGCCTTAAAACCCCTATTACCTCTGAAACAAGAGGTGAATCAAAATATATTTCTAGATATTCAGAGACAGATATTCACAAGTCCAAGGGTTTTACTGAATAAACTTCTGTCTTATTGTAAAAATAATGAACACTGTTTTAAATGACAAGCAATGGTTACATATATATATATGAAGCTTGCAATTTGAACAAATGTTTCAATTCAAATTATTGATATTTAAGTGACTATAGATACACAGAGAAATATTCTTTGCAATATGGCAATACTAAACCGCTTGGAACCTAGACCCAGGTGTGCAAAAACAGCAGAAGAATCAAAAAACTGGAATTGAAGGGCAAAATCTCAGTGCAGAAAGAATGAAGACAAGACTGCCCTGAGAGCTACTAGCAAAAAGTTAATAAATTATAATAAATATATTAATAATAAAAAGTATAAATATTTATTTATTGGTAATATACACTTATAGATATGTTTTGAAAGACACATTCATACATTAAAATGTATAAACAGAACATTTGTACATGCACACACATACTATTCAGAATTATTTTGTTTATTTATTTTATGATATTTGTTAACTTCTGTCTTAACTCTTCCTTTTAAGTATTGTATAAATTCTCAAGTAAAAGAATACTTGAATTTATTTTAACATCAATTTAAGCTTATAAATAACATAGGCTGCAAACCTACATTTTTAGACTATATAAGTAGCAGAGCATAATTATTTTTCTGAATAGATACAAATAATTTTCTGAATAAATACAAATAATTATTTTATCATCATTCGTTCATTCCCATCATTGACTTACCTATTATATTTTAAATATGTATTAAATGCCTAGTGTGTGCTAAGCACTGGTTTGGTAATTTTGATTTATCAAGAAACAGAATAGTAACCTCCATCCTCATGGATGGAAAGATCTATTCCAGTAGACAGACAACTAATGACTGTTACCCAGGCAAATTTTGTGGTTGCACCTTCAAATATATGTCCTGATGTACTCCTCATCGTCACCTCTGCCTCTACTATCCCAGCCCTCATATGTTAGCTGGATTAATTCATGAAGCTCGTGATTGCTCTCTCTGTTCTCTGCTCTTCCCCCCCCCCCCCCTTTATTTTCCACAGTAGAGCTAGAGTAACTTTATGGAAATATAGCTCAGGAGATGACCTTCTCTTCTGAAAGCCCTCTGATGGGCTTCCATGGCACAAAAATAAAATGAAAAGTCCCACAATTGTTTCCAAGGATCTACCCTCAACCTCCTCTCTGCTCTCATTCCCTCCCATCTGCTTCAAATCCCAGGGCTTCTGGACTCGCTCTTTGAGAAGATTAGGCATCAAGACAAAAGGTTGTTGAATGTGCTGCTTCCCACAGCTCTTCTTTCTCCAATAATCAACAAACTTTGCTTCTTCCCTTCATTCCTGTGCCACCTCCTCAAACAGTATATCCCTGTTCCCCCCCCCCACCCGTTCAAATAATACCGCACTCACCATGCTCTGTCCCCTTTCCCTGAGACACTGTCATCTTTTTCTATCTTGACTATCTGACACTATTTACAAGCTCCTTTGATTATGCATTGGATTATCATAAATATAACTGCCCATCTTCTTCTTTTTCCCGGATGCTGATATTTTATTTATGTCCTGAATATTGACTACATTATTAACTAAAAGTCTTCCTGCAATCAGTTTTTATATAATCTGTTTTCCTAGTTCATTGAATAATAGAATCTTAGAACAGTAGATCTTCAAAACTTAAAGTTATGACATACAATAGATTTCCTAATTTTCAACGTACAGTTGATTCAAAATAAGAATAAGTAATTTCTAAGACCTTTCCTTTGGCCTCAGATTTATTTTGAATAATTGACACTTAAATGTCTAATTAAACTATCAAAATTATTGAAGAATTTATTTAAACATCATTTTAATAAAGTCAATTATAACACCCCCATATTAAGGAAAAAAATATACATATACACATACACATGTATGCATGCTATGCAACTCTACAGAATTTAAAGAATCAAAATGACTTGCTTTTCAAGGAAGAAGTATTAGGAGATTCCTATTAGTTTAAGCTAATGAACACTAATTAATATTTGTTAAAGGTTTTTCAGGTTTGGGACTACAGGACTCACGTGAACTTTCACCTCATCTATGTTCTTATTCCAATTTCAGATGTGCATCCCCGGGTAGAATAAAACCGGTACAAACTGTCTGGGTCTTAACTCCCTCAGAATCAGTTCCATCATCATTTGATTGGTTATTATTTTTACATTCTGTAAGGTACATTTTCACTTAACAAAACTCCAGTAAAGCTCATTTGGCCTGCTCTTAGCCTGCTCTTAGTTAGGGATAAAAATATATAGCAACAAGTTCACCTCTCCAATTTAGCTGATGATGTTACATGATAAATGAAAAGCAGGCTGAAGATGACAATAATTGTAATAATAAGTTGAGGACACCTTGTCTTGTCTCTGCTGCTCCAGCCCCTTCCTTTCTGCTGGATCATTCATAGGAACACGTACACAACTGTGAAGCTAAATAAGCAAAGGTCTTCACTCCCAAAGGAGAAAAGTGGAGCTGAGAGACCAGAGGACTTTGCCAACATCACAAGGAGTTTATGTTGGGCAAAACCAAGACCAGCATCCTCTCTCTGATGTTGATTTCGGGCAAAAATCCTAGGGAGGCCTTCCCCTTCAAGTCAAGAATGCAAATTCAGGAAACAGGATGATCTAGGTTTAATCCTAGTTGCACTATATACCAGATGTTAATCAATTTATTCTCTTTTATACTATGTAAACTTACCTCTGAATGCGTATTATAATGATGGCAGATTGCACGGGAATTTCAAGAAGAATTAATAATAATGTTTACGTGCACTTGCCAGAGTAATATATGATCCATAAAGATTAGGATTTATTAGTAGTTCTGATTCTATATAATGACTTTGCCTTTGATTTGATTCTTTCAAAGGTACAGGGTCTTGAGCCTGAGGCGGGAGGGTCACAAATTTGAGGCCAACCTGGGTAGATTTAGCAAAACTGGGTCTCAAAAATAAAAATGCAAAAGGGTTAGGCCAGGCATGATGGCACATGCCTATAATCTCAGCTGAAACTGGAGGATCATAAGTTCAAATCCAGCCTCAGCAATAGTGATGCACTAAGCAACTCAGTGAGACCCTGTCTCTACATAAAATATAAAATAGGGCTGGAGATGTGACTCAGTGGTGGGATGCCCTTGAGTTCAATCCCTGATACCAAATAAATAAATAAATAAATAAATAGGTTTGGGATGTGTGGAGTTAAATGGTAGAGCACTTCCCTAGCATGTGCAAGGCCCTGGTTTGCATCCCCAGTACTGCAGATGCAATCTCTCTTTTGCTTTTCTTGCAAAGAAAAGCTATTTGTGCCCTGAAGTCTCTTTATTCTCGCCATCACCACTGCAATGAGGGGCTTTTCTTGTCCCTGAAAAAAAGATACCAGCTAGTTTCAGAACCTCACTTTGAAACATCTCCACATTCAAACTACTTACTTCATATTTTGTAGCATTGAAGCTTCAAAGTGACTGCTTCTAACCCTATGACTTCAGGGCTCAAGATAGTAGTGTGGTACAGTAGGGGGAAAAAATGTCATTGCTGAAATCACGGTGATTACATTAGAATCTTGGCTTCCCCATGCAAGGGAAGAAGTAGACAGTTACTGTAGTAGGTAGGTTACTGAATCCCACAAAACCTGAGTTTCCTCCTGTGTAAAATGAGAATATTCATAGTAGAAGTGTATTTTATTAGATTAAATAGTATCAAGTATGGTACCTGAATTGCAGGAAACACACAATAAACATGAGCATCTTGGGTAGGGAGTGTACCTGGGCTGCTCTCCTCTCTCTGCCTGGCCAGAGCCTCAGACCTGTCTCTAATATCCTCTACTTTTTGGTAATGTTTCAAATTAAGACTCTCTGTACCTTGCCACAATATTCCTTAGTGTCCATGTATTTTATGTTATCTTCCTTATAGGTTATCAGAGTATATAAAATATACTCTCTGCCCCCAAAGGGGACCACGATTACCACCATTTACCTGAACATGTGGACCTTTGAGATAACAGGTGTGAGTGAGATCTGAAATGAGAGCAAAGGTAGGGTCAGAAGCTGGCAGACATTAGCATCATCTATCTACACAGTGTGGTCCAGAGTTTACCATCATGCCTCTGATAAAAGATATATCTACCATGCCTTTGTGTCCATCTTCTGTTCTCCATGTAACATGTGTAAATTTTGAAGGTTTGTTTCTTCAAAGGATCATTTTGTCTGTTCAGGTGCCGTACAGGTCATATTCGGACAGAATCAAGGACAAAGAAAAGATGACCCTCAAATCTATTAGTTCTACAAAAAAAAAAAAAAAAAGATGACATTTTGTAGATAAGAAACATATAGCCCTTCTGTCCTTGAGTACTTTTGTTCCAGGAATATAGAGATTGTAACCTACCTTGGCCCCAAATGACTACTTATGATAGATAAGATAAAAGAGACATTTAACAAAATTGAGCATTAAGAGGCATTATGTTGTGAAAACATACTTAGAAGTATCACCCATTTTCTTTTTTAATATTGATAAAATAGAGAATGGTTTTAAAAACAATAATATAAGCCTATATTCAGATCAGCTTATTTAAATATGCCTAATGCTATATAAATTTGCTATAGTAAAACAATATATTATTCTGAAGAAATCCTTACAGAGATACATAATATAAAAACAGATTAGCACTGCCCATATGTGTATGTGTGTGATTATTTTTAGCCCTCGGCAATAGATGTGCATGTAATATACAATATACATAATATTTGTTATAATATGTATTTCATATATATTATAATATACAATATATGTAATAAATTGTAAAACTGCCTTTTTAAGTGAACTCAAAGTAATTTTCCAAGAACACATACAGTGAAACTTTTGTAAAGAAACATATTTTTGTGCCTGAGACTTCTTTTCTTATTGAAAATATGTAATTTTAGATATTTTAACTTTTACCTTGTACCTTGTATCTATTCACCCATAATAGACCACCCTGATAACATAAGAGTAAAGGTTTATCAGATATTTCAGTTTATCAGTAATAGGGACAAATCTAATTTCAGAAAGATCTGTGGGTAGGATAAGGTCTTTATAACACTCATTCACACCACACACTCACACACACACATCACCAGTCATTGGGTATCTGCTACCCCTGAGAAGAGAGCTAGGGTAAGGTAGCTTTTCACCAATGTAGGGAAACTACCAGAGAAACATTCCACTGAGAGTGCCCATCTCCGCAGCTGAGGCTGGAGCACAACCAGGAGCCACACCACAGAATCCACTGCTATGGCCCTGCTAGTGAGTTCCTAAGAGGTCAGCCTTTGTATTCTGTATCTTCTTCTACGCGTTCTTCAGCATTTTATTGTATGATTCTCCTGTGACTCACCTACCATCACCACTTCTTTCTCCACAAACTTTCCAAAGTCCTCAAAACTCTTCATGAAGCATTCAAACTTGCTTAACCTGAAACCTGAGACATCTAAGAATATAACTTTCTTCTCTAGTGATAAACACATATTTCCCTTGCCCAGCTGGCACTGGTAAACTTGGACACATCAACATTCTGGTCCGTCGTCACTGCCAGATCTTTCCTTCTGCACTCCTTCATCACATAAAAAGGGAAATTTTATCTTCTGCTCTTGTTCCTTTCTCCTAGGGAATGAAGACCTTGTCACTTGGAAGATGCTGGTGCAAGCCTTGTGGTATTATTCTATGCCCCAAATGCTGGCACCATCCAGGATGACTTAATATCCACATGCACAACTTATAAACACTTTATTCTCCTCATATTTAGAATGTGGACCACAGACTAGCGACATTGACATCAACTGAGAACTCTGGACAAATTTAGAAACTCAGTCCCCTGCAGAGTTACTGACTTAGAAACCAAATGTTAGTGAGATCCTAAGATGCTTGCTACACACATGAAGCTAGAGGGGCTCTACCCTTGACTCTTCATTCCTTGCCTTCTTCATCTCTAACCTTTACCTGCCCTGGGGTAGAGCACACAGTTCTTTGACTGCACTGAAGTACTAAGATCACTAAGCCATTCTCCTTTACTTTTTTCATCCCAAATTGGTATATTCTTCTTATTGTTCTTAACATAAAACTCTTGGAAAGACTTGAAGCTCCGTTCTTCCAGATCAGATGTTCCCTAGATTACTAAAGAGCATCTATAGTTCTACTTGCATGATAGAAAATTAAAAATGAATCAAACAAAGCTGGGTTGTGGGTATACAGTGTTGGAGCCTGTCCTGTTCTCACTTTGACTTTAGATTCTGAGTTAAAATTGAAACAAATGCTTCATATATGCATTTTAAAAGTAGTTTAGGAGGTAATTTCACATATACTACCTCATTTAATGATGAAAGCATACAACAAAATGTTTCCTGTTTTGTTGGTGAGATGATTCAGATTGAGAAAGCAAAGGTTTGTAAGCTGTTCAGGTCTTAAAAGCAACCAATCCAGGACTCAACCTCAGATTTGCTGATTCCAACATCTGCACACATTCTCTCATGGTTATAACATGGCCATTTGTTCTAGAATTCCATACCCTTTAGGAAATAATGTAATTTGATGCTAAAACAAAAAAATAGAGGAATTTATTATTCCTCTAATTATTATTCCTCTAACTTCAATTTGCACTGTCTAAATAAAGAAATGAGTTTTGCCTTTTTATATTGTATTTAAATTGTATTTAAATACAATTCAATGGAATATTATGGAGTAATATAGTAAAAGATAGTTTAATAGCATTAACTTCTTCCATTATTTTGTCTATATAATTTTTGAGAGTATATATGAAATATTCACTTTTTCTGGTTATCTAAAAGTAAGCTTGCTATCAGTTTTGTATGTCTGATTTAATATTTGAAATTAAATAGCATGTTAGATGGTATGTTAGTCAGATTTACAAACTATAACAAATACTGGAGATAAATAAACTTACAAAGAAGAAAGTTTCAGTTTGGGTCACAATTCACTTGGTCAATTGGTCCCACTGTGCTGAGGTAACACATCATGGTGGGAACATGTGGTAGAAGAAGACAGTTCACCTTCTGGGCAGGTGTAAAAAAAAAAAGAGAAGATTGGCATCCCATTGAAGGGCACATCCTCAAAGACAAAACCTTGCACTAGTTCCCACCTCTTAAAAGTTCCCACCACCTTCCAATAGTGCCAACCTGAGGAGCAAACCTTTAACACATGGGTCTTCGAGGGAAAATCCAGGTCCAAACAATAGCAGATGGAATTAAAATATTGGTTTTAACTATTTTATAGAACTGATTTCTAAATCAATTGTGACAGAAATCAAGAATATCAAAGCATAATATTTGTCACCATTCGGAGAGAATGTCTGACAGATCTAAGTCAGCAATTTAATTTTATCATTCACATTAGGAGTGTCCCCTGTGCATAAAATTCATTCTTAGGTACTGTGACCAAAATGTCCAATAAGAAATGCTCTTGTTTCCAGGGTCTTTACCATCTACAGTGGGATAGTGGAATGTAGAATGATAATAGAGGTTTTGATAATGACACAAAATAGAGAATAACTCTAAGCTCAAAACTTCCGGAAGAGGAAAGTGTTATTTGGAGTGGCAACAAAAGAAGAAGAATTCACAAAAGAAAGGACATTTGACTTGAGTCTTCAAGAGTCAATGGCCACAAGAGAGGGGAGGGTGTTTTGTTCTGTGTGGAATCAATATGGCCCTGGTTTACTACAGCCTTGTAGCATGGAGAGCTTGAGCTATGGGGCAGGGCTGACAAAGTAGAGGGAGAAGAGGGGGTCAGAGTAGATGGTGAGGTTCTGGTGAGGTTGGTTGGGTTAAATCATAAAGCCATGCAATGCTTGACAGAGAGTACATATATCCAGATGGTAATTTGCAGGTAGCGATGGCATGACAAAATCCGACAAGAACACTTGCAGTAAATTAAAATCTTTTTTAAAAAGTCCAAAAATGTCTTTAAAAAAACTTAGGAGATCTTTACTCATAAACTAGGGAAGTAGTGAATAGAATGAAAGGGAAATATTAATTGAAAAACTTTTAAGTATTAAAAACAATAAGATAATTCATTTATTCCATGCAAAGAGGGGAGAGAGGAAATATGGCAGAGAGAACCCAAAGGATATTGCATTCTTTGGATAAATGAGAGAAACTGGTTCCCAGTGCTACTCTGCAATCAAGGACTCAGAAATATAAATTTCAAAGATCCATTCTCTGAGATTGTTACTGGGAATGTCTGGGATGATGCTTGGAAGTCTTCATTTTTAGACTCTCCCCAGTTAATGCTTCCTGGGACAATCCTGCCATAGGTGGTGTATGTGGCAAGCTGTGATGTGAACACCAAGCTGTTCCATCAAAGAACACTTTGTTCCAATTTAGAGGAACAAAGAGGACAGGCAGTGGACACTGCCTTGGGAGAAAGATGATGCCATCATGGACAACCTTTTTTAATAGCTTATCTCATAGGATCCCATGAGAAAACCAGTTCTGTTCATTAACTTTTCCAAAAAACCAAAGAGGTCTGATGACTTCTTGAAATAAGCCATTATTTTGCTGGGTTTTTTTTTCCCCCTTGCCCTCCATTCAAACCACAGACATATGAAGCCCATGTATAGACAAAGTCTCAGGCTATTACAGTGGAAGCTATACATAGTAGTCTGCAAAGGAGAGAAAATGAATATTAGTGATTCATTGAATATGCAGTCATATTCATTGAATATGAAGTCTTTAAATACTTCAATGTACAATAGTCTTAAATAAATAGAAACAATTTTAGAAAATTAATCAACCACATGAAATACAAAATATATATGTTTTTCATTAAATGTGTGTGTGTGTGTGTGCGCGCGTGTGTGTGTTTATGTGTTAGTTACTGGGGATTGAACCCTGTGACACTTTACCAGTGAACTATGTCTCCAGTCCTTTTTTTTTATTTTTTAAGATAGGACCTTGCTAAGTGTTTCAGGTCCTTGCTGAGTTACTGAAGCTGGCTTTGAACTTATAATTCTCCAGCTTCGGCCTCCCGAGTCGGTGAGATTACAGTCATGAACCACCACATTGGCTTCTAATTAAATTTTTATCAGGATACAACCTAAGTTCATAAAAGAAATTGCTGACAGATTTGACTTCATAAAAATTCAAATGTCCCTATGATAAAGTCTCCATAATCGAAGTTGTAAAGTAAACAACATGCTGGGAGAAACATACACATTATATATATAAAAAAACAAAGATTCTCATAAATAAAGAATGAATTAGAACTATAAAGATAAACTAAGACCCAAAACAGGAATGGGGCAAATGTGCCAACAGGCAATTCATAAAAAAAATACAAATGACCAATATAAGTAAGATTTTTTTCAATATCAGTTATAATCAGAAAGGGCAAATGAGGAACAAATATGAGATTTCTCTTTCAGAACACTGACAGAGTATTTTAATTAATGATAGTGTTTAAAGGAGTATGCAAAAAAATTAGTCTGTAGATTAAAATGCACATAGCCTTTAGCTTGTTGATTCCAATGTGATCTTACCTATAAAAACTACTGATATGTGTGGTAAAGATGTGCATCTAAGAATGTCAGTTTCAGCACTATTTATAATACTAATAAAAATTGGAAATAATCTAACTAGGTATTGATAATGTAATAATAAAATAAATCATGAAATGCTATGTAGCAGTTCATACACTGGGTAGATTTTATAGTTCCCCATACAAAGGAGTTCTTTTGAATAATACATGCAAAAAAAAACCCAAATTCACAGCATGTTACATATATAGTATGATTGAATTTACATATTTTAGATTTATATGATTGCATGTATAAATATGTATGCAAAAATATTTTACAAGGGCTAAATAGACCTAGCATGCAAGTGACGTCTTCTGGGGAAGGGGGTAATTTGGATAGAGGAAAGTTCGTTTGAGATTTTCATTGTTTATTCTGCATAGCACTGCATTATCTAACTTCTGTAAAATCTTTTCTAATATTGAAGATAACACTAAAAGAGTAAACTTAAAGACTTCTTAAACGAAAGACAAAGTAG